>NC_089232.1:13517720-14789387 GCF_963924675.1 Phocoena phocoena | reverse complement strand
GTTTTAAAGGAAAATTTTACACCAGGCTTCTGGTTATGCTAGAAGTCCAGTCCAGTAGGATTTTTTTTTTTTTCCCAATTGGTTGTTGAGACGTTTCAAAAACCAGTTTTCAAGCTGTGGTCTTTTCACACACATCTTCTGCACATACGTCACACATTTCAATAAAGCATTTTCAAGACTGTTGACCACTTGGATTTCTTTGGTGTTGGTGAATTAGCCTAACCATTATTCAGAGATTGTATATCTCTAATCTAGTCTTTCGGTTTGTTTGTGGTTTTGGGGGGTTTTTCGTTTGTTTGTTTCATGCTAGACTTGAAGGTCCTGATTTTGTGTGAATGCGTTACTTCGGATGTGAGAAATAGAAATTGCCAATTATTTGCTTTCCCTTTACCGCACAAGTTCTGGGAAAATGTAAGATCCTTGCTTTTTTAACGTGGTCTCAGGGAACAACTGCAAGTCCAGTCAGGGCAGTTTAATTTAGATGATCAATGTGACACTTCAGAAGACCTAAAGGTTTATAAGATTCCATCTCAGAATACTGTCTATTAATCATTTTTACCAGATATTTTACAAATACCTCACCTCCCCCTGTATGTAATCAATAATAATGTATTAGGGTAGAAAGACACAGATTATCAATATAAAAAACATATTTAAGCCCTTCAAATTCTTGTGTCCTTTTTCTTTAGTTTCTGAATTAACATCATATTATTGGGATTATTGAATAAAAATAATTGCAAAGACGGTGATGTAGAGGAGAGAAAATCACTATACCATTGTTTATTTTGGCTACAGCTTCACCCTTCTAAGGACCAGACCCTGAGTTTTGAGAGGTTTTTGTTTTGTTGAGTTTTGAGTGTCTAGGCTGGCTGTACGTTTGTAAGTGTTCTGCAGTGCTTCTCTTCACTTAGTGGGTGGAAATAATTTAAATCTGCTCAAGGTGTTCTGGAAGAAGTTTAATGTCATGACTCACAGAGAAACCACCCCCCACCCCACCCAAAAAAAAAAAAGCTAGTGAAGAGGAAGACCTACAGGGAATGTTTGAAACTGTATTTGTTTCTATTTCTGTATAATTTATGGACTAGAATATGCTGTGTCTTAAGAATCCCAAAGTATCAGTAACAGTAAACTGTAACTGTGTAGGGGTTTGTGGGCTTCCCACTCCTGGATAGTTAATCGTGGAGAACAATGGAATTTTGGAATTTCAAATAGAACCTACCGCATGACTTTCTCAGATTGTTTTTCGTTCCTTTAGTTTTCTAAAATACTTCTGCTCTTTTGAACAAATAGAAATGCCTGTGCATTTATGGCCATTGTCATAAGATACAATTTCTGTGATTGGCTACAGTGAAATATTTGGATTTGTATTTAGATTGTATTGGTCTTTTGTTTGTTTTCTTTTTTAACCCACAGAGGTTGGAGCCTAGGTTTGTTACGCAGTAGATTATTTCATTTATAATTAGACTCAGGCAATAGAAGAGAAGGTCCCTCTTGCTGTGACCCATAAAGAAATGTAGTTTAGGATAGCGGATTATGTCATTAGAATAACAGAAGCAACACAAAAATCCATCCATCCCATTCAATTTGAATTTCAATAACGTACAAAGAGATTTTATAATACCAAGCCTGTTGTATTTTTTCTGGTCTGTGGGCCACAGTTAAAAACAAAAAACGGGTAAGGAGTTTAAAGAGTTCTCTTGACGGCCCCTCACAGCAAGTATTCCATTTCCCTTGTGTATTTTACTCCATGGCTCTTGGGAGCATCACAGACTTCAATAACTCATAGCTCTGTTTAAGGCCACATAAGGAAAGGTGGTCAAGAGGAAAGATAGTGGAAGGAGGTGCTTGGTGAAAAGGGCTCTTCTGAACGAGGTCCCTGCCACTGAAGGTGTCTGGTAAAAAAATAGGAAAGTCTGCTGTAACTGGAGTCTGATAAGTAGTACAGCCCTGTGAAACAGCAGTGTGTAACAAACTATCCAAGTGGGTGCTAAAAGCTCTTTAACACATGTATCAGTTTTGTAGCAAAAAGCCCCACATCAGTGTTCATATATGCAAGGTCTGCTGTTTCTCCCTTATTTGCAGGCACAGTTTTGGAGGCACATCCAAATTGATTTCATGTGCAGGAATAAGTAAAATGCTGTGTATGAAATTTTCCCAGAATTATATGCTGAAGTTGTGATGTCTGGCACAAAGGTCTTGCTTTTCCATGCTTATTTTATTTATTTGGTGGGGGGGCATGCTGCACAGCTCATGGGATCTTAGTTCCCCAAATAGGGACTGAACCTGAGCCCTTGGTAGTGAAAGTGCCAAGTCCTAACCACTGGACCGCCAGGGAATTTGCAGACTTTTCCGGTCGTTTGTGACAATGTTGTGAAATTCTGTGGCTTTAAACATGACCTTAATCTGAATAAGTTCATCACAGTATTACAAAGCCAAATTTAGGTTACTTTGTTTTTCAGAATAGTGTAAAAATGTAATTCCTACGCCATCAGCTTCAGCCATGCTCAAGAAATGCTTTGTCTTTGTTTCTGACTAGTACTCTTGGTTCTTCTAGTTTTCAGCCCATCTCTGTCAAATAATTGTTCTGTAAATAAATGTATGAGCTTGGGAAGTTCCTGATTTAAGGAACCCTGCAGCAAGCCTTGCTAACTTGGTTAGCAGATTCAAGTATGAAAGAGTATTCATCTCTCAGAGAGGCTGGTCCAGAACCTCAAATCCACATGGCATTTTAGTCGGTTGCTATCAGGTGGGTAGTACCTTGGCTGGCCTCCTCAAATCACAAAGCCTGATGCTCCCCTCAAGTTCTCAGGTTTTATAAAGTCAGTTGAACTTTACAGCAACTAGTAAAAGAGATGGTCCAATCAAAAAGAAACCCTTCAGTATGGCTTTGTGTCCCTGATAGCTGTCCTTGCTGTGCAGACTGTGCACAGACGCTGATGGATGTGCGCATGTGACCTGAAACCCTGCGGGCCACACGTGCGCACACTCTCCTGAGGCTGCTGTCCTCAGACCTAGACCGATGAGTTTTAGAGTCTGAGGTCTTCACTAATACTTCAGGAACCACCAAGAACCTAGTCTGTACTTTTGTTTCCTTTGTAGACAGTGGGTGTGGCCTGTGGTTTGTTGGCCCCACTGTCTCCATAAACCACCATCACCCCTGATCTCTCATTGATGTATACTTTTTGAGCTCTCAGTAGGTACACAGCTTTAGTCCAAGCCTAAGCATTGCTTACAGCTTGTGGTTTTCACAGACGTTCCCCCCGTAAGAGAATTCATCAGAAATGACTCCTGGAAGAGCCTTTCACCCTCACCCAATTGGGAGTGTTTTCAAAGGTCACCAAGCCTGTTGCCTTTGGTAGATAGGGTGACCAGTCTGATCTGGTGAGAGAGCTACTTCTTTAAATCTTGCTGTCAGACTGGAGTGCCCGTGTTTAGAATCCCACCTTACACATAAAACATCAATCCGAATTTGATGTTTTAGCAAAGCTGGCACAAAAACAGTTGGGACGTCCTATTCTGTAAGCTGCATGAAGTCCCAGTTCTCTCCTTTTAGATCTTCTGACCACACCCTGTATAAAAGGTTTAAACACTTGAGGTAGAAGCAACGATATTCTTCAGGTAAGATTTTTTAATACTCCTAAATCAGCAGGTGCGCCAGACCAACTAGGAAGCAGGCCTCAGCCACGGTCTCTACCGGCTGAAGATTTCACGGGTTCTTACATCCTGCATAAGGTGCTCTGCCTAGTCTGGAAAGCCTTTAATTCTGTCTGTGAGAGCCTCTCATGACAACAAGACACTAGTTTCACCAATAAAAAGAACCCATCTTCGGATATGCAGCGTCCTTATCAAAATCTGCATTGCAAAAGAGCTTGTCACTGGAGTGCAAGCAGGTTGGATGGCAGCCACCTTGTCCACTGACCAGTCTGATTTAAAGCTTACCTTGAAAAATATCCCACCGACAATACAGCAGTATTTTTAAGTGAATTACATCGTAACAGGCGCCCAGACTAATTGACACTGAATCCTTACATGGATTATCTTTTATAGCATCATCACTTAGCCACCCAGTTTATCTGTGGTCTGATTTGAATATATTTTCGGGTACATATATAAACAAACTTTGTGTTATACACGTCACTTTCCATTTCATGTGGAGCGTCAGTGGCTGTGTTGATTACCTCTTCAAGTAATGCTCAACAGACACTGTGGTACCAGTGTCTTAGCTGTTCTACAGGGAATTTTCTATAGTTTTAAATGCCCCATGAATAGCTTCTTCCTCTTGTCCCTCTCCGCTTCCTCAATTTCCTCTGTCTTCCAACTGTGTGTGTGTTTCGTTAGTGCTTCTGGTGACATGTAGAAGTTTTAGCTCCGTTTGCCTACAGAATTTTCAGGACCCACCCAGGTTACCCTAAGACCCACTGCTGATGGCACTTGGGATGAACACGAAGACTGCTGGGCCGGAGAGGTGAAGGTGTGGCCTCTGCTCAGTCCAGACAAGGACTACTCACAGCCTCACAGGACAAGCAAGACTACAGAGAGGGAATTGGGAAGGAGCCCCCAGAACTTCGTCAGCACAACATGAGTCCTACCCCGCCCAGGACCTGAGAGGGGACAAAGCTTGGTCCTCATCAATTTTTTTTTCCCCTCTTCAGAGTCCCTGTTAGCTTTTTGCTTGTTGTTGGTTTTTCCCTTTTTGAACAGCCAAATGCCTCCAATGAACAAAAGTGGGGTTAAAAGTGATCGGTGAAAATCATAAAATGTTTGGCATCTCCCTGAACAAGAGCCTTTCACTTTAGCCTAGGGCTCTAAGGGTTGAGATTAATGAGCCTGGAGTGGTCTCTGGGAGGGAAGATGGAGTGTATCTTTTTTTTTTTTTTTTTTTGCGGTACGTGGGCTTCTCACTGTTGTGGCCTCTCCCGTTGTGGAGCACAGGCTCCGGACGCGCAGGCTCAGCGGTCATGGCTCACGGGCCCAGCCACTCCGCGGCATGTGGGATCTTCCCGGACCGGGGCACGAACCCGTGTCCCCTGAATTGGCAGGCGGACTCTCAACCACTGCACCACCAGGGAAGCCCCAGAGTGTATCTTTTAAAAGCAATTTTAGTATATTTCAACAAGGCTTTCAATTCTTTGTAGTGTTTTTTTCCCCAGGTTCTCACCATTCTTTGGTTGCAGAGCACCAAACAGGTCCATCTGATTAAACCAAAACCCACCATGTAGACTTTCAGGTTCTTGTCCAGTGGCCCTGGTGCCAGACATTCTTATCACACTGCCCTATTTCAAATTGCCTTCCAGGCAGCCAAGGATTGGCTAAGATTTCTTAAAGAAGGCAACAAAGGTTGCTTTTCACAATTTATTATGCTGCTATAAGTTAGATATGGTTACGGGGCATTTCACCTAGAATTTAGGGCAGTATTTGATGAAGAATTTGGAAAATGCTCAGCTTTTACATGTTTATGAATTCTGTAACTGCCATAACAGATGGTAGTCAGGAGAAAGAATGGAATAAGATTGGTGAGGAGAAGTGTTGGAAAGATTACAATGAATGGTGAGAATGGATATGAATGTTGAGCATTAGAAATTAGGGTTCAGCTTATCACCTGGAGGTTCCCTCTCCCACCTTAAAAGTACCCAAATATGCCTGGACTAGTAGACAAGTCCTCACGTCCCAGGCAATAATTGGCCAAGAGTCTGAAACTTGCAGGATTCCCTGGATTACTGATTCGCTCACCCCAAGGGAGGGGGAGGGAAGATGATGGTGTTCCTTGATCAAAGGTTAGAATTTGAAATTCACAGCACAGATTAAAAGATGCGTGCTTTCGAATCAAGAGCGGTGGATGGGGTTTGAAATCCAGTTGAGTTAAAGGTGAAATTTTGGGAAAACCTGGAGAATGGATCTCCGGGATTAAAGTTCAGGGTTGGAAAGGTTCGATCGCCGTCTGAACGCAGGGGTTCCCCAGAAACACTCCTGACAGGTGAACATCCACCCAGAACAGGAAGAAGATAAAGTGCAGTGGGTACAAGCACAGACGTGGGTTTCAGTCCTGGATCTACCACTTACTAGATGTGTGATCTTGGTTGAGATAATTAACCTTAATTAAACAGTTTGCATATTTCCTCACTATTAAGTGAAACTAATAATAGTATTAAATAAAGTACTCAATCAGTGCCTGGTACAAAGTAACCATTTCAATAAATGGTACGTGGTAGATCAGATGGCAGAGAACAGCACAAGTTTCACCTGGGAGCAAACTCCAGACGGCGCAGGCTTCTACAAAGGCAGTGCCCTCCTTCCAACACTTCTAAGAGATTCTGGCAACCATCTCCATGAGGCTCAGTGACCTAGTAAACAACCACGAAAACTCAAGATTCTTTATCTGAAAAGATCAGGGGGAGGGACGTATCACCCCAGGTCAGGTGACCGCAGGTCTAAAGAATAGAGATGGACCGAGGCCCTACTGAGGACCCTGCCACCTTTCCATTTACTCAATTTGTTGAGCCCTCCTACGTGCCAGGCACCGTTCAGGCACTCGGGTTCTACAGGGAGCAAAGCAGAGCTGTCCCCAGCACAGTGAATAACAGTCTGCTTTCTTTTCAGTTGCTTAGGGCAAAATCTGTTGGGGTCATTCCTACTCTTTTCCTCTCACTTCACATCCATTTAATCAGCAAACTCCGTTGGCTTTAATTCCACAACTCGTCCAGGAACGGACCCTTCCTCACCATCTCCACGGCTGCCCGGGCCCAGATCACCGCCATCTCCCGCCAGGACCATCACCGTGGTCTCCTGACCATCATCCCTGTCTCCTCGGGGTCTGTCCTCAACGCAGCAGCTGGGCCATCTTGTTAGAACCCAAGGAAGATGCGTTCACCACATGCCTCAAATCCTTCCGGTGACTCTCTTCTCTCTCAGGCTGAAGGCCAGAGTTCTCATCTTGGCCCCAGGGCCCTGCAGGATGCAATGCTTGTGACTTTTCTGTGCTCGTCCCCTGCTACTGTCTTTATTCCCCCACCCCAGCCCCGCTGGCCACCTCACTGTCCTCGGGCTCAGCACAGCTTCGGGACTGTTGCCTTCGCAGTTCCCTTTTCTTGGAAGGTCCACATTCCCTCACCTCCTGCTCCTTGTTAGTGAGGCCTTCTCTGACCTTTCAGTTAAAAACAGCGATCCACATATACACTACCAGACGTAAAAGTAGATAGCTAGAGGGAAGCAGCCACATAGCACAGGGAGATCAGATCGGTGCTCTGTGACCACCTAGAAGGGTGGGATAGGGAGGGAGGGAGGGAGGGAGACGCAAGAGGGAAGAGATATGGGAACATATGTGTATATATAACTGATTCACTTTGTTATAAAGCAGAAACTAACACACCATTGTAAAGCAATTATACTCCAATAAAGACGTTAAAAAAAAAAAAAAAAACAGCGATCCCACCCACCCAGACTTCCCCGGTCCCTTTCCCTGTTTCAGTGTTTCCCCAACACTCCTATCATCATCTGACTCCCCCTCACACACACATACATACACACACGTACACACACACATATTCATATAAACACATATACATAAACACATACACATGCAAACATACACACATACACATTCATACACACAGACACATATATAAACACATACATATACATAAACACACATTCATACACACGTACATACACATATATAAACACATACACACATATACATACACATGCATACACACATACATACACGTGCACATACATAAACACACACACACATGAATCCCAACTTTCTATTATTCACCACTATTTTCCTATGTCTACAACAATGTTTTTGGCAATAGTAGGTGCTCCATAAATATTTATGGATGAAAGGATGACTATTGTGGGCCAGGTTCTGTTAAGAGTGGTTTTTATGATTTTAAAAGTACACACCAATATAAAATACTCAGCTGCTGTGGAAAAGAGCTTGGCAGTTCCCAAAAGAATTAAGCATAGAGTTACCATATGACCCAATCATTCCACTCCTAGGTATATACCCAGGAGAATTAAAAACATTTGTTCACATATACACTACCAAATGTAAAATAGATAGCTAGTGGGAAGCAGCCGCATAGCACAGGGAGATCAGCTCTGTGCTTTGTGTCCACCTAGAGGGGTGGGATGGGGAGGGTGGGTGGGAGGTGCAGGAGGGAGGCGATATGGGGATGTATGTGTGTGTATTAGCTGACTCACTTTGTTTTAGAGCAGAGACTAGCACACCACTGTAAAGCAATTATACTCCAATAAAGATGTTAAAAAATAAAAATAAAAGTAAAACTCAAAAATAAATAAATAAATACAGCTCTAATTAACATAAGTTTTAAAAAAAGATGTGTCACAGGGCTTCCCTGGTGGCGCAGTGGTTGGGAGTCCGCCTGCCAATGCAGGGGACATGGGTTCGTGCCCTGGTCCAGGAGGATCCCACGTGCCGCGGAGCGGCTGGGCCCGTGAGCCATGGCCACTGAGCTTGTGCATCCGGAGCCTGTGCTCCGCAACGGGAGAGGCCACAACAGTGAGAGGCCCGCGTACCGCAAAAAAAAAAAAAAAAAAAAAAGATGTGTCACATATATACAATGAAATATTACCCAGCCATAAAAAGAAATGAAATTGAGTTATTTGCACACATTTTAAATCAACTATGCTCCAATAAAATTTTTTTTTAAAACCTGAAAAAAAATAAAGCAGTAACATGTAGACAATAAAAAAATTGTGCCAATAAATTTCAAGTTTAAAAATCAATTTTTAAAATGAGTTGGCATTATAATTATTTCAATAAAAAATCTGATCTTGAGTGTAAAATTGTAAACGTTACAATGTTCTCTTAAAGCATATTTGCCATTTTCTAATATACTATAACTTTACTTCTCTAAGCCTTATTATATTATCACATTAGTTCTTAGTTCTATAAAAAAATTTAAATGTTATAACCTTTCTTACTTAAAGTCAGAACCAAAAATAAAATTATTTTTAGAAAATCACAGAAAGTTTTATTGCCCAAAGATACTTTCGAGAAAGTTAAATGCAGTTCAAAGCAAGAATCTATAAATAAAATTACATCCTCTCTTGGCTAAAGTGTTCACAACTGTAGACATAATATAGTTTTAACTTTTTGCATTCAATAGACATTATCCATTAATCCCAATGAAATATATTTGCCCTCTGGGTTTTGGTAGTTCCAAGCAGAATCTTTAAGAAAACAGAATTTAATCTGCTATTTTGTGGTCTTATACTGTTTCAGCAGAGTTGGGCTTGAGGTCAATTGATATGGCAGATATCAGAGGAACTAATTTTCTACTATCAGAAAAAAATATTCATCTATTCTTATCCAGATTGTATCCTGATGTTCTCTTCAACCAGTATCTATACTCTGGCTCCCAGTACATCCTATAGAACCATAGCTAAATCTGGGCTTCTGAACGCTTAACATTTTTAAGAACTAATTATGAGTAAGGGAAAAAATAAACTACATATCTGTGTATTAAAAAAAAATTTTGTTCACACAAAAATTCATACATGAGTGTTCATAGCAGCATTACTCATAATAGCAAAAAAGGGGAAACAACCCAAATGTCCTTCAAGTGATGAATGGGTAAACAAAATATAATATATCCATGCAGTGTAATATCATTTGGTCATAAAGAGGAATGAGGTTCTGACACACACTACAACTTGGACGGGCCTTGAAAACATTAAGGTAAATGAAAGAAGCCAGACACAAAAGGCCACATATTGTATGATTCCATTTAAATGAAATGACCGGAATAGGCAAATCCATGGAGACAGAAAGTGGCTTAGTGGTCACCAGGGGCTGGGGGGACGGGAGAGTGACAGCTAGTGGGTACAGGGTTTCTTTTTGAAGAAAATGTTCAAAATTAGATAGTGGTGATGGTTGAACAATTCTGTGAATATACTAAAACACTGAATTGTATACTTGAAGATGGTAAATTTTATGTGAACTTTACCTAAAAAATATTTACCTGTGTTAGATATTCTTAATATCTAATTCACCATCTTACAGGTGAAGAAACTAAGTTCAGGGCAGCGGCTCTGCCCTGGTGCCGGCAGCCGCAGTCCGACCTGGGTCTTGCTGGACCACCCTGCAGTAACTCGGGGCAACAGCTGGTGAGCAGCCTAGGGAGTTGCTGCCCTGAGGCCCTTTCTTACCTGTCTCTCTGCCATTCAGAAGCCTGCTGCGAGGCCACTTCTGCTCCATGCCCTAGTTTCCACCTGTCTCCCTATCTTCCACAAGGATACCCCTGTGTCTGTCCATACAACTGCTTGGCTAGAGCACCCCACTGCCCCTGCCATCTGTCCCCCAGACTTCTGGCTCAGGGTCATCCTATAAGGATGCAAGTTGCTGACACCACGCTGATTTTGCTTTTGCTGCCTGTGTGTGTAACACCCGGTCTGAATCCACATGGGCTAAATATCTCCTTGCAGCCCAACCTGTGGACGAGTGGCCGGCCAGCCTGGCAGCTGAAGCGGTGATCCTCACTGCCCTGTCGGCCACCACACTGCTGCTTTGGGAATGCTTAATGCTAAGAGGCAGGGATGCAATAAATTTCCCCAGGTCCTACCGCTGCTGGAGCCAAGATCCTGGCCAGGTGGTCTGACTTGAATCAGACAAAGCAAACTTCATCTGGCATGATATCTGATGTGACAGTACATTTAAATTAGGACATTTCTAGAAAATATAAAGTGATTTGTTCTTTTGTTTTTAAATAGTGTAGATTTTTATTTTGTATTTTAAAAACTTTTTTAGGGCTTCCCTGGTGGCGCAGTGGTTAAGAATCCACCTGCCAAGGCAGGGGACATGGGTTTGAGTCCTGGTCTGGGAAGGTCCCACATGCCACAGAGCAATGAAGCCCATGCGCCACAACTACTGAGCCTGCGCTCCAGAGCCCACGAGCCACAACTACTGAGCCCACGTGCCACAACTACTGAAGCCCACGCTCCTAGAGACCATGCTCTACAACAAGAGAAGCCACTGCAAGGAGAAGCCCGTGCACATCAACAAAGACCCAACACAGCCAATAATAAAAATTAATTAATTAATTAAAAAAATTTTTTTAACAGAAGGAAAATCAAACACAAGTTTAATAATATGGAAGGGGCCCAGGAAAACTGAGTAACTCGCCAAAATGGCCCCAAACCCCCGCGCCTTGAATACCATCTTCTGCTAAAGACAAGAGAGGAGGTGGGGGTGTGATTCATTCTTCTCTGACCTCCTCGAAATTTCTTCCTTAATCTTTATCACAACAAATTAAGAGTCAACTCAGAAAAGTCTCTCTGGGACAGTTAGACAGTCATCCTTAGGAAAATTTGGGGTAGGACACTTAAAACCACTTAATAACTTAGAAACACTGGCCTAGGAATACACATACATGTCTTTCTCCAAATTAGAAATTAAACTGGTAGCTTTCATGCTATATTTGAATATTGCCTCCAACATTGCCCCTGCAGTTTCCAAAGGCTGGAGGTCATCATCCATTAGGAACATTGAGGTCATGGCATGTCACCTAGGCCTTCAATTGCCACCCTGACCTTCCAGCTGCCTCTTCTGTCCTCGAGATGGACAAGCTTGGCTAATTCCTGTGAGGTAGAGGCAGCAGATCCTGAGAAGTTTCTGCTTGTTTGTGGTCGAAGGGATCACTTCAGCAGTGACGGAAGGGATGGAGGTGGTGGCAGGGTACCCATTCTTGATCTTCGAGGCTGGTGATCAGCCATCATAAATGGGCTCCATGTTGACAAAGAGGCAGGGAGGCCCGGGATGTGCCAGATCGGGAGTGAAGCTCAGCGTTGGGTGAGGTTGGGATTTCACAGCTCCTTTCCTTCGAGCCTGACTCTCCTGCTCTGAGACCCGGACCCTAATAGCTTCCTCCCAGACCAGCTGTGTCAATGAGCAGATGTCATGTCTGTGAAATCACCTGGCAGTCTTACACCAAGAAGACTCCAACAATGGGTCCAGGGAGGAGAGGCTGGGGGCCAATCCATATTTCCATGACCCCAGCCATGGAGAAGTCTGTCCTTCCAGCTTTAAGAGCAGGAGGGCATTGCCTGGTGAGAGACTTCTGACAGACAGTCTCAGTATCAGGGATCTGGGCCAAGCTACCCATCATCTCAGCAACTTTTAACCTTTTATTCAACTGTGGTCGGAGTCAAGCCAGCAAGAACCAAGCTGAGCGTTTTTCAAGGAGCCTTGAAAAGGGGGGTGGCCTTGTATTGACTATGGATTCTGAACGTTTGCAGGTGACTTGGACCTCACACGTTGCAGCAAAGGTGCCTCCCTATTTAGAGAGAAAGGAACTAAGCTTGCTGGCACCGTAGCTAATGTTTATTGGACCCTTAGTTTGATCCAGGAATTTAGTTGTAGTATTTCACCCTTTCATTTAATTCACTATCATTACCCCATTTTAGAAAGGACCTAACCGAGACCCAGAAGTGTTAAGTAACCCGCCCGGGGTCACGCTGGCGGGCGGGGGTGTGCCTCCCAGCAGGGTGAGGTTGGAAGGTCTCCATGGCAGGGACAGAACCTGGAAAGCCTGCCGGCGTTCAAGAACAAACAAGGATGAAGTTCAGGATGTGGCCACCTGGGGGCAGTGCATCAACACCAAATGGAAAGGCAACCCCCCCCCCCCCCCCCGCCCCCGCCCAACCCTCTTGGAGGCCTCCAAGGGGTCCCTTTTAACAATTATAGGTTTCCAGAGCAGTAGTGGGAATTGGGTAAAAGTGTAGTGTTTCCTCCTCTGCAAGGGTTCACTCAACAATGGGCCAGGTAAGACTACAAAGCAGTAGAGAACAGGTGGCAGCACTTACGTACTTGAAGCCAGGGGCTTGCAGTCATCACAGCAAGCAGCAAGGTTGAAGTGGCAGCCGACGATGGGTCAGAGCAGAAGGGAGTTATGGAGATGGTGATAGAAACATCTTGGCATAACCACAGGCAAAACAGTTGCTTAGCCAGCAAGAGAGCTACTCAAATTGAACCAGCAAAAGAAATCAATGATGGGACTTCTCTGGCGGTCCTGTGGTTGAGGATCCGCACTTCCACTGCTTCGATCCCTAGTCAGGGAACAGAGATCCCGCATGCGCTGTGGTGTGGCCAAAAAGTGAAAAAAAGAAGAAATCAAGGATGATGATGATGATGATGATGAAGCCACACCCCTTTGCCTATTTCTACACTGAGCCAGTTTTCCAGCCCAGAATCCATTGACTAAAGAGGAGGCTGGCAGGGATTCCCTGGTGGTCCAGTTGTTAGGACTCGGCGCTTTCACTGCTGTGGCCCGGGTTCAATCCCTGGTGGGGGAACTAAGATCCTGAAAGCCGCTCAGCACAGCCAAAAAAATAAAAGGAAAAAATAAATAAGAGGCTGGAACTCCGGGAGGAAGGACCCGGTGACACATGGCAATTGAACATGGTAATGATTCCTTCTGGCCTTCTCCCAAATGGGACCTATGGCTAATAACTTGGGTAATTGAGCCTCAGGAAATATGTAAACATTTGGAGGATATTTGCCCACAGACTCCCAGTTGACTTTGATAACCTGAGACCCAAAGAGTAATCATGGCCCCTTGTTAGGACAGGAGCATGTAGGGCAAGGGAGTAAATGGCATTAAATAGAGTTCTACCCAATGTTCAGTTTGCAATAGGTCCACTGAGGTTTTTACTACCCCGTGGTCATTTCCCTTGTCCCCAGTGTGTGTTAGAAATAGACATCCTTGATACTTGGCTTAATCGCTAGAGTTCTTTTAATTATAGTGATTTGAAGGCATATAATGGTATCTCAATGTGGTTTTCTTTTTTGTTTTGGAGGGGGTTTTTTAGCTGCATCAGGTCTTATTTGCAGCACGCGGAACCTTCGTTGTGGTGCACGGGGCTCTTCGTTGCGGCACGCAGGCTTCTCTGTAGTTGAGGCACACAAGCTCAGTAGTTGTGGCACACGGGGTTAGTTGCCCCGAGGCATGTGGGATCTTAGTTCCCTGACCAGGGATCAAACCCGTGTCCCCTGCATTGCAAGGCGGATTCTTTACCACTGGACCACCAGGGAAGTCCCTCAATGTGTTTTTTTTTTTTTTTTTTTTTTTTTGCTGTGCGCGGGCCTCTCACTGTTGTGGCCTCTCCCGTTGTGGAGCACAGGCTCCGGACGCACAAGCCCAGCGGCCATGGCTCACGGGCCCAGCCGCTCCGCGGCATGTGGGATCCTCCCGGACCGGGGCACGAACCTGTGTCTCCTGCATCGGCAGGCGGACTCTCAACCACTGCGCCACCAGCGAAGCCCTCCCTCAATGTGTTTTTTTGTTTGTTTGTTTTTTGGGTTTTTTTTGCGGTACGCGGGCCTCTCACCACTGTGGCCTCTCCCGTTGCGGAGCACAGGCTCCGGACGCGCAGGGTCAGCGGCCATGGCTCACGGGCCCAGCCGCTCCACGGCATATGGGATCTTCCCAGACCGGGGCACGAACCCGTGTCCCCCGCATCGGCAGGCGGACTCTCAACCACTGCACCACCAGGGAAACCCCTCAATGTGGTTTTAATTTACTCTTCTAAGTTGACTAATGATATGCAGCGTCTTTCATTTGCATATTAGACATTCGTATATCTTCTTGGGTGAAATGTCTGTTTTGCCCATTTGGCTTGTTTTTCTTCTTACTGAGTTCAGTTCCTTATATATTCTGGAAACAAGTCCTTACCACATATATGCTGTGTAAATAACTTCTCCAAGTCTGTGGTTTATCTTTTCATTTTCTTAATAGTGTCTTTCACAGAGTGAAGGTTTTTATTTTGATGATGTATCATTTTTATTGATTTTTAAATTCACATAACATAAAATTAACCATTTTAATTGTTTTCCACAGCAGCTGCACCATTTTACATTTGCAACAACAATGCACAGGGTTCCAATTTCTCCACATTCTCACCAACACTTGTTATTTCCCATTAAAAAAATAGCCATCCTAATTAATGTGAAGTGGTATCTCATTGTGGGTTTGGTTTACATTTCCCTAATGACTAGTAATATTGAGCATCTTTTCATGTGCTTACTGGCCAGCTGTATATCTTTTTGGAGAGATGTCTAGTTAAGCCCTTTGCCCACTTTTAAACTGGGTTGATTTTTTTATTGTTGAGTTGTAGGAGTTCTTTATATCTTTTGGATATTAATCCCCTATCAAGTGTATGATTTACAAATATTTTCCCTCATTCTGTGGGTTGTCTTGATAGTGTCCTTTGATACACAAAAGTTTTTAATGTTGTCTTTATAATCCATTTGACTTGATTTAAAAAAATAAGGCATGAAGTTAAATGAAGTTCATTGTTTTTACATATGGATGTAGAATTATTTCAAAATCATCTGTTGGAAATATTATCCTTCGTCCATTGAACAAATGTCAAAAATCAGATCTCCATTTTTCTGTGGACCAATATCTGGATTCTCTATCCTATTTCACTGATCTGTGTATCTAAATGTTCACCAATAGCACATTGTCTGGGTTACTTTAACTTTAAAATGGGTACTATAATTCCTTCCATTTCATTCCTCTTTTTCAAGATTGTGCTAGCTATTTTTTGCCTTTATTTATTAACTTTAGAATATCTTGTCTAGGTCTATAAAAAAATTCTGCTGGGATTTTTTTGTTGGATTGAGTTCAATGAATTTAGGGAGAATTATTATCTTTATTATGTAAAGTCTGCCAATTCATGTACATGATATGCCTCTCTGTTTATTTAGGTCTTTGATGACTTTCATTAGAGTGTTGTAGTTTTCAGCATACAAATCCTGTACATATATTAGGTTATACCTATTTTATGTTTTTAGTACTATAAATGTATTAATTTATAATACTAGTATTTAGTATTATAAACGACGGTTTTTTTAACTTGGGTTTCCACTTGTACATTTGCTAGCATATAGAAATATGGTTTCTTTTTGTGTGTTGGCCTTGTATCCTGTGACCTTGCTAAATTCACTTATTAGCTCAAGGATTTTCCTTTTTTAAATTTTTATTTATTTATTTTTGGCTGTGTTGGGTCTTCATTGCTGCGCTCAGGCTTTCTCTAGTTGTGTCCAGCGGGGGCTACTCTTTGTTGCGGTGCACGGGCTTCTCATTGCAGTGGCTTCTCTTGTTTCAGAGCACAGGCTCTAGGCACGTGAACTTCAGTAGTTGTGGCACGTGGGCTCAGTAGTTGTGGCTTGCAGGCTCTAGAGCACAGGCTCAGTAGTTGTGGCGCACTGGCTTAGTTACTCCGCAGCGTGTGGGATCTTCCCGGACCAGGGCTCGAACCCATGTCCCCTGCATTGGCAGGCGGATTCTTAACCACTGTGCCACCAGGGAAGTCCCAGTTCAAGGATTTTCTTTTCTGGACACCTTGGGATTTTCTATATAGACAATCATGTCATCTGACAATAGAAACAGTTTTATTTCTCCTTTTTCAATCTCTACGTCTTTTCTTTTTAAAGCTGTTTTTACTCATAAAACTTCTGACACCAAATGTGTGAGTTTTTCCCATATCAACAATCAGCTCTGACACCAACTGGGTGTCCTACAATTCAAGTCAGTTCTGACACTAACTACCCAAAGATAGCACAGGTTAAGGGCTCAGTCCCACAAGATTGTCCTCCTCCTCCATCCCAGCCACAGATGACAGTCACAAGTCCCAGCGTGCCACCTGTACTTCTGACAAACCAGCTATCAATCGGGGGTTTCCATGACCACCTTATGAGGTTCAGATTTTGCTAGAATGGCTCATAGGACTCAGGAAGACACTTCACTTATTATTATCAATTTATTATAAAGGATACAACTCAGGAACAGCCAAATGGAAGAGATGCATAGAGCAAGGAATGGTGGAAGGGTCTTAGAGCTCCCCTGCCTTCTCCGGGTATACCACCTTCCTAGCACCTCGATGTTCTCATCAACCTGGAAGCTCTCTGAACGCCATCATTTTGGGGTTTTATGGCGATTTTGTGATGTAGGCACCATTGATTGAAACATTGGCTATGGTGATTAACTCAATCTCCAGCCCCTTTTTCTTCCCCAGATACACTGGGGAGATAGGGCTGAAAGTTCCAACCCCCAATCATGCCTTTGTCTTTCTGTGACCAGCGCCTGCCCATCTCCCGACCCCAAAGCCATCTAGGGGCTGTTGAGAGTTGCCTCATGAGAACAAAAGATGTTGCTGTCTCTCCTACCAGGAAATTCCCTGGAATCTGGGAACTCTGTGTCAGGAACCAGGGACAAAGACCAAATATAGATTTCTCACTGTAACCTTTGTAACCTGACTTCCACCTTGCAGACGCCCTCTGGCTCTCTGACTTATAGGGAAAGGCAGCTGCCATATCGTGAGCTGCGCTGTGGAGAGGTCCCTGCGGCAAAGAACTACAGTAGGCCTCTAGCCAATAGCCAGTGGAAACCTGAGACCTTCAGGACAATCGCCTGGAAACAGCTATTTGAGAGAGTTTGGAAGCAGATCGTTCAGGCAGAGCCAAATATTGATGGAATCCTCAAGTTCAAGTTCATCTCCGTCTCCATAGCAGCAGGGTGGGGCTGAGAGAGGATGATGACAGAGCTTAGCCCTCAGGAGGGAACCACAGGCTTCACTGGCAGGGAGGGGTGGTCTTCACACCCAGTAAGGTAGGGAGGCTGGGGGAGGCTGGGACTTGGTCCTAGACCATGCCCCCTGGTAAGGGGTCAGCACACTAGGTGGGCTAAAGACCTGGCGTGGTGCTGTTGGAGGACCAAGCAGTTGCAGTCAGGGTTCGGGATGACAGTCCCAAGGTGGCCCCCGAGGGACAGGGAGGGGATTCAGTGACCCTGGGAAGTCAGATGGGAGGGCAGCTAGGGGAGGATGGCCTGTCCACAGACCCTGATGGTCTGCAGGGTGGCTCTCACAGGCAAAGGATAGAGGTGGCCAAAGGCACACAGGACCTGTGGGGCCCAAGGGTTGGGCTGTGGCCTGAGCCAATAGCTTGGAGTAGTAACCGGAACTAGCACCAATTCGGACCCCTGGACCCTGGGGAGACGGGGCCCCAAGTGGGTCAGGAGAGACAGGAGCAGGGGCTGAGATGGGAGTCATTGGACCCTATGACTCGCCTGCCTTTCACTGGCAGCTGAGCTGAATTTTAAATCGTTATTTAACAAATATTTATTTAGGACATACTGTGCATCAGTAAGAACTTTTAAGTGTTTTTGTTTGTTTGTTTGTTTTTGCTGTGCCGCGCAGCTTGTGGGATCTTAGTTCCCTGACCAGGGATCGAACCCAGGTCCCCAGCAGTGAAAGTGTGGAGTCCTAACCACTGGACTGCCAGGGAATTCCCAGGATTTTATACACATTAACTCATTTAATCTTTACCACAACCCTCTGAGGAAGGAATGATTATTAATTTCCACTTCATACTTGAGAATTCTGAAGCACAAAGAGGTAAAGTATTTTGCCCAAATTCACCCCAGGAAAAGGAGTCAAATACTGTCAGTCAGCCTCCAGAGTCCTTGCTCTTGATCACCAGGAGAGAAAATAATGATCTTCCTAATTGGAGGTGTCTGTTGTTCTTCCCGAGTTTGAAAGTAACAAAAGAGAAGAGACATAAAAATATTTGAACAGGGCTTCCCTGGTGGCGCAGTGGTTGAGAGTCCGCCTGCCAATGCAGGGGACACGGGTTCGTGCCCCGGTCTGGGAGGATCCCACATGCCACGGAGCGGCTGGGCCCGTGAGCCACGGCCACTGAGCCTGCGCGTCCAGAGCCTGTGCTCCGCAACGGGAGAGGCCACGGCAGTGAGAGGCCCGCGTACTGCAAAAAAAAAAATTTGAACAATGTAAAGGGTATAAACAGAAAAGGAAAATTAGCCCATGTTTGGACATAGTCATGTCTACAGCTAGTTTTTAACACTATGTATCAGATCTTTGGAGATGAAATTAGCAAATCAAAACGATGACAGTCAGGCTCAGGATGGCGTATGACTGAGAAATTGGGGAAGGAGAGGATTTGGATGGGGAGGAAGAAGAGTTGGGAGTGGTACAGAGTAGCTTGTGGGGTCTCTAGGATGGAAGGCAGTGAAGGGCATGTACCAGGGGGTCCGAGGAGACCCACAGGCCCTGGGATGGGAAGCTTTGGCACTTATGAATATTCCAGGCCAGCTGCTGGACCTTCAGGAGCATAGCCGCCCTTGGCAGTGGACATAGGTGGGTCTTGAGCTGGCAGGATGCAGAGGACATCCAGCCCAGGAGGACTGACCCTTCTCTCCATGCTCCGAGTCCATTGATGGGTCTGGGGTTGGCAGGGGAGAGCGAGGTCTCCTGGATCCCCCATCCAGCTTCCCTTAACAAGCCCCATAGGAGCTCCAGCTCCACCCCAGCTCCCAGCCCAACCTTCATCTTAGGGAAGAGGCTGACGAGCAGAGATGCCAGGCATAGCAGCAGCAGGTCTGACCAGGAGGGTGGTGACTAAAGATTGGCAACGTTGCAGAAGGGCCAGTGACTCCCCCCAGTCCAGGGGATGAGGATCCTGGGCTCCAAGGACAGTCAGGGCCCCTGAACAATCAGATTGTTTTCTTTTCGTGATATTTCCAAGAAGGCCTAGACTTCTTTCCTCTTCAGGATTCCTGCTGAATGTAAAGCTTGCGGGCCTAGGACAGATCAGGTGGTGCTCTCACGAAATGAGCAAAGAGAACCTGGGAAGAGGCATGAAGCCGTCAGCTGAGTGGCTGGAGGAGAAGCAGAGCCAAGCAGGGTCTCCAGAGCTGCCTGGAGAGATGCGTGGTCTGCTGGGTCTTTGCCCTTCTCGGAGAACCTGCTGCTGTGGGGCCGTGCGTTGAACCACGACATCCTGGTCCATAGTGGCTGGCTTCAGCGCTGTTGGTTTCAAGAAGAGTTAAGGTGTCCAGCAGCCCACATTCAAGGAGAGAGGATTACATGAGACATGAATACTCAGAGGCAGGGAATATTGAGGTCCCTCTTAGAAGCGGCCAACCACAGCCCACCTTGTGGCCCTCAAGGATTCAGGTCCCTATCACACGCAAAATACCTTCTCTCATTCCCAAGGTCCCCCAAAGTCTCCTCCCATCACAGCATCAGCTCAAAGTCCAGAATTTCATTATCTAAATCAGGTCCAGCTGTGGATGAAGCTACTCAGGTGCAGTTCCAGCTCTTGAATATGGTTCCTCTCTGTGGATTTCTGAAACTGAAGAGGTGAGTTATCTGAAACCCTCCACCGCTCCCCCGCCACGCAGTGGTGGGACAGACACGGGATAACTGCTGTAGACATTCCTGTTCAAAAATGAGAAAAGGAAATTGTTGATCCACAAAAATTCTGAAATCCAGCTAGCCAGAGCTTGCAAGTTTGTTGATTAGCTTTCAAGGCCTGGGAATAATTCTCTATGACTTTTGGCTGTTCTCTGTAGGCTCCTGTTTCTGCCTGTGAGCCCACCCTTCCTTTATCGTGATGGGTAGTGCATGTTTGCACCTGAATAGTTTACTGAGTCTGCTTCCTTTTAGCAAAACTTTGGAGGTCCTGCAGCCTTTTATCATTTTGTACATCCCTGTCTCTTTCCAGCCCCAAGTCAGTAGTCTTTCTGCTTACATAGTTTTCTTAAAAACTTTGTGGGTCTTCTTTGCATCTCACTGGGGTTCATTCCATTCAATAAAAATTATTCTCGGAGGTCTGTTTAAGATTAGTCCTTCTCTACCTTGGGCTCCTGCTGGGGGACAGGGCTCTTAAATGTCCTAGAGATTCTGTTGTTTGATTAAGAGAGTACCTGAGAGGGACACACTTAACCTCTTGAAAAGGCTTTTTTTTTTTTTTTTTTTTTTGCGGTATGTGGGACTCTCACTGTCGTGGCCTCTCCCGTCGCGGAGCACAGGCTCCGGACGCGCAGGCTCAGCGGCCATGGCTCACGGGCCCAGCCGCACCGCGGCATGTGGGATCTTCCCGGACCGGGGCACGAACCCGCATCCCCTGCATCGGCAGGCGGACTCACAACCACTGCGCCACCAGGGAAGCCCTTGAAAAGGCTTTTTATGTGACTGAATAATACTCTGATTCTTTACATCTTTAGGCACACCTTCTACCTTGCACATAACTGCAGATGACAGTATCACAAAGCTTTCTGCCATTATGTAGCAACTACTGGCCTCTCTTTTTCTCTAGTTTCTAATAATATTTTCCTCATTTCCTTTTGAACTTTCAGGGGCAGCCTCCTCGAACTCCAGATTTCTATTAACAGTCTGTTCAAGGCAGTTTAGGCTTTTTCTAACACACTCTGCAAAACCTTTCCAGCCTTTGCTCACCACTAGTTTCCAAAGCCACCCACATACCTTTAGGTATTTGTTATGGCAGCCCCCCCGCTTTCCAGATACCAAAATCTGCATTAGTTATCTGTCGCTACATAACGAATCACCCCAAAACTTGGTGGCTTAAAACAACATTTATTACTGCATAGTTTTGGTGGGTCAGGAACCTAAGCATTGCTTAGCTGAGTTCCCTGAATCAGGGTCCATCGCAGGGTCCAATCAAAATGTTAGTAGGGTTATGGTCTCATCTGAAGGCTTGACTAAAGGAAGATCCCGTTCCAATCTTACCCACATAGCTGTTGATAGGATTCAGTTCCTCAGAACATCAGTTCATCTCTGGCTATTGACTGACAGTCAGCCTCAGTTCCATGTCAAGCGGGCCTCTCCATAGGACAATTCAAGCAAGACGGAAGTCACATTCTTTTATAGCCTAAGCTGGGAAGAGACCTTCCATCACATTTGCCATGTCCTTTGTTAGAATCAGGTGACTGTGTCTCATCTATGTTCAATGGGAGGTTGTTATACAAGATATAAATACCAGGAGGTGAGTGTCACCGGGGGTCTATTTCAGAAGCTGCCTACTAAATAAGCATTCTTAAAATTCTCTTCTTCCATGGATTTGTAAACTCCCCTTTGCAGCCTTCAGAGATGTTGGTGGACCTCAGCTGTCTGCTCTTCTCACAGCACACCTTCTCCCTCACTGAACTCTGCATTACTACTGGTGACTCTGGGGTTCGCTCCACTAGAAGGACTCAGACGTACCAATATGGCTCGATGACAAGGCAAGACTTATAAAAAGATACAAAGAATAATAGGGTGAATAGACATGTATTCATCACGCAGTTTAAGAAATAAAACAATACTAGCTCAGTTGGAGCTCTTGGTTCCCCTCTCCGTTTATAGCCCTACCCTTCTTTTTAGAAGCGACCGCTGTTCTGAGTTTGGTGTTGATTGCTATTATGTATTTCTTCATATTCTTGCTATGGACATATGCATTACATAGGTCATGTTTACTGTTGTTTTGCATGTTTTAGCCTTTATGCAAGCATAATCATATTATGTGTATTTTTCTGCAACTTGCTTTTTGACTCGTATTATGTTTGGAAGATTTATTCATATTAATACATGCAGCTCTGGTTTGTTCCTTTTCATTCCTTCATAGTATTCCAGTGCATAAATAGACCATAATGTATGCTCTTAAGTGAACATTGCTTCCAATGAGTTCTCTTATAAACAGTGCGTGATAGGTGTTGTTATACTTGTATATTAGGACACGTGTGGAAGAGTTTCTCTAGAGTATATACCAGGAGTAGAATGTAGGAAATGTGCAACTTATGTTTTTCTAGATAATAACAACTAGCTCTCCAAAATGCTTGTCCCAATTTACGTTCCAACCACTAATGCATAAGGGTTTGATTTGCCCAAGTCCTCAACACTTGAAGGGTCAGGTATTAAAGTGTTTGCCATTCTGATAGATGTGAGATGGAATCTAATTCTGCTGCCAGCGCCGTGGTGTGGTGGGCTAGAAATTCTTAGATGGCCTCCCACAAAAAACAAAAACCATTGTTTGTACTGTTTTCCTGGGTTTGCAAGAAATAGAGAGAAACCTTCAATGGGGAAAATTCCTGAAAGGCAGAGTTGCCCGGACAGTAAATGCTGACAGAAGCCCTGCAGACAGGAGATTGAGCGTTGGACCAGCAGCAAAAGAGGTGTGTGGGGAGCTGGGCCTGAAATTTTAATGGGAGTAGAATTGCTGGGTATGAAACTCTATGTTGAATTTTTTATTGAAGTATGATTACAATATTATATTAGTTTCAGGTGTACAGCATAGCGATTCAGTAGTTTTACAGATTATACTCCATTAAAAGTTATTACGAGATAATAGCTATAATTCCCTGTGCTGTACAATATATCCTCGTTTCTTATTCTATGTTGAAATTTTTGATGAACAGCCAGACTGCTTTCCAAAATAACTACACTATTTTACATCCCACCAACAATATGTAAGGGTTTCGGCTACTCCACATCCTTGCTGACACTTGTTCTTGTCCATCTATTTGATTATTGCCATCGTAGTGGATGTGAAGTGGTCTGTCATTGTGTTTTTTTCGTTTGTTTGTTTGTTTGTTTATGGTACGCGGGCCTCTCACTCTTGTGGCTTCTCCCGTTGCGGAGAAACAGGCTCCGGACGCGGAGGCTCAGCGGCCATGGCTCACGGGCGCAGCCGCTCCGCGGCATGTGGGATCTTCCCGGACCGGGGCACGAACCCGTGTCCCCTGCATCGGCAGGTGGACTCTCAACCACTGCGCCACCAGGGAAGCCCTGTCATTGTGGTTTTAATTTGCATTTCCCTCATGATTAATGATGCTGAACATCATTTCATGTGCTTATTTGAAATGATCTCTTTAAAGTGCTAAGAAGAAAATAGATGTCAGTCTAAAACTGTGTACCTTGCAAAGCTACCTCTCACGACTAAGGAAGAAATGGACAGTTTCAGGAAAACAAAAAAGGGGAGAGTTGTATATCATGGACCTATACAAAAGGAACTTCTGTAAGATGCTGTCTTAGGTCAGAAACCCTTAGAACAGAGCCTGTGATGGGGTCCTTGTACAAATGATTCATTGAGGTAGCGCTCTCAGGAGAAGTCTGTAAGGAAGTGAGAGAGCAAGTTAGGGCAGGAGAGGCAGGGAGAGTTTCAGCTGAATCTAGCATCCGACTAGCTCTGGAGTACAGATAGTCCTTCAGAGTTCTCCCATTTTGACATTTGGTTGATGTCCCCCAACCCCCAGAAATTGGCAGTTTGTCATTGACTGTGCCTCCTCAGGGGGGAATAATTTTCCAGGTCCCTCCAGGTAAGGTTGCTCCTCTTGGCTAAAGATAATTCTCCAGGGCAAGATGCAGCTGTGGGCTTTTGGCAGCCAACACTCACAGCAGCCGGGAGAGGATGCACCAACCCAGGGAGATCTGAGTGGGGCACTGACAGTGTTTACTGCTATACTTCATGGAGAAGGAAAATACCTGAGATGCAAAAAGAACTGGAGAGCAAAAAACTTGTAAATATATAGGAAACCTGAACAAGTACTCTCTATTACAATTCATCATCATCATGCCTAATTTCTAGGGTTAAAAACCACAAAACTACAATACTGGACAAATAAACAAGATCCTTAGATTATTTCAGAAGGAATGTTAACATAGTAACTTTAGGCTTTCTTTTGTAACATTTTTTTTATTGAAGTATAGTTGATTTACAATGTTATGTTAGTTTCCGGTGTACAACAAAGTGATTCAGATATATATATATATAGATAGATAGAGATATAGACATAGATTCTTTTTCAGATAGATATAGATATAGATTCTTTTTCAGATTCTTTACCATTATAGGTTACTATAAGATATTGAATATAGCTCCCTGTGCTACTTTAGGCTTTAAGTGTGCCTGTTAAACTTTCAAGTGTAGCTACTAAAAGAATTTTTAAAGTGTATATAACTTCTCTACTAGCAGAAGGAAAAAATAGAATAAGGAAACAAAAAAATTTTAAAGTCATTGTTTTAAAGAGACAAAAACGGGAAAAAAATGAAACAGTATCTTATTGTGCTTTCAATTTCGATCTCCCTGAATTTTAATGAGAAATGTTTCATATATTTGTGAGCCATTCACAGATTCCTGCTTCTATTTTCTTGCCCATTATTCTTTTGGATTCAAGTTTCCCCCCGCCATCTTACGTATCTGTAGGAGTTCTTTATATAGTTACCCTACAAAAATTTTTGTGGGTATATGTGCTATGAATATCTTCTTCCCTTCTGAAATTCAAGCAAGCAATAATACTATTGGGTCAGACATTTTTGGAATTACCTTTGGAGGTTATGGGAGTTTTTTTTAAAAAATCAAAGTAATATACATACATAGTTTTGAAAGTCAAACAATGGCTAAAAGTCTGTACTAAAATCCCTAGCCTGCTGGTTCCCCCCTTCTCCCCCTTTTGTCCCCTCTCCAACTCCCTAGAAGCAATCACTTTCAATTGTTTTCATTTTTTGTTAGCACGTACCTCTATATTTTTAAATAACATGCATGCTCTGTCATCTCTTAATAATCAGCCTTATTCATTCACTATTCACTGACATCCCATTGTGGCAGAAAGGGACTTTAGCTGTCTCAAACCCACCCTCCCCTGAATTCCTCTACCCTTTTAATAGATCACCATTTTTTGGTGAAATCGATAATCAGGTTTTCCATTATTATGCCTCTGAAATACTGCTCACAGCTAAGCCAGGTAGAGTATTAAGATTACATTTCCTTTCTAACATAACAGTTTGTGTTTGCCTTCTCCGAATCTCTGGCCACGTCTTCCCCTGCATTCCTACAGCTCTATACAATGCCTCTCAGCACAATTTTCCACAGGGTCGAATGTATCCCGTCCGTTGTTTTCACAGAGACCTCCACCCCGGAGATCTCTGTTCTCTGGCCTCCAGTCTGAACGGGCTGGTTTCTAGGTGTGATGGACAGTAGCTTTCCGAGAAGGGACACATTCTTTTGTGTGATTATTTGCTGGCTGGTCCATTTTTTACTGTGAACATCTGAAACGTGTCTTTGTTTCATGGACACTTCATTGATAGTTGGGCTAGGCATGGGATGAGTTCTTGGGTTAAAAACTTTGTCGCTCAGAATTTTGTAAGTGTAACTCCATCGCCTTGGAGTTGCACTTGGAGTCCATCTTTCAGCGTTGTCACTCCTTGATGAAATGAAAGACTGTCGTATTCTAACTTAATGAATGTAATATCTTATCTTTCTGAGGCTATTAATTACAATTTCTTTGAGATGTTCCTCTGCTCTTCCATCTTGAACTCAGAAGTCTACTGTCCCACAATTAAAATTGAACTTGAATTAAATTAAAATTAATTAAAATTAATTTGTAAATAAACAATTAAAATTAAATTGTAAATAGGCGAATATGTTGTTATTCAGCCTTAGGTCACCACCGTGGAGGCTCTTGAAATGATCCTCAAACTTTCGTGTCCATCACAATCCCCTGAGGAGTTTCTTAAAACTTCAGTCACTCCCTCCCACACCCAGATGTGCTGATACAGTGGGTCTGGGCCAGGGCTCAGGAATGCAGGCCCTCAAGGCGTTTGCATCTGACAGACTCCCCTCGGAAGGGGTCCTGGCTCCGGGTGTCATGGGAATGAAGTCAAATTATAGTTCTGGCTCCATCTCAGACCTGGAATTCACTTCACCTTTGTGGGCCTCAGTGTCCTGGTCCTCAAAGCACAGATAACGTCTGCCTGCCTTCCTCATCCTGTGTTATGTGGACCAATAGAGATGATGTCTCAGAAAATCGTTGTAAACCACCTGGCCCTCTCAAGAAGTAAGGGAGGGCTGTGACGGTTTGCACTGCATGACCAGCTGTGGAGTGTGTTCAGGTCTTACCACAGGCCATGTGATATCACGAGGCCCAGCATCTCAGAGGATAAGATGTAGAGTTTGGACTCAGCGGTTCTCAACCTCGTCTGACCATCAGACTCACCTGCTGATGACAGGGGCCACCCCCGGAGATTCTGATCTAATAGGCCTGGAGTGGGGCCCGAGCATCCGTGGGTTTTAAGACGCTTCCTTCCTGATTCCTAGGCGCAGCCTAGGCTGAACCACGGGCTAGGTGATCTGGAAGGCCTCTGTCAGTTCTACAAATAGTCCAGGGCCTGCTGGGGCTTGCCAGGCCAGAGATGCAGATGGTGGTACCGGATGGGCTGGGGCTACCACAGCAGTTCTTGGCTCTCCCATTTCTGCTCAACTCCAGCAGGACCCTCTCCCCTACCAGCCAGGCCCTCAATTTGCCACGGCGAGAGCAGCTCAAGCTGTAAGGGGTCACAGCTGTGCACCTGGCAGGCGGCCCTGAGACACAGTTCCACGCAGCTTTTGAGCCGAGAGGCAGGCAGCTGCGGGGTCACGGGATGGGGGTGTCAGCTGTCTGGGGGGCCAGCTTGGTGCTGAAGTGTTTGCAGACCTTGGGGAGTGAGGGGTTACAGCTGGGGGGTGCTGCATTTTTACAAGAGGTTTTAGAAAGTCTTTTCACTTCATTAACCTGACACATGATCATTATTTTAAAAACATCAAAAATGCATAACAAGGTAAGAAAAAAAGGAAAACCAAAAATCACAGATAAAAGTCACACATGATACTGCCATCCAGCAATAATCTCTGTTAACATTTTGGAATATTTCCAGGGTCACGTTCATGTCATGACCCCCGACAGAGATGTGTTTATTCCGCAGCAGGCAAAAGCTGAGCCTCGCAGGGATTACCTCGTGAGATCGTCACAGGACACGGCAGGTAAGTACTCCCGTGACTCCTGTTCTTACAGGTAACGAAACGAGCAAGACACCTACCCAGGGTGCCCCAATCGGTCTGGCTCCAACACCCTACTACTCACTCCCGACCACCGATAAAGCAGACGCAGGGCACATTAAAGGTATCCTTCAAAAGAGAAAGTTCTGTGTCCTCTTTTCCCTTAATATCTCCTGACATTTTACCCCAAATCATTGAAATGCTTCTTTAGTTTACCGGTAATCAGAGAAAAGCAAATCAAAGGTAAATACCATTTTTCACACAGCGCATTGACAACACTTTAACATACTACACACATGCGTATGTTCAAATACCTTGATTCAGTAATCCCATTTCTAGGAACCTCTCTTAGGGGAATAGAGAGACAGTGGAAGGTTTTGTTACGAAAGCATTCATTGCAACATTATCTAGAGCTGTAAAAAATGCTGTGGAAAATCACTTAAATGTATACCAGGCAGGCTATTACTTCAGAAAATTATGCCAGCACTAAAAATCACATTAGAAAGTGTATTTACTGGCACGTGAAAATATTTCCAGCATATGTAAAGCAAAAAAAGTATGATCCCAATTGGTTAAGTTTGCAAAAATGAATCCATATGAATTAAACAAAAGTCCAGTTCCCCCTAAAATTAAAAGGGGGCCACAGAGCCTCTCCAGACATGCAGGGTATGTTCAGGATGGGCTGAATTCAGGTACAGGTTTATGGCATACTCAAAATTCCCTTTGTGGGTGTGAGGGTCTGACAGACAGTGCAGTGATAGGCAGCTAGACAAGTTCAAGGAGAGACCTGTGTGAGGGCCAGAAGGAACCTGCCCAAGTAAAATCCTGAGTCAGGGCAAAAAAAAACCCCTGGTTTCAGACATGTGCCCCAAAGCCACAGTGCCAAGGACAGAGCCTCGGGGTTGCAAGTACCAGTTTGCAAACAAGTTGCTTCTCCCACGGGTAACCGTGAGGTGTGGCTCCCTGGTGAGGGGCAAAAGGCTGTATTTGTGCAGTTATGGTTAATGACACCCCTGAGCAATGCTGGACAGGCCAGGGTTTGCAAATATGTTCTCGGAACAGCCAAGAAGAATGGATCAATGTTACCAATTGTATTTCCGAGTGGGGGGATTGACCAATAATTTTATATTTTTGATATCTCTGTATTTTCTACATTTTTTTATCTTGAATACATATTAGGCTTATAAAATTCTGCTTAAGAAAAATTTCAAATATACCAAAAGTAAAGAGACGACTAAAATGAATCTTCATGTGTCCATCGCTCAGCTTCAACTATTCTCAATATTCTGCCAATCTTATTTCATCTATGCATACCCCAACTTTGTTTTTTCTGGAGTACTTTGTTTTATTTCATTTTTTGGCCACGACTCACGGCTTGTGGGATCTTAGATCCCCAGTTGAACCCGGGCCACAGTAGTGAAAGCACCGAGTCTTAACCACTGGACTGTCATGGAATTCCTTTCTGGAGTATTTTACAGCAAATTCCATCATTCCATCTCAGGCCAGTGGAAGCCCCTTCTGGTTGTCTCCTGTGCCCTTTTGAAATGGCTCCATTAGTCTTTGACAGTTTCTGTGCTTTCTGACACAATAAGATGTCCCTGCTTATGACAGACTTTTAAAGATGGTCATAAGTTCCTCCCACCCCTGTATGCATGCCCTTTTGTATACGACTTTGCAGCTTCTCCCATCAAGAGGTGGAATCCATCCTCCTCCCTTTGGAGATGGGCTTGCATCTGACTTGCTTTGTCACTGGGACATTATTGGCAGTGCACAGTGTACTGAGTTCATTTGGCTGAGTCCATCCTCAGTTTTGACAGAAAATAAGGGAGACCCCTAATAAAGCATGAACTCTGTATTATATGGCGCGGAGGATGGTAAGCTAATATGTCAGCCCCAATCTGTATTTGTTATCTATTGCTGCATACAAATTGCTCCAGAACTTACAGCCGACATTTATCATGTCACAGTTCTGTGGGTCAAGAATTTGGGAGAAGCTTAGGTAAGTGGTTCTGGCTCAGGATCTCCCATGAGGTTGCATTCAAGATGTCAGCTGGGGTTTCAGTCATCTAAAGGCTTGACAGGGGCTGGAAGATCCACCTCCACGATGGTTCCCTCGCGTGACTATTGCCAGAAGACCTTGATTCTTCATCATGTGGGACTCTTCACAGGGCTGCTTGAGTGTCCTAATAACACGGCTGCTAGCTTCTCCCAGAGTGTATGAGCCAAAGGAGAGAGCAAGGAGGAAGCCACAATGCCTTGTGGGTCCAAATCTTGAACGTCACACACTGTCACTTCTGCTACCTGGTATTCATTAAGTGAATCACTAAAAATAACTCATACTTAAGGAGAAGGCAAGGAGGCTTCACCTTTTGAAGGGAAAGGTATCAAAAAATGTGTGGATGTCTTATAAGACACAATATTCTCCCACTCAAATTTCCTTCCCCAACTACTCCTTACATACTGCTCTCTTACTCATAGGGCAAATAAGCCTTACCAGTTTAACAGAATATAAAAGGGAAGATTTCATTCTGAAAAAGGAATCGTTAGTGCTGCAACTTAGCTGTCCACCCCTGTCATTTTGCAGTTGTTGTAAATATTGCAAAATGTGTATTGTGTGTGTTAAAAGTGGTGTGTGTTAAAAGTGATATGTGTTGTGATGCACTCAGTATTTTTTCAGTTTTTTTGGTGTAGGTATTTAGTATGTCCCTCCAGTTATATTACATATTGTGTTAGCACTAGCATTTGTGGTTTACAAACATGTTTGACAGTCCCCAAATGGTGATTTTTGAAGATGCAGTGTGAAAAAGAAAAGGAGGATTCTGGCCTAGGTTTATAAACAGTTTTGATTAAGTTAATGGTGAAGGTTTTCAGTCTTCTAAGTCATTTCAATGCACTAAAGGACAATAGATATAAAAAGTTCATCTTTATAATGAAGTATGTTTATGAATGGGTTTTACGTGGGCCAGTAATTTGAGGTGTTCTGCTCCTTTGTGCGCTGTCTGCGGTGAACAACTTACGCATTCAGCAAAGGCTCTCTCTTAGTCCATCTGGGCTGCTATAACAGACTGTCATAAACCGAGTGGCTTATAAACAGCAGAAATTTATTTCTTACCATTCTGGAGGCTGGGAAGTTCAAGATCAAGGCACTAGCAGATTCAGTGAGACCCATTTCCTGGTTCGCAGAGCTGTCTTTTCACTGTGTGGAAGAGAAGGGGCAAGGGAAGGGTCTCTTTTATAAGAGCACTAATCTCACGCGTGAGGGCCCTACCTTCATGATCTAATCACCTCCCAAAGGCCCCACATCCAAATACCATCACATTGGGTGTTATGTTAGGATTTAACATACAAATTGTGAGGGGACACAAAATATGAGTCTATAGCAGGCTCCAAAATTGAAAGGCACTTTACAAATAACAGCTATTTGACAAGTAAAGGGGCTAATTATTGTAAATGGCTACTGGAATCTCTAAACAGAGTCAAGTTTTCATTTAAAAAAATTATAAACAAGTGAAAAAGCTCCAAAAGCAGGAGCTTGTTGCCCAGGAATAAAAAGGTCATACTGTTGGTGAGAATCTAATAATACCAGATGTAAGATGGGAGTTGACTGAGCTCTAAAGCAAGGTACAGTATGAGAAAATGGAAAAATTCTGTTCCCCCAAAATACAATAAGGCAGTGTGCTGATGACAGTCACATAATGCCAAAGACGTTTTATGTAACACACTAAAATCAACATCTCTACCCAGGCTGGTGAGTCAACAGACTTCACCAGTAAATATCACCCCTTAACATTCGTGATATTTGTAAATAATGGTGGAATTCAAGACAACTTTTTCTGCTGCAAAGAGCTGCTACGTAATTCGTTAACAGGATATAACAATTATAAACACATATATGGCTAACAAAGAGCTCCAAAATATGTGAAGCAAAAAATGACAGAATTGAAAAGAGATATAGATGATTCTAAAGTAATAGTTGCATATTTCAGTACTCAATTTTCAATAATGGTTAGAACAAGTAGACAGAAGATCAACAAAGAAATAGAGGATTTGAACAGCACTATAAACCAGTTGGACTTAGCAGACATCTACAGAACACTCCACCCAATAACAAATGAATAGAACTTCTCCAATGCACATGGAACATTCTCAAGATAGACCACATGCTAGCCCATAAAACAAACCTCAATAAATGTAAAAGTGTGGAAATATAAAGTCTGTTCTCCAACCACAATGAAATTAGAAATCAAAAACAGAAAGAAATTTGGGACCCTCACAAATATGTGAAAATTAAACAACGCAGTCCTAAATAACAATTGGGTCAAGGATAAAATGAAGAGGAAAATCAGAAAATATTTTTAAATGAATGAAAACAAAGCCACGGCAAACTAAGACTTGTGAGATACAGTGAAAGCTGTGCACAGAGAGAAATTTATAGCTATAAATGCCTATATTAAAAAGTAGAAAGATCTCAAATGAATAACTTAATCTTCCACCTTACACACTAGTAAGAAAAGTGTACACTAAATCCAAAGCAAATGAAGGAAGAAATTAGCAAATATTAGAATGGAGATAAATGAAATACAGAATTTAAAAAAAAAAGAAAATCAACACAAAGTTATTTTTTTGAAAAGATCAACAAAATTGACAAACATTTAGCTAGAAGACCAAGAAAAAAAAAAAGAGAAGACTCAAATTACCAAGATCAGGAATGAAAGAGGGGACATTACTAACAATCTTACAGAAATAAAAAGAATTAGAAAAGTACAAGTAATTATATTCCGACAAACTGTAAACCAAGATGAAATGAACAAATTCCTGGATAGACACAAACTGCCAAAATGAACTCAAAAGAAATAGAAAATCTGAATAAACATATAGCAAGTGAAGAGGTTGAATCAGTAACTTAAAAATTTCCAACACAGAAACGCCCAGAATCAAATGGTTTCACTATTGAATTCTACCAAGTGTTTGAAGAATTAACACTGACCTTTCTCAAACTCATCCCAAAAAATAGAAGAGAAGGAATACTTCCTAACTCATTCTACAAGGCCAAAATTACCCTGATACCAAAGCTAGACAAAGACATCACAAGAAAATAAAACTTCAGACCAATAACCCCCTACGAATATAGACACAAGTATCCATAATAAAACACTAGCAAACCAAATACAGCAATATATAAAAAGGTTTATACACATCGACCAAGTGGGATTTATCCCAGGAGCGCAAGGTTGGTTCAACAAATGAAAATCAACTAATATAATACACCATATCAATAAAATAAAGGACAAAGGCCATATGATCATCTGAATAGATTCAGGAAAAGCATCTGACAAAACCCAACACACTTTCATGATGAAAACACTTTAAAAACTAGGAATAGACAGGAATCTTCTCAACCTGATAAAGGCCAACTACAAAAACCCCACAGTTAATATCATACTTAATGGTGAAAAACTAGATGCCTTCCCCCTAAAATCAGGAACAACACAAGAATGTTCACTCTCAACAACTGCATTCAACATTGTACTCGAGGCTCTAACCAGGGCAGTTAGGCAAGAAAATGCAATAAAAGGCAACCAGATGAAAAGAAAGATATAAACTATCTTGATTAGAAGATCTTGCATATAAAAAATCCTAAGGAATTCACTTTAAAAACTATGAAAACTAATAAAAAGTTTAGCAAGGTTGCAGGATACAAGATTGACATGTAAAAATCAATGCATTTCTATATATTTGTGATGAACAATCTGAAAATAAAATTAAGAAACCATTCCATTTTCAATAGCATCAAAAAGAATGAAGTCCTGGGAATACAGTTAACAAAAGCGTAGAGTTCATACTCTGAAAACTACAAAACATTGTTGAAAGAAACTAAAGAGAGCTAAATAAAGGGAAAGACAACTCCCTGATCATGGATCAGAAGACTTAATATTATTAAGATGACAATATTCCCCCAATTGATCTACAGATGAAATGCAATCCCTATCAAAATCCTAGCTGACTTTTTTGTAGAAACTGACAAGCTGATTCTAAAGTTCATTTGGAATTGACAGAGACCCAAAATAGTAACAACAATCTTGAAAAAGGAGAACAAAGTTGGAAGACCTATACTTCCTGATTTCAACATTTACTACAAAGCAAAAGTCATCAAGACAGAGTAGTACTGGCATAAGGATAGACATATTGATCAATGGAATAGAATTGAGAGTTCAGAAATAAAACCATTTGTCTATAGTCAACTGATTTTTGACAAAGTCACCAAGATCATTTAATGGAGAAAGAATTGTTTTGTCAACAAATGATGCTGGGACAACTGGATAACTACACAAAAAGAAAAATGAAGTTGATATCTTACCTCACACCATATACAAAAATTAACTCAAAAGGATCAAAGACCTAATATGAGAGCTAAAACTATTAAAGTCTTAGAAGGAAACATAGGGGTAGATATTTATTACCTTGGGTTTGGCAATGTGTTCTTAGATATGGTACTAAAAGCACAAGCAACAAAAGAAAAAATAGATTAATCTCCATCCAAATTTAAAATTTTGTTCTTCAAAAAACACTACCCAGGGCTTCCCTGGTGGCACAGTGGTTGAGAGTCCGCCTGCCGATGCAGGGGACACGGGTTCGTGCCCCGTTCCGGGAAGACCCCACATGCCACAGAGTGGCTGGGCCCGTGAGCCATGGCCGCTGAGCCTGCGCGTCCAGAGCCTGTGCTCCGCAGCGGGAGAGGCCACAGCAGAGAGAGGCCCGCGTACCGCAAAAAAAAAAAAAAAAAAAAAACACTATCCAGAGAATGAAAAGACAACCCACAGAATGGAGAAAATATCTGCAAATCATATATCTAATAAGGGATTTGGGGGACTTCCCTGGTGGTCCAATGGTTAAGACTCTGTGTTCCCAATGCACGGGGTGTGGGTTCGATCCGTGGTCGGGGAACTAAGATCCCACATGCCACACGGCATGGCCATAAAAAAAAAAAAAAAAAATATATATATATATATATATATATATATAAAATAAGGGATTTTTATCTAGAACAAATAAAGAATTCTTACAACTCAACTCAATAATAAAATACAAATAATCCAATTTAAAAATGGGCAAAGAACAACAATGTGAAAGTATTTAACACTACTGAACTGTACACTTAAAATGGTTACAATGTTAAGTTTTACGTGTATTATACAACAATTTTTAAAAATTTTTAAATAGGCAAAGTTTCTGAATAGATATTTCGCCAAGGAAGATATAGAAATGGCCAATAAGCACATGAAAAGATGCTACACATCATTAGTCATCAGGGAAATGCAAATAAAAACTACAGTGAGATACCCTTTCACACCCACTAATATGGCTGTAATCAAGAAGACAGATAATAAGTGTTGGTGAGGATGTGGAGAAAGTGTAACCCTCATATACTTCTGGGGGTGATATAAAATGGTACAGCCACTATGGAAAACAGACTGGCACTCCCTCAAATGACTAAACATAAAGTTAACGTACGTAAACTTAAAGTGGAAACGTATGTAAACTTAACAAAAGTTAATTCCACTCCTAGGTGGAAGAGAATTAAAATCATATGTCCACATAAAAACTTGTACATGGTAATTCCCTGGCGGTCCAGTGGTTAGTACTCCGCGATTTCACTGTCGAGGGCCCTGTTCAATCCCTAGTCAGGGAACTAAGATCCTGCAAGCCACGTAGGCACAAAACAAAACAAAACAATAATGACAACAACAAAAAAACTTGTACATGAATGTTTATAGCATCATTACTCATAATAGGAAAAAGTAGAAAAATCCAAATGTCTATCAACTCACGAATCTATAAACAAAATGTGGTATATCCATATTATGCAATATTATTAAGCCATCAGATGGAATGAAGTACTGATATACGCTACAATGTGAATGAACTAAGTGAAAGAAGCCAGTCACAAAAGGCCACACAGTAAATAACTCCATTTAAGAGGTTAGCGGTTGCATTGGGCTGGAGTGGATGGGAGAGTGGGGGTCACAGCTAAAGGGTATGGGATTTCTTTCTGAGATAATGAAAATATTCTAAAATTGACTGTGGTGATAGTTACTCATATCTGTGACTATACTAAAGACCACTGAATTGTACACTTGCAATGGGTGAATTGCATGGTATGTGAATCACATCTCAATAAAACTGTTTACAATTTTGTGAAAAGGAAAGAAATCAATTAATTTCCAAAAAGTTAAGCTTAGCTTACTTATTTTTTTTTTCAAGAGAGTTTGGCTATAAAGTCATTTTTTTATTTTAGTGGGGAAAAAACACACACATAACACATACCATACCTCATTATCATCTTGTATAGTTGAAATTTGAAGTAAGACTTTAGATCTTTTTGAATAATGTAAAATAGTCATGTTAGACTTTTTAATTTAATTTTAGGCCGCGCTGTGCGGCTCACGGGATCTTAGTTCCCCAGCCAGGGATTGAATCGAGGCCTTCAGCAGTGAAAGCGAGGTGTCCTAACCACTGGACCACCAGGAAATGAAGGCTGAAATTTCCTTTACCTACACTAGTGACTTGCATTGGAGTTGATATCCTTTGTGACTGGAGAAACCACAAAAAAAGAGTGTGCTAATAAGTTAAGCAAAATGCACACTCCACAGGGGAAAAAAAATTCCCTACTCGAAAGAGCACTGTCAATTATTATTGGGTGATTATATCTATATTTTACAAATCATGCTAATGTATCATGAGCTGTAGGTACAATTTTTATGCAAGGTTCCTTGGAACCTAAAAATAATTTCAAGAGTTCCTTTGGAGTAAAAAGATTGGGAAAGACTGCTCTGTAGGTAACCATTTATGCTTTCATTTTTTTCTTTATGAAAATATCAGCAGATACCTTTATATATTCATATTTCCACAGCTTTCTTACCCAAAGGACAGCATACTGTGCACTATTATGTACCTTGTTTTTTCTCATTTAGCAATATATCCTGGAATCACTGCATAGAGGTAGGTAGTATCTTAAACAGCTTGGGCTGCCATAACAAAATACTATAGACTGGGTGGCTTATACAACAGAAATTAATTTTCTCACAGTTCTGGAGGCTGGGAGTTTAAGATCAAGATGCCAGCATGGTGAGTTTCTGGTGAGAGTTCACTTCCTGGCTTGCAGATGGCTGCCTGATCACTGTCTCCTCACAAGGCAGGGAGAGTAAGCCCTTCTGTATCTCTTCTTAGAAGGGCACTAATCCCATCACGAGGGCCACACCCTCATAACCTCATGTAAACCTAATTAACAAAAGGCTCCATCTCCAAATATCATCACGTTGTGGGTTATGGCTTCAACACAAGAAGGTTGAGGGAACACAATTCAGACCATAGCAACGGGGATTCTTATCATTGCTTTTTACATCTGTATAGTATTCCATCACACAGATATAATATTCAACCAGTCCTTTTTGATAGTCCTTAAGATATACTCTTTTTTTTTAAAGGATCTTTTTTTTTTTAGATGTTGGGGGTAGGAGTTTATTTATTTATTTATTTTTGCTGTGTTGGGTTCGTTTCTGTGCAAGGGCTTTCTCTAGTTGTGGCAAGCGGGGGCCACTCTTCATCACGGTGTGTGGGCCTCTCACTATCACAGCCTCTCTTGTCGCGGAGCACAGGCTCCAGACGTGCAGGTTCAGTAGTTGTGGCTCACGGGCCTAGTTGCTCTGCGGCATGTGGGATCTTCCCAGACCAGGGCTCGAACCCATGTCCCCTGCATTAGCAGGCAGATTCTCAACCACTGCGCCACCAGGGAAGCCCCAGATACACTCCTTTTTATCACAAATAGTGCTGCAATGAACTCCTTGTTTGTATGTCATTCATAGTTTTACCTGTGACTCTTTGTGATAAATTCCTAGAAGTAGGATTGCTAAATCAAAGGGTAAATGCATATTTAATTTTGCTAGATATTGCCAGGTTGCCTTCCATAAAGATTGTATCACTTTGCATTCCGTGAGTAATGTATGAGAGAGCCTAACTCCCTACATCTCACCATCACAGTATGCTGTCAACTTTTGGATTTTGCCAATCTTAGGGGAGAAATATCTCAGGAAAAGGGAGAAATATTATCACAGGGTAATTTTAATAAACACTTCCCTTATTATGAAAAAGATTGTACATCTTTGCCATTTGCATTTCTTTGCCTACTTTGTTTGTATATTTTTCTCATTTTAAAAATCGGGGGGTGGGCTTCCCTGATGGCGTAGTGGTTGAGAGTCCGCCTGCTGTTGCAGGGGACACGGGTTCGTGCCCCAGTCCGGGAAGATCCCACATGCCGTGGAGCGGCTGGTCCCACGAGTCGTGGCCGCTGAGCCTGCGCGTCCGGAGCCTGTGCTCCGCAACGGGAGAGGCCACAACAGTGAGAGGCCCGCGTACCGCAAAAAAAAAAAAAAAAAATCAGGAGGACTTCCCTGGTGGTGCAGTGGTTAAGAATCCACCTGCCAATGCAGGGGATGGGTTCCAGCCCTGGTCTAGGAAGATCTCATGTGCCACAGAACAACTAAGCCCATGCGCCACAACTACTGAGCCTGCACTCTAGAGCCCGTGCTCTGCAACAAAAGAAGCCACCACAATGAGAAGCCTGTGCACCACAACGAAAAGTAGCCCCTCGCCTACAGCAACTAGAGAAAAGCCCCTGCACAAAAACAAAGACCCAACACAGCCAAAAATAAATAAATAAATTTTTAAAAAATTAAATTAAAAATCAGGAGCACTTCATACATTAGGAGTATTAGCCTTTTGTGATACAAGCTGTAATACCTTTTCTCCATTTGTCAATTTGTCTTTTGAAAATTTATGGTATCCTCTTTCTCTCTGTCTCTTAATTTGTCTTCCACAAAGCATATTTATATCTTTATGGTTAAAGTTATCAATCTTTTCTTCTATTTCTTCTGATTTGTGAAATTATTAATGTTTTCCCCATTCCCAGGCTATAAAGAAATGCACTCAGGTTTTCTTCTAGTACTTATGTATTTTCATTTTTCACATTTAGATCTTTTACTCATTCATCATTTATTTTGGTATATTAAAAGCATGAATCTCATGTTACCTTTTTCTATATGGTCTCAACATCATTTGTTAAAAGTTTGTCTTTTCCCCACTGATTTGAGATACAACCTTTTCTTGTATGCCAAATTTCCTTTTGCACCTAGGTCCATTTCTGGATTTCTATTCAATTCCATTGGTCTGTCTGTTCATGTGTCACTTCTATGCTGTTTTAGTTATAAAAACTCCATAACGTTTTAATGTCTTTGAGGGCTAGACTCTCCACTTTTCTCTTAAGGAATTTTACTAGCAAATCTTGCTTGTTTATTCTTCCTTTTTGGAAGAATAGACTTTTTATAAAAATTTTGTTCAACCCTACAAAACAAACAATCAAAATCTGATGATAATTTCCATTGACAGCATGACTAATATATCACTAAACTTAGGGAGGATTGACGTCTTTACAGCACTGAGTCTTCCAATCCAAGAACATGATACATCTCTCTATTTGTTCTAGTTCATTACCGTGTCTTTCATGCATGTTTCATAGTTTTTACTCACAGAGGTTTTGCACATTTCTTTTAGATCTACAACAGATATTTTATTCTATTTTTGCTATTTTATTGTTTTGTTTGTTTTTTGTCTGCACCGCGCGGCATGCGGAAACTTAGTTCCCCGACCAGGAATGGAACCCGTGCCCCCTGCATTGGGACCACAGAGTCTTAACCACTGGACCACCAGGGAAGTCCCTATTTTTGCCATTTTAAATGTATATTCTCATTACATCTTCTAGTTGCTTAGTGTCTGTATATGTGAAGGCTATTGATTTCTACATGTTAATTTTATATCATGATACTTTACTAAATTTTTTTTATCATTTGTGATAGTTTTTCCTTCAACCTTTTTGGGTGGTCCAACTAAACAATTATCTGCAAAGAGAGATAGGGTCGTTGTTTGTTTGCTGTTGCTGCAAAACATTATTGTTTCCATTTGGTCTAAGGCTTGAGAGAAAGTTCCAGGGTGGTTAAAAAGCTGCCTAGTGGCTACAGAGACAGGCTCAGGCTGAAGCTCTGACATCAGGTGGGGAGCAGAGGGAGCCCTCAGAGGTTGCTGGGCTCCGGTGGCTCCTGGTCCTGCTTCAGGGTGAGCCTTTCCAAGAGATACTCTCCCAGCTCAGACTAGAGGCTGGACAGCCTGCAGAACTTAGTCAGGTGGTGGTCCAACTTCTTGATGAGTTTCACTTGTTTATCTAGGAAGTGGCTCTCCAGGAGGTCACAGAGATGGGGGTGGGGATTGTACAGGCAGAGCTCAGGGCATGCAGATCCCAAAAATCCTCCAGGGCCACGGAGGCTTCCATGGTGTCCAGGGTTTTACACCACTCATCCTGAGACAGCTTCTGCAGGTCCTGGGAGAAGGTGCAGCCACTGTGCTGGTTTTCCATCTTCAAGAGACATGAGGAACACTGGCACTTCTGGTCAACTCTCAGAAGAAGGGCCTCCTTCCCTCAGAGCCACATCCTCATGGTCAGAATAGAAGCCCAGAAAGAAGTGGGTGTAGGAGGCCGGCAGATGTAGGTTGACCAGGCGGTTGACAATGGCCTCCATCTAAGTGCAGTAACCCTGATGAATCTTGGAGCTCCTTGTTGGTGGGCCATAAGGAGCTAACCTCTGCGTTGGCTGGTCCCAGAGTCAGGGGATGGCCAAGAAGATGATCCTGGAGGTTGTGGCTGGAGAGGGTTGGAGGGTGGTCAGAGGTTGGAGTCCTAGGTCTCTTCCCTCCAAACACTTGAAACAAGGGACAGATCCACAGGTCCACCGGGCATGCTGCTAAACAGAGGTCATTTTTCTCTCTTCCTTTTCAATTATATTTCTTATCTAATATGCTTTCCCTTGTAAAATATGTGTTGGCTAATACTGCCAAAATGATGTTAAACCATAATGGAGATAGTAACACTATTCCTAACTTCAATATTTCTACATTAAGTAAGATACAATGCTAACTATTGGGTAGTATATAAAATCAGGTTTGAATTGTGTCAGGTGACTTTTTACATTATCTTGTGGGTTCCCCTGAAAACAAATAAAAGGTTTTGTACAAATAGTTTTGGGGAAAGACAATCCCAGGGAATAAGAGGGAGTGAAATAGAGAAACAGGGAAAGCCAGTACACGAATGCATTAACAAATTGGCCACCATTATAGGTAACTAGTGCTTGATTCTGTGGGACCATCTGAGAAGCCATATGATATATTCTGAAGCGTTTACCAGGTCATGAAAGAGAGAAGCTTTTATCCACTGGCTTTTATCCCCCATTGACCAAGGTACCTCACACTTCAGGGTTGCACATGCATGAATGCTGAGGTTTCTGCAGGCATCCCATGGCACCATGTCACAAAAGCCCTGGAGCAGACAAGAATATTTATTATCTCACAGTTTCTATGGGTCAGGGATGCAGGAGTAACTTAGCTGGGTGGTTCTGGCTCAGGATCTCTCACATGGTTGCAGTCAGGATATCCACAGATCCCGCAATCATATGAAGTCTTAATTAGGGTTGGAAGATTCACTTTCAAGATGACTCATTCATGGCTGTTGGCAGGAAGCCTCAGTTCCTTATCACATGTGCCTTTCCGTTAGTTGTTTGCATGTCTGCTCACAACATGACCACTAACTTCCCTGAGAACAAGTGATCCACAAGGAAAGAGAAATTAAGCTCCACCTCTTGAAGCAAAAAATATGAAAGAATTTGTGGACGTATTTTTATTTATTTACTTATTTATTTATTTGGCTGCACCACATGGCATGTGGGATCTTGGTTCCCCAACCAGGGATCAAACCCCTGCATTGGGAACACAAAGTCTTAAACACTGGACCACCAGGGAAGTCCCTCTAGACATATTTTAAAGTCAGCACACCATCATAATATAGTCCAAATAGATCAGGACTATCTGAACATCCTGAAGAACATCACATTGGTCCATTATGTCAATAACGTCATGTCTATTGGAGCACATCAGCAAGAAGTGGGAAGTACGTTGGTGCCTTGGTAAAATACCTGCTCTCCAGAGAACGGGAGATAAATCCTAGGAAGATTTTGGGGCTCACCACGTCAATTAAGCGTTTAAGGATCTGTTGAGAAAGAAGCACAATACCTGGTAGCTTCTTTGGGTTCTGGAGATAGTATGTTTCATCCTGGGGAAACCTGCTCTGAACTATTTATTGGATCACAGGGAGGGCTGACAACTTTGAGTGGGGCCCAGAGCAAGAAAAGCCTCTGCAGCTGGTTCACGTAACATTACAAGCAACCCTGCCACGTGGGCCATGCGATAGAGGAGACTGTGACAGTAGAGGTTTCTATAGTGGAAAAAAAAGACATGTAAGGAGTGTATGGCAAACCCAAGACAACTATACGCCACTGAATAAACAGCTCCTGGTGTGCTCCTGGGCCACGATAGAGATGGAACACGCGGTTATGGGACATCAGGTGACCACAGAGCCAGAACTGCCTATCATGAGCTGGCTTCTGTGAGACCTACCAAGTTACAAGATTGAGCGAGCCCAGCAACAATCCGTTATAAATTGCAGTATTACATAGCAAGTAGGGCCAGAGGCCAAAGCAAGCTACACAAGCAAGTGGCCTAGACCACTGTCATCCTCCACTGTCGTACTGATGCGTCCTCCCAGAACTACTCGCTCATGGAAGAGGCAAAATTCCAAGGTTGATTCCTGGGTGAACTGCCTTGATATCTGGTGTAAAAGCCAAAAGTGGGCCGCTGATACAGAACAGCCTAACTCAGCAGTGACCCAGCAAGAATGCTGAGGGGAAATCCTCCCCATGGTCAGAGTTTTGGGTGGCACATCCGGTCATCTACTTTGTGTGGAAAGAGAAGTGGCCCGAGGTAAAAATACACACAGACTTAACAGCAATGGCAAATAGATCAAGGACCTGAAAGGAAAAAGACTGGAAGATCGTAGACAGGAGATACTGGAGGTAGGTAGATGAAGAGTCTGCAGACATTTTCTGTAAAGGGTCAGAACAAGCATCTTGAACTTACTGGCCATATGGTTACCAATGCCACTCTTCCACTCCGCTGTTGTGCAAGAACAGCCGTACATGACGTGGAAATAAATGAGCGTGGTTTTGTTCCCATAAACCTTTACTTATTTATTTATTTTTAATTTTTTTTAACATCTTTATTGGAGTATAATTGCTTTACATTGTTGTCTTAGTTTCTGCTTTATAACAAAGCGAATCAGCTATACGTATACATATGTCCCCGTATCTCCTCCCTCTTGCATCTCCCTCCCATCCTCCCTATCCCACCCCTCTAGGTGGACACAAAGCACCGAGCTGATCTCCCTGTGCTATGCGGCTGCTTCCCACTAGCTATCTATTTTACGTTTGGTAGTGTATATAGGTCCATGCCACTCTCTCACTTCGTCTCAGCTTACCCTTCCCCCTCCCCATGTCCTCAAGTCCATTCTCTACATCTGCATCTTTATTCCTGTCCTGCCCCTAGGTTCTTCACAACCTTTTTTTTTTTTTTTAGATTCCATATATATGTGTTAGCATATGGCATTTGTTTTTCTCTTTCTGACTTACTTCACTCTGTATGACAGACTCTAGGTCCATCCACCTCACTACAAATAACTCAATTTCGTTTCTTTTTATGGCTGAGTAATATTCCATTGTATATATGTGCCACATCTTTAAACCTTTATTTATAAAACTGGCAGTGGGTGGATTTAGTTTGCCAACTCCTGGTACTGATGGACCTAAGGAAGTAGGCGAAAGTGTGAACGTCTTTGTACTACATTTCAATGACCACATGAGAACATCTATGCACAGAAGAGCCATCAGACAGAACAACTCAGTCAGGTGATGTCAGCCAGCCTCTGTTTTCACCCATCCAAGTGCTGGCACAATCATCTCGGGAATGGAATAGGCATTGTGGAAGGATTGGTGGCTATTAATTAGCCCAAAAGCATGAGCTCCCACCCACCATAGCATTACTGCTATGCAATACCCAATCTGCCAGCAGAGGCCAATATTGGGTCCCCAATATAGCGCCATTCTTCAAGGAGACCAACCAGCCACTTGGAGCCAAGCTGACTATTGCACCCCTCTGGGAGGAGTATTGCTTCATCTTGACTGGAATTAACATATGTTCTAGATATAGTCTTGCTTTTCTGCCTGCAGTGGCTTCGGAAGCACCCTATCTGATGACTTAAGCGTGATCTACCAGTAAGGAATTCCGCATAACATCACCTCTGATCAAGAAACCTAACTTACAGCAAGGGAGGTGTGGCAATCACCATATGACAATGGGATCCACTGATCTCATGCCACACATACCACAGCACTCGGAAGTTTCTGGACTACTAAAGTGATGGACTAGCTTTTTGAAGGGATAGCTGAGGTACTAGCTTAGAGATGATACTCAACAAGAATGGGACATCATCTTCCAGGATGTAGTATATACCCTAAATCAATGTTCATTATATAGTCTTGTATCCACAATAGACAGACTACATGAGTTTGGAAACCAAGAAATGTAAGTGGGAGTGGCCTCACCTGCTTTCACTCTCATTGGCCCACCTGGGGGATTTGAGCTTCCCATCCCCTCAATTTTAAGTTCCAGAGATCCAGGTTCCCAGAGGGGATTGCTTCCACCGGAGGACATAGTAAGTGTTCCCTACACTACTGCCCATCATCTTGGGCTCCTTGTGCCAAGAAATCAGCAAAAAAGGAAAGGCTAGACTAGAGATTGTGGCTTGAGACCAGCTGAAGCAGTGAGGGCTATAGATTGTCCCACTAACCTTTCTCCCAGAAGTCTTCCCAGGAAAGAAGATTATTCAGAACCCTGGAGCTGTTCCCAGATAGAGTGAACTGACTATACAAAGAAAGCAGATCCAAGTGGTGCAAGGGATAGACTGTAGTGAATGCTGTGGTGTGCCACACAAAGTTCCCTCTTTAGGACTGAGATACTCATTTCCTCAGCTGCCGGGAGTATCGGCTGCCAATGGCTCACAGCTGAATCTTTCTCTAGAAATTGCTCTGGGTTAAAGAGAGCTGTCTTGCCGTACTCTGGTGGCGGCCCATATTCAATGAGTAGGCAATGTTAAGAGTACAAAGTCTGCCTAGAGCCCACGCTCCGCAGCAAGAGAAGCCACCGCAGTGAGAAGCCCATGCACTGCAACGAAGACCCCAAAATAAATTAATTAATTAAAAAAAAAACCTAAGAAAATCCAAAAAAAATTAAAAAAAAAAAAAAAAAAAAGAAGAGTACAAAGTCTGCCCCTTGCCTCATTTGGGGGCAAGTCTAAAGGAATATTCTAGCTCTAGGGCTCCAGATCTAGGCATCAGCTGAGTCCTCTGTTGCAACTACTTTGCAGTTCAACTTTTCCATCTAATTCAACCCTGCCTCCCTCCCTAAGTTACCGACGTTGCTCCTAAGATCATTCCCTAACACACCTGCACATAAATCTTCTCAGAATCCGTTTCCTGAGAGCCTAACCTAAGACTGCTCTTGTTGCTCTCACTCTCCCAGTCTCCCTTGCAGTTGTGATACAGGATATACAACCCAGGCTTTGACAGACAGACACGTTCACTTTGGAACTGAAATGAAGTTGAAGGCAAAGTAAAGGCAACTACAGAAAATCAAAAACTTTGAGAATTTATTGCCAGCAGACCTCCTCTGGGAGAAACAAAGGGAATTTCTTTTTCTTTTTTTAAACTAATATTTATTGAATGCTTACTGTATAACTGGTATGGTGCTAAGCTTTATTAAATGTTTATGTCATTTAATCATTACCATGGCTTTATTCTGTGGGAACTTTTTTTGGGGGGCCGCACTACCCAGCTTGTGGGATCTTAGTTCCCCGACCAGGGATTGAACCTGGCCCCAGCAGTGAAAGCACTGAGTCCTAACCACTGGACCACCAGGGAATCCCCCAAAGGGAGATTCTTCAGGCAGAAGAAGAATGATCCCAAGTAAGAGCACGATAAAATAGGAAGTAATGAAAGGCATCAGCATAGGTAAGTATATGGGTAAATAAGTAGAAACGACTACTGATGTTTGAAACAATAACAATAACTCCTGATGTTTGAAACAATAACAATAACCTAGTATTTGGTGTGGTTTAAAATATATGTAGAGGGCTTCCCTGGTGGCGCAATATTTGAGAGTCCTCCTGCCGATGCAGGGGACACGGGTTCGTGCCCTGGTCTGGGAGGATCCCACATGCCGCGGAGCGGCTAGGTCCGTGAGCCATGGCCGTTGAGCCTGCGCGTCCGGAGCCTGTGCTCCACAATGGGAGAGGCCACAGCGGTGAGAGGCCCGCGTACTGCAAAAAAAATAAAAATTAAAAATAAAATATATGTAGAATTAAAATACATGACTGCAATAGCACAAAAAGCAGACAGAAGATAATGGAATTAAGCTGTACTAGGGTTAGCTGAGACATGGTGAAAGTACTAATTTAAGGTATACTCTAGTAATTCAAGGATGCGTGTTGTCATCTCTAGGATGACATTCACAGAATCATTAAAGAATGTATTACTAACAAAGTAATGAACAATAAAGGAGAAAAACATTAAAGAACAAATGAGAAAATAAATGCTTTAAGATGATAGATCAAAATCAAATGTATTCGTACTTTTATTAAATGTATATTATCTAAATACTCCAAATTTAGAGAATTCCCTGGTGATCCAGTGGTTAGGACTCTGCACTTTCACTTCTGAGGGTATGGATTCAATTCCTGGTTGGGGAACTAAGATCCCACAAGCCACTCGGTGTGGCCAAAACAAAAACAAAAACAAAAACAAATTTAAAGATAAAATTCTTAGACTGTATCTTTAAAAAGTAACTATAGGGACTTCCCTGGTGGCACAGTGGTTGGGAATCCGCCTACCAATGAAGGAGACACGGGTTCCAGCCCTGATCCGGGTAGATCCCATGTGCCACGGAGCAACTAAGCCCGTGCGCCACAACTACTGAGCCTGCGCACCACAACTACTGAAGCCCAAGCCCTAGAGCCCATGCTCCACAACAAGAGAAACCACCGCAATGAGAAGCCCACGCACCGAAATGAAGAGTAGCCCCTGTTCACCACAACTAGAGAAAGCGTGAGCGCAGCAACGCAGACCTAAAACACCCAAAAATAAATAAATTAAATAATTTTTTTAAAAAAGTAACTCTATGCTTCTTACAAAAGCTACACCTGCAACATGAGGATACAGTGGGTTGAAAGTAAAAGGATAAAAGGAGATAAAGGTGAAAACACTAACCTAAAGAAAGCTGCTTCATCTATAGTAATATTAGACAAAGCAAACTTTAAAAAATAATATTACTAGAAATATGAGAGACATTTCATAATTAAAAAGAGAAAGATATAATAATTCAAATTTGTATTTACCTAATAACATAGCTTCAGAATCTATGCAGGAAAAAAAACATAACTAAAAGGAGAAATTGACAAAAACTACAAACATAGCTGACAATTTTAACATATCTCTTCCTCTAAGTGATAGAACAAGGCACACAAAATCAAAAGACTTGAACAATGCAATTCACAAACTTGACATACATAGAATATTGCACCAACAACTGCAGAATCTCCGTGCTTTTAAATGCACATGCAAATTTCAAAGAACTGCCATGCAGAGTATGTTCTTTGACCACAGCAGAGATAAGTTAAAAACAACTTAAAAAAGGAAAAAGAAAATTTGAAAATCTCCAAATGTTTGGAAATTAGGTGATTTTTAAAAAATATTTATTTATTTAGGCTGTGCCAGGTCTTAGTTGCTGCACGCGGGATCTTTAGTTGCAGCATGAGGACTTCTTAGTTGCAGCATTCGAACTCTTAGTTGCGGCATCTAGTTCCCCAACCGGGGATCAAACCCGGTCCCCCTACATTGGGATCACGGAGTCTTACCCACTGGGCCACCAGGTAAGTCCCCTAGATAGGGATCCCCAACCCCTGGGCTGTGGACTGTTAGCGGTCCACAGCCTGTGCGGCACTGGTCTGCACAGCAGGAGGTGAGCGGCGGGCAAGTGAGCGAAGCTTCATCTGCCGCTCCCCATCGCCTGAACAATTCCGCACCCCCCACCCTCCGCTCCCACCCTGTGGAAAAACTGTCTTCCATGAAACCAGTCCCTGGTGCCAAAAAGGTTGGGAACCACTGCCATAGGTGATATACGTTTCAAGAGAGAAGGTATATCATAGTAGTGAAAGGGGAACATCAGACATTAAACATATTGACATTTAAAAAGTAAGAGGATATTTTGAAGAACTCTGCCAATAAGTTTGAAAATTTAGATGAATGGACAGATTCCTTGAAAAACTATGAAAACTGACATAATAAGAGCTGAAAAATCTGAATAGTTTATTTATTTATATTTATTTTTTAACCACACTGCATGGCTTGTGGGATCTTAGTTTCCCGACTAGGGATCAAACCCAGGCCCACGGCAGTGAAAGCGCCAAGTCCTAACCACTGGGATGCCAGGGAAGTCCCTGATTAGTTCTATTATTATTAAAGGAGTAGAACCCATCATTTCAAAATTTCCCACAATACAAACTCCAAGCCCACGTGGCTTCACTGATCAATTCTTTCAGACTTTTAAGGAAAAAATAATACAATTTGGGGGATTGTGTTCCCCAAAAATGATATGTTGTTGTTCTAACCCCTCGTATCTCAAAGTGTGACTTTGTTTGGAAATAGGGTCATTGCAGATGTAATTAGTTATAGATGAGATCACATTGGAGTAGGATGAGCCCCTAATCCAATATGACTTGAGTCTTTTTTTTTTTTTTTTGCAATACGTGGGCCTCTCACTGTTGCGGCCTCTCTGGTTGCGGAGCACAGGCTCCGGACGCGCAGGCTCAGTAGCCATGGCTCATGGGCTCAGCCGCTTCGCGGCATGTGGGATCTTCCCGGACCGGGGCACGAACCCGTGTCTCCTGCATCGGCAGGCAGACTCTCAACCACTGCGCTACCAGGGAAGCCCCTGACTTGAGTCTTTATAGGAAGACAGCCATGTGAAGACACAGAGAATGCCATGTGAAGATGAGGGCAGAGATTAGATTGGTGTGTCTATAAGACAAGGAACAAGGATTGCTGGCCATCACCAGAAGCTAGGGGAGAAATGTATACTAGTTAGGGTTCTCCAAAGAAAACAGAATCAATAGGAATACAGATAGATATAGACATAGATAAATTGTTAGATCAATCGATCTATCTCTAGATAAATAGATACAGAGAGAGAGAAAAAGAGAGATGTATTATGAGGAATTGGTTCTAGTGATTATCGAGGCTAAGACCCACCCTCTACCATCTATAAGCTAGAGACCCAGGAAAACTAGTGGTATAATTCCAATCCAAGTCTGAAGGCCTGAGGACCAGGGGAGTTGATGGTGTAAACCCCAGTCCAAGGGCCGGAGAAGGCCAATATTCTAGCTGAACAGGCAGGCTGGAAGGGACCGAATCCTCCTGTCCCCTGATTTTTGATCTATTCAGACCCTCAATAGATTGGATGATGCCCACCCACATTAGGAAGGGAAATCTGCTTTACTGAGTCCACCAATTCAAATGCAAATCTCATCCAGAAGTACCCTCATGGACACACCCAGAAATAATATTTAATCTGGGCACCCTGTGGTCCAGTCACGCTGACACAAAATTCACCATCAGACCCAGAGAACAGACTCTCTCTCAGAGCTCTTAGAAGGAGCTAACTCTGCTGACACCTTAATTTTGGACTTCCAGCCTCCAGACCTGTGAAAGAATACACTTCTGCTGTTTTAATCCACCCAGTTTGTGGTACTTTGTTAGGGCAGCCCTAGGATACTAATATACAATCTTATATAAACTATTCCATTGAATAGAGAAAGCAGGAATAATTACCAACTCATTTTATAACACAAGATCAATATAACACAAGCTCAATATAACAAAAATCAATTGTATTTCTACATACCAGCAATAAATAATGAGAAAATGAAATAAAAGGTACAATTTAGATAGTATTAAAATATAGAAAATACCTAGCAATAAGTTGAACAAAAGATATGCACGTTTCTACATAGAAAACTAAAAATTATCACCCACAGAAATTAAAGAAAACCTCAATTAATATGAAAAAGTAAAAATTTTCTGGTTTCATCAATGGGAAGACTTAATATTATAGAATATTAATTCTTTCCAAATTGATCAATAGATTCAGTATACAAAGCCAATAAAAAAGTTCCAGCAGATCTTTTTTGTGGAAATTAACATGCTGATTCCAAAATTTATATGTGTATTAATCATGTTTTTTATTTTCTATATTTCATGCCGTTTTCATATCTCGGGGGCCTCGCTAATCCAGGAGAGACTGCCCTCCCAAGGCAAGCTAATTCCTAGAGATAGCAAATGACCGTCCTATGAATGAGCCTTTCATGTTCAAATCAAACAGTGCAACACCCATACCCCCACAGCCACCATCTTTACTAGGCTCTCACTGGGCTCTTATACTCTAGGCCAATACTTCCTTGCCCTAATGATCCCAGAGCCAGGTACCAGGTAACTCAAGACAGAGTCTATACACCAAAGCTTGCTGAAATTATTCAAGCAAGCCAATCCCAAACCTGCTTAGCCTGCTTACCCTGCCTCTCCCCTTCTTTCCCATGAAAACCACAAAAAAGATTCTTGCCCATGCTTTCTCCCTGTTCCTTCTGCCTCCTAATCCACCCTGGTGTTTCTCCATGTGGCCCTGGGTAGGCTGGCATGTCCCGCCCCCTTGGGACTGTGAGTAACAAACTATCTTTTCAAAGGAAGTCATCTCCTGATCTGTTGGCCTCACTATACATCAGTAATAATAATAAAACCTACATTTTAAAACAATATGGCATTTAAAAGGCCAAAAATAGCACAGATGATCTTGAAGAACAGTCAAAGGACTTGCACTAACAGATTTCAAACATGTATAATGTGTCATGGGTGCCAGTTTAGGCAGGCAGACTAAGGGAAAAATCTAGAGACAGACCCACACTTACACTTATGATAAAGGTGCCACTGCAATGAAAGGGGAAAGGATGGCATTGGCAACCATACATATGGAGGGGAGGACCGTGACCTCTAATTCAAGCCATACACAAAGATATATTTCAGATTGATTATAGATCTGAACTTAATGTAAAACAATATAGTTTCTAGGACATAATAGAGAATATTTTCATGACTTTGGTGTGAGCAAAGATTTCTTAAACAGGACCCAAAAGCACTAAAATAAAGGGAAAGAATGATAAAGTGGATTATATTACACTTAAGGTTTCTATTCCTCACATGACATCATTAGCAGAGTAAAAAGGCAAGCCACAGGCTAGAAGAAAATATTTGTATTAGACATGTCTGACAAGATCCTCATATCCAGAATATATAAAGAACTCATACAAATCCATGAGAAAAAAACAGGCAACCCAAGAGAAAGATAGGCAAAAGTCTTGAACAGGTACTTCATGAAAGAAAATATCCAAATAACCAAGAAGCATATGAAAAGGTAGTCAACAAAATTAGTCTTTGGGGGAAATATAAATTAAAATCATAATGAGTTACTAATATACACCAACCAGAATGGCTAAAGCTATTAAAATATATACTGACAATACCAGGTAAGGACAAGAACGTGGAGGAATGGAACTATTGTATACTATTAGTGGAAGTGTAAATTGGTGTATGACCATTTTGGAAGATTCATTGGCAAAATCTAACAAAGCTGAACAAATGCCTATCCCAAGATCAAGCAATTACACTCCTAGGACTCAATGGAAGTGAGTATCCAACAATGTAGAGAACAATGCTCATAGCAGCATCATTTGGCCAAAAAATGTGAAAATACTCAAACATCCGTCAACAAAACAATGGGTACAGAAATTGTGGTGTGTCATATGACATAATTTATACAGCAACTCAAAAAAGAAAAGAAAAACTACTGCTACATGCGATAACACGGATGAATCTCACAGAAATAAGGTTATGCAAAAGAAGATAAAAATACTGTATGATTCCTCTTATATGAAGTTCAAAAACAGGCAAAACTAATCTATGGTGATATGTATCAGAACCGGGACTACTTTTAGGGAAAGGTAAAGACTGAGAAGAGCGTGAAGACTGTTCTTAACGTTCTAAATCTTCATCTTGGTGGTGGTTACACAGACGTGTTCCATTTGTGAAAATTCATTCAACTGTGCACTTACTTTTTTGCAGTTTTGTGCATGTATGTTTAACTTCAATAAAAATTTACTTGATAAAAATCTTCCCTCCTTACCGATAACCCCAAAGCCCCTCCTGATTTTCTTTAAGTCGGGGACATATAGTTCTCTCAGTCATCCTTGGCTTAGAACCTGAGTCACCCTAGATGATCCCCCTTCCCTCAGTATGCAAGTTGTTTTTTTTTTTTTGCGGTACACGGGCCTCTCACTGTTGTGGCCTCTCCCGTTGCGGAGCACAGGCTCCGGACGCGCAGGCTCGGTGGCCATGGCTCACGGGCCCAGCGGCTCCGCGGCATGTGGGATCTTCCCGGACCGGGGCACGAACCGTGTCCTCGGCAGGTGGACTCTCAACCACTGCGCCACCAGGGAAGCCCAATATGCAAGTTCTTTTGCCCTTTCCTTATAAATTTTCTTAGAGCCCCAGATCCCTCCCCTCAATCCATTCCCACTGGCCCACCCTAGTTCAGATCAAGCCGAAACAACTACATTAGCCCCTTAACTAGTCCCCTCCCTCTACTCACCCCTGGCCAATCTATCGTGCAATGTCCACTCAGTATAAGAGTTGGCTCCAGAGGCAGCACATACATACATGAAAATATGATTCACAGTTCAATATATATCAGTAAATGCCAAATTAGTGATAACAGACAAAGGGACAAGAGTTGAGAGAAACCATAGTAGATTTTGAATAAATTCTCCCCCATTACAACATAAGTTCCAGGAGGACAGCGGTGTTTGGTTTTGTTTGCTTGTTTGTTTTTTTAATTGTAGTATAGTTGATTTACAATGTCCTTAGTTTTGTCGTTACAAATGTAACGACATTTGTAACAAACAAATGTCGTTTGTTTGTTACAATGTCGTTAGTTAGTTACAATGTTAGTTTCAGGTATACAGCACAGTGATTCAGATATAGATACAGATATAGATTCTTTTTCAGATTCTTTTCCCTTATAGGTTATTACAAAATATTGAGTATAGTTCCTTGTGCTATACAGTAGGTCCTTGTTGGTTATCTATTTTATATGTAGTAGGGTGTACATGTTAATTCCAACTTCCCAATTTATCCCTCCTCCCAGGGGTATTTGGTTTTGCTTTATTTTGTCCACTGCTGTTTCCAGTGCCTCCTAGCACAATACCCGACACATAATAGGCGAACAATAATTTGTTGAATGAATAAATTAGTGACTTAATAATGGCCATTATTATTATTTCCACCATTCTATAACACCTCAGGACTTCCTCTAAGATGTGAGTTCATTTATACATTTGCTCATTAATTCAATGTCTGTTGATGGAGTGCTACATATGCACAGGATATGATTTATGCCCCAGGGAATTTGTAACCTATCAAGGAGGTAAAACAAGGACAGCTGTGACTACGGTGGTAGTGCCCAGGCACAGCATCAGCTGACTCTCATTCTTTTTTTTAAATTATTGACTTATAGTTGATTTACAATATGTTAGTTTCAGGTGTAGAGCAAAGTGATTCATACGTACATATGTGTGTGTATATATATATATATATATATATATATATATTCTTTTTCAGATTCTTTTTCATTGTTATTATAAGATATTGAATATAGTTCCCTGTGCTATACAGTAGGCCCTTGTTGTTTATCTATTTTATATATAGTAGTGTGTATACGTTAACCCCAAACTCCTAATTTATCCCTCCCCCTCTTCCCTCTTTGGTAACCATAAGTTTGTTTTCTGTGAGCTGACCTTCATTCTTATCTTCCTCTGCCCCATCTAGTTCAACTGCAGATCCCAGGGAGACCTGCTGGCCTTCACGCCGTGTTAAATAAAATATATAAAAATCATGTTAAATGAAATGATTTTTTTTAATTATTATTTTTTTGGCTGCGTTGGGTCTTCGTTGCTGCACGCAGCCTTTCTCTAGTTGCAGTGAGCGAGGGCTACTCTCTATTGCTGTGGGTGGGCTTCTCATTGCAGTGGCTTCTCTTGTTGCGGAGCACGGGCTCTAGGCGCGTGGGCTTCAGTGGTTGTGGCACGCGGGCTCAGTAGTTGTGGTTCACGGGCTCTAGAGCGCAGGCTGAGTAGTTGTGGCACACAGGAATCGTTGCCCCACAGCATGTGGGATCTTCCCGGACCAGGGATCAAACCCGTGTCCCCTGCATTGGCAGGCGGATTCTTAACCACTGTGCCACCAGGGAAGTCCCAAATAAAATGATTTTATTTAACATTTCCCTATTTGGGGACCTTGAAGTTATTTCTAGCTTTTCACCGTGATAACGACACTTCTACAGGCTTCCTAGTGTACCTTGTTATTTCCTTAGTATAAAATCCTAGAAGCACAGAGGTGAGTCAAAGGGTTTACACTTTTTAAAAATTTTAATAGGTATTGCCAATCTTCCCTTCAGAAATGTTACACAAGAGTATGCCCAGCAGCTGTATGTTTCTCAGCACAAGGGCCAAAGCTGGGTGTTGCTATTCTTTTCTACCTTTGCCAATCTGATAGATGAAAAATGGTATCTCTGTGCTGTTTCAATTTGTATTTCTTCGAGGTTGATGGGTATGGTAGGTTGATAATGGCTCACTCCCAAAGATCAGTGTACTGATCACTGGAACCTGTGAATATTACCTTATAAGGAAATGGGGTCTTTGCAGGTGTGATTATAAGGAAATGGGGTCTTTGCAGGTGTGATTAAGTTAATGATCTTGATGGGGAGATTATCCAGGATGATCTGGGTGGGCCCTAAGTGACATCACAGCATCCTTCCTTGTAAGAAGGAGGCAGAGAGATTTGACAAAGACAAACGAGAAGGCCATGTGACCACAGAGGCAGAAACGAGTGATGAGATTGCAAGAATGCCGGCAGCTACCAGAAGCTGGAAGAGGCAAGGAATATATTCTCCCTGGAGCCTCAGAGGGAACATGGCCCTGCCAACACCTTGATTTTGATTTTAGTGAAACTCATTTCGGACTTCCGGCCTCGAGAACAGTGAGAGAATACATTCCTGGTGTTTTAAGCCACCAAGTTTGCAAGTGATTTGTTACAGCAACCATGGGAAACTAATACGATAGGTTTTTCACATGTTTATGGACCACATGAAAAAATCCTTCTGACTTTCAAAAACTTGTAAAAATGAAATATCATGCAATAACATGAACAGTATAATTCTATTTTCGTGAAAGTAAACCTGAATATTTGTATATGTGTTTACAGGTGTACACAACTGCCTAAGATGTCTGGGAGGATGTACATCAAACTAGTAACAGTGATTAACTGGAGGGAGGTGTGGGAAGGAGGTGGGGGGAAGAGAAACTTTTAGTTTTTTCTCAAGATGCATCTCTATTGTTTGAAGTTTTATGAAACTATATTCATGTACTAATTGTGTGAAAATATAGATAAGTCACATCTGCTTGCTGTAAACAATAAAATATGTAGAAAGTAGAAAACAAAACTGTCCCTCTCCTCTCAATTATCCCCCTTCCCAGAAATATTTGATAATAATTTGGCGTGCATCTTCTCAGCCTTTCTTTCCATGAAAAAGTAAACACAGGTATGTCATTTTTAGAGAACAAAAAAGAAGAGTGAGTACCATATACATTTTCACTTAAGGGTGTTTCTCCAAAATCATTTTAGGATCCTTACGTGCAGGGGCCTCATTCTCCTGAGCTGGTTGTTGCACAGACTCTCACCATAAGAAAGTCCCAGAACTCTTTTTTTTACCAACCTCCCTGCTGCTTTGAACTTTCTTGTATCTGTGAATTTGACCATACGTATACACATCGCTGGTAGAACTCCTCTGCACGTCGCGTTTAAAATAGTTTTAAGTACTGCCATTCTGCCTTCCAGTCTGCCTTTTAAAACGGACGCTCCCACCAGTAGTTCCCCACTATGGAGGACACAAGATCCACTTTTTCAAACTTTCCTGAACTGGGTGGAGAGATATTTTAACGTTATCACAGGAGGCATTTCTTTAAGCATGAGGCTGGTCGGGCATTTTTCATACGTTCATTGGCTCTCGAGGCAGCTTCGTGAACGTTTCAAAGGTCACTGGGCAGACAATCTTCCTTCGCAACGAACCAAATCCGAATTCTTTCTGAAACCAAGACCGTGAGTTATTCGATTAAGGACCTAGTCCGGAACTATGGGGCGAAGGTGATCTTTGGGATTTCAGCCTGGGTGACTCTGGACACCTGAACAAAGTCGAAAACCTGAACTGGGGCGGGGGGCGCGTTGGAACCCCACAGGAAAGAGGAGCGGGAGGCCGCCGGCATATTCCGGGGTGCCATACATTTCCCCAATCCTGTGCCCTACGCAGCCGGCGAGGGCGACCAGGCCGGGAGGGACCCAGCGCTGCGAGGTCTCCAGGCACCGAGCGTGTCCCCGGCGGGTCTGTGGGTCCGAAGCTTTCCCGCAGGGGGCAGTGCCGCCCGCCGGCGCGCGGATCCGGTGGGAGGGGGTGTGGAGCCGGTGCGGAGTTCTGGGGGCTCTCGGGAAGAAAGTTAGGGGATGCCTAGGGGTGGGGGCGGGACCCGAGCGGTCGGCCGGAGGGTGGGGACAGGGCCGCGGGGGTGCAGGGTAGGGCGCGGGGAGGGGGTCTGGGCGAGTCTGGGCGCGAGGGCGGTGCGAGCTGCGGGGAGGCGCAGCCCCGGAAGGTGTGAGCGAGCGGCAGGCGAGTGTGAATGCGAGTGTGTGCGCGCCGGAGCTCTCCGGGTTCTGTGAGACGCGCGGGTGTCAGCTTGCAGCAGGGCTCCTCCCTCCGGCCCCCCTGGCCCGCGCGCCGGTCCCTCCTCCCTTTCCCCGCTCGCCCCTCCCCGGCGGGCCAGGCGCTGGGACACCCCGGCGGAGCAGGCGGCGGCGGCAGCGAGTTGGGGAGCCCCGGGCTCCGCGCTGCCGGTGGGGCCCGAGCCGAGCCGCCCCCGCCCCGGCCCGGCCGCGCCGGCCCAGCTTCCCTCCGGGCCACGCCCTGTCAAACTTTGTTGCTGCGGCCGCCGCGGCGGCGAGCGGAGCGGGCCGGCCAGCGGGAGGGAGGGAGGGGCGGGCGCCGGGCCGGGCGCGGGCGGCGAGGGGCTCCGAGAGCGGCGGCCCCGGCCCGCGGCCCCACCATGCCCCAGCTCGGCGGCGGCGGCGGCGGGGGAGGCGCCGGCGGCGGCGGCTCGGGCGCCGGGGCGGCCGGCGGAGGGGACGACCTCGGGGCCAACGACGAGCTGATCCCCTTCCAGGACGAGGGGGGCGAGGAGCAGGAGCCGAGCAGCGACAGCGTCTCGGCGCAGCGGGACCTGGACGAAGTCAAGTCGTCCCTGGTCAACGAGTCGGAGAACCAGAGCAGCAGCTCGGACTCGGAGGTGAGGAGGCTTCCGCGGCCGCCCCGGGGGACCCTAGCCCCGCGCTCGCTCACCCGCCTTCGCCTTTGTGTCTCCTCCGTAGGCGGAGAGGCGTCCGCAGCCCGCCCGGGACGCTTTCCAGAAGCCGCGGGACTATTTCGCCGAAGGTAAGTGCCGGCCCCGGCAGCCCCCACTCCCGGCCCCGCGGCGCTCGGCGCCTCATCTCCGGCCGATCTCGGTACCCCTTACCCCCGTGGCCGTGCCCCTGCTCTCCGCCCCTGTCTGCCTCAGCAGTCCTGGGGCGCGCGTGGGGGGCGCTCGGGTCCCCGGTCCCCACTCCGGGTCCCCAGCCGCGGCGCTGTCCCGGGGACCCCGACCTTACCCCCTCCTTGGTCTTGCCCGCAGTGAGAAGGCCCCAGGACGGCGCGTTCTTTAAGGGTCCCCCCTACCCTGGGTACCCGTTCCTGATGATACCGGACCTGAGCAGCCCGTACCTCCCCAACGGACCCCTGTCTCCTGGAGGAGCGCGCACGGTGAGTGCCCGTCCCGCTCCGCCGGGGCGGGTGGGCGGCCGGGGCCCGCGAGATGCGCCCCCGGGCTCGGCGACAGGGTGGGGGATGGGGGATGGGGCCGTCCCGTGAGGATCCTGGGCAGAACTTGCTTACGGGGTTGAACTACTCTGGCGGTCGAGGGTTAGGCTGCGCTAGGCAGTGCCTGCATGAAAGGAAAGTGCCTTTACGTGCTCCCCTTTTGCTGGGGAGAGGCTTTGGGGTCCACTTCTGGGGTCCTCCTTGGTCTCCAGAATTCTTTGCCCGCACTAAAGGGAAACTTGGATTTGTGCCGGTTGGGCGGGTGTGTGTGTGTGTGTGTGTGTGTGTGTGTGTGTGTGTGTGTGGGGTCTCGCTTCCTTCCTGGAAATCGGTCAGCTTTCCCTGGCAGTTGGGCAGTGGGGCCGGGGGAACAGGGTTGGCGACGCTGCCCCTCGACTCCAGTTTCGCTGGGCGGCTGTGATTTCGTTTCTAAGAAACCCAGTATTCGTGGCGGGTTATTCACACACACCCCTCCCCACCCCCAGCCCTCGCGCGGGGGCCTCAACTTTTCTGTAGAGCTCGGGATTTTAAACTCGCCGAGATGATTCCGAGGGCGAATCGAGGCATTCTTCAAGTTGAGGAACTTGGCTTTTTCGCCCTTTGTTGCCGGCTTTTCTCATTTAAAGCGAGCGCTGCGACACTTTAAACCTGTTAATGGGCGCGCATTGTGTGCTGCGCGCTGGCATTTAGAGCCGTGATTAAGCAAATTGACCGGGCCCCAGACGACGTGCAAATGAGGGCGGATTCCTTCGCCCCCTCCCTGGCTCTAACTCCCGCCCCCCGCGTCGCGAGGGGCACAGCCCGGGGCTGGCCAGGCTTTTTTGTCCCCTGAGTTACCACCCAACCCGAGGGCCCGCTGCCCAGGTGCTAGGTCCAATGGCAGATCTTGGGTGAACACCTGCCTACTATGCGCCAGGCTCTTGCGCGCTACTGCTTGGGCGCCCGCACGCCGTAGTGGTTCACTTTGCTCCCTGCCCGGTTTCCCAGTGCCCGCCCGTTCGTGCTGTTTTGATTCGGGGTGGAAGGTGTTTGGCGCCTTAAGAGCTGACCCGACAAACTCACTTTATGCTCAAGTTGTCCTTAAATAATAATCATAGTTAAAGGGCTGCCTGGGAAACGCTGGTGCTGAATGGACCATCCCTGCCGTCATGGTACAGCGGTCGGTGGAGAGTGGAGACATCTGCCGCCGGTTCAGTGGGGCCGCTCTGCCGGCCGGTTGGGGTGTGAGTGGAGGTTGGACACTTTGGCCAACCGAGAGCAGAGTGGAGCCGCACAGCCCTCTCCTTTCAAGCAGGGAAGACCCTGCACCTTTGGCCCTGCCTTGGTGCATCCTGGGAACTCCCGAATGTAAGTCCTGAATATGAGCTGGATACTGGCATCAGGCTGTTGCTTTTTCTCATTCATGTTAAAAGAAAAATGTGTGAGTAAAAGTTGAGCAAAACAAACTGCAGTAACATCGTTCAGGTTTTCACAGATTCTCTTTCGTGTCCGCAGATGTGGCTCAGTTCTGAAAGTTTTAGTAGGGTTTCTGTACGTGTGTGTGTGTGACAAGGTAGGTCACTACACTATCAGAGTCCCTTTTCTCCATTTTACCTTTAGTTGTCTTGGAAAAGGAGTTTGGCATTTCTGTGAGTCAGCACCGATCCATGTCCTGGTGCAGATAAAGTCGCCAGAAATGTTCCAAATATGACTAATTCTTTCACTCAAGCTAGCTGTTCCTTTCCCCTTTCTCACCAGGGCATTTTGATTCTTCCTCTTTGAATGGTGACGACTGCCTGTCTTCATAATGCTGCTCTTCCCCTCCCCCTCAGGAGCCCAAATGGGACAGATTTTGTTTGTGTCAGTCCCCTACTTTCTTCTACCATCTTCTACCACCCTTCCTTCTTTCTACCATCTTACATGTACTTTTGCCTAAGAGCTTCCAAAGGCTGCTTCTTTTTGGTATTGGCTATTCCTGATTACTGCATCTAGGCCTGCATGGGATTTTTGGAGCCCTCCTTGAGGAAGCCAGCCTTTCCCCTCTGCATGCTTTTGACTGTCCCTGCTCATTCCTGCAGTTGTTCCCTGCCTGAGCCCATGTCACTGTCCTCCTTTTTGAGCCTCCAAGAACACTCACCCTCTCCCTGTTGATCCTTCATACGGGACCTAGTATGTCCTGCCTCACTCTCCTGTTTCCATCTTGCCTCCCTGATGAATTGCCCTTGCAGAAAAGTGAGTTCAATGCCCCCATTGTTTCTGTGCCCCTTATGTGTCTGTCATTGTATTTTGACCTGCCTGGTTACGAAGTTTGTTGAAGTTTCCTGCTGTTAGATCCGCTCAGTAGAACCTGCTAATCTGACTCTCTCCTTGGGCGTCAATGACTGTTAGGAAAGCAAGGGAGGAAACACTTAAGCACTTGATTGTCTGGACTGTAGGACTGAGATGATGCTTTTCCTTTGGATGATTATATTAATGTGATTAATGATTATATTAATGTGATACTGTAGGCAAACTATAGGTGCAGACAGAGTGGCCCTCTGTAGGGGTCCCTGCCTGGTAAAAGGAATGTATTGATAGATAGATATGGGGGGGGAGGAAGGTGGCTGAAGGGTGAGGTGGGTGGTGGATTATATGATCTGGTCTCTCTTAGCAGCCTGAGTCTTTTTTGGTTTCATATCTAAGTTTCACAACCTTAGTCCTTGCTGCTCGAAGGCCTATATGTGGTATAAAATTGGGTGACCTTAGTTCTCTTATGCCCTAACGCTTTCTGGAAATACCAGGCCAGAGGCAAACGTGAGGTTTGGCTGGAGTGTTCTCAGGGTATTAATTGACCCTAGGAATAGTATTAATTGACCCTAGGAATAGCAACAGGGCTGCAGCACCCTCACCCACTGGCAAAATTCCTTCTGGGACAACTGGGGGCCGGCCAGTCCTCCAGTCTGGCCATCTCCTCCCCATTCGTTACCTTTGCCCTCCACTCTGGTTTGGCTGGGAGGCTGGGAAGTGGCCTCTTCCTGAGGCTCTTTAGAGAAGAGGTCCCCTTAACCCAGGGTGTGTGCCAAGCCTCCGAGCCGTGATTCATTCTCATCTGGAGCTCTGGGGACCCTGTGGCCTGTGAAGAGAGGAATAACGGCCACAAATCACTTTTCACTCCTTCCAGTAGTCACACGAAAGTATGCATTCATTCATGAAAAGGCTTCACCAGTTCACTAAACCACCTTGGTGCTGTTGACTAGAATTTGGTTAGGAAAATGTAAGTCAGCACAGAAGAAAGCAGATGTCAAAAATAGTTGGACTAATCAGAGCCACAAAGAAAATGCAGCATGTGTTCAGCGAGTGGGCAGCAAAGTGACAGGCGTTTGACCGTGACCACAGTGTGAGTGCTAGTGACATTTTGGAAAAGAGCACTTCCAGGTAGGGTTGCTGAGGAAATCTATAGTTTTGGGTCAAGTGTATACATTTTAGAGCTGCCTTTTTGCAGCTCAAGCCCCAAGTTATTCATAGATTTCTCAGACCATCACAACTCAGATTTCTGGAGGAAATTACTCTGTCCTCCAAACAAGTCCTTCGCATCCCACTGCTTCCCATGGGCAGTCCTGCTGATACCCTGGGTGCTCCTGTTTTCCTTCCTGACACAAAGGAGTCCAAGCAGAAATCTTTGTGTACGCATAGAGAAGTTTTCCGGTTTTTAGGAGTTGTATGTAAAAGTCAAGTATTGATAAAACCTCTTCTTTTGGAAGATTAGTATAAACATGCTGCTTTTGGGAAAGTTCTTTTAAGCCATTTCATCTAAATATAACTTCTGTTCTATTTTTCTCTAAATATAACTCAGGGTTTAATGAGGGCTTTTCACATGGAATGAGCATTTATGAGGGCCCTGCCTGCGTTGCTGAAGTTTTGGCACTTAGATTTCTGGGGTGACAATTGATGACAAACTCTGTGGAGGGACTCAAACCCTGTCAGTCCTTTTTCTTTGGGTGGGTGGATCTGACAGAGAATACCTGCTTGCTCTGTTACAATTTTGGAAAGGTTTAGGTTGGTCTCATTCTTTAGTGATCTTGCTTCTGGGGAATCTTGAAAAAGTAGGCCAGCACATGTACACACACACACACACACACACACACACATATACACATCTAACCTTCAATACAGAGTGTTCCAGCCTTTACAGTGATGTGCAAAGTTACCCAAAATTGTGGCATGAAAAGGAATTTAAATGATTAACTCATTGGAAAATGCATAACGTAAAGATCCTATATTCCAACCTAAGAGTCCATTTTTACTTGCTAAAACTGGGGAAATTCAGATTGGCATCCTTAAGAGAAAAGTCATAACGCGGGCTTCCCTGGTGGTGCAGTGGTTGAGAGTCCGCCTGCCGATACAGGGGACGCGGTATCGTGCCCCGGTCCGGGAGGATCCCACATGCCGCGGAGCGGCTGGGCCCGCCACAACAGCAGCTGGACCCGTGAGCCATGGCCGCTGAGCCTGCGCGTCCAGAGCCTGTGCTCCGCAACGGGAGAGGCCGCAGCAGTGGGAGGCCTGCGTACCGCCAAAAGAAAAAAAAAGTCATAACGCCTTGACTTCCTCTGATATTTATTGTAGGCCTATCATGGGCAATGACTAAGGGACTGTGGGAGTTAGGCTGAATTAGACCCAGCTTTGCCCTGAAGGACCTAAAAATCGAGTTAGGAAGAAGTGATGTTAGTACCAACCACTGTAACAGGAAGTCCACGTTAAGAGTCAGTAAAATTCAGAGAAGAATTTTCAGAATAAAAAGAATAGAAAAATTGTCTTGGGCTGGCATGGTCAAGGAGGGCAGGTAAAGGAAGTTGTTTTAGACTAGTCCCTGAAACTCATCACTCTTTAATTCAAAGTAATTTTTGTTAACTCTAAAAAAATTTAAACAGTACAAAGGTATTTAGAGGGAAAAGCGGAAGTCCTGCACGTACATCTGAAGGTAGAAGCCAGCACAGGGAGAGCAAAGGCATGCAGTGGGGTCGAAGTTCAGGGCCATTTGGGATAATGCAAGTTTTTCCATTTGCCTGGAGGGGTAAGGGGCCAGACCTTGAATGCCAGTGAAGGAATCTGGCCTTATTCAAGAAGTAGCAGAGTACCATCCAAAGTTCTGCTGGGAAATAATGTGACTCGTACATGTGCTTAAAACGATAATAGTGATTGTGGGGAGAGGACCTGGGAGGAGCTAATAATGCTTGGGAGACTCGCAGGAGGCCAGGGGCGAGGTGAAAGGGGCTTTAAGAGTATCTGAATGGAAAGGAAGGGTAGCATGAGGGAGACTGGCAGGGTTGCTTGAGTTTGCGTGGGAAGAGGTGGTGGATGGATGGAAGGGAGGGAGGGAGGGAGAAAGGGGCTGATGTCGCAGTCAACTCCTGGTGTCTGAGCCTGGGAGACGGGGTGTGACTTCTGGCAAGTGGGGCCCTGGCCCTCCATCTTTGTCTCCCCAGTGCTGGCCAGATGCTTAGGAACTGCTGTAGCAATAACAGCCCACGCGGTCTGTCAGAGGGTCTCACTTAGAGGAGCTGCTCAGTCTCGTTGGAGAGGCACTGGGTTTGAGGGGATATTGAGGGAATAGTTGAAGCTTCAGCAACAGGATGATGCAAGGGAGCAGGAGAAGAAAGGGAGGGGTGCTCAGAGCAGAGAAGTCCCTGAGGGAGGATGGAAAGGGGTCTCTGCCGAGGTGGGAGGAGAGCTTAGGGACTGCGACTGCACGGAAGCTGGAGGGGAGGGAAGGGGGCGGGGTGCTCCTTAGTGTCAGATGCCACAGAGAGAGGGGAGAAGAGAGAGGACTGAGGACTCAAAAGGAGCTTTGGGAGTTCACTAATCAGGAAGCAATTGGTGCCTGCAGAGAGCAGTATTCCAGGCAAGTGATGATGAGAACGGTAGATGCCAGCCTCAGGCTTCTTCGTCGGGTGTTGAGGTGCTGTAACCAGGACTGATCCTGCCGTGTGGCCCGTCCCTCACTCCTCAGCCAGAACTCACACCAGACTCCCACACATGCGAGCAGCCTCCTACCTTACACATTTCACTTTCTATCTCCCGTAACCTGGAAGGTGCTGGAAAACCAGACTCTGGGCAACCCATTTAAGAAGATGGGCTGTGGCAAAGAGAGGGATGGGAAGGGCTGCAGGCTCCGGAGAGAGTCCGTGTAGGATGCTGGAGTGGGAGCTTGTTTGTACTAGCGGTAGCGGGGTAAATGGGGAGGAAGAGGAGGAAGAGATGAGATTGAGAGCTTCGGGACGAAGGCAGTGTTCTTCCCTCATAGATGGAGATGCTCCATGGCTCCATCCACCAACAGTAGGTATTGTTCTCTTGACTCTGTGGGTGAGCCCAAGCGTTGAAGAAGGGGATGTAGAAAAGAAAATGCAGAGGTGGAGTTGCAGAAATTGAGGGGGAGTGCATTGGTTGTCTAGATGACTTTGGGATTATCAGTAAAAACCAAGAGCAAGTTGGCTGGGGTTTTGTTGGCAGTAGGGAGACCACAGGCCCTTCCTCTGTACCCAGTTATAAAGCCAAACTTGTTGGGAACCTTTTAGCTACATGTGAATAATGAGATGTTTGTGCATTGATTGAAAGATCTGACACACTTGGGAAATTTTTCCTCTTTTTATTGTCTGGAGCTGGCTGACTTTGAAGGGGGATAGAGGTGAGGATCAAAACACAGCTCATTTTCAGTCAGGGACAGATGTTGGCATGTGTTAAGTTATTGGGGATGGGAAAGGACTGGAAAAAAAGCATGTAGAGAATTGCCCCATATTGGCTAATCTAATAATGTATTTTTAGAGGAGGTTTTTATAAGTCCCATGTGTTACTGTTCTCTCCCAAACTGGATTGGATTTAGGGAGCAGTGAAATAATTGCAGTTTCTAAAACCTTGGCATTTGGGAATGAAGGGACATGGGGGGAGTGAAAGGGGCTTGCCTTTTCCTCTATACTGTGTGTGCCGCCCAGGGAACAACTCTGGGGCACTGGGCAGCTTCTTTCTGAGATGCTGAGTTATCCCTCGATTGCCAGGTAGCTTTAAGGTTCTGAAGGTTTTAGGTTCAGAATCCTAAGTCTTTCCTTTTCATTATGTGTATAGCCTACAGATTTTCATGGGAAAATGACCTTTTAGTTTACAAATACATTTCAAAGTTTGAAAATTAAATCATAAAGATGTTTTCCTGAACATGACCCTTTTCATGAGATTTTGTGGAAGTAGTAAGGGACGATAACTCCAGTCACCTGGAGCTCTCAGGACAGGAAATGAAGTCACACATACATTTTCAAACTGTTATAGCAGTTTAGAAATCTGTTCCATTCAAGAGGAGGAACAAGACTGCAAGTGTTCACCCCAATTGTGGAAAATAAGTGTAAACAAAAAATTCACAAAAGAAGAAACTACGAACGCCTACTAATTATGTGAAACTATGTTCAGCCTCCCAGGTAGTCAGAAATGTTAATAAAGATAAGCACTATTTTTTGGCCACCAAATTAACAAAGGTTTTGTCTTACTAAGACTGTTCAGTGCTGGCAAATGTACGGTGAACTGGGTGCTCTTAGTTGCTGTTCCTGAAGGGTGTTGACAGCCCACTGCATTGGGAAAGCACTTGGCAATGGTTGCTAAAACCTTAACATTTGTCATTGCTTCTGACTTAAGGAAGTAGATACTTGCTATTCCCATTTTGCTGCTGGGCAGACCGACTTGTAGAGGTCAAGTATCTTGTTCAGGGTCACGCAACTAGTCATCGACAGCACAGAGATTTTAACTTGGTTGTGAGTGCCAAGGCTGGGTCTTCCCATTTCACCCTTGTGACTTTACACGCATGCCTGATGTCACTAGCTCCTCCCCCTCTTGGGAGAAGGGCAGCTGACCTTTGTCTCCCAATTCAGAAATCCTGACGTGAGTTACCAGTCAGGGTGGAGGGCAGGTAGATTTGTTCCAACTTTACAAATCGGACCTGGGAAGGTACCTTCCCAAATAAACAGTTGTGTAAGTGAGTGAGCGGCTTTGGTTGAAGTTCTTCGTCCAGTGCTATCTGTGCTCTACAGGCATCAAATAACCTTTAGGTGGCGGCCCCAGGAATTTTACCGGCATGTTACCTTCCTTCAGAGAAAAAGTGGTTGTCTGTTAACGGAGACATGAACTTTTCTGAACTGGGGGACTGTTTTTTCCTGTTGAGATCAGTGAGGTTGGAAGAATACACAAGTGTGTCTTTGGGGTGGAAGGAGGTGGGAGGGGCAGGCTTGCTCGCTTACCCCTGCAATTTGGATTACAACGTAGTTTGGTTAACAAACCAAGCTCTGGTGAACCAAGTATGCAAGTATTATTTCCTTATTGTGCGTTTTACTTTTTTTTTTTTTTTTTTTGCGATACGCCGGCATCTCACTGTTGTGGCCTCTCCCGTTACGGAGCACAGGCTCCGGACACGCAGGCTCAGCGGCCATGGCTCACGGGCCCAGCCCCTCCGCGGCATGTGGGATCTTCCCGGACCGGGGCACGAACCCGTGTCCCCTGCATCGGCAGGCGGACTCTCAACCGCTGCGCCACCAGGGAAGCCCCTTGTTGTGCGTTTTATAAAATATTTTATAAATTGGTTGCTTTTGTTAAAGTTCTTTATAAGTTAAAAATAAGTCCCAATCACCTGTAACTCTGAGTAAATTGACTGTTAAAGAAATAAATACTAGATTTTTACACAGAGAATTGCAGAGAATGTGTTAGTCCCCACCACCACCCCTTTTCTGTGTATGTGTGTGTATGTGTGTAAGGTGGTTTGAAATTAGGAATCAGGTAATTTGATACCTTTTTATTCACTTACCAAATTTATCTTCCAGGTGGTCTCTTTCTGAAAACAGTAGCATGGTAGAAAGAGTAATAAGGGGCTTCCAAGTCTGGTTAATAGAAGTTGGGGAGGCGCCGGGGGTCTTATCTAAGCCCTCTTGGAGATCTGTGTATTACAAGGCATTAATCTTGGCGAGATAAATGTCTTATATACTTCATAATGTGGATGGGGCCGTTATTTGTAGGAATATCTATAGAAAGGTGTTGTGTGGAAAAACAGAGATGTAAATATGAGATAGTAACTGTGATTAAGAAATAGATGGATCTGATGATAAGGAAGAAAAGCAAAAGAAGTAGGAATGAGCAGTAGGAAAAGTTGAGTTTGTGATTGACATGTACACACTACTATATTTAAAATAAATAACCAACAAGCAAAAAAAAAAAGAAAAGAAAAGCTGATCAATTTACAAGTCCAGATTTGTTGGCAGTAGTGATTTCTGATATTTAGGACTATACTGTTTCCATAAATTCCAAAGATTATATACTAGAGTCAGCTGGATTTATAAGACATACCTTCTAGGAGTGCATTGGGGGTTCCTCCCTGAGTTTCTTGTGCAGGGGACTCCACATGGGTACCCTGCAGCCCTCTGAGCTGGAAGCGGTCATCCAGCTCACCCCAGTGGTGAGAAACACAAGCTCAGGGAGATCGTAGGCTTGCCCAAGATCAATTATGAGTGATGGAAACAGGACTAGAGCCCAGCTGCACCCCCTGGAGCTTTACCCTCTCCACTACTCGGGGAGATCGACAGCAACCCTGGCAGAAAGCCATGCTATGGAGAAAATGCATCTCAAAGTATTTCTTTATTAAACTAGAACACCTGACCCATGATAAATGATTCATAGACATTTGTTGAATGTTGACAGCATGAATATTTAAACATCAATATTTAAAAAAAACAGCCTTGTAGGCACCTGCAGTGTTCCAGGGTGCTGTATCACACCATTTACAACTGTTACCACATCTGATAGTACAACCTCTGTTTTATCCACGAGGAAGCTGAGCCTGAGAGAGTAAGCGAGGGTTCCAGAGCCACGTCTCCAATCACAATGCTGCAATTTCCCCTCTACTGAAAGTGGACGGCCAAATTAATGTGGAAATGCCATTTGGAGCAAGATAACAAAGAAATGGTGTGTGAATAAAAAGTGACTAATGAGCAGCATCTCTGCATTCATTCTTTTCAGTGGCCTTCCCAGCCCTTTAACAGGAGGAACTTGTAGTCACTGCTTTTGCCTGGGGTAGAGTCAGAGCCTTAATGGTTGGCGTCTTTATAGTTTCAGAGATGGTATTTGTTGCGATCTTAATCTTCCTTTGCTTTTCTGTGCTGTGCAGCTCCATGTAATCTATGTTTTTCCCCTTCAGTTTCCCTTGTGTTTTCTTCTGACATCTTGAGGTACTAAACTTGGATCCTTAGATACCACAATATGCAATATTGGTATATGCATCTGTTGACTTGGTCTACTGCCTACTGGTCCACTCCTGACCAGCCCCACTTGCTTGTACATGTGTGAATATTAGTTTGTATGTAAATTAGATACAGTCATTGCTTATTAATCATATCATCTATTTAAACATTTCCAGACGGGATACATAGAGGAGAGGTATAGCGGGAGTCTTAGAGATTCGTGAGATGAAAACACTTCGTACTTCTACTTTACAACATAAGCGTTTCTGTTAATAAAATGATTGTCGGGGAGAGAGACATTGGTCTGAAGCTTTGGAGTGGGAAAGAGATCATCCTCATGGACATGTTCCCGGGCCTCCTAAGGAAAGTTAATGCAGGAAGAGGAGGGGATGGTGAAAAAGTCCAGAGATGGGGAGAACACCTTAGTAAGCTGCTCCTTTGAGCTTGCACCAAAAGAGAGGAGAGAGGAATGGTGGAGAGAAGCCCGAGGCTTGAGGGGCAGAAAAGCATACTCCACTGACCAGCGATATTTGTGGCTAAGGGGTCTGGGACTAGCATTTGGCCACACTCAGTCAGGCCTTGGACCCTAGCCCAGCCATGGTCTGACTGTGTACCCCTGTGCCCTAGGGCCCTCTTAGGCAAAATGGGGATAGTGGTAGTGTTTGAGTGTCACTGAATTACATTTTGGCTGAATGGACTGTGTTTTAAAACCGGGATTTTTCCAAGGCTAAAACTAAATATCATAGGATGAATCTCTGAGATATAGAAAGAAATCAGAAATGTCATCAAAATAATTTACAGTATTATTACAACTTGATTAAGATGTTTAGTGACCAAAAAATTTTTTTAAACACATTTTTTTAAATAAATTTATTTATTTACTTTTGGCTGCATTGGGTCTTCGTTGCTGCATGGCCTTTCTCTAGTTGTGGGGAGCGGGAGTCTCTCTTTGCTGCCATGCACGGGCTTCTCATTGTGGTGGCTTCTCGTTGCGGAGCACGGGCTCTAGGCGCGTGGGCTTCAGTAGTTGTGTCATGTGGGCTCAGTAGTTGTGGTTCATTGGCTCTAGAGCACGGGCTTAGTTGCTCTACGGCATGTGGGATCTCCCCGGAAAAAGGCTTGAACCTGTGTCGCCTGCATTGGAAGGTGGTTTCTTAACCACTGTGCCACCAGGGAATCCCTCAAATGTCTTTTGCAGTAAAAAAAAAAAAAAAACATTAAAAAATTTTGCTGGGGCTGGGAGGTGTCTGGAATGGCCCCAAGACCTGTGCTATACTTAGTTGTCATGTATCTTTAGTCTCCCTCAGTCTAGAACAGTTTTCTTTTTTTTTTAAGATTTATTTATTCATTTTATATTTTATTATTGCTGCTTTGGGTCTTTGTTGCTGCACACGGGCTTTCTCTAGTTGCGGCGAGCGGGGGCTACTCTTCGTTGCAGTGTGTGTGCTTCACATCACGGTGGCTTCTCTTGTTGCAGAGCACGGGCTCTAGGCGCGCGGGCTTCAGTAGTTGTAGCACACGGGCTCCAGTAGTTGTGGCTCGCAGGCTCTAGAGCGCAGGCTCAGTAGTTGAGGCGCACGGGCTTAGTTGCTCCACGGCACGTGGGATCTTCCCGGACCAGGACTTGAACCCGTGTGCCCTGCATCGGCAGGCGGATTCTTAACCACTGCGCCACCAGGGAAGTCGTAGAACAGTTTTGTTTTGTTTTGTTTTGTTTTTTTGCGGTACGTGGGCCTCTCACTGTTGTGGCCTCTCCCGCTGCGGAGCACAGGCTCCTGACGCGCAGGCTCAGTGGCCATGGCTCATGGGCGTAGCCACTCCGCGGCCTGTGGGATCTTCCCGGACCGGGGCACGAACCCGTGTCCCCCTGCATCGGCAGGCGGACTCTCAACCGCCGCGCCACCAGGGAAGCCCCAGAACAGTTTTTTGATCTGTCTCTTGTGTTGACTTTTTAAGAATACAAGCCATTTATTTTGTAGGACCTTGAACATTTTTTTTTTTATGATGTTTCTTCAAGTAGATTCAGGTTGTTTATTTTGAGCTACAAAACTGCATAATTGATGCAGCATTGATGTCTTTCTCAATGCTTCTCCTAAGCGGTGCCATCTGTTTTTCCCCATTATAGGTGGTGTTAATTTTGATCACTTGGTTAAAATTTGGTCTATCAGATTTCTCCAAGAGAGTTACTATTTTTCCTTTTTGTAATTAATAAGTGTCTTATGGGGAGATACTTTGAGACTACGTAGATATCCCGTTTCTCATCAAACTTTCACCTGCTGGTTTTAGCATCTACTGATGTATCTTGCCAGAAACAGTTATCACTGTGGTAGTGGCCAGACTGGTGGTCAGATATTTTTGTTTTATTTATTTATTTTTGCATTTTTTAGTTGAAGTATAGTTGCTGTACAATATTATGTAAGCTACAGGTGTACAATATACCAATTCACAATTTTTAGAGGTTATACTCCATTTATACTTATTATAAAATATTGGCTGTATTCCCTGTGTTGTATAATATATCCTTGTAGTTTATTTTATACACAGTATTTTGTACCTCTTAATTCCCTTAATTCACAGTATTTTGTACCTCTTAATTCCCTTTCGCTGCTGGTAACCACTAGTTTGTTCTCTATATCTGAGAGTTTGCTTTTTTGTTATATTCACTAGTTTGCTGTATGTTTTAGATTCCACATATAAGTGATATCATACAGTATTTGTCTTTCTCTGACTTATTTCACTTAACAATAATGCCCTCCAAGTCTATCCATGTTTCTGCAAATGGCAAAATTTTGTTTTTCTTTATGGCTGAGTAATAGTCTGTGTTTGTGTGTGTGTGTGTGTGTGTGTGTGTGTGTGTGTGTGTGTGTATGTTGGTCAGATTTTTAAAGTTTGACATTTTAACACGGGAACAGTTTCTCAGCTCTATGAGTTGCTAGATTGTTTCTGTGCTCTATATATAGCATATTTGTGAATACTGAATAAGATGAAGGAACAAGATATTTTTGGTCCTTTTTAAAAGACAATAGTTTGTTCTTCACAGTTTTTGTGGCAGCATCAATCATAAATCAATGATTAATCAAGAAATTACGGTACATGATTTTGAAATCTTGTGAAATATTGAGGTCACAGAGTTTACATTCTGTTCTGTGTTCTTCATAGGATGTAAAGAACTTCCTAGTTAGGATTTTTAGGTTTTTATCTGATGACTGGAGTTTCTCACTGTCTGTCTGGATTTGGTTAAATGCAACCCCAGGGTTTCTTTAAACATGTTTTTCTGTCCCCTGTAGTTCTTGAAAATCATTAGCTGGATTTAGATTCTTGATCAAGCTTCAAGGTTCACTCTCTCTTCTTTATTATTTTATTTTTTATCTTTTTGGTTCTGTAAATTAACTTTTATAGACTTTATTTTACTTTTTAACTTATTTTTGCAAGACTCATTCATAGATGTTGTCCTTAACTGTGAGACACTTAAGGTCTGGTTGTCTCTCCATGATATTAACAGCCACTGAAGGTCATCACCCACATCCACTGCTTCCTGAGCAGTTTCAAAATGGCGATAGTCTATGTGTATCATTACTTCTTCATCTATAAGCTGTAATTTTTTTTTTTTTTTTTGCAGTACGTGGGCCTCTCGCTGTTGTGGCCTCTCCCGTTGCGGAGCACAAGCTCCGGACGCACAGGCTCAGCGGCCATGGCTCACGGGACCAGCCGCTCCGCGGCATGTGGGATTTTCCCAGACTGCAGCACGAACCCGCGTCCCCTGCATCGGCAGGCGGACTCTCAACCGCTGCACCACCAGGGAAGCCCTGTAATATTTTTTAAAAGAGAAACTACCCCTCGGGACTTCCCTGGTGGTCCAGTGCTAAGACTCTGCCCTTCCAATGCAGGGGGCCCAGGTTTGGTCCCTGGTCAGGGAACTAGATTCCACATGTCACAACTAAGTGTTCGAATGCCGCAACTAAAGATCCTATGTGCCACAACTAAGACCTGGCACAGCCAAATAAATAAATAAATATTAAAAAAAGAAAGAAACTACCCCTCATCAACTATTAGTTACCTTAGATCAGAGGTCAGCAAACTGAGGTCCACAGGCTAAATCCAACCCAGTATTTATTTTTGTAATTAAAGTTTTATTGAAACAGCCATGCCCATTCATTTGCATATTGTCAGTGGCTGCTTTTGCACTGCAAGGGCTGAATTGAGTAGTTGTCAGTGAGGCCGTAATTGGCCCACAGAGCTGAAAAGATCTGGCCCTTGACAGAAACAGTTTACTGATCCCTGCTCTAGATGATGTGGAAAAAGCAATTTAAATATTTGATTCTTTCCCCAGTTTTCAGTTGGTTTCCAATTACCCTGCAAAGGTGACCACCGAAGTTATTTCTTAGAATATCGTTACAAATTCATAGACTTAAACCTATTTGGTATGTAGTTTAGTCAATTTACAATTATTATCTTTATTGAAACTCAGATTGCCCCATCTTTAGCCAGTGGGAGCCTCTTCAAGATGGCTCCTGAGTCTTTCTGTGTACACAATCCTAGTGGTCTTGTGGTCTTTGATGCTTCCCTGATTACTGGGGTGGTTCCAAGTTCATCTTGTGGATTTCCTGCTGCAGACCTGGAACCAGCCATTTCTAGGAGCTCTGCTTCCTTTCAGCGTAATATGTTGTTTAGAGACCACAGTCTGAATGCGAAGGGTGCGTGTATATATAGCTCCTAAAGGTTTATTCCGTTTAATGTATGAGCATACCAAGCAATCAGTAGAATTTAAAAGTAGAATATAATATGCATATTGTAATTTTAAAACAATCACTTTTTTTGTTCTAAAAGAATGTAATGTTCTCTATTTTTAATGTACTTTTAGTCTTAATAATGTTAATTAATCCTCCTTTTTTTTAGTAATTATAGTTGTATATTAGAATTGTTTTCTATGAAATTAACATCTTTCATGCTTATATTTTATTCTTTCTATAAAATATATACATATCTGCTTCTGCCAACTGTTAGCATTTCAACGGATAAAGCTCATAAGATTTCCACTCACATTACCTGTGGAATGCTTCCGTGTTTTTGAAAGGGCATGTTCAGGTAATGGCAGCAAAGCCAAACATGCTTCATTTGCTTATTTCTCACATTGTGACACTAATTAGATAGATATGTTGGTCACCTCTGTGACCATGTGATCATCCATCATGCAGAAGCTCAGGCCTTCTGAAGACTGAAGCCACAGCTGAACAACAGATTTACATTGAATGCTGAGGCCGAGGCCATATTTTTTATATTCCTGGGACCTACTTCATGGTTGCAAAGATAAAAGTTGTACAGGGGCACAAAGAACAAAGCCTGGTACATAGTAAGGACTTCGTTAAGGTAAACTCATTATCAGCTTTGGTGGTCCTGGGTTTTCAGGCCTCCCTAGCCCCTGGGAAATGCAGTCTCTAGTCTCTATATGGTACCAGTCCCTGGGCAAGTGCTTATGTTCAGTTTTGGATTGCTGGTTTTCTAGAATCCATATTCTTAGCAATCCTGGCTGTCATATTTCCCTTTCGATTACCATTGCCCCAGCACAGTGCCTTGTACACAAAATCTGTACTGTGTGGATATTGGTTTAATTGCATTTCTCTCTTTTTAATATATCGTATATAATAAAATAAACAGCAAAAACCTGTCTTCCTCCTGGACATTTTTAGACTAACAAGGGAAATCATTTTTCACTTCTGAGACCTTTCAGGGCGTCATCTTCGATACATTGATCTTTGGTGGGTTGATCATTTTAATTTTAATTTTTATCAAGATTTTCTCAGTTAATTCCAGTATTCAGGCTGTACATTCTTTTAAAAATGAAGCAGATTTCTGTGCTGGAGACAGAGTGCCCACTGGTGTGTAGCTGTGGACAGTCAGTCCTTCATCTGTGATGCTGGGAGTATGTTAGCAGTTGTGGAAGCCATATGTTTTTAGGCCTTTGCCAAGGAAAATACTTTAGAATTACATTAGCAACTCCAAGGTATTTTGGCTGTTCTGAATGGACACATGGTAGTTTTCCAATTACATAAACTAGAGCTTTTGTTTTATGCTGAACTTTCTTATAGGCTATGGGAACAATAGTGCCTCTATCAGCATTTCCCAGAGTAACATCCAGGGGATGTTAAGAGTTAGTCCTATTGCTTCATTTCTGCAAGACTTCTGGGGCCTTTAACATGCCAGTGTGCACTGCAAATCTCTTAGAGAGGAGTATTACGCAGGATTCCTTGGGCTTATTTGATCAAGGCTTTCCTTGTGTTTGGAATACTACCCTCCACCTGGCGTCCCCCACCCCGTGTATAAGTCTCACTGCATACTTCCTGGCTCCCAGCCTTAGATGCGGTCCCTGCTGCAGATGCTCAGCTCCCTGTACTTGACCATGTTTCTTTGCTGGTAAATATGTGGCTTAACAGTGACCTGATACACACTTGTCTTCTCTGGAGCCTACCCTCACTGAAGAAGTCGGGGAGTGGGTCCGTTCTGTTCTCTATGGGATTCTCAGCATCAGGCATTTAGAATGGCCCTCCATAAGTATTTGTTGGATGAGTGAAGGGGCGTAGACCCCTTTATTTCTGAGTAGCATCTTGCGGAACCAGAGCTCTGCCAAACCCACTTTGGGAACCATAGCTCAGTCTTCATTTTCATTGTGAATAACTAGAGTTCTGTAGACCTTCGTGATAATACTGAACGTACGCAGTGCATCCAGCTAGCAGGGAACTGTCAGTACATTTAAAGATGAGGCTCACAGGTGGCCAAAAACACATGAAAAGATGCTCAACATCACTAATTATTAGAGAAATGAAAATCAAAACTACAGTGAGGTTTATCACCTCACACCAGTCAGAATGGCCATCATCAAAAAATCTACAAACAATAAATGCTGGAGAGGGTGTGGAGAAAAGGGACCCCTCTTGCACTGTTGGTGGGAATGTAAATTGATACAGCCACTATGGAGATTCCTTAAAAAACTAAAAATAGAACTACCATACGACCCAGCAGTCCTGCTCCCGGGCATATACCCAGAGAAAACCATAATTCGAAAATATACATGCACCCCAATGTTCATTGCAGCACTGTTTACAATAGCCAGCTCATGGAAGCAACCTAAATGTCCATCAACAGAGGCATGGGTAAAGAAGATGTGGTATGTATATACAATGGAATATTACTCAGCCATAAAAAGGAACGAAAATTGGGTCATTTGTAGAGACATGGCTGGACATAGAGACTGTCATACAGAGGGAAGTAAGTCAGAAAGAGAAAAACAAATATCGTATCTTAATGCATATATGTGGAATCTGAAAAAATTAGTATAGACGATCTTATTTACAAAGCAGAAATAGAGACACAGACGTAGAGAACAAACGTATGGATACCAAGGGGGAAAGAGAGGGTGGCGGGATGAATTGGGAGATTGGGATTGACATATATACGCTATTGATACTATGTATAAAATAGATAACTAATGTGAACCTACTGTATAGCACAGGGAACTCTACTCAGTGCTCTGTAGTGACCTAAATGAGAAGGAAATCCAAAAAAGAGGGAGACATATATATACATATAGCTGATTCATTTTGCTGTACAGTATAAACTAACACAATATCGTAAAGCAACTATACTCCAATAAAAATAAATAAATAAATAAATACATATGAGGTTCAGTGCTTGAAATAACTTGACTCAGTGGCACATGGTGAATCAGGTGGGATTGGAACCTTCTTTTCCTGATACCTGTCCCTGGGCCCAGTACCCACAGGCCACCTGCAAGTCCCCTCTCATGTTGTTAGTTACATAAATGGGAACTCGTGTTGAGACTGGTGGGGGAAGGAGAAATCAGATGCCCCTTTGTGTACTTATTAATGCAGGTAGAACAAAAGGCCCAGCTTGGTTTTCAAGTTCAGGTTTGGCTCACATGTGGTCCTCAGTGAAGATTATGATCTCAGATAAATTAAAAACAAATGTTACAGAAGTCGTGATGAGGTAGAAACGGAGTTCAGGATTCTCCTTTTTAAACACTGGGGTAAGCAGAGACCCCTCTTTAAAGCAGACATTCACCTCCCCCTCTTCCACTCTACCTCTCTGCCTATCATTATGATTACTGTTCATTTTCACTTAAATTAGCAAGGCGGGTAGGTGTGTACATGTGGTCTCACATCAGTGTCCTCGAGTTGGTTCACCAAGCCCCTCGCTTTTCTGAACCAGGCAGACAGACGTTTAGTCAAATCCGCTAACGCATCCAGTGAAAAGGGAATTGCACATTTGGCAAAAACGCCTCCTTCCTTGGGCAAGACCCCCAGCAGCCTGCTGCCCCAGGCGGCTCCTTTTTCTCAAGCGTGCTCAAGGCCAGCGTGCGAGGAGGGAGCACACAGGGTCCCCCTGTATTCTTCTCCCCCAGGCTGAGCTCCCGAGCACATTCTTGACTGGAGCTGGGAAGACCTGGGGCCCGGCGAGTTTACGCACTAAATGGGACTCTGTATGTCTAAGCCAAATTAAGTCTGCGGGCAGTCTTTACAAGCACAGTAACTGTTTTACAGATGTAAAGAAGCTCAAAAGTACTGTGTATGTTTGTAGTCTCAATCCCTGTAAAGTTTCCACGAGCACATTGCAAGGGCTCTGTACACGGAAATTTAGTTCCTCTGTTCTCACCCTGCTTACCTCTTCACTCTGTCAAAGCACGTGTCATATTAATGTGTGTGTGTGTGTGTGTGTGTGTGTGTGTACACATGACTGGTTCTCAATCGGGGGCAATTTTGTCCCCCAGGGGACATTTGACAATGTCTGGAGACATTTTCGGTTGTTACGACTTGGTGGGAGAGGGATACTACTAGCATCTCATGGGTAGATAGCGGACAAGGATGCTGCTAAATATTTTAAAAGGCACAGGGTAGTCCCTCACAACAAAAAATTATCTTGTCCCAAATGTTCGTAGTGCTGAGGTTGAAAAACACTGGTGTACAAACACATATCACACGTGAATAAAACCACACGCATATGTGTTCACATGCATATATGAATACATACACACACGTGATTATATGTATTCACACATATGTGTGCACGTACATATATGTCTATGCACACACTTTTTTTTTTTTTTTTTTTTGCGGTACGCGTGCCTCTCACTGTTGTGGCCTCTCCCGTTGCGGAGCACAGGCTCCGGACGTGCAGGCTCAGCGGCCATGGCTCACGGGCCCAGCCACTCCGCGGCACGTGGGATCTTCCCGGACCGGGGCACGAACCCATGTCCCCTGCATCGGCAGGCGGACTCTCAACCACTGTGCCACCAGGGAAGCCCCACATACTTTTTTTTAAGAAGGGACATTAGAGATACTGGTTGGATTTTAGTTACAGTTGAAGAAACTGGGTCCCAGAGAAGCAAAGAGTTACTCACCTCACAGAGCCAGTGAGAAACATAGCAGGGGAATTCCCTGGTGGTTCAGTGGTTAGGACTCCATGATTTCACTGCCGTGGACACAGGTTCCATCCCTGGTTGAGGAACTAAGATCCTGCAAGCCACGAGGCTGGACCAAAAAAAAAAAAAAGAGAGAGAGAGAGAAAAACATAGCAGGACTGCAGGTGGGGACTGTGGTTATTCCTGCTTTACTCTGGAGGAAATCAAGCCTCAGAGAGGTCAAGATGCTTGCCTGAGGCCACTCAGCCATGCAGGGGCAGGGACTGGTATAGAGATCACATTTGCCCGGCTCTTCCCACCTGGCACCACCTCCCACTGGGCCACGCGGAGGCTCGTGTGACCTTGAGGGACGTGGCCTGTACAGAGGAGATGCTGAGCGGGGTGACCCGTGGGGCTCTGTCCAGTGGTTGTATTCTGAGGCTCCAGTTTGGAAATGGTTCGTAATGCCTGAGTGCTGTCTCTGAGAAGCCCTGAGCTATGGAACCCACAGAAGTTTAGGTCCCACAGCCCACTGCCTGGCCCGCAGCACTGGGTTGGAGGCCTCTGAGGGGAGAGCAGGAGTGACGGTGGCAAATCGGTCTGCATGGACCCGGGGAGCTGGGTGGGGCAGGACTGGAGAGGCCCCGATGGGTCTCCTGCCTTCCCCTTCTCTCTCCCTCCTTCCCTGCTCAAGGGAGGCCTGGGGGTTACTAGGAGGTGAGGGGCAGTTGGTGGTAATTACTCACCGTTTGCGCAGACGGTGGGTACGGCTTGGTGCCTTCTGGGATAGAGAGAGGCTGGGGGACTCTGTCAGAATGTTGTGTGGAGGACCGAGAGGAAAGCAGGCATTCTGTGGGAAGGAAGAAGGTTCAGTCACCTCCTAGGGAGGTCACTTCAGATCCTCAAGTATCCAAAGTATAAACGAGGCACCAGCCGCACTGCCTTTCAAGCTTTGGCTGCGTGGGCAGCAGCTAGAGAGCTGGCGGCCACGACATCTGCCCAGCGGCTCCCTCAGCCTGTCCTCAGGATCTGACCAGTGAGTGCGCATTTTGCTGCCTTGTCCCCTCTGGCATGGGTGCTCTAGAACGTAGGCAGTCCATTGCCCTCTGTCTGGGACCTCTCTGTCCTTCTGGGTTTGGTGTCTAAGAGACCATCTACAGACTCCATGTGAAGCTGAAACCCATCCAGCGCTCCAGGGTCCAAACTTTCCCGAGGGCTGTCTCCGCACTTTTTAGATGTGTTTTGTTGTGGGAAGATAAGAACCTGTGTAAAAATAATGTCTTCCCTAACCCTGTGCTGAGAGAGGTTTGAGGACAGAGAGAAAGCCCACATTGCAAGTCCTGAGGAAAAATCATTGCGTTTGAATTGTATAGGTCAGGCTGGAGTAGTTTGGAGAGACGATAAAGTTTGCTGTCTCCTTGCGGGGAAAAAAACCACTCTGGGGTTTTCTGCTCTCGATGTGTCTTTCCTTCGCATGTCCTTCTTTAATGAAATGGTATGGTGCCTCTCTATAAGTGGATATGTGAGCAGAGCAGCATGCTAATTTCTCTCTCAGTCAGGCCTGCGGTGAGACCTGGTTCTTTGGAGATGGTCCAAAACCAAATAGCCACAGCTCACCTGCCGAAGAGCCTCCTGGCACCGGAACCCCCGCCATGCCTTTCTGTCTCTCCTTGGAAGGTGGCCCTCCACCCTAACAAAGATCTCTGTTATGGAAGGACCTTGCCTTTAAATCTCCGTCTGTGGTACAAATTGTCTTCCCTTGGGCGAGTTTCTGTCTCCCAGTTGGCTGTGAGGATGTAGAAGCACAGTCGGGCTTTGTGGCGGAGGAGGGCTTTGCAGCGCCCTGGAAGGTGGGATTCAGCCTTGTATACATGCATAGCAGCAGGCTGTCTCTTCGGGAAAAGGGGATTCCTGGAACAAGAGAGAGGCTGGTGCCCGAGACCAGAAACTCTTCCTGGTGTTTCTGCAGCCTCTGCAGCTTCCTCTGGCCTCATGGTCCTTTTTAATGGCCTGTAAGGCAGCCCTGGAGCCTGTTCTCCTGGAGCAGCTCTGATTCCCTGAGCTCCTGGACCAACCACTGACCCTCCGGACCTCTTTTGTGGTCCAAAGAGCCACACCTTGCCCCTCGTGAGGCTCGGCCGCTGGGGGTTTCTCAGGAAGCAGTGGGCAGATGCCCGCCCCGCTTTGGCTTTTCCTCACTCTTTACGTCGCTGTCATTGTCTGTGTGCAGAGATTCTGCAGTGATGGTCTCTGCACAAAGAGCCCTGGAGGCCAAGAAGGGTACAGGTAGCTGCCTGCACTTCCAAGATCTTGTGGGGTATGAAGGGAGTCAGGTTTGGCTGTTCCTACTGCTTTCCACATCAGGGCCTGTCCTCTGACTAGTTTTGGGGCTGGGCCCTTTGCCATCAGAGAAGGGAGAGCCCTGAGGAAATTAAAGATCTTATTCAGGCTTTCTTGGCCCAAGGCCTGTGGAAACCTTGATGAAAGGGATGCTTAGGGAGAAGTGGGACATCTGGCTACTCTCCAAGGCCCCTCACAGCAGGCCTGGGCCTGGACCAGGTATCCTGCCGGCCATGCTGCTCTGGCAGCCTCCTCCTGCCACGTCGGCCAGTTTGCTTCTGCCCCTCAAAGTCCTTCTTTGCTTACTTTCTCCATCGGCTGCTTATGGGGGCCAGCTTCCTCCCAGAGCGTCTCTGGTACTTCCCTGGTGTCGCGGCTCACTCCTCCCTAGGTGCTCTGAGTGATGGTCGCTTGGTTTCTGGGGTTTGGAGCCTGCTTGCCTTCCCAAGGAGAGCTTTGCTGAGTATTTACACGTGCCCAGATGGCCCCGGGGACACCGCCACATGAGGGAGGAAAGGTGTTACTTGCCATGTCCGATCTCTAGCCAACACTTTTCTCCCCTACCTAGAGTCTGTGTTGTTGATTTTTTTTTCTTTTTCATATTAAAAAATAATAACAGTTCTACACGTTTTAACACATATAGATTCATGTAAATAGACTTGTGTAATTCCACCACTACAGTTCCAAACCCCTAAAAACTGTGCCACAACCCCTCTGTAGTCATGCTCTCCCACCCACCTCTTTCCCGGCCACCACTGCTCTGTCCTCCGACGTGCTCCCCAAAGATCTGTGGTCCGTGTTAACTGTGTCTTCCCATAAATTTCACTGGTACCTACTGCCGTAAGATAAGAGCATGAAAATGAAGTCCACTCTTCGGAAAGCCTTCCACCTTCCTTTGCTTTTGCACTTTATCATGACTGTGCTGAGCCCTGACACCTACTGAGTGCTTCTGCAGTACGGACAAATCAGCATTAACCCGGCCCTCTTCCTTCCCACCTTCAGCCGTGCCTGCACGTCAGCATTTTTTATCTCTTGCATCCCGGTTTTCCTGCTCATCGTAAAAACACCTCCCTTAGCCCAGTGCTTCAAAATTATGTGTAATAGGAAGAAACAGATGAAGTCTAAGTTTAAAAGAATGCTGTCTGTAACAATAACCCTCAGCTGGAGATTGCCAAGGGAGAAAGAGTTGGAAAAAAGTGCACAGGAAACTCTTGACAGTGGATTTGAGCCCATCTTTTATTTTTGAAGTCTTGGTACATCTTTTTTTTTTTTTTTTTTTTAAGTTAAGAGGATTAATTTTATTCCAGAAGATCATTTGTAAGTCATTTGTAACAAGAACCCACAAATCATTTTAATTGGAGTAAGACAGGGTGTGGTTGTCAAGGTCAGTCTGGGCTCCCCAAGCCCGTGTGGAAGAATCAGGGCCACAGATGTGTTCTGTCAGCTCACAGACATATGAATGCCCTTACTGGGCTGGCTTTGGGGAACTTGCCAGTATCCTTCTAGCTAAGGATTTACCAACCACCTTGCCCTCAGAAAAAACTTCTACTTCCCCTGCCCGTATCCTTCTGAGTACTGTGACAGCTTTGACTCACAGAGAGGTTTTTCTCATTTAATTAAGTGTTGACTCCAGAGTCTCCAGGATAAGTTGCAGTTGCCCAGTTTCCTGGTAAGTTTTCAGGTTCTCTGGTGGTTTGGAAGCGTGAATGAGCTCGGGATATATTTTAGGGTAAATAAAGTCTGTAAAATGTGATTTGGGTGCTTGGTTTTCGGTGCCAGGACGTGAAGTGATTGGCCCTTGTGAGAGGGGAACAGAGGACAGTCTGAAGGCTGTAGTTTTCTTTAAGGTGGGTTCTGAGCTGTGAGCGAGGGGAGAGGTGCCCAGGTGCGTGGGGCTGGTTTCCTGAGCTCCAGGCTCTCCCTTTGGCCCAGGCCTTGCCCGCCTACCTCCTGGGATGCCTGCCTCCAGGGATTGGATGGTTGACTGTGCAGAGAGGGGACGACTTCCGTGTGCAGAGAATGAATACACCCCTGTTGTCGTGGTCTTTGTGGGGAGCCAGGTTAACGTGTGAAGCACGTGGGACATACAACAGCTCCCGATTTGTGCCCTTGTGCAGATTCAGCCTGTGTGAAAAGGTGAGAACGATGTTCCACACTGTGGGCTGAGGGTTTGTGGTGATTCACTTGGGCAGAGGCGGGTTGCGCTCTGGGTCAGCCCCTTGGCCAGGTTGGTGCTAGGACCCTGGCCTGAGAGCAGGAGCCAGAGCTGGAAGGGCACTGGGCCTGGCCAGGTCCTTACAGGGAGAACTCAGGCTCCTGGGTCAGCCTCCCGGGTGGGAGCCAGGGGAGCAGTCCCATGTGGGAGACCGAGGCCGAGGGTCTAACTAGGCAGACCCAGCAAGGCAAGCCAGTGGTGGACCCACAGGCCTGGGGGACTGCCCTCAGAAACAGGTTTGGAGATCAGAGCCGTGAGTGCCCATAAGATTGAGAATTACTGACCCATCAGAATTCCAGGGAACTGTGGTTTTTCTGAATGCTCACGTGCTTTACCCCTGTGCCCAGAATCTCTAGATTATGGGGTCCTGGAACATGTATTATTAAGAGCTCCCTTTTAGGGGCTTCCCTGGTGGAGCAGTGGTTGAGAGTCCGCCTGCCAATGCAGGGGACGCGGGTTCGTGCCCCGGTCCGGGAAGATCCCACATGCCGCGGAGCATCTAGGCCCGTGAGCCATGGCCGCTGAGCCTGCGCGTCCGGAGCCTGTGCTCCGCAACGGGAAAGGCCACAACAGTGAGAGGCCCACGTACCGCAAAAAAAAAGAGCTTCCTTTTAAATGTTGGTGCACAGCTCATGTTGAGACCCCCTGCCTCGGGCAGCAGTGGGGTCTGGAGGCTGCTCTGTGGGTACAGACAGAAGCCGGGCCCAGGTGGACAGTGAGATAACAACAAAGTGGGGAGTGCCTTACCCAAACCAGGCCACCCCTTCTTAAATCCCTGATTCACAGAGCAGCGGTCCTCACATTTTCTTGGTCTCTGCAGATGTATCATCTCTGTTTCTAGCTGAACAGTATGGTTTCAGCCCAGCACGGATCAAGCCTTCCCGTGCCCTTTTGTCCTCGTGGAAGACACTCTTGTTTCTCCTTTAAGATCGTCTCCGGGGTCACCTTCTGTTGCTTTGGGGGTGGTGTCTTGATCCCCTGCTCCCTGTATGCGCCTCAGCCGGGGTACTTCTCACTTTAACAGCTGTCTGCTTGTTTCTGGTATGAGACTGGGCTTCTGGAGGTCTAAGTATTCGTTTCTGGTTCATCTTTGAGTTCCTGGCACGTTAAGAGCTTCGTAACCAAAGCTTGTGGAATTAATGTTTTCACGACATGGCAAAAGGCATTTAAAACTCCCTCCCCTCTTTGCCACCGTCCCCCTGTTCACCAGCATTACTCATCCGCTCACACCCAGCAAAGGCGGCTGTAGCTGAGCCTGAGAAACCAGCCCCAGGCGGCCCCCAGCACGCTCCTGAGAACCACTAAGATAAACACAGAACGCACTCTCGCCGAACTCCGAGAGGGAAAGGCCTTCAAAGGTCATAGGGTCCAGAGGCTCTCAACCCGGGCTGCACATTAGAATCATCTGGGGAGCTTTTAGCAAATGCTCACGCCCAGCACCCACCCCTAGAGATTTTGGTTCAGCTGGTCTGGGGTGGGACCCGTGCTTGGGTGGAATTTTCTTAAAGCTCACTGAATGTTTGAATGAAAGGATTAAAAAGGTCTCTGAGCGAGTTGATGGCTCCCCAAAAGCCCATAGGCTGGTGGTAAATTCGCCAACGGTGACCGCTGGATTCCCCAAGCCCCTCCATCATCCAGTCCCGTCATTCTTGATGACAGACTCGGCCTTGATCATTCCTCCTGCCCAGGGACCAGAAGCCAACTCGGAACAGAATCAAATTTCAAACTGATGAGTGGCACGTAAGAAGACGGGGTATGATGGGCTCTGAATTATGGCCTCCTTTTTTCAAGCCATATATTTGACTCTGAATATTAATTTGCTAGGGCTGCTGTCACAGAGTGCCACAAACTGGTTGGCTTAAACAACAGAAATTTATTGTGTCACAGTTCTGGAGACCAGAAGTGTGAAAACAAGGTGTGAGCAAGGTTGGTTCCTTCTGAGTCTGTGAGGGAAGGATCTGTCCCAGGCTTCTCTCCTTGGCTTCTAGATGCTGTCTTCTCCCTGTGTCTCTTCACATCTTCTTCCCTCTGTGTGTGTCTATGTCTAAATTTCCCTCCTTTAGAAGGATACCAGTCATATTGGATTAGGACCCACTCCAGTGACCTCATGTTAAATTGATTCCCTCTGGGAATACCCTGTCTCTAAATAAAGTCATATTCTGAGGTTCTGGGAGTTAGGACTTCAACATATCTTTTGGAGGGACATCCCACTCAACCTTTAACTACTCTCCAAGCTTTCCACCTTAGCTGCAGCTTTTAATGGGCAGAGCCAATAGTATAGTTTTTCTTTACCTCTGTTCCCACCCTCAAATTGCTCAGAGCACAAAGCCTAGGGCTGGTTGCTTCTCAACATTCAGCACTAACTTGCCAAGGGACTGACATCTGGTCCCCTGGTTCTGCGTACACTTGGAAGATAAAGGTTTACATTCAGGCTCCCCCAGAGATGGACATATTTCCTGATAGCGGCAGGAGCAGCTGAGAGGCTGGAAGGAGAGGTGAGCTACGAGGGGTGGGCCTCCTTGTCCCAGGTAAAGGCTGGAGTCAGGTGCTGGTGTAAAACGTCAGTCCGAGTGGATGCGTGAAAACTCTCTGGATGGAGGGCCTGTGTTGGTGGTGGTACTTCTTTGGAATGTACATACGTTATCATTGGTGAGCGGTGAGGGACTCATGAGGGTATAGACAGGAAGCGTGTTTCATGGCTTTGCAGGTCATACATCAGCTGCTCGCTCCTGAGGTTCCTTTTTTGGATTTTTAATTTTTTTTAATTTTTAAAAAAAATTTTTTGAAGTATAGTTGATTTACAGTGTGATTCAGTTATATATATGTGTATATGTATTCTTTACCATTATAGGTTATTATAAGATATTGAATATAGTTTCCTGTGCTGTACAGTAGGTCCTGGTTGTTCATCTGTTTTATATATAGTAGTGTGTATCTGTTAATTCCAAACTCCTAATTTATCCCTCTCCCCACCCCATTCCCGTCCAACGTCAATGTCAATGTCAATGTCAATGGATATTGACACTGGTACATTACTGTTAACTAGATTACAGACTTTATTCGGTTGTCACCATTTTTAACATACCCTCACGGGGGGGTGTGTCTGTGTGTGTGTGCGCGCACGCATGCGTTTGTGCACTTCTGTGAAGTTTTATCCCATGTAGAGATTTACGTAACTACCCCAACAATCATGATACAGAACACGTCTTTGAAACTTGGTTGTGAGGCACATAGCATAGTGAATTACTTGTCAGTTGTTCCATTAACCGGAGCACCGTCCATCAGCCTCAGGGCTGGAGGTAGTGATTTAACTTGTCCAGAGGCCTTGTAGCACTTGGACTCCAGTGCTAGGTGTGGTCGCCATTTACAAGGTCCATTCTGGACCTGGAGCCCCACAGCAGGAGTCTTGGCTGGCAAAGTGCTCGCACTCTGTAGGCACAGCACCCTGTGTCCAGGGCCTGGGATCAGAGCGTTCCTCTGGGCTGGGTGGAGGGAGTGAAGCAAGAGAGAGGCAGGGAATGAGGGCAGCAGCCAACTCCCTGGGGTTCAGGGCCTCAGGGGATGAGGGGCCAGGTAGAGACTAGAGAGATGCCTGGGCAGACACGGTGCGGGTTGTAGGGGAAAGTCATAGCTTGGTGAGCATGGGGGTGCCCAGGGGGCATCCTTCCATGAGCCCCTGAATGGACTGTGCTGAGTACTTCCTCTGCTGGGCATGGCTTCTAGACGGAGGATGGGAATGTTAGTTGCTTTGCTGCCATTGCTGTCGTGAGGTCATGGTAGAAGAGAAGATACTTGAGACAAATTCCAGAGCACACTCAAAACAAAGGTGGTAACTTTTTCCCCAAGCCAGTCATGTGTTTATTTTATCTTTGGCACTTCCCAGTTACAGGACATCTGATTAAGTGGAACACTCCATTCTCCAACCATGCAGTGAAACAGTGCTCACTGTGTCTGGGTGTATGGTCTCAGCTAGCCATTTGGGGATATTGGCGCACATGTGTCTATTTTATTTTTTGTTTGCTGATTTTTCCAGTTTCTTTGGTTAAGGTTTTCAGCCAGGTACTTAACCTTTATGGTCAAGAGATGGCACCCTGCTCCATCCCTGCAGACACAACTCCCGCTGGATGATTCCAGCATCGGGGGCTGCCTGATGGTAAGAGCTAGGACGTGGTGCTAGACCACCTCCTGAGAGCAAGTGCTGGGACGCTAGACGGAAGATGCCGAGAAGGGGGGAGAGGGAAGGCTGGTTCAGACAGGCAGGCCCCACACAGGCCCTGAGGGGGCTCCAGGAACCCAGGTGGAGGTGGGACCAGCATAGTGCCAGGGAACTGGGCGGGGGAGCCTCGGTGCTGCCAGCCTAATCACCAGCTGCTGACTGGCAAAGCTGGGGTTTAGATGGAACCCGGGAGCTGCAGCCCCATGCAGGTTGTCAGAGGAAGGCCTCAAATGCATGTGGAAATACAATCTTTAAAACCAAACGTAGGACAGGAGACCAAGGTTGCTACCGTCCCAGGAAGGAAATCTGATTGAGATGATGTCCCGCCTCCATTGCCTTCATTCAGCTCACCTGCCCAATATTATCAGTTCCATCTTCCAAAACACCAGCATCCTGTACCTTCATTTCTAGGAAAGCAGCAATTGCTCCCTTTCCCTTCCACGTCTGACCTCACCCGCTGGGGTCAACCTTACTTCTAACCAGTCCTGTCATTCAACAGTCTCTGAACCCTGCCCCTTCCCCACACTTAGGGCGTCTCTGCTTCCCTTCTAGACTCCATCCCGTAACATTCTGTCCCTTTTGTAACAACACTGGCTTTGATGAGCTGAACTCCAGGTTAGCCCGCTGTCATATTTTCTCCTATGTACCTCACAATCAAACACAATTGGCTTCTGATATAATGGTATTTTTATTGTCAACTTCTGTATGTTACTTACGTCTGTGTGATTAGTGAATAAGACAAAGCATACTGTGTTGTTCCCTAATTGTTGCCATGTGTAGGCCTTGTCTCCTAACTAGGGGGAGGGCAGGGAGCCTGTGCTATATATTTTGTCCACCTTGGGCACCCCGTGTGGCCATGTACACTTTCCATCAGTGGTTTGCTGAGTGATGGATACAGCCGTTCCCCATCATGAAGTGCCTGAGAGCTCTGGTCTGGGTCCTTACTCTTCAGCCTTTAACAAAGCAAACTGGGATTTATAACCACTGGCTCCCTGTCTTAGTAGTCATTAGCCTGGAATGCAAGCGGCTGGCAATCAGGATATTTTAAGGAATGGTTAGGTTTTATTTGAGTGTGAGGTAGTCAGCTGAACTCCTTTTGAGGTAACCGTGAAAGATCAGAATTGGACAAAAGAACAGTATTTTCTTGGAGTTAAAAGTTGATATAGGCGTGACCTCGAGGAGCTGGGGCGGGATGGAGTCTTAATCTGGGCCTAGGAATTAAGGGGCCAGTCGCTGGCGGGGGTGGGCTGGACCCGGCTGAAGCTGGGCGGGGCCGGGTGTGTGTGCGGGGTAGAGGCTAGGGGCGGAGAAAGGACGGAGAGGTAATCGCGGGTATGCGGGGCGTGAGTCTGAGCTGTGTGCGCGTTCCAGTTCAGCGAGCATGTCGTACGCGCAGGAACCCTCTGAAGCGCAGAAAGTAGGAAGGTACTGGACACCTCCACCACCCTTTCTCCCCAGCCTCGGGGTTGCTCTCTCCCTCTGGCCCAGCCGCCACCCAAAAGACCAAGGGTGCCTGTCTGACTGTGCCCTGCCTGGGGCACGGGCATCCCCTCTGAGCTGATGTTGGGTGAAGGAATGAATGATGGGGTTGGTGACAGCACCCAGGAGCTGACTGCCCCCATCAGAGCAGCAGCCTCCGACTCCCATTTCTTAGGAAGACCTGCACACCCAGTGGCCTCTGGGGGATGCCAGGGCCCCTGTGGACAGAGAATGTTGCTCACCATCAAGCCTTCTGCCACTGCAGAGCCACCCCCCTTCCCCACAGTGGTGCACCGTGAGGGGATTCAGGATGGAGAAGAACCAGATACTGGCCCTGGATAGCTGAAGTGCATATCAAAGGAATGATTTCAGTGAGCCCAGACAGCATCTAGCATCTTCCCATATACAGAAAGGCACTGCAATCATTAACTAGAGATGTCAGCTTTTTGTGATTAGCAGGAACCTTTTGATGTTTGACTCTATGGGGTTTTCTTCAGCAAAAACTCCGAGGAACAGTTCCTCAGAGCTATATGAGAGGCAATGTCTTGGGTTACAGTCCTCAGTAAGTTCCTGGAATAAAACATAACTCACAGCTTAAAAAAAAAAAAAGGTTGATATAGCTGAAACCTGCTTTCTGCAAACTCAAGTCTAGAGCATGACAAGGTAGACTTGAAAGATAAGAATTTCAGAGGGAGGGAGATGAGATCCCAAGGGCCGACAATTTGCTAACTCTCTGGAATGGCTCCCTCTGCCCAGTGCGTGGCGATGTCCACACCGCCTTCCCTTCGGCGTGGAGAGAGGAGCTGACGTTCTGCTGCGTCGTCTTAGGATTGGGGCGGAGACCATGTGTTCCCTACGTGGGCTTCATTTTCAGAAGCATCAAGTCTAGCATTTTTAACAAAGTAAGCAATCTCTGACTATAGGATTAAGTCAGTTTGTTGCGGTGGAAGTCATACATATTTATCCAAAGGACAGGGGAGTTCCCTAATGGTCCAGTGGTTAGGACTCTGCGCTTTCACTGCCGGGGTCCGGGTTCAATCCGTAGTCAGGGAACTAACATCCTGCGAGCCATGCGGTGCAGCCAGCAAAAAAAGAAAAGAAAAGAAAAAGGAAATCGAGCCATATAGAGAATTGAGATATTAAAAACATTGAGGAGCAAATAACTCTGCTCCTGGTTTGGAATGCTGGTTGTTCCAGCTACCACCAAATTCTGTTCTAAAAACACGCCAGAATGTCCAATTATAGCCAGTAGCTCCTCCTTGGTTACTTTGCCACCACCTTCCTGTTGCTGTTCAGACTTCCCTGATCATGAACGGAGAGAGTTCTCTCTGATTCTTCTTACCTCTCTGTCTGCTAACTGGAGCAGACAGATCTTAGTACTGCACATCTCAAGAAAGAAACATGGCGCCTGGGAAACTCATCTGGAGCGGAGTTTTCTTTTTTTTTTTTTTTTTTAGCGGTAAGCGGGCTCCTCGCTGCTGCGGAGCACAGGCTCCAGACGCGCAGGCCCAGCGGCCATGGCTCACGGGCCCAGCCGCTCCGCGGCACTTGGGATCCTCCCAGACCGGGGCACGAACCCCCGCTCCCCGCATCGGCAGGCGGACCCTCAACCACTGCGCCACCAGGGAAGCCCTGGAGCGGAGTTTTGAAAATTAGTTTTTCCTGTCTGCCCAGGAAGCCAGCGCACAGTAGGTGTGACCGTCTCGTTCCCTGACAGGACCCTCAACAGGAGGACATGCAGGCGACCTGTGGACAGAGAATTCCCTGGGGTTTTCCTGTCCAGGAGCATTTCGGAAAATGCACACCTTGAAGTTAGTTTTGTTTCCATTTGCTGAAAGAATAGTGAGGCAGTTGGGTTTTCAGACTTTTGGGGGGAAGGATTGTGTCAGGGTGATGTGGGGCAGGGGGTGGGGAGCTGGGATTCTGTTTTAAAATGCAGCTGCCTGGACTTTGCCCCTGGATGTTCTGATTCAGATAGGCCGGGACTGGGCATCTGGAGGACTCCTAGGGTGATTGTGACGACAGGGACACCCAGAAGCCTTGTGGTGTGTGCTCCCGACTCACAGGGCCTGACAGTAGACTTGAATGAGAAGCTGTGTCTCCTTTAGGAACCGTCACTGCTTCTGTTGTGGGTCACTGTCGTCAGTGCAGGCCTCACCGTATGAAACTGCCCTTCTTTCAGTTCAGAAATAGTCAATGATCAGCAATTCCCTATGACTGGACTGAGAGAAAGGCCACAAAATGAGGCCCACCTGGGCTTGGAGCCGAGCATCTCCCATCTGCTAGCCTCCAAGCTTTGGCCAAGTCATTTGACCTTTCCGGGTCTCTGTCTTATCACCTGTAGGATGGGGATTGTAACGTCACCTTTGCCAGGTTATTGTAAAGGGTAGAGACCACGCATGCCGAGGTTCTCTGGCACACAGTCGCTCTGTTTTTAACCTCTTGGGATAACTTTCCCCACTTCTTGCTCTGAAACACATCCTCTACTACTGCTTGGGTGCTGGTGGTACCCTGGGGAGACCATTGGTTAGTCTCCTCTGCTCCCGTGTGTTCTCCTGGACTGTCCAACGAGATGGGTCACGCCATCCCTCAAGGCCTGTCGGAAATGTCTCCTGATGTCGCCTGCAGAAGGCAGATTCCAGTTACATCTCCACTACAAGTGCCCCTGTGGTGCTTTCTGCCCCAAGTCATGCTCAGCTGACTGTCCAGCTTGGTGTACCCAACAGCGTTGTATGACACGCACCAGGAAATGATGTTGAGGTAACAGTGAGGTGATAGTCCTTCTCTCACTCCAGGTAGAAGCCGGCATTCTTCCTACCTGAGCTGACCTCCCGTGACCCCTCTGGCTCCGCCCCTGCACAGACCTTGCTCCATCCATACTTCTCGTTCCCCTCTGGGCTCTCTCTTGTCTCAGGCCCTTTCCACTTGCTCTATGCCCCCTTCACCTAGAATATTCTTCCCTATAACTGCATGGCTCACTCCCCTCCCCCCTTCTTTAGTTTAATTGTCACCTTGGTTTCCTGGCCGCCCTGTTTCAAACCGCAGCCCTCTTGCTCCCCCTCCGCAGGTTTATTTCACTCCATGACACTCGCCATCACCATCTGTCACCGTCCCTCTCCTCTCACTAGCATGTCAGCCCCACAGGGGCTCATCTGCTGCTGTATCTTGGCACCAGAGCAGTGCTGAGCGCACAGTAGGTGCCCAATAAACAGTTTTCAATAAATGAATAAGTGGTCACAGTATTTTAAAAGATCCAAATTTGCCTCCTTTCCCCACACAAACCTTGCTTCCAGAGAAAAATTAAACTCATCGAATAAGCCTTCCTTTCCAAAGGAAAACGAAGACAACAGGGTGATAGCCCCAGCTCTTTCTACTCAGTGTCAGCAGAGGGGCCTCATCCAGATGCCTGACTGAGACGATTCGCTCTGAGCACCCGCACAAGCAGGGGCCTGCACTGAGATGCTGAGATGCTGAGATGCGGGGAGATGAGACATCCTGACAGCGAGCACTGGGGGCCCAAGACAGAAACCCAAAAAGAGCACCCTGCGGGGATAAATTTATTTGTTTATTTTTGGCTGCGTTGGGTCTTCGTTGCTGCGTGCGGGCTTTGTCTAGTTGAGGTGAGCGGGGGGCTCCTCTTCCCTGTGGTGCGTGGGCTCCTCATTGCAGTGGCTCCCCTTGTTGCGGAGCACAAGCTCCAGGTGCACGGGCTTCAGCAGTTGCAGCACGCGGGCTCAGTAGTTGTGGATTGCGGACTTAGTTGCTCTGGGCCTGTGGGATCTTCCCGGACCAGGGCTCGAACCCGTGTCCTCTGCATTGGCAGGCGGGTTCTTAACCCCTGCGCCACCAGGGAAGCCCCGTGGTTTTTAGTATATTCACAGAGTTGTGCAACCATCACTGCTACTTAAATTTGGGACCTTTTTCATCACCCCATAAGCAGTCACTCTCCATTCTCCCTTCCACCCGACCCTCGGCAGATGTCTTCCTCTATGTTCTGGAAGTTTCATATAAATGGAATCATGCAACATATGCTCTCTTGTATCTTGCTGCTTTGATTTCGCCTAATGTCCTTAAGGTTCATCTGTGTTGTAGCATGCAACAGCACTATCCCTTTTTATGGCTGAAGAATATTCCATTGTATGGATATGTCATGTTTGGTTTATCCATTCATCCATTGATGAGCACGTGGACTCTTTCTCCCTCTTGGCTACCACTGAACCATGCTGAAACGTCACGAAAGGCTTGATGCTGATGGGGTTTCCTTGCCCCCCTAAATTGGAGGTGATGTGGCCCACCTCCCAGGCGGGTGTGAGGATCTGCAAAGCTGTAGACATCTCATCTAGCTGGTTTGTTGTCCACCCTGAAAGTGGACCTTTCTCGCTTCTGTGGCTTTTCTGTGCTGGTGTATGATGTGTGAGATTATCAGAGTGTTCCTCTTCTTGGACCTGTGAGTCAGATTTGAACTCAGTATCTCCCCCCACCCCCCGCCTCCAATCTCCACTCCTGCCCACCTGGTTTCTCCACAGTCAGCTCCGAGGGCATCCAGCCCTCCCCAGCTGTGCCCTCCCCAGCTGTACCCCACCCAGATGTGCCCTCCCCCAAGCTGTGCCCTCCCCAGCTGTACCCCACCCAGATGTGCCCTCCCCTGCTGGGCATCCTGGACATCTTCCACAGCCCCTGCAGGTGCCTGTGAAACCCGCCTCTCCTCCTCAGGACCATTATACTAAGCCAGCTCTGCCGGCCTTTTTGACATTACTACCTCAGACTGTTACCTATGTTTAAGTGTATGTTTTCGTGTTACTACGTATGGTTTTTTTCCTTAGATGTTGTCTTGCCTCATGGCCTCAACCAAACCAAACTGCAACACGGCCAGACAGTGTCTCGGAATGTCCTGTCCCCGGGCCCCCCAGATGCAGCTCACAGCGAGTTCACTGAATGCTGGCTGGTTGGGTGTCTGGGAGTTTCGAGCCCTTTGCCATGTAACTGGAGAGGATGGAAGGGTGAATGGAGGCACCTGCTCAGCTGTACAATGGTCTTGGAGGGGGGATCAGGTTTAAATCATTGCGAATCCTGTTTTAACCTCCCATTGTTGATTCCTGCAAGTGCATGGCTGAACTAGCTGAAAAGTAACCCGCATTTTGGTCAAAACTTTGAACCACGGGTTTTCGTGGCGACCAAGCCCATCTGTGTAAATTCTACAGGACAGCAGCTGCTGCCCCGCCACCGTTTGGCAGGACCTTTGATAACTCGCGTTCCCTTCTCTGCTGGCCACAGACTCGAGCATTTAGTTAGGCTTGGCGGGCAGGGGGTGACTTGCGATAACCGCATCCATAACAACGAGGCCCGCCCGTTCTTTGTCCACTCCCATTCTGTTCTCCAGATGGATCAGGTAATCCACATTAGCAGGTAACTTAGTTTTTTCACTACCTCTCTGTTGCCTGCGTTCATTGTCTGCTGAGATAATAGTGAACAGAGAAAGAAGAAAGTTAAAATAGGAAGCTGGGAAGGGCAGGAAGAGAATCTGCAGGCCTGGTAAACAAAAGTTGGCTGTAACACGAGCCAGCATGTGGAAGTGTGACCAAGTACTCCTGACTATCTGGGCGCAGACCCTGTGCGCTTTCATTTTGGTTGGCTCATCTCCCGTCTCTCTGTTACCAAGCATGTTTAGGTCAGCTTTTTTTGGGAGCGGGGAGGTGGGGAGCTGTTGTTTCTGAAGAAAAGGAAAGATCATCAGATGGATATCTTAAAATCAGAGTTAGAGACTGGACAGCTAGATGGGGCAGTTCCAATGAAAACAGACTTCCTTCTGATGAAATATTTACCAGCTTTTGTAGGAAGCCGTCTCCTCCTTGCCGTGGTGAGAGGCACTCTGAACCTTTCCCCCTCATGGCAAGGGTGTAAAATGATGATATCTGTCGGGTGTACTGGGTTCAGTGAAAAGGTCGGAGCCAACCAATTTGCCTCAGTTGCCTCGGACATACCCTAGCCCACTGTGAGGCCAAGAAGCACCAACTGATCAGAAGCTGTGGTGTATCGGTCCAGGCCCTGGGAGATCTGGGTTTGGGGCTCTGATCCTCCTTAGACTGTGCGTTTACCTTGAAGCAGACAGTGATGAGATCTGAGATGTGGAGGTCCCTGAGCCCACCCGTTCCTGCAGGTAGATGATTATTCAGCACCTTCCTCCCCACACATCTGCGTGGTCGGGAGACGAGGGTTTGGCAGGTACTTCCGCTGTTGGACAGCTCCATTTCCAGGGGAATATCTTCCTTGTATTCAGCTATTATCTTCTCCATTCCTCACTCTAGAGTCCCCCAGGTAGGTCTCACCCTTCTCTGTATCCCCGGCTATTGGGCCATGGTGTCTCAGGGTAACTGGTCCTCACGTGGGCTGTGCCCTTCTCGTCCCTCACCATCCTGTCAGATATGGTTTTCTGCAAGTTATCTGTTCCAAAGGAAGATCAGTGGATCCTGGAAGCCTGATATGGTGTGTGTGTGTGTGTGTGTGTGTGTGTGTGTGGTCAATATCCACCACATTATAGAAGAAAGGAAAAGGATGATAATCCCGTCACCTAACAAACCTGTTTTCATTTGAGTATTTCCTTTGTCTTTAGTCTGATGAATCCAATTATATAGTTAGAATCAGAGTAAAATATACAAAGTTTTGCGGGTTTCTTCGTTCACTGTGCAATAATTTCCCCCACAGTTCTTCTAGGCATCGTAAGACAAAGACTAAAGAACACAAATATTTTGCGGCTCCAGTGAGCATTGGGATGGGTGCACCTCGTTCAGTGGAACAGGTACAGCATCGTGACAGTGACTAGAAAAACAGATCAATGATGTCGTGGGCCCCTGCCCCTGAGAGGAAGCAGGGGACCTTGAGGGGAGGGGAAGGAATGCGGCGTGGGGTAGGGTCACGTTCTGGGCTCCCAGGAGCATCTCCATACATAGGACAGTGAGCTCTTTAGAGAGGAAAGGAGTAAGTTTTGGAACCGTCTTAACCTTTTAGAAGAGGAAAGAAAACAGTGCCCTTTTTACATACTTTTCCGAATTTCCTGTGTTTCATGGTAGCTGGTTACTGTTTTGGCTTCCTTTCATGGTAGTAAACACAGTCTGTTTTGTTTAGCAATTTCCTTCCCCCTTAAATACCATCCCTGATCAATTCTACCTTTCCCTGAGTCATAGGTTCACTAGTCTCTTTGCTTCATCTCTCTCTCCCCTTAATTCATTTATTGAGCCCCTGCTATGCACTCAGGGTTCCAGAAGGGGCCGTGGTGGGTGTTGAGGAAGAAGGGGCAGCCTTGTAGCAGAGTGGTAGGTGCTGGAATCCCAGCATCCAGATGCTTCCACCCACCTTCCCAGGGGGCTCGCTCTCTTGAGGCTCAAAACTCTGACGTTTAATGAGCTCTTCCTAGATAGTAGTGGTTTGTCCATTTTATAGATAGGGAAATTGAAGCTGAGTTAGTCGCTAAAGTCAGGTCGGCGTGGACTCACCAAAGCCCTGGCTCGGCTACAGTTGCCACCTGTCCTGTCTGAGCTTTGAGAGCCACAGACAGAGGCGGTCAGGGCTGCATTTTTAAACACCGTTGTCTTGAGTGTCTCAAGTAAGGGGTCCCTGTGGAGGTTCAGCCAGCCCTGCTGGGGTCTGTTGTGAGTGAGCGGAGCTTGGGTGGAGGAGACAGACAAGAAGAGGGTGGATAGAAGGAGATGGGGGCTGGTTAACGCAAGATGAGAGGAAGTGGCCACCCACAGGGGAAGGAAAGGGTCGTGGCAGGCTGACCTGTTGTTACTCAGACACCCGTTGAGCTGCATTCCCTCCAAAGCCATCTGTGTCCCACAGGCATTGTCTTCTTTTGCTCTGTAGCAGCAAAAAGAGAGTAAGTTGCCTTTACCACCATGTTAAAAAAATCAGTAGAGCCACTCACCTTGAACTCAGAATGACGTTGACCTTTCGAATGAAATTGGGAACGCCTGGAGTTTGTTTCCTACCCATTGGGCACAGAACAGTTTCTGCTTTTCCTTGGAATGAAACACAGCCTGAGTGCTAGAGTACAGGTTCTCCAGTGCATCAGCATTGCCTGCTGGTTAGCTCATTGCTGGGCACCACCCCAGAGCTTCTGACTCAGTAGGTCGGGGGTGGGGCCCTGAGAATTGGCATTTCTAACGAGGTCTCCCGAGATGCTCACGCTGCCGCCGCTGGGACCTAACTCCGAGAACCTCTGTACTAGCGCACGTCTCAGATTTGGGCCTCTGCTCCCATCTGCACCCGCCCCCTCCAAGACCCAACACAGTAGGTGTGGTAGAGAGCCACTGTCTGAAAGAGAATTCATTTTCTCGCAGCACAGACTAGCCAGGAGAGTTTGGCTGAGTCCCGGAGCTGCCCCCGGGCCTGGCCGCCAGCCCCCTTCGTTCCTCCCCTGAGGCTGAGCCCCTCCATTTGCATGCCACCCCGTGCAGAGGTTAGAATAGGGCTGAGTGAGCTGGTGCAGAGAGGGCCCCGCTGCGATGTTGCTTTAGCTCCTCTTAGCACGTGAAATTTGACGAGCTAAGCGTTTTCCGTGGTAAGTGCATAAAAAAGATTTATCCTTTCGTGAAAGAAAGAAATACAACATTTCTCTTGAGTCGTAACTGTTGTTAGATGCTGAATGAGGGAAGATGGTTAATGCTCTGTTCTTCTAGACAATTTTCTCTGACTTTCTTTTGCTCTCAGAAGATCTCTGGAGTTAATTTTTAATGGCTTCGCGTGTGTGAAGGATGTCTCTGGTCAGGACACAGCTCAGCAAGGCCCCGGAACGGCTCCAAATGGGCCAGGAGGGGCACAGGGGCACCAACTGGGGAGAGGGTCAGGAGACCTCCTTTGGGTCGGGGGAGGGGGGGAGGGCGGCAAGAGAGAAGATGGAGGGCTGGGAATCTGGTGTTGAGCCCCGAGGCTTCCGGTCAGCAGAGTAGCGCTCTTTTTGGTTGACTTTGGGGCCACAACGTGTAAGCCGTGGGCCTCTGCCAGTAGGGTGTCCACTTGCCTGGTGCTCAGCCATCTCGGCCTCATGGCCAAACCCAGCTAGTTACCATCCCCTCTCAAGTGTACTTGGAATTCCCATCCCGGCGAGTCTTCTGTTGTCCACATCGCCTTCCCCCTTGGTCCTCACAACAACGACTCCCCAACCCCCTGGATCCCTATTTGTGTCCGTGCCCTCTGCCACCTCCTTAGGTTGCTCTCGCACCTTGCCTAGACGGTTGCAGTAGTTTGCAGCCAGCCTCCGCTTTCTCCCCCTCCCTCCCTGCCCTTCCCACCACTACCATATTGCCATCCTAGAACCTGCTGAGCCCAGGCTGCTCCCCACTCCTCCAGGAGTGCAAAACCCTTGATGGCTTCCCATGACCCGTGAGAAAGATCCCGTTTCCTTGGCATCAGAGTTTTCCTATTTGGCCCGTCCTGTCCGGCCAGAGAAAGAGCATGGATGCCGGTGAGGGTCTTGACGATCCCGATAGCTTCTGGCTGTTTCAGCTGTTGAAAGGAGTGTGTTTGACACGTTGATGGCTTGCCAGAGGACAGCCTCCAGCAAGAGGATTTGCTGCTCTGACCCACGTATGAAGGAGAAGGAGAACGCCGGTGAAGTGGGAGGGAGAGACCCATGTCATGGAGCAGTGGAGAAAGCCGGGGAGAAGGGCCCAGTCATAAAGACCAGGTTTCCCCGAGCCTGGCTAAGAAAGGCCCCCTTCCGTGCAGACCACCCTCGTTGGGAAGACAGCTGGAGAGGCCTGGGTTCTGATGGTGTTCATTCTGGAGCCCCCCCGGAGCATTCTGAGATGCTGACCCTTACAGGGCAGGCCCAGACCGCTGATAGCCACCTCTGCTGGATGAGGTTCCCAAATGAGTTGAGGCCTAAAAAACTTTGCTGGAGACAATAAATGGGCTTTTTAGTTTTGTTCTAAGTAGAAATTCAGCGTTCCTGATGCTTGGGATCCGTTATGTCATTTTGATAGAGAACACAGGAGCTTCCGCAAACCTATCTCACCTTTGTAAAGGAGGGAAACGGACACTAACACAGAGGGAACGTGGTCTGGTCTGGGTCTGGGAGGACTGTTGAAGGGACCGCCAGAGCGCTCTCTTGCCCCATCAGATCACCTGGGGGGAATATTGAGTCAAGACTTTAAAAGGGTCTTAGACAACTGGAGGTTGCCTGTGGAGGGGCGGTCAGGGTGCCATGGGTCCTAAACTTTATCAGAGGAGAAGATGCTTTGCTGAGCTCCGGAGGGGAGGAAGAGAGGGAGGGGACAAAGGCTGGGCCTCGGAGTTGAAGGGTGTCACAGTGTGCAAACTTGGCTCTCTGTAAGGGAGACCAACCCACAAATCAGACTGTCCAAAGGTGGACTAATGGCCCAGCATCAATAATAACAACAGCTTATTTTTATGGGATGTTTTACAGTTTGCAAAGCACTTGCATGAGAGGTGGTAAGCCCTCCTTCTCTGGAGGGATTCAAGTTCAGGAAGGGATGTTGTTGAGCAGGTTCAGGCCCTTCTGAGTTAGATGGATCCAGATGGGTGTTTTCCAAATGTGTATTTGAATTATGTGGGGTGCTTACAGGTATAGAGAACAAACCAGTGGTTACCAGTGGGGAGAGGGAAAGAGGGGGGCAAGATAAGGCTGGGGATTGAGATACAAACTATTATGTTTAAAATAAACAAGCTACAGTGATATATTGTACAGCACCGGGAATATAGCCAATATTTTGTAATAGCTGTAAATGGAGTATAACCTTTAGAAATTGTGAATCACTTTGTTGTACACCTGAAACTTATAAAATATTATACAGCAACTACACCTCAAAAAATTTCACTGTGGAAAAGGAAAAGAATTATGTGGGATGCTTTAAAAATATTCAGTACCTTGGGGCTTGCTCAGACCTGCTGGATCAGCATCTTTCAGGGAGGGACCCAGGAGTCTGTATTGGGCTAAGGCAACCAGTGTGCCCAACAGCCCTAGGAGAACGTCCACCACACACAGCAGGGACCCCTGCCTGTCATGTTCATCACGGTGCCTGCCACACGGCAGGAGCATGACAAATGTTTGCTGAGTCTGTGTGCTGACATTTGTCTATGTAATTGCCCTGATCTCTCCTACGGCCTTTTCACCACGTCATCTACAGTGTGGGTGCCCCAGACTCCTTACCACTCTTTGAACGAACACACCACATACATCAACTCTGCCCAGGCTTTGCTCACCCTGTGTCCTCAGACTGGATAGATCCTCTGCTTATTCTGCTACAGAAGTCCCACGTTTTTGTTGCGCGCTCCATGCTAGATGCCACTAAGCCTTCCAGCCAGCCCGTCACCTGCGCTCCCCTTTCCACGAGTCTTCCTTGAAACCCTCTCCACCGGGTCCACTTAAAAGAGAGAAGTCCTTTGGGCTGCTCTCAGACTGAAGCATTCTTGAGCATCTAGGTGCCCTCCCTGATGTTGCTCAGTGAAGAATATTTGCAGGCTCAAAACTATCTATATGGGGGCTTCCCTGGTGGCGCAGGGGTTGAGAGTCCGCCTGCCGATGCAGGGGACCACGGGTTCGTGCCCCGGTCTGGGAAGATCCCACGTGCCGCGGAGAGGCTGGGACCGTGAGCTGTGGCCGCTGAGCCTGTGCGTCCGGAGCCTGCGCTCCGCAACGGGAGAGGCCACAGCAGTGAGAGGCCCGCGTACCACACACACAAAAAATCTATATGAATATACATACATACTTTTTTCGACATCTGCAAAATTGAACTGGGTTGACTTAAATCTGATGTTTGATTAAATGACTTCTAGATGTAAGGACATCCTTGCCAGCTTAGTCAGTTGCTACTTAGCGCCTAGGTGCGGGATCAAAAGGATTGAGCTCCACCTAGCATTATAATTGTGGAGTTTTCCAGATGCTCTTCCACGGAGGTCATAGGTTCTAGAGGGTTCTGTAGTCATGAGCTCCCCCTTGGCCTTTATCTTCTGGCTCACAGTGGTCTCTGCTCTTTGCCTTGCATATTCTTCAGAGGTTAGTGACCTCCTGAAGTGAGGCTTGAGGAAATAATAACCATAATAAGAGTAAGAGCTGGGCCCCGAGGAGCACTTCCTATGCACCAGGCGCCGGTCCAAGTGTCTGTATTTATTCCCTCATGCAGTCTCTGTAGCAGCCCTAGGAGGTTGGGGTTACAGGTGGGGAAACTGAGGAGCTTTGAGGCTTCGTGATTTGCTCAACGTCGTGCAACCAGCAAACAACAAGCAGTTAGCAGTCTGCCCGTTTGCTTGCAGGTCTGAAGCGCGCGAATCCCAGCCCCAGCCCCAGCCCCAGCCTGCTAAGGCTTCTCACAGCCCTTCCCCTTCCTCAGGCATGCGGAATAGCTGCTGCTTAACTGGGGCAGTCAACTGTTTCTCCTGACGGAAGAAGAGAAGAGGAGGATGGTGGTTTCAGGTTTCATAAATTTCTGAGGCATCCTGCCCTGTGGTCCTGCCTGGCTGGGGGCTTCTTTTGGCGGGGGCGTGGGGTGGGGGTGGGGGCAAGGCTTGCAAAAGAGAGAGGTACAGGGAGCAGAGGGCACCTGAGAGAGGGTTGGATCACCCAGTAAGCAGACCTGCCTAACAGGAGTGGCCAGCGTGCATTTGGGGTGGGGGAGGGTGGAGGGAACGCATTCCTTGTCCAGTTTGGTGTGTGGCCAAAAACCTAAGTGTAAGTAAGTAAGCCACATCCTTTAAAATTGCCCAGGGAAAGTCCCTGCTTTGGAAGGTAAAGGACGGATGGGAGGCTCGCAGAGGTATGTGTGCTTCTGTACTGGGCCTGGGAAATAAATAGCTCATAGAAAGAAAGAATAGATGGCAGGGAGAGAGCTCAGTATAGCAAGGCCAACCTCAGGTAGCTGAGGTTCTTTTATATGATTGAATAACCATAGGGGAGCAAGAGGCCACCTGGAGGAGAAAGTCTGGGGTCATAGTGTGCCCCCAGCAAAGAAACCTCGTCTGTGTCTCTATCTTTTTTTTTTTTAAGCTTTTTTTTTTTAATTAATTTATTTAATTTGTTTATTTTTGGCTGCACTGTGTCTTCGTGGCTGTACGTGGGCTTTTTCTAGTTGCGGCGAGCGGGGACTACTCTTGGTTGCGGTGCGCGATCTTCTCATTGCAGTGGCTTCTCTTGTTGTGGAGCGCGGGCTTTAGGCGTGCGGGCTCAACAGTTGTGGCTTGCGGGCTCTAGAGCGCAGGCTCAGTAGTTGTGGCGCACGGGCTCAGTTGCTCCGCGGCATGTGGGATCTTCCCGGACCAGGGCTCGAACCCGCATCCCCTGCATTGGCAGGCGGATTCTTAACCACTGTGCCACCAGGGAAGCCCTGTGTCTCTGTATCTTACATCTCGGTTCATTGGTCCGGCGGGGTATATGTACAGCATCGTCAGGGTGCTCACGTGGGGTTTCCGTTCTCCCCAGATCTCACTCATCAGTCATGAAGCAGGCATTTGGTGAGTGCCAGCGTGATATGAGTGCTCTGGTCCAGTGCCACGTCTAGGGGTACGTGGGAGGCATGCAAAACACAACCCCCATCCTCAAGAACTGAGTTTTGACGGGAAGACACAGAGCTTTGTATAAAGCAGTTAAACAGCGTGGGTGGGCTCGGTGACGTCGAAGGCCACACTGAGAGTGTCAGACATAGAGGCTTCTAAGGACACCGGAGAAGGAGGAGCCAGCAGACCTGCGGACAAGGCAGGATGTGGGGGAGACCTCGAGGAATAAGTGGGATTTCACCTGGAGCTGACAGGGAAAGATGGCAAGGAGAGACCAGTCCTCACAACTCAAATCGCGTGTCACGGATGGAAGGACGGTCTTCCAGGCCTCTCCGGACAGCCTGGGACCCGGTTTGTTCTGCAGCCACAGCTGCTGGCCTGGCAGGGGCTGCAGGCACAGGGTCCCTGATATCCTCTGTGAATTCGGGCCCAGATGCGGGCTCTGGACGCCCTTAACGGACAAGCAGGCAGGTGCCGGCCCAGGGTGCCATGCAGCCTGTGGCGGGCAGGAGGGCTGCAGGGCGGCAGGAATGTGTTAACACCAGCAGCTGGCTGCTATCTGATCCTGGCCCCGCGGCGACTTCCGCTTCCCCCATTGTTAACATACCAACCAGACTGTGAATGAATGAATGAGTGGGTAGAAAGGATTCCTGTGTGGGCTCTCACAGCCGAGGTAAAATAACCCCAGTCTCCTGGCCGCCAGCCTTTGGCATTGGGAAACCCCAGGTGGGACATGACCCTAATGAGTAGACGGACCTGAAGCCCGGGATTGTTATTGTTTTAATTGGGACGCGAAAACTCCCCAAATGGCTTAACACAATACAGGTTTATTCCTATTCCCGCAAGCCCAATCTTTCCATCTAAGAGCTCCGCCATCTTCTGGGGCAGTGGTTTCCCACCTTGAGTGTGTATCGAATCACCCGAGGGCTTATCAAAACACAGATTGCTCAGCCCCACTCCCACGGTGGTGGGCCTGAGAATTTGCATTTCGAACAAGTTCCGGCTGCTGCTGCTGCTGGTCCAGGGACCACACTTCGCAAACCACCATCCTAGGGCTTCTTAATTCCCCACTGAAGCTTCTGCATCCAGCCAGGAGCCGAGGGATGAGAGGGGGCAGAAGTCAGCCACGGTGGCTGCACTCCAAGAGAGCCTGAGAAATAGAGTCATCTTGTGGGCCTAGGAGGAAGATAAGATGGCATTGTCTATGCCACAATCAAAAAGGGCAGCCCAGATCCTGATTGCACTGCTGTCTGCCTGGAAGGCTAGATTTCAAAATGCATGTGTGGAGCAAGTCGACCAAGATTTGCCTTTACTCACCACGGCACCAGGGCCTTTCAAGAAGGCGGAAAGGACCTTCATGGAGCTCCTTATTGAATGTCTAACTGGTCCCACCATGTGAGTCACTTGAGACTCAGGTTCCTGTGCTGGATGGTCCTTGGCATCCCCGGTCCATCCTTTACGGATCAGGCCTAAGGAAGAAAGCTGCAAACCGTAGCCAAATTGTACACGGTGGGCTCTGTTTTGGATGTTCGCAGTTCCTTCTTGGTATTTGTCTTCATTTTTGTTGCCTGATGACTCTCGGAGCCTGTAACGCTGCTTGCTTGTATAGGGCAGGAGGTGTTTTTTAGTCAGAATCTTAGCCATGGTGAGTAGGCATGTCATTTAGTTCAGGCCTGATTTGGGGTAAAGTCAAAGAGTGAATCAGCAGGTGTTGCATGCCTGTCTGTGCCGGAGGATTCAAGAGAACACGGCTCCAGGCCATCCTCGATGACCTTATCTAGTTGTAGAGGCCAGAGCAACCCAAATACAGGCATTCCTCATTTTATTGGGATATAATTCACATATCATAAAATTCCCCCATTTTAAAGTATACAGTTCAGTGATTTTTCCCCCCTAGGATTGTAATACATTTTTTTTCCAGTTATACATGTACATGGATCTATTCTTTTTCAAATTCTTTTCCCATTTAGGTTGTGACATAAGGTTGAGTAAAGTTCCCTGTGCTATACAGTAGGGCTTTGTTGGTTATCTACTTTAAATATAGCTGTGTGTACATGTCAATCCCAAACTCCCTGACTATCCCTTTCCACCACCGTTCCCCACCCCGGTAACCATAGTTTGTTCTCTAAGTCTGTGAGTCTGTTTCTATTTTGTAAATAAGTTCATTTGTATCATGTTCATTTTGGTAATTCTCACAGTATTTCAGACTTTTTCATTATTATTATACCTGTTCTGGTGATCTGTGATCAGTGATCAGTGATCTTTGATGTTACTACTATTAATTATTTTGGGGCACCAGGAACCATGCTCATAATGAGACGGCAGAGTTAATCAACAAATGTGTGTGTTCTGACTGCTCCACCAACTGGTTGTTCCCCCTGTCTCTCTCCCTCTCCTCGGGCCTTCCTGTTCCCCGAGACACAACAGTTTTGAAATTAGGCCAGTTAATAACCCTACAATGGCCTCTAAGTGTGGAAAAGGAGTCGCACATCTCTCACTTTAAATCAAAAGCTAGAAATGATGAAGCTTAGTGAGGAAGGTGTGTCCAAGTCTGAGGTAGGCTGGAAAGTAGGCCTCTTGGACCAAACAGTTAGCCGAGTTGTGAATGCAAAGGAAAAGTGCTTGAAGGAAATTAAAACTGCTACTCCAGGGAACACATGAATGATAAGAAAGTGAAACAGCCTTATTGCTGATGTAGTAAGTTTCAGTGGTCTGCATAGAAGATCAAACCAGCCACAGTATTCCTAATCCAGAGCAAGGCCCTAAGTCTCTTCAATTCTGTGAAGACTGAGAGAGGTGAGGGAGCTGCAGAAGAGAAGTTTGAAACTAGCAGAGGTTGGTTCATGAGGTTTGAGGAAAGAAGCCATCCCTATAACATAAAAGTGCAAGGTGAAGCAGCAAGCCCTGATACAGAAGCTTCAGCAAGTTATCCAGTAGATCTAGCTAAGATATTGGTAATTAATGAAAGTGGCTACACTAAACAGCAGATTTTCAACAGACAAAACAGCCTTCTATTGGAAGAGGATGCCATCTAGGCCTTTCATAGCTAAAGAGGAGAAGTCAATGCCTGGCTTCAGAGCTTCGAAGGACATTCTTACTCTCCTCTTAGGGGCTAATGCAGCTGCTGACTTTAAGTTGAAGCCAATGCTTATGTACCATTCCAAAAATCCTTGGGCCCTTAAGAATTATGCTAAATCTCTTCTGCCTATGCTCTATAAATGGAACAACAGAGCCTAGATGACAGCATATCTGTTGGCAACATGGTTTACTGAATATTTTAAGCCCACTGTTGAAACCTAGTGCTTTGAAAAGAAAGATTCCTTTCAAAATATTACTGCTGGGCTTCCCCGGTGGTGCAGTGGTTGAGAGTCCGCCTGCCGATGCAGGGGATGCGGGTTCGTGCCCCGGTCCAGGAAGATCCCACGTGCCGCGGAGCGGCTGGGTCCGTGAGCCATGGCCGCTGAACCCGCGCGTCCGGAGCCTGTGCTCCGCAACGGGAGAGGCCACAGCAGTGAGAGGCCCGCATACTGCCACAAAAAAAAAACAAAAAAACAAAAAAACAAAATATTACTGCTCATTGACAATGCACCTAGTCACCCACGAGCTCTGATGGAGATGTACAAGGAGATTAATGTTTTCATGCCTGCTGACACATCCATTCTGCAGCCCATGGATCAAGGAGTCATTCCAACTTTCAAGTCTTCCTTTTTAAGAAATACGTTCCGTAAGGCTATAGCTGCCATAGATAGTGACTCCCCTGATGGACCTGGGCAAAGTCAATTGAAAACCTTCCGGAAAGGATTCACCACTCTAAATGCCAGTAAGAACCCTCGTGATTCATGGGAAGAGGTCAGAATATCAGCATGAACAGAAGAAGTTGATTCTAACTCTCATGGTTGATTTTGAGGGGTTCAGGACATCAGTGGAGGAGCTAACTGCAGATGTGGTGAAAATAGCAAGAGAACTAAAATTATACGTGGAGCCTGAAGATGTGAATGAATTGTTGCAATCTCATGAAAAAAACTTGAATGGACGAGGAGTTGCTTCTCACGGATGAGCAAAGAAAGTGGCTTCTTCAGATGGAATCTACTGGTGAAGGCGCTGTGAAGATTGTTGAAATGACAGCAAAGGATTTAGAATATTACGTAAACGTGGTTGATGAAGCAGCGGCAGGGTTGGAGAGGATTGACTGATTTTGAAAGAAGTTCTTTCGTGGGTAGAATGCTATCAGACAACATTGCATGCTGCAGAGAAATCATTCGTGAAAGGAAGTGTCAATCAATGTGGCAGACTTCACTGTTGTCTTATTTTAAGAAATTGCTACAGCCATCCCAGCCTTCAGCTACCACCACCCTGATCAGTCAGCGGCCCCCAACATGGAGGCAGAGAGCCTCCACCAGCAAAAAGATGATGATTTGATGAAGGCTCAGATGACAGCATTTTTTAGCAATAAATAGAGCATTTTTAAATTGGGGGGGTACGTGATGCTGTCGCACACTTAATGGACTACAGGATAGTGTAAACAACTTCTGTATGCACTGGGAAACCAAACAATTCATGTGACTCGCTTTATTACAATATTCGATTTATTGCAGTGGTCTAGAACCAAACCCAGAAGATCTCTGAGGTCTGCCGGTGAAACAAGGGAAGGCTCCGTGAGGGCTGTGTGTGTCCAGTGGTCAGAGCAGAGAGTCCAGCTCAAGGCAGAGAATGGCCCCAGCAGCTCAGTCCTGCTCAACCCACTTCTGGAGCTTCTGGCTCAGTTCTGGGAGCTGATGATCGGGGAGGGGTCTGCGGGAGGCCCTGGCCTGGGGAGGATGGAAGATGATGTGGCAGGTTGGCCGTCACGAGCTGTGAAAAGTAGGAGCAAAGCTGACGAAGGGTGCAGCTGGGGGGTGGGGAGAGCTGGAGCTACGTGGGAGCTAGACAGAGTGAGGGGGATCTTTGACTCGGGGTGTGGAAGGAGAACTTTCGCACCATTGTGGCGGTTCGAAAGCACAGCGCACTGTTCACGTGGAGTGGGTCAGAGTCCACATTCAGACGATGTCTTGGGGAGAGAAATTGGACTAGAAGAAAAGCGAGTTGTCTCTGGAGGCTAGAAATCTGGAAAGACCGTTTTTGTGGAGCTGGTCTTCAGGCAAGCTATGAAGGTCAGGCAGGATCTGGGTGGATAGAAGAAAGGGAGGGTTTCACAACATATATGTGCATCAAATCATCACATGGTACACCTTAAACTTACATAGTATGTCAGTTGTATCTCAGTAATGCTAGAGTGAAAATGAGGAGGAAAGGCCTTCCAGTCAGCAGATGGGCATTGAGGGTGGGCCAATGCCCTCCCAAAGGAGAGGGGCCCGAGGACTAGGCCAAGCAGGCCTTCACAGCAGGGAAAGGGGGCTGGACCAGGCCTGGCAGAGCCAGTGTGCTGGAAAGTGGAATCCGGCCGAGGATTGTGGGATCTTCCAGGGTAAAGGTGACCTGGAGGTGGTTTTAGAAGTTTGGTGGCGAATGTCCGGATGGGGTTTTGGTGGAGAATATAAGGGACAGTGGTTGAATTTAAGAGCCAGCTTATGGGGAAAAGGTCTGTGGACTCTCGCGTTGAGTCCTCCCTTCTGATCCCCACAGCACCTCTGCAAGGCAGTCTCTCAGCATCTCAGAGAGGTCAAGGGCCTGCCCCAAGGTGTCACAGTCAAGTTGTGTGACGGGTCTGCCTGTGTCTCAGTTTCCTTACTTCCCATCTGGAGTTTGTTCCAGCTTTCGGCATCCTTCAGAGCCCTGAAGAATTTCACATTCCTTAAGAATGCCCCTGCCTGGGCAGAGACTAAGAGATGCCTGGGAAATCAGCTTTAGGCAAGTACGCTCTAGGATAATAAGTGAAATCGTGACGACCCGCCTGTACTGAGGGCCAGGCCTGCGCGTTGACTCGTGAATCCGTGTCACGGCATTTTACAGACGAGGCGGCGGAGGCACAGAAGGGCTAACTAGGTTGCCTGGCCCCGAGCAGAAGCCAGATGCCAGAGCCCTCACTCTTAACCTCGGGGCAGCCGGAGCCCTCACAGAAGCTAGCTTGGCCCAGAGTGGCCTCAGCTCTGGAGGGGGTTGTCCTGTCTGTGCTTGTGCGTCTTCTCCGGAGGCTGCCTTGAGGGAGAGAATGACTGTGTCTCAGCCTGAGGTGCCACCTGCACTAAGGTTGTGGCGGCTCATGGCCTATGGTGGGCTTTTGTGAGTAGCTGGTGGAAAGGAAGAGCAGCGGAACTGGAGGCCCTCGTTGCACATCGTTTGTTGAGGCCCTGCTTCCTGGTCTGTTTTCGTGTTCTGCTGCCTCATTTTAACTTGAGGGTCATATCCTCCGAGCAGCCTGGCCAGGAGATGAGCGTTTACCTGCCAGTCTGGAGAGAATACAGGGGAAATGGTTTCAGGGCCCAGAGTGGCAGGTTAAAGCTCAGGGCTTGCTGCAAGCGACTGTGGCTCCTCCTTGCCCTCAGGGGGCGCCATTGAGACCTGATGCCTCCTCTCTGAACGTTCTTCCCACATGGATGGGATAAGCAAGCAATGGCCCCTTATATAGATCTCATGGACCACACTTACTGTTTTGTTTTGTTTTGTTTTTTCGGTACGCGAGCCTCTCACTGTTGCGGCCTCTCCCGTTGCGGAGCACAGGCTCCGGACGCGCAGGCTCAGCGGCCATGGCTCACGGGCCCAGCCGCTCCGCGGCATGTGGGATCTTCCCGGACCGGGGCACGAACCCGTGTCCCCTGCATCGGCAGGCGGACTCTCAACCGCTGCGCCACCAGGGGAGCCCTAACTGTTGTTTTTATATGCGTATTCCCCAGATTATATGACATAAATTTATCGTTTGGTAAATATGATTTCATGACCCTATGGCTTTGATGGTGCCTTCTGAATTAGCATAGGTGAAAATTTTGTTTCAACAGAGTTTTAGAGTTAAAAGCATTTAATTAATGGAAGTTGGTGATATGCTCACTGGATCTGCGACTAGAATTCTTCAAGAACGAGTTCCTCAAGAGGCATTTGCCTAAGTAGTTCCATTAAATATCTATATAAAGAAATAATAAAGTCAGGAAGGAAAATACTAGATGGGTAATAAATGCATCTTCCATACCATTATCTTGCTTGGAATATAAATTCTTTGTTTTGTGTCAGAGTCATGCTATACTAATGAGGGAACATCAACAAGCCCTCATCCTCTTATACCTATACGTACACACTATCCTTTTCTTTGTATATACATTGGTGGTTAGCTCATATGGATATCTGCTCTTGTTGGGTGGGTGTAGTTTGGTGAAAACCCATCATCACCACCACCGCTGCCAATGATGCCAAACCAGATAGAGATTTTGGAGGAACTGACCTTGGTGTTGTCAAGCAGGTGTGGAACTTGTAAGAATGTTATTATTTTCCTCTGACTCCTTTTCATGCTGCTCTATTCTCCAAGCACCTAGTGCCTTTTTCATTTCAATTCCTTTTAGAGGCTCCTCTCAGCTGTCAGCTGGAGAGTTCTTGATACTCTGATTCACCCCAAGATTTAAAGCTCATATCTTATCTCCCAAAGGAATTTTGTGGATGAATCTCTAAGCCAAAGGTATGACTGTCTAATAGTGGAATTTCAGTCATTTGGAACAAACCAGAGGAGAAGATGTAGTGAGAGGCACTTCCTGGTGTTCTATGAATAACTGAGCTCAGATATCTCCATATTTCCTGCTTTTTGCTAAAAGTTTAATAGTTTATGTTTTACATTTAAGTCTGATCCATTTTGAGTTACTTTTTGTATAAGTGTGGAATTGAAGTTGATATTTTTTTTCATGTGGCTGTCCAGTTGCTCTAGCATCGTTTGTTGAAAAGGCTATACCTTCACTATTGAATTCATTGCACAGTATAAAAAAATCACCTGGGCATATTTGTGTGGCACTAACTGTGAGTTCTCTGTTCCATTCCATTGATCTGTGTGTCTAGACTTCAACCAGTACCACGCTGATCACAATTACTGGAGTTATATAGTAATCCTTAACATTGAGAAGAGGGATAACTTTATTCTTTTTCAAAATTATTTGGGCTCTTTTAGGGCCTTTCACTTATGTTTACAAAAAAACTTATACATGAATAGTTATAGCACCATTGTTCGAAATAAGCACAAACTGGAAGCTACCCAGATGTTCTTCAGTGGTGAATGTTTGAACTGTGGTACGTCTACACATACATGGAACACTACTCAGCAATAAAAGGAACAAATGATCAATACGTGCAACAAGGTGGATGAACTTCAAGGAAATTACAGTGTGAAAAAGCCAATCTCCAAAAGCTACATACTGTACTATTCTGTTTATATAACATTCTTTTTTTTTTTTTTTTTTTGCGGTACGCGGGCCTCTCACTGTTTTAGCCTCTCCCGTTGCGGAGCGCAGGCTCAGCGGCCATGGCTCACGGGCCCAGCCGCTCCGCGGCATGTGGGATCTTCCCGGACCGGGGCACAAACCCGCACCCCCTGCATTGGCAGGCGGACTCTCAACCACTGCGCCACCAGGGAAGCCCTATGTAACATTCTTGAAATAACAAAATTACAGAGATGGGGAGCAGCTTAGTGGTTGTCAGGGGTTAGGGTTGGGGTAGGTGATTGGTGTCCCTATTAAGGAGTAGCATGAGGGAGTCTTGTGGGATTGTACAGTTTAGTATCTTGCTTGGTTACACAAAGTTGCATGGACACACACACACACACACACACACACACACACGAGTGCTTGTAAAACTGGTAAAATCTGAATAAGCTCTCTGGATTGTACGAATGTCAGTATCCTGGTTCTCATAGTGTACTACAGTTATTTACGCCAGACGTTCACATTGTGGGAGGCTGGGAGAAGAGGGCATGGAACCTCCCTATTCATTTCATTTCAATTTCCTGTGAATCTGTAATTATTTCAAAATAAGTTAAAAAAACACAACAATATTAAAATCTGTTCATGTCGCATCAATAATGGCAAACCAATAAAAATATGGATGTGTGGTTGCCTCTGCAAAAGGGCTTCTTCTGGTCCCGTAACATTTTATTTCTTTAAAAAAAAAAAACCCAGGGGGGGCTTCCCTGGTGGCACAGTGGTTAAGAATCTGCCTGCCAATGCAAGGGACACGGCTTCGAGCCCTGGCCCGGGAAGATCCCACATGCTGCAGAGCGGCTAAGCCCGTGTGCCACAACTACTGAGCCTGAGCTCTAGAGCCCACAAGCCACAACTACTGAGCCCACGAGCCACAACTACTGAAGCCTGTGCGCCTAGAGCCCGTGCTCCACAACAAGAGAAGCCATGACAATGAGAAGCCCGCGCACCACAACGAAGAGTAGCCCCCGCTCGCCGCAACCAGGGAAAGCGTGCGCACAGCACCAAAGACCCAACACAGCCAAAAATAAATAAATAAATAAATTTATTTTAAAAACCCAAAAAACAAAAAAACCCAGGGGACTTCCCTGGCAGTCCAGTGGTTAAGACTCTGCACTTCCACTGCAGGGGGCACGGGTTTGATCCCTGGTCAGGAAACTAAGATCCCACATGCTGTGTGGTGTGGCCAAAAATAAAAATTAAAGAACATATATAAAAATATAAAAAATAAAATATGTTCACATGTATTTTTTAAAAATAAATTTATTTTATTTATGGCTGCGTTGGGTCTTCATTGCTGTGCGCGGGCTTTCTCTAGTTGCAGCGAGCGGGGGCTACTCTTCATCGTGGTGCGCGGGCTTCTCATTGCAGTGGCTTCTCTTGCTGCAGAGCATTGGCTCTAGGCGCGTGGGCTTCAGTAGTTGTGGCTCGCGAGCTCTTGAGCGCAGGCTCAGTAGTTGTGGCGCACGGGCTTAGTTGCTCCGCGGCATGTGGGATCTTCCCGGACCAGGGCTCAAACCCGTGTCCCCTGCATTGGCAGGCGGATTCTTAGCCACTGTGCCACCAGGGAAGCCCCTGTTCACGTGTATTTAAAGAAACAAAAACAAAAACAAAACAGTACCTGAAGCAGATATGACAAAATGTTAGTATTTGTGAATTTGGGATGATGGGTTTGTTAGTGTTGTCATGTTTTCTCTGTCCTTTTTTAAAAAAAATGTCTGAATTATTCCATTATTTAAACAATAAAATAAATGTAAACAAAACTAATAATTATGCCAGGGTGCATGTCTGTCTCCATGTTATCTTGATCTGTTCACTGAATTGGTCTGAACATTTAATGTTTCCTTACTAAAACTACTTAGTCCCAGACTTCTCCCTTCTTCCTGTGAATTACTAACTCTGGGTCAGGAAGCCTAGGAACGCAATCCATCTTTGTTATTATGACAAGCTAATTTAATTTTAATTGCTCATTATAGAGTTGCATTATGAGGAGGAACTATCTTTAATTATCTTTTGGGGGGGTTGTTTCTGAAGTAATGTGATCTGGGGAGCTGAGAATCATCCTTTCCCAAGTAGCCACCTGACAATGAGCTTAAAATATTTGCGTACAACCGTGTAAATAGACTTCTCTGCCCCTCTGACTGGCAGAGCCTGCCCTCCCCTTGAAGCAATTAAAAGAATTCCAGGTGGGTGGTTCTCCCCTGCCTGGTCCTATTTAAAAATACAAGTATCATTTCCGAGATTTTTTTTTTTTTTTCCTGGAAAACACCGAGTGACACAAGAATGGGACCATGTCTCTCCAGTCCTCATTTAAATACTGGCCGTGTCCTTTCGAGATCATTTTTCTTGGGGACATGTTCAACAATCTCAGGTCAGCCAGAGTCCTCGAGGGTCACCGTGGGTGTCAGGAATGCAGCCTTAACCAATGTACACGGCAGGCGCGAGGAGGCGCCCTACAGCCCCCCTGGCCCAGAGCCCCATCTCACTAGTAAAGAAAAGCCTACTGTGTTCACTTGTTGTTCGTTGGATTTTCATTTCTGACTTCAGCGATCGCTGCCTTCTCTGCGTAGTGCCATCCTCTATTGCTGTCGAGGTGGGGGGGGGTGGTATGCGGTTGGCGCCCAGAGGATGCCATTGAAGACGCAGAGACGTCTTCACACTGCTCTTTGTGGTGTGACGGCTTCCCTTCCCGTGGGCAAACCACTGGGGAGCCCTCCCGGCTGCCCAGTGGCTTTTGTGTGTGTGCAGCTTTCAGCTCCTGTCCATCAGCCTGAATGGGCCCATTCAAGGGCATTCATGCGCCTCAGAGACCCCGGCCGCCTGGACACAATCAGCTGAGAAGGGCGCCGTGGGCCCTGCACATGAGAACGCACCGGCTCAGCCTGCCACCAGGAGCCCCCGATTGTTCAGCGGAGCCCGGGGCCCAGGACTGAGCCCAGAGGGGTGATGCTGGACAGCCATTTGAGGCTCATTCATTCTGTGCACTTGGGAGCTGTGGTAGCGAGGGGGAGGAATACCTTGCCACAAAGGAGGAATGTGCAAGCTCGGGCCTGCTTGAGCTTATCTCTGGCTCTGACCTTCAGCCTTTATCTTTGTGTACCACCCGTCTGATCCCCTGCTTAAGAATGGAGACCTTGCCATTTTTTATCGTCACAGCCCTACATACCGGAGGCCCTCAATAAATGCTTGAAGAGTGAACTGAGGCTGTGCTCCTTCCGTTGAGGCCCAGGGCACACTGATGCTGGAGATGTGCACTGCTGTTCTCTGAAGAGGCTTAAGGGTGCTCTGCCCTTGGGGTGCGGGCAGCCTACTGGAAGAACTGGGCTCACCTCATGTTTGGAAGGACAGTAGATTTTTTGAGACCCTGAAGGGACAGAGGACATTTTCAAGGTGGGACGTGGCCGTGGAGAAGGGCCCTTTGGCTGCTAGGGACCTGCATCTGGAATTTGAAAGGCTGTGCAGAGAGTGGCCCGAGGCCTCTGCAGAGGTCAGCCTCAGGCCCTTTGCAGGAAGGGGCAGTTCCTTGGGCTGACTTGGAGGATTTGGGAGCTTGGACTTAATTGACTCTCCGTGGCTTGTGCCGTTTGGCAGCCGACACTGTCAAAACCTCTGGCCGTCAGCTCCAGCTTGTGCTCTCCCCGAGGCTCAGGCACCCTAGGACCAGGCTGAGAACATGGGGGGAATGAAAAGGACCAGCCAAAATGCCAGGGAGCCTTAGCGTTCCCCAGCTTTACAAAACTGTTTGGTGAAAACTGCAAAGAGTTGCAGTAGCAGGCAAAGAAACAGTAGAATCTTCTATTTACTGGGAATTTACTGGGCTAAGTGCTTTGCATATAATACTTCATTTGATTTAAGCTGTTACGCTGTTGTGTACGCACCCACACATTTGTAAAATATATACATGTATGCATTATGTAAGTGCTTTAAGTATTTCAAGATTATTATTCCCATTTACAGAAGGAATAACTGAGGCTCAGAAATAGTAAGTAGCTTCCCAAGGTGAGTGTCAGAGCTTCAGTGGAGATAAGAGCTCAGGCTCTTAGCGGTGAAGGTGTTGGCTGCTGCAAACATTACTCTGGTGCAGTGAACCAAGGTATTGTCATAATTTTTATCTCCATTTTAAGTGCTAATCAAAAAGGAAGAAAAGGAAACACACACACTTTTATTGGGACCATGACATTCAAAAAGTAGACATCTTAAGAAGAATTAAGAGCCTCACAATTTAGTTGGGGAAACGCAGCACGTAAACATAGAAACACTTTCCAGACTGCCAGCAGCCAGAATGGTGGCTGCATCTGTGCTGAGGACGGGAAGCGAAGAGCTTTCCCATGTGTCACGTAACCTGGGGGAGGTGGTCACGGACCCACTGGCGCAGATGCATGGGCTTTTTTCCTGAGGAAGGAGTAGATTAGCTCCGTGGCTAATGGAAGGATGTGGATTCGCTTACCGTGATGCCAGCTTTAAAACATCTGGCCCCGACAGCTTGTCCTGAAAGGCGCAGGCACTCCGTGAGTTCTCACAGACCTGGGTCCAGGGCCAGCTCAGCCTGGGGTGGGTCACGGAACCTGGCTGTGAAAAGGGATCCCTCCTACAAGTTAGTCAGCATTGGAGGCATAGTGTGTGCTCATTACTCTAATACTTAGTGCATTAGAAGGTGCTTTCTTCATTGGATGTGGCCAACTTCCCAAGAAAGGACGAGGCTTCATATTCAGCTCCATAGGGAAAAAGCTCTTCATAAGAAGGGGACAAAATTCAACTTCAGGCCACCAAGAGAAATCGCCTTGCAGCATAGAACTTGGTGTAGTTTTGTTTCCACTGTGGTCCCAGAATTCGTTTCCTGTCTTCCTGTGCTGCATCTGACCAGAGTGTTCCAGCGCCATGGCCTGGTGGCCTCTGCAGCCTTGGTGGTCTCTATTCAGAGATTCTGCTTCCCTCTAATCTAGGGGACTTATTTCAGGCTCGAGAAGATTGGTCAGATTGCGAATGGCAAGGTGTGTTTTCTTCCCTCCTCATTTCTGAGTTTAAGCATTGAAAGACCTTGAGCAAAAGACCTTGCCCTTAACCCCTAGAAACTCAGTTTCTTCATCTGCAGAATGGGGATAACAGTGGAAGCGGTGGGGCTTAGGTGAGATCATGCACGTAAAACAGGTACAGCGCTGACACCTAGTAATAGCTCAATAAAATTAGCTTTTCTCTTTTCAGTTGAATGAATATGTCCTTGCCTGGGGAAGCCCTGGCTGATCGCCTTTGATATACAGAACAGTCACTGAAGGCTTCTCTGTCCTTTTATCCTGTCATGGGTGAGGGAGGGTGGAGCCCAGAGAGGAAAGTGACATGTCCAAGCTGGCCAGTCCAGTCTGAGCATTGTTCAGGTTGGACTGGATCCTGGACCATGGGTTTGTTCTATCTCTTCCTTTTTTTTTTTTCTTGCTCTAAAGGACATTATTGGGACAATTGGCAACATTTGAATAAAGTCTGTAGATTGGACGATAGTATTGTATCAATGTTAATTTCATGATTAAATAATTAACGTGGTAATGTAAGAAAATGACTTTTTGAGGAAATGTACACTGAAGTATTTAGAGGTAAAGGGGTATCTTGAGTGCAACTTAGTCTCAAGTGGCTCAGAGAAAAACGCTGTATAAAGACAGAGAAAAGGATAAACGGAATGTTAACATTTAGGGTATTTAGGTGGAGGGAGTTCTTTTTGCTTTTGTTTTTACCATTCGTGCAACTTTTCTGTAGGTCTGAAATTATTTCAAACTAAAAAAGTTAAAAATAACCCTCTTGTGGTTAGGGCTCATGTAAAGTAATAGCGCTTGGGTGTCAGAGTTACTGCAGAATAGACTCGTGATCAAGGCATTGGTTTCTAGAAACACTCACCCTGGTGGGGGTGTTTGTGGGAAAGGATGCGGGTGGGGCACCCAGGACCGTGGCCCTCGGGAGCTGGGGGATGAAGACCGTCTGAGGGGCGAGAGAAGAGGGTGAATAAACTGAGAAGGAGAGAAACGGTCTCTGAACATGGGATCTTCCCACCAAAAAAAAGGAGGGACTACCCTCAGAAATGATGCGGGCAGAGACTAGGAGACAACAAGGCTGCTAGGAGAAATAGCTCTGATTTGGGCCCTGGAGAGTGAAAATCATGAGAGAACAAGGCAGGGTGGGTGGATGGGGCTGTGGGATGGATGAGTCAGGAGGTCCTGTGAGGATGGCTGGGACCACATGCTGCTTGAAGACCGTCACGCTTCAGGAGTGTGTGCAGAACACGGGCTCCCCAGGTGCCCTGGAGCCCAGGGTAAACGGCTTGTGTGAGTCACACAACTAGTGGTGTGTGCCCCATCATAGTAGATACCCCAGGAGGGGGTTATCACAGGAGAACCAGCAGAAAAACACTGGCATGATGAGACTTGGGGCTGAATCCTCAAGTCCTTGGCTAGTGGCAGCAGGAAGCCGTCACAGCAGCGTGCACACACCCTGGTTCAAGTTTAATCCCTCCAAATGCTGCTTTATCTGAAAGTAGCACGTGGATGGCTCTTGTTGCGAAAGATTCAAACCAAACAGAGGCAACGCGTCACAGGCCTCCTTCAGCGGCACCCACCTCCCCAGTCCGATCCCAGAGGTAAGGGGTGTGGACAGTTTGTCTCCCTACAGCTCCTTTTCCAAAGTACTTGCAGTATCCTGTTTGCATGGCTGTGGGATTGTGGGCTCTGGCGGCAGACCTCCTGTGTTCACAGACCCCCTCCACTACCTCCAAGCTTTGTAACTCTGGGCAAGTTACTTACCCCCTTTTCTGTGCCTCCATTTCCCTATTTTAAAGATCTGAATAACAGACAGGGTTGTTGTAAAGACTAAATGAGTTGGTACATCAGAACAGCTTGAAACAGTGCCTGGCACATAGTTCAGTGCCCAGGAAATATTAGCTATTGTTATCTATTGACATACAAGGACCTATGTCTTTGAGTTAAAAACCAGAGTCCTACTCTGAATATTTTTATCAGTAGGGTTCGTAGTTACAAGCAGTAGGTGTCACCTGCCTGATATCAGCAGAAAAGGAATTTCTTTAAGGGACATCAGGGTGGTTCCCAGACTCGCTGGGAAGGCTGTGGACTGAAACTGTGGAAACTAGGTAGCAGCCGACCCCATGGCCACAATTATGCCACAAAACCGGAATGGCGAGGACACTGCCACAGTTGATTGGCAGCCTTCAGAGTGAGAGGTGGATCCTGCCTCCTACCAGGACTCATAAGGGTGGCAGAGATTGCTAAATGGGGGAAGGGAGTTTAGATGCCAGGGGGCCAAATGTCTCCCTGAATAGTATATTATTCATTCATTCACGTCAGCATCCGCAGAGATCTTCTTGTTCTTTTTCGTGGTCGTGCAGTATTCCCAAGATGACCCTTGGCTCATTGGACCACTCACTCCCCTGGTGACAAACTTCTAAGTTGTTTATGCCTTTTGCCCCCATTGCAACATGCCCCACTGAACATCCTTGTACATATGTGCCATTTCTGTCAGGTAGATGCTTTGAAATGGAAAAGTATAGACGTATTCATTATTTTTCAAGTTAACATTTCTTATATTCTGTGGACATTGAAAGACTTTGTGAATATAAATAAACAGTATTTTAAGCAGGTTTTTAAAACTGTGGTAAGGGCTTCCCTGGTGGCACAGTGGTTGAGAGTCCGCCTGCCGATGCAGGGAACACGGGTTCGTGCCTCGGTCCGGGAAGATCCCACGTACCGGAGAGCGGCTGGGCCCGTGAGCCATGGCTGCTGAGCCTGCACGTCCGGAGCCTGTGCTCCGCAACGGGAGAGGCCACAACAGTGAGAGGCCCGCGTACAGCAAAAAAAATAAATTAAAAATAAATAAATAAAATAAAATTGTGGTAAAATACCCATCACATAAAAATTACCATCTTAACCATTCTTTTTTTTTTTTTTTCATCTTAACCATTCTTAAGTGCACAGTTAAGTATATTCATATTGTTACTTGACCATCACCACCATCCATCTCCAGGACTTTATCTTCCCACACTGAAATTCCACACCCATTAAACAGTAACTCCCCACCCCCCTTCCCCAAGGCAACTCCTTTCCTACCTTGTGTCTCTATGAATCTGGCTGCTAAACATTTTTTATAGTTTTTTCACAGAAGTCATCTGCACAGGAATGATGGTTGAAGGGCTCAGAGATATTTCTGATGGGGAGCTTGAGCGTTTTTAAAGACGGTGGGAGGGAGGACTGAAGACACCACCAATGGTAACAGCTCATTTTTCTAGCACATCCCTTGGGCCTGGCATTCTGCCAGCGCTCTGCAGGCAGTGGTTGTCACCCCAGCTGTAAGTTAAAATCACCCGGGAACTGTGACTTTCGGACGCCCAGGCCAGGCCTGGTGGTGAGACTCAGGCAGCAGGACTTTACAAGGCTCAAGGTGATTCCAATGTGTAGGCAAGGTCAAGAACCACTGCTTCTAGAGGACAGCTGCATTTCATCAGCTCCCCGCCTGGAATAGGCATTATGATTATTCCTAATCGACAGATAGGAAACCAAGTCACAGTGAGTGAGGCATTCTCACCACCCAGCACACACCCCTCACTGCAGTGATCTCACTGCTGCCTTCCTGGATGACAGGGTGGTGGGGAGAAGCAAGCCCCTCCATGGAGGAGGCCGCCGCCTCTTCCTCAGCCCCTCGTATTCTCCGGCCTCACCGGCCTGCCTTCAGATCGTCCAAACCCAGCTGTCCCGGGGAGTCACGCTTGGGGTTTGAAGCAGCGTGTGATTATGTACGTATCTGTTTTGATTTCCCAGCTGCTGGCACTCAGTAGGCATTTGCTAAATAAGAGATGAACGAATGGGAATAAAGCAGCAATGAACAGGAGCACACGCACAGGTGGAAAGTCGAGAACTAGTTCCCCTCTCTTGACGGCGGTGAAGAGTAAGAACACACATACAAGTGGTGAATATTTCAGGTGCGCGGTAGGGGCTTGGACCAGCTAGATGCGATCCTGCTCAGAGTGGGGTTAACTTCCGGAAATGGAGACAAGCAGGACTAGAGCTGTAGCTCTCAAGCCCACCTTTGAAATCACCTGGGGAGCTTAGGAGCCAGCACTGGCCGGTCCCCGCCCCCAGACTCAGATTGAATCAGGTCTTTGGTGGGAAGTGAGGCTGAGGGACAGGGATTGGAAGGTCAGAGAGGCCAGGGGTGAGATGTCACAGCAGGAGCTGGTGCTGGGACCTCACAGGAGGCTGGATTGAGACCATCCCGGCTTGCACAAGCAGTAACGTCGGTCAGGCCAAGAGCCCTGCGGGGTCATCGGTTGGTTCAAATTCTTCGCTATGGGTCTGGTGCTTTGAGAGCTGCTCAAACGCTGGACTTGATTTTTTTTTTTTTTTTTCATTCTCTTTTTTACAAGTAACCAAAATAAAACATGCCTGATGGAATATCCCACATTTCAACGTACTGGAGACCACGGGTGCACTGATGGAGCTTCCGGGGGTGGGGTGGGGCTCAGGCTTGTGTTGGGACGGGTGAGACCCCTGCTACTTTCTGTCTGTATTGGAATTTCTTGTAAATGTGGTATTGGTTAGGAAGCTTGTAGTCCATCGCCGGAGTTGTTCAGTGTTCAGGCATACACAGTCTGCTCTCTGGCCATTATCCAGACACTCACACATGCCGTCGGTGAGGTTGGCTTGTGTGTCTTCGCGGCTCAGTGGCCAGTTCACTAATGTGTGATGTGTCGCCTTGAGGAACTGTCTCCTGATGGATGGTTTCAGGCTTATTGCACGTTTGGGGTGCATCTTGCTTGATTTTTATATGTGTGATAAGGACACGAGGAGTTGTTCAGTAGTGCGGGAAGCCAGCATTCCCTGGTGGTCCAGGGTGTGGAGCCGGGTCGTGAGTCTCAGCTCTGCCATGTGCCGCCTGTGTAGTCTTGGGCAAGTCACCTAATCTCTCTGTGCCTCATTTTCTTCATTTTTAAAATGAGGATGGAATTCCCTGGCAGTCCACTGGTTAGGACTCAGTACTCTCACTACCAGGGCCCCTGGTCAGGGAACTAAGATCCCACAAGCTGCTCAGCACACCCCACCCCCTCAAATGAGGATAATAGTAATGGTATTACAAGGCTTAAATAAGTAAAAAAGTAAGTGCTTAGAACAGTGTCTGGCAGGGCTTCCCTGGTGGCGTGGTGGTTAAGAATCTGCCCGCCAATGCAGGGGACACGGGTTCGAGCCCTGGTCTGGGAAGATCCCACATGCCGTGGAGCAACTAAGCCCGTGTGCCACAACTACTGAGCCTGCGCTCTAGAGCCCACGAGCCACAACTACTGAGCCCGCGTGCCGCAACTTCTGAAGCCCGCGTGCCGCAACTTCTGAAGCCCGCGTGCCGCAACTTCTGAAGCCCTCGCACCCAGAGCCCGTGCTCCACAACAAGAGAAGCCACCGCAAGGAGAAGCTCACGCACCGCAACAGAGTAGCCCCCGCTCGCTGCAACTAGAGAAAGCCTGCGCGCAGCAACGAAGACCCAATGCAGCCAATAAATAAATAAAATAAGAACAGTGTCTGACAAATAATAACTATCACATAAGAATTTTCTATTGTTGTTTCTAATATATTTTTTTTTTTCTCGGTACGCGGGCCTCTCACTGTTGCGGCCTCTCCCGTTGCGGAGCACAGGCTCCGGATGCGCAGGCTCAGCGGCCATGGCTCACAGGCCCAGCCGCTGCGCGGCATGTGGGAATCTTCCCAGACCGGGTCACGAACCCGTGTCCCCTGCATCGGCAGGCAGACTCCCAACCACTGCGCCACCAGGGAAGCCCTCTAATATTATTATTTTAACGACTCTTTGAAACAAAAATTTTCTACCACTGTTTCAAGATTTGGATCCATTGAACCTCATGCATTCTCAACAAGAAAGGTATTGTCCCCAAGGAGGTGAAGAAAATCTAGCTGTGGTGATGGTACATGACCCTCCAAAGGGTCACTGTACATAAACAGATGCCCAGTGATTCATGGAAGAGGGGAGGGCACAGTGAGGCAAAAATGGCTTCCAAGGCGCGGGGATGGTGGGGGCAGGTGAGAAAAAAAGAAAGGCCGAGAAACACTCGGTTAACTAAAGACTATTTTAAGATCCAAAGCCAGTCTCCTAAAAGCCTGTTAGCATTTGCTACCACTTATCTGTGGAAATCAAGATTTTTCTCAACGCTTTGCAGTTAAAAACAAGAATCAGGGGCTTCCCTGGTGGCGCAGTGGTTGAGAGTCCGCCTGCCGATGCAGGGGACACGGGGTCGTGCCCCGGTCTGGGAGGATCCCACATGCCGCGGAGCGGCTGGGCCCGTGCGCCATGGCTGCTGAGCCTGCGCGTCCGGAGCCTGTGCTCCGCAACGGGAGAGGCCACAACAGTGAGAGGCCCGCGTACCGTAAAAAAAAAAAAAAGAAAAAAAAAAAAAAAGAATCAGAAATAAATTACTAGGTGATGTGGTGGATAGAAGACAGCTCTCAACCATATAACCGTGGATGTCAGGACACAGCAGAACACCTTTGTCCTTCCCACTGATTTATCTGGTTTTCACGTCAGGGATTTGCGTGCTCCTTAACCAAAACGTTTCCTCCCCTGCGGGTTTGAGCAGCCTCCCAGTTGTGCTGCCTGGGTGGGTGACAGGTAGGAAGCAGAGCCCGCAACGGGGTAGGGGGTCCCTCCCGCTGGCTCTTGTGGAGGTGGCTGCTCGGGCAAGCAGAGCTGGGGACCTCTGCCCAGAGCACTGGCGGGGGTCATAGGCGTAGAGAGGGGCACGCAGTAGTCCTGGGTCTTTGCGAGGCTGTCTGCAGGACTCCACGTTCAGTGCGAGGAAAGACAAAGACCTTCTTTATAGGAACAAAGGCGGGTGGCGGGGCTGAAGCCCCCAGATGGTGTACAAGCCTGAAAACCCAATCAGGTTGACCAACAACCTTAGGTTACAGTCATGTGGCATCTCCATGACTCCTGAATTTCCCGTTTGGGGTTTTACTAGCTTTTAGTCAAAGGTGACATTGTGAAGAAACCCAGATTAGAATTCAACTTACAAAACAGCTGAGTGAGAGAGGAAGCAGGGTGGAAGGGCCAGGGAACTGCATAGAAAATCACCGAGAGGTTCCTCAACAAAATCAGAACCCAGACAGCCCCTGTGTGTGTGCGTGTTCCTTTCCAGTGTAGGAGAGGTGGAGGCGGCCCCCTTGTTCCTGGTCTCAGGGGCCTGCTGAGTCCTCGGATTGGGGAAGAATTTCCCACAGGGGGGTGCTGCATGGGTGCCTGGAGCGCCTCCCTCAGATAGGCTAATGGACAACACGCGCTGACTGTGATGCTGCCAATTGGAAACAGCTTTGGGGCTCCAAAACGAACGTGGAGACTAATGCAGACCTGACATGGGTTTCACCAGCTTATGGGAAAATAATGAAAATCAGACAAGCAGTGTTCTAGGTAGATGAGCACTTTGGGGGTGGCTTACCTGAGGGTGAGGAGGTTGAAATAACCTCATCTTCCCAGCCTTGTAAGAAAAACTGCTTGTTGTCGGGGGAGGGAGAGGGGTGGCTCCATTTTACCAAATCCAAAGGTGAAGTTGGTGGACTTGAGCCTTTGCAGTGTTCCCAGACGGAGGCTCCATCCAGCCTTTCTGTTTCCTGTGCCAGCAACACTTGTGCCGAGTGGATGTTCCTAAACAGTTCAATGGCAGTAACTAGAAGTAAGTTATGTTCCCAAGGACTCAACTGTAATTTGATCCCCACCCCAGCTCACTATGGTGACCTCAGTGTGTGTCTTAGCCATTTTGTACTTCAGATTCTCTGTCTGTAAAATGGCAACCTACTGATGTTTTTTTTTTTTTAATGTGGAAGAGACAATAAAACAAAATCCCAGTTCTAACAACCAGAAACTTCGAGTCATTTAAATTTTTGTTTGTCTCTTGTTTATGAGAAAGGATAAAATAACAGATATCTAAACCAACACCAGGGACTCTTTTGAAAGCTCAGATTCTAGGGCAGCCAGTTCTCAGTTCTGTCTGCACATTAGAATTAACTGGGGAGCTTTTGAAAAACACTAGTCCCCAGGTCCCACCCCAGATCAATTAAATCACAGCCTCTGGGAAGGAGGTCCAAGCATCTGTGTTTTTAAAAGTTCCCTGGGTGAGACTAATGGGCGGCGGGGATTGGGGACCATTGTTAGGGGTATGCCAGTTGGATGTAAAGATTCAGGCTTATTTCCAGAAATATTGTACACATAATTTTTTTCTTTCATTCCTTTAATGGCTTGAAAATAAATCCTGTTTATTTTATTGAGCTATAATTTACATGCCATAACATTCACCCTTTTATTAGAGCAAACAATTCCATGGTTTTAGTATGTTCACAGAATTGTGCAACCATTACCACTATCTAATTCCAGGCCATTTGCATCACTCCAGAAAGAAACTCTAAGCCGTTAGTAGTCACATTCTCTTATCTCCTCCCTCTAACCTCTGGCAACCACTCGCCTACTTTCTGTCTCCATGGAGCAGCCTATTCCAGACATTCTGTATAAATGGAATCATATACCATGTGGCCTTATGTAATTGGCTTCTTTCACTTAGCATAATGTTTTCAAGGTTTATTCAGTATTGCAGTGTGAATCGGTACACGTTCCTCTTTTTTATGGCCGAATAATATTCCACTGGAGGAATATACCACATTTTGTTTATCCATTCATCAGTTGATGGGCATTTGGATTGTTTCCACTTTTTGGCTATTAACGAACAGTATTATGAATACTTATATTTGTGTATAATATTTTGTGTGTATGTTTTTAATTATCTTGGGTGTATACCTAGGAGTGGAGTTGCTGGGTCACATGATAACTCTGTTTAAACGTTTGAGAAACTGCCCATCTGTCTTCCATTGTGGGTCCACCATTTTACATTGCCACCAGCAGTGTATGAGGATTCTAATTTCTCTACATCCTGGCCAACACTTGTTATTGCCTGTCCTTTTGATTATAGCCATCTTAGTGGGTGTGAGGTGGTGTCTCATTATGGTTTTGATTTGCATTTTCCTCGTGGCTAATGCTGTTCAGCATCTTTTTATTGGCCGTTGGCGTGTCTTTAGAGACGTGTCTGTTCAAATCTTTGATCTTTAAAAATTAGGTTATTTGTCCTTTTATTGTTGAGTTATAAGAGTTCTTATGTATGCTGGATACTACATCCTTATTAGGCATATGATTTGCAAATATTTTCTCCCATTCTCTGGGTTGTCATTTCATTTTCTTGATAGTATCCTTTGAGGCACAGAAGTTTTTTTTTTTTTTTTTTTTTTTTTTTTTTTTTTTTTTGCAGTACGAGGGCCTCTCACCGGTGCGGCCTCTCCCGTTGCGGAGCACAGGCTCCGGACGCGCAGGCTCAGCGGCCGTGGCTCACGGGCCCAGCCGCTCCGCGGCACGTGGGATCCTCCCGGACCGGGGCACGAACCCGTGTCCCCTGCATCGGCAGGCGGACTCTGAACCACTGCGCCACCAGGGAAGCCCGAGGCACAGAAGTTTTGAACGTTGATGATTTAGTTTTTCTTTTGTCATTTGTGCTTTGTATGTAATATCTATTTAAAAAACCATTGCCTAGGGGCTTCCCTTGTGGCTCAGTGGTTAAGAATCCACCTGCCAACATGGGGGACATGGGTCCGATCCCTGGTCCAGGAAGATCCCACATGCCGTGGAGCAACTAAGCCCGTTCAGCGCAACTACTGAGCCCGCGTGCCTAGAGCCTGTGCTCCACAGCAAGAGAAGCCACCGCAATGAGAAGCCCGCGCAACAAAGAGTAGCCCCCGCTCGCTGCAACTAGAGAAAGCCCACGTGCAGCAACAAAGACCCAACATAGCCAAAAATAAATAAATTTATTTATTTAAAAAAAAAAAACAACCATTGCCTAATCCTAGGTCATGAAAATTTATGCCTGTGCTCTCTTCTAAGAGTTTTGTAGTTTTAGCTCTTAAATTTGAGGTCTTTAGTCAATTTTGAGTTAATTTTTCTATATTGTAAGTGGTAGGTTTTATCACCCCCAAAAGTTAGGAGTACAGCTTCCTTCTGTGTAAGGTAGTTTGATAATCTTAGAATGATAGAGCAGGCCATGGGATTTGGGGGCTCCAGCCTCCTTACTGTAACAGTGAGGAACTTGAGGTACTGAGTTATTTCAGTGGAGGGGCAAATAGTAACCCTAGGATCCAATAGAAATCTAAAATCCTTCCTGACTTGTGAAAGGTTAGAGTATATTTTCCACGTTCCGTGCATTTTAATAGCATTTCTAACATTTGAAAGCTAGCACTTCTTTCTGAGGTACTGTGTGCATCTCGACACCAGATTAACTAAAATGACTGGAACACTGCATTACCCCTACCGCAGATGAGACGCCAACTCAGTATCATGTGTTTAAAGATGCTAATTCTTGAGTAGTTAGACAGTCAAGAGTAACTGAAATGCAAGTTCGGATTATGGATACATCAGACGCAAACGAAATGGGAAACTGTATCACGAAAGAAAGTTAATTCCAAGTGGATTAAAATGTTAGGAGGTGAAAAAATTAAAAGGCACTTTAAAAAGTTTTTGCGAAAGATGTTAAAGCATCCTGTAAAGCCGCAGCAAGTGATAACGATGTGCTAATAGACCGAAAGAGCAGAAGAAGGAACTCAAACAGGCTCCAGCACATATAGAGGAAGGGGTGACTTGGAAGGGGGAGTCAGGTCCCTAACCTCATGCTGAATTCAAATATATCAACTGGATTAAAGATTTTGTTTCATCATTCTTTCTAAATTTAAGAGAAGAATGTATGCTAATGGTAGTAGATCATTCAAACAGTACAAGTGAAATGAAGTTATATCTTGACCTCTCCTCTCCCTGCCTCACTTACACGCCATACTCTTAGCTGTTTGGTGTGTGTCCTCCCGGACTGGTTTGAACATGTACATACTGTTGTCCCTCTGTATCTGCAGGAGGTTCGTTCCAGGATACCCCGTCATGGATACCAAAGTGCGAGGATACTCAAGTCCCTTATATAAAATGGCGTACAGGCATACCTCATTTTATCGTGCATTTGCTGTATTGGACTTTGCAGATTTTTTACAAATCGCGTTTTTTTTTTTTTTTACAAATGGAAGGTTTGTGGCAACCCTGCCTTGAGCAAGTCTTTTGGCGCCATTTTGCCAACAGCATTTGTTCACTTTGTGAACAGATGTGTTTCAGTGTCACGTTTTGGTAATTCTAGCAAGCTTGCAAACTTTCTCATTGTTATATTTGTTATGGTGGTCTGTGATCAGTGATCTCTGATGTTGCTCTTGCAACAGGATTACAACCCACTGAAGGCTCTCATGATGGTTAGCGATTTTAGCAATAAAGTACTTTTAAATTAAGGTATATACATTGTTTTTTAGACACAATGCTATTTCACACTTACTAGGCAACAATATAGTGTAAACATGGCTTTTATAGGCATCGGGAAACCAAAAAAGTCACGTGACGTGCTTTATTGTGATATTTCCTTTATTTATTGAAAGGGCCTGGAACCGAACCACAATATCACCAAGGCATGCCTGTAGTATTTGCACGTAACCTATGTGCATCCTCCCCTATACTTTAAATCATCTCTAGATTACTTGTAATACCTACTACACTGTAAACGCTATGTAAATAGCATTTGCCGGTTTGTGGCAAATTCAAGTTTTGCTTTTTTGGGACTTTCTGGAATTACTTTTTTCCCCGGAATATTTTTGATTCACAGTTGGTTGAATCCATAGATGTGGAACTCAAGGATATGGAAGGCCAACTGTACATGTATTATTTATATTATTATTTTGTACTATGTATTAGTATTTTGTAATACTACTATGTATTATTTTGTATATTTTTTAACACAAAGAGTTATTGTGTTATCATATTATTCATACTCAGTAATGTGTGTGTGTGTGTTTCCACTTACTGTATCTCAGAGACCTTTCCAGATCAGTACATATGGGTCAACCTCATTCTTAGCTGCTTTGTTGCATTCCACAGTAAAGATTACCTTGAAACCATTCCCATTTTGATAAACATTCAAAAAAACCCTTATACATGTCTCTGTGTGCCCACAAGTTAGTCTTTCTCTAGAATAGATCACTAATAGCAGATTTACGGGTCTAATGGTATGTGTGCATTTTAAATTTTAATAAATTAGGCCAAAATGCCATCTGTTAGAAAAAGGCTTTCTGTAAATGGACATGTGAATAGACAAATTACACTTCCATTAACAGTATGGCAATGACTTTCCATATTCTCAACAACTGTTTAAATTTAAACTAATTCAATGGGCAGAATTTGTACCTCATTTTTTGGGTTTTCTTTATAACAAAGAAAAAAAATCTTCAACTTTTGCATAGAAAACTACCTGGGAATGAATGGGATTGGGAGAACTTTTCATTTTCTAAATTTGAGTCATGTTTCATGTTTTAAATAATAAATTAAAAAAAATTTTTTAAATATGTATGTATATATTGCTTTTGTAAATTTAAAAACAATAAAGATATTTTTTTTAAACAATATCAAACAACTCCCCCCCCCCCCCCTTAAATAAGGTAGTTTACTGTCCCCATTTCCGTCTCAGTATAGAGCTGGCCTTAGAGCTGAGGGCAGCAGGAAAGTTGTGTATTAAAAGCCCTTTGTTTTCCTACAACAAAGATACCACACATCTGTAGGACCAATTGGCAACCAAAGGTTGAGTATTTCAAGTCTTTGAAATGATGGATTCCTGTCCAGATAGATTGTTGTAAGCCTTTGCACCCTGGGGCGATGGATATATTCATAGAAGAGTTTGGGGGCAGCAGACAGGAATGTGTCAACTCACGTCCTTTTTTTTTTTTTTTGGCTGTGTTGGGTCTTTGTTGAGGTGTGCAGGATCTTTCATTACGGCGTGGGCTCTTCGTTGTGGCGCGAGGGCTTCAGAGCACATGGGCTCTGTAGTTTGCAGCACGCTGACTCTCTCGTTGAGGTGTGCCAGCTCAGTAGTTGTGGCGTACGGGCTTAGTTGCCCCACGGCATGTGGGATCGTTGTTCCCCGACCAGGTTGAACCCACGTCCCCTGCATTGGAAGGCGGATTCTTTACCACTGGACCACCAGAGAAGGCCCTCAACTCACACCCTGTATCCCAGTTTTTTTCATATAATAATTTCCAAGTGGTTTTCCCAACTCCAGTGGGTTTTAAAAACAGTGGACATTATGTAAAAGTTAAATGTTACCACTTTAGTTGGATCCTGGGATTGATAAATCATCAAGGACTCACCTACTTGGATGCTTTCTTTTCTTGGTATGATGTCCACAGTCGACCTCTTACTACTGACAAAGAAAGACAGTTCCAAGTGAATGTACAGCCGCCTGGGGAGCATTAACTCCCTCCTGTTTGGCTCTTGGACCCTGGCCGGAGGGTCTTGGGGCAGAGGCCGTGGTGGAAAATGAGGGCATGTGGCCCAAGGGTGACTTCTTTGTTGGGATTGCATCCAGCTTTTGGGAAAGTTGGTGGCCTTTCTCCCACCTATGCCACACTGACTTGCCTTGTTGGTGGCCCTTTTATCACTGAGACCTTTTGTATTGATATTAGTTTTTGACCAGACAGGTTGCATTCCTCCCTGGCCCTGTGGGGCTCTGTGACCACAGAATGTGTCAATGGGTTAGTGGTTTTGTGCCAAGTTAAGATTCAGATAGACACTTAAGATGACAATGCAAAAGCTACGTGAACAGTCATGGTTCTGTTTGCATTTTAGGGACAAAACAGTAATCCCTGCCACTTACTGATTGACTGCCAAGTTCCAGGCTTCAAAATGGGTGCTCTTCATAAGTCATCATTTCATTTAATTTTCTGGAAAATCAGTTCCAGAGCCTGAAGTCCTACAGCTAGCATGAGACAGACACCGAATTGAGAACACGATTTGTGCTAAACCAGACCAGGCAGAGTCTTTAAACTGAGGCTCTTTCATCTCTTTAAACTTGTTTTAAGGCTCTTTTCTGGTCCAGGCACTAATCTTGGTGCTGGGAATCCAGAGTTAATGCCTCACTTCAAGGAGCTCATAGTTCAATGAAGAGCTCCTCTTTCATTTTGTGCAACATAAAATGATTGCATGTATTGTAATTTTAAGAGGAGAAAAGAAACCCCAGGAAACAAAAAAATTATAAGATATTTTGCTCTAGTAAAAAAGAAAATCCAATCTTCTAAGGATTTGCCTTTAAGACTCTGTACCTTAAATCCAGTCCCCTGAACCTGAATGTGGACTCCACTTTCCAGCCAGAAGCATCATTCTGAAGGACAGTGTGAAGGGATGGTATTCTGTCACCAGGAAATGTTTAGCTACATTTACTCCTCATTCCAAGGTTTTCTCAAACATTGAAGAAGCACCTTCATTGATGCAGAAACAAATGAGGATTTCAACCCATATTTTAATAATTAATATTAGTACTCTTTTATAATATGTGTGACAGACGTTTCAAGTTGTCTGTTCCCTGCTTTTATAAATCTTGTAAACAAAGTCGATCCTTGGGACTTCCCTGGTGGTCCGGTGGTTAGGACTCTGCGCTCCCAGTGCAGGGGGCCCCGGTTCGATCACTTGTCGGGGAACTATATCCTGCATGTCGCAACTAAGACCCTGCGGAACCAAATAAATAAATATTTTTAAAAAGAAAAAGAAAAAAATAGTTGTTTAAAAAAAGCAAAAACAAAGTCGTTGCTTGATTGTCACGGATTCAGTTCCAGGTGACCGCCTGTCTGTCTGCCAGATGTGGTCTTTTTCTTGTTCTTTATGCCACTTTCTCGCTCATTCACATCCACCAAGCTCTTCCCACCCTGGATCTTCCTGAGTGCTTCCCATTCACCCCACTCTTCATCTGGGTAACCCTCTCAGCCTCCAGGGCTCAGCTTCAATGTCCCTTTCTTTGGAGAACTTCCCTGATCCCCTAAACGTAAATAGGTCCTGCCCTTTTTGTTCTCCTAGCACCTTGCCCATCCTTTTCAGGCACTTATCTCAGACATAGCTTTGTATTTTGTATACACACCTCTGCCTGGTATCTTTCTCTCCAAGAGCAAAAACCACATCTGTCTCACGTCTGTCTCTCTCCCATTACACAACACCCATCATGGCGTCTAGATTGTGGTTGGCATTTACTAAATGATGGGGAGATATTTGGGTGGGTGGATGGACTGATGGGCAGACGGATGAGGTCCTTCACTGGGTACACTGACCTGGCAGGCACTCTCAAGGTACTGGGCATATAGCAGGGAAGAAAACGGCAGCTTTCAAGTTGCTCACCTTCTGGTTGGGGAAAGAGACAATGAACAAATATACAATGTCAGGTATTGATGAGGAAAATAAAGCAGAGAAAGAAACGGAGAGAGTAAAGATCGGGATGCTGTTGTATGATGGTGTCAGGAAAGGCCTCACAGATGTGACGTTCGAGCAGAGACCTGAAGGAAGTGAGGGGGCGAGCCATATCTAATTCATGGTAGAAAAGCTCAATTCTTACCATTACGTATTTTCCGAGTGATTTCTAGATGTGTGTTTATCTTGTCACACACGCAGTTTTAGTTTTACCACACATCTGGAGCCAAAAATAGCTGGTCTTCCGTATCCGTGGGTTTCGAATCACAGGTTTAACCAACTGCAGGTTGAAAATATCCAGGGGGAAACAATTCTAGAAAGCTCCAAAAAGCAAAACTTGAATTTGCCACACAGTGACAACTGTTTACATAGCATTTACATTGTATTAGGTGTTACAGTTAATCTAGAGATGATTTAAAGTGTGTGGGAGGATGTGCCTCGGTTATATGCAAATATGACACCGTTTCATATAGGGGGGCTTGAGCATCCATGGATTTGGGTCCTGGAACCAGTCCCCTGTGGATACCGAGGGAGGACTGAACACCAAGTCCAGTGGAGGGAGAGCCTCTGGAATGCTAGGAACTCCCTTTTTTTGTGGAAGGGACAATTCCAGGAAGAAAAAAAAAAAGAAAAAGATGTTTATAGGCCACATTTTTGCTATCTTCAGTTCATTTTTTATTATCTTGAGGAAGTGATGGATTATGAAAAACTGAATTTTTTTCTTCTTCCCCTTGGGAGTCAATATGAAATTAATACGAAAAAGTTAAAGGTTATTTTTCAAAATATTCTGGGCTTGGGAGGTTCAGCCCCATTTGTATGTCATTGATTTCTTTCTCCTCCACATCTTTTGTAGATTTTACAGGAGTCATTGCAAAACAGGGTCAAGTATTTCTCTTAATCTAAAAGTGCCACAGGGTGAACAGGTAAAGAGGGTGGTCTAGTTAGGAGAGTTTTCTCCAAGTGGGACAGGTAAATGTGTGTTCCCAAGCCACCCAGGAGAAGGGCCTGGGGTGTGAATAAGGAAGTACATCCCCAGGCAGCAGCGCAAAGGAGGAGGGTGATTGAGGACCCCAGTGTAGGGCCCACAAGAGCACAGAAACCCATGGAACATCTTCTCCTTCCTTTTGCTTGAGGCTGTGACCAGAGGTGCGTGTGAAGCCAGTGGCACTTGAATGAGGCGAGAGCTTAGTTGGATGTGCTGTAGCCCCATCCATCCTCCATAGTTGGGGGTGAGGGCCGCAATACCAGGAGTCGCTGGCCAGCCTGCTTTTCCTGTGGTCTGCTCATTGTCTGTGCTCCCAGGGGGAGCTGCTCGAACCCTGAATGTCCAGGTGGGCCTCTTGGGTCAGAGGAGGGAATAGAGAACTACAGGGAGGATGCTCAGGGGCTTCAAACCCACAGAACCCTCAGGACAGTGATTCTCAAAGTGTGGTCCACGGACCTCTGCTTCAGAATCATCCCGGCTGCTTGTTGAAATGCAGGTTCCTGGGTCATCCCCAGGAGCAGAAGGTGCAGCATTGAGACTGAAGGCTGACACAGGGAGTGGGTGATGGGAAGAAACACCTTTGCACGGAAACCTACCTCTGCAGCTATTGCATTTCCAAATTATGAGACGATTTTTCCCCCCACCCAAATGTGACCGACACGTCCAGTCCTGGGGAGTCTAGCAGACCTAGGGTGGTTGCAGACAGGGAAATCAGTGAGTTTGGTGTTTTTGTTTTGGATGCGCTATGCAGCATGCGGGATCTTAGTTCCCCGACCAGGGATCGAACCCGTGCCCCCTACAGTGGAAGCACGGAGGCTTAACCACTGGACCAGCAGGGAGGTCCCAGTGAGATTGCTAATGAGTTAGGAAACTGTTTATCTTCTTTGAAGGGATCTCCCATTTGAGACATAGGTGTCTCTTGGTAAGAAAAAAGGCATTTCGATCTCCATGTACCTAAAATCCTGGAGAAGGAGAGGATCTAGAAGGACCTGTCCTAGGTTGTGTCCCTGGGGACAGGACAGCAGTACTTCTTGGGTCCCAGCCCTGTGTCAGGCTCTGTGGGGGACACTCCCCGCAATAGGACCATTGCTGGGTCCTTCTAGTGACCTCAGCTCTGCCTCTCCCCTGCCTCCTGAGAGGTCCCGCCTCCTGCCTAATCCCTGCTCCACACACACTGAGTGTCGCCATCTCCATTCCAGCTTCTCCCAGGAGCTGCCCGCCCTGATGGGGAGGCCTTGGACCTCACACAGCCGCAGCCTCTCACTGAGCCCTACGGTTTCTCCCCTTGGCAGGCATCTCTAGCGGTGCCTCTCGGTCATTGCCGGGTAGGCGAGATAGACAGGCCTTCTTGTTTGAGTAAACAACAAATGTGAAGAGCTAGGAAGGGAGAGAGGGGTTGCACTGACACAGTAGCCGAGACAATAAAGATTGGAAAAGAAGAGGTAAAACGATCAGTTTGCTGAGTGAAACCCACCGTAAATAATGAGACACAGCCATGACTCATCCAGAGGAGGAAGAGTTTTCAGTAGACCATCGAAGGGAGCATCAGATGACCGCAGAGGGCTGGGTTCATCCAGGCTGTTCCCAACACTTTAACCTTGTCTGTTAGGGCCTGTTCCTTCCATGGGAGTGTGACAAAGGTAGCATGGCCCTGAGAGCTCTAAGAATTTACGTGTCCAGGGGTCCAAGTGCTTTATTATTTACCGAGAGCCTCTCAAACATAAACATTACGTTACATTACGTAAACATAAACATGAGTTAAGGAATTGATTTCCCTTCCTGGAACCACAAGAGATAGAGCATATCAACAGTTATTTACAACTTTCATGAGCTGGAAAGAGCGTGCGTGGGGCTGCCATCAGTGCCCGTGCCTTTAGGTAAGAGACTCAGTGCCTCTTAACCCTTCACGATCTGCCTTTGTTTAAAAAGAATAAGCTAGGTCAGTATTATCGACCCAGCAGGTGAGGATTGCATGAGCTGATACATGGAAGGGTCTAGAACAGCTTTGGCATGTAGTAGCGTTTCCGTAAAGGTAAGTCTCTCCCCTCTTCTTCCCAGGAGGGCAAGATGCTGTGGAGGATTTCGTAAAACGTGACGAATTCTAAGACCTGCTCTCTGTCCTCACTTAGCTTGTAAATTAGGGAAGAAGGGCTGTCTGAAACCACAGACATTGAAATCAGGATTCCAGACCTGGAAGGAGAGATCCCACGGGGCTGTGCCTGTTCAGGTGTAGGATGCGTTGTTCACAGCAGGCAGAGCCTGTGCCCACTGGCCCAGTTCTGTTTCAGACAAGATTTGGGGCTAGAACAGTGATTTTACAAAGTTTGAAAATGTCATGTAAAAATCCAGACTTCCGGCTTCTCTTGAAAAATCAGCGCCATAGCAAGGCTGGGCCTGCCTGGTAACGGTCGGCGGTCCCCCTCTGATGGGCCATGCCCACCCCTCCAGCAGAGCCGTGTTGTGTCGGGGCTGAGAGCAGGGCTAGATTCAACCCTGGCCACACCACTTAGCCAGGGCCCCACTCTGGCCCCATGGCATGACCGTGAGCATGACCTCTCTCGAGGTCTGGGCAGCGGCAGTACCTACCTCATAGGAAGCACCAGATCATTATTATTGTGGCTTCTGGTTTTTTTTTTTTTGGCTGCAAGGCTTGTGGGATCTTAGCTCCCCGACCAGGGATTGAACCCACACCCCCTGCTTTGGAAGCGTGGCGTCTTAACCACTGGACCACCAGGGAAGTCACTGTGGCTTCTGTTACTATCAGGACGACTCTCTGCCTGGCTTCGGGAAGCGTTCACGTGTTTGACCTGTGGTTCAGAGGAAGGAAGGCTCATTGCAGTCTGGGGTCTTGATGTTTTTTTCCGAGGAGTTCCCTTTTGAACTGAGTCTGAGCTGGGAGAGAGAGGAGAGGATGCTGGGCAGGGGAACAGCAAGAGTAAAAGCTTGGAGGTAGGAGCGTGCATGCTACTTTAAGTGGCTGCAAACACATACAGCTGTCCTGCCATCGCCGCTGAGAGTTTTCTCACCTGCTTCCGTGTGCCTTGCACAAGGTTTGGAGCTAGGTGCACCTCCGTACCTTCAACCCCTGGGGAAGGATGTGCTCACTCACAGGTTGGGCGTGGGCACTCCTCCTCTGGACCACACCCCCCCCCCCCCCCCGCTCAGCCTGTTGTGCTCAGGGTCACTGTTGGGGTCCCAAGAGAGGCATGGGAAAGGTCAGAAGACTCTCCCGTATCAGTTACTGAATTAGAAAATAGACCGGCATTTAGAAACCCCCAGGACTAGAACAGGACAAAACTCATCTCCCAGGACAAGAGAATCTGTTTGATTCCAGGAGGAGTCCTGGAAGTTGGTGAGGTAGGTGGTGAAGCAGAAGAGAGGTATACGGGCCGAGACTGGGGAGCCCAGGAAATCCCTTGAATGTGAAATTCCCTGCATGCGGGGGGCCAGGGGTGTGGGGATGGGCCCCAGCTCCTTTTTGGACCCGAGCGGCAGTGAGGGAAGACTGCATTGGGCTTCAAAATGCTGAACTTGGGAGTGGCCTGCGTCTATGTCAATTTTAAGTTCTGAAATTTTCTAGCAGTCCTCATCACAGATAGACATATGCCTACAAGTCAAGCATATGCTATAAGGGAATCCCCTGGTGGTCCAGCGGTTAGAACTCTGCGCTTTCACTGCTGGGGGCCCAGGTTCCATCCCTGGTCAGGGAACTAAGATCCCGCAAGCCGTGCGGTGTGGCCAAAAAAAAAAAAAAAAAAAAAGAATATACTATAATTCCATATTTCCATCCCTTCAATTGTTTCTTGCATCTAGAAGTTATACCCAAAAATATCCTTTGTGGCATCCCATGCCCCGCAGTTTTATTTGGAAGGTAGGCCACTGTATTTATGTGTCAGCCATAAACGCTTGGATGAGAGTATGAATTCCTAAGGATCTGCCACTTCCGGCTGGTAGCATTAGATCCTTTGGAAGTATCCTGTGTCGTAATATGACAACAGATTGAGAATTTTAAAACGTTCATGGAAACAAACAGGTGCTCAGAGCAGCTAAAAATAACCACCCTGGGAAGTGAAATTGGGGCAGTGCCAAGGAGTTAAGGTGAGCAGCTCTGCGCTTCAGGGGGAGGTCAAGATGGTGGGGAGAAAGCCAAGAAAAGAAAATCCTGCCCCTCCCAGCTCCTTGCTTAGGATCCCTTCCTGTTGTGCTGGCCTTTTTGCATCATCTCCATGGAAACTTCTTGCAACTCCACCCCCCCACCCCACCCCCCCGCATAGCTTTCCTGCCCAGGTTTCTAAGTGAAAGTCCCAACCCTACAGGGGGCCCATGCGCTTGGATGGCAAGTGGGCGGCCTCCTCTTTCCCCAGTGGGTGGTGAGAGGTGTGAGGGACAGCCCGAACTGGAGGGCACTCAGAGCCCAGACCTTCCTGCCCCCCCCCCCCCCCCCCCCCCCCCGCCATATCCTCCCTGGCCTCCTGCACTTCCTGAGGAGTGAAAGATGGTGGTTGTCAGCGGGTGAAGGATGAAGGTGACAAGTGGGGTAAACACAGCTTGTTACTACCAGATTCAGTTACCAGCAGTGCTCGAAGACAAATGGCCAGGGGCTTGTCCACCCCTTGAGGACAGGGCGTCTTAGACAACCACGAACAGTGTCCTGGGAAGAGGAATTCCAAGTGTCATGGAATTGTCTTGCACAGCTGGTATAGCGGACAGGACTAGTTGTGTAATGTCGGGTTTTCGTTGTTGGTAGTTTTGAATTGGGAGCCCGGGTTTGACGCTGAGAATAACCCAGACTGTGAAAAAGACACGTCTTTACACCAGAGACACAATGTGTGATTCCACGTGCTCAAAAACAAGCAAAGCTATCTATGGTGATAAAGGTTAGAATAGTGGCTGCCTTGGGGGGGGGCGGCGCAGAAGAATATTGGCTGGGAGGGGACATGTGAGAAACTTCTAGAATGGGTTCTAGAATGTTCCATATCTTGATCTGGCGGTGGTGACACAGGTTTGTCCATATGTAAAAATTCATTGAGCTGCACATTTAAGATGTGTGCATATCACTGCATGTATCTCTTAATAAGTTAAAAAATTAAGACGTGCGTGAAAAGGAGGCCTGGGAAGAGAAACACCTTGGCAATATTTGAATAGCCTAGCTTTTACCATACTTGGAGTTTGCTGTTCCCATGGCCCCAGGTCCTAATAGTTCGACTTGGTTCAATCCAGAAATTTAAAACGCCAGCCACTTCGGAGGAATAAAATAATGACAAGTCTCTTCCAAGTTTGACAGTCAAGAGAGTAATTTGGGAACTGCCAGCCCCTCACCCTGAATCACAGTCTCCATCCCTCCACAATGTAATGAGGGTATTGGGGCATCAGTTGCAAGCTGACCCAGCTTTGAGTTGCTACTCTGCTTCTTACCAGCGCTGGAGCCTTCTAGAAAAATGTTGCCCCTCTCTGAGGCTCAGTTTCTTGGTTTGTAAATGGGCTGATCTCTTAGGAGTGTTTTTCGATGAGGGAGGACCTATAAAGTACTCACGGGGTGCTCAGTACTTCACAAGTGATCATGAATATTAATGCTGCTGCTTGTTTTTTGTCGCCACTGTCAGCAAATTGTGCAAAGTTCCAGAGCGCTCCGGGAGCCACGGTGCTCACCAGTGAGAGCGCCGGGCACCTCGGCAGTGGTTCTCACGAACAGTTCCCACACGACCCAGCTCTTCATACAGTTGGGCCAGCTACAGGGTGCAGAGGCCCCCTCTGGCTTGGCAGGATTCTCTGGCTGGAGCCCCTGCCGGTTCTCAGAGGAGGAGTGGGGTTGAGCTGGACAGCAGTGTACCCACATTGAAGCAGCTGTGGTGAACATCTGGCTCTGATTATGTGGCTGGGAATGGCCGGGGGTGGGAGCTCCGTGATTTATAGATTGCTCCTCTGGCTGTAAATCCCATATGTAATTGTGACTTCTCTGTCCCTAATTGTTTGCAGAGAAGAGAGGAGCTCCATGGCTTACAATCCCTGGCAGGGCCGGAGGCTGCTGGGGGGTGAGGTTTGTTGCTAGGACACCACCGTCTTTGTTTTGGTCCCTGCTCAGCAGTGTTTTTAAGGCCCTGTATACATTTCTCTGTATTGTTAATGTAATTTGTTCAGGCAGTGAACAGCCAAGTTCAGCCCAAGGAATCCGATACTCATAACAGAAACACCAGAGGCCAGGTTTTTGTGGTCAAATTAGGGTTTTGAGGCCTAGGACGAGAATGAACCATTTGAGCTGGGCCAGGGGGACAATCTGCCTTTCTCTCCTGTGCTAACACTGGCCGGGGTTCAGCTTCCTTGCGGAGCTTGGCTTGGGGGGCTCCGAGTCCATCACATCCAGCGCTGTGTTAGGTGGGGAGTAGGGCTTCCTTCTCTGAGAAAAGGAATGCAGACTTTATTCAGAAGGGATGAAAGGAGACTAACAAAGTATGGGCAAGTTGGGGCCCTCTCTGCCCAGCCTTCCCCTCACCCTGGCTCCAGGTACCTTTAATCTACGCCCGCCCCCGCCCCTGAATTACTTGACTGGTGCGGAAATCATAGTTGGGATCTGCTGAGAAGGTATGTGACTGTGCAAAATGCAATTGGCCCGTTTCCGTTGCCTCTGAAGACCTGACAGCCCACTTGCCATCTGGGAACCTCACGTCCTGCTGTGCTTGGAGTTTTCGGAAACGATGGATTCCAAACAACTTTCAGTGAGTGGTTAGTGATGTTCACTTAGTGCATTTTACCCACTTCACTTTGCCTCAGAAAATAAAGCAAATCAAAACAAACATACCAGCCCACAAACATTTTCCAGGCTTTCTACTGCTTTGCGAATGTATACATGTTGTGAAATTAATCAGCCCGATATCATCAACCCCCTCCCTTCCCGCCTGCCTTAGAAGAATGCCTGGTGTGCATGCATCCGTCCATCCATTTAACAATTACGGAACACCTTCTGGGGTTGCCAAGTAGAATCTGACAGGGTCCCAGCCCGTGGGAGCTTGTAATGCAGGGAGACAAACAGGAAAACCAGTCCTTACAGAACTGATAAAGTAGACTAAAACATCACCTGGAGCAGCTCAGGCTCGGAGGAGCGAGGGGAGGCCCTGGCAAGGAGGTGTGTGAGCAGAGCACTGCAGGAGAACACAAAGCATCAGTTCTAGTAGTAGCCGGGGTCCCACTGGCTTGCTTTCATTCCAGTGACTCTCCCGGGAAGGGGAGACAGTTGCCTTCTTCTTACTGATCCTATTGTCTGTAGAATGCTGGGGATTCACCAGAAGTCTTCAGAGGCTAACCATCTTCATTCAGTAGGTGAATTGCATGACTCGTGGTGTAGACATCTCCTGCCCTAACTCCTTCCAGACACTGACATCATCTTAGAACAGGCTGATGCATTAGGGGCATATTCACTCAGCAGTAAATGTTCATAAATGACTGGACCAGATAAGCCAGCGAACTGCCTATTCTTGATCATGATTGACTTCTGTACACCTCTCCCTCCAGTAGCCTATACTACAATTAAATAGCACCAATCAGTTTATATTAAAACAGTTGTTCTCTTGTTTGTCTCCTCCATTAGATCACGAATTCCTTAGGATCAGATACGGTGTTCTCTCCCCATGCCTAGAAGAGTACCCGAGAGGTGTTCACTGTGTATTTATGGGGTAAAAAATTTCATGTATATATGTCTTTTATCCCTTAAGAAATTTGGTTGTCCAGACAATAAATGCTTGCTTTACAAGACGCTAAAAGTAACTGTAGCCATTTTTGATGGGAAAATTCTAAAATGCATCCTACCCTTTTCTAACTTCTTCAATAATGAAGATAGAATCTTTTTTTGTTTTGTTTTTGATGACCCAGGGTCAGCTCTGTGAACTCCAGTTTTGGCTAGGACCAAAGTAAAATGAATTTTTCAAAGGCTTTTATGTAGAACCATTAAACGTTTGAGTTGAAAGAACAAAAATTTTAAGCCATCGAGTTGATCTCCTTTTATAGACCAGGAGAATGAGCTGGAACCACCAGCCGGGCCTGACTTTCAGCTGAGTGTATTTCCCATCATCACACGCCTTCTGCCCATCTCTTCTTCTTCCGCCCTGTCCCCTCCTGAGTAACTGAAGTGAGGCTGCTTCCTTTCACCTGCAGTTAAACAACTCAGGCTGGAGGGCTGCACACCTTTCTGTTAAGGGGAGATGGTAAGCTTTCTGACCTCTGTCTTGTCCATTTTTTACTAGTTCCCAGAGTAGAGAGTTTATACTACTTATCTAGATACTATACATCTACTGATTTCAAACATCTATATTCAAATCAAGAACTAGGAACTATTTAATTAAAATAGGCCCTTGTTCCACTGAAAAAACTCGTCATATTGTCCTTTACTAGAGTTCTTGCTCTTTAATCAGTAGGTGGGGTCCCTGGACCTTTAGCCAGGATTTTACTGACTTGATTGAGGAACACCACTTGGTTGCTGGATGGCCTGATCACCTGCAGATTAAAGTTGGCAGCTGACCGGGGCTTCCCTGGTGGCGCAGTGGTTGAGAATCTGCCTGCTAATGCAGGGGACACGGGTTCGAGCCCTGGTCTGGGAGGATCCCACATGCCGCGGAGCAACTGGGCCCGTGAGCCACAACTACTGAGCCTGCGCGTCTGGAGCCTGTGCTCCGCAACAAGAGAGGTCGCGATAGTGAGAGGCCCGCACACCGCGATGAAGAGTGGCCCCCTCTCGCCGCAATTAGAGAAAGCCCTCGCACAGAAACAAAGACCCAACACAGCAAAAATAAATTAATTAGTTAATAAACTCCTACCCCCCAACATCTTTAAAAAGAAAAAAAGTGGCAGCTGACCATATAGGTAAGGGGAAAGACATGAAGTAATACTGCAGGAAGGTGCTTTGTAACGGAGGGTCATGATGGTGACATAGAATGTTCAGAAGAGGTTAAATGTGTTCCATACTTTCCGTTTAAAAGAAGAAGCAGGGTCAGGGAAATGCTAATTAAAATAAAGAGATGGCAGAAATTAAAGTCTGAGAGCACAGGTGTTGGCAAGGATATTGGTTAGTAAATGATTCTTAAATTAGTATAATACTTTGAGGAGTGATTTGGCACTATCTAGTAAAATTGAAGATGCCCATATCTTCTGACCCAGCAGATCTCCTACACATGGCAGAAGGGACGTGACCAAGAATAGTCATTGCTGCACCGGATACAGGAGCACAAACTGGAACAGTGTATGTAGCCATCGATATATTAAATGCAGTCACATGGTAGAATACAGTGAGTTAACCAGATATATGAGTGTTAACACGAATAGATTCCAGAAGTCTAATGTTGATCGGGAAAAACAAGCTGCTAAAGGATACCTACAATGTAGTGCCATTTATGTGAAGGTTTAAAACTCTCAAGAGAGTGTGATTACATAGGAGAGTGTCCTGGTGCTTAGGGTAAGGTGTCACGATGTCTACATATTACTTTCAAAAGGCTCAGCAAAATGAAAGTGTGTGTGTGTGTGTGTGTGTGTGTGCGCGCGCGCGCACACACATGTATAGGGAGGGAGGTAAACATAAAGCAAATTTGGGAACATGTTAATGATGATTAACCTGGTTGAAGGGCAAATGGGTTTTCATTGTTCTTCTCCTACAGTTTTCCTGTAACTTTGGAGTTTTTCTAAATAAAAAGTTGGGGAAAACACCCAAATTGAGTCTGTAAATTGTGAAAATATATATGTAATGAGTGTAGAAATATGCAGAGGCATGATAAACAGCACGTTTGGACGATAGTTACTTCTGGGGAGGGTGGGGAAGTGGATGGCTGAGATTGGGTACTCTAGCTGTGTATCAATAACACTTTGTTTCTTTTCTTTTTTTTAAGTCGGGAGAGATCTGAGATCACTATGGGAAAATGTTAAATTATTCAGTATGGGTAATGGGTCCATTAGTACTTCCAATTATTTTCTCTACTTTTAAAAATATGGCTAATAGTATTATTTATAGGCAGTTGGTTCTATAACTAAAAGTAACATTTTTAAAAACTTTTATTTATTATTTACTTTTGCTGTGTTGCGTCTTCGTTTCTGTGCGAGGGCTTTCTCTAGTTGTGGCAAGCGGGGGCCACTCTTCATCGCGGTGTGCGGGCCTCTCACTATCGCGGCCTCTCTTGTTGCGGAGCACAGGCTCCAGACACGCAGGCTCAGTAGTTGTGGCTCACGGGCCTAGTTGCTCCGCGGCATGTGGGATCCTCCCAGACCAGGGCTCGAACCCGTGTCCCCTGCATTGGCAGGCAGATTCTCAACCACTGCGCCACCAGGGAAGTAACATTTTTTTAAACTACAGAGAAGTAGGTAAATGATTTAGATTTATTTATTTATTTAAAAAGTTAGGGTCCCGTACTTGGAGGGACTGCATTTCAAGTGGCGGGATGGGGGGACAAATCAGTGTCTATTTACATGTAGGGACCTTACGCTGGGGAAGGGCAGCCAGAGCCAGTGTGCAGTCCACCTGCCTCCTAGGGGGCCTTGAAGGAAGGTTGGGGAGCAGTGGGTTGGGGTCCCCTTCAAGATACACATCTTGACTTGAGGTCCCTGAGGAGTGCAGAATGGTTTGAATTTAGTGAGAGTGAGCCATGAAGGAGAGGCTGACATGGGCTGCCAAGGCCACAGAAATCTTAGAAATTAGGACCTTATTTTAAAGGAAACTGAGGAGCTATTGGAAAAAGTGTGATATAATACCAAGTCTGTTTAAATTTAAAAGAATAAGAAGAAGGGGGAAGAAGGGGGAGAGGGTAAGGAAGAGGATGGAAGGAAGGATTAGAAAGGTATGAACATGTGCATGTTTGTTTATATATGGCTGTACGTTCTTGAAAGGAGATGGGGAAGATTCACCCCAGACGGTGGGCGAGCACATACAGAGGGAATATTTCCTTGTGTTAACTGAGCTACTCGAAGAGAGAGAAAGGGAGAGAGAAGCATGTTTATGAAAGAAAATTTGGAGATTGGGGGAAGATTTTTTTTTAATGTCCCTGAGTCCTGTCATCCAAATATAACCATTTAAATATGTTGGTCCAGTTTCTGCCAGACCTTTCTTCTGGTGTGTAAATTATGTACTTGCTTCTCTTTTCAAACACCAGTGTCTTCGTACTGAGGTAGAATTTGGTGGCTTGCTTTTTTCATGTCATATTTTTTTTTTTTTTTTTTTTTTTTTTTTGCGGTACACAGGCCTCTCACCGCTGTGGCTTCGCCCGTTGCGGAGCACAGGCTCCGGACGCGCAGGCTCAGCGGCCATGGCTCACGGGCCCAGCCACTCCGCGGCATGTGGGATCTTCCCGTACCGGGGCACGAACCCGTGTCCCCTGCATCGGCAGGCGGACTCTCAACCACTGCGCCACCAGGGAAGCCCTTCATGTCATATTTTATCACGAGCTTTGTCTCCAATTGACACGCTTAACCATTCCCCTTATTTTTAGAAACTCAGATTTTTCTGGTATTTTACTCTTATAAACAAGCGTCCAGTGCATGTCTTTTGTGTGTAAAGATTTTTATAAATTTAGGATTATGACCCTAGTGTTGATTCCCAGACTGGGCTCATGGAGTGAAAGGTTAGAAGCGTTTTGAAGCTCTTCATCATGTTGCCAAATTTCCTTACAGTGGACTCAACCAGTTTATACCTGGGGCTACTGTAAAGTACCCATTTCTCCTACACCCTTACATGGTACTCCTATTCTGTGGGACAGAATCAGTAGTATTACAAGTCCTTTTAACAAAGAAAATGTAATAGCTTCAAGTTGTTGCTGTTGTTGCTGTTTTTACTGGTTTTCCCAGGCCATACATCCTATACAGTCGACTTGATTGTGTCACCAGAAAAAAAGCCTGAGGGGGCGGGTAGATATCACCTTTTAATTTGCTGTTAGGAGCAAATGTCTTAAACTTTCCAAAACTTAGTCTAAGCTTGGATAGATCCCTTGCCTTTTGAAATCTTGGTTCTCTCAGGATTAATGCTCTATTCTGGGGGGAAGAGCATGTAAATGTTCCCCAACACATTATAGGGTGTATTGAAAATCCTTTGAAACACACAAATTTAATCCAGTAAATTATCTTAAGAGATGTGTCCAAGCATAATTTTGGCTCTTATTGGTAGAAAACATATTTTAAGATGGAAAAAATAATCATTATGAAGCATAGAGAGCTCTCAACCATTTCTTTGGAAATACATCTTGATAATAGCAACTGTTCATCGTAATACAAAACAGAAAGGATTAATTTGCTGAGGCATAAGAAGTCCCGCCAGTTCCTAAATGCTCTAAATAGTTTCTTGGAGATTTTTACAGTGTTTAGGCCTCAAGGAAAACCAAAGCTTCACCTCCAGGTTTGGTAGCAAACAAACGCTGCTTCTCAGGCGCTAAGCTTCGATTGCTTCTCTGGTAATAAGCTTCGTGCACATTTGCTAGGAAGCTGGACAGCTTGTCAGCAGTTACTGTCGATACAACGCAGGAAGGACACTTGCTGATGGACGAGGTAGATAAGCCGTCAGGAAGAACGCCCCTGCCATGAGCTCTGCCAGTTGCCCGCCCTTGGGAAATGGGGTGTCTAGATGCCCTGGACTGCAAGGTTGCATCCCCGACCCAGCCACACAGGACACCTCTCCTCCGCTGTCTGCTGCTTCCTCCCAGCAGCCTGGTTTGCATTTCTTCGAGTTTGGAACGGGGCTTTTCCATTCCTCACTTGCTCTCGGAGACCTGAGGATCACTTTGCATCTGAGAATAATTCATCATGGGCTGAGATCAGAGGGCTATCTGGTGCAACAATTTGTTGTCTGGTCTCTGCCTGGACACCTGCAGTGATAGGGGCGGAGCAGAGCCAGCGGAATTCCTCCTTGTCCACGTGACAGCCTTTCACATTCAGAAGACAGACGTCTGTTGTCTTCTCTTCACTGACTCTCTCCGGACAACATACTTTTGAATGTCCTTGGGCAGCCGCTCTGCTCTGGACCAGAACACCATTCCCTGGGCGCTGGGGGGGAGCATCAGACAGTGAAGCGGCCTCCTTTTTGGGGCACCACAGGGCAGGATTGACTCCGCCAAAGTTATTGTCGTATGTGTAGCTGTCAGTTCAGCCATAATTGCCCTTCCGTGCCCTTCCTACCCTTAGCAGTGGAATAGCTGTGAGTGTAGGGCTTTATCTCTGTGAACCTCTGTCTTCATGGGTTTATCCCATTTTTCCAATAGGGTAGGGGTTATACGTGCAGACCTCGGGTCAGGGTAGATTCAGACCCCACCCTGGGCTAGTCTGATAGCTTCCTTGTGCCTCAGTTTTCCCACCTGTAAAATGGGACTAACAGCTCCCACCTCAGATGCTTGTTGTGAAGATGAAGTGAGTTTTAATGTTAGTAAACAGCACCTGGATGTTGTTTAAGGCAATGGAAATGTTCGCCCTGTTGAGATGCTTTAGGATCTTCACTGTGTTCCCTCCAGGTCTGCCCAGGGAACCTCCCGGATCAGCAGCCTGCATGGCACACAGGTCTGGGCTGAGTAGCTCAGGGCTAGAGAGTTAAGGCTCCCATACCATTCGTTCTGGCCTCTGTATGCCTCTGTCTTCTCTTTTGGGGGTTTATTTTATGTGGTGTTTTTTGTTTTTTGCTTTATGCGTGTTTGGTTTTGTAATTGTTATTTTATTTTATTACCTTTTTATTTATTTATTTTTGGCTGCGTTGGGTCTTCGTTGCTGTGCATGGGCTTTCTCTAGTTGCAGCGAGCGGGGGCTACTCTTCATTGCGGTGCACGGGCTTCTCATTGCGGTGGCTTCTCTTTGTGGAGCACGGGCTCTAGGCGCACGGGCTTCAGTAGTTGCAGCGCACGGGCTCAGTAGTTGTGGCTCATGGGCTGCAGAGCGCAGGCTCAGTAGTTGTGGCACACGGGCTTAGTTGCTCCACGGCATGTGGGATCTTCCCGGACCAGGGTTCGAACCCATGTCCCCTGCATTGGCAGGCAGATTCTTAACCACTGCGCCACCAGGGAAGCCCTGTAATTGTTATTTTAAATCTCTCTCAGCACACTTTCTAATACTCAGCTTGACTAAATGATCTGTGTAAATCTTCCATGTATTTCTTTTTCTTTTTTTAAAACTTTTTACTGGCGTATAGTTGATTTACAGTGTTGTGTTAGTTTCAGGTGTATAGCAAAGTGAGTCAGTTATACATATACATATGTCCACTCTATTTTTTTTTTAAGATTCTTTTCCCATGTGGGCCATTACAGAGAATCGAGTAGAGTTCCCTGTGCTATACAGCACATTCTTTTCCATGTATTTCTTCTCCTTTTCTCTCTAATCAGATTTTCTTCTCTGAGCTCCTACCTCAGATTTACTCATTACTCAACAAATACTGACTATACATATTGTTGTATGCATGTGGGTGCCATATTGTCCTGGCCACTGGGGCCACTGCAGTGATATGAGTGTCCTGGTGAAGATGCCATTCCAGGGATCTGGGTAGACACGTGTATGTCTCATCTTCTAAGGCTGGCCGACCTCTGTGAGGTCACAGTGACCCTCTGCACGAAGACCTTGAATTTGTTCACCCCAGTTCAGCATACGGGCACTAACCCACTTGAGACCATAACTATTTTCTTTTCATCCTCTTTCCATTATTTTCTCTCCTACTTATTAAGGAGTGTCTCCTCCACTATTATTTTTTTCTTCCCAAATCATACTCAGGAAGAGCAAGATCTCAAAACACAGAAACAGATATGCTTCAGTTCTTGAGTATATTCCTCTTCACCTTCACCTTGTTGGAGATAACAGCAACCGGAATTATAAAGAGTGCTGCGTTTAGATCTTGGCAGGTCTAATTTAGAACAGAGCAGATTCTTTATTGTTTTATCCTGGCCTGGAGAGTCAGTATACTGTTTCCTTACTTGTTCTCTAAAAGACTTAATTCAGAGATTTTTTTTTTAACATAGTATAAAATTCACTCTTTGTGGAGTTCTATGGATCTTGACAAACTGTACCACCAAAGTCACAGTATAGAACAAGAACACCACCAGATTCCCCTGGGCATCCCCTTGTAGTCAACCCCTGCCCTGTATTCACTCCCAAATCCTGGGAACCACTGATCTGGTCTCCATCCCTATGGTTTTGCCTTTTCCAGAATGACATATAAGTGGAGTCGTACAGCGTGCAGCCTTCTGAGTCTGGCTTCATTCGCTTAGTGGAATGAGATTTTTTCTTGTCACTGCCTGCATCAGTGTTTCCTTTTCATTACTAGGTAGTATTCCATTGTATGGATAAGCCGGTACTTGCTGATCCATTCACCTGTCAAAAGACATTTGGATTGTTTCCAGATTTGGATGGTTATATATAAAGCATTCATCTAAAGTTTTTGTATGAGAGAGTAATTTTTTTCATAGGGCTTTTTATTTAGTCATTTTACTTTTCACCTCTATTGTTCCACTCTTATTGAAAGGCTGTGGGAGTTTTGGTAGAATCTACGTCTGATAAATTACAGATGGCAGTGCATTTTGTGAAGGAATGCTGCCCCCATTCTTTCAGGAAAAAAAAAAAAAAAAAAAAACCCGGGATTTCAAGAATTCCCAAACAAATGCCAAGGATTTCTCACCTCTAAGAGGTACTGGATTTGAACCACATCTATCCACTGGAATTTATTTTATGCTCAAAGTGGATCACCTACTTAAATTTTCCTTCTTTGCCTTTGGGTTGATATCTTTCTAAATCACAAAAATACAGCGATGCTGAGCAAATGAAGAAGATGCTAAAGGTCTGGGAATCTCAGAACGAGGGTTTGTCCTCAACTTTGGCCACGCGGGAAGAAAAGTGAGGTGAGCAGTAGTGCATGAACACTGGCATTATCCCAGTACAAGGGACGGGTGTTAGGAGTGGGATCAGGCTTGGAGATTTAACTTGCTTCTGAAGGACATTCCCAAATCCTGCTCTGGGATAATTCCCCAACTACCATTTAATCAGCTCCATTAAACCCTGCCCTGTCTAGTGCACTGTGCTCCAGACACAGCTCTCCTGGGCTCTCAGTAATAGCTCAATTGTGTGTAAGTGGCTGTGAAGAGGCTCTGTGTGGTGGATGAATAGGCCCCATCTCCATGGAAACCAGCTCTGGCTGAGGGGCTGACCTTTGACCCACTTGTTGCCACCATACTGTTAACCACTGGTGCCTCTTGGGTGGAGAAAGAAAGCAAGGAAATGGCTGTCAAAGTTGTTTTCATTTTCCCTTAGTTTAGGCCTGGGTCCACACTAAGTTGAAATAACACACCAATATTAATCCAAAGCACTTAGATATTATGAGTTTAATTTAATTACAGATTCTGTCTGTCTTCCCTTGTTCTCCCCCAAGCATTTTCCTTATCCTACAAAGCAAAACTCAGCCCTGGTGACAGGACTGGTTTGTCATTCCCGCTATGGAGATGCCCGGGAGTGTAGTTCCTAAGGGGCAGACCCATGTCCCTGGAGTCACTGTGGTGTGACCATGGGCCCATTCCCTCATCTGTACACAGAACTGATGCACTACCTGTAACCCAGAACCTTGTGAAGGTCAGTGAGAAGATGTGTACCTGTGAGGCTCTCCACTAGCCTAGGCATTAGGATCTCAAGTGCAAGGGCAAATCATGCACCGTTTTGGCGATGATAAAAAAACTTGGCCACAGGACCACCTTGCAGATCGGCCAAGATGGCTTTAGCAACCCTATAGTGATTCCACAGCTTGTGCCCTGTCTGTATCAGCAAGTATTTTAGTCCCCGTGGCACTCTGAGTACAAGTAGATTTTTTTTTTTCAGGCTCCATCCTCTGCTCTGGACTGACTTGGGTTGTCATGGTTGTCCTGAACCCCATGAAGACATCACAGACAGAATCAGGCCTGTCACCCTCAGGTTTCCCTGCAGAGGGGCCCCTGGCTGGGGTCAGACTCCCGGGGCTCCTCTCCTAGGTGTGTAGCGGAGGCTTCTGGATGGGATAAACGTATAAACGTGCTGCTTTGTCCCTGAAGCCCAGAGTGTAAAAGTGAATATTTCAAGAAAAAGCTGATTTGTCAGGTTTCTGGCTGGGGCCACCCCATCAGACAAGTTAGGTCATCTCTTGAAAAGGAATCTTTTTATTCCATGAGTGGAGGAGGAAAGTGACCTTTGGTTCCTGCAGTACTAAGACCTGGGATGGGGTAGGGGAGGTTGTATGTATTTATTCCTCTCAGAATGTGTCAGGCCCGGGGAAGTGGGAACACAGGAGGTAGTAACAAGAGCCCCAGACTAGTTCCTTGGAGAAAGTTAGTCAGAATGCTAAGTAAGAATCCTTCTTCAGAGACAGAAGTCTGGAAAGTTCCATGGCTTTCCAGGAATTACAGGAATTGGATTCTTCAGACCTCAAGTCACTATCTTGAGGTTTTTCTATTTGTACTTTGATCTCATGTAATCCACATTAGTGTGGGAGACCTCCATTACTACAGACGTTAATGGGGGTTGCTTTCGAGATGTGTCTGGTTTGAGTTTCCCGCCTGGCCTGGAGTATGGTCAAGGAGGTAATCATCTGGGGCACCTCTTAGGATTGGAGAGGTCCAGAATACTTTCCAGGCCTTTAGTTAGTTAGCTTACTTAGTTTAGTTCTAAGATATTTGAACAGCTCGTCTAGTGGGGGCTTTTTCTGTTTTCCTGCAACTTGGTCGAGCCTTGGATTCTATGATACTCAAGCAAGGATGCCCACTGCGATTGTCCCTGGCCGGACCCCTGGTCACCTGGAGGTCTACGGTGTGCCTACCTTTCCGTCGCTTATTTTATGGGACTCAGATGGTGCAGAACAGCTGCTCGGGTCTTGGGCCGCGGAAAGGCAGCCTTCGTGGGCGTCCACGAGATCATTTACTGTAAGCGGTTCAGCACGCTTTTCCAATCCCCAGAAAGAGCCATTATCAGCGGACGGACTATTTACGGGAGACTGGGCTGGAGTAGCAGTTCCATTGCCCCAGGTTGTGGGGAGCCGGAAATATACATATATTAACCCTGGGTTTGGGGAGGGGAGAAATGAGCGTCCCCTTCATTCTGCAGCTGTGTAAACAGTCCAGGGGGAGAGGGGCGAGCTGCGGATAATGGGGGAGGAGGGAGGGTGCCCGATCGAGGGGCCTCCCTGGGGGCCCTGGGAGGACTCTGAGCCAGGTGGGGGAGGGGCGGATAAGAATGTGAGGCATAAGGAGGGGGAGTTACGGAGACTCTGGGCTTTTCGCATACAGAGGACACAAGTAGGGGTGATGCGAAGTGATGAAAAGCCTAAGCGGTCTGGGCCTACTTGACCGAAAGAGAAGGAGCGAGAGGAAAGTGATTGGGGAAGAAGGTGATGGGGGAAGGCCAGATGGAGGGGGCGTGGCAGATGACAGGCTCTTTGCCTTCGGGGTCAATGTCGGAAGGGCTCTCCTTCTCGACTCAGTCGCTTGTTCCAGCAGCCAATGATTATTGGGTTCCTGCCGTATACCGAGAACAGTTCTGCGCAGTGGCAGTGGGCAGGGGGTGGAGATTCCTTTGTAGGACATTGGCCCTATTCACAGAGAGTCCATAAGCCTGTGGGGAAGAAAGGCCAGCACACAAATGACCCCCCTCCTGGCCCTTTGTGTCCTGCAAGGGGGTGTCGGAGGAGAAGGGGCGGAGGCAGCGGGAGCACGGACAGTGGTCAGAGGGTTAGTGCCTTGGCTGGGGCCAGGTACTGGGGGAAGGGCTGGAGCAGAAAGGCTAGAAACAGGGAGGAGCAGGGCTTTGGAGCCAAGTCTGGGTCTGAACCTCAGCCCTCACTAGGCACTGTCTGACCTGGACTCTTCCATCGCCTCTGACATGCAGATGATGGCAGCTCCCAGGGTGGGAGATTAAACGCAGTATTTTACCAAGTGTGTTGCACGTATACATAGTAGGAACTCGGCCGTCATGCACTGCCGGGGGCTACTACTCACTCCTACTTCATTCAGCGCTAATTTATGGGTTGCCTTCTAGAGCCAGTCCCTGTTCTAGTATCTGAGACAGGCTGGCTTTCTGCCCTCAGGGGCATCACATTCTACTGGGGTAGACAGATAAAACACCACCAGTAATGATGTGCTGGGCAGAGAACTAAAACAGGGTGGCATGTAGGGTTGGAGGAGCTCCTTCAGATTGGTGGACAGAGGAGGGCTGTTGAGGTATCGATGTTGAGGTGATGAGAGTGACAGGGAGATCCAGGTGAGGATGTACTGTTGAAAAGGCCACGGGGTGGGAAGTGGGAGACGGAATCAGAGAGGAGGGCAGAGGCCAGACCAAAGTGTAGCGATTGGATTTTACTCCGTGTGCAGAGGAATTGATTGGAGGATTTTAAGTAGGGGGGTGTGACTTCATCATCAATAGAAATGTCAAAATAATTCTCCAGCTACTGTGTCAAAAAGGGATGGAAGGAAGGGACAGGAGTTGGGTCCATAGCGGGTGCCTAGTTTGGAGGTGCGTGCACCTCACCTCCTTTGCTGGATCCAGCCGCCAGGCTGAGGTCCCCCTGCCACCCCTGTGCAGGCTCCTCCCCAGGCAGATGGTCAGGGCCCGCCCTCTCCGGGTTCCTCGTACCCTCTTCCCACTGCTGCTGTGAGGGTTGGAACCCTGCCCTGCCTTGGACGCAGACAGGCGGCATCCTTCCCCTCCTTCCTGGGCACAGTGCAGACCATTTCCCATCTGTGTGCGAGGCCCTCCCCAATTCCTCAAGCCCTGGGAAACTCTATGCCTCCCAAACGCAGTAGGAACAATAGATCTAGCCCAGGTTTGCCCCTGGTCCAGTGGACGACTTTGCACCAAGCCCTCTAGGGCAACACTGCTCAGTAAAAATGTAATGTGAGCCCTAGGGGTAATTTTAAAATTTCTAGTAACCACATTTAAGAAAAAGGGACTTCCCTGGTGGTCCAGTGGTTAAGACTCCATGTTTCCACTGCAGGGGGCACGGGTTCGATCCCTGGTTGGGGAGGTTCGGCCTGCTGTGCGGTGCGGCCAAAAAAAGAAAAAGAATTAAAAGGAAACAAGTAAATTAATTTTAATGATGTATTTTATTTAACCCAATTTATCAACAATATTATCGTTTCAACATGTACTCAATATAAAAAGTTATTCCCAAGGTGCTTTATGTTCTTCCATATTGAGTTTTTAGCGTGTGTTTTACATGTGCTGTACCATCATTCCATGTGCACTGAAGCCACTGGTGGCCAGTGGCCACCGCACTACATGGGTGGCTCTGGGAGCCTCCCTTTCCTCTTCTGCACAATGGAGATGAGTCCCTTCCTCACAAGGCTGCGGTGAGGAGAGGAAGCCTGAGGGCTGCAATGGAGATTTAGGATCTTAATAAACTAAGCTATCCTCCCAGAAGGTGTGGATGGGAAAACCGGAGTGCGACTAAGAGGGCTGATGTGGGAATTTCCCTCCTGATTCTAACAGTCACCATTTTATAAGCAAGAGATAGCAGAAACGCGCACAGACAATTAAAACGATAAATTGCCTAAAATAGTGCATATACTTATGGACTAGATTACGTGGGGGCAGAATTTAGTGTCTTACTGAAATTTGAAAAGGTAATCTTTCAGCAAAAGGAAAAAAGAGAGAGAGAAATGTATTTCTTTTCCCTAAACCATGGTATCGGTAAACATGTGTGATGCTTTTTGTTAACTTGTATTTTAATGGAAATATTAAATCTGTGGCTTTTGTTTTTGTTTTTAAGGAAATAGAGAAAGGAAGGAAGCTGGAGGGTTTAAATTCGTTACGCTAGCTTTGGATTCTGCAGAATCAGGAAATCAGAAAGTACAAGTTCTCAGAGCAGTGACATTTAACTTGATTGGGAAGGGCACACCCAAGGTCACCCATTTAAAGGGTTTGTCTTCCTTTTCAACATTTTTCACAGAATGTCTTTTGGAGCTCAGCATTTTTTTGGTTTTTCTTTTTCAGTGTGGGAACAGAGTTCGAACACTAGGGTTTTCTCACTTGACTCTGCAAGTGCCCTGTCCTCAGTGCTTCCTGCATGATAGCACTCAGTGGAAGTTTGTTGACTGACGCATAGATCGTGCCTTAAGGATGGGGAAGCAGTAAGGAAGGTGTTCTTCCCATTCTTTGGCCTGGGGGACTGCATGTGTTTTTAAACAGTCCTTGTTTGTGTGAGATAATTCAAGCCCCAAGTATATTTTTATTTTATTGGCTCCCTTAGAAACATTTTAAAAAAGAAGTTAAATACAGCTACTGTTTATTTTTAGTATTTTAACTAAACTCTCCTATGATTTAGAAGCTGGACAGCTACATAGGTCTAGGAATAGTTTGTTTCTATTTCCCCATAAATATTCCTTTCAGGTTTCTTTTCGCTTTCTTTCTTTTTTATGGCCAGGGAAGTTTTTTAATTACCCAGATTCTAAAAACATGTAGCTTGAAGAAACTGATGAGAACGTCTTCCACTACCTGGATCACTTCAAACCAAACCAAACATTTACCTGCAGGACCCCAGAGGGAGGGAGACTTAGATGTCCTCCAGCAGGTCTTTTCCTTTTTAAAATGTTTATTTATTTATTTTTATTATTATTATTTTTTTGGCCGTGCCGCAAGGCGTGTGGGGTCTTTGTTCCCCGACCAGGGATCGAACCTGTGTCCCCTGCAGTGGAAGCGTGGAGTCTTACCCACTGGACCATAGGGAAGTCCCCCCAACAGCTCTTTTCCATCTCTGACACTTAGGATCCCATAGTTCTTCCGTAGGCACCTTGAGGTTTGGAAACCTCATGGCTGCTGGCTTCCCTGGGGCATTCCTGCTACCCCCATACTGCCAGCTGCCACCTGCCAGCTGCCAACATAGAACCCATGTCACATAAAGCGCAAGTCCAGTAAAATGCCAACAGCCGGCCAGATCCACACTTGTCCATTTGTGAACACATAAGAATTTCGTTCCCTTCTGTTCCTGCAGGATGCCTGAAAGAATGGTCCTACACTTGGTCCTTGAGGTTTTGTCAGCTTAACTTTCTCCTCCAAGCCTGACCACACTATTATAACAATACAAACCCCAACCCCGTGTCTCTGGACCTCAGAAGCTGCACTCAGCTCTGTGTCCTCCTTCTTGAATGGGCTCCATGTCACAGTTTGTGGATAGCAAGCGTGAAGCCTTGTCACCGGGCTGTTTGCTTCCTGCCATGTCTCCTCTTTGAAAATCTCTAATTTTCTGTCTCCTGCAAGAACTCTCCCCCGACACCTCTATCTCCCTCTTTCTCAGCCTCCCTATTCTTAGAAGCAGCTATTTTGTCTCGGACTTCCCTGGTATGCTGCTCCGCTTTTTTTTTTGTTTTAAAGCTCTTGAATGAAAGGGCATGTTTTTCTTTCTCCACTTAGATGACAGACCTTTCAAGGTAAAGCCTCCTACAGTTCTTCCAGACCTCGGCGCAGCCAAGTATCAGCACATAGTAGTTATTCAAAACTAAGTAACTTGAGTTGGCTTCTAGTTGAACCTCATGTATCTTGGTCAACGTGGGCAAAATGGTACGCATTCAGCTCCTGTAAAATTGGCATACTATTGCAAAAGAACTCATTCTATAAATCATGATGGCTACTCCTTGGGATCAGGAAGTGCTTGAGATCCCCTTGCTCTCTCTTCGTGTTTTGATGGAGGGGACATTGAGGCCAGCTATCACCCAGAGGTGGGTACGGAAGACTGAGCGTTTGTAGCTCATTGCCGGGAATGGTGAAGCTGAATGGAGGCTTTTCAGTAGCTCACATGGGGCTTCCACACTTCGTTTTGAGCTCCTCAAGGGCCATTTTGTATCCTGCGATGAGGCGTTTGTGACACAGTGTCCACCTCTGCGCCAGATTTGAGTAGAAAGGGATGAAGGGGGCAAGCGTGGTCACTGTACTTGGGGACGCTGTGCTTACACGTTATTCACAGGGACTCAATTGTTTGAGTAGAGAGATATAACCCATTTCTCCTGTGAAACCATTGTCTGTGTCTAAACAGAAGAGGTGTGGGAAGCGTAGCAAGGAAAGGGAGGGAGCCAGACCAAGGGGAGCTGGCAGGGGTGTGGGGTGGGGAAAGGAGAGCTCCCTGGCCCAAGAGGCAGGATTCTTGTTCCATGAAATGTGAGGCAGTGTTTGGTTCACCCATTCATTCCGGAGATACATGTTGAGCCACCCACTCTACGTGCCCTGCACCAGGCGAGCCAAATATACATGTTAGGACGCACAAGGTGCACAGTCCCCATTCTCAGGGAGGGACAGGCCAGCGGAGTTGGCCTTCAGAGACAGACCCCATCCCCTGCCAGTCATGGACCACAGTGGGAACAGCACCCCTAGAGGTGCGAGATGCCATGGGCAGAGGGTTCCGCATCCAGCCCCAGGGAAAGAACTAACGGGGACAAGGCAAACTTGTGGCGTCCCAGCCCCTCAGGGAGGGTTCAGGGCAAAACCGCCAGTTCATTTGTTCATTCACTCGCTTAACAACTGTTTATTGAAGGCCTCACTGAGGGGTGACTTTTCAGTAAAGACTGAAGGTGGGGGACTTCGCTGGTGGTCCAGTGGTTAAGAGTCTGCCTTCCAATGCAGGGGACATGGGTTCGATTTCTGGTCGGGGAACTAAGATCCCACATGCCATGGGGCAGCTAAACCCGCGCGCCACAGTTACTGAGTCCGTGTGCTCTAGAGCCTGTGTGCCACAAGTAGAGAGACGCCTGCACACTGCAATGAAAGATCCCGCATGCCGCAACTCAGACCCAACACAGCCAAATAAATAAATTTTTTAAAATAAATAAAGGGGAAAAAATAAATAAATAAATAAAGGGGAAACGGCAGAATTTGCTGATAAGGGTATAAGAAGAAGAAAAGAGTCAGGGGTATCTCCTAAATGACAGGAAGGATGGAAGTGCCATTAAACTGAAATGGGAAAGACTGTGGGACGAGCAGATATGGGGAGGAAATCACCCAGAGCTCCGTTTAGGACGTGTTGCCTATGAGCTGCTGCTGGGACATCCAGTGAGAATACTGATGGGCAGTAGGGTAATTGATGTCAGGGAGAAGGTCTGGGTTAGAGAGAGAGAGACCTTAGAATCACTGGCACACTGCTGGTACCCAGACAGGAGATCCCTGGGGGATGAGGGCTGAGAAGAAGGTGAAGGGCTGATCCCTGGCACTGCAGCTTTCACAGCAAGAATTGACAAGGGAAACTGAGGAGAGCAGCCGAAGAGCTAGGAGAGCCTGGAGGGTCCGGGGTCCCTGAGCCAAGGAAGGGAGTATGTGAAGGAAGAGGGAGGGATCACGAGTCAGATGCTGCTCAAGGGCCAGATGAAGGTAAAGGTTGAGCTAATGGAGGTCACCACTGTCCTCAAAAACGTGGTTGCCATGGAGTTCCCAAGGTGGACATGGCACTCTACTGGAGAGCGGGACAGACTCCAGGATGGGGCATCAAGGCAGATGCTGGGGCAAAGGAGGCTCCTCTCCAAAATGCCAGGCGTGCCTGGCCACCGTGGAGCCTCGGGAGGGAGAGTCCCTGGAATCTGCGCTGAACTCCCTGATCTGGGAAGATTGGCGTCGTCGGTGGGTCAGTGTTGGGGTTCCCACAATGCAAAGGACCGAAGCTGCCTGTGGCCCAGGGCTGGCTCAGGAGCATGGGATCTAGGGGACTCCTGGGAATCGAGGGCCTCGGTCACCACTCCCTCTGCCGTCTTAGATAGAGTGAGCAGCTGAAGAGGCTCCCGGCTGGACACAGTGCTAACAAGGAGCCCCGGATGGGCAGCTCGAAACCACAATGGGAAATCTTGGAGCTCCAGGATCAGGTCCGGGGGGCCTCTTTAAAGTGAACCAGCGACTGTCATACACTGAAAGGGGTTTGTCAGAGGGACTCTGATAGAGGGCAGCCATGCCCCTCGGGGGCAGAGCGGCGCTGGCCCTGGTTCTCCAGTGACCGGCCAGCCTTTCTTCTCCAGGAAGGTCTCCATCTGAGAGGCAGCCGGGCATTCCTTCTGACCAGTGGCTCAGGGCAGGACCATCCCCGCTGCTGACTTGATGCAGTCGTGTTATTTGTGCTGCCACTAGTCAGGGAGGCTGGCCTGGCTCTGGCCTCCAGAGAGCTTAAGTCTCGTGGTAGAAGAAAATGGGTGATGGGCTTCTCAACACAAGTGAGTGGGGTGGAGTTCCAGCTTCCAATTACTCATAAGCTTCTCAGGCTTAGAGGAACCTTAAGCTGCCCTCAGAGGAAACTCAATTAGATCAAAACTGGATTTAATTGCTTAATGAATTCTAAATGTGCTAAAATTTAAAGGCAAGCTTGTCTGGGGGCCTGGGAGGGTGAGGTACTATGAGGAGTGTCACATGCCTTTTCTGACATTGAAGAACGAAGCTCACCCCCAACACTCCCAACCTCGCCCACGGATGTTCCAGATTATGTCATAGGTGCTCGGGTTCCTAGCTGATTGACGTACCTAAGGACTCACATCCATTGTCTCATCTGATCCTCAGAATAGTTCTAAGAATTAAGTGCAGCTGCTATAATCACTCCTATTTCATAGGCGATGAGCTGAGGCTTATCGAGGTGATGGATTTGCCCCTGGCAGGGCCGCACTTTCCACCCGGTTCTCCTGATTTCCACATCTGGCCATCGCCTGACAGGGCAGAGGGAAGAGGAAAGGAAGTAGCCCCTCCGACAAGTGTATTCACGGATATTGCCACTGGCATTTATTAAGAACAGATGGGCCAAAGCTTCAGCAGAGTTGCAATCCTAAGGACTCCTCAGCATTTAACTCTCAAGACATTTTTTTTTTTCCTTATCTCATGAAATCATGCCGTCTAGTCATGATCTGATACATGCACCCCAAGGAGGGTTTGACCCACATCTGCTTGGTGTATGGGGATGAAAAACAACCTTCCTTCTTCCAGACTGTAGGATTTGTAGGACCAGAGCGTTGGCCTATGGCTGTTGTCACCATAGGCCTTGGCTTTCCACCATTCTCTGTAAACAGCTTTCAATGAGATATATGCCATTTGAGCGGGAGGGTTTTGTAGTTATTTCCTTCATAACTGAGACAATTAATTGACTGTGCTCTTACCAAGTTCTGTTTAATTGCCCCACTGGGTTTACATCCAGACAGGAGGCCCCTTCTGTCTTTTTTTTTTTTCTTTTAAAATATTTATTTACTTGGGTGCACCGGGTCTTAGTTGTAGCACGCAGGATTTTAGTTGTGGCACGTGCGGGATCTTACTTGCAGCATGCGGGATCTAGTTCCCTGACCAGGGATGGAACCCGGGCCTCCTGCATTGGGAGCGTGGAGTCTTAACCAGTGGACCACCAGGGAAGTCCCAGGAGGCCCCTACTGTCTTTTTGATATTTGAGCAAGTACACGTGCTGTGAGTGGTTCAATAGACTCCATATTGAACTTGACAGACTGATAAACAAAGCCTCCCAGGACCTTGTTTCCCCAAAGATGGCCAAATTCGCACCCTACCTGTTGTTATTATAGTATGTTATGTGTTACATATATCATAGTATAAGTCGTATATGACTGTAGTATAGCAATAGGACCACTAGTATTAGTAGCCTCTCCCTCCTACACACCCACATTCATTCTTACACATCCTATTTCAGAAGATTTATCTTCTTAAAGGCTTGTTTTACACTGAAAACAAGTCTAGGAGGCCGGAAAGCAACAGCTAAGCTGGAACCTAGTCCTAAAATTCCGGTGCCTTATTAGAAGAAATCTCTTCCAATTAGACCATTTTTCTTTCTGTGCCAAGGCGGGTATTTTGAGAAATCTGATCAAATCTATTCAGATTTTTGGACTTAACTTACAAAACTTAAACAAATGGATTTTTTTGGGCAGTGTTTCAGGATTCGCATAAAATAAAATAACATCCAGTCTCCTTCTCAGGCAGCTAAAGTTGAGTTTTAGGCAAAATCGTGAGGGGTTGGAAATGGGCTTCAGATGGTGAGGCTGTTCGTGAAGCCTATGGCTCTGTAGAATGAAGTGTTAATGTTGCAGCTGGATTCTATTCCTTTGTGAACATGCAAATTAGCAATCTTCAGTGGCTCCCTCTGCCTGCATACTTATATTCCAGTCTCCAAATGTGTTATTTGTTATTAAAATCACCATATTTATGTGCGGGGGTTTGCGGTGACTTCCCCAGATGCACTGACCCTAATTGTAACCATACAGGTTATTCAGACATACTTGGATATTTAAAAAGAGAAGAGACTCTAGGCCGGCATGCACTGTTAGTCGAGTGTAATGCAGAAGTGTGAGGGCGCCTTGTGGGCTGCGTTCGGTTCTGTTCGGCTCCAAGAAGGTATCTTCCAGTCCTGATTAAACAAATGTGTAATTGACCTGGAACCTTCCAGGTGGCTTATTTTTAAATCAGTAGTCATAATATCATTACAGATCTTTAGGCTTTCCTGATATTTGCTTTTTGTGAACAGAAAATCTAGGGAGCCTGCTAACTGGCCCCCTGCAGTATGGAGGACAGGTGTTCCCCAAATGTGACTTTGGGGGATCTGCGGCGTTTAATAACAGCTGCATGGTTATCTGGTTGTTGCCTTTCAGCCTTGCACATGCGTGGGAATCACCTGAGGAGCTTGTTGGTTTCATGCGGCTTCTGCTCCCACAGGTCTGAGGTGGTGCCTGAGACTCTGCATTTCTAACATAATGCAGATGGCGGTGATGATGCTGGTCTGAGGAGCACACTTTGAGTAGCGAGGCTCTAGAGCCAAGTAAATGCGACCCAGTTTCCAAACTCGAGAGGGCCAGGCCCCCAGAAGGCCTTTTCTATCGGCCCTAGATCTTCCTAGCCTCTCCCCTCTAGCGCATACACATTTACATTTGCAGAGGAGAAAATCATGAACATCTGACAACATTTGTTTAATGTTGATTGCTGTGGGGCCCTTTGGGAGTTGGGAGAAAGAAGAGCATCTCAGCCAGCCGCCAGTCCCCACCCCAGAACCATCAAGATTGTGAGCACTGTGCTTGTATTTTTCCAAAAATGTGCATGACCATGGCGGATCCACCCATCTGGCCTTACGATCTCAGAGGCCGCTCAGCCAGAAGGGAATGATTGGTCCAGAATAAACCCACCCAGGGTGGCAGTCAGTTCTTTACTGCTCTGTTTAGACCTGGCCTGAGGATTGACATTTCCTTTTACTGTCTCAAGTGAGAGCTATCCTGGGCTTCTTCCAGCAGCCCACATCTCCTCCCAAACTCTGCAATCCTGTGGTTGCTCCATAAATAGTTGTTGACTGACTTGACTCATTCCCTAGGCAAAAAAAAAAAAAGAAAGAAAACCCGCAAGGCAGGAGGAAGGAGGGAAAGGCGGGAGTGGATTTGGTTTTCTGTCTCTCCTTAGTATCCTAAGGAAAGGCCCAGCCTACTGTCTGGTTGTTTGCAGGATATAGCTATTTTCATCTTACGAAGTAGCATTAAGAAATGTGATTTTTGTTATTCGCTAATTGCAGTTTCTTTCTTTGGATGCTTTAAAGGCAGAAAGCATTTGCCTCCAGAATTTCCAACCGGGAACCCAGCAGGAAAAGCAGCTGCCGCCACCGCCATGACTGCTTGGGGAATATGGCCCCTTGCTGTCCGGTGCTGATTCGGGCCCTGTTTCTTGCAGTTACCCTTACAGGGGTGAGCAGAGACTTTCGGGGTGTTTGCTCCGGCGACCCCCAGGTTCTGCATGCTTTAAGGCTTGGGTTCTCCCCCCGGTTGTTCATCTGTGAGAATCCAAGGACGCGTTTGTTCTCTCCTAATTGCATACTGCGCCTCTTCCTTTTCTCTCCTCCAGAATTGGAAGGGGTTTCCCTGGCTTGACAAAGTGAGCCAGGAGAAGGGGGCTTTGTGACAAGAGGCCTGTTGTATTGCAGACACCCCGTCTTCTCAGGCTGGCCTGAACTGTCACTCCAGTGCCTTTACTGGGGTCTCTGGAACCTTCCTCAGAACTTACATAATCTTTGTCACTTCCAAGAACCCTTCCTGGCACAAGGCCTCCATAAAATCATTCGCTTTTGAGTCTGAGCTCTGGTGGAGCCTTTCTCTGAGTTTTTTGCACCTGGGTGACACTCGGGCCTTTTCACGGGACAGTAGAAAACCCCTGGGCTCCAGGGGTGAGGAAGAGGCTCAGTTTCCAAATCTGTGAAAAGGAAAAGATAAGATAATGGTTCTGGATCCACACTGTTGTCTTAAGGATTAAGTGAGTTTGCATATGCAGAGACTTAGGGCAGTGCCGGACACAGTAACTTAGCTGTTATTATTGTGGTTTTCATGTGGCGTTTGCATTGCTTTTTTTCTATAGTACGAGCTTATTCAACTCATCTTTGGGTTCCAGTGTCTAATGAAGTAGATTGTATGCTCAATAAATGTTTCTTTTAAATGAATGATGGGAGGGATGAGTTACAAGCGTGATATGCTGGTAGATGTTTAACAACTGGCTCTGAGGGTGGAGGGTGCCCTGATTTGTAGTGTTTGTCATTTTCCATGGTGTAAAAACTCCCACCATGACCGATTTCAAGCTACCAATGTGGCGACAGTGAACACTGGGTTTGGAAGAGATGCTGATAATCCAGGGCCAGCTGGCTCTCCTGCACCGCTGGGAAGCGTCTGTGATAGACAGAAACCATAAGGCTGCGGCCATCCCTGGCCTCTCCCCCTACCACACATAGGAATTGGTAATTTGGCCTTTTTATTTATTCGTTTGTTTGTTTTTATTTTTGTCCGCGCTGGGTCTTAGTGCAGCATGCGGGATCTTTAGTTGCGGCATGCAGACTCTTAGTTGCGGCATTCATGCGGGATCTAGCTCCCCGACCAGGGATCGAACCCGGGCCCCCTGCATCGGGAGCGCGGAGTCTTACCCAGTGGACCACCAGGGAAGTCCCAATTTGGCCTTTTTAAAAAACACTCGATGAGAAGATCTTAAACATAGACTAGTTCAAAAGTGGGATTTTCCACTGCAGGGGGCACGGGTTCGATCCATGATCGGGGATCTAAGATCTCGCGTGCTGCGTGGGTCGGCCAAAAAAAAAAAAAAAGCGGGATTTTTAATAAGCATGTGCAAACGTCATATTACACTACTTTGTGTTTTGTGTATGTTCAAAGCTCCCAGGTTGTGCTGTCCTCTCTGAAGGAAGCCCTGCATGCAGGGAATTCAGCACATCTGGGGGACAGATAAATAACCTTTGACAGACGTTTCAGAGCCACTTAGAAAAGGGAAAGCAGAAAATAGAGGCCCCGGAGGACACTTAATGTTCAGTTTGGGCAGCAAAAAAGGTGGTAAAGGAGTAATTAGCAGGTTTCTAAATAGCAGCTAAGAGTTAGGGGCCAAATGTGGAGAGCATAGCCTGAGGCCACCATAGGGGGAGAGAGCTCCACCAGCCCCTGTGTCGGGAGTGAAACAGATGTTAGTACCAAGGTCCTACTTTGTATTTAGGAGGTTTGCATGGTTTGTTTGTTTTGGGGCTTGGGTCTAATTGAACAATTTAGGAGTAGAAAGAAAAATTAAGCAATTTCTCATGCTGTCTGAATAACGTGTTGGAATAACCAAGAAGAGGTTAGTGTCACAAGTGGGTAGGTCACGGCCCCGCTTAATGACCCATATCTGGATAGGATTATTGTCCAGAGTGATGACCAGCCTTCATTCTCATCACACACAAAGAGAAGGCTTAGGGGGGAGAAATAAAAAGCCCCGGCCTTTTATTGTGCACAGCATATAGTGTAAACAGTGGGTGCTTAATACTTGTTTGTTTCAATAAAGGCTTTTTCTAGAAGCTGTGCCCAGCGAGGGGTGGGACCTGCCTGAGGTCACACTGCTAATGGGGCAGAGTTGACCAAACCCAAGTCTCTGGCCTCCGCCTGATGCCGTTTACTTCTCTCAGCACCTGGTAAGGGACCCGCTGGACATAAGAGGCACTGGGGGAGAGGACTGGACAACAGCTTCATGTTAGATGCCCCCTCTTCTTCTCTAGGATCACTCTGGCAAGTCTCTGCTTCTTGATTGTTCCCTGTGACTGACATCTAAGTCTGCTTGCTCCTGAAACTCGCGGACAGTTTCCCATTCTAGTTCAGATTGCAGTTAAGAGACATTCTAGGGGCTTCCCTGGTGGTGCAGTGGTTGAGAGTCCGCCTGCCGATGCAGGGGACGTGGGTTCGTGCCCCTGTCCGGGAAGATCCCACATGCCGCGGAGTGGCTGGGCCCGTGAGCCATGGCCGCTGAGCCTGCGCGTCCGGAGCCTGTGCTCCACGACGGGAGAGGCCACAACAGTGAGAGGCCCGCGTACTGCAAAGAAAAAATAAAAGAGACATTCTAGATGCTTCCCTGCTGGACATGCTGTGTCTCTGGGGGGGGTGTGTGTGGTGGGGAGACGGGAGTGACAAGAGGGTGGGAAGGAGGTAGTGTGACAGAAAGGACTAAAAGAGTGACTGATCACCCAAGGAAACGGGGAGCCCTGGGTTGGTCTCCCGTCCGGCCCTGCCCCCAACAGGTTTCACCTGCACCTCTGGTTTCTAGTGGTTCTAAACTGAGAAATACTTGCTCTCTTCTCTTGAAGCCATAGCCATGGGCCTGAATTGGCCACCATAGGGACTGCCCCCTGCACAGTTGCAGGACTTCTAGATAATTCACAGACCTGGTTACAGGCAGTTACATCCTTGTCATAACATGCAGACAGCTCTCCAGGCAGGCTGCACAAAACGGGTGTGCACTCTGTCTTCTTGCTTTTATACCTGCTCCAAGCCTCAGTGGGACCCCTTGGCATGACCCCTCTAAAAGAGGTCCCTGCCCAGCACTGCTCTTCCCTGCGGGTTTGGGGAGTCCCTGGCTCCAGGGAGGGAATGGCCGAGGAAACCATGAGAGTATGTGTGTAATGAAGCAACTGTCTGCTCCAGCCCATTTCTGAGGAAGAGCTCCAGAAGCGTCTACACACAAACAGTGTCATCTGAATAAGCCGTGGTTCTGGAGCAGCCTGCACCACAAGCTCCCCCAGGACCCTGGGCCTCTGCCTACCCAGCCCTGCCTGGGGAGCCCTACCCCACCCCTACTCCACCACTAGTATCCAGCTCCACGGGCGGGCTTTCCTCGGAGCTAGTCCTGTCCCTCTTGGGGCCCAAAAGGGCAAGCTGAAACTTATCGAGCTCAATAGATGACAACTCAAACAAACGAAAGTACTTACTGATTTTAAAAACCTCAGAAAACCGAAAAACTGCATCTTTGTTGCCTACTCCAGGAAATTAAGCCTGGGGAAAACAGCACAGCAGTTTCTCAGAAAGCCTAAAATTAGACCAACACCACCCCAAAAGAGATGGTCCTGTCCAACCAAAGTGTGTCACAACCTGGGAGAAGGTGGCCCCTGACCTTATGACAAAACAAGGTGTAATATAGGGAGAGCAATCAGACTGTTGAACGATGCATTCTGAGCCTTTGTTACATTGAATATAAACTTTAGGGATCCGTGCTTTTTTTTTTTTTGGCCCCGCCATGCGGCATGTGCGATCTTAGTTCCCCGACCAGGGATCGAACCCGTGCCCCCTGCAGTGGAAGTGGGGAGTCTTAACCACTGGACTGCCAGGGAAGTCCCTAGGGATTCATGCTTCTGAAAAAGAATCAGGGGCCTCTGAAACTACAGAGGTTTATGATCCTACTCATTGTGTGGCTGACATATTTACTATCTGATTTTTTAAAAACAGTGTTGGTCATTTTCACGAAGAATTTGGCACCAGGGCAGAAGTGCAATTCCTGTTTCACCGTTGTTCCTAAGGACAGAAACAGCGCCTGCTTACGGTGGGAGGGAGGTCTGGTCTGTGCTGCCACTGGACCCACCTGGTCATGGGGTCCGTGCTTTGTCCTGTGTTGGCTGGTTCATGCTGGAAAATCAGTGCAACAAATAACCACCAGCCTCCTACTGACTGCAAGCATTGGGTTGAGCATCGCGGGAGGTTTAAAGATGAGTAAGACCGTGACCTTGGACTTCCTATCTGCCCATCTATCAGGACAACAAGACTAGTAGCTGAGCTGACCTCGAGGCAGAGAAAGGTCAGTGTCTCAAGAGAATGATATGCTTTGGAGCCTCAGAGAAGGAGAGGTGCAAGACCAACCTGCCCACCTTAAAAAAAAAAATCCCATTTCTTATTATCATTATAGGAGCCAGACCCTATGCTTGCTAAACCTTAACTCCGTTACACCTCAACACAACCTTATGAACTGAATTATACTAATACCTTTTTAACACGTGGGAACTGAGGCTCAGAAAGGGTAACTTTAGACCAAGGTAATACAGTTCATAAGGGGTGCAGTCAGGATGTAATCCTAGCTCAGGCAGACCCTGCGATGGTCTATGACCTTGCAGGGGGGCAGGGAATGGCAGCAGGATCCCTGGGGTCTTTAGAACAGCCCCGTTGCTGTTCAGAGCCCGCCAGAGGGCTCATCGCCTGGAGCCAGGTGGAAGGGCAGAAAGCCCTGCGGAGCACCGGGGTGGCCAGATGAGCGCTTTATTTGGGGTTGCTCTTACATCATCTCGTTTGTGATAATCGTTTGTAGACTTGTTACCACTGCAAACCGTAAACAGCAATGACCATGAAGTGATTCCCTTAGCAGTACACAGGGGCCCGGGCAGCACTGCCTGGAAACACGGTTGATTCGGTCTCAGGGTGGATGTCGGTGTGGATTAGGCAGTCTTCTGAATTAAAAAACCTTTCCAACGGAGCACAGGTTTATTGCATGTGAACTTCGCCGGGGACTTGGACCAGGCTGGCAAAGGGCTCATGGAGCGAGGGTCTGCATGTGTCTGTTGCAAGTCAGTGGTGCCCCCGCCTGCATCTGGGGAGCTCGAAAGTTGTTTCACAGCCTTTTCAATATCCCCCGTTGCAGACTTGTTTGCAGTTAATTTGTACTATCTGTAGAGAAAGGGTTTGCCCAGTAAAGGTGAACTCTGGCACCCTGACCCACCCTAATGAGTTTTGCCTGTGTAAACCCTATTAATTGTGGCTGTTGCTTTTTTTTTTTTTGCGGTACACAGGCCTCTCACTGTTGTGGCCTCTACCGTTGCGGAGCACAGGCTCCGGACGCGCAGGCTCAGAGGCCATGGCTCACGGGCCCAGCCGCTCTGCGGCATGTGGGATCCTCCCGGACCGGGACATGAACCTGTGTCCCCTGCATTGGCAGATGGACTCTCAACCACTGCGCCACCAGGGAAGCCCGTGGCTGTTGCTTTTTAACTGTCCTTAAATTTCTCGTATGTGCACTGCCCCAGGGTTTCTGTTTCCGTTGGGGCTGTATTTGCACCCCAACCCCCCAAAGTCTCACCAATCTGCATGCCGCCCTCACCCACCCCCTGTCTGGTATTAGTACTATGAACGGGATGCAGGTCAGAAAAATGGTCTCGTTGGCCTAGACCAGGAGCCACGGGCATGTGAGGAAAACAGGAGCGGAAACCCAATGGTTTTTCTCAAGAGGGCCAGGAACTTCCAGGTCAAGAGAAGAGAGACTTTAGATTGTCGTGGGGTCATCTCCATGTAGGGAAGGACTCCAGCAGCGCTGTGCACAGCTGGGACAATTGCTCTGGGTGTGGTGGCAGTCTTAGTGCCTCGAACACAAAGCGTGGTCCTCAGACAAGCATCCCTCAGGAGCTCGTTAGAAATGGAGTATCTCAGGCCCCACCCCAGACCTGTTGCCCCAGAATCTGCATTTAATGAGATCCCAGGCTAATTCCTGTGAACAGAGGCACTGCTTCAGGACAGGGTTGCATTAGAATCACCTGGAGTAGAATTTTCGAATACTAAGGACAGGCCTTTATCTTGCAGCCGGAGCTGAGAAGCCACTAGCCTGGAACATTTAAGAACCATTTCTACACCTAATACTCTGCTTCTCTCCCCTCTCCCTCCCCTCCCCTCCTGCCTCTTTTCCAAGTTCACGCAGGTGTGCGTACCTGCACACGAGAGTAAGAAGATGGCATCGACGTGGCGTAATGTCTACTGGTTGCCTCTGTCGGGGCTTAGTGAGAGAACAGGCAACCTTCCCTGAGAGCCTTGGGGCAGGGGTCAGAATCTCCTGCTTCCAGCTGCTGTATCTCCTGAGAATCCAATTTTGCCAGGAGAGAGGAGAAAAGCTAAACTTGGTGGGCTGGGTAACCAGGCCTGCCCGAGGGCTCCCCATCCCAGCGCTTTGGTCCCTGGTCCCTGCAGGACTCTCCTGGGAGCTGGGGGTTCCTTACAGGCCTGAACTCAGTCATCACAAGGCCAGCACATTCAGATCGGACTGAGTGGGGGTAGCTCCCCGTTAGGACCTTGTTATGGGAGCACCGCCAGCCCTCAGGAGCCCCACCCCACGTGGGCAGTGGTTACTGTGCAGTGATTGACTGGGCCTGGGGCCCCCGGAGCCTTTGTCTGAGCCCCTTGCATCCCTCCCCGGAGGCCATTGTCTGGGTTGGAGGGTGTTAATCCACAGCCCCTTAGAAGCTGCCTGGCAAATGGAAGGTTAATGTGCAAACAGCAGGGAGCGTTGTCAGTGTGTGTGAAGCTGGACACCAAGTGGAAGGGAAATAGTTAAACCTCCTATTCACGGTCCCAGAGAGGAGGGAGGGGTAGCCTCGGGAGCAGGCCTGGGCCTTGTGCTAATCTGGCTGGAATGTAACCAGTTCGGGCAGTTTCTGGCTTAGACGTGCCTCCACCTCTCAGAGGCTGGCGTCCCCCCCAGTCCCCTCTACCTTGTGTAGGCCCAGCAGCCCAGGCCCCTGGGGGCCGCTCTTTGTTTGCAGCAGTCAAGCTTCAGAGGGGTCCTGGTTAGACTGCTTTAAGACAGGAGGATGGGGAGAGGTCCCTGCAGCCCTCACCGCCCCCCGACACCGACACCGCAGGAAGGAGCTCGGGGAGGCAGCTGTGCTCTCCTCAGTGGGAGAATCACAGGCTCTCTGTTGCAGGAATTGCATGGGGGGTGGGGTGGGCAGAAGAGAATGTTGTAGGAGAAAGACCCCAAACCTGTTTGGCCAGGCTGCTTTGCTGCCTGAAGGCCTGGGAATGCTGAGAGGGAAGCCCCTGCTTCCGGACACACTGAATTATAACAGTGGGGCCTTGTGTGTGGAGGGGAATGCTGTGAGGTGGTGGCCAGAGCGGGGTCAGCTTACGTGTCGTGTGTAAATGCTTTACGAGGAGAATGTGTTCGTGTGCTCACTTCTGCAATTTACAATCAATTTTTTTTTTAAATTGTGGACTTGGGCAAATCACCTAACCTCCCCCCACCCCCAATTTCCTCATCTTTATTTATTTATTTTCCAGATTTTTTCTCTTTTTTGATGTGGACCATTTTTAAAGTCTTTCTTGAGTTTGTTACAATATTGCTTCCGGTTTTTTTTTTTTTTCAACATTTATTTATTTATGGCTGCGTTGGGTCTTCGTTGCTGCGTGCGGGCTTTCTCTAGTTGCGGTGAGGGGGGGCTACTCCTCGTTGCGGTGGTGGGCTGCTCATTGCAGTGGCTTATCTTGTGGAGCACGGGCTCTAGGCGCGTGGGCTTCAGTAGTTGTGGCACGTGGGCTCAGTAGCTGTGGCTTGTGGGTTCTAGAGCGCAGGCTCAGTAGCCGTGGCGCACGGGCTTAGTTGCTCCGCGGCATGTGGGATCTTCCCAGACCAGGGCTTGAACCCGTGTCCCCTGCATTGGCAGGCGGATTCTTCACCACTGTGCCACCCAGGGAAACCCTTGTTTCTGTTTTTTATGTTTTGGTTTTTTGGCCGCGAGGCATGTGGGATCTTAGCTCCCCGACCAGGGATCGAACCCACACCCCCTGCATTGGACGGCAAAGTCTTAACCACTGGACCACCAGGGAAGTCCCTACAATCAACTTTTAAAACATTCTCTATCTTGGTCTGGGTGATGCTTACGTGATATTGTACATATTAAAAATACATCGAGCTACACACAGGTTTCAGGCACTTCCCTATATAAAATGTATACCTCCGTTTAAAAAGCTTTTATTTTTGAAAAAAGAAAGAAAGAAAGAAATCCTCCTTCCCAGCCTGCAAGGCTTTGCCTGGCTGGCACAGCTGCAGGGAAGCCGGGGACAAGGGTTCCGGGCCCAGCGCGTGGGCATCCAAGCGCCCGGAGTACTGTGGGATGTCTGAGCTCCCACACCGACATTTGCAGACAGAATGAAGTTGCAGAGCAGCCAGATTCTGGGGCTTCCCCACCGCAGCCCGCCACTTTGCTCTCAGGATTTGGAGAACACATCAAAGCAGCAATTTTAGGAAGAACTCCCAGGGGCCTGCTTGGACTGAGTCACCTTCCCAGCTCACAGAGGGCCACGGAGATGGCTCTGGACAGGACATGCGTACCGGGCAGCCCTGGCCACCTGCTAGCCCCAGGTGGCTTGCCCCACCCCTGGGGAGCCTGTGCCCAGTGCACAGAGGGGATGATGGTCCAGCAGGCAGACCCTAGATTCTTCTTCTGCGCTGCCCACCAGCAGATCCACGCTGGGAGGATTCACCCGTAATGAATTTCATGGTTCCTTCTGTCTCTGATTCCATGATTCAGGATCGGGGAATGGTTTTCCTCTGTATTTTTAGGCCACGAGACTCAGTCTAACATTCGAATCTTGGCTCCTCCACCCCTAGCTGTGTGGCCTTGGTAAAATTACAATCTCTCTAATCTCAGCCTCCTCATATGTGAAAAGGGAATAAAAACAATACTGAACTCGCAGGCTTGTGAGAGGATTAGGTGAAAACCAATGTTGTTGTATTCATTATCTGGGATAAAGGTTAGCCTCTAACATCATCGTAACCAAAACCACAGGACGCTGTGCCTCAGCGTCCCGCAAATCAAATTCTTCCCTATATTCAGTGTCACCCTTAGGCTGAGCAGGAGGGGCCCCTGCCTTGGGCCCCCCACTTTAGGGGGCCCACTCTGCCGCTAGCGTGTCCCCTGTCTTCCCCACAGTGTAGAGCACCCGTGGGCCCAGGAACTAGGGGGTGTTCTGAGTCCAGGGCCTGCTCCCGTCTCTTCCTTAGGTCCCTCCTCCTGGGTGTGCCCTGAGTATGGTGTGCACACCCCTACACTGGGGGGGCCAGGGGACTGCTTCTTCAAAGTCTAGGTCAAATCCCACCTCTTTGCCTGCACTACCCCTCACATTTATCACTTGGGGCACAAGGCCTGTCTTCCCTATTGGGCCGAGGCCATCCCAAGCCACAGTCTTTCTGTCCCCATGTCACCGCACAGAGCGCTTGAGCCCGGTAGGTGCGCGGCAAGTATTTGTGGAATGAGAGGTGAGCTCGCTGCAGACTAATTAATGTTCTGTGGACCTGTGTTGATTTTCTCAAACTGCTGTGTCAGTAAGGTCCTCCCACCCCATGTAAACATATTCAGACCCTAAAGAAAATCAGGCAACCAGCCTTTAACAAGCCCAATCAACCCAGCCCTCGTTTTTATTATCTTTGGGGTGGGTTTGCCTGGGAATTTGTATCTGTAGAAAATCTTAGCGTTCGCTGCTGTAAGGCAAATTTTTTGCATTCATTTATTCTGTCAGTGGTTTGGCTCTATAAAGCAGAGGGCCAGCCTGAGGGAGAATTGTGAAAGAATCCGAGTTTGTCTTTGGTGGTAGGAATTAAACAGCTTCTCCAGGCCTTGCCCTCAAACTTCAGCCCAGTTTACTATTGAAAATCGTGTCTCAAGGGGTAAGGAGAGCCGTGGGATAATGGAGCCTGAAAATTTTTGAGATATAGCCATTTCGTTGTCTTTCTTCCCTCGGAGAACAGTCTTCTGGGAAAAACTTGGATGGAGACCTTTAGAACCACACAATTTTTTAAGTTGAATTCAAGCCTCAAGTCATGGCTTGATTCATTTTTTTTCTGAACAATGGACAATAAATGCTGGTGGAGAGCTGTGAAATGCCGGGAAAAGAAGGGAGGGCGGGTTGGCTGGGTGTTCCTGGGCATAGGCCAGGTCACCAGACATTGTGCACGTGTGAGGGAGGGGCTTCAGAGAGGGATGGTGCACCCCCAGCAGACCTCCTGGGGCCTGCCCCAAACTACAGGATTATCTGGCTTCTCCATTTCCTGGACTGAAGCACCTGAAACTAAGACATCCCCAGGAATCCCCTGGCGGTCCGGTGGTTAGGACTCCGCTCTCTCACCGCCGAGGACCTAGATTCGACCCCAGGTCGGGGAACTCAGATCCCACATGCCATGCAGCCAAAAAAAAAAAAGACGTCCCTGGGGACAAGCCTTGCAAACTCACCCTTATTTACTAAGGCAAACGCTGCTCTGTCCACAGTGTTACAGCGACATCAACAAGAAGAAACGATGCTGGTGGCTAATGGCTATTGAGTGCTTACAAGGCACTAGCACTTGAGGTGCGTTCCCTCATTTAATCCTCAGTATAGCCGTGTGCAGTAGGCAGTGTTACCACCCTTGTTTTACAGGTAGGGAGGCCAGAATTTAAACCGAAGAAGAGATAATCCATGTTTCTGATTCATCATTTAAAGAAACGTTGTCTGTGACGGGCCTGGCCATTGGTCAACACCTGTTGAAAGATGTTTCAGTGGTCACTTGACAAAGATGTGTTGAATGTCATCCTGTGACCTGTACCATAGTTAGAGGTACGTCTAAGTGGTGAAACCCCAAAGCAGCAGTCCTCTACTACAAGTAGTATGTACAAGTAGTTCTGTTGGGATTTGGGGCTTTCATTACAATTACTAAGCATTTGCTCACCCTCGATCATCGTATCTTCTTTGTGACAAGCCCTATCTATATACGTCTTCCGAGTTCCTTCTTGCCAATAGCCTTTCAGCCATTTCTAATTAGTATCTTCGTGGTTTATAGTATTGTGGATTCGAGAGCATTGCTATAGTTCTTGACTACTTAAGGGATTATTGCTGGTGTGTGTGTATTTGTGTGTGGGGGTGTATTCCAAAGCTGTAACATTTACTTTTAATAATATTAGTAGAATTATTTAATCCCCTCAAGCCCACCATAAAAGGTAACTAGAAGACCCGAAGGCCCACAAGCCTGTATGTGAAGGCATTTGGTTTCTACTGAGATGCGTCACACAGGCCACACCTCTGGATTCCCGCTCCCGTGGCCACTGTCTATGCAGGCGTTAAAGGGAAGGACATTTTCAGTGGGTTCGGGACTATGAAGCACGGTGAGCTCGGGCCCATGGACACCTCCCTGACCGCGTGGAGAGAACGTTGTGAAGTGGGCGCCGTCTCTGATTCCACCAGCACCCACGTGTCTTGACAGAGTTTGGAAGGACAGGAAGATATGCATTAGCTGTGACCAAAAGCCAACCTAAGCGATCAGGGCAAGTAGAAGTAGGTGGTGTTGTAGCTACAAAGAATATGCTTTGAGCCCGGGGCCTCCTCTCGGGAGGAAATCTGTCGGTGCCCTGGAGCCTCTGACAATCCAAGTGAAGTAAGGGAGAAAGTGGTCTGCAGGCCTCAGGGATGTGACTCGGAAGAAACTGGGCCTCAAGTGCGCGGTACAGGTGTGGGTCGTTCAGGCAGTCTCATCAAGGACTTGTTAGAGATCCAGGTTTGAAGACTCCCGGAGAGAGTACTGCCAAAAGAGAATGAGATAAACTGCAGAAGAACGAGCCATTATACACATGGGGGTACCCGGCAACCTTAGGGTCTCTTGGGAACCCCAAAAGCAATTTGAGAGCAAGGGTAAGGGTTGTGGTCCCTGGAGCTGATGCCTCATACTGCCTTCTAGCAGGTTCCCTTGGGATTATGGCTCAGGGACCGAGGGAGTATTACTCCTGAGGGTGGGGAACTGGAGAATAATGCTGGGTATTTGTTACTGCTGTGGCTTCAAATATACCCTGTCCTCACCCCAAACTTGGAATTCCAGAAATAACAGGAGGCCACTAGCAAGCCTGTCTGCCCTGTAACAAGGGTCTCAGTTGCTCTCTCATGTACCTTGTGATGGCTACACATCCTCTGGATGCAACTGGGGGGTGCTGAGGTCCCTCAGGAGTGCCTTGGTCCAGCCCCTGGCAAAGCATGGCAGGTTTTTGCCCAAAGCACGGGGCCATGACAGTGAAGCACTCGGAGAACAGAGTAAGGCGGGGTGGCTAGAGCATGGGTGGACGTTGTTGCTGGAGGTTGGGGGCAGGTGTCTGGCAGTGGGAAGGGTGGGCTAGGGTCTTGATGCCCATGGAGCAGGAAGGTTTTATTCTGCAAGCAACACAGAGCCACCAGGGCTCTCAGCAAGGCGGTGAGGCAATCAGTAGCATGACGGATGGGCTGGCCTGAGGAAGGGCTACAGGCAGGAGGTCAGTTGGCAGTCTTTGCAGAGGTCCAGGGCAGTGAGGAGGAGGACAGAGCAAAGGGAATGATTTGAGAGACCGTCCAGAGTTAGAAGGACAGGACTTTGGTCCTCCGTCAGATGTAAGGGTGAGGGAAGGAGCAAAGACTGTCCCCAGGTTTGTGAAGTAGTCAGAGTGACCTTGCGTCCTGGTTCATATCTGTTGTCTGATGTGTTAGGGTTCTCCAGAGAAACAGAGCCGTGTGTGTGTGTGTGTCTGTGTGTGTGTGTGTCTGTGTCTGTGTGTGTGTCTATGCAACTATAGAGGCTGGCAAGTCCCAAGAACTGCAGGGTGAATCAACAGACTGGAGACCCAGGAGAATCGATGGTTTAATTTCAGTCTGAGACCAAAGACCTGAGAACCATGAGTGCCAATGATGTAGTTTCCATCTGAAGGCCGACAGGCTCAAGGCCCAGGAAGAGCTGATGTTTCTGTCTGAGTCCAAAGGCAGAAAAAAAGCTGATGTCCTAGTTCAAAGGTCATCAGGCAGGAAACATTCTCTCGTTCAGGAGAAGGTCAGTGTGTTTGTGCTACTCAAGCCTTTAACTGATTGGACGGGGGCCCACCTACCTTACAGAGGGTGATCTGCTTCACTCAATGTACCGATTCAAATGTAATCATCTCATCCCCAAAACACCCTCACAGAAACGCACAGAATAATGCCGACCGAATATCTGGGCACTCCGTGGTCTGGTCAAGTTGACCTCTAAACTAACCGTCACACCTGGTGCAATTGTTAAAATGTTCCCCTTTGCTTTAAAAAGAGCTCTGGTGTGCAGGACGTTAGGAAACTGCATCAGGGCTGAGTTTCGCCGAGTCTGCGTGGGATCAAGCTGCCTGTGTCAAGATGCAGAGGAGGCTGCTGGGAATGAGAAGTGAGGTTGGGGCAGCCACAGGTCGTGCCCACCACTGGGTCCTGACCAGCCTGAGGAGGATTGAGAACACAGCCTTTGAGGGGTAGACCCGACACTAAGGGCAAGTGGAGAACCAGCCGAAAGGGGGGTCCCAGAAGCTGAGGGCCTTCTTAGGGAAGAGAGCTGGAAGGTGACATTGAATTTGTAGTTAGAGGGTCAGCAGTAACCTTCCAGGAACAGTGACAGTGACATGGAAGCCAGATGGCAGTGGGATGAGGCATTGGGAGTGGAAGGGACAACGTTGGGTGCTTTGGGGGTTTTATGAAAAGACTATTATATATATACAATTTTTTCGTTTTTGGCCATGTCCCACGGCTTGTGGGATCTTAGTTCCCCAACCAGGGATTGAACCTGGGCCCATGGCAGTGAAAGCACCGAGTCCTAACCACTGGACCGCCAGGGAATTCCCCCAAAGACTATAAAATAAGGGAGAGATGGCAGCAGCACAGGGGCCCACCCAGTCATGGCACGCTGGCCAACTGCTCTGATTTTCCTTCTTTGGGGAGAAAAATGGAAATTGAGAAGGACGAAATTAATGACCCATTCAAACCATGACTTTGAGTTTAATGCAGCATGTATTTGAGTAACCCTGGCCTCAAGGAATTAATAAGTAGTGTGGACATCTACGAACGTAACATAGAAAATAAAGGTGGATCAAATAGAGAATTTGGCCAGTGACTTACCAAAAGCGTTCAGGTGAGCCACACTTAGCCAGTCTGGCTCTGTGTGCATCACGGATCCCGGGACATGGAGATAGAATTGTCACTCATTTCAAGGATCGCCTTTCAGAGTCAGTGGATGGGAACCAGGGCCTCAGGAAGGAAGTGGCAGAAATGTGGAATCCTGGGGTCATCGGATGCGGGCCCTGAACAAGGCCTGATCACCTCCCAGCCCCGCTCCCCAAACAGCTTGCCTGTGAAAGTTCAGTTCCGTAAGCAGCCTCATGCCCAGGCCAAGCCTAGAGTAGGTGTGCTCCTGGGTCCCTTGGGAAATGACATGAGATTCAAGAAATATTTTTAGGACTTCCGTGCTCTGAAATGTATCCCCCTTCCCCAACCTAACTAGCCTAGCCCAGATGCTTGAAATTCCATAAAGACCAAGCTCTCAATTTGGTTGGAGAGGTCGGGGAATGCTCTGCGGCCCCTCTCCCACCCCAGAAATAAGGCATGTCTTGTGCTGACGCCAGTAGGAATGTTAAAGGGATACTGGTTGTGATGGTGAATTTGCCGAGTGACATCAGCAGGAATCACGGTGCAGGCATTTCCTGTCTAACCTCCTGACGGTTAATTTGTGAGACTCTGCAAAGGATGCTTTCAGGTTGTGGATTCTCCATATTTCCCAGACACTTCCACTTTGAACTTTATCCATATAATGGTTTCTCTGTAATAAAGATAGTGTTCTGAGTAAGCATTTAGGCAGGGGCGAGACATGGGACCTGGCATACAATAAGAAACTTAAAAATGTTTAAAGGGTAAGTGGGTGAATGCTTGCTCTGGGGGATAAGAAGAGTGTCAAAGGGACAGGATCAGATCCACGGAGGTCATCTTTGAACGAGAAACCCAGTGGGTAGAAACTGCGGAAAGTTCTTGGGGGTAGGGGTTCTTAGCAGCTGAAGAAAGCTCTTTGAGTGTACTTTAGCATCACCTGGGGAGCTTTAAAAAAGAAATAAGGATACTCTAGTCCTACCCTAGAACATGATAGGGAGAGGAGACAGGAATCAGTGTTTTCAAGCTCCTCCAGGCAGGTCCCAGGGAGGTCTGAGCTCCTGTCGACTGGGTTATCTCCACAACCGTTCCCCTCTGGTCGAAATGGTACCCAAACTTGCCCCCTTTGGGGCACCCATCGGTGTTCAGTTGGGGAAGGAAAACAGCTGGAGGAAGCGTGTCAAAGGGCACTGCCTGGGGAGCGGGGCTGAGTGCAGTTGGTGGTCACTGCTGGCCCAGCGCATCTTGCCCAGACACAAGTAGAGATTCTCGAGGGGCTGATATCACCCCTTTTCAGGCCCTAGTGGCGACGGTGGGGGGGAGTTGTCAGGGGCAGGACACCACTCGAGGAAAAATAGCCCTTAGAAATTCAGAAATGAGAGACTAGAGATTTGAATATAGACTTTACTGATTTTTTTTTTCCCCCGATCAGTCTTATCTGTCTTTAAAACTTCTAATTAAAAAGCGATTCCCGGGCATCCTTGGTGCAGTGGTTGAGAGTCCACCTGCCGATGCAGGGGACACGGGTTCGTGCCCCAGTCCGGGAAGATCCCTCATGCCGCAGAGCGGCTGGGCCCGTGAGCCATGGCCGCTGAGCCTGTGTGTCTGGAGCCTGTGCTCCGCCAATAGGAGAGGCCACAACAGTGAGAGGCCCACGTACCGCAAAAAAAAAAAAAAAAAAGTGATTCCCAGTGCCTATGTTTGTTTTTCTACTTTAAAAGCAATATATGTGTAGCCAAAAGAAGAAAATTAAAACACCCATAATCTTGTCATCCAGAGATAAGTTCAGCTCACCTCCTGATGTGTACCCTTCCAGACCTCTCTTCAAAACATATATGAAGACTTTTTCAAAAGTGGGTTGCTATACATGTTTGGTATCCTGCTTTTTCATTTTAACAGTATACACACTTTTCCACGTCTATAAATATTTACCTACTTCATAAGTTAGGATATCATATTTGTAGCATAAGGTACTGAATGTCTTTCAGCTATTATATAAACAGCTCTTCAGTGAGCATTGTTGAGCTATATTTTGCTCACATCCTTAATTATTTCCTTAGGATACATTCCTAGGGGTGGTAAGCCTTTGGAAGACTTGATACATACCTGCAAATTGCACAAGAAAGCTTTACTAATTTACTTTCCCACCAACAGGGTATGAAAAAGTGCGCGTGGTAACTAAAGAGGGGGAAAGCCTTAGCCAATATGACAGACTGAAAGTATTTAACTCATTACTGAGTTCATAACTTCTTTACATCAAATTCTGCATACCAATGGAAGTGGAGCCCAGAGATTTCCCTTAACTGTTTGGATAAGTACCTAGACCAAAGGATCTTGACTGCCTCTGGGATTTCTGAGGCCTTTCCCTGATGTGGTTTTCAGTACACATGGCATCTATCCTGGTCCAAAGTCTTTGTTCAGGCTAGTCCTTGGCCTGGCCTGCTCCCAACGTGTGCATGGGAACCACCAGGGGGCAGTGTGGAGCTATGGCCACACTCAAAAAGTCTTCTGGATTCTCCAAAACAAAATCTTGAATAATACAATCATTCCTTTGTTGTGTGTTATATGACTTCTGCTGATTGGCATTCATAATATTGCTTTGCTTAGAGTAATATATCATCCCCTTCCAATTATTTTTATATTTTCCCCTGTAAGTTATATGTTGGTTGAAAAAAATAACCTGATCCATACTAGCTCTTCTGCAACTGGGCGCCAGGATGCCTAGGTTGTTCTAATCCCAGCTCTGCCAGTGGTCTGAGTGCCCTTATCTGAGAAATGCCAGGATGGACTGGAGGAGTGGTGTGGTTTACTTCTCTTCCAACACTAGTATAATGAAAGGGTTAAGTGTGGCCTCTGGGATGAACAGGGCTTGGGCAAGTTACTTAACCTCTCTGTTCTATTCCTCTGTTAAATGGGGACAATAATAGCATCAATTTATAAGGCTGCGGGACTTCCCTGGCAGTCTAGCAGTTAAGACTCCGTGCTTCCATTGCATGGGGCATGGGTTCGATCCCTGGTCGGGGAACTAAGATCCTGCATGCCACATGGCACAGCAAAAAAAAAAAAAAAAAAAAAAAGTGTATAAGGCTATGAGGATTAAACGAAACAACACATGGAAATACAATAGTATGGTACAGTGCTTGGTACAAGGTAATTGATCAGTAAATGTTATTTTTTTATTATTAAATTTATTTATTTTTGGCTGCCTCGGGTCTTCATTGCTGCGAGCGGGCTTTCTCTTGTTGCGGCGAGCATGGGCTACTCTTCATTGCAGTGCGTGGGCTTATTGCAGTGGCTTCTCTTGTTGCAGAGCATGGACTCTAGGCGCGTGGGCTCAGTAGTTGTGGCTCGTGGGCTCTAGAGCGCAGGCTCAGTAGTTGTGGCGCACAGGCTTAGCTGCTCCGTGGCATATGGGATCTTCCCGGGCCAGTGCTCGAACCCGTGTCCCCTACATCGGCAGGTGGATTTTTAACCACTGCGCCACCAGGGAAGTCCCAGTAAATGTTGTCTTTAAAGACATCTGTTTACTCTTCTATGCAGACGGTTTGCTATCCTTGGCTTCTGCGCCTACTTACCTGCTTATCTAAATGGTAATACCAGAAAGAATATGAATTCCAGAAATGCTGTGTTCCACAGTAGTGCTGAGCGTCACAAGCCTGGGGTCATCATCCCCCCCCAACCAGCCCTACAGAAGAGATACCAGGTTAGGGGCTTCCCTGGTGGCGCAGTGGTTGAGAGTCCGCCTGCCAATGGAGGGGACACGGGTTCGTGCCCCAGTCCGGGAGGATCCCACATGCCGCGGAGCGGCTGGGCCCGTGAGCCATGGTCGCTGAGCCTGCGCGTCCGGAGCCTGTGCTCCGCGACGGGAGAGGCCACAACAGTGAGAGGCCCGCGTACCGCAAAAAAAAAAAAATTAAGTGAGATACCAGGTTACTTTTTGTGATCAATATATAAACTATATGGTGAAATGTTAAAATAGTTGGAAGCAGATATGATATCAGTGAATTTTTTTTATTTGATCAGTCTTATTGTATTAAGTAAATGGAGTCTTTATCAGCTGGTAGACCACCCACTACCAGTAGATGGTCCCACTGGCTCTATCCACTGCCTGCCCAGAAGGCTGTGGTTATCACTACTCTTGCCCTAGGCCAGCAAGGGTAGGGTCTCTGGTAACAACCGCAGGAGCATAGCCACTGATTGCCTTTGACCTTTAGATGCATTTCCACTTAGAACTGCCTGGGAAGCAACACCTAGAGGGTAGAAGCGCTTGTGTCTCTGATTCTGTTGACTCTGAAACACCCTGCTGTAGTCATCAAGCAGCTCTCAGATGATGTGCTGTGCCAAGGGCTGTGGCAACCCAAGGTACGAGTAAGTGGTTCCTGAGCCCAAGAAGCTCCAGGGGAGACGAGGGGGGATCCGCGAGCCTGGCTATGAGCAGGGAAGTCAGTGGGGCAGCAGGATGTGTGCATGACTTGCAGGAGGAACTAGGAAGCCATTGCAAGGTCAGGGGTGGTAGAGATGAAAAAAATACTGGGGCAGCCCATGGACAGGACGTAGCCAGCAGTGAGGGAGAGGGTGGAGGGAAAGAATTCTGAGGTTTTGACCTGGGAGTACACAAGAGGATGGTGGGTCTGGGTGAGAAGCATTTGGGAATAGTGGTGTGTCTTGGGACATGCTGACTTTGGGATTATGTCTGCAGACCTCTCCCAGTTCCTAGGGATGCCGCCTGTAATCTGCTGTAGCCTCTGGATGACCATACTAAACACGTGATCCCACAGCAGTGTTCCTCAAATGTCCCTTATGTACATAATCTTTGCCACATAGTACCTATGGCATCTACTTAACATTTTTCTTTGAATTGACTCACTTTATTTCTACTTTTTAAAATGGAACTTTATTGAAAGCAACAGCGTCCAAGAAAGCAGTTTTCCGTGTATATATGTACACACACACACACACATATATATATATGCTAATGCCTACTAAAGTATTCATTTTAATACTAAAAATAGGAGATGTTATTTAATAGAATTGAGATGGGAATTGGGAATGAGGTGCAATACCCTTTCATGAAGTGAGGAGGGGACTTCCCTGGCGGTCCAGTGGTTAAAACTCCACGCTTCCACTGCTGGGGGCACAGGTTCAATCCCTGGTCAGGGAAGTAAGATCCTGCGTGCCACATGGAGTGGCCAAAAAGAAAAAAGAAATTTAAACATTAAATAAATAAATTTTTAAAATGAAGTGAGGAGGAGGCGTGAGCTTGATGTGATAAATGCACGTAAAGTATCAACATACGATATACCCCCACAAACATTACTTTCTTAGCCCTTCCACTATCCTATCCTAATTTCCTGCAGCCTCACTTCCATATGAATGTAGAATCATTTTTCGTCCCTCTGCGTGACTAACCCGCTCGTGCACACAAATTTGCGTACACAGCAGCATCGGATGCAGGAACCTGGACTTTGGGCTCCGTTATCAGGAGTGACAGCCCTGTGTAGAGATGGCTAGTGTGGCCTTATTCTCAGCATCCTGTCTCGCCGGTGGGGTCCCAGATCTCTCCCAGAGCTGCCCACCTATTGAGGGACCTCCTCAGACATTTCCCATTTCCTGGTGCCCAGGAGTTGTTGACTTTGGCCACTGCTGGGCCTGTGGGAGCCACGGAGAGGGCTTCTGGAGTGAGGCCCTCGGAGCTCCATGCACTGGGAGGCAGCTCCAGACCGCCCGGCTGTTCTTTTGTGTTGTGTACTTTACTGGCCCCAGATAAGTGCTTCCTGTTGCCCATTGATTATCCACAGATCCTGCTTCCTTTCTCCTCAATACCTGGGATGCCTTCCAGCTTCTCCTCCCACAGGGGAAATCCATAAACTTCAGAATTCCCAGGCCTGCTTTTGGTCAATGGGCTTTGCAGTCATTACAGGTTTTGCTATCCAGTCACATTCTCTATGGCTCCTTCCCCTCTGTCTAGGAACGTAGCTCCTCATGTGCCAGCCGGGAGGGAAATGTTCCAGAGGCCTGGTCTCACCTCCTTTTCGCCAGCCGGAGTATCTGTATCTACTTCAGGCTTAAATCAGAATGAACAGCCTACACCTCACAGATCAATTTTAGCCAACTATTAGTGGCTGCCCGGTGTACTGGGTTGAGAATTCTGAGGTCTTAACCCAACATTAATTGGGAGAAGTGCCATGATCTATTAGCAGTGTCTGCCATGGGTCCACCAGGGGAGTGTGGCAGCACCCATGCCCGGTATTTGCGATCCCAAGATTCCAGGATGAAATTGAAGCTTCTAGAAGACAGAGAGCATGCCCTCGTACCCTCTCAGTCATACCATAAAAGTCCAAAGCCCCATGTCCCCGTGCCAACTGCACCATCAACTAGTTCATGACCTTGTGTAAATCCAAGAGCTTCCAGCAGGCTCAGTTTCCCCATCTTTAAAATGAGGATGATAATATCTGCTTTATCCATATTTAGGGGTCAGTAAGATCAAATGAGGTAATTAAAGTGCTTTCAAAAGTAAATGACTACAGGGACTTCCCTGGTGGTCCAGTGGGTAAGACTCTGCATTCCCAATGCAGGGGGCCCGGGTTCTATCCCTGGTCGGGAAACCAGATCCCACATGCCACAACTAAGAGTCCGCATGCCGCAACTAAGAAGTCTGCATGCTGTAACTAAGACCCAGCGTAGCCATAATTAATTAATTTTTTTTTTAAAGAAACTAAATGACTACAGAAGTGTATTCTCCCTGTGTGACCCACCCAGCTCAGATGCCACCTCCTTTGTGAAGTCTTCCGGTCTTTCCACGAGAATCCCGCCCATTTCAATCCCTCTCTTCTCTGAACCTGTCATCTGCTGACTTATATTCCAGTTGTTTATACGGCTTTTAAAAAAACCTCCCCTGTGGCATATCATGCACATAAATCGCCACCCGATAGAGGAGGTGCCCATTAAACATTTATGGAGTGTTCTGTACAGAGCTTTCACTGCCTCTTGGTCAGTTTTATAAGTCTAAGTAGGCAGTTCTGTAAGAATGGGAAGCCACCTGATAGCTTTAAATAGGGTAGTCTTGTGTTTTAGAACGATGTTTCTGGGAGCCAGTAAAGGGTGGACGGGAAGAGATGGGGAGAGAGACAGAAACAGTGGTGACACTGTGGAAGAAGACTGGGACCCTTCATCTCCATTCACCACGCCGTTCTTTGATATGGACACCAGACATTTCGTCAATCTGAGGCCAGATGACCTGCAGCCCACCCCCGCCCCCTTCGAACTGGGTTGCTCCCCCCAAGTGCCTCCGGGATAGTGTGGAGCAGACACTGAACAGGAGCCAGGAGACCAGCTGCAGGTGCTGAACAGGAGCCAGGAGACCAGCTGTGAAGAGGGAGGACCTGAATCCCTAGAATCTAGAAAGATGCCCAGGGTCCGTGGAACTTGGTGGCCAACAGGAGGCAGGGGAGGCAGCTGAAGACATTAAGGTGGTAGATTTTAAGGTTTCTACTTGGGAAAACTGAAGGCACAGGTGGGGGTGATGAAAACAATTAACCTAGGGTTGCTGTTATTTTAATAGCTTTGCTTACTGTTGCGGTAGTATGCTATACAGTCATCGTAAAAATTTCAAATGAATAAGAAAAGGGCAAAGAAGAAAGTAAGAGAATTGCCCCAGATGCTAAAACCCAGTGAGAACATCTTGGCGACTGTCCTCCCGGGTTCCGCCGTAACTGGCTTTTCTCACTGAAGACTTGGTCCGAGACATTTATGCAGGTCAATAAATGTAGACCAACCAGAGGCCACACAGAACCTGGAACCACAGGAGCCAAGGCGGGAGAGGGCTTCCGGGCAGGAAATGTGTTTCCCCAGAGATGCCTATAGGATTTGGCAGGTAAAAGGCCAGTTGCCTTTATTTTCTTTCTCGAGTCATCAAGGGCCTTGCAGTCACAGAGACGGGTGGGACGGTGGTGGGAAGTGGAAGCAGCAGTGACTTCCTGGGTTCCCCTCTCCCTCCGCTTGCTAGCATGCCCCAGAGACCGTGCCCTCGGCTCCTATCACATCTGCCCTTTTTCTGCCCGAGTGAAGGTCAAATGCAATAGAGGCTGCACAGTCCTCTGTAATTATGAGGAACCCCAGCAACCCCTCTCACTCACTCTCACCTTTCCCCGCCGCTCCCATAGACTGTAAGCCCTTTTGGCTACACATCTTTTTTCTGTCCTTCAACCCAGTACCTATACTTGTGACATTTCCCAGCCTCACTTACAACAAGAGAAATGTGAATTGAAACTACAGTGAGCTACGGTTTTTCACCTGCCCATCTGGTAAAGATCGTTGAGTTGAATAACACGGTGTGGGCAAGGGCTCGGGGAGATGAGCTCTCTCGTGTGTTGCTGGTAGCGAACGGTTTAGACTGGGAGGTCTTCGGTAATCCTTCTCAAAAAGCTGAATGTACATACCTTTGACCTAGCAGTCCCCTCACAACTGGAGATGGGTCCTACAATTATGCTCAGACATGAGCAAAGTGATGAGGATATTCATGGTGGCAAAAGTCTGGGAAGCACCTGTACGTCTACAGTTATGGGACTGGTTAGTAGATTATGGTACCTCCATGCTGTGGTTACTGTGAGGCCGTTAGCAGAAGGAGGCAGCTCCCTATGTACTGGTGTGGGGTCAGCTCTAGGTGCACACGTGGTGCAAGGGCAGAGGCCACAGCGGGGCCAGGACAGGTGATCGTACGTGATAGCAGGGGTGTACCGTCCGTATACGCCAGACGTGGCCACGACAAGGCTGGAGCCAGAGGGCAGAGGAGGACTGGTCAGGCAGGGGTCCACCCAGGGAAGGAGGGCCCGGCATCCAAGGCCAGTTCCCGTGAAGAAGCTTCTCTCTGGTGTGTCCATTGTCGGGCAGTGAGCACAGAAACTACCTGGGCCCAGCAGACCCAAGTTCAAAGCCACTGCAAGAGGCTACATAGGACTCAGGAGGCCTGTAGCTCTAGGCTTGGAAAATGAAGGACCCAAAAGCAGTTTGTTTAACTTTGACTTTTCTGGAAAGCGCAGGTCTCTGCCCCAGAAGTCCCTTTACCACAGAGCAGCTGTACCCAGAGCTCTGGGGGCAGAAGTCCCCTGCTCCTTCTGAAAGGAGCACACAGCGGCCAGGAAGACATGCTCGGCCAAGTGTCCAGCTCTCCCTCAAGACCACACGTGTCAGCCTCCAGCCATCTGTGAACACAGCCAGCAGTCCCAGCAAGTCGGGGCAGATCTGAGATCCCCTCAGCTCCCGCCTACAGTCATTGGTGTTGCCCCAGCCAGTTATAAGCATCTCTTCCCAACACTGCCATGGCGGCTCACTGCGGGAGCTTGCAATCAGCCACGGTGGGAATATTTACACCATGAATCCCAGCAAATGCTTCAAAGCAGGGCCTGTCTTTTTGTTTTTGTTTAGGGAGCCAGCTGTTAAACATTTACCCACACAGGGCCTCTCCCCACAAAGCACCCAGATGAGTGAAGAGCCAAACCCTGTTAATAGCTGTCCCTGGGAAAATGCAGGTAATGCTCATTGAGCGAGAATAACTAAGTCTTAGTGACTAAACACGCATTTGCCAAGAGCTTGCCGCATGCCCAGCTCTTGGTCCTCTCCAAGTGATCACCCCTCTAAATAAAAAACCCGTTATTCAGGGCTTCCCTGGTGGCACAGTGGTTGAGAGTCCGCCTGCCGATGCAGGGGACGCGTGTTCGTGCCCCGGTCCGGGAAGATCGCACATGCCGCGGAGCGGCTGGGCCCGTGAGCCACGGCCGCTGAGCCTGCGCGTCTGGAACCTGTGCTCCGCAACGGGAGAGGCCACAGTGGTGAGAGGCCCGCGTACCAACAACAACAAAAAAAATCCTTTATGTTCATGTTACAGGTGAGAAAGCAGAGGCTCTGAAAGGTCAGGTAACGTCCTCAGGTACACAGGTCGGAAGTGGGGATCAGCTAGGACTCCTGGTTCTGTATCTGTTGAGCACCTCAACCCAGGCTCCACTCCCAGGCGTCCACTGTGCTTTAGACAAACAGCTGCATTTGATTTTTCTTCCACAGGAGGCCGGCTGGTCCAGGTCCTGGCCTTCAGGCTGATTAAGTAAAATAGCCCCATTTTAAAGGTGAGATGATCTAGTCCAGAGAAGTTAGGAAGAGCCTGGAACCCTGCTGTGTCACCTCTGTGCTCTGTCTTCCACTACTTAGAAATTGGCCTCTGGGGGGGAGCCAATTTTAAAAACAACCCTTTCATCAAATCTGGTAGGCAAAATGGCAAGATTCTCTGAATTGGGAGGGGAAGAGAGTAGTTTGAGGCCATCCAGGAAAGAAGGGGAATTATTGGGGAGGAAGGGGAGGAGATGGGGAAACTGAAACCCAGCCATCCCACTCTTGTTTTTTTCTTTCTTTCTTTTTTTTTTTTGGCTGTATCACGCAGCATGTGGAATCTTGGTTCCCGGACCAGGGATGGAACCCGCGCCCCCAGCAGTGGAAGCACGGAGTCTTAACCACTGGACCACCAGGGAAGTCCCCAGCCCAGTCTTATTTTTGAGTTTACTCTTCAGTCATGGAATAATCTTGGAGCCCCTCTGCTGCCAGTGCACAGAGGGGCTCCAAAAATATTTGTTGACTAAGTTGCTGTGACAGTTGCTAGACAAACAAAAGTCACTTCATTGGTTTAAAGCAGTACCAAACTGTGGTTCTAAATAACTTTTCCAAGGAAAATTGTGTCTGTTGTTAAATTGTATAGTCACTTATTACAGTGCTTTGTGGATTTATTAATTGGATTTATTTGCAACAACTCACCTATCAACAAAGCCTCAAGAAGGAACCCAGGGAACTTCCGTGGTGGTCCAGTGGTTAAGACTCTGTGCTCCCAATGCAGGGGGCCCGGCTTCAATCCCTGGTCAGGGAACTAGATTTCACATGCCGCAACTAAGACCCAGCACAGCCGATAAGTAAATAAATAAATATTTTTAAAAAGAAGAAGAAAAGGGGACCCGGCCTTCTAAACTTGAGCAAAACAAAGAAGGTGATTATACTCGGGGGTTAGTGCCATTCATAAAACTAAGCAAAGGCAGAAACTACTCATCTTTAGAAAAAGGGAATAAGGGATAAGGGTGTAAACCTTATTTTTTTATGCTTTTGCTCCTGGAACTGTGTCTAATTCATCGTTTGGGAACCATTTCTTCTAATACTTTCATTTTATCTTCCTCAGTGACTTCTGAAAACTAAACGTTGCTCCCACTTGGGAAAGCTGTTCTGTCTCCTCACTGATGAGTTCATTACTCAATGTTGGTACGTTTTCAAATTTAGATCAACTTCATGTCCATTTTGATAGAAGATAGAGGACTTTAAGAAGCCTCCAGGAACAGGCAGGGTTGGGTATCATAGGCTCCGGGCTGCATTTACAAATTCTCGGCAATACTAAGCCAACTGAAGTGAGAACCAATCGCTTAAGAGTGAAAGGGGCTCCATTATGTGTGTCTCATTGTCTCTAAAGGATTCAGGAAGAGGCTGGATGACCCATGTTACAGATGTGGAAACTGGGGCTTATGAGATTGATAACATGCTTAAGCTCAAGGTGGGACAGGGTCTGGAGGCATCATGAATATTGGCTTCTGGGCAAGGAATTGAGGATGCGGACGTGACCGTTGAGGAACTGACGGTTCAAAAGACAGGCAGAATTTGCAAACGGATAACTGCAGCAGCATACTGAGTGCCATGGGAACACCAAGCACAGCTGGGGCCCAGAGGTGAGTGTGGCTGGCCGTTGTGTGCAGCTGGAGAAGGCTTGTCAGGGAAGGAGACCTTGGTGCAAGGAGGGGATAGAGTTTCCCACGAGTAAAGGATACACCAGGCCAAGAACCAGTCGAGCAATATGGCACAGTCAGAGTGCATTAAGAACTTTAGTGCAGGGACCTCCCTGGTGGCACGGTGGTTAAGAGTCCACCTGCCAGTGCAGGGGACACGGGTTCGAGCTCTGGTCGGGAAGAACCCACATGCCACGGAGCAACTAAGCCCGTGCGCCACAACTACTGAGCCTGCGCTCTAGAGCCCACGAGCCACAACTGCTGGAGCCCGTGCGCCTAGAGCCTGTGCTCTGCAACGAGAGAAGCCACCGCAATGAGAAGCCCGTGCACCGCGACGAAGACCCAACGCAGCCAAAAGTTAATTAATTAAAAAAAAAAAGAAAAGAACTTTAGTGCAGCTGGTGTGAGGGGGTGTGGGGATGGTGAGGGTTGGAGCCAGAAGGATAAATTGGCCCTAGATTGCTGGTGAGTATCCCCTGACCCAGCAACCAACCAGGAAAGGATTTTCAGTAGGGAAGAGATCTGGTAGGTTTGTTTTTAGAAGTCTGAACTCTTGTAGGGTCTGGGAAACCACTGCAGTTGTCCCAAAGAACAATTTCATCCCCAACTGTGGCAGAATGGAAAGTAAGTAAAAACTGGTAGACTGTTCACATTTTTCATTTATAATACGATTCTTGATGTTAAAGATCATCTCTCAAAGGAAGCGGAGAGCATTTTGCACGACATCCTCGTCACTGTGGGGTGGACGGCCATCTGCCTGTGGGGTTGGGTTTCTAGCCTGTGCTCCTGGGTGGCTGCCGCGCCATATCATCTCCTGGGAGGGAATCCTGGGAAGGCCTTTTCTCTATTCATGGGGTCCCAGAATCTCCGTTCACCACTGGGGACCAGAGAGGCAGGAAAGGCTGGTCACCTAAAGTGGGTAAGCTTCTGCTCTGAAGCACAGACACCACAAGACGGGAAAGGTAGAGAAAGGGGCCCTTTCTGTGTGCACCAGGCCTGTCCCTCCCGCCAAGGAGAAGCAGAAGGGATTCTGTGGAGTGGGGTCTTCTCACCTGGGCATCTTTTGGAGCTGACTTGCTTCCTGACTTCCCGCTGTAGGGCACCCTCCTCCGGGAACACTGCGATTGAGTCTGTGACATGAGGCTTTGCTTCCTCTCTTGCCCGGGCCCTGCTTAAAGGGTTTTCTGTGAGAACGTGTGAGTGGGGAGAACGTGGGCGTTGCCAAGAGTCCTGGAGACTCCCGTCTCCACCAAAGCAAGCTTGGAACTGGGGGGCCTGGCTGGGGCGGGGGGGCTGGCTGGGGGAGGGGCCGTTCCTACCTTCTGGGAGGCGGAGGGTTAATCTCCAGAGCTCATTGGCAGTTCTGCCTCTGGACAGGGCATGCTGGGATTTCCTCCCAGCTGTTTTACATCATGAAGATTTGTATGTTGGGGAAATTCCAGGGCACAGCTGCAATTAATCTGCCTCACAGTCTCCAGGCTAAGCGGGATTCTGTGGGCCCAGTGCCCCACCTCCCTGCAAGAAGAGGGCTCTGGCTCTCCAGTGAGAGACGCTGCAGAGGGACCCTTCCCTAGGCCCAAGTTGAGCGGCAACAGCCCACCTGGCCAAGGGATATCCCCAAGGAGGGTACTGGAGAGGAGCCCAAGAGGCCAAAAGGGACCCAGAACATTAAGAGAAAGAGCAGCGGGCTTCCCTGGTGGCGCAGTGGTTGGGAGTCCGCCTGCCGATGCGGGGGACACGGGTTCGTGCCCCGGTCCGGGAAGATCCCACATGCCGAGGAGTGGCTGGGCCCGTGAGCCATGGCCGCTGAGCCTGCGCGTCCGGAGCCTGTGCTCTGCAGCGGGAGGGGCCACGGCAGTGAGAGGCCCGAGTACCGCAAAAAAAAAAAAGAGAGAGAGCGAGCGGCACCCGTATACATGATAAAGCCCAAATAACACTGATAGCAACACTTGATACAGGCGGCACCAAAAAAAGAAAACTTGTTCACTCTTCGGAATGTAGAAGTATGAATCTTAAGACACTCATGTTTAGCATTCCACAGTATATATAAGAACGAACAAGCCATCATGACTGAATAGGGTTTACCTGGGGAATACAAGGGTGTTTCAGTGTAAGAAAATCTATTATGTATCCCATCTCATGTCTGAGGCAAATAAGAGAAACCACCATTTTGGTGGATTCTGAGAGAATTCAACAACTGTCCCAGGGAAAACGATTTAAAAATAGGAACAGGGGCTTCCCTGGTGGCGCAGTGGTTGAGAGTCCGCCTGCCGATGCAGGGGGCGCGGGTTCGTGCCCCGGTCCGGGAGGATCCCGCGTGCCACGGAGCGGCTGGACCCGTGAGCTATGGCCGCTGAGCCTGCGCGTCCGGAGCCTGTGCTCCGCAACAGGAGAGGCCCGTGTACCGCAAAAAAAAAAAAAAAGGAACAGAATCATCCTTCCTTAACAAGGTAAACACAGGTTCTAAACCACAGCCTCACTATACTTAACTGTGAACCACAATAGCAGAACTTCCCATATATATGTATGTATGACTGAATCACTGTGCTCTACACTTGAAACTAACATGACATTGTAAACGAACTATAAAAAAAACGGGGGGAGGGGACTTCCCCAGTGGTCCAGTGGTTAAAACTCCAAGCGTCCATTGCAGGGGACATGGGTTTGATCCCTGGTCGGGGAAATAAGATCCCACGTGCCACGCGGCGTCGCCAAAAAAAAAAAAAGGACTTCCCCAAGTGCATTCCACGGAACTCCAGTCCCACAAAAAGAGTTTCCCAGATTCAGTAAGATTGGTAAACTGCCTGTCGGCCTGTCTCAGAGTCATCGCACACAACGGCATGTTCAGTAGCATTTGTAAATTGAGGGTTAGCAGTCCTCACCGTTTGGGTTTAGTTTCTTCTTTCTGTTTTTTGAGAATCAGAAGAGAGCGCTTATCCCATACGTGGTGGCTACTGCTGTTGCTTGGCCGTCAGTGCATTGATGCCACACGGGTCCCATGCGTTCCATCACGGTGCGCGCCCCCCAGGAGGGAGGTGCTGAAGTCTGGCCATGATAGACTGGTCAGGAGCCAGTTGTGGCCAGTTGGATGGAGCCTAGCCTGGGCTTGGAGAAGCCAGCAGTTTTAGTTTGCCCACATGCCATTACTGTGCAGGGAATCTAGGCTTAGCCACACATCTCTTAATCCACAAGAACATGCTCCCCACCAATGAGTGATTAGCCCTGCGGGGCTGGCCGCACATGAGAATTACAGCCAAGAGAGATTTATTTCAGCTGATCGTTGGGCTGAGTCTGACCTAGGAATTCAGAACTGCACAGCCACCTCCAGATTTCTGGGAAGGAGGCTGGGAAGGGTTATAAGCCGTGTTGCTACCTCCTTCTGCCCCAACTCGTGGTTCTGGGAAGCTCAGCTGTCCCTTTAGAATGCTCCTTTCCTCAGAATTACAGTCCAGAGGCCTTCCATGACTAAGCTGCAGGGACTCCAACTCTTAACAGGTCTTCTCCCATCCCCTACTCCCACCACTGGTTTCAAAATCTTAAAAAAAGCAGAAAAGTGGAAAGGGGGAAGTGACAGCCCTCCACTTCCCTACGACTCGGAATGAAGTCCTGTCTGAACACAGGCACACACCCCCAGCCCCCGTCATCGACTGGAGCAGGAAGGATCCTGGGAAGACGTACACTATTCCCAGCACCACCTCTCCACGCCTGTCTTATCGGTAAGGAGCCAGACTTCAGCAGTGGACGGGGCTAAAAATTTTCACCCACCCTCCAAGCCTCCAGGTTTCATTAAAATTAATGAGTGAGAGTGGCCCCTTTGTAGAGACAAGGGAACCCTCCGACGCTGTTGGTAGAAATATAAATTGGTGCAGTCACTACGGGAAACAGTATGAAGGTTCCTTAAAAAAAAACTAAAAATAGAGTTACCATATGATCCAGCAATCCCAGTCCTGGGCATGTATCTGGAGAAAACTGTAATTTGACAAGATACATGCACCCCTATGTTCATAGCAGCACTATTTACAATAGCCAAGACATGGAAGCAACCTAAAGGTACATTGACAGATGAATGGATAAAGAGGATGTGGTACATATATACAATGGAATATCACTCGGCCATAAAAAGAAAAGAATGAAGTAATGCCATTTGCAGCAACATGGATGGACCTGGAGATGATCGTACTAAGTGAAGTAAGTCAGACAGAGAAAGACAAATATCATATGATATCACTTATATGTGGAATCTAAAATACGATACAAAGGAACTTATTTACAAAACAGAAACAGACTCACAGACATAGGAAACAAATTTATGGTTACCAAAGGGGAAATGGGGTGGGAGAGGGCTAACTTAAGAGCTTGGGATTAGCAGATACAAACTACCGTATATAAAATAGATAAACAAGGTCCTACTGTATAGCACAGGGAACTATATTTAATATCTTGTAATAACCTATAAAGAAAAAGAATATACATATACATGTATAACTAAATCACTTAGCTGTGCACCAGAAACTGACATTGTAAGTCAACTATACTTCAAGTTTTTAAAAAAGAGTGGACCTTAAGGGGAGAAGAGGCTACTGTGGTTTCCTCCCGTCAGAAGCCCAGACGTCTTGGGGGGTACGTAACCACCAAGCACATGATAGACAATCATAAATAGTAGCTACTACTAAAAACCCTTATTATGCGTGTGTGTATGTTTTATATGTATGTTTGTACATTGATCGCCCCAGTACCAAGGCATGTGGACCCTCATGCATCTTATAGTATAGTGGGTACCAGCTCCTCAACCACTAGAGCAGTGGTTCTCACTGCGGGGGGGACAGTTTTGCCCCTCCAGGAGATATTTAGCAAAGTCTGGAGACATTTTTGCTCATCACAACTGGGCCGGAGAGTGGGAGCTACCGGCAGGGATGTTTAGCAGCATCCCTGGATTCTAGGAGGTAAAGCCAGGGATGCTGGTAAACATCCTAAGATGCACAGGACAGCCCCACGACAAAGAATTCTCTAGCCCAAAATGTCAACAGCGCCACGGTTGAGAAACTCTGTGCAAGCACCCTACAAGCCTGCTATGTCCAACAGCCCATAAGGTCAGCGGGTAGTATTCTTAAAGACCCAAAACTGCAGCCCTGTCCCAAACCAGGATTCAGATCGATTTCTCTGGGCCACCCTGACGTGGTCTAAGAAACATTCCTGGTAAGCAACAAGAGTGAAGAAGTGTTCAGTGAGGATCTTTGTGACTCTAAATAGGGAATCAGATGCTGGTAGAGTTGATGGATTTTAGGAACACTTCTTTTGTGTTTCATGTGGCGAGGGGTGAATTTGGGACGCTTCTCCTTAGCACCTTTTATTGCTTGTAGAGAAATGAGTGTGATGGCTAACACTCGAGGGTAAGTAAGCTCCAGCCACCTCAAGTGTCCCTACAGGAGAACATGGCCGTGTATGTAGTCATTCAGCTTCTGGGTGGCCAACCCTGTGCGAGACAGAAAAGGAGAGAGAAAAGGCCATCAGAGCAAAGGCTGTGGGGGGGGGGGGGGGCAGTGGAATGTTCAAGAGGACAGTGTTATGAAAAGCTTTATGACTCGTGTTGTGGCGAAGAGTGTGGGGTTGGAAGTCAAGAGACCTCAGCTCCAACTCCTCACGACGTGGGCAGGCAAGTCCTTCACCCTGAATTTACCTCCATTAGCTCGTCGGAAAATTAGGACAGTCACCGTGACTTGTCGTAGCAGGGATGCTGTGGAGATTAAACTGGTTTACGTGTGTAAGTCTGCTTTGAAAACTGCCACCGTAGCACAAATGTTGTTGTTCACTGAGGAAATGAGTTTAACTCACTAGACCGATGTTTGTCCAGTGCTATTAACTTGCCAAAGGCATTTAAATCGCGGTTAGTTCATCTAGGAAGTGTAGGCTCCTGGGAAGGGAAATAGGTGAGTGAGGGTGTGAAGGAAGGAAGCAGATAGGATCAGCAAAGCACAGGGATAGAGATGACATTCAGTTGGGGGGAGGGGCAGGGCACCAGAGGGTCCCGAGTGGAGCAGTCCTTATTCATTCCCACCTCCCATGGCCAGGCATCCTTGGCCCATCCCAGCTGCTGTTTCTGCCACTCGCTGGCCCTTGGCAGATGTGTCCTTGGGTTATTATTCCTGCCTGTGGATACCTTTTGGAAAGCCCAGCCCCTGCCCTCTCAGTCAATTTTTGTGGTTGATGGAGAGTAAAGGGGCACTGCCCATCCTCCTTTCCTGACCTGTGCTCAGAGCTCAAGGCCAAATCATGATTTTTCTCCCCCTCCCCTGAAATTGAATGACCAGAGCAAGGGATGATTCAAAGACTTCTTTCTGTCTCCTTGGGAAACTCTTCCTGGAGCCACCACATTCTATCAGAGCTCGAATTTTCAAAGTGGCCTCAAGAACTCTGCAAAGAGGCTGCATGGCTGGTCTGCTGCCCAGAAGCACCATATCAGTGTTGACACTCGGACAACATGTGTATTTTGCTCCTGGCAAAGACTAATGGTTTGCTTAGGAAAATAATAGCTTCCATTTATCAAATGTCTTCCACGTGCACAGCACTGTGTTCAATACTAGACATTGTCCCTAATCCTTCTAACAACGTATAAAGTTAGTGATAATCACCTTGCTTTATGGACGAAGAAACTGAGGCTCAGAGTTGTTAAGACGCTTATCCAGGGTCACGCAGCATAATCGGCAGAGTGAGAACCTGAACCTATGAACTCTCAACTCCAGAGCCCGTCACTGCCTCTCCACCCATTCTCTCCCAGACTCTTGCCCAACACCCTGCCATGCTGGGGTTGAGGAGAGGCTTTTCGTTTAAAGACTGTGTGTGTGTTGGGGATTTATTGTTTGATTTGGTTTTTTTGCAGTAATACATGGGAGAGGGTAGGGTACTGGAAAATCTTTTCAGGATCGAGAAACACTACAAGAAGTAAAGTTCCACATCTTGCATATGCACAGATATTAGTCGTGACCCTGGAAGTGTCAGGCAGATGGTTTTTATTCATTCATTCACCAGATAGTTCTGGAGAGGCTGTTTATCTCCTGGGGAGTGTTGTGCCCGTGCTGCTGTAAGAGATGGAAATGAACAGGCAGGATCACCATCTGGGAGCCCTGGGTCCCTTGATGCGTCTTGCTTGTCCCACCACTAAAGACCCTCACCAATAGGGTCTTTGAATACTTTGGTCAGTTGTGCTGTCATGTTTTTACCCCAGAAGGACAGAGGGGCTGGTGGCAGTAGTGGTTGTCAGTGTATGCTCTGCACTCTTCTGATCTCTGGCCATTGACACAGTAAGGAGCGTGCAGGTAAAATAAGCCACGGTCGTACCCCCACACCACAGAGCGCCTCCCTGCTCACTTGGGGTGCACGAGAGGCCCCCGCTCACCAGCTGCATTCTTTTCTGTCCCCTGTGCAGTACCTGCAGATGAAATGGCCCCTCCTCGATGTCCCCGCCAGCGCCACGGTCAAGGATACCAGGTCACAGTCCCCAGCACACTTGGTAAGTCCGTTTCTCCTTAAAGCATGGAAGGGACACTCTCACTGTCTTGTCCCATGTCCCTGCCTCCACCTTCCCGCAGTTCTAGCAAGTATTGCCCCAAGTGTGTGAGCCGAACGAGTCAGGGGCACAACAGTTAGGGTGTTGCCCGTGCACGCCCCCATCACTGCCATCTCGGCACACGTTCATACCACCCGGGATGTTGTGAGATCGGAAACGCCAGCGCTGCCCCTGGCTGGTGACCCCCGTCCTCCCCTGCTGCCCACCTGAGCAGTGGCATTCTCCATGCTCTCCTTTCTTTCCCGCTGGAGCTCCGTCAGCAGCCCCCGATTCTCCTGCAGAGCTGCATGGCGACACTTGAAGAGGCTCTTCTATAAAGGATGTTAGAGAAAAGAATTAAATTAAAACATAGGCAAACAAAAATCCCGAGGGGCAACTGAGGCCTTCCTGCCAAGGTCCGAGGCAACACAGCCACAAAGGAAGGTCTGGTGTGTCCCAGGAGGAAGAGAAATGGGATCTGACAGGTCTCCTCACCTGGGCTTGCAACAGACTGAAATCGTTAGGACAGGAGATGTTCCCAGCCGGGACCCTGCACCCCCTTTTCCTGGACTTTCTTAAGAGCTTGGGGCAACCCACATGCCTCACAAGCTAACTGTTGTTGTCCCCTGTGCAGTGGATCTTAGAAACACAGAGGGTCCAATTAGAAGGAACCCCAGCTGGTGTGACTCATCCATTTTACAGACAGGGAGACCTGGGAATACATGATGCTTCTAAAACTTTATTAGGGCAAATTTCAGTGGTTCCCTTCAGCCACACTGGGTTGTTTTCAAGCAAATCCAGACATAGTATTTCATCTCCTTCAGGACGTTTTAAGATATCCTCATAGCCCTTTTTCGTTAGAAGCTTAGAGCCTAGTTGAGGAGAAGGAAGGTATACGTAGAGAGATACATAATGGCACAGTGAGCCCGTGTGATTTCCAGGAATCATGACACCAGCTTACAGTGGCAGAGCCCTTGGTGGTACACAAAGCAATGTCATGTGTAGTTCTGAGGTGACCGTCATAGCCATCCACTGGGGAGACACGTGGGGATTGCTGTTTCACAATCTCTAGGAGAAACCAGTGAGCAACAGGGCCAGCCGTCCTGTGCAGGCTGCCCTGAGAGGTCTGTGGCCAGTCACCAAGTCCTGAGTAAGCCTGTAGGGCCTGTGGCCTTCCAGATTCCAGGACAGCTTGGGATGGCCGAGCGCGAGGTACAGGCGCCCTCTAGTGGTCAGTCATTGTGGAGGACACGGCATCCCAACCCCCACCCCCACCCCCCAACAAAGTTGGCTTGTCCCCTCCCAGCACAGCTGTCTCTGTTTCAAATCGCACCCCACCCATCCTGTGGCATCCCCCAGCCAGTATCCTTCACATACTGTCTTCGTATCTTCTCAAATTTTCATTTACGTTTAGAGGAAGTGAATTCTCTTTAAAATTAACACACGGACTCTTTGAGTTTCCCATCCTCCCTGTTGCAGAGCAATCCAGCTCTGAAAAATGAAATAAAAAGCCTGTGTATGGCCCTCCGCCTCCTGTGATGCATCATGTTATTTCCCTTCTGATGTTCACCGCCCAACTTCACGCAAGAGCTAGACCTTGCACCTCCATCCCCGATCCATTTGCCATCTGATACCTAGTCTAGTCATTTGCCCAACTTTTTCTCAGCCCTCTGCTTCCTATAATTCTTTCATTGGCTCCGGGAGACTGTATTAATAGACATTATCAAGGGTTTTTTTGCCCTAAGCTTCCATTTTCTTTCTGGATTCTTTTCCTTAAATAAATCAGCTACTCATCCTCACTTATTATCTCATTGTAAGTGGCATGAAAATATATGAAATCCCTAAGCTCTTAACAAGGTTCTCTACCCATAGTTCCCACTGCCAGGCAAACCTACAGCCACTTCAGATGTGTGTTATACGGATATGATCTCAGGACTGCGGTGGAGCAGGGGCTCATGTTTTGTCTGACAGTGGAAAACCGGGAACAGTGGATACATTACATGGTAGACAGCAAAATGGATACTTTTCTAGTAAGTTGTATATTATTACACTCTACGCTCTAATATAGATAAACAGACCTCAAAAACTTAAAGAACATTCATGGGAGAAAACCTTAACATTAACTTGAAATTCTGTAGACTGGGAGAAGACCGCCATTCTCCATTTTCAAGTCAGGCCTTCTCATTCTAACTTCTGAGAGACACGTGTGTACGTGTATGTAGGAGCCAGACCTGAGATGCCTGTGTGTTGGAGGTTGTTTAATAAAGTGGGCTTGAGTCCCACCTCCACCTCTTCCTACTTGTGCAGCTGCAGGAAATTACCTCATCTCTCTTTGCCTTGGTTTCCTCATCTATAAAACAGGAATTAGAAGAGGACTTGACCTCAGAGTTGTGTGAAAATGAAGCCGCGCATTGTAATGAGTTTAGAATTGTAACTTGCACAGAATAAGACTCAGTGGTGGCTAGCTTGCTACTATCACCAGCACCACCACTAGCACTGCTTTGATGAAGAGAGGGAAAGAACAATTAAAATACTGTTCATTTAGCAGACTAAGAGGTGATGAAGGCTCAAATTATTAAGTGCCAGATCAAATAGACACATTGCAAAGGTAACGGAGGTAATAAGCCTGGAGAATTTAGCATCTGCTCTCTCAAGGATATGATTTAACTGGTCTGGGGTGGGGCTGGTATCTTAGTTTTCTAAGCTCCCTGGAAGATTCTAAGGGGCAGCCAGAATGGAGAATCTGATATGCCCTCAGTGCATATCAGAGGCAAAAGGGAAGGAGGGACCAGAGACCATCCCAGTTTATTAGATGCCGGATTCTGTAGGCTGCAGGCGTAAGCGGAGAAGCAGGTTACCGGAAGTAGTCGGAGGTTTGGACGCTGGCTTTTTTTTTTTTTTTTTTTTTTTTTTTTGTGGTACGCGGCCCTCTCACTGCTGTGGCCTCTTCCGTTGCGGAGCACAGGCTCCGGACGCGCAGGCTCAGCGGCCATGGCTCACGGGCCCAGCCGCTCCGCGGCATGTGGGATCCTCCCGGACCGGGGCACGACCCCGTGTCCCCTGCATCGGCAGGCGGACTCTCAACCGCTGCGCCACCAGGGAAGCCCAGCTGGCTTTTTTTATTAGAAAAATGAAAACACTGGATTATGGAATTCCTTTTGGAATCACGAGCAGAATATTTTGAGATGAGTTTGGCCCTGGGAGAAGGGCGAATGGAGGAAACAGCCTGCATACTTGGAGAGATGCAGTGAGTCGTGTCGAAGCTGCCTGTCGGGGAAATGTGTACAAATAAGCCGCAACTGGGCCAGGGTGGGGATGGAGTTACGTGTTATTACCACTTGAATTTTTATGCCTTTGAAACAAGCTCTAAAAACTAAGTATCCCTGAGTGTAGACTGTTACCCTGATCCCTCCCCGTGGCCCACGTGCCTGCTCCGTGTCATTCCCTCCACCCTCTCCCCGGAACGCCGCGCCCAACCACACAAAACAAATAGACGCGCTTCCAGAGTATAACCAACCCAAAGATAGGACTCTCGACTCTTTTGCTCACGTTTGTTTACCTGGCACCTGTCATGATGCCTGGCACAGCATAGGTACTCAGGAAGCATTTGTGAATGGATGGAGAATCAGTGATCTGGGGAAAGGTAGATGCCCATTTCTGAACCCCTCTCTGCCCCTGAGTCCAATTCCTCTTCTCGTTCAGGATTTTTAATTAAATCTTTTTTTTTTTTTTTTAATTTTTTGACCACACCATGTGGCATGTGGGATCTTAGTTCCCCGACCAAGAATCGGACCTGCACCCCCTGTGTTGAAAGCATGGAGTCTTAACCACTGAACCATCGGGGAAGTCCCTAATTAAATCGTTTTTGAAACCAGAAAAGTCATGCACGTGTGTGGAACACTTGGGAAAATGCAAAAGTACACAGAAAAAGACCTGTAATCCCACAACCCACAAGCATGTTATTTCAGTCTCTTGTCTGTGTGTGTGCACACCTGTAACTTGCTTTCTAGATGATGACTGAATACTTCTTTTAACCATAATGAACACCCTGTTTTAGCACTAAGCTTTGTGCCCCACTCAGAAGCAAGGCGCAGAGCTTTGTATCCAATGGCTAATGGAAGGCAGGGCCTGGAAGCCCTCCTAAAGGGTGACTGTCTCACTGCTCCGAAGAAGTAGCTGAGCTGAGAGCTGAGAAGCCTGACTTTGATCAGCATGCCAGCTCTCGATTAAAAACATTCATCGAAGTTTCCCTTTTTAAATTATATAGTTTCTCCATCTTATAAATATACCTGTGTAGACCCCAAAATTCATCATATAGCCTGTTGCTACTCCACTCTGCCTCCAGTGCTGATTTCAATTCCTACTACACAGTATTCGCTTTTTATTTGGATATAAGTTTAAACTTTCAGAAAAATTGCAAGAATAATACAACGAACTCCCATATACTTTTTATCTAGATCCAGAGATTTTGCCCCATCCCTTGCCCACCCTGCACTCCCTCCCTCTCTCTCTCTCCCTCTCTCTCTCTCTCTCTCTCTCTCTCTCTCTCTCACACACACAGACACATGCAGTATATATGAGTTTTTCTTAACAATTTGCCAGTAAGTTGGAAACATTGTGTCCCTTTACCCCTAAATACTTCAGATGTATTTCTTAAGAAGAAAGACAGTATCTTACAATGACCACAGTACAGTTTTCAAAATCAAGAAATTAACATTTCATATTACCTAACCCACAATATATATTCAAATTTCAGTAAATGTCCCAGTAGTGTCTGTTAAGCTGTATGTGTTTCTTGGTCCACAGTTCAACCCAGGATCACAGGTTACATTTCATTGCCAGTCCTTTAGTCTCCTTTGATCTCACAGAGTTCCTTAGCCTTTCTCTTTCCTGACCTTGACATCTTTGGAGAAGTACAGACCAGCTATTTTGTAGAATGTCCCTCCATTTGGGTTTGTCTGAGGTTTCCTCATGGTTAGATTCGGGTTGCGCTTTTTTGGCAAGAACACCACCGCACTGATGTGCGCCTCTCCGTGCATCACCTTGGGAGTCCGATGTCCATTTGTTCTTATTTATTTATTGTCCATTTGTCCCAAAGTCGGTGATGCTGGCTTTGATCATTTGATTAAGGTGGTGTCTGACATGTGTTTCCTCTGTGAGGTTATTCTTTCCCTTTGTAATTAATAAGCGCTCTGTAGGGAGAGGCTTTGAAGTTACATAAATGCCCTGTTTCTCATCAAACTTGCACCCACGATTCATGGCAGGCATTGAAGATTATCGACCTCCATCATTCCTTTATTAGTTTCTGCTACTGAGATTTAGCTTTTGGGAAACCTTACCTGTGTCTCCCAGCTCATTACTCTTAGTGAAGAGCAGAATGGACATCGTGGCAAGTCAGGTCTGTGCACTGATGACACAGATGAAAAAGATGGTGATAGAGGACAGAAGCTAAAAACCAGTCTACAAATAGTGTTCCTGAAGAAGAGACCACACAACCAATAAAAACGGCAGTGGGCAATAAGAAAGTGAAACTGGGCTTTAAAAACAAAAACTAGGGGGCTTCCCTGGTGGCGCAGCGGTCGAGAGTCCGCCTGCCGATGCAGGGGACACGGGTTCGTGCCCCGGTCCAGGAAGATCCCACATGCCGCGGAGCGGCTGGGCCCGTGAGCCATGACGGCTGAGCCTGCGCATCCGGAGCCTGTGCTCCGCAACGGGAGAGGCCACAACAGTGAGAGGCCCGCATACCGGAAAAAAAAAAAAAAAACAACAACTAGGGACTTCCCTGGCAGTCCAGTGGTTAAGACTCCGTGCTTCCACTGCAGGGGCCATGGGTTCCATCCCTGGTCGGGGAACTAAGATCCCACATGCTGCACGGCATGTCCAAAAAATAAAAAACAAGTAAATAAATAAAAAACCTCAAGCGTATAGCTTGAAAGCACTCACCTGAATTCTACAAAGTAAATGAAAATTGACATTTACCTAGACACGTCCTGGCAACAGTCTGAACCGTAAGGGTTTAATTTGTTTTTTTCTTCCTACAAGCAGCTATGCAGGAAGGAAAAGGCCAGTGTCAAAGGAACAAAAATAAAGGTAAACTCTGGATTCTCTTTTGCTGCCTTTAATGCCAGCAAACAGTAGAAAAGGGAGAGTCTTGATAAGGAAAGATTTATACCAAGAATTTTGTGCCCAGTCCAATTTGCAAAGACCTCAGAAATGTACCACTGCTTCCAAGAAGGACCTAAAGCACCTTCTAATTCCTTGCAGCGTTTTCTCTCTGCTGCTGCCCTACAGAGACCCTGGTTTATCTTCACATCTTTCAGAGCCTTCAGCTTACTGCTTGCCACCTGTGAGGAGCTCAGAGAATATTTGTTAGTACGTTAATATAGACTCTCATCCCATCATTTTCTTCTCTGCGCTCCAGTCCACTGGCTTCCCGGGGGTTCCTCAAACACGTGGAGCACCCTGCCCACCTCGGAGCCAATGCGCTGGGTGCCTTCTGCCAAAACACCCTTCCCTCTCATGCCCACACACCTCACTCCACTGCCTTCATGTATTCATTCAAAAGTCATTTTCTCATTGAGGCCTTCCCTGGTCAGCGTGTGTAACTTATAACCACGCCTGCCTCGCTTCTTATCTGCCGTCCCTGACTTGATTTTTCTCCTTAACATTTATCACTATCTAATATTTTAGTTATTTATTTGGCTTATTGTCTGTCTGTCCAATTAGAATGTACCTAATGCAAGGATAGGTATTTTTGTCTAAAAAGACAAGATGCTCTAGTGCGTTCACGAGACCTAGAACTGTGCCTGGCACATATTTGATGCAGCATAAATGCCTGTGATCCGTATTTTCTGCAGGGCCAATTAGATCAGCAATCCAGCCATGTCGTCAGAGACCCAGGTTCTTTCCACCTCTGCTTGTTGGCCTCCAGCCCTTTGACTGCCCAACTCGGTCCTTGCTGTGTAGACAGTCTCCACAAACATTTACCCAATAAATAAAAGTGTGAATTTCCATTTCTCTCGAAAATTCTGTATAGGAGACATGTTCAAATTTCCTTTCTTTAATAGGATACGATGACAGAATTGGCAAAGAGCTTACATTTCGCCTTTAAAGTAGTATTTGTTAGAGAGTGGTGTGTGTGTGCACACAGAGAGAATTAGGAGTTTTTTCCCTCAACTTTAATTAAGTTCCTGTTTGCCCCTGCTTATATTATAAATCCACCGCTGTGACTGGACTAGTATTTTAGGAACAAACCAGTTTCCTTTTTCCCCCAAGTCCTGCATTTGAGCACATAATCTCTTGAAAAAACAGTTCTGGCCCACTAAAAGAGACGGTTTTCTCAACCACTAAACAGACGATTGATTGTGGATAGAGCTTTTTTTTTTTTTAATTTATTTATTTATTTATTTTTGCTGTGTTGGGTCTTCATTTGTGCAAGGGCTTTCTCTAGTTGCGGCAAGTGGGGGCCCCGCTTCGTCGCGGTGCGCGGGCCCTCTCACTGTCGCGTCCTCTCTTGTTGCAGAGCACAGGCTCCAGATGCGCAGGCTCAGTAGTTGTGGCTCACGGGCCCGGTTGCTCCGCGGCATGTGGGATATTCCCAGACCAGGGCTCGAACCCGTGTCCCCTGCATTGGCAGGTGGATTCTCAACCACTGCGCCACCAGGGAAACCCTGAGCATATTTCTTAAACATATAAAGTCAGGTACAGTTAGCAACCCGGTGCACCTCTGAGGCTCTTTTCTGGGCAGCCTGTTCGGTGGTCTGTGTCTGCTTTGTAGGTGATACCACAGAATTAAGGCTCCTCTTTGCCTGATCTAAAAAACGTTATCCTTCTTATCGCTGAAATTCAGATCAGGAAGAAAAGGAGGTAGTGAATTAACACTCGGGGCAAGAGGCTTTGTGAAGGCCTCAAGCCAGTTACTGAGAGAAGCAGGCAGTGGAGAGTGGCAGGGCCTCATGGAAGGATGGTTTGTGGAGAGGTGGCTGGTCCATCTGTGGTGGTGCATGGGCTTTACTTAGAACTTGGAAGAAAGTCATGAACCGTAGAAGAGAGGATGAATTGCTTCCTCAGGACCAGGAGTTTCAGGGAGAACTTTGGCTTGGACCAACCCTAGAAACAGACCAAAACAGACAAGAAACACTTGAGCTGGGAAAGGGGTGGGTCTACGTGATGGGCTGGAAGGATTCAGGTCCAAGGTGGCTCTGAGATGCTCTTCTTTGGTTAAAACTGGACTCGGCTACCTTGCCCAGGGAACACCTGTACTCTGGGTTGGGCGTGCTCTTTGCACTGCAGAGCAAGCTGTCCACAGAGAGGTGTGTGTTGGTTCTCAACATTCCTGCCCTTGGCCTGTGTTTATGCTGTGGACATCCTGCCCCTGGGGACAGCGAAGGAGCAAAAAGAGCGGGAACTTTTCTTGGGAGGGTAGCCTCCTAGGAGAGCTTTGCCTGAGTCAGCCCTGAAGGGAGTGATTTTTGCTAATCAGTCCCAGAGGCCTCATCTTCCCAGGCTGACCAAGGAAAAGTCTACCTTCCTTTTTCTTTCTGAGAACCCCACCACCTTCCAGTCCATTTTTTGGAAAATGACGCCACCTAATGGGAACCAATACTAATAACTCACGGAGTGTTAAAGTGAGGAGACCTGCATTTTAGATATAACTCACATATTTCTGCTTTGTACTTAACTCTCCACCCATTCGGTGCTGTTTGCCAGTTTCTTTGTTTTTTTCTTTCTAAAAATTTTATTGCAAAATTGTCCAACCATATACAAAACCAGACAGTACAAAGAAATCCCATGTGCCCATCTCCTAGCCTTAACAACCGTCAGTATTTTGCTGTTTATTTCATCTATCTTCCCAACACCCCTTCCCTTGTTTTTTCTTTTATTATTTTTTTGAATTTTATTTTATTTTTTTATACAGCAGGTTCTTATACACATCAGTGTATACATGTCAATCCCAATCTCCCAATTCATCACACCACCACCCCCACCCACTGCCGCTTTCCCCCGTTGGTGTCCATACATTTGTTCTCTACATCTGTGTCTCAATTTCTGCCCTGCAAACCAGTTCATCTGTACCATATTTCTAGGTTCCACATATATGCATTAATATACGATATTTGTTTTTCTATTTCTGACTTACATCACTCTGTATGACAGTCACTAGGTCCATCCACGTCTCTACAAATGACCCAATTTTGTTCCTTTTTATGGCTGAATAATATTCCATTTTATATATGTACCACATCTTCTTTATCCATTCGTCTGTCAGTGGGCATAGAGTTTGCTTCCATGACCTGGCTCTTGTAAATAGTGCTGTAATGAACATTGGGGTGCATGTGTCTTTTTGAATTATGGTTTTCTCTGGGTATATGCCCAGTAGTGGGATTGCTGGATCATATGGTAATCCTATTTTTAGTTTTTTAAGGAACCTATACTGTTCTCCATAGTGGTTGTATCAATTTACATTCCCACCAATAGTGCAAGAAGGTTCCCTTTTCTCCACACCCTGTCCAGCATTTGTTTTGTGTAGATTTTCTGATGATGCCCATTCTAACTGGTGTGAGGTGATACCTCACTGCAGTTTTGATTTGCATTTCTCTAATAATTAGTGATCTTGAGCAGCTTTTCATGTGCTTCTTAGCCATCCCTATGTCTTCTTTGCAGAAATATCTATTTGGGTCTTTTGCCCATTTTTGGATTGGGTTGTTTGTTTTTTTAATATTGAGCTGTGTGAGCTGTTTATATATTTTGGAGATTAATCCTTTGTCCATTGATTCGTTTGCAAATATTTTCTCCCATTCTGAAGGTTGTCTTTTCGTCTTGTTTGTAGTTTGCTTTGCAAAAGCTTTTAAGTTTCATTAGGTCCCATTTATTTGTCTTTGTTTTTATTTCCATTACTCTAGGAGGTGGATCAAAAAAGATCTTGCTGTGATATATGTCGTAGAGTGTTCTTCCTATGTTTTCCTCTAAGAGTTTTATAGTGTCAGGTCTTACATTTAGGTCTCTAATCCATTTTGAGTTTCTTTTTGTGTATGGTGTTAGAGAGTGTTCTAATTTCATTCTTTTACCTGTAGCTGTCTAGTTTCCCCAGCACCACTTATTGAAGAGGCTGTCTTTTCTCCATTGTGTATCCTTGCCTCCTTTGTCATAGATTAGTTGACCATAGGTGCGTGGGTTTATCTCTGGGCTTTCTATCCTGTTCCGTTGATCTATATTTCTGTTCTTGTGCCAGTACCATATTGTCTTGATTACTATAGCTTTGTAGTGTAGTCTGAAGTCAGGGAGTCTGATTCCTCCAGCTCCATTTTTTTCCCTCAAGACTGCTTTGGCTATTCGGGGTCTTTTGTGCCACCATACAAATTTTAAGATTTTTTTGTTCTAGTTCTGTAAAAAATGCCATTGGTAATTTGATAGGGATTGCATTGAATCTGTAGATTGCTTTGGGTAGTATAGTCATTTTCACAATATTGATTCTTCCAATGCAAGAACATGGTACATCTTTCCATCTGTTTGTATCATCTTTAATTTTTTTCATCAGTGTCTCATGGTTTTCTGCATACAGATCTTTTGTCTCCCTAGGTAGGTTTATTCCTAGGTATTTTATTCTTTTTGTTGCAGTGGTGAATGGGAGTGTTTCTTTAATTTCTCTTTCAGATTTTTCATCATTAGTGTACAGGAATGCAAGAGATTTCTGTGCATTCATTTTGTATCCTGCAACTTTACCAAATTCATTGATTAGCTCTAGTAGTTTTCTGGTGGTATCTTCAGGATTCTGTACGTGTAGTGTCATGTCATCTGCAAACAGTGACAGTTTTACTCCTTCTTTTCCAATTTGTATTCCTTTTATTTCTTTTTCTTCTCTGATTGCCATGGCTAGGACTTCCAAAACTATGTTGAATAATAGTGGTAAGACTGGACATCCTTTTCTTGTTCGTGATCTTAGAGGAAATGCTTTCAGTTTTTCACCAGTGAGAATGATGTTTGCTGTAGGTTTGTCATATATGGCCTTTATTATGGTGAGGTAGGTTCCCTCTGTGCCCACTTTCTGGAGAGTTTTTTATCATAAATGGGTGTTGAATTTTGTCAAAAGCTTTTTCTGCGTCTATTGAGATGATCATATGGTTTTTCTTCTTCAATTTATTAATATGGTGTATCACATGATTGATTTGCGTATATTGAAGAATCCTTGCATCCCTGGGATAAATCCCACTTGATCATGGTGTATGATCCTTTTAATGTGTTGTTGGATTCTGTTTGCTAGTATTTTGTTGAGGATTTTTGCATCTATATTCAACAGTGATATTGGTCTGTAATTTTCTTTTTTTATAGTATCTTTGTCTGGTTTTGGTATCAGGGTGATGGTGGCCTCATAGAGTGAGTTTGGGAGTGTTCCTTCCTCTGCAATTTTTTGAAGAGTTTGAGAAAGAGGGGTGTTAGCTCTTCTCTAAATGTTTGATAGAATTCACCTGTGAAGCCATCTGGTCCTGGACTTTTGTTTGTTGGAAGATTTTTAATCACAATTTCAATTTCATTACTTGTGAGTGGTCTGTTCATATTTTCTATTTCTTCCTTGTTCAGTCTTGGAAGGTTATACCTTTCTAAGAATTGGTCCATTTCTTCCAGGTTGTCCATTTTATTGGCATAGAGTTGCTTGTAGTAGTGTCTTATGATGCTTTGTATTTCTGCGGTGTCTGTAACTTCTCTTTTTTCATTTCTAATTTATTGATTTGAGTCCTCTCCCTCTTTTTCTTGATGAGTCTGGTTAATGGTTTGTCAGTCTTGTTTATCTTCTTGAAGAACCAGCTTTTAGTTTTATTGATCTTTGCTATTGTTTTCTTTGTTTCTATTTCATTTATTTCTCCTCTGATCTTTATGATTTCTTTCCTTCTGCTAACTTTGGGTTTTGTCTGTTCTTCTTTCTCTAGTTCCTTTAGGTGTAAGGTTAGATTGTTTATTTGAGGTTTTTCTTCTTTTTTTTTTTTTTTTTTCTTCTTGTTTCTTGAGTAGGCTTGTATTGCTATAAACTTCCCTCTTAGAACTGCTTTTGCTGCATGCCATAGGTTTTGGATCGTCGTGTTTTCATTGTCATTTGTCTCTAGGTATTTTTTGAGTTCCTCTTTGATTTCTTCAGTGATTTCTTGGTTATTTAGTAACATATGTTTAGCCTCCATGTATTGGTGTTTTTTGCATTTTTTTCCCTATAATTGATTTCTGATCTCATAGCATTGTGGTCATAAAAGATGCTTGATATGATTTCAGTTTTCTTAAATTTACTGAGGCTTGATTTGTGACCCAAGATGTGATCTATCCTGGAGAATGTTCCGTGCACACTTGAGAAGAAAGTGTAATCTGCTGTTTGGGGATGGAATGTCCTATAAATATCAATTAAATCTATCTGGTAATTTTCTGCTTGGATGATCTGTCCACTGGTGTAAGTGAGGTGTTAAAGTGCCCCAATGTTATTGTGTTTCTGTCGATTTCCTCTTTTAGAGCTGTTAGCAGTTGCCTTATGTATTGAGGTGCTCCTATGTTGGGTGCATATATATTTATAATTGTTATATCTTCTTCTTGGATTGATCCCTTGATCATTATGTAGTGTCCTTCCTTGTCTCTTGTCACATTATTTTAAAGTCTATTTTATCTGCTATGAGTATTGCTACTCCAGCTTTCTTTTGATTTCCATTCGCTTGGGGTATCTTTTTCCATCCCCTCACTTTCAGTCTGTATGTGTCCCTAGGTCTGAAGTGGGTTTCTTGTAGACAGCTTATATATGGGTCTTGTTTTAGTATCCATTCAGCCAGCCTGTGTCTTTTGGTTGGAACATTTAATCCATTCACATTTAAGGTAATTATCCATATGTATGTTCCTGTTACCATTTTCTTAATTGTTTGGGGTTTGTTTTCGTAGGTCCTTTTCTTCTCTTGTGTTTCCCACTTAGAGAAGTTCCTTTAGCATTTTTTTCTTTTTTGCGGTATGCGGGACTCTCTCACTGTTGTGGCCTCTCCCACTGTGGAGCACAGGCTCCGGATGCGCAGGCTCAGTGGCCATGGCTCACGGGCCCAGCCGCTCCGCGGCATGTGGGATCTTCCCGGACCGGGGCACGAACCCACGTCCCCTGCATCGGCAGGCGGACTCTCAACCACTGCGCCACCAGGGAAGCCCCTTCAGCATTTATTGTAGAGCTAGTTTGGTGGTGCTGAATTCTCTTAGCTTTTGCTTGTCTGTAAAGCTTTTGATTTCTCCATCAAATCTGAATGAGATCCTTGCCGGGTAGAGTAATCTTGGTTGTAGATTCTTCCCTCTCATCACTTTAAGTATATCATGCCACTCCCTTCTGGCCTGTAGAGTTTCTGCTGAGAAATCAGCTGTTAACCTTATGGGAGTTCCCTTGTATGTTATTTGTCATTTTTCCCTTGCTGCTTTCAATAATTTTTCTTTGTCCTTAATTTTTGCCAATTTGATTACTATGTGTCTCAGCATGTTTCTCCTTGGGTTTATCCTGTATGGGATTCTCTGCGCTTCCTGGACTTGGGTGGCTATTTCCTTTCCCATGTTAGGGAAGTTTTCAACTATAATCTCTTCAAACATTTTCTCTGGTCCTTTCTCTCTTCTCCTTCTGGGACCCCTATAATGCAAATGTTGTTGCGTTTAATGTTGTCCCAGAGGTCTCTTAGGCTGTTTTCATTTCTTTTCATTCTTTTTTCTTTATTCTGTTCTGTGGCAGTGAATTCCACCATTCTGTCTTCCGGGTCACTTATCCATTCTTCGGCCTCAGTTTTCTGCTATTGATTCCTTCTAGTGTATTTTTCACTTCATTTATTATATTGTTCATCTCTGTTTGTTTGTTCTTTAATTCTTCTAGGTCTTTGTTAAACATTTCTTGCATCTTCTCTATCTTTGCCTCCATTCTTTTTCTGAGGTCCTGGATCATCTTCACTATCATTATTCTGAATTCTTTTTCTGGAAGGTTGCCTATCTCCACTTCATTTAGTTGTTTTTGTGCGTTTTATCTTTTCCTTCATCTGGCACATAGCCCTCTGCCATTTCATCTTGTCAGTCTTTCTGTGAATGTGGTTTTTCTTCCACAGGCTGCAGGATTGTAGTTCTTCTTGCATCTGCTGTCTGCCCTCTGGTGGATGAGGCTATCGAAGAGGGCTGTACATGTTTCCTGATGGGAGGGACTGGTGGTGGGTAGAGCTGGGTGTTGCTCTGGTGGGCAGAGCTCAGTGAAACTTTAATCTGCTTGTCTGCTGATGGGTGGGGCTGAGTTTCCTCCCTGTTGGTTGTTTGACCTGAGGCGACCCAGCACTGGAGCCTACAGGCTCTTTGGTGAGGCTAATGGCAGACTCCAGGAGGGCTTATGTGAAGGAGTACTTCCTAGAACTTCTGCTGCCAGTGTCCTGGTCCCCACGGTGAGCCACAGCCATCCCCCGCCTCTGCAGGAGACCCTCCAACACTAGCAGGTAGGTCTGGTTCAGTCTCCTGTGGGGTCACTGCTCCTTCCCCGGGTCCCGATGCACACACTACTTTGTGTGTGCCCTCCAAGAGTGGAGTCTGTGTTTCCCCCAGTCCTATCGAAGTCCTGCAGTCAATCCCTCTAGCCTTCAAAGTCTGATTCTCTGGAAATTCCTCCTTCCGTTGCTGACCCCCAGGTTGGGAAGCCTGGCGTGGGGCTCAGAACCTTCACTCCAGTGGGTGGACTTCCGTGGTATAAGTGTTCTCCAGTCTGTGAGTCACCCACCCAGCAGTCATGGGATTTGATTTTATTGTGATTGCGCTCCTCCTACCGTCCCATTGTGGCTTCTCCTTTTTCTTTGGATGTGGGGTGTCTTTTTTGGTGAGTTCCAATGTCTTCCTGTCAATGATTGTTCATCAGTTAGTTGTGATTCCGGTGCTCTCGCAAGAGGGAGTGAGCACATGTCCTTCTACTCCACCATCTTGAACCCGAGCCTTCCAGACCTTTAGTCCTGTTTGTCAGTTTCTGATGAAGCCAAACTCAAGAGCACATGGCCAGTCAGGATTCGTAATACTCTTAAGTATTTTAAGATGGCTCTGTGTACATATATCCAATCATCACATAGTACACATTAAATATATAACAATCTTATTTGTCAGTTATACCTCAATAAAGCTGAAATTTTACATTTAACAAAAGAGAGCTATAAATGAAAAACAGATGTACAAGAAGTCTAAATGAATGGAGATATGCCAAAATGATAATAGTGACTGGGTTAGGCTAGTGTGATTCTGGAGTTTTTTTGGCTTTTGTGTGTGTGTGTGTGATTGTGTTTTCTAAATGTTTTATAATATAGTTTGTATTTCTTTCTTAGGAGATTTATGTTCATCGTAAGTATAGTTTTAAGTAGGTAATAATTAAATTGGAAAATACAGAAAGGGAAATAAGAAAAACAAAACCACCTGTAGTCCCACCACTCAAATATACTTACTGTTTATGTTTTGGTGTGCTTCTAGTCTTTTTGTTTGTTTTTTCTTCCACTGCACTGCACTGCTGGTGGGATGAGATCTTAGTTCCCCAACCAGGGATTGAACCCCAGCCCATGGTAGTGAAGCACCGAGTCCTAACCACTGGACCACCAGGGAACTGCCTCTAGTCTTTTTTTTTAATCATAGAATTTATGTGTTTTTTAAAAATTGTAATCATTTTGTGTCATTCTTTTTATCATTTACTGTCACTTTAGTAATAATTCTATTCCTTTTATGATACTAAAAATCACCCTTTAGACAAAGCTGTTTCCGGGGAAACCTCAGTGCATCATTGAGTTGCATCAGGATCCTAGAAATCTGACCTTAAAATAATTTTTTTGTACTCTTCTTTGTGCGGTATGTTCATGTACGTGGAGACCTCTTCAAAAGCCAGTGAAGGAACAGGTGAAAACAGTAAGAAGAAAAGAATTTTAGAATTTACTGTGCAATGTCAAATGAGCCCACTAAGGGTGGTGATAGGAAGCTGTTCAAGGTGAGGTACCAGCAGGGTCCAGCCGTGTGCCAGCGCCACCTAGTGGTTTTGGTTATGAACCATCTGCATTCTTGGTCTCACTTCTGTGAGTCTGAGAGCTGGGCCCCTGGGTTCTAGGCCTTGCTCCAGGACTCTGCCTCTCATCTCTGCTTAGCCTACTGAAAATGGAGCAAGATTACTGTCAGCACACGAGCGCCTAGGAGATGTACATATAGTTGCTTGCATGATGAGCACCCAAGGGGCACTGAGTGAAAGGCTGAAGGGCTCAGGAACCTATGAAACGAAACATTCAACTGGGAAGACAGAAGTTTGGAAATCTGGCCCGTGAGATGCCACCAAATCATCATCCTGTTTACGAATCTCTTTTTTAATAAATCTCTTCTCCACTTGTAACTCATTTACCTTATTATCCGAAAAAATGTGTGTCAGTCCTTTCTCTGACAGATGTTTTGATTAGGCTGTTGAGGTGCCAGGAAGTGCAAGAGAAGACACCGTGGTTTGTTAGAACCGTAAAGGGCTGATAGGAATCCAGTTCTACCACTTACTGGCCCTGTGGCTCAGGCTAAGTTACTTAATCTTTCCCCACTCAGTTTCCTCATTCCTCAAATGAAGATAATCATAGCTTTTTTGCTAGGTTATAATAAGGACGATAGCCATTTTTATAATAAAAATCTTTATTGTTAAGTCAGATTATGTCAAGACAATTAAAAATTAATTCAGTTTAGTAATTCCAGGACACGCAGGTTTTTCCGTTTTTTAACGTTTCTGAAGCAGGATGTGTTGGTGACATGCCAGTGTGTTTGCTTTCTTAACAGTCATGCAAAATGCACTCCTTACACTCTCTGGTATTGTAAATGAAATGTGATAATTAGGTCAGTAGAGTGTTTGAGACTCTCCAGGGAGAACTGTTTTAAGTGCTCTTGGTGGTATCTGTAAACCCTGTACATGACAACTGGTTATATGAGGTCTGATGGTGACAGTTCCCTCACTGCTCTGTTACCAGTCTCAGATGTGAACCTATGAGCTACCCTTTCTAGGAAGTTCATTTGGAAAGCGTATGTTGAGGGACTTCCCTGGCGGTCCAGTGGTTAAGACTCTGCGCTTCTGTTGCCGGGGTCATGGGTTTGATCCCTGGTCGGGGAACTAAGATCCCTCATGCTGCACAATGCAGCCAAAAAGAAGAAAAAAGAAAAAAACTGAAAAGGAAAGCGTGTGTTCTAAAGTCACTGAGATTACATAGAGCACGGTTCATAATTCAGCAGCCTGTAGCATTTAGCACCACGCAGTACACATGAATTGAGTAACGCTGGGCTGTTGTGAAGAGGGTACGTAGGAGGGTGGATGTAATCCCTTCTCTAATTCTGTTGGTTCTTTCTCTGCTGTATAGACCGCTGCTTTCTCTCAAGTACCCTTCGAGGGCTGAATGGCATGTTGCATGGAAAACACCTGGTATCTATTCAACCAAGTACACAACAATAGGTTTTACAGGCATATCTTGTTTTATTGTACTTTACTGTGCTTCGCAGATATTACATCTTTTATGAATTGAAGGTTTCTAGCAATCTTGCATCCATCAAGTCTGTCAGCATCATTTTTCCAACAGCCTTTGCTCACTTTGTGTCTCTGGGTCACATTTCAGTAATTCTCGCCATATTTCAAGTGTATTCATTACAATTGTTAGGCTGACCTGTGATCACTGATCTTTGATGTCACTATTGCAAAAAGATTACAACTCACTGAAGGCTCAGATGATAGCACCTTTTGACGAAGTATTTTCAGTTAGGGTATGTGCATATTTTTTTTAGACATAATGCCATTGCACACTTAACAGACTACAGTACGGTGTAAACATAACTTTTATTCGCACTGGGAGGGACTTCCCTGCCGGTCCAGTGGTTAAGACTCTGCTTTTCCACTGTAGGGGTGCGGATTCCATCCCTGGTCAGGGAACTGAGATCCCACATGCAGTGCAGCACAGCCAAAAAAAGAAGAAATTTCTTTTTTTAAAAAAAAAATAGATTTATGCACCGGGAAACCAAAAAGTGTGTGTGATTTGCTTTACTGCAAATAAAGCAGTAAACGGAACCTGCAGTGGCTCTGAGGTCTGCCCGTACTCTCCGTCTCCTTGGCAACTGTCCCTAGTCTTTTTCTCTCTGTCTTTCAGTCCAATAAAGTTCCTGTTGTTCAGCACCCGCACCACATGCACCCGTTGACGCCCCTCATCACCTACAGCAACGACCACTTCTCCCCTGGCTCCCCTCCCACACACCTCTCCCCAGAGATCGATCCAAAGACAGGTGAGTCAGGGCCCGCTCAGGCTGGACCAGCTCCACAGCTCCAGTGGGGGCGGGCTTTTCTTTTCGGGGAGTATTTCAGCCCTGGAATCGGACAGACCATGTCTCCAACTCTCAGTTGTCTCTAACCCTGCCCACTAAGTTTAGCCTTTTCAGTTCGCTCATCAGTGCCTTACGTGTCCCTTCTGCATCACTGGGTCATCGTGAGGATGAAAGGAGATTAAATGAGATGATGCACAGGGCCTGGCTCCACAGCAAGCATTTGGTGTTGCTCTGCCACTGCTGCTTCTACGTTAGAATGTCTTAAAACTTTAAGATTGGAATGACCTGGAAGGGGGGGAAAAAAATCTCCTTTCTCATTGACTTTGAAGTCTAGCCGGCTGCAGGCTGTGCCTCCTTAAACCAAAACCTAGGCCCCAGACTGAACATATGGAAGTAAACAGTCTAGCCAGACATAAGTATAGCTATAAAGCAGTAGACTGAGTTGACTTGTTGTTTTTAACTTGCTCACCCAAACTCCATCCCAGAGGGAGCCAGAGTCTTCATAAAATTCCCATAGCGTTTCCATGGGTCAAAGCATTTTTGGAGCTCCTCTTGAGAAATCACAGCTACTATGAGTTACAGATAATAAGGAGGACAAATGTGGAACAGAGATCCAAAGTTTGTCTTTCCATGAATGAGGCAGCTTTTCTAGCTGATGACTCTGGAGCTATCTTGGGTCTCTCAGTCCAAAATTTCCTGCCTGTGTCTTGGACGACTCCTGTATGAGCAGCTGGAAGTTACTGGTGACAGAGGGCAGGGATAATAAAAGAAAGGGCCTTCCAAGCTCCAGGGCACCTGGGAATATAGGGCAAGGAACCTCCTGTTTGATATTATTTTAAGGTGTTAATGTAGGGCCAAGGAATTGTCTGACACATCTCTCTTTGGAAGCAGGAATCCCCCGGCCCCCTCACCCATCTGAGCTGTCTCCGTATTACCCACTGTCTCCCGGAGCTGTCGGGCAAATCCCCCATCCCCTCGGCTGGCTCGTCCCACAGTAAGGAAACTTACAGCCTTTCTTACCCTCCCTCCTTCCTTATGCTGAGTTCTAACTTCTGTACCTCCAGCCGGTCCTGGTGGTCTGTATACAGACGCCCCCCCCTCCCCCACGTGGAGCCCTCTCACCAAAGCCCAGGACTCAGACCTCCCTGCTCTCCCCAGGGCAGTGTCCCCCCAACTCTTCCTTCCTACTTCCTGCCTTTACTTATCATCCTTTCTTCCCAACCGCCTCTCCTTCCCTGTCCTGAACATTCCCATTTTAGCCAATTTGCTGACCAGATTTCCTTGCACCTGGCCCTTATAGGCAAGGACAGCCCATGTACTCCCTTCCTCCCGGCGGCTTCCGGCACCCCTACCCTGCGCTCGCCATGAATGCCTCAATGTCCAGGTGAGTCCTGGGACTGGAGCTGTGAGCAGGAAGTGGCAGTGCAGGGAATGGCTGTCTACCAGCGTCCCTGCCATTTCTGACCGTTACACAGCTTTCTCTTGGCAGTAAGCGAGGAGGCAGGCGCTCACCTTTCCTCTCGCCTCTCTGATAAGGTGGGGATGGAGACCATAGGCTCAGCCCACTCTTGCCCCATCTCTCTAAGAGAAGCATTTCAAAGCCCTCACACTCAACCCTCCTGCACGTCCCCTCACGGGCTGGGCTGGGCTTGGCTTTGTGGCACTGAAGCATTTTGAGTACATCACTCTGAAGCTGGGAGATTAATTGTTCCTGCAATGATGTCAGGAGAGGGGAACAGCCAAAGGGGATTTCTGTCTCAGTAGCCGATCTACCTGACAGTGGTACCGCCGGTGACAAAAGAAGTGCAACCCACAGCCTAAGCCCTTCTTTCCCCCCTGTGTACTCTGGCCTCAGACCCGCTGCATCTTCTTTTGTGTTTTTCATCCTACCTGCTTTCAGCACCAGATATAGGAAACCTGCACGCTTGTGGGGGAAGGGAGGTTTGTTGGGTGTTTCCCACACCGGTTCTGTCGAGGTCAGCGCATGGCCTTCCGTTGCTCCAACACTGCCACAGCAGAGGTGTTTACACACCTCCGCCATCAAGACTGGGGGCCCGCCACATCCTCTGTGGGTGACAAGCATTCTGCCTGAATCCCTCTGTTGTCTTTGTTTCCATCTGGTACATAGCCTGGTTTCCAGTCGGTTCTCCCCTCACATGGTGGCTCCGGCCCATCCTGGTCTGCCCACCTCAGGGATCCCCCACCCCGCTATCGTCTCCCCCATCGTCAAGCAGGAACCGGCGCCCCCCAGCCTGAGCCCGGCCGTGATCGCGTGAGTAACAGGCAGCCTGATGGGGGGTGGCCAGTCTCTGAGCAGCCTGACAGCTTCCTCAACTACACCCTCTCCCTTGGGAACTGTTCCCTTTGACCCCTGGAGTTCCCATCCTCTCAGAGACACCGTGCATCTCTTCTCACATTAAGGAAGGTTTTACAACCAGGACTTTGAGGCTGAAAGAGAACCTGAGAGAGCTTTTAGCTTCCTTCTCCCCCTCCCACCCCGTCCCCCATACACTCGAAAATGGTAAGGCCCCAGAAAGGAGAATATTCTCAAGGTCACATGGCTGACCGGTGGCAGAGCTGTACCCAGCACCAAGGCCTGTGCTTTGTCCACTGTGCCATAAAGACAGCAGGAAAGCCAAAGTCGGTGCCTCATAGCCGAGGAGACCTCCTCTCTCCGTTTCTGCCTAAAGTGCCCTGCCCCCTCCTCTTTCTCCCCTGCGGCCAGCGCATCCCAGCTCTCACCACCACCCTCCGTTCCATTGTCAGGAAGTTGTCCTTTCCTGGAATATGGCCGGAGGTCTGTCAGAGGCTACGAACTAGGTGCTCAGGCTCTGAAAGCAACCCCGGGCAACTTACATTATCGTCCAAGCAACAGCATCTCCCCTCCCCAGAGGCAGACAGCCCTTAGCTTCCTAGAGAGATGACAGCTGATACCAGCTAACCTACAGCCTTATGACTTCCCAGGAAATCACCCGTCACAGTGAAAAAAGAGGAAGAAAAGAAACCCCACGTGAAGAAGCCTCTTAATGCCTTCATGTTATATATGAAGGAGATGAGGGCCAAGGTGGTGGCCGAGTGCACCCTGAAGGAAAGTGCAGCCATTAACCAGATCCTGGGGAGAAAGGTAAGGCCTGCCCTTGTGCTCCAGGCTGTGTGGCTCAGCGTCCCCCACGCTCACCGCTCTGTCGTCGCTGGTCCTCTCTCCCGCAGTGGCACAACTTGTCCCGAGAAGAGCAGGCCAAGTACTATGAACTGGCCCGGAAGGAGCGGCAGCTTCACTCACAGCTCTACCCGACCTGGTCAGCCCGAGACAACTACGTACGTGCCCATCAGACACCAGGAGCAGCCTCTGCAAGAGGAAGAGGGGCAAAGGAAGCTGACTCCATTGACAGAGGACCCTGTCAACGGAGTCAGCTTCCAGGGAGGCCAGGGAGAAGCCTGTATTTCTCTAGAAATAAGGAAGACGTTTTAGTTCTCAGGAGGGCAACAAGGCCATGGTTTGGTATCCTGGGGACAGAATCAAATTTGTGCCTGTCCCATTGGAAGTGGACTCAGCCTTTAATTCCATAATTCAGGGTGCAGTGTGAGCTGTGTGCTAGCTCTGTGGTCAGTGTCTCTAGCCAAGGGTTCCCAACCTGGGGCTCAGAGACCAATGTGTAAGCCGCTGCCTGCATTTCTGATGACTCCCTGAAACTGGGAAGGTTTTTGTATGTATGCTGTTACTTGCTTTTTTTGTGCCAAAAGGCTGCATAGCTACGTTAGTTTTTTGGGGGTTATTTGGGTTTTTTCCCCCAATTGAACCCACGCCCTCGGCAGTGAAAGCACAGAGTCCTAACCACTGGACAGCTGGGGGGAATTCCCAGCTGCATTAGATTTCCAGTGAGACCTGGGACCCCTCAGAAAAGATCAGGAACCTTACACTGTTCTAGGGAGAGAAATGGAAAAATCAGCCTGAAGGGCAGGAAAAGAATGAGGCCTTCTGAGAAAGCCAGGACACCGGAGCTGGAGGGAAGGGATCCAGTGGGGGAGGGAAGCAGTGTTCCAGGAAGTCTCACTGTGCCACCTTGTGAGGCTCCTGGGGGGAGTGTGATCTGGGTGCCCAGTGCAGGAAGTATCCTGTCTCCCCGCTTCATAGCTGGGAGTCCCCCAGAAAAACCGGTTATTCTGTCCCTGGTTACCTCTTCCTTTGGCTATATCTTTCAGGGTAAGAAAAAGAAGAGGAAGCGAGAAAAGCAGCTGTCCCAGACCCAGTCCCAGCAGCAAGTCCAGGAGGCAGACGGTGAGTCTACAGGAGGGCCCTGCATCTTTACTTCTTTTTCCCTATCCCAGCTACACCCGCCGGTACTTTGTACCCAGGACTCTGATGGACACGGTGACAATGCCGTATGATAGCTGCCATTTTCAAGGCCTCAGCCTTATGTACACTCGGGCGGGGGTGTTATTATCATCCCCTTTTTGGAGATGATCTGTTAAGAGGCTCAAAGAAGTGAAGGGATTTTTCCAGTCACTCTGCTTGTTAAACGGTCCAGCACTTTGTCACTTGGAAGGCTCTTTTCAATTCAGTTGAGTTGTGTCTTATTTGAGGGTTAGGTTCTAAAATCAATGCATAAGGTAAAAACTGAATGTCACTGAAATGATCCTTGAAATTCCCTTAGGAAGGCAGCCCATTAGGGATGGACATATCACCTATCAGTGAATCCAGTAGAATCAGGTTTTCTTCCAATGTTTGTTTGGTCGAATAACAGAAATAATTGTTCACTTGGATTGGGGGGTGCCCCTTTGTGCCACAAATATATACTGGATCTTTCTACAGCAGAATCCCACCCAGCAGAGAGATGCTCACACTGTGACCAGTATTTCAGTCAAGCCTCCCATCTCATGCTCACTCCAGGATAAGTGCAGAACTTGTTTAGTTCCATCTATAGTGCTTTTTTTTGGGGGGGGGGGGGTGCGGGGGGGAGCTGCACCACCCAGCTTGTGGGATCTTAGTTCCCTGACCAGGGATCAAACCCAGGGCCACAGCAGTGAAAGCGCCAAGTCCTGAACCCTGCACTGCCAGGGAAGTCCCCTAAAGTGCTTTTTATCACCTTGCTTTTCTTTTCATCTCCTTTCCTACCTTTCTAATATCTGCATAATTTGCGTATTCATCTCCATAGGAGTACACGTAAGCTAACTATGTATATGATGCAAAGTCCACTGTATACCACGTTGCTTAGCAGGTGCTGTACTATCTCTGACAGCACCATAAACCAAAGATCTTAAAGCAAATTGAGTGGAGATCCATCCCCAGAATGATGAGATTTCAGCAGGAAGATGAAGATGTGATAGGCTGAGCTATTTTCCTTCCAGGCAGGTTCTGAATGAGTCTTTGGCATTTGGGCATTGCCCCTTGTCTGTGCTCTAGGTGTCTTGAAAGCCATAGCCATCATTTCAGGTTCTCACTTCCCTCCCTGTACGCATTCTTGTTTCCGGAGGCGATGTGTACAGCTGGGCTTCCTCGGCAACCTCCGCCTCCCACCGCGCTCCTAGCTGCTAACTCTTTTGTGTGGTTTTTTTATTTCCCCTAGGTGCTCTGGCCTCCAAAAGCAAGAAGCCATGTGTCCAGTACCTGCCCCCTGAGAAGCCCTGTGACAGTCCTGCCTCCTCCCACGGCAGCATGCTGGACTCGCCGGCCACACCCTCCACGGCCTTGGCCTCCCCGGCTGCCCCGGCCGCCACCCACTCAGAGCAAGCCCAGCCCCTCTCCCTCACCACCAAGCCAGAGACCCGGGCCCAGCTGGCTCTCCACTCGGCTACCTTCCTGTCAGCAAAGGCTGCCGCCACCTCCTCTGGCCAGATGGGCAGCCAGCCCCCCATCCTGTCCCGGCCCCTCCCCCTTGGGTCCGTGCCCACAGCTCTGCTGACGTCCCCCCCTTCCTTCCCAGCCACGCTCCATGCCCACCAGGCCCTCCCCGTGCTCCAGGCCCAGCCTCTTTCCTTGGTCACCAAGTCTGCCCACTAAGCTGCCCACTGACCTATGCAGGCTGTGACGTGACTCATCGAGTAGTAACGATGCAGAAGAAGAAGAAGAAAAAAAAAAGGAAACTTTATTGGTCAATATTTGACCACTCTGGACTGTTCTGTAAAGTGACTGGTAACAGCAGCACTTTACATTTTGTAGATGTAACCAGTAGCTGATCTTAAGGCTTTTTTAAAAAACAAAACAAAACAAAAATCTTTAAAAAACAAGAACTGAAAAGTAGTGTGTTATTCTTCCTGTATGTGCAGCGGTGGATGGACCTGGGCAGAAGGCACCTCTGTCTCTACCTCCTGGACTCTCTGCCCTCCTGCCTCTTCCCATCACCCCCCGCGTCCCGGCTTCCCATCACCCCCCGCGTCCCGGCTTCCCCCACCCAGCCTGCATGTTGGCCGTTGCTGCCATTTCTAGCCCGCAGCCTCTTCATCTACATCCCATTCCTGGACATTCCCTTTTACCTGGCCCACATTTTTCTCCTTTGCTCAGCTCCGTGGGTTCTTGCCTTCACCTTCGTCCTCTGCCCAGTGTAAGGCTGTCACCATGTAAGAAGAAACCTCGGCCTCGTTTGTCTCCACCAGCATCCCTTGTCCCTCAGTGGCCCTAATGCCCCAGTCTCCAGCTTTTGGTGGGGGAACAGGTCCTCTGCAGTGGTTCTTCCCCGCATTTAAAGGGATTCAAGGTGCCTGCCACTTCCTCAGTGAAGAAGCCTGTGTACCACCCCCTTACCAGTCGAGATGTCCCCTCACAGCCCCAGAGTGGCAGACAGGACCTGGCTCCGAGGTCTGGCTCCTGTCACCCAGGTCCATGCTAGCGCAATCTGCCAAAGCTCTGAAGACCCTCCTCCCTCCCCCATCACCTCACATGCTTCTTCTGTGTGTATTTCTTTTCATTTTTATGGGGTTTTTTGGAGCAATTTAAAACTCCCAGTTGTTTATTTTCACAAAAGAAAATAAAATTGCAGTTGCAAGACCTTTTCTGAGTATTTTAGTCCTTTTCTTGAATCAAGCCCCCTTCTTCACACCAAGCCCTGCGTGAGATTTTTGCAGACGTGCAAAGGAGGAATGCTGCTTATTGGAAGGGGATATAAATCATGCCTGACACGACTAGAAAAATTCAACCCAGTTTCCAGCCTCAAATGTACACAGACCAGTCAGTATAGATAACTGAGATACAAAGGAATGAATCTTTTTATTTTCGTTTGTCTTCTTGTAATTGCCAAGATAGGAGAGGTATCCTTGGATTGCTTTGCATGTATCTAGCACTGCAATTAATTTTTTTTGTTGTTATGGTGTTATTGAGGTATAATTCACATAACATACAATTCACCCATTTAAAGTGTACAATTCGGGACTCCCCTGGTGGTGCAGTGGTTAAGAATCCGCCTGCTAAGGCAGGGGACACGGGTTCAGTCCCTGGTCCAGGAAGATCCCACACGTTGCGGAGCAACTAAGCCCATGCGCCACAACTACTGAGCACGCGTGCCACAACTACTGAAGCCCGCGCTGCTAGAGACCGTGCTCCACAACAAGAGAAGCCACTGCAGTGAGAAGCGTGCGCACCACAACAAAGAGCAGCCGCCGGCTCACCGCAACTAGAGAAAGCCTGCGTGCAGCGACGAAGACCCAGCGCAGACAAAAAAAAAAAAACACAACACATGAAGTGTACAATGGTTTTGACTGTGTTCAAAGTTGTGTACCCATCATCACACTGGACTTCAGAACATTTTCATTACTTCAAAAAGAATCCCGGGGCTTCCCTGGTGGCGCAGTGGTTGAGAGTCCGCCTGCCGATGCAGGGTACGCGGGTTTGTGCCCCGGTCCGGGAGGATCCCACATGCCGTGGAGCGGCTGCGCCCGTGGGCCATGGCCAGCTGAGCCTGCGCGTCCGGGGCCTGTGCTCCCGGCGGGAGAGCCGCTGCAGTGAGAGGCCCGCGAACCGCAAAAAAAAAAAAAAAGAATCCCCGTACCCTTTAGAACTTACCCTCCACTTCCTCCTTCTCACGCCCCCGTCCCCACCTCCAGCCCTAAACAACCATGAAGCTACTTTTTTTTTTTTAACATCTTTATTGGAGTGCAATTGCTTTACAATGTTACTTTCTGCTGTATAACAAAGTGAATCAGCTATATGTATACATATATCCCCCATATCTCCTCCCTCTGGCGTCTCCCTCCCACCCTCCCTATCCCACCCCTCTAGGTGGTCACAAAGCACCCAGCTGATCTCCCTGTGCTATGCAGCTGCTTCCCACTAGCTATCTATTTTGGTAGTGTATATATGTCAGTGCTACTCTCTCACTTCGTCCCAGCTTACCCTTCCCCCTCCCCGTGTCCTCAAGTCCATTTTCTACGTCCATGAATCTACTTTTCATCTCTGGCTTTGTCTGTTCTGGACATTTCGTTTAAATGGAATCCTACACTATGTGGTCCTTTCTCACTGACTTCTTTCAGCAGAGTATTTTCAAGATTCATCCATGTTGTAACCTGTATCGGCACATCATTCCGTTTTTTTTATTTTTTATGATGGTAAAATAGATAAATAACAAAATTCACCACTTTAACCATTTTTAGGCGTGCAATTCAGTGGCTTTAATTACCATTACAGTGTTGTGCAACCATCACCACTATCTGTTTCCAAAACGTTTCATCACCCCAGAGTCTCTATAACCATTAAGCAATAACTCCCTCATTCCCCTCCCCTCAGCTCCTAGTAACCTCTAATCTACTTTCTCTTTCAATGAATTTGCCTATTCTAAATATTCCATATAAATGGAATCATAAAACATTTGTCCTTTTGTGCCTGGCTTATTTAACTTAGCATGTTTTCAAGGTGCATTCAGGTTGTATCAGAATTTCATTTTTTGCCCCGGACGCGCAGGCTCAGTGGCCATGGCTCACGGGCCCAGCCGCTCCGCGGCATATGGTATCTTCGCGGACCGATGCACCGAACCCGTGTCTCATGCATCGGCAGGCGGACTCTCAACCACTGCGCCACCAGGGAAGTCCCTAGGATTTCATTTTTTTAAAGCCTTGTCTTTCTTTACCTTTTTTTGAGTACTTGCCAGATTTTTTTACCCTACTCAGACATACAGCTTTTTAAATTGTGGCAAATATAAAAAATATAAAAAATATATATAAGTGGACAATCTAGTGGCATTAAGTACGTTCACAATGCTGTGCAACCGTAACCACTAACAACTTCCAGAACCATTTCATCATCCCAGACAGAAACTCCGTACCTATTAAATATTAACTCCCCATTCCTCCCTCCCCCCAGACTTTAAGAACCTGAAATCTACTTTATATCTTTATAAATGTGCCTATTTTAGGCACCTCATATAAGTAGAATACAATACCTGTCCCTTCGTGTCTGGCTTATTTCACTTAGCATAATGTTTTCAGGGTTCATCCATATTGTAGCTTGTATTGATATCAGAACTTCATTCCTTTTTATGGCTCAATCATAGTCCATTGTATGTATAAACTACATTTCGTTTATTCATCTATTGATGAACACATGGGTTGTTTCCACACTTTGGCTATTGTGAATAATGTTGCTGTGAACTTTCACATACAAATATAACGTTTGGGGCTTCCCTGGTGGCGCAGTGGTTGAGAGTCCGCCTGCCGATGCAGGGGACACGGGTTCGTGCCCCGGTCCGGGAAGATCCCACATGCCGCGGAGCAGCTGGGCCCGTGAGCCATGGCCGCTGAGCCTGCGCGTCCGGAGCCTGTGCTCTGCAACGGGAGAGGCCACAACAGTGAGAGGCCCGCGTACAGCAAATAAAACGTTTGAGTCCCTGTTTTCAATCCTTCGGGATTTATATGTAGAAGTGGGATTGCTGGGTCATATTGGTAATTCTATGTTTAACATTTTGAGGAATTGCCAAACTCTTTTTCATAGCAGCTGCAACATTTTACATTCCAATCAGCAATGTTTGAGGGCTCCAATTTCTCCACATCCTCACCAACATATTATTTTCGTTTTTTTAAATACAGTTTTTAAAGGTTACACACTATTTACAGTTATTACAAAATACTGGCTATATTCCCTATGTTGTACATTATATCTTTTAGCCTATCTTACACCCAGTAGTTTGTACCACCCACTCTCCCACTGGTAACCACTAGTTTGTTCTCTATATCTGTGAGTCTGCTTCTTTTTTGTTATATTCACTAGTTTGTTGTATTTTTTAGATTCCACATATAAGTGATGTCATTCAGTATTTGTCTTTATCTGTCTGACTTATTTCACTTAGCATAATGCCCTCCAAGTCCATCCACGTTGCTGCAAAAGACAAAATTTTGTGGTTTTTTTATGTCTGAGTAGTTTCCCACCATATATATACACCACATCTTCTTTACCCACTCATCTGTTGATGGGCATTCAGGTTGCTTTCATATCTTGGTGATTGTAAATAATGCTGCTATGAACATTGGGGTGCATGTATCTTTTTGAATTAGCGTTTATGTTTTTTTTCAGATATATAGCCGGGAATGGAATTGCTGGGTCAATATGGTAGTTCTATTTGTAGTTTTTTGAGAAGCCTCCATACTGTGTTCCACAGTGGCTGCACAGATTTACATTCCTACCAACAGTGTACAAGGGTTCCCTTTCCTCCACAGCCTCACCAACATTTGTTATTCGTGAGTTTTTTGATGATAGCCATTATGGCAGGTGTGAGGTGATATCTCATTGTGGTTTTTTTTTTTTAATTTTTTTTTTTTTTTTTTAATTTATTTATTTATTTTTGGCAGTGTTGGGTCGTCGTTTCTGTGCGAGGGCTTTCTCTAGTTGCGGCGAGCGGGGTCCACTCTTCATCGCGGTGCGCGGTGCGCGGGCCTTTCACTGTCTCGGCCTCTCCCGTTGCGGAGCACAGGCTCCAGACGCGCAGGCTCAGTAGTTGTGGCTCACGGGCCCAGTTGCTCCGCGGCATGTGGGATCTTCCCAGACCAGGGCTCGAACCCGTGTTCCCTGCATTGGCAGGCAGGTTCTCAACCACGAGCGCCACCAGGGAAGCCCTCATTGTGGTTTTGATTTGCACTTCCCTGATGCATTTTCCTATTTTCTGTTTTTTTATCATAGCCATCCTAGTAGGTGTGGAGTGTGTCTCACTGTGATTTGGATTTGCATTTACCCAACTAATACTAATGATGTTGAACAACCATTCATATGTTTATTAGCCAGTTATCCCAGCACCATTTGTTGAAAAGGCTAATCTTTCCCCCGTTGAACAGTCAGCACCCTTGTCAAAAATCAACTGACCATAAATATATAGGTTTATTTCCTGACCCTCAATTCTATTCCATTCATCCATATATCTTTATGCCTGAACCACACTGTCCTAATTACTGTAATTTTGTAATAAGTTTTAAAATTGGGAAATGAGAGTCGTCTGATTTTGTTCGTCTTTTTCAAACCTGTATTGGCTATTCTGGGTCTCTTTCATTTTCGTATAAATTTTAGTATCAGCTTGTCAATTTCTGCAAAGATACCACCTGGGATTTTTATAGGGATTGTGTTGGTAGATCAATTTGGGGAGCATAGACATTCTAACAATTATGGCTTCCAATCCATGAATATGGGATGTATTTCCATTTATTTAGGGCTTCTTTAGTTTTTTTAAATAATACTTTATTGTTTCAGAGTGTACGTTTTGCGTTTCTTTATTAAATTTATTCTTAAATTTCATTTTATTATTTTTGATACTACTGTAAATGGAATTTTTCTTAATTTCATTTTTAGATTGTCTGTTGCAAGTGTATAGAAATATAATTGATTTTTATATATTGATCTCACATCTTACATCCTTGCTGAACTCGTCCTAATAAATTTTTAGAAAATCCTCAGGATTATCTTTATACAAGATCATGTTATCTGAAAACAGAGATAGTTTTACTTCTTCCTTTTCAATCTGGATGCTTCTTATTTTGTTTTCTTGCTGAATTGTCTTGGCTACTTACGGTAAGAAGTTGAGTAGAAGTGGTGGGAGCAGACATGGTTCCTTATCTCAGGAGGAAAGCATCTAGTCTTTTACCATTAACTATAATGTTACTTGTGAGGTTTCTGTATATGCCCCCTTCAGGTTGAGGAAGGCCCCTTCTTTTCCAAATTTGTTGAGCATTTTTATCACAAAGAAGTACAAGGAAATTTAAGATTTATTCAAGTTGCACCCTACCATTCCCTTAAAACAAAATTGGTGTGAGTTAGGAGTTAGCGCTAAAATCTGCCTTCTCTACTCCTATTCTAGGTAGCAGCACTTCCTGGAGAAAAACCACACACCTGAAATAGGTGCCACAGTAGATTTGTGCCTCGCGTAAGGCAGGCCTATAGCCTATATCCAGTCTGTTGGTATTACCTCCCAAATTTATCTTGAGTCCAACCACTTCCCTCCATTCTCACTGTCCCTATGCTAGTCCTACTAGGACTATTTCAACAGCCTCCTACCTGATTAACTTCTAAATCCACTCTTCTCTCCCCACCACCCCAAGAGTAGATTCTTCACCCTACAACCAGACTAATCTTCAAAAATTCCCAACTCTGGGGACTTCCCTGGTGGCACAGTGGTTAAGAATCTGCCTGCCAATGCAGGGGACACGGGTTTGAGCCCTGGTCTGGGAGTATCTCACATGCCGCAAAGCAACTAAGCCCCTGCGCCACAACTACTGAGCCTGTGCTCTAGAGCCCACGAGCCAGAGCTACTGAAACCCACGAGCTCTAGGGCCCACCTGCCGCAACTACTGAACCCGCATGCCACAACTACTGAAGCCCGCGCGCCAAGAGCCCATGCTCCACGACAAGAGAAGCCACTGCAATGAGAAGCCCGCACACCGCGACGAAGAGTAGCCCCTGCTCGCTACAACTAGAGAAAGCCCGCAGCAACAAAGACCCAATGCAGCCAAAATAAATAAATAAATAATTCCCTACTCTATCTTTTCCCTACTTAAACAGCTTTAATGGATTCTCATTAATGTTAAGATAAAATATAAAACCCTGGACATAGCCCACAAACTCTGCATGATTCGGACCCTTATTTTCTCTCCTGGCTAATAATATGGACACAAGATCAGGCTTAATAATTTGCCATTCCCCTACCTACATGCACAGACACAAGCGCACACAAACACGCACACGAGTGCACCAAGCCAATATCCTTTTTTAAAAATTGAAATATGGTTCATGGACAATATTGTTAGTTTCAGGTATACTACATAGTGATTTGACATTTGCATACATTACAAAATACATCACAATAAGTCTAGTAACCATTTGTCCTAAGCCAAATCCTTTAATGCTAGTCAAGTATTTATTTAGGGGAAGTGGAGAGACATTTTAGAAACATTCATTTACCAATTCACTTCCTTAAGCCAGAGTCACAGTTCTGAACTAATTTGTAAAAGATTTCTCACTTCTTTCTGATTCTTATTCTCTCCTTAGTAATGAGGGTGTGTGTGAGAGATTTTCTTACAACAGAGAAACAATTGAGAAGCATATTAAAGGGTTTTTTAAAGATTATTTTTATTTATTTTAATTTTATTATTTTTAGTTTTGGCCGCGCCCCTTGGCTTGTGGAATCTTAGTTCCCCAACCAGGGATCGAACCCCAGCCACGGCAGTGAAAGCACAGAGTCCTAACCACTGGACTAAAAGGTTTTAAAATAGCAAAACAAAGTACTTTTTCCTGAAAACTATATTTACATCATATACTAGTCCTTAAAATTCTTCAGAAATTCACCTGACTAGAACTGCATGCCACATAACCCAAACATTGTACTCAGCCTGCAGAAGAGTGTTATATCTCCTGGCAGCTGTAATCCTTTTTGGCAGGATTACATTTCAACCTGTGTTAATGGCAACCTAGGTCATTTAATACTTAATCTGGCTGGAGGCTCTGCTCCAGTCTCATCCCCCGCCATTTTCTTTTTACTTTTTATAAATTAATTTACTATTTATTTATTTTTGGCTGTGTTGGGTCTTCGTTGCTGTGCACGGTCTTTCTCTAGTTGCGGCGGGTGGGGGCTACTCTTCGTTGTGGGGCACGGGCTTCTCACTGCGGCGGCTTCTCACTGCGGCAGCTTCTCTTATTGTGGAGCATGGGCTCTAGGTGAGCAGGCTTTAGTAGTTGCGGAACGCGGGCTCAGTAGTTGTGGCTCACGGGCTCTAGAGCGCAGGCTCACTAGTTGCGGCGCATGGGCTTAGTTGCTCCGTGGCATGTGAGATCATCCTTGCCCAGGGCCCGAACCCGCGTCCCCTGCATTGGCACGTGGATTCTTAACCACTGTACCACCAAGGAAGATCCATTTCTTTAAATTTTTATTGGGTGTAATTGAAATTGATTTACAATATTGTACCAGTTTCAGGTGTACAGCAAAGTGAATCTGCCATACAAATACATATAAAGGATGGACTTTTTAGAAAAGATCTTTGGCTACCTCAGAGGGCAGTTTCCGTGGGGTCAGGAGAGAGGGGAGCAGGGTTGCAAAGGCTCCCGCTACAAAGGTGATGGGGTGGGTTTCCGTTTCCAGATTTCCACACATCTGTGTACGGCAGGGAAAGAACCACGAGGGTGGGAGAAGGTAGAAATGTAGGTAGAAGATGGGGCGAAGAGGCGCTGGGCCACAGCGATGTCACTCCCGTGGGATCGTCCGCGGGCCAGGCAGCTCCTGCTCTGCCTATATTGTCTCATAAGTATGAAGGCAAAGAAGAAAAGGGGGAGTAACGGTCTGTAGCGGCTGCTACGTAGCAAAGAAACCAGAAAAAGGAGGATACGCCTTCCACAGGGGACAATACGGTGCCGACACCAAAAAAAGAAGCAACATCCCGGAGAAAACAGCTGAACCACACACAGCCGGGACTTTCCCCAAGCCCCGCCCCTCGACCGGGTATGGCTGCGGGAGACGCACGCAGGAAGGGGTGGGGCATGAGCGCTGAGCCCGCGCGCTGATCTCGCGAGAGCAGTAGAGGGCGGAAGCGCAGTCTGTGCAGGATGAGTTTACGGGTTGTGTTCGTCTTGCTGAGCTTCGCAGCGGCGGGTAAGACCCCCCCCGCCCCCCCCCCCCCCCCGCCTCCCACAACAACTCCTCGACCCACCTCCACTAATCCCAATCTCGCCGCCAGGCCCACCAATACTCACCGTGGCCGGTCGCCACCTGACCTCACTTCTTCCCTGCCCGACCCTCGCCACCCCTCCGCTCGCCATCGGCCCCTTCCTCTGTTTGCCCGTTGCAACGTTCTGAGGATTCCTTTCTCTCCGCCTGCCTCTCTTCAGCCAGACGGTTTCTCTGTTTCAGGCTCCACGCAGACCACTTCTTTGCCAGTCTCCTCAGCAGTCACTCCGAGGACAGGTCCGGCTTCTACAAGAGACTCCAAGCTCATGTTGAGCCTGCAGCCTCAGCAAGAACACGGAGACAGACCCCCTCTGAATCATAGTACCGCGAAAGCCGTCCCTGGCAGTTCGGAACCCGAGCTGCAGCACAAGAATGACCGCCCTGGCAATTCCTCCAGAGACCAGTCCACCACGTCGGTCTCCAGCCCCTCTTCTGGTAACAAGGAGCCCACCAAGTCCGATTTAAACGCAGTAACTGACAAAGCTCCGCAGCCTTCCAGAACTGAATCTGGGGAAAAAGTATTGCTAGACTCTGACCGCTCTTCTACCCAGCAGGAGGGAGAAGGTAAGTCTTTAGAACCATCTGAAGATGAGGAGCCCAAGGAGACTGAGGAAGGGGATACAGAGCCTGAAGAGGGTGCACCACCCAAAGACGAGAAAGAAATGCCTGGCCCTGCCTCCAGTGAGAACCGTGAAAGCACAGTTTTGAATTCCTGGAGTAGGAAGAAGGATGACCTTTATAAGGATAATCTTGGAAGTTCCAGTGCAGAGAGCAGCCACTTCTTTGCATATCTGGTGACAGCAGCCATTCTCGTTGCTGTCGTCTATATTGCCTACCACAATAAGCGGAAGGTAAGTCAGGAGTTGCTTTAAGAGGAGGGATGGGGGCTTCCCTGGTGGCGCAGTGGTTGAGAGTCCGCCTGCCGATGCAGGGGACATGGGTTCGTGCCCCTGTCCGGGAGGATCCCACATGTTGCGGAGCGGCTGGGCCCGTGAGCCATGGCCGCTGAGCCTGCGCGTCTGGAGCCTGTGCTCCGCAACGGGAGAGGCCACAACAGTGAGACGCCCGCGTACCGCAAAAAAAAAAAAAAAGAAAAAAAAGAGGAGGGATGGGACTTCCTCCATCCTGAAAGCTTGGAGTGTGGGTATCCATCACTCATCTGCCTGTAAGCACTAGGAATTTAGAAACAAACTTCAGTTTTTTCTGAGACCCTGCTAGGGTTCTTTATTCTTCTTTTAGAAATCATATGTTTTCATGTCTGTTTCCTCTGAGTGCCTTCTGCTGTTGCGTCAGGTGCCAAGTTTAGGACGTTATTACGCTCTGACCCAAATTAGGGTCTCCTCCCGTAATCTGGGAACTTACAATCTGTCACAGCCTGAGAGGACCTGAGTACCTGACAGTCTGTAAGTAGTTAGAGCCCTTATCTTCCTGTTTCCCCTCTCAGAAAGACAGTGCTTCCTGTCTATTTCTAGCTTCCTTTCCCAAGCTTTTGTTTTCCATGTGCCGTGGCAGAAAGAACGGTTACATAGTCTTCAACACCAACAGCAGAGAGCCCAGGGAGTATATTCTGCAGTCAGTTGAGTTTCTGATTAGACGAAAGGCCGGAAGTTGCATGGATACACTCATCTTTTACTTCAGCAGGGTTGGTTGTGTTGCTTAGTAACCACTCCAAGGACAGAATGATTGCATTCCTTTTTTCTTTTTAACTGAAGTGTAGTTGATTTACAATGTCGTTCTAGTTTCAGGTGTACAGCACAGTGATTCAGTTACATGTATATATATTCATTTTCAGATTCTTTTCCCAAAATGATTTCATTTCTTATGGAGCCCTAAGAATTTAGTAGTTTCTGTAAGCAGGTTAAAATGGAAGGATTCAATTCATGATAGCCGTAAGGCCTAGGGCTGTGAGAAATGAGGGAAGACATTTAGTAAAAGTGGTAATTGCTGGGAATTCCCTGGCAGTCCAGTGCTTAAGGCGCTGCACTTTCACTGCAGGGGGCATGGGTTTGATCCCTGGTCAGGGAACTAAGATCCCGCATGCCTCACAACACGGCCACACACACACACAAAAAAGCGGTACATTGCTTATTCTACATCCAAGTGCTCCTCATGGAGAGTAACCTTAGGTATGAAATGAGAGTGGTAAGGTTAAGATGAAGCAAAGTGTGGGGTGAAAGAGTACATTTGCAGATAAGATAATTATCTGCAAATTAATTATTAATATTAAAATAAAAGGAGGGTAGATGGGTCAGCCTGGAGGAGGCTAAGTTGGGGAGGAGTTGGCGGTTCTTTTCACCAAGTGCTCTTGAGTAAATCATACAGACCACCACAAGCTAGAGCCCAGAAGAGCCATCCTGCATCTGTCATTTCCTGTTTAGCAGTATAAAGGATTCTGATGTAACTAGGCCCTGTCCTTATAATTGTTAATAGGGCCTTTCTGTGGATGTCCTGCTCTTTTTACTGTCAGGGCATTAGTAAATGGGCCACCACGTGATTACCTCTGATTTCAGAGACTGAAATATGTCATTAGAGAGTCAGCTGTTAATGGCTGACTTGTTCCTTTCCCCAGATTATTGCTTTCGTCCTGGAAGGAAAAAGGTCCAAAGTTACACGGCGGCCAAAGGCCAGTGACTACCAGCGTTTGGACCAAAAGGTAAGGAAGGAAGGAGGGATATGCAGTCTCACATGGGCCCAGCAGTGGGCTTGTGTTTGGCATGGCGGCAGCAGCAGCTGATTCTGGGGGTGCTGTTGCCACTGCCCCGCCCTTTTCAGACCACAACATATAGACATCCATGTGAACATGTCTGTGATGTTCGAGCTAGAAGAGATTCTCAAGGCCTCTGCAACAGCTTCTTCCTTCAACAGATGAGGAAGCTCAGGCCCAGAAACATTATGATTTTTTTCCCCTAAGTTCCCACTACAAGTTCCTGGCAAAATCAAGACCTGAGGGCAACTCCCTTGGCTCCCGGCCTGTACTTTTCACACTCCATCAGCACTTCGCAAATTTTCATAGGCATGTGACTCACCCTAGGACTTGCGATTCAAAAAAAAAGCAAACTCTGTATGGGGTGAGCCTATGCTTCTTCATTTCTAGGGAGTTTCCAGGTGACACCACAGGCTGCTGGAACCACCCTCCGGGTCGTAAAGCACTAGACCACACGCCCTGGAAGCAAACAAATCCAGAAATGTAGGATCTGGGAGCTTCCAGCTCCCTAGATCAGCCCTGCAAATAGACTTCCTGAGTGCGGCCAGCCCAGGCCTCTGCCAGAAAGCAAAGCCCTCCTTCCACCCCAGAGGCAGCCTGCCTGTGTGGGGACACACTGCCTTGCTGCCAGCATGTGCCCTCCCTCCCTCTGTGCAGCCACAGCCAGGACACTGGTAAAGAGTGGTTGGTGCCCGACTTCCCACAGGGAACACAGTCCGCATACCAGTTACAAAATAAGCCACGCAGCTCAGCATCTCTTTGTTTGCTAGCCCAGTAGGTCAGCTGTACAATATAACTCTGGCCTAGAACCTTCCCAGATAATTGACTTCAAGGATTTCTTTTCCCCTTTGTTATAATTTTTTTCTGATTTAAAAGAAATGTGCATGTAAACAATTCAAAACAATATAGGATGGTGTACAGTAGACGCCCAAGATTCCCATATGCCCTCCACCAAGTATGTATCGTTCTAGTGTTTGTTTTATTTCAAACTGACTTTTAAAATAATCTTATGTGCTGTTATTTTATCAGTTGCTGTTTGTATGGTGGAGGGTCAGTTTGTCTTAATTTTGAATTTTTCTCCTGAACTTCAACTCCTATAAGATCTTCCCCCCGCCACCTCCCACCCCAAGATCATAGCAGTGAGGTATATTCCTTTGGAAAAAGATGAATGTTACCAATAGATTGTGTTGCTCTTGTTTCAGATTTGATTTTTCTGTTCTTGAGAACCTTGTCCTCCCTGCTGATTTGTTTCTAAATCAAGAAAAATGAAGAGAAAACTACTGTGACCTAAGAGACACACCCCCTCCTCTAGGGTTTGGTGGCAAGTCGGGGCTGGCAGAGGCAGGGGGGATTGCTTTGGGTTTTGCACCTGCACTTTGGCGAACTTGTCCTCCTGTGTTCCCGTTATTTATGCTGGTGTCTTCCAGCCTGTCCCCCTGAGCGTGAGTAGGGAAGCATGTGGGCGTGCCCAGCTGTGACCAAAGGGAGACCTCAGCCCTGGGCAGGTGACTGCTGTTGACTGCCCTCCCTCGGGTCTTGGCCCTGTCGTAAAGTTAGCCCTTGAAAACAGCATTGCACTCGCCACTACTTACCTTCGCGGACCTAGGAGAAAACTACAGGCTGTGGTCCGTTTCTACCAAGGCCTCTCCCTTTGCGGGGATGTGCCCTACAAAAGATGTAGAATGTAGTGAATGCTGATGGGCAAAGGGCTCCTTTGAACACGATCCTCTTCAAAGGCTTCAGCAGCAAACCAAAACTGCAGCTGAAAAACATGCTTTACTGCCTGCGAGTCCAGCCTGCCTAGTGCAAGCTCTTCACGTTCTTCTGACATTTTCATATTATTTAAGACGAAGTGAAGCCACTTCCATTTAGTTGTACTGAGCAGAAAACTGAACTTGGGGGTTCTGGGAGGAAAGCTGTAAAGCCACTGTGCCCATCACAGATGTTTTAAAAATCACAGTTAACGATTATTGAAACATTGTGTTCATCCCTACTCACCATCATTACAGAAACTTTTTGAAGTAGGGTGAGTTCATGCTTTGGGCAAGAAAGCAAGGACTGTTTGGTTTGGGTCTAAAAATTTCGAAGGGCTTTTATGAAACACGTTTCCCGCAAACTCTGTTTTGCCTTTGTTGCCTAAAATAGACTTACATTTACAAACTGACTTTACTCCCTCCTTTACCTGAATCTAGTTAATGGTCCTCTTATCTGATAAAAAACGCCAAGGCTAATTAGCAAAAATTCTCCTTCTGTCCCATGTCAGGGGTTATTAAAATTTAAGAAACTCAGGGGACTTCCCTGGTGGTCCAGTGGTTAAGACTCCGTGCTCCCAATGCAGGGGGCCCGGGTTCGATCCCTGGTTGGGGAACTAGATCCCGCATTCTGCAACTAAGACCCAGTGCAGCCAAATAAATGAATAAATATTAAAAAAAAAAAGAAAGAAAGAAACTCAGAGAGTTCCCCTGAGGTAACTGAGAGTAGTGTTTTGGATCAGATTATTGTTTTATTTAAATCTGTTCTAGTTGTGCTACCCTATTATCAAAAGCCTAAAGAGAGTTGTTTCTGGGGAAAAAGAACAAAAAACAAAACAAAACTGAAAGAGAATAGCTGATCTCAGGGAAATGCAAAGAATGTGGGAAGTGAGAGGAACAGGATGAATTGTAGGCCATTGAAGAAGTTGGCGGAAGAAGGGGCCATCTTGTTTGTCATGGTATCTTCCACCTCGCTTAAAACAGCCCGTGACTTTGAGTTGAGACTTTCATTCTCTGCAGGTAACATCTGTAGAGGTAAGGAATGAGGACTCTTCTTGGCATCATCCCCTAAGACCATGGTTATTTATTCCCTTTTCTGTCTCCCCTTTCCCTGCCTTTCTTCCTCCCCTCTATTGTTTTCTCTTTCTTCCTGTCTCCACTCACCCCTTTCCTTCCGTCTTCGTGCATGCCCAGATTCCCCACTCCCATCCATCCTATTTGTGGTCCGGCTTCCATTCCCTTGCCATGTATCTTCCTCATAACCTTTACAGAGTCACTTCGGTCCTTGTCTTCCTGCTAATAATGTTTTCCCAGAGGTTCAGATCCCCAAATCCAGTGGCTTGTTCTCAACGCTCAGTCTTGTCCCTGATAGAATTGGACACTTAGACCATCAAATCAAACTTCCCCTCTTCTGGTCTCCCTGTCCTGGCTTCTGAGAACTCCTTTGTCTTATCCTGTGCTGGTGGAGGAGAAGGCCCTCAAAGACAGGTTTTTGTCTTTTCCTTTGTCTCCCTAGAAACTCATCCATTCTTTATCCTCTGAGTGAGTGACTCCCAAGTTCTTATCCTTGGCCTAGTTCCCAAAGAACCCAGTCCTGCCGTGTGCTGAATATTGCAGCTTGGTCATCCTGTTGTCACGGAAACAGAATTTCTCTCTTCTACCCATTAAGAGGCCCCTCTCAACTGCCCAATCTCTTGAATCATCTCAACTCCGAACTGCAGACTTGTGCCGTTTTTATGTCTTGTCACGAAAGTCCTGTCCATTTTTAGAGAACCATCTCCAGCTACAGTCTCCATTTTCCTTGTTTCCCTGCCCCACCCACACCGCCACCCATTCCACTTCTCTCCTAGATTTTTTTTTTTTTCCAAGAGCCACCTTCATTGGTCTCCTGTCCATTTTTTGTGTATGCGAAGAGAGCAGAGTGATCTTTCCAGAGTACTTGCCGTGATCTGAAGCGTGTCTCGTGGCTTCGAGAATCAAGTTCGTGGACTCTGGTGTTCAGGGCTCCCCAGGCCGGCACTGTCCTGCCTGTCTTTCCCTGCATCCTCGCTGGGCCAAAGGTCCCTCTTGTCGGGCCCATCCAGGCCTCTGTGCCTTTTCGTCCTTGCTGCGTCCTCCAGTCCCTGGCTTCCGGTGGCTGTTTTCCAGTTAGGGCGCATCCCCCCACCTTCTCTTCTTTCCCTTGCCTCCCCGAAACCTGTTTTCTCAGGGCCCAGCTCACGTTTGCCCATGCACCTTCCTGACTCCCCTGCCCCGCATGATTGGCTCTTTCCATTTTACTGTAATAGCTCCTGGTAATGCCACTCACACATTTTGGAACTTGAGCAAAACAGGGCAGCCGGTATCTGCCATCTCTGTCTGGTCTCCCCAAGAAAATGAAGCTCCTTCAGGAGCACCCAGGGCGCCATCTGCGTATCTGCCTAACATGGGACAGTCCCCGGGGACTTGAGTTCAGTTTCTTCTTGCAAAGGAGACGTGTTCTTTGTTCAGGACATCTGGCTGTGACTTAACTGAGGTCTCACACGGCTCTTTCTGGCTACTGGTCGCTGTCCCTCATTGATGGATATTGATAGTAAGGAGGAGAGCAGAAAGAAAGGTTGGTTTCAGGCACCAAGTAGGTTGGCACCAAGTGGACACATAAGTATTGTTGTAGAGTCTGCAAAGCTTCACTTTTTGAGCCTCTGAGAATATGGTTTCTTGTGTGAAAGAGTACAAAAGAATTTAAGTTTCACTTTAGAAATTGCACTGAAAGAAATCTCCCACAACAAAGGAAAAGCTGTTTTCTGGGTAGTTAGTTGTCTTTTTGAAGATAGACTCTTTGAAGCATGTTTTCCTAGAGATTGTGTAGATGAGGGTGGACTGGTGGGGGAGGAGAGGATCTCTCCAGCTGCGGGGCGGGGGGGCGGGCATGAGAGGTGCCCTATCCAGATGGCTCTCTGCTTCCTTTCCTGGCCCCAGTTTTTGGTGGCAGAGTGGTTTCTATTTGGAGGAATCTGTGCTTCAGAATTATTTGAAGAGTCTACCTGTGGACTCTGTGGGAGTAGAAGGCTAGTCTACCTAGAAAGGCTAAGATAACTCAGAAAGACCTGACAACTAGCTGTGTACACACTGACATTTCTTTTCACATAATGGCTTTCAATGAAACTTTAGGTGACAGAACTCTAAACCTCTAAAATTCCCGATAATGATTCTCATTTTCTTCTCCCATTTCATGTCATTTAATTCAAAAGCCTGCCCCTCATTTTTGCAGGGTGACTTGTTATGTAATGCTGCATGTGTGATGAAAGCTAGCACGCTTTGCACATGTTCTGAATCATTTGAACAGGGAAGACGAGTATGCCATACACCAGACCCTGTACTTCTGCCAGCTGTTTTCTAAAAACTCTCGCTGGGACAGTTGCGTTTGGCATTGCCTTGCTTAAGAAAGAATCCTGAGAAGAGATTCTCAAGTTTAATTGAACCCGTACATCCAGAACCAAGGCTGAATCTCACCTCAGTTTCTTAAGTCACGTGTGAATTTCCTAAATATCCCAATCTAGAAACTCCTCTGTAAAGGCATTGGGTCCGAGCTATATAGTCTTTCAAGCTGCCAGCAAAGTCAGCTTCCTCACACTTGTCGATATCCCTTTAATTCAGAAGTCTAACATGTTCAATAAATGGTTGATTGTTGAAATTGTTTCCCTTCTTTTTTTGTTTACCCAATTAGCAGGATACTACTGTTTTGCAATGTTTTGTATTTCCACCTTGTAACTTAATGATAATCACTTAATTTTATTTCTTTAAAGCTTATTTGGGGACTTCCCTGGTGGTCCAGTGGCTAAGGCTCCGCGCTCCCAATGCAGGGGGCCTGGGTTCGATCCCTGGTTAGGGAACTAGATCCCACATGCCGCAACTAAGAGTTTGCATGCCGCAACTGAAGTTCCCACGTGCCACAACTAAAAAGATCCAGCATGCCACAACAAAGATCCCACACGAGGCAGTGAAGATCCTGCATGTTGCAACTAAGACCTGGCACAGCCAAATAAATAAATAAATTTTTTTTTTTTAAAAAAAAGCCTATTTGGTCTAATGACAAGTATTTTTCCACATATAATGTTTTACCTAGCTTTTTTGAATGCCATCACCACGTAGTTACGTATCTCTGCACAGAAACCAAAATAAATTTCAAATGTTAAAGCTCTAAAATCATTAAATTTAATTTTTCTCCTTATTTTTTAAAAAGCACAGTCGATATACAACATTATATTAGTTTCAGGTATACAACAGTGATTCGACATCTGTATACATTGCAAATTGATCACAGTAAGTCTAGTAACCATCTGTCACCATACAAAGTTATTTCAGTATTATTGATTATATTGTATCTCTTAATCCCCCTTAATAAATTTATTAGTACTGTATTGAAATTGATTAAAATAAGGCCTAACATAAGTGGAAGGTCATTTTTCTTTTTAACCTTTAGCCTTCACTCACCTTCCCACCCAGTCCCCACGTAAGTACCAATACACCGGAAACGTATTCCCAAGCTTTGCACACGGTCTGTAATTTTCCATGGTCTGATTGACTGCCTGCCAACCTCCTCCTCCTCCTCACCAGGCAGCCCTTGTCCTAGGTTGGGAGTAGCTGGGCTTCTTGTCATAATACACTCGTTACCTCTTAGGGCTCGTCCTTTGCTGTACCCTTGGCTTGAAAGCTCTGTCCACCTGCATCAACCCCAGTGAAGTTGTCTTTCCAGGCCTCTGCCCTGACGGCGAACGCCCCCGTCTCGCTGTGTATTTTAGGAAGCTAAGTCTTGAGGCTCAGGCCCTGAGGTCTGGGAGGGTATCTTGATGCTGGCAGGGTGAGAACCCAATTTAACCCCGATCATAAGGAAGACGAGCCTAGGCCCTGGCTGCATACGCATTGGATGTTCTTCTGTAACATACACCTCACTAACTAATGCGTCCTGTCAGCCCCCTGCCCCCACGTCCACATGGACCCTATCACAGGCATTTCCCCACCCGCTGAAAGCCAGTGGAACCAGAAAAATGGGATCTGGAGCCTCAACCTATGGAACTACAACCCAAACCATGCTCATCAGGCACCCTCTCTCCACTGTGTAGAACTCCCGCGGAGAGGCACTAAGGGGGAATGGGAAGAGAAGCCTCGGGCCGGTGGGTCCATCCTGCTTCAGCCGACCCACACTCTCAAGGGTTCTAGCCACCTGACAAAAGAATATTTGGTTTGATGGCTCAGAGTTAGGAGGTGTGGGTGTGGGATGCAGAGGGCTGCTTGATGAACCATTAAAGTCACCCAAGTCAGTAGCCCACGCTGGGCCTTTCGTAGGGACAGCATGCTATAAAAGGTATGAAAGGGGCTTCCCTGGTGGCGCAGTGGTTGAGAGTCTGCCTGCCGATGCAGGGGACACGGGTTCGTGCCCTGGTCCGGGAAGATCCCACATGCCGCGGAGCCGCTGGGCCCGTGAGCCATGGCCGCTGAGCCTGCGCATCCGGAGCCTGTGCTCCGCAACGGGAGAGGCCGCAACAGTGAGAGGCCTGCGTACCGCAAAAAAAAAAAAAAAAAGGTATGAAGGATCACCACCTGCCTGGCTGGAAGAGCTTCAGTTTAAGAACCACCATCTAGGGACTTCCCTGACAGTCCAGTGGTTAAGACTCTGCACTCCCACTGCAGAGGGCACGGACTTCAATCCCTGGTCGGGGTAAGATCCCACATGCCGTGCACCACAGCCAAAAAAAAAAAAAAAGCGCCATCTATGCTACACTTATACATCGGACCTCTTATTCAGAAATTAAAAACAAGAGTACTTTACGTGATCGAGGAGCTAATGCAGAAAGACATGGGTAAGTCAGGGGCTGTGCCGGAGCACTGGCCAAATTTCCTCTGACTCATCCCTGACCAAACTAATTCTTCTTCTTCTGTGCCTGGACCCTTGAGCCAAGCTTCTGAAGATCTGAGTACAGGTTCCGCTTCAGGATGGCACTGCTGCACAGCAGGGCCCCTTGCAGGGCTCCCATCAACCCACAGGTGAAGACATCCTGGCCTAGGAGACAAAAGCAGAGGCCCGTGTGCACTGCTGCCCCCCCCCCCCGCCAAGTGGGGGACAGGGATGGACAAGGGCCCCTGGGCCAGGGCCACCCAGAGATGGCTTCAGACCAGGACCAGGGTCCACAGCTGCCAAGGCAGCCCAGCTCAGGGTGTGGGAGGCTGCAGGGGGCAGCAGGATCTGAGGACAAGAATGGAGGACTCTGGGTGACAGGGAAGCCCAGGGTCTCAGGTCCTGGCAAAATGCAGCAGTCAGTGTACCTGTCAGGTAGAGGTTGGGGATGGGGCTCTGGGCCCTCATGGAGGCCATCGCACCAGGATGCAGGCGGCCCAGGTCGTGGTCAGCCCCGTAGCAGGCCCCCCGGGGAGCTGCCAGGTAGAACTGATTGGTCAACGGGGACCCTCCAGTCACACTGTCCACCTGAGGAGGCAAAAGAGGCAGCCGAAGAGTAGGAGTGGGACCTTGTGAGACCCTCACCTCCTTTCCTGCCCCTGCACGAGCTGCCTGCCGGCACGGGCTCCCTATCCTTTCCTGGAGCTCAGTCAGCCCAGGCCTGGTTCCCCTGCCCCAAAGAAAGGGTAGAGATGCACCAGCCACAGGAGTCTGCCCTCCTACCTTCCCCTCCAGCTGTGGGAAGAGCTTCAGGACGACCGACAGAGCGGCTTCAACAAAGGAGCTCTTGAGGGTCTCGTAGCCGCTGCTCCGCTTTCCCTGGGGCTCGTCCCGCCACTCCTCGAACCACTCATAGGAGGTGGGCACCAGCACGACCCCTGTGGAGCGGCCTGGGGATGCAGGGCGGGGTCACTACTGCTGCCCCTGCCCCGCCCAAGCTCCCGCCCCAGCTCCTCAAGCCCCACCTGAAAACCGGTCCTCCCACGACGGGTCCTTGGCCGACGGGAAAGCAATGAAGAGAACGGGCATGTGCTCTACAGCCTTGTCCGCGGGCAGAGAGAGGTAGTGCTCCATCCTGGGGGAGGGGAGGGGCTGTCGGTCCCGGCCCTGTTCCCCGCAGCCAACAGCACCACCCCGAGGGTAGGTCACACCCAGGGACCCCCGAAGGGATGAGGCCAAGGCACAGCCTAGGTAGGGAAAAGCCCTCTGGGAGTAGATTCTCGCCCATCTCCTCCCATCCTGCTGCTCCTCCCCCAGCATCAGGGGAGGACACCCTCCCCACACACGCACACCCACGCCTTACGCCGTGTCCACGTCTGTGTCAAAATAAACGTAGTAGTTGGTCGACGGCAGCCCCAGGTCCTTCTTGGCACCTCGGAGGCAGACGAAGACAGAGAACACGCTCAAGCTGGGCCGCACCATCCCCACCTGCCGCTTCACACCTGCAGAGAGGCGGCAGGGCCGCGTGAACAAGGCCACCGACTGCCGCCCCTGCCCCGGGAACCTGCGGACGCCCGCTCGCCTCATCTGCAGCCTCAGACGTTCGGACAACTCGACCTGGCCTCCTGCCTGTGAAGGCCACGGCCTCAGCCTTCTGCTCTGAGCGCCTTGAGGAGCAGTGAGCGACGCCCGGCTCTCTGAGCCGCTCCCTGCCTCCCATCGTCCCCTTCATGTCTCAGCTATGAGCGGATGATGGGCTGTGCACTACAAAGACCACGGCTAGGAACAGTATTTGGCTGTAAGCCTTGGCTTCGGTATTAAGTTGAATACAAACCATCTAATGACTGAATATGCATAATTCCTCCTGTGCTGAACAGTCAGCACAAGGCCTTAAAATGGTAAGTGACGCAGATGAACAGATGCAAATGGCATCACCGGCACTGGGCATTTCAGGGTTCATCTGGGGAGGAGGGAAGAACAGCACCGAGGAGGAAGGCAACAGGCACCGTGGGAGCCTCTGGTCCCCTGGACCGAAGCCACTGGGCATTCCTACCTCTCAACAGCTGAGCCCAGACCAGTTTTCTGGAAGTTGCTCCCACAGAGTCTTATCCTTTTTTTTGGCGGTACGCGGGCCTCTCACTGTGGCGGCCTCTCCCGTTGCGGAGCACAGGTTCCGGACGCGCAGGCTCAGCGGCCATGGCTCATGGGCCCAGCCGCTCCGCGGCATGTGGGATCTTCCCGGACCGGGGCACGAACCCGTGTCTCCTGCATCGGCAGGCGGACTCTCAACCACTGCGCCACCAGGGAAGCCCCGGAGTCTTATCCTTTGTTCCCATTCCCAGGACCATTTCCAGCCTCTGCCTGAGGGATAAGTCGCCACTGGCTGCTCTGCTTAATTCATGTAACAAATATTTGTTGAGGACCTGAAATGCGCTGGATCCTCTGCGAGGCCTTGGGGACACTGCAAGGAATCGGACGTGATGCCTGTCCACTGTCCACTTTCCTGAAGAAGCTGGCTCTCCTATTAGAGGCTGCGAAGACCTGAGTGCTACGGGGAGGGTGACCATAAAACTTAATATCCAGAACAGGCCACTTCTGAGAGTCAAGGGGGCGTTGTAACAATTACAGTAGGACAACGGGCATAAGACTTCCAGACACCCAGCTGCCCAGCTGTGGGAGTGCCGGGGGGGGGGGCAGGGGATGTGGTGAGTAGTAGTAATTGCCCTGGAAAGTCAGGAGCACCTTCTCCCCTGGGTCCCAGCATCGTTGGGGAACCACAGCTGTGGGCACCCCCTTTCCAGGTGGGGCAGGGTGGGCACAGAGAGAACCAGGGGCCCAGGAGTGATACCCCCAGGTCTTCAGAAGCCCCTTAGCGCAGCCAGCACCTCCACCCAGCCCCTCCTGTCCCTTTCCCCAGCTAGAAGGAAGGGGTCCAGGAGCCACCCACCTGGCAGAAAAACAGAATCTTGGGTCTCAAAGCAGGCACACGACGATGAGACCAAGCCCTGCTTCTCCACACCAGCCTTAGCTCCCCTACTGATTTTGTCAAACTAGTCTTCCCTACTCAAAACACCTCCTCTCCAAACTACCCTCCTCAAAGCTCAGCCATGGAATTTAAGACAGGCGCTCCTATTCACAAAGGCTCCCCCTGCCTGACCACCCCACCTCCACCCTCGACCCCAACTAGCACTGCCTGTCCCCAAGGCCACCAGATATCCCGTTCCCATCTCTGAGAGGGAGACAGAACTGTGAGAATCTCTACCCCCAAACAGCTGGAAACGTAGGAATCCCAGCACCTGGGGTCTCTGAGTTAAGCATCACTGCTGCCACTGTCTGAAATGCTCTCAAACTGGGATTCATGCAGCTCCCGCTCGAGAGAGGCAGCTGGTCCTTCAGGCAGGTAGGGGCTGGCACATGAGACTGTCTTCAGGGCTGGGATACGTAAGAGCAGTGGAAGCTGCTTCCGCCAGTGAAGGGAGGCAAGCTCGGCAGCTACGTCTGTGGCATGGCTGCCTGGAGAGAAGGCGGGCCTGGGGGAACACTGGGCCCGTCAGGGGACAGTGTCAGGGTTCAGAGGTCCTGGGAGAGAGGGAGGCACGAAGTACCAAAGGCCACCGGGCGGTCTCTGCCCCACCCCACTCGGCTCACCCGGCCTGAGAGAGGGGAGGCCCCTGCCAGGAGCAGATGCCGGCCGAGGCCCAGGTAAGTGAGGCAGAGGGCTGAGGAGGCCAGTTCCCGGGAGCACATGGCCTGTACCTCAGAGACAATCACGACGGCCACCCACCCTCTTCCCCACCAGGAAATCCAAGGCCTCACTTTTCTACTGAACCCACATCCCTGGGCCCGCCCTCTGGGGCGGAGCGCTCTTTCCACAGCGCTCCTCCCCGGGTACCAGTGAAGTCCGGGGTTTCCACCCCAAACTCATCGTGAGCGGCTCCCTACTCCCCACCTCCCACCCCAGCCAGAGGCCTTTACGCAGATGCCTCTCCCTCACCCTCCAGGATCGCCGGTCCCCTCCCAGCCAGCGGCCTCCTCCCCTCAATCACATGGGGAGCCGCCAGCTACATTTCCAAATGGTGACGTCCCAGCTAACCTTGGCCCAGCCACTCTGTTCCTTGCGGGCCGACCTGCTCTCCTGCCCCTTCAAGTGAGGCCTTCGCTCTGGAAGCCCCACGCCAGCCCTTAGCTTCCCTTACCAACCATGTCAGGTCAGGCTTCCCCACTCAAAATAAGTGAGAAATTAAGGAAGGAAGCAGGATTCATAGGGCAACCTCAGCAAAAATCCAAGAAACGTTCCTTTAGGACTCAAGCCACCATCATGGACTATCAGAGAGATGATCTAAGATCTAGGGAAACTGGAAATGGGCAACTAGGACTGGAGACTTGAAAGAGGAAAGGGAAACATGTTTGAGGTGATAAGGGGAAAGGGAGTAAATATGCCAAGAATGAAATGAGAGATAAGGACCAAAGGGTCTTTGGGGAGGATGTGATACAAAGGAAGTTGATGCCACCCCCTAAACAGAGGCCTTCTGGGAATGGATGTTAGAAACCGGTGTGCTCACCTTTTCTGCCTATGGAGGGGTCAAAGGGCAGTGCTAACGCTGGGGGGAAGCATCAGCCAGGCTGAGCCAGCTGGTTGCAGAGGGCAGGCCTGCGGCACCTGGAGGACAGTGACGCAGCCCAGTCGTTTACCTGGCAGACAGCGGGCCTTCTCTGGCAACAGGTACTCATAGGTGTTGAATAATCCTGCGTTGGAGATCACGACGGGGCAATAGATGCTCACCAGCTCCTGACCCTTCTTCACAGTGACACCTGCAGGCACAAGAGCTTGGCTGAGGTTCTGGAAGCTCCAGGAGGACGAGAAAGGTCCCTATTCCCCACCCCCCAGATCTCTCCCACATTGACCCCGAGCGGGCAGGCCCCAGGCCAAACTGCAAAGTGAGGTAACCATCCTGAAGCGCTGCCCTCTTGGCTCACGGTCCCCGCCCTGGCTTCCTACCTCTCTCCCCACCCTGCGCGGGCACGCTTCTCTTGAGCAACCCACCAACCTTCACACGAACCCCGAAAGAGGCCATGGGCTGAAGGCCTTCACTGGAATCCTAGACCCTTCTTCACAGCTGCCAGACTTCCCGTCCCAACTTGCTCTTTTCAAAATCCTCCAAAGACACCTCAACCTCTGCTTAAACTCCAAGGTCTTGTCTCAGCCTTCCCTGATGTGGTCCCTTTCGTGCGTCCAGCCTCATCTCTGGCCATTCTCACTAAACTATTAGGTAGGACTGTATGAAATAGCCGATAGTCGACCGTTTTTTTAACCTATAAATGTGGCAGTCTCTTACGGTTCAACCTAACATTTTCAGATGCCTAAAAATACTCAGCTCTTTCATACCTCTGTGCCTCTGCACATTCTGTTCCCCCTGCCTGGAATAACCACCCCTCCCCTCTGGCTAGCTTCCTCTCACCCTTCATGACCTCCGTCTGAGACCTTCCCTGTTCCACCACCCTCTATGTCACCTCCATCCTTGGTGCCTGCCTCTATGTGGCACTTTAATTATAGCGCAGTCATCTTCCCTGTGAGACTGGAAACTTCTTGAGTTACAGATTAGGATTTACTTATCTTTTATCACCTAGCACGTGAAAAACACACACAAAAAAAAAACACAAATAAATGTATCCGCCACTGAATTTAATTGAACTGATAAACCCACCTTGGTTCACAGACCCCCTGACGGCTGGAAGAACTTGCTCACGAACATGAGAGAAAGTCTCACACATCGGACAGCCACCCCTCTCTCACCACCGGGAACTTCCCAGTCTCTTCTACACACATGCCCTTGGAGACCGCTGACGGTCTTTTCTCCCTTGATTTTTGCGTGCCCTGGGCTACCCACTCACCACCTCCTCCTTGAAAGACTCCTTTGGTGAATTTACTGTCACACCAGCTCTGTTTTCCCCAGGCGTCTCTCTGCCCCCTTACCTGATGCTTCTGAAGTACCCGCAGCCTGGATGGCCTGTTCTGTCTACCTGAGTCCTTCCTTGCATAGAGCCTCTCCTCACAGAGTTCATTCACGGTGGGATTTTGACACTGTGTGCAGGTGACAGCAAACACCTGAGCCAGGGTAGAGTCTGGGTCCCACTCTGCCATTTACAGATTGAAGGCAGGGCATCCTGCCGGCCTCCACACCACCCTATAAGCACCCACGTACTCGCTCCATCAGTCACTGAACAAACAGTTACTGGGCTCTATTATGTGCTAAAGTCTATAGACATAAAGATTAAAAAGACACAGCCCCTACACTCAGGAGGTCCTAGGTTACCAGGTAACTATTTTTATCTATTGAATAAATGATGAAATACTGTTCTCTGGGAACCATGCCACCCTTCATCCTTCCCGTGTCCTTTTTGCTTCCAGGCCAATCGCTATCCCCGGGCAGCCCCAGCTTGGGGCAGATTCCAGCCTTTAACCCCCCACTTGGAGGTCAGTTCTTCTACACCTTCTGCCCTCAGTGCTTTCTTTGCTCTGCACCCAGAGACCCCAGGTCTCTCCCACCCCGGCCAGGGACTGCGAAGACAATGCAGGGCTCTTACCACAGGCTTTCCCAGTTGAGTCCAGCAAGATGCTCTGCACAGGGGCCCTCGTCAAGACAGCACCCCCGGCCCGCTGAATCACAGGGATGGTGTGGAAAGCGATTTCACTGGAACCCCCTCGGGGATAAAAGGCCCCTTTTATGTAGTGGTCAACCAGCAGAGCATGCATGGCAAAGGTGGTGTGGCTGGCGGTCACGCCTACAGAAGGAAGGAAGGGGTGATGAGGCAGGAGGGGCAGCGGCACCTTCGTTCAGAAAGGAATACGGGTTCCCATCAGAAAACACGCAGCCTTTGGGAATTCCCTGGCGGTCCAGTGGGTTAGGACTCGGTGCTTTCACTGCCAGGGGCCCGGGTTCAATCCCTGGTTGGGGAACTAAGATCCCGCAAGCCGTGAGGCATGGCCAAAAAAAAAAAAGGAAAACACGCAGTCTGAGGCTATGCATCCCAGGATCCAAGTGATCCCCAGGGCTCAGGGAAGCCAGAGGGCATGTTTCCATCCAAATGTGGGGAACGGGGAACCTTACAGGTCTTGGGGCCAGTGGGAATGTCCTCCCTGCAAACTGTCATGCTGCCAGGGAGGACAGTTTTGGTTGGAAAGGAAAGTCATCCAGGGCGTGGGTGAAGGGAATTTTTATCAGTGTGTCCAGTAGGGAGGCGGACAGACATCTCCTCCATAAGCTCCAGAGGGCCTGGGGTGTGTGCTGTTTCATTTCAGTCAGCCAAGCAGGCTCAGGAAGAATGACTGAGAGCCAGGAGCTGCCTGGGGCCCAAGGCCAGTACCCACCATAAGTGGGAAAGATGTAGCTGAGCACGGCCTGGAGCTCCGGGGAGGCTGGCAGCTCCCGCAGGACCTCGGCCAGGCTCTGGGTGGATGCATGGAGGAACGAAGAGAAATGGGTGAGCAGCCCATACTTGTTGAGGACCTGAACCATGAGCAGCGGGAGGATCTTCAACAAGATGGCATGACTGACTCCTCTGGATACCACCTGGGGAAGGGAATGAGCAGGGAGGAACAGATCTCATCTCCTGACTCGCCTTTCCAACAGCCTGCATAGCCCGAGGGCCAGCAACACTTAGCCCCGGCTGAACTTGGCTGAATTTGGATTTTAAAACTCTGTACTTGGGACTTCCCTGGTGGCAAAGTGGTTAAGAATCCACCTGCCAGTGCAGGGAACACGGGTTCGATCCCTGGTCCGGGAAGATCCCACATGCCACGGAGCAACTAAGCCCGGGAACCACAACTACTGAGCCCGCATGCCACAACTACTGAAGCCCACTTGCATAGAGCCCGTGCTCCGCAATGAGAGAAGCCACTGCAATGAGAAGCCCGCGCACCGCAATGAGCAGCCCCAACTCGCTGCAACTAGAGAAAGCCCGTGCGCAGCGATGAAGACCCAAAGCAGCCAAATATAAAAAAGTAAATAAATTTATAAACAAAAAAACAAAAAACTCCGTACTCTGTGAATTTTTCCCATTCTACCCTCAGGTGAGTCCTTTTTTGCTTCTCAGTTTCCAGCCCAACTTCCTTTTGAATAATCCCAATCAGATGAAGTGAAAAAGTGGTGATATGACCACAGGGAGGCCAGCGTGGTCAGGGAGGAGAGCTGAGCGCCCCCCAGAGGCCAGAGTGAGAGTGGCAGCTGCGGAGCCCAGGCTCCAGAGACAGAGGGCCCCCGGGTCACAGAGGCCAACTCCAGCGGAGGCTGAGTTCCAGACAGACAGGCCTGTTCCTTCTTCCTGCCTCCCTTACCCATCACTCCGCTAATGAGGAAGGTCAGCCTTGCTGGGAATAAGCAGGGGGTCCTCAGCATGTCCGTGTTACCTTAACCAGCCATATATACTTGTCGATGGCAGCTTCTTCCTGGGGAAACTTCTCCTTGAGGCCCTGTATGTAGGCTTTCTCCCCACTGTACATGGGAAACTCCTTTCGGCCATTGGGCCCTTCTAGTACCATGATGTCAAAGGGAGAGGCCGTGGGAGCCCAGTCCAACTGCCCCTCAGTGATCTGGTCCAAGATAAAACGACCAAAGCTGCCCTCCTGCATGCGCCCGATATAATGGATTCCTGTTGGGAGACAGAAAAACAAAGTGTCATAGGGATATGGGGATTGAGCCCTGGAAAAGCTCCAACAAGGAAGCAAGGTGAAAGAGGTTATCCTGCAGGGCTGAGTCTGTGCCCAGAGCAGGTACCCACCCTTTCTGTAGAGGGAAGTTGCAGCAGAAACCACCAAATCCCTGCCCGGTTCGGCTGCCAGCGGGTACAGCTCTCAGACAAGGAAAGCGCCCAGGGAGAAGACGGGGCCTCCAAAATCACAGAAATGCCCAGGATCGTCCCACCACGGCTGCTCCAAACCGCCAGCTCCCAGCCCTTTTCCACAGAAGCCTTACCCGTGTCAAATTCAAGGCCATTCTGTCCAAAGGTGTGACAACAGCCTCCCGCCTTGGTATGTTGTTCCAGCACCAGAACTCGCTTGCCAGCTTTGGTCAGGATCGCCGCTGCCGCCAGGCCCCCAAAGCCACTGCCTATGACCACCACATCCAGCTTCTCTGGCACTCGGCTGGCTGAGAAAGCTGCAGCAGATGGAGGAGATGGAGGTGGGGGCTTCTTGGGGGGCAGTGAAAGAGCAGTGATGTGGAAACCAAGGCAGAATTCTCTAGCTTGTACAACGCCAGAAAACTCTAGAGCAGTTTGGCAAGGAGCTCCTGACTAAAATGTCTCAAACATTTTACCTGGGAAATATTCAGGACCAGCCAGGCGGGTTAAACAAAGTGATTTGGTTTGATCTGAACTGATTTAAGGAAAGCCACTATGTAGCTGGGGATTTTTCCTACTTGCAAAGAAAGTAAAAAATCCACAAACTATCAAAGGAGCAAAACAATGCTGCGATACAGGCTGAGAAACCTAAGTGCAGACAGAGAGCGAGCTAGGGAAGAAAGAAAACAAGGAGGGGGACGGGGGCCAGTGCAGGCTGCTGGCTCATGGACTGGTCCATTCACAAGCAGGTTATCTTTGGAAAATGCAGGGTCTGCAGTTAGCAGTGGAGCAGCCCAGTCGGATGATGGCTCTTCAACGTCCTGATGCAGAGGCAGGACAGACCTGCTCTGAGAAATTGTGGAGGTGGGGTTGAGGAGGAAGCACCTAAACAAGACAAAACTGGGCAGCCCGTGGTGCTGTATGGGCACTTCCTACACAAGATCTGTTCTCTCAAGATCACTCCTAAAGGGACTTCCCTGGTGGCGCAAGGGTTAAGAATCCACCTGCCAATTCAGGGGACACGGGTTCAAGCCCTGGTCCGGGAAGGTCCCACACGCTGCGGAGCAACCGAGCCTGTGCACCACAAGTACTGAGCCTGTGCTCTAGAGCCCACAAGCCACAACTACTGAGCCCACATGCCACAACTACTGAGCCCATGTGCCACAACTACTGAGCCCACGTGCCACAACTACTGAAGCCCACACATTTAGAGGCTGTGCTCCACAAGAGAAGCCACCACAATGAGAAGCCCATGCACCACAACGAAGACCTAACATAGCCATAAATAAATAAATAAATAAATTTTTAAAAGAAGATCACTCCTGAAGAACTGAGATTTGGAATTTTTCAAGCTGCTAGGGAACTCAGTAAACTTTCAACTTTTCAAATGTTTTTTAAAAGACCTACAGTGAAAAATATATTTCATATTCACATCCCAGAACATATGTTAGTATATAATATAAATACCTGAAACAGAAGTTTCACAATACTTACCAGAACCATGTATTATGCACTCTGATATTTTCCCTTTTACTGTCATTTAAAATGTTAGTTGCAACCCATTAAATTGATTTCATGACCCACTAAGAGATCACAACCTGGTTTGAAAAACAGTTAAACTAGTCATCTCATTTTTAGACCAATCCAGATAAATGGAGTGACTTGCTAATGTTTTCGCAGCAAATTAGTGACAGAGTCCAATTAAAACTCTGATCTCAGAAGTTCAAACTAATAGGCCTTCCACTTAGAACAATACTGTCTCCAACTGTGTAGCAAGACTTGTTGCACAGAATACTAAAATTTACAAGTGAACAGGTGAGAGAGATCTCGGATATCAACAGATTATTCTCTTTACAGGTTATTCTTTTTTTCTTTTTTCTTTTTTAAGCAGTAGAACTCTTTCTTTAAAACCTTAGAAGAAATTCGCAAATACTTTTTAAAGATGACAGTGCAGGTCAATGGAAGAGCAGCTCTGAGCCTGAGTCACCCTGTTGAGCCTCGTTTCAACAAGAGATGGGAGCAGGCATAACGAGCTAAATCACTTGATGGGCCAAGTGCAATTTCCTATAAAGGTTTCTGTGCAGCTCTCCCAAGTCCCTGAACCCATGGGGAAGATAAGTGAAAACGTTAAGGTCTTAAAGCAAAGTAGGGGAAGGGTCTCTTGTTTATCCGGTTAGCCATCTCTTGTTTATCCGGTTAGCCACCGCTATACTAAGTGGCAGGGCCTGAACGTGGCTATGCCAAAAACTTGGCTCGCCGAGGACGATGCCCGCGCCCGTGTGGCCACGATTCCCCGGGCCTGGGGGGACCAAGGCTCTCGCCAGTGGCGGCGGACTCTAAAGCGGGTGCCTCCACGTGCAAAGAAGCCCTCCCATCACTCTGCATCTGGGGAACGCTAACCCGCGAGGATGCCCAGGCGCAGCCTCAGACCCCGGGATCCCTCCCGCTCACCTTGCTTGAGAACCTTCTTCCTGGCCTCCTTGTCGGTCACCAGGGGCGCGGGTGGCCGCTTGACATCCTCGGAGAAGGGGTTCGGGGAGCTGCTGGAGAACAACCCCTTGCAAACTTTGCCGAGGACGGCCAGCAGCAGCGCAGCCAGCGGCAGCAGCAACAGCCACATCGCGCTGGCGTCGGAACCTGTCCGCTCCGACTGCGCCCGGGCTCTGCGGCCGCGGCTCTGCCCAGTTAGCTTATCCTCGCACCCGGAAGGCACAGCCAACTTTGGCCACTGCTCAGCCAGGCCCTTTTCGGCCAGAAGCCAAGTCTCCGGCGGAGATTGACCATTGCGGCTCTTCGTACTCACGTCTCTGGAGGCGCGGAGGGCCGTGCGCATGCGCCGAGGAGGCCCGTGCGCATGCGCGGAGGAGGCCCGGAGGGGCTGAGGCACCCCAATCGCGAAAGCTCTGGGAATTCGGGGGCTCAGACGGCGAGACCCGGGGGTCAAAGGAGAAGGAATGTGGGGCGGAAATGGTCGCTCTGGGGCGAGACAAGGCTGAGAGTTGCAGAACAGAGAGAGACTCCTTACTGGCAGACCGGAGACATCGGTTTTGGTCTCGCTGGATGACCTGAGGCAAGTTGCTTTCCTGTTTTCCCCACGGAGAAAGTTGCTGTCCGGAGTCCCCACCCTCTCTGGCTGGGTGTCTCGACGGACTGAGATCTCTGTTAACATACGCGTATCCCAGCCGGCGAGCACCGGGATTTGTGACCCCAAATTGGCGAGTAGTTTTGGCTGCGGCGCCCCCCTGGGATGGTGATGCCTGCGGCGGAGGCCTGGTCGGGGCTGGAAGGGCCGGGGAGGCCCCAGCGACAAGGCCGATTAAAGAAGTGGCATACCTGTGTGCGCATTTTTATTTAAGGTGTGGACCCAATTTCTAGATTAAATACCCATTCAGAGTTTAAGCTCCAGCAAGCTTAAACTTAAAATCATTCCCCTTAATGTAGCTCATTGCCTAAAGTGGGTGCACCATAAAAATAAACAAGGACCTACTGTATAGCACAGGGAACTATATTCAATATCTTTAATAACCTATAATGGAAAGCTATTCGAAAAAGAATATCTGTATTCAGATATATATTATATATATAATTGAATCACTGTGCTGTACATCTGAAACTAACATGACATTGAAAATCAACTCTACTTCAATTTTTAAAAATTATTTTTAAATAAAAAAGTAAAGTGGGTGGGCTTCCCTGGTGGCGCAGTGGTTGAGAGTCCGCCTGCCGATGCAGGGGACACGGGTTCGTGCCCCGGTCCGGGAAGATCCCACATGCCGCAGAGCGGCTAGGTCTGTGAGCCATGGCTGCTGAGGCTGCGCGTCCGGAGCCTGTGCTCTGCAACGGGAGAGGCCACAACAGTGAGAAGCCCGCGTACCGCAAAAAAAAAAAAAAAAAAAAAAAAAGTAAAGTGGGTGCACCATAAATACTGAATTTGGAAAGGATCCATCTTTATAGGATGGCCATTTCTTCAGGCCCAGCCATGAGGAACTTGCCTAATATTGGTAGGAGTGACTTTGTGATTTCCAGTACTTGCTTGTTTGACAGTTTCTGCTCTTTTCTTTCTCTGTTAAAGATAGTAACTGTCCCTATTGAAGCCCCCAGCAGGGCGGCAGCCAGAACTGAGGCGCTAGCAGGCATGTAAAGTTGGTCATGCATCTATGCTGCTTGCTACATTTCGAGCCCAGTAACAGAAGAGCCTTCCTGAGATTGCCCTCACCATACTTGCCTGTCACCTTTGCAAGGTTGGCCAGTGTGTGAGTGTTTGGTCATATGCTGTCAGGGAGGTCAAGGAGGAGGGAAAGGAAAGGGAGGCAGATGCTGAGACCCCAGAGAGAGCTAGTTCCTGAGGAGCACTGCCCTCCCCCTCAATTACAGTGAGCCAAATGTCTAGCCCTAGAGTCGGGAGGTGTTCCCGCTCTTGGTGTTAGGAATCAGTCAGTGCGTCCTGCCCCCTGACAAAGAGTCCATCTTGTTACTGGCGGCCAGTTTATAGGGAACCCAGATCATATTCTCTGGAGGGCTGACCTCAGAGCAGTGCCACCCTCCTTCCTTAGTCAGCCAAGTCTGGGGAATTCCCTGGCGGTCCAGTGGTTAGGACTTCACGCTTTCACTGCCAAGGGCCTGGGTTCAACCCCTGGTCAGGGAACTAAGATCCTGCAAGCCGTGCAGCGTGCCAAAAAAAAAAAGTCAACCAAGTTTGAGGTAGGACTGCCAGTCATCTGCATACTTATCCAGATTCTTGTTGTGACAGACATCCATGGTGTCCACTTACCCCATGATGAGGTGTGGGCCTGTCCAGCCCTCTTCCTAAGGTGGACTCATGGAAGGAAGGGCTTAGAGCTAGCCACACTGGCTAGGCAGCTGCCACATGTACAATGTTGGTGCTAACTGAGGAAGGGTAGGCACAGTGTTGCATTTTGAGTTTCTACCGTCGTAGGAACCGAATCTGGTATTAGGCCCAACCTGCGTCTGAGACCTAAGCAAAGCCTGAGCACTTAAGCTAAGACCATGCACCAACGTGTCACTCTAAATCAGCCTCACCCCTTTGAGATGCTGCCCCAAATCTCAGTAACTTCATCGTCAGAAACAGATCCCCACCACTTACACTGGTGCTGCCTCCTGGGTACTGATGGTCCAGCCCTCGGACTCCTGCAGGGACCCCTTCTTTCCATCCAGTGACATGGATAGTAAGAGGCAGGCATTTGGCTAAAGAAGCCTGTTTATTCAGAATATGTTTACAGCTGCTTGAAGATTTTTTAAGTCAGTTCTTTTTTTTTTTTGCGGTACGCGGCCCTCTCACTGTTGTGGCCTCTCCCGTTGTGGAGCACAGGCTCCGGACGTGCAGGCTCAGCGGCCATGGCTCATGGACCCAGCCGCTCTGCGGCATGTGGGATCTTCCCAGACTGGGGCACGAACCCGTGTCCCCTGCATCGGCAGGCAGACTCTCAACCACTGCGCCACCAGGGAAGCCCTAAAGTCAGTTCTTAACAGAGGCATAATTGAATGATGAAACCAGTTTTATTCTTTAATTTTTTTTTTTTTTCAGGGCTGATGCTCCGGAAACCTCAGGGACTTCTTTCAGGACTCACAGAAACCTACACCCTGGTGATGGCACACAGGGACTGTTTTCTTGTTCTTAGTCTAAATGGTTGCCAAGAAGGAAGGCAAAGGTAGAACAGTCGGATCTAGGGCTCTCCCCAGAGCTTCTAATCTCAGACCTTATTAAACTCCTTTCTGAGCCCAAGGACAGAGTTCACTTGAACAAATGATTTTGAGTCATGAATGAAAACTCTTGCTCTTTCCATAATGAGAAAGAATTAAGAGATGGACAGGTAAGCAAGCACTTCTGTCTGGGAAAGAAGGTGTTGGTTTGGGTTATGTTGTTAATAGTAATAAGATAGAGCATACATCAAGAGGATGTGGAGCTTTAGAAATGTGTAGGAAGAATCCTCACTATAGTTCTCTTTGTTCTACTAGAAGAAGCTTCTAGTCACTTCTGGGTCAATTGCCTTTCCTGACAGCTTATTTTCTAAGTGGGCTATGGGATTTGGGTCTGATTTTGCTTGGGTGGGAAGAGAATTTCAGGCAGAATCCCCCAAGAAATGTGTATTTCATCAATTTGGGTTGTTTACCTTACTGGCCCTTTCTGTCTCCAGTGCGTGTTTTGGCCTGATTATTGTCGGGACCCAATGTGCTATGTCTTTTTTTTTTTCTTTTCGGCTGCACTGGGTCTTAGTTGCAGCATGCAGGATCTAGTTCCCTGACCAGGGATCGAACCCAGGCCCCCTGCATTGGGAGCACAGAGTCTTACCCACCGGACCATCAGGGAAGTCCCCCAATGTCTTTGTGTGAGCCTGGTGGCTTACCCTGCATTCCTTACCTTTTTCACTACCTTGCCCAGAAATAGTCTTAAATGGAGCCTGTGGGATTCAGTGGCCAGAATGGGGACAAAGCCTGTGCTTTGGGAGTCCAGGGAGGTTCTTGTCACTGTTCTAAGATAGATGAACTGTTCTGCCAGAGAACATCCATCTTTGGACACTAGAGAGGACTGAATCGGAGAGGGAAAGGAAGGATGCGATGAGTCCTGAGCACACAGACTTCTCCAGGGAGCTGTTCAGCACGATGCATTACCAGATATCTTTGCGAATGTATCTCGAGCCTAGTACTGTGCAAATGGTCTAAGAAATATAAAACAAGTATACGAGAAGGTCCCTGCACTCAAAGCGGCAGTCTGACTGGGGAGACGGGTCTTTTGCAGAGGCCCTTGTGCCACATACAGAGGAGCTATAGGACTTAGAGACATGAGGGACCACGGTAGCCCCAGTTGGTAAGGTCGGCCTCCCCGAGGAGGTGGAACCGATCTTGAAGGGACCAGAAAACACTGAGAAGGTGGAGGTGGGGGCGGATTCTGGAGGAAAATCACATGACCCAGGGGTTGGAGGTGAGAGGAACTGCAGCACATATGTTCATTGGATCAAATTGGGAGACAATAATGCTTAGGCATCGTGAGGCCAGGTACGAAGGAGTTAGCTCAGCTGTGGTGTGTTTAGGTGTCCATTCTTGTGTCCCAGGCAAAAAGAAATCAAAAAAATCAAAGCTGTGTTCAAGGAGTGTTAGTTGGCAAAAATATGTGGAAGGGATTAGAGTAACAGGACAATCTGGGATTCTCGGGCCTTGACATAAGCAATGATTCCTTTAATTACTATTTTTTCTTTTATTTATTTTAGAGAAAATAATTCTGCAGATGGTTCAAAATCCTAAAGTACAGAGGATGTACATATAGTGAAAAAACTACCTTCCACCCTTGTCCCCCAGCTACCCAATTTTCCTGATGGAGGCAAAGTTACCATTTCCTTGGATATAATTCTGGAAATAGTCTCTGTAAAGACAAGCAAATATATTTATGTGTTTTTTAGAAATTCAAATGGTAAAATAGTGTATATACTCTGCCCTTTGTGTTTTCACTTAATATATCATGAAGATTGTTCCAAATTGTCCATAAAGCACTTTCTTACTCTTTTTTATGGCTGTGTAGGATCTCATTGAGTGGATATGCTTTAATTTGTTTAAAATTAGTCCATTAGTGACAACTAGATTTATCATGGAGATCATTTTGAAATGTATAGAAATATCAAATCACTGTATTGTGCACCAGGAACTAACAATGTGTTGCAGGTCAATTATACTTCAAAACAAACAAACAGGGACTTCTCTGGTGGCACAGTGGTTAAGAATCCGCCTGCCAATGCAGGGGACACGGGTTCAATCCCTGGTCCGGGAAGATTTCACATACCGCGGAGCAACTAAGCCCGTGCACCAAAACTACTGAGCCTGTGCTCTAGAGCCAGCGAGCCACAACTACTGAAGCCTGCGTGCCTAGAGAGCGTGCTCTGCAACGAGGAGCCACCGCAGTGAGAAGCCCGCACACTGCAACGAAGAGCAGCCCTCGCTCGCCACAACTAGAGAAATCCCACGTGCAGCAACAAAGAGCAATGCAGCCAAAAATGAAAAAATCAAAAACAAACAAAGGAACTCATAGAAAAAGAGATCAGATTTGTGGCTACCAGAGGTGGGGGTGGAATTGGATGAAGGTGGTCAGAAGGTACAAACTTCCAGTTATAAGAAAATAAGTACTAGGAATGTGATGTACAACATGATAAAGATAACACTGCCGTATATTATAAATGAAAGTTATTAAGAGTAAATCCTAAGAGTTCTCATCACAAGGAAGAAAAACTTTTTTTTCTATTTGCTGATGTTTTATCTATAGGAGATGATGGATGTTCACTAAACCTATTGTAGTCATCATTTCATGATGTATATAAGTCAGATCGTTATGCTGTACACCTTAAACTCATACAGTGCTATATGTCAGATATATCTCAGTAAAACTGGGAGGAAAATATAAAGTATAATAAAATAAAATTAAAAGTCCATTAGTGGACAGTCAGGGTTTTTCTAGCTTTTTGTTTTTATAAACAGTACTACCATGAATGACACTGTCGGCATGTCATTTGTACATAGATGACTATATGGGTAGATAAATTCCTAGAATGAAACTGCAGGCCCCAGATGTGCACAGCATATGTGATTTCGCCAGGTATTGTCAAGCCAGAGAGGTGGTACCAATTCACTCTCCAGTGTCTTATAACTCTTGGTCGTCTATAGCCCACACACTGTTACCACACTTCTTGATCTTTGTTACTACGATAAGTGAAAAACATTATCTCAGAGTAGTTTTATTTGACATTTCTCTTGTTATGAGTAAAGTTGAGCATTTCTTCACGTTTAAGAACTATTTGTGTTTCCTTTCATGTAAACCATCCATATCCGTGCCAGGTTTTCTACTGGGTTGGTTTTTTTCCTTACTGATTTGTAGGATCTTTTTTTTTTTTTTTTTTTAACATATTAGGAAAATTAGCCCTGTATTGGTGATGTGAGTTGCAAAAAGTTGGTCAGATGGTTTTTTAAGCTCCAGTAGGGGGAAGGTTTGGCTGAGCAGAAAGGCCAAAAGTGAGGAAACTGCTACACTCAACTTTACTTACTCAGAGCCTTGAGACCTTGAACGGAGCAAGGAAATCTGTATAATATTAACATTGGGCTTCCCTGGTGGCACAGTGGTTAAGAATCTGCCTGCCCATGCAGGGGACACGGGTTCGATCCCTGGTCCTGGAAGACCCCACATGCCGCAGAGCAACTAAGCCCGTGCACCACAACTACTGAGCCTGCACTGTAGAGCTGTGAGTCACAACTACTGAGCCCACGTGCCACAACTGCTGAAGCCTGCACGCCTAGAGTTCGTGTTCCGCAACAAGAGAAGCCACCGCAATGAGAAGCCCACACACCACAACGAAGAGTAGACCCCGCTCGCCACAAGTAGAGAAAGCCCGCACACAGCAGTGAAGACCCAACACAGCCAAAAATAAATAAATAAAATATATTAAAAAAAAATTTTTTTTAAAGATTATATTAACATTAAGCTTTCCGTGGTTTTTCTTAAGACCGATTAAACAGGAGTTTTCCCTTACAGTATTCCTTGTAGTTGACTTCTCGGGAGTTCATCCATTTTGTGCGTGTGTGTTATTGGAAAAGGGTGTGACGTTTAAGCTGTCATCTTTGAGGGACTACTACGTGCCCAGGAGACTGACTTTGGTTTGTCTTGCAGGTTGAAGGTGTGTCTGCTGGGTACCCTCCACCATGTGACAAGGACAACAGTGCTCTTCTGGCTTTCAGGGGAATTCCCGTACGTATCACCCACACCTCAGTGCTTCCTGTCGGCAGAAGCTTGTGTTACTTGCTGCTATGTGGTGCCAGGCACCGGGACACAGGATGGCACAGACCCTGCCCTCCAGTAGCTCACACTTTGGATGGGGGTGTGGGGAGGGCACAGGCATGCAAGACAACCTCTATCTAATAAGATACTTGTCATAATGAGGCAGAACCTAGAGTGCAGCGGGAATACCGAAAGCACACCTCTGTCTCAGTTGAGTTGAGTGGATTTTTGTCTGTTTGCTCTCCAAGGAGGGCATATATTCTACTTGTCCTCACGTCACTCAACTGCTCCGTCATAGTTGGCATTTTCCGGGTGCTTCTCTTTAAGATTGGCTTTAACCAACCCATGTGGGAAGACTAGATTCTTCTGGCCTCCAGTTTCGAAGACACTTGGCACAGTGGGTGGGACTTGTTTGTGTGGGTGGGGGGATGTGGACTCTGCCCTCACACTAAGGGTCAGCTGCCCCTACAGATCTCAGAGTTGAAGAACCACGGCATCCTCCGGGCCCTGACGGCAGAAGTGAATAATGGGTGGGAGCCGGCTGGTAAGTTCCCCTCGGAGCCTGGGTGGGACTCAAGGCGGAGCTCCCTGTGGGTCTGCTTTTCCTCATTTGAATTTCTCTCACTACTTTTTCTGTAGAATTTTATATATATATATATATATATATATATATATATATATATATGTACATTTATTTATTTATTTTTGGCTGCGTTGGGTCTTCGTTGCTGTGTGTGGGCTTTCTCTAGTAGCAGTGAGCGGGGTCCACTCTTCGTTGCGGTGCGCGGGCTTCTCATCGTGGTGGCTTCTCTTGTTGCGGAACACGGGTTCTAGGCGTGCGGGCTTCAGTAGTGGCATGCGGGCTCAGTAGTTGTGGCTCGCAGGCTCTAGAGCACGGCCTCAGTAGTTGTGGCACACAGGCTTAGTTGCTTTGCGGCATGTGGGATCTTCCCGGGGCAGGGCTCGAACCCATGTCCCCTGCATTGGCAGGTGGATTCTTAACCACTGCACCACCAGGGACGCCCCTCCTATAGAACTTCATAGAGTTATCATCCTTCAAGGGAAGTTAGAGACCTCAGTTCTAATTTGGCCCCACAAGCCCTGCCGGTAGCTTACTGTGCGCCTTTGGGGCAAATCATATAATCTCTATGTCTACAGTGGAAATATTAGTACCTCCTTTGTCCTCAAAGGGATGTTGTAATAATGAAATGAGACAGAGTGGGTGAAAAGCCTTTGAAAAGTTATCCTGTTTTATCTGCTTGACATGGCTCTTCCCATACTATATTTAAAGCTCATTCTACTTGCTAATTTATTACACAGAAAAGCACACTCACCAATTCAGAAGGTCCAGTTCTGGAGTCAGATATCTCTGGCTTAAGTCCTGCCTCTTTCACCCATCAGCCCTATGACCTTGAGCAAGTAACTTAATCTTTCTGACCCTCACTTTCCTCATCTCTAAAACAGGGATTATATCAGAACCTGTATGATAGGAGTCGTGTAAGGATTAAATGAGATAATGTAAAGTGGTTAGCACACAGTGTAAATCATAGTGAGCGCTCATTGGTGTGCATTGTTATCTTTAAATTCTGTAAACTGAAAATGTAATCTCTAAGAATATGGGGTCTATTAAAAATATTCCGATGTAGAAAAATTATATGGAGGTCTGTAAAGTATCTTTTAATTGAATTTTGTCTTTACCATGTGGTGACAAACCTAACATTTATTAGAGATGTTGCCTTAAATGCTAAAATATTTTCTGTTTCAGTGCAACTGGCATTTATGTGCCAGATATTCTTTTTTTTTTTTTTTTTTTTTTTTTGTGGTACACGGGCCTCTCACTGTTGTGGCCTCTCCCGTTGTGGAGCACAGGCTCCGGACGCACAGGCTCAGCGGCCATGGCTCACGGGCCCAGCCGCTCTGCGGCATGTGGGATCTTCCCGGACCGTGGCACGAACCCGTGTCCGCTGTATCGGCGGGCGGACTCTCAACCACTGCACCACCAGGAAAGCCCCAGGTATTCTTAATCATACTAAACAACTACAATTTTTTCCCCAGATTGCTCTCAGCTAATTTAAACTAATAGGCCCACTAAATCAGCTCTGCCATTTACTATGTGAATAAGTAGAAGAGGGCCTAAATAAAGGAGGCAATTGACAAAAGGAAAAACAATAAAGAGCTGTACTAACGTGAGCTGGGTTTGTTATCCTGGAGATTTGTGGCTCCTCGTTCTTCTGTCAGTTTAGGGGGAAAATAGTATTTATGTCAGGATCATCTTCAGAGGTGGGAGTCCTAAAGGAACCAGGAAAGGAGAAAGATGCCCTTACACGGGTTGGATGTTTGTCTCCAGTTTGGGCACCAGATTGCGTCGCTGCTTGAGACCTTGGACTTTCTCTTGACCACCTTGCTGTCACAGTAAGCTCCCACACCCTTGCCTGTGAGGTTTGTGCTCCTGGCTCACAACCTTTGATCAACTCGTTTGCAGGTGAAGGTGTGGGGGGTGAAAGATTGATCGAGTTGCTTATAATGATCTGAAGGGTGACAGGTCAGTGAAGCTGGATGTGGATGAGGGGTGAAGGGTGGGGAGCTTCTCAGCGTCGTGATGAGATCCATGGCTGCTGCTCCGCTCTTCTTGTTTAGCCACTTTGTCCCTCTTTTTCATCTCCCAAGGGTCCAGCATGCTGGAAGTAAGTTTTGTTTTCTTCACTGTCCCAGGTTGAGTGTTCTGTATTCTGTTGAAGTTATCTAGTTTGGAAGCCCTGGTGTAGTCTGCTACCCCGGGCTGGGGCTGGCAAGATGGAATGTCCTAGAGGTCCAGGATTCAGGACCCCGGACCCATCTCATCTGCTCCCACCGTCCACATCCCTGCCAGACCCGAGCCCACAACTGCGTCAGTGGTACTAGCTGATGTTTACTGAGCGAGTGGCCTTTGGGCCACGTACTCCCCTAGAATCTGAAGAGTTACGTCGTCCTCACAATAGTTGGAAGAGTGATTACCAATGGTTAAGTGACCTGCCCGAAGAAGCGCAGCTCGTGAGGGACAGAGATGGAAAGTTGACGAGCTGTTGGGCTCTGCGCTGTGCTTTGGCAGCTGTGCCCTCCGGCTCCCCAGCAGCCTCCTTGTTCTCGTTATCCTTTAGTGTTTTGAGTTTGGGGTAGCTTTTTCTTTAATCTGCAAGTATACTTCCAAAACAGTTCACTGTCACGTGAACATCCTCAGCCCGGATTGCGAGGCAGAGGGGAGCTGTCCTAACCTGCTTTCAGCACCCAGGCTAGAAGGCTCACGAGTTTGGGTGTCAAACGGAGGTCTCTCCATCCTGCCCACTGTTGGCCAGTGTCCTCCGTAGCAGATGGGAAAAGCCAATGATGGGCCATGCTGCCAACAGTTTGGCCCAGAGAGTGGCAGCTGTGGTGTGGAGAAGAGGGCTGTGTGGTGGTTATAGAGCGCCTGTCCTGCTGCTTTTCCTTCTGTTTCCTTCGCTTTTGCTGTGCTTTCATTCATTCATCACACATTCATTGTGGGGACTTCCCTGGCAGTCTAGTGATTAGGACTCTGCACTTCCACTGCAGGGGGCACGGGTTTGGTCCCTGGTTGGGGATCTAAGATCCTGCATGCTGCGAGGTACGGCCAGAAACAAAACAAACAAACAACAGAAACATTCATTGTGCACCTGTCGTGTGTCAGGCGCTCAGAACCCTACCTTCCTGTGGCGCCCAGTGCAGTGGGCAAGACAGTTTGCAACATGATGGTAAGCACGGGGGATCGGGGTCTCTCATGGAGCAGCTCCTAACGCAGATTACAGAGGCTAAAGAAGGCACCCAGGTGAGGGTGGTACCGTAATTGGCTGAAGGATGAGCCGGAACTGCGCTAGAAGGGGCTGGAACTGAAGGTGGGAGAGCGGGCTGTGCAACGGCACCCAAGGGGGGTGTTGAGAGACTTCAGGTACTTCTGGATGCCCTAGGACAGAGCCAGAGAGGTAAGAAGTCTCCCGATTGTGAAGAGTTGGGGTGTCATCTTGAGAATTACGGAGACTCCCTGGAGGGTTCTGAACAGCAGGCTGCCGTCGTCAGATCTGCCTTTTTGAAAGCTCACTCTGGCATGTCAGAGGGTAGCCACAAGGCCCAGGGAAGGCCGGGGGCTACGACAGCAATCCGGACACGCCTAGATCTCAGAGCGTCTCCTTTTCTCACTATTGCAGTTACGAATCCAGAGGTGCTCCGAGCCCAAGAAGAATGGGAAGCTGTGGACAGTATCCAGCCAGAGACAGGTAACTGCAGGGATGGCGCTGCCTCCTCACAGCCCGCTGCTGCTAGGCACACGATCCACCCGTGGAGCTAATGTTCTGTGCCTCTGGGATTAGGAGACAGAATTCCTGGGTCTTCTCGTTTTCAACACGTGACATAGGATAAAATCTCTTTTCCCAATTCAGAGGTGATGCCATCGACCTCTGGAGGGAATGGGGATGAATGCCTTGGGGAGAGGGCTGCCAGCCGTGAGAGAAGAGAGGGAAGACCTTCGTCAGGGTCAACGTCTGCAGGGTGATGAGGTCAGGCAGAGGATGGAGGCAGGCAGCCAGGACCCCGGTGTCAGGTCGAGCAGGCTGTTCACTATACAAGGAAGTCCCTGGAACTGGGGGCTGAAGCCATCTGCTGGAAGCCTCTGAGGGCTGCATCAAAAACTGTCTCTCGTGCCTTTCAGGAGGTTTGGATGGAGCTGCGGGAGGGGAGAACTGGGACCCAAATCTAGCCTGAGACCCACTTGAGCTCCTGAAGAGATGTTAGAGTGGACTGTATCAGCCATCACCTGTATTGCGGACTGATGAGCCAGTACCCTGTGACGAAGGCTGGATAGGTGATTGTTCGTATCCAGGGCGTGAGAAGGGGCAAAGTAGAAGATAGGAAAGGCCCCTAAACAAACCTGTAGCATGCTTCTGCGTGGGTACCTCCTCCAGGCAGTGACTTGCCCCCGCTCACAGATGAGTGGACATTAGGGGCCCCTGCAGATCTATCTCCACTCACTTCAGGGCTTAGCCTAGTCAGCCTCTGCACAGCCGCGTCCGAAAGGGAGTCAGCCCAGCAGATAACGCCACCTCCTTGACAGCGGAGGATTGGTTGTAACTGTAGGTGTCTGACGTTTACAGCTGAAAGTCAGCGCTGGGCTTAGAGGTGGCAACCAGCGGCCCTCAGTAAATGTCTGCTGATAGAATGACTACTGTTACAAGTGCCAGAGTGTCTTCCCTTTTGCCACAGGGAGCCGGGCCAGCTCAGACCAGCCTGGGCAGCTAATCTCTTTCATTGAGGCCCTCCAGCATTTCCAGACCGTGGACCTCTCTTCCTTCAAGGTATGACAGTAGGGAGGCTTGGGGGTCTCAAGCAAAGCACTTTCTTCCCAGGAGCCAGGTTTCTTCCCCACCAGGATAGGGCACTGGGCAAGCAAGATGGAACTTTCCAGGCGAGGGCTCTGTCTCGACTAAGAAATCTCGGGGCGCAGGATCACAAATGGCCAAGGACCCACATGTCATGTGGGCCCCGGCGGCCTTTCAGGGACTGTGCCCCCAGAACTCTAGTGGCCCTGTCTTATAGGGGCCCGTGGAGCTGCTCCCTGCTTTCCCCTCCTAGGGATGGGGAGGTCTGCAATCAGATGCTAGGGAGTTCCTTGGGGAAGCAGGGCAGCCTGTCCAGAGAGCTGAGTAATTCACTGCCACCGCAGGAAAATCTTCCATCCCCTAGAGGAACAAGAAGTTATTTGGGAATTTAAAAAATATGTGGGGTTGGAAAAAGAAAGAATATGAAGGAGAGTAAAAGCTGACAAGCTTTCTGGGGAATCTTGGTGACCAGTAGTAAGTTTAGAGAACTGTGATTTCAGATCTTCAACCTAAAGCCTGGCTCAAGGAGAGAGGCTAAAAAGATAGGAATCAGATTGGTTTGTAGGACCCAGAGATCCAGAGGCTGCTGAAATCAGAGTATCGTAAGCCCTGCAGCAATGGCTGTGAACAAGGAGAAGTCGGCAGGAGCTGGTTTAGGCACTGCTGCTGTGGTGTGGACAGGAGGCACCAGCTCCACTCAGGGATATCCTGCTCCAAAAAAGTGCCCACTGACTGTTTTTTTGTTTGTTTGTTTGGCCGTGCCACGTGGCATGCGGGATCTTAGTTCCCCGACCAGGGATTGAACGAGCGCCCCTTGCATTGCAAGCGTGCAATCTTAACCCCCCCACTGACTGTCTTATCTTGGAAGTTGAGAGACCTGTTAGACTTTATATTTATGTCCTTTACAGAGAGAGACAGAGACAGACGTACAAAGGGTAGAAGCAGCCCTGCTGGGAAACTTGGCCTGGCATCTGTGAGATGCCAGCCCCCATAGGCAGCCACCTCTAGCTTCCTTGGTAGTCAGTAACATAGCTATTTCTGGAAAAGCCCAGAGGACCAAATGTAGACAACCGGATGATAATGCCTATGCTTGGGGACATCTCTCTCTACTTACAAAGAGCCTACGAGCTGGGAGAGCCTGTCTCCAGAGATTCGCAGATGCTTCACAGCTTCTGCCCCATTTCCCTGGCCCAGAGGCCAGCCAGTTAGTGGGAGAACCACTCCTTTCTGCAAGACCAGTCCTGTACTGAGCCTGATGGTAAGTTCATTAAAGCAGATGATCACAGCACTCTGCCTATTGCCTGCACCTTCCTCCCCAGAAAAGAATCCAGCCAACGATCCGAAGGACCGGGCTTGCTGCCCTCCGGCACTGCCTCTTCGGGCCTCCAAAGCTCCACCAGGCCCTCCGTGAAGAAAGGGACTTGGTCCTGACCATCGCTCAGTGTGAGTGCACGGGTGCTGCCACAAGGCAGGCGCTGCGTGAGTGGTCAGGTAGAGAGCACAGTTTGCCTACCTGGTTGCTGAGACTAAGCCAAGGCTATTGCATTTACCATGTTGTGGGGGAGAGCAAAGTGTCTGGAGCACCGGCCAGGTCTGTCTTGGCTGTACCGTTCTCTGGGAAGCACTCAGTCCTCCAGTGAGGGCCAATTCAACAGAGCATGGGTGTGTTTTGGGGCAGGTGGCCTGGATAGCCAAGACCCAATGCATGGCCGAGTCCTCCAGACCATCTATAAGAAGCTGACTGGCTCCAAGTTTGACTGTGCCCTCCACGGAGACCACTGGGAAGATCTGGGCTTTCAGGGTAAGAGAGAGGAATGGTTCATCTTCTCCCTGACTCCTTATTCCAGGACTAGCGTGAGAACCCAGACAGTCCTCTTCCTGTCATGCCAGCACCATGAGACAGGATATCTGGGGCAGAGCATTTCAGGAAGAGGGTACAGCAAATGCAAAGGCCCTGAGGTGAAATGTGTGTACCTCTTTCTGAGAAATAGCAAGGAGTGTGGCTGAAGTGGAGAAGGAGAATAGTTCACTCGGGGCCTTGCAGGCCAGTGTAAAATATTTACTCTAAGTGAGATAGAAAGCATGGGAGTGATAGGATTTAGAATCCAGTGTTTTCTTTTTATTCTTTTCTTTTACTATCGATGAAAATTTTTTTTTATATTATTTCACTGTTTTGAGTGAAACAAAATGATTTCACCTGTTTTGGGACTGTACTGTTTTTTCAAAATCATATCAAATTACATTTGTATAGAATAGGAAAATATCTTAATTTAAAAAGGAAACTTTATATACTCATAATTAATTGGTGCTCTGTTGGTACTGACAATGTGTTTAAGTCCCTTTACCTTCCTTCATCTATAATATAATTGTCCTAAATATTCCCTCTGTGTACATTGAGAATGACATCAGTGTTATGATTTTTGTTTCAGCCATTAATTAAAATAACTCAGGAGGAGAAGCAAGGTCTGTTGTATTTACCCATATATTTTACTCTCTCCATTGTTCTTTCTTCTGATATTCTAAGATTCCTTCTTTTAACACTTCCTTTCTGTTTCTGGAACTTCCTTTAGCCATTTTCTAAAGTAGGTCTGCTGGCAATAGATTCTTTAGCTTTCCTTCATCTGAGAATGTCTTGATTTCCCCTTCACTCCTGAAGGATAATTTCTCTGAATGTAGAATTCCAGGTTGACAGGTCTTTTCTTTCAGCGCTTGAAAATAAATGTGCTACTTCCTTTTGGCCTCCATGGTTTCTGATGAGAAATCTGCTGTCACTTGAATTATTCCTCCTTGTTAGATAAGAAGTTGTTTCTCTCTCTGCTTTCAAGATCTCTTTTGTTTGTTTTTTTTCTTTTGTTTGCAGGAGTTTGACTCTGATATGTCTTAGTGGGGATTTCTTTGGGCTTATCTTATTAAGGATTTGCTCAGCTTCTTGAATCTGTAGGTTTATGTCTTTGGCAAATTTGGTAAAATTTCAGCCGTTATTACTTTGAGTACTTTTTTCAGCCCTGCTCTTTCTCCTCCCTTGTACAACTCTGATGACACAGATGCTAGATCTTCTGTTATTGTTCCACAGGTCCCAGAGGCTCTGTTCATTTTAGGGGGATCTCTGTATAGCTCAGAGGTCTTCAAGGCTCTGTTTATTTTGTTTTGTCTTTTCTCTCTATTGATCAGATTGGGCAGTTTATATTGTTCCATCTTCAAGTTCACTGGTTCTTTCCTCTTTGGTCTCTATTCTGCTGTTGAGCCCATCCAATGAGTTTTTAATTTTAGGTATTATATTTTTCAGTTCTGAAGTTTCTGTTTGGTTCTTTACATCTGATATTTCTTTACTGAGACTTTCTGTTTTTTCATTTTTTTCAAATGTTTGTAATTGCTTATCAAAGGCATTTTTATGATAGCTGCTATAGTAGTTTCCCATTGTTGCTGCAGAAAATTACCACAAATTTAGTGGCTTAGATCAACACAGATTTATTATCTTCTAGTTCTGTAGTTCAGAAGTCTGACACAGTCTCACTGGGGCAAGATCAAGGTGGCAGCAGGGCTGCATTCCTTTTTGGAGGCTCTAGGAGGAAATCTATTTCTGTGCCTTTTCCACCTTCTAGAGTCCACCCACGTGCCTCCTCCTTCAGAGCCAGGAACACAGCATCTCTCTGAGCTGATTCTGTCCTCACGTCTCTCTTTCTGACTCTGTGCTTCTACCTCCCTCTCTCACTTTTAAGGATTCTTCTGACTACATTGGGCCCAGCCAGATAATCCAGGATAATCTCCCTGTCCTGATTAGCAACCTTCGTTCTAACTGCAACCTTGATTCCCCCTTGCTGTGCAACAGAACGTACTTGTAGGTTCTGGGGATTAGGACGTGGCTATCTCTGGAGGTGCCAGTTATTCTGCCTAGGACAGCTGCTATAAATTCCTTCCTTATCAGGTAATTCCAACATATGTGTGTTCTCAGTGTTGCTATCGTCTTTTCTTATTCACATTGAGGTTTTCCTAGTTCTTGGTGTAATGAGTGATTTTTTATTGTGTCCTAGATATTGTGGGTATTATGTAATGACAGTGTTGATCATCTTTAAATCTTCTATTTTAGTAGGCCTCCTCTGACAGGGGGGAAGGGTGATGTCACCTCATTACTGCCAGGTGGGGATAGAAATCCAGGTATCCCACTTGACCTCCACTAATACCACTGGCTGGGTGGGGCAGGGGTGCCTCATTGCTGTTCCCGTGTAGCCTCCACTGATGTCACAAAGGGTGTGGTGGGCTCCTTAGCACTAGAGAAGGATAAAAGTCCCAGCTCCCCGCCTCTTTGACTGCCTTGGCAGAGCTGAGGGGCACCTTGTTACAGTCAGGCAGGGGAAATCTAGGCTCTCCACTTGGGCAGTGATCAAGGTGACCAAGTCATTGAATCTCACAGAGCAGGAATTTCATTAAGCACCCTGAATTTCCTCTTGGTTTTTGTTTTAGGAACAAATCCAGCCACAGACTTGAGAGGGGCAGGCTTCCTTGCCCTTCTGCATCTCCTGTACCTGGTGATGGACTCAAAGACCTTGCTGATGGCCCAGGAGATCTTCCGCCTGTCTCGTCACCATATCCAGGTGGGGCTTTGGTGGGAAGCCAGCAGAGAGGGCTGTAGGGGCTAGGACCTGGGCACAGGGCTCTCCTGAGTAACCGTGACAGCTTCGCAGGTAGATCTCCAATTGCTGAGGGCCCTCAGGACAGCTGAGGCAAACCGGGCATGGGCATCCCTGTCACCCTGACGTGCCTGGAATCTGAGCTCCAGCACTCATTAGTGTGTGTCTCAAGCAAGTGCCTCAACTCTTCAGGGCCTTGGTTTCCTCATCCATAAAGAGGAAATCTTGGAAACGTCAGCTGGATAGTTGGGAAAATTAAATGAGGTAATGTACAAAAGCGCTAGACACAACTGTGGTACCAGCGTCTCAGCTCACTGCCATCCCAGTATTGGCAGGTTCTCCTGACCCTGGAGGAGGGGGGTCAGCCTTTATTTGCCCAGAGAAGAAGGTTTGCCTCGAAGTGTCAGGTAACACATGGACTTGCTGAAAGGCCAGAAGTGGCTCCTGTAGCCCTCAGGTTCTGTCCAGGCCTGCTCTCCAGGGTTGGTTTGATGGTTTTCCCCTGTAGTAAAAGGTGGTGGTCCCTCCATTTAGAAAACATACTTGACCTGTTTCCTGCCATTCATCTATCCCAGATTCATGGGGCCTGGAATTCATTCATGTACTAAACAGGTATTTATTTAGGATTCCCTGTGCTAGTTATTGTTCTTGGTGCTTGGGAAACATCAGTGAGCAAAACAGACAAAGATCCTTCTAGCAGAGAGGACAAGACAGTAAGCCTAATACATTATAGAGTATGTTAAAGGTGGTAAGCGCTAAGTAGGCAAGGTTAGGAGAATGTGGGAGGATTACAGTTTTATGGGGTATTAGGGTAGCTCTCACGAGAGGGTGAGACTTAAACCAAGCCTTGAAGGAGGTGAGGATGTTAGCCAAGCTTGAATTTGGAGGAAGAGCATTCCGCACAGAGGGGGCAGCTAGAGCAAAGGTCCCAAAGGAGGTGTATGTCTGGCATGTGCAGGAATGGCAGGGAGGCCAGCTGGAGCAGAAGGGGCAGGGAGGGCAGTAGGAAGGAGGTGATAGGGTAACAGGGACCAGACGGTGTCGAGCCCGGTAGGCTATGATGAGGATGTTTGCTTTTACTCTGAGTCAAATGAGGGTTTTGAACAGCCTGGAGTGACGCGATCCAACTTACATTCTTAAATGGATCCTACCAGCCGTTGGGTTGAGAGTAGGCTCTGGTGAGGGCTTTTGTAATCAAGTTAGAGATGATGGTGATCTGGACCAGGGTATTTTCAGAGGAGGCGTTGTGAAGTGATCAGATTCTGGATGTAGAATCTTGAGCGTGTGGGCTGTAGAGAGTAGAGCCAGCATATTTTTCGAATGGATTGGGTACAGGTGTAAGAGAAAGAGGCATCAATGGTGATTTTTAGCCTGAGCAGCTGGAAAGACAGAGTGGCCACCAACTGAAATGGAAAAGAAAGAGCGAGGGTGGGGGTGGTTCCATCTGCCATGTAAATTTTAGACTGAGGTTATACGTTTGTTTGTTTCATAAATTTATTTATTTATTTATTTATGGCTGCATTAGGTCTTCGTTGCTGCATGCAGGCTTTCTCTAGTAGCAGCGAGTGAGGGCTACTCTTCCTTGTGGTGCGCGGGCTTCTCACTGCAGTGGCTTCACTTGTTGTGGAACACAGGCTCTAGGCGCACAGGCTTCAGTAGTTGTGACACGTAGGCTCAGCAGTCGTGGCGCACGGGCTCTAGAGCACAGGCTCAGTAGCTGTGGTGCATGGGCTTAGTTGCTCCGCAGCATGTGGGATCTTCCTGGACCAGGGCTTGAACCCGTGTCCCCTGCAGGCGATTCTTAACCACCGTGCCACCAGAGAAGCCCCAGGTTATGCGTTTTTGACAACTACGGAAGTGATGTACCTCATGTCAGGAGCACCCATGTCAACATGTCTTATTACTGGTGAAGTTAACCTTGGGCACATGGTTAAGGGGATATCAGCCAGGTTTCTACACTGTAAAGTTACTATTTTTCCCTTTGTAATTAATCACTGTCTTGGAGGAAGATACTTTCAAGCTATGCAAATATCCTGTTTTTCCTCAAACTTGGTTCTAATAGTGATTTTGTTTCCATCATTCCTCCTACATTTATTAATTTTTAAATTTATTAATTGGAATTCTTCTGTAAGAAAGAATTGTCTTTGCTATTTATTGATTCAGGTACTTTTTATATTCACATGGACTCAGATTTTTATTTTATTCTATGGGATATAACCCAACACTTTTATTATTTATTTTGTTGCTAAAATTGTTCCCATGTCGACCATTTTTTTTTTTACGTCTTTATTGGAGTACAATTGCTTTACAATGGTGTGTTAGTTTCTGCTTTATAACAAAGTGAATCAGTTATACATATACATATGTTCCCATATCTCTTCCCTCTTGCGTCTCCCTCCCTCCCACCCTCCCTATCCCACCCCTCTAGGTCCCATGTCGACCATTTTAAGAGCTCTTTCAAAAAAAGAGCTCTTTCAGGTGGTACCTGTGCCCTTTCAGCATGCCCTGTCCTGTTTTGAGCACTTTTCTACTTTCTGGACCCTAAAGATGCTCTAGGCTCTTGTATTTTCCCTGAATGATTCCCAGCCCTGAGATCAACCACTTCTCCAAAGAGCTCTTGTTCTTTAGCTGGAGAATGATATTTGGAAACCAAGATCTGAGTGCTGGGTGTTCTCACTGGTATTAGGATCTCACTGCTTCTAGGCCCTCTCAGTGTCCAGAGCTTGGAAAATATGTATGTGTCACTGGTTCCCTCCTGACTCTGAAAGGAATGGTCTCCAGTGGTGAGCAGACCTGCCCAGGCCCCAGCAGCACTTCACAGAGAACAGGAAGGGGGGTGTGATGCTGCCTGAGGGAGAGGAGCTGAGAATGAGTGGCTGAAGGTCAGACCCGCAGCATTTTCTTCTGATCATTTTGTCTTCAAGCTGGAGTCAGGCCGACCTGCACTGCAAAAACAGACTGTTCCAGTAACTGTGTTGTTGGTCATATTAGTTAACTCTCAGAGCCTCAGCTTCTTCCTTTGTAACATGAGAAAATAATCCCAACTCCGTAGACTTATTCTGAGTTGGAGAAAAACTGTGTAAAGCGCTAAGCACATTAGTCATTCAAGGAGTGTTAGTTATCAAAGTAACTTTTGATTTCTGTGAGCAAAATTACACTTTATATACACCTTATAGATAATACATGCATACGTAAATATATGTTGTGTTTTCAAAATCATATCTGCGCTTGCGCCTGCACACACAGACACAACACATACATCCACACATATACACACAGCCATTGTAAGGTAAGATAGATCCATTTTGAATCTAAAACTTCTTGACTACAAAACAAATAGTCACACAGTTCCTGCCACCTGGGCAGTTTTTCATTTCGTTCACTGCGTATCTCTGTTATCTTTTGAGGAAAAGTACCCATTAAACCTGACGGTTTCACGTACGCCCATCTCTTCCAGGAGACACTGGAGGAGGCAAGAGGGGGACCCCGTGAGGATCTGGTCTTGAGGTATATCGGGACCCATGAGTTGAGAATGTGGGCGTATTCTGTGCTCTTCACGATGCGGGGAGGTAATGTCTGGGTCAGGTTTGAGAACCGGACCAGTTAGCCTATGAAACAGTGCAGTCTCTTGTAGCGATGCTGCTTTGTTATAGGAGGCCCAGAGGTTGAGGCATATCTTAGCAGTCACTGGGCCAGCCCCTTGTTGTAGAGACAGTGAAGACCCAGAGAGGGGAAATGGCTTGCCCAAGGTCCCCCAGCTAATGCGTATTTCCTAGAAATCATCTCTGACCTCAGTGCTTCCCTTCTTGTGGTTTTTGAAGGCTCTCTTGTAAGATCTTCCTGCAGAAATATGGAAGCCAGGGTAGAGGGTTAGTGCCAATTCAGCATCCCTCATTCGTTTTCAAGGACAGGCTTGACTGAGGTGAGGGGGTAGGTCATTGGATATCTGAGGGAGGAATGTCCCAGGCAGAGGGAAGAGCAAGACGAGAGAGGAAGCCCTGGGTACTTGATCTGGGTCCAGACCAGCCTGACCACTTTGACCAATCTGTTTCTCATCCCTTCACCTGCTGGCCTCTGTGGAAGTTATTGTGGATTTATACTTACTCCACAACATGCATGTCAGACAATAAGAAGGAATAGCAGCTTAAAATATAAAATAAGAGGGCTGGTGTAGGTGTCAGGAAGCTAGATCCTAGTTCCATCTGCAGTATCATTACTTAGCTATGATTTGAGGCAAGTCACCTAGCCTCTCTGGGCCTCCCTTTGCTGTTTTATGAAATAAGAGATTTGGCCTAAAAGATTCTAAGGTCCGTTCCAGCTTTATGATTCCTTGAACTCTTAAGTAACTCCAAAGTTTAAAGGAAAACTTCACCTCAAGCCCTTATGGATCTTGAAAATACAGTTTTCCAGGAGGCACGTAGGAGACCAGAGTAACAGTTGGGGGACTCAGACCTGCCAGAAGCCAGTCCTGTCTCTTTTCTAAGGAGAGAGCTGAGGTCTCAGATACCTGTGGTACATCCTACTAAAGGGGAATTGGCCAGAAAGTACAGATGCTGGGGGAACCCAGGACTCCACGGAAGTGCATGGCCCACGCTCTCCTGAGGAGGAGGAGTGCTACAGTTCAGATGCCGAGACGCAGGCCGCATCTGGCTGATTGCTGGCAGGAAGGGAAGCCCCTCACAACGGTAGTTACAAACAGACAACAATTTGTATAGCTTTCCTTGCAATTTCCGTCTGTTATTTCATCCCATCAACATGACAAGCCTGCGAAAAGGTAGGGCAGAGATGATCCTTGTAAATCTTCATTTCCTGGCGAAGGCACATGAAGATATTACAGACCAATATCGCTGATGAATATAGATGAAAAGATCCTCAACAAAATACTAGCAAACAGAATCCAACAACACATTAGAAGGATCATACACCATGATCAAGTGGGATTTATCCCAGGGATGCAAGGATACTTCAATATATGTAAATCAATCAGTGTGATACACCATATTAACAAATTGAAGGAGAAAAACCATATGATCATCTCAGTAGATGCAGAAAAAGCTTTTGACAAAATTCAACACCCATTTATGATAAAAACTCTCCAGAAAGTGGGCATACAGGGAACCTACCTCAACATAGTAAAGGGCATATACAACAAACCCACAGCAAACATCATTCTCAATGGTGAAAACCTGACAGCATTTCCTCTAAGATCAGGAACAAGACAAGGATGTCCACTTTCGCCACTGTTATTCAAAATAGTTTTGGAAGTCCTAGCCACGGCAATCAGAGAAGAAAACTACTAGAGCTAATCAATGAATTTGGTAAAGTTGCAGGATGCAAAATTAATGCACAGAAATCTCTTGCATTCCTATTCACTAATGATGAGAAATCTGAAAGAGAAATAAAGGAAACACTCCCACTTACCATTGCAACAAAAAGAATAAAATACCTAGGAATAAACCTACCTAGGGAGATAAAAAGACCTGTATGCAGAAAACTATAAGACACTGATGAAAGAAATTAAAGATGATACAAACAGATGGAGAGATATACCATGTTCTTGGATTGGAAGAATCACTATTGTGAAAATGACTATGCTACCCAAAGCAATCTACAGATTCAATGCAATCCCTATCAAATTACCAATGGCATTTTTTACGGAACTAGAACAAAAAAATCTTAAAATTTGTATGGAGACACAAAAGACCCCAAATAGCCAAAGCAGTCTTGAGAGAAATAAACAGAGCTGGAGGAATCAGACTCCCTGACTTCAGACTGTACTACAAAGCTACAATAATCAAGACAATATGGAATGGGCACAAAAACAGAAAGATAGATCAGTGGAACAGGATAGAAAGCCCAGAGATAAACGCACGCACCTATGGTCAACTAATCTATGACAACGGAGGCAAGGATATACAATGGAGAATAGACAGTCTCTTCAATAAGTGGTGCTGGGAAAACTGGACAGCTACATGTAAAAGAATGAAATTAGAACACACCCTAACACCATACACAAAAAGAAACTCAAAATGGATTAGAGACCTAAATGTAAGACTGGACACTATAAAACTCTTAGAGGAAAACATAGGAAGAACACTCTCTGACATAAATCACATCAAGATCTTTTTCAATCCACCTCCTAGAGTAATGGAAATAAAAACAAAAGTAAATAAATGGGACCTAATGAAACTTAACAGCTTTTGCCAGCAAAGGAAACTACAAACAAAATGAAAAGACAACCTTCAGAATGGGAGAAAATATTTGCAAACGAATCAATGGACAAAGAATTAATCTCCAAAATATATAAACAGCTCATGCAGCTCAATATTAAAAAAAACAACCCAATCAAAAAATGGGCAGAAGACCTAAATAGCCATTTCTCCAAAGAAGACATACAGACGGCCAAGAGGCACACGAAAAGCTGCTCAGCATCACCAGTTATTAGAGAAATGCAAATCAAAACTACAATGAGGTATCACCTCACACCAGTTAGAATGGGCATCATCAGAAAATCTACAAACAGCGAATGCTGGAGAGGGTGTGGAGAAAAAGGAACCCTCTTGCACTGTTAGTGGGAATGTAAATTGATACAGCCACTATGGAGAAGAGTATGGAGGTTCCTTAAAAAACTAAAAATAGAATTACCGTATGACCCAGCAGTCTCACTCCTGGGCATATACAAAACTGGGCAGCTAGTAAGTGGTGAAGCTGGGACGAGGACCCCCATCACCTGACAGCTCGCCCAGCCGTGGGCTCCTTACAGCCAGCAGCCCGCCTCGGAGTCACCTGGGGGGTTGAAGGAAAGGAGATATTTCTATCTGAATTCCAGTTTTTCACTGCTTTTTAGTAAGTAGGCTTTTATAAAAATATTCCTGAGAATGAATGAACACTAAGTTCGGATCCTCTGTTAATTATGTTGCTACCATGTTCTTGTTCCCATATTTATTTTTAGACTGAAAGAAAGCAAGGGAAGGGATGATATTATGCAAATATTATAATTAAATAGGCAATACCCGAAGGTAGAGATGCATTGCTGCTGACCTCAGCTACCCGCTGAGGCGCAGATAATAATTATGAACGTTTGTTAGCACCTCCTCAGGCCAGTGCTGCACTTAGCATTTTGCACATGTGATCTAAATTACTTCTTAGAGCAGCTCTGTGAGGTAGGTTGTGGGATAATAGAAAATGTAGACTGTGGATAATAAAAGCTACCCTGGTGGCGCAGTGGTTGAGAGTCCGCCTGCCGATGCAGGGGACGCGGGTTCGTGCCCCTGTCTGGGAAGATCCCACATGCCGCGGAGCGGCTGGGCCCGTGAGCCATGGCCGCTGAGCCTGCGCGTCCGGAGCCTGTGCTCCGCAGAGGGAGAGGCCACAACAGTGAGAGGCCCGCGTACCGCAAAAAAAAGAATAAAAAATAAATAAATAAAATAAAATAAAAGCTACCCTGGAGAGTTTTTGTAAGGATTAGCGAATTGACTCCACTGAGCATGGCCCTTGTGTGGGGGTCCCCAGGACCACTGGGAGGACTCCCAGGATTTGGTGTATAGTTGTACTCTCAGCTGTGATTTACTGCAGCAAAAGCAAAATCAGCAAAGGGAAGAAGTGCATGGACAACATCCATAGGAAACCAGGTGCGGGCTTCCAGGAGTCCTCTCCCAGTAGAGTCACACGGGACGCACTTAATTCCTCCAGCATTGAATTGTGTAACACGTGGAATGTTGCCAACCAGGGGGCTCATCAGAGATTCAGTATCCGAGGTTTCTACTGGGGGCTGGTCACGCAGGCACCATCTGTCTAGCACGCACCAAAATTCCAGAATCAGAGCGAAGGCAGGTGTTCAGCATAAACCGTATGGTTTGCACAGTTTGGGTACAATAGTCAGCCTGAGGGGCTGGTGGGAACCCTGTCAAAATCCAAGTTCCCAGATGCCAGCCTTATAAGCAGGCCTTTCTAAGAAAGGATGGCAATCTCAGGCCTGCTGTGTTCACTTTTTTTTTTTAACATCTTTATTGGAGTATAATTGCTTTACAATGGTGTGTTAGTTTCTGCTTTATAACAAGGTGAATCAGCTATACATATACATATATCCCCATATCTCCTCCCTCTTGCTTCTCCCTCCCACCCTCCCTATCCCACCCCTCTGGTCACAAAGCACCGAGGTGATCTCCCTGTGCTATGCGGCTGCTTCCCACTAGCTATTTTACATGTGGTAGTGTACATATGTCCATGCCACTCTCTCACTTCGTCCCACCTTACCCTTCCGCCTCCCCGTGTCCTCAAGTCCATTCTCTATGTCAGCGTCTTTATTCCTGTCCTGCCCCTAGGTTCTTCAGATGTGTTTGTTCACTCTTTTCTGCACAGCACTTAAAACTTACTTCCTTTTTGGTTTTGAGAGACGGGAGAGCCAAGTCTCACAGAGTTCGGGTTGCCTTCCTAAGTATACACAGCTGGCAGGTGGCCAGGCCAAGATCTGGAATCCAGGTGTCATGGAAGGCCCTGAGAAAAATCCTTGTGGAGCCAGAAGACCTTCTACAGTTCAGTGCTGGCCACTAGAACTTTTTGCAGTGAAGGAAATATTCTCTATCTGCACTGTCCAGTGTAGCAGCTTAAGCAAGAGTGGCTATAGAGCACAGGAAATACGGCTGGTATGACTAAGGAGTTGAATTTCTAATTTTACTTAATTTTCAATTAATTAAAATTTAAATAGCTACACCTGGCTAGTCGCTATAGTACTGGACAGCACAGGTCTACGTCACAATGTAACGGATTTTTCTTCTCAAGGGAAGCAGATGGGATAAATAGACTTTGGCTCTTGTTCTAAGGTAAGGAACGCACTGGTCTGTGCGTCCCTCTCAGCCGATGTCCTTGTGTGGGTTCAAGAGCGGAAACTAACATGCAGTATTTGCAAATCCCCTGGGGAAAGCCTCTTTTCATTTGCTTGGGTTTTTGTTGTTAAAGAATAGGAAGGAACTGGCCCCTCCAAAAAGAAGGCATTCAGGTGGATGCTATAGGGAATTTGGAGGCCCTTCCTGGTAAAGCAGCCCTGCTGGACCCAGTCTGCCCCGCTCGGGAGTGGGACCTGCACAGCCCATTCTCAGGCTTCTGTGTTACTAAGAGATGGTGTGTGCCCTAAGTCAATGCTGACTTTCTACCTACTTGTACCTTCTCTGTCTGCTTTTGGGTGGAGAACTTATGAGTAAATAACCAGAAGCCCAGAGAAGGGGAGAAGAGATTTTAAGAACCTATAGAATTGGTTAGATAACTGAGCCTCACTCCTCTTGTGTCCATCCAACCCCAGGGGGTGATGTGGTCCACAGGCAGCACACGGGGCGGGCCTGGTGAAGGCCAAGGAGAGCTGAAGCATCGGATGTTGAAGAGGCTGGAGAACTAGCACAGGGGTTTGTGCACCAGCTTCGGAGTGAATCGACCTCAGTATGAGTCTTGGCTCCAACACCTTAGGAAAGTTATTTAAAGTCACTGACCCTCAGTTTCGTCCTCTGTAAAATGGGAAGATTATTGTGAAAATTAAATGTAAGCACCAGTAATACCAGCTGCTTGCCTGTGGCTGTGATTGTTATCTCCCGTGGGCCGGGTCGGGTTGTGGGTGACGGGAAGCACAGAAGGTGAGAGCCTAGATTGCCACTGACCCAGTACGCGCTCCATTCCAGCAATTCCCCTTCTGTTTGATGTCCGTGAACATCACCCGCATCACCATCCAGGCCTTAAGGGAGGGATGTCTCTCCAGGTGAGTCCCCACGCTGGTCACCCTGCCCTCCCCGGCCAGCAGAGCCTGGCTCCCTCCCACCCCACCCCACCCCACCCCACCCCCCCCCCGTGCCTCATCCTCCCAGCTCTCCCTCACCTGCTGGTTCCGGGGTACCTGGACAGATCCCCGTGCACCAGCCTCGCAGCCCATCTCTCCTCCCCGACCCTGACCTCAGATGTGAGGGCTCCTTGGGGACGGGGCGGGAGGGCCCCCAGGTGTCAGCCTCTGTCCACCGCTGAGCAGATGGCCTCCCTCGTCCTGCAGGGAGTGTAACCGGCAACACGAGGTGGTCCCGGTGGTGAACAGCTTCTATGCCGCCACTTTCCTCCGCCTCGCGCACGTCTGGAGGACGCAGCACAAGACCATCTCTGACTCGGGCTTTGTCCTCAGAGGTGTGCTCGCTCTTCTGGGGAGGCCTAGCTCAGGGACCCCAGGGTGGTTGCTGGACTGGTTTGGGGTGCCTTCCTTTCCCCCAGCCCCCCATTCGCGGCTTCTCAAGTTCCAGCTCCCCCGGGCCTCCAATCCCACCCTCAAGAGCCTGCCACTCTCCTTCCTCTGCCACCACTCTTCTCCCTTCCGGGCCCTGTACATCGGGTGACTATATTTTCTGAATCAAAAGCTGGGCCCAACAGTTGCGCTGGCTATTCGAAGTTGAGACTGTCCTGGACAGGGTAGAGTGTGTGGTCCCTGTGGCTGAATCTGGTTCCTGGGTCTCCCTCTCTGGTGAGCTCTCCATCTTAGACGACTCCTTCACCCTCCTCTCCAGAGCCTCTGGGTTCTGCCTTCCACAGCCCCCACAAGCCTTCTGCTCCCCAATCCTCTCTGTTCCAGACTTGGAGGTGTTGGCCAAGAAGAGCCCCAGACGGCTGCTCAAGACCCTGGAGATCTACTTGGCTGGAGTGTCAAAGGGACAGGCCTCTCTGTTGGGGGCGCGGAAGTGTGCTGGGCCACAAGCCCCTCCCTGCAAGGATCTCACTTTCACAGGAGTGTGTGACCTGCCATCGCACTCCTCTGAAGGCACATGGCTGATCTGACCAACCCCAGTGAGCGGCCGCCGGATCAAAAGCCTTGAAGGGGCTTTCGGAGGGTGTACCCTGGCACCGTTCTGCCCCTTGCGGTCCTAGCAGAAGGGATGTAGGAAGCCTGTTTGGGGAGCCAAGGACCCTCACCTGCATGAGACATTAGGGGCTGTTAAATTTGACCCACTCCCCGCAGACCTGCCTCCAGAGCAAGGAAAACTTTGCCATAATCTTAGTTGGGCTACAGCTTCCAGAGTTGGGTTCCAGGTAATTTCAGTGACAGATCATGAGGTGGGAGACCCCGTCTGGGTGTTCCACACAGCCCTACATCAAAGGTATTCCCGAGGAGAGGTGCCGGAATTCTGACTCCTGGCAGCGGGGCTTTCAGGCCTCGGGTCCACGGGACAGGGACCAGACATGGGCTGAGTAGTTAGAATGTGAAGGGAGATGGTAGCGGTGGCAGCAGCTGACAGGGGGCAGCATGAACCAGAGAGTGCACACGGGCCTGCCTTCCTCTCCATCCCCTGGGGTCTCTGGCCTTGCACTTATCCCACCCTCACCTCTCCCCATCCCTCCTCCCCACTGCTTGTGACACAGAGCCAGGCACTGGGCTAGGTGTCTGCTGCCGCCCATCCTAGCCGCCCACCAGCTGGGCTACCCCCGTGGAGGCTGTGCAGGTCCCATCAGGCTCTGGCCTGGGCGAAGGAAGGAGGAAATTCATGTACCAGCAGTTTTTAAATAAAAGAATTCTTCTGGGTTAAGAGTCTCAAGTGTTTTCCTTCCAGACAAGCTTTGTGCCTTCCTGTGGCCCTGTTATCCCAGGGTCCCCTTTTAGAGCCAGGCACTCGGCCGGGTGATGTCCTGGTTGTCTCTGGTGCTGGTCATGGGCCCAGGAGAGGCTGCTGTGCCCTGGCCACACTCCCGCCAAGTTCATACACTGTCCAGCCTCACCCTGCTGCACTTACAGACCCAAAGTCTCTGCACGCTCTAACCAGTGGGCAAGGCGGCCCTGGCTCTTGTTAAAGTTGGCTGGTGTTTGTCCTGTATTTGCTTCTGGGGAAGCTAGCTGTTGTCGCTTCACTCACAAAAGGGCCTCCAGGGCTTTGGCGCAGGTGAGAGCCCCACTAGGCTGCTCTCCCGTCCTCTGACCTCCCTCAAGTGGAGTCACGGAAGACGACTGTCCAGCCCCGCAGGCCTCTCCAAGTCTGCCCCATGCGGGGGGAGGCCCATCACAGAGGTGGAGATGACAGATGGCCACCCAAGTATGGAAGGGACTCCGGGGCTGGTAATGGACCCTGCTGCTTGCCTTGTGTCGTCTTTGACCTAAACTAATCCTCTACCTCCTTCGTCCTGACGAGGCGCTTAGCTGACCAGCAGAGATGGCAGCAAGATTACTGGGCCTGGTGGGGTTAGAACGCAGCCCAGCCTCCACTTCAGAATGTCAAGTTCAACGGTTCCTTTCCTGCAGATTCCTTTCCCTCGCTCAGACCTTGAGGCCAGCTCAGCAGACCTCGCCCATGACTGCTCAGCACCCAGCACAGTAGGGACCAGCATTCGTGGGCCTCTAGCTGGAGGGGAGGCCAGTGGCCTCTGCAGAAGCCTGTCCCACATCACTCTTGGTGGGATGCTCTCCAGACAACTTCGGACCTGGGAACATTCGCAATAACGGTCCAGGGATTAAGTTGCAGTTCTGTTGATGGATTGGCTGTGGGGGACGTCTAAATGCTCTGAAAGTAGATGCAAAAATCTTAATCTATGCATTTTTCTTGGGAAAGGCCTTCCAAGGCCTTTCATGAGAGACTTAAAATGCTTCACAACCCTAAAAACGTCAGAACCATGGATTTGGTACAACCCTTACTCTTTCCCCTTTTAAAAGTCATCCCTGGCACATGCTCTTTGCAGAGGCTGTCCAGTGGACTCCCGGGATATCCCTGTGTGGAGAAAAGAGCAGGGGGGTGCACAGGGAGCTGATTTCTCTATGCTTCTCAGCACAAAAATCACTGAGATGAACTTGATCAGAATTTCTGTTTGGGACGGAAGATCCAGCGTGTCAGAGCTCAGAAGTCACTTAGCCTGGAGGGCCCGGGGTGAGAGTGGGTCGGGACGGCTGCAACCCTGCCAGGCCCCGTGGACTCCGGTCCTTCTGGTCTGGGCTTGCGCAGCTCCCGCCTTGCTCATACCACCCCCCCGTCCCGGCCAGGTCATGTCCCCCAGGGTGGGACTGCTTTGGGGCTACTCCATTCTCTGCCTATTTAGCTACCTAGCCTCTTTGCTTTTCCAGCCACTACCCCGTTACACGAGAGAATGAACTAGGGCCCAGATGAGGAAAAGCAACTTGCCCAGGCTCAAACAGAGGCAGGTGAGGACCAGACCCCATGACCCTCGGACACTAGTCTGGTGCTTTTCCCACGGCCCCACGTGGCCCTGAGCTCATCAGCCGAATACCCGATGCAACGACGTGACAAGCCAGCCTCCCGCACAGAGGTGTAGAGCTGTGCTCTTGCTTGGCGATCACACATCATTTGGAAGCTGCCTTGCAGTGGATTATTGGGGCACCTGAGGAAATACTGGCTTGAACGGAGATGCATCCCATACCCGCCGCCACAACCTTCTCCCAGTTGGGAATGTGAGACTGAACCGAACCTCGGGCTGAAAGTGATCCTGAGCCCTGGCCCTGTGCCACCTCCCTATTGGGTTCACAGCAGTGCCTGCCAGGCCCACTGGGACTCCTGGCCCCTCTGCCTCATCGTGCAAAGCCAGCTCCGGCCTCTCACGGGTTGTGGGATTGTCCCCCGGGCCCTACTCCGCCCGGCATGACTAGGTGGGGCGGGAAGAATTAGCCCAAGGCAGGCAGTGCAGGCAGAGGGCACTGGTCTCCTTTATTGATAATCCGCGGGGGCACCTCGGCACTGACCGGGAAGCTGGAGGAGAAGCAAGCGGGCAGGTGGGGGCAGGCAGACGCCCGCCCTCATTTCCAGTCCTTGAAGAATTGCTTGAAGATGGGACTCTCGCGGCCCTGGGGCAGAATCTCCACCTGTGGGATCAGCAAGGGAGGAGTCTGGTTCACAAGGTTGCCACCTCTGCCTCTGCCGGGGAGGGCCGGAGCCAGGGAGGAGGGTGATGGGCACCAGGCCCAAGTCCATATGCCATCCAGGCCAGGGATGTTCCTCCAGATAAGCCAAGAGACGAGAAAGATTACAGGGACACGGGCTGAGAAAACAGATTGCTTCAAGGACTCAGGTGCAGTTTCACAGATGCACCAATTATACATGAGCCTTATCAGTTCCCATCGGGTTGACCTGTGGTGTCGCCGTGCTGGGATGAGAAGGGGCAGAACCAGCTAGGGACCTTGGCCCAGAGGAGGTGCACAAGCTCCAGAGGTGCACCGGACTTGCTGGGCTCCCAGGGGAGCACTGCCCAAACGTCCTCTTAGAAAATACCACGTATTGTAAAACTTGGAAGGATTGAGAAGGGCTTTCCCACTGGGTGGGTCTGGGAGGGAGGCCTGACTGCTTCTGACTGTGCCCCAGGCTTTCCCGCCCTTCTTGTCCAGTCAGAGAGGCAGGAGGCCAGGGAAGAGCCCCAGGAGGGGGGCGCTGGGGGGAAGGGAGGCTCCTCACCTGAGTGTTTGGGGCATACCGCATGCGGGCGATGAAGTCCTCAGCCACTTGCAGGGCCGCCTGCCGTTCCTTCTCGTTAGCTTTGCGCCCTGGATCGTAGGGAGGAGACCTTTTTTTATTTCTTGGCCGCTCCGCGAGGCTTGCGGGATCTTAAGTTCCCCGGCCAGGGATCGAACTAGGGCCCCCAGCAGTGAAAGCCCAGAATCCTAACCACGGGACCACCAGTGAATTCCCAGGAGGAGATTTTGTAAAAGAGAAGGTACCCTCTCTAGCCCACACCCCGCTTCTCTCGAGGAGAATTAAAGGGGTTCAGAGAATAGCTGGCTCCTTTTAAAATAAATGGACCAGGAGGCACTAAGAACACTCAGGGGGCTCTTTGGAGGGGGGGAGGTTAGCCCCTCCCAACCTGGCAGCTCCAGATGAAAACTGCCCTCTGCCCGCTCCAATCATCAAAGCCTTCTGCTAGGGCCAGGGCCCTAGGGATATTCAGGGAGAACTAATGTTTCCCTGGCATCAGACTTTCAGGCCCCTCTCTCCCACTCCAGGGCCCCTCGCCTTTTGAGTCTGTCAACTGCACTGTTATCAACTGTTGTTTTGCAAAATGCAACTGGACAAAAAAAAGGATGTGATTGATTGTAATCTTACTCCCACAAAGCCAGATGCCAACATCGGCCTAACAGTTATGCCAACTAAGAGCCTCCCTTCCCGCCTGCAGGCAGTCCCTTTAACCAAACTGGCTCCAGCTGGAGGTGCTTTTCCACAGAGACAATGTTGTAAACTGTGGCTGGCTCTCCAGCCAGGCTATGAAAATCTAGTTAGCGACAACGTGTCTGAAATTAATGTGCTGTACCCTTCCTTTGTGACTACGAAATATTTCTCTTCCTTGCTCCCAAGTTTCCTGTTTCTCCACTGGTTTCTTGGTTCTTTTTTTTTTTTTTTTAAATATGCATTTGTTTGGCTATGCCGGATATCTTCGTTGCCGTGTGAGGGCTCTGTAGTTGCGCGTGCGATATCTAGTTCCCTGACCAGGGAGCGAACCTGGGTCCCCTGCATTGGGAGCGCGGAGTCTTAGCCACCGGACCACCAGGGAAGTCCCGGTGTCTTGGTTCTTTGCTTGGGGTTAAATACACTTCCGTGGGCATCTGGGAGCACCACGCCCACCCCATTGGGTCTGTGGGAAGGTACCCAGAGGCAGGAGGGAAAAGTCAGCCCCAGAAGCACAATGCCCCCCCCACCCAACCGCCTTACTTCTTAGAAAGCTGCCCTACTGCTTGCCACTCCTGGCCCTTCCCTGAGGCAAGAGTGTTCCTGCCTAGTAGCTGCCAAGTTAGAACACCTAACGTTTCTCCATCCTCCTGGCTGGGAATTTCTCTTGGCCTTGGTTGACCCCACAAATATTTCTTGAGCACATGCTATCTCGTCAGGACACTAGAGACCATATGGTTCCTGCTTTCAAGAGATTTATAATGTGGGCAGGGAGGTGAGACACGTTCAAGAAAAAAGACAAGCACAGAGAAGTAAGGAGGCTCCCGGTACCGCTCAGAGACTCAGAGGTTTGTTACATTTTCGGAGTTGGATCTAGCAAACAGGCTTCCACACAACAGTATTTCATTCCCAGCCAACCCAATCTCTTGGAAAAACAAGTTCTACCAGTTCTCTACCCACTGCATAAGGTGGGATTTCATATCTAAAATCGATCTCTCACACCCCAAGGCAGAATGGCAGGATCAGGGGTCCCAGCAGCCAAAGGCCTAGGAGAGCTCTGTGACAGTGGCCCTCAACACGCAGTCCCCGGACCAGCAGCAAGGCCTGGGAGCTGGTTAGATGTGCGAATTCTCAGGCTCTGGTACAGGCCTCGTGAATCAGAATCTCAGGGGTGGCTTCCAGCTATGGGTGTTAACAGGCCCTCGGGTGATTCGGAGGCAGGCTAAAAGTGCAGAACCCTTGCCTGGGCTGGGCACAGGAAACCCTGAGAAAACCCAGAGCCGCGGAGGCTCCCTGAGTCCGCCTTCTCTGGGTCGGCCGAGCCCTCCCGCGGGAAGCCTTGCCCGGTCAGCGGCTGCAGGGGTCTCAGGCTGGGGTGCAGAAGCCACACGTACCCTTCCAGATGTAGATCTTGCTGCAGAGCCCGTTGTCCAGCACAAAGCAGTCGTCGGGTATCAGCATCTCGAGGGCAAAGGGGCTGGAGTCGGCCACCTTGGTCAGGCTCATCTGTCCAGTGGCATCAGAGACCTGGGGGAGGATGGGCAGTGCCGTGTCACCTCCACCCCGCTGTGGCTCCACCCGCCGCCCCAGGCCAAGCAGCAGACCAGAGGTGGAGGAAACACTACAGGCAAATCCTGGGCGACCCCCAGCCCTACTTCAGGCTCAATCACTGCCTCACAGAGCCCCAGAATCCATGGAAATTAAGTAGACTCCCAATTACGAGTGAAGGTAAAGAATCCCACAAAGTAAAGCTCCGCGTGGGCTTGTTTCAAACCTCCTTCTCCAAGAATGGGCCGGAAGCGAAGTGGTATTCATCTCCTCCAGCATCCGTTCACTTCCCATCCTACCCTCACTCCAAGCCCTGGATGAACCACCCTGGTGCCTGGCCCAGCCTCCCACTGCTTTCTCCCCTCCTTTCAGCCCCACAAGCACCAGGCTCGTACCCCGCCTGGTCCTAGGGCAGGCCTGGGGTGCCCACCTTATACAGAGCCGCAGCCTGGGCGTTTGTCTGGTCAGCTGTGAGGTCTTCCTCAGGGTTGCCCTCCTTCAGAGCGGGCTTGGGGCCGAGGACCTGCAGGGGTCAGGGCAGGCCACGTTTCCAGGGATTCCTAGGCACTCAGCCTGGACCTTCCCAACCCCTCACACCCAGGGCCACCGCCCCAGTGGGACAAACTCTGTCTGCACAAGGGCGCCGAGCAGAGGTGGGGAGGGCTAGGTCCTCCTGCCCGGCCACCAGTCCCTCCGTCCCGAGGGGTACTTGACTCTGAATCCCACCGAGGCACCTGATGAGTTAGCCAAGCCCTGAGCAGCACAGCCCTCCACCCATCACCCTCGTGCCCCCAGCTGATCACTGCCCCTCTCGGTGGCTGCCAAGCAGAGCTACCCTCCCCACATCTCTCAACCTGGATCATGTCGGCAGGCTCCTCTCCATCGGTGACAATCTCCACCTGGGCCTTGCCCTGCCGCTCGCTGTCGCGAATGGCCAGCGCCAGGTCCCGCGCCTTGTTACGCTCCAGGATGTTGGACTTTGCACCACACCAGGTGAAGATGTTCTGGAGGGAAGCGGGGAGGCGCGGGTTAGAGCCAACTGCCTGCATCCTGCCCTTCACAGGGTCCGCAGAACTGCCCTCTGAGTCAAGACGATCAAAGACAATCAAGAAGGCAGAGGGGGGCTTCCCTGGTGGCGCAGCGGTTGAGAGTCCGCCTGCCGATGCAGGGGACACGGGTTCGTGCCCCGGTTCGGGAAGATCCCACATGCCGCGGAGCGGCTGGGCCCGTGAGCCATGGCCGCTGGGCCTGCGCGTCCGGAGGCTGTACTCCGCAACGGGAGAGGCCCCAACAGTGAGAGGCCCGCGTACCACAAAAAAAAAAAAAAAAAAAAAGGCAGAGGGGAACCAAGGCCTCTCTGGGGACGGGAATGACAGTCTTTGGCAAGAGCGATTCTCTGCCCCGCATCTCCATCTTTCTCCACCTTACTTGTGTCATATATTGAAACATCTTTATCTTGTTTATAATCTATCTTCCCTGACTAGAAAGTAAGCCTCCTTAGGGCATGACTGTTCTGTTTTGTTTGGCTTGGCTTGGCCCAGTGCCAAAACAGAAACGGGCACATCTTTAGGCCTAGAATAAACACTTATTGAATGAATGAATGGGTGAATGACATCCCTGGGCCCAGTGTCTCACACACCTCTGCACCCCCGCCAGGCATGGCCCTCATCACCCCTCCTGAGCGGGTCCCCTGCCTCCATCTCACTGCTTCCAGTCCTCCTTCCAAAGAGCATCTGGGTTGCTCTTCCTGTCCCAAATCTTTAGCACAACAGATGCGGTCCAGACCCTCAGAGAATCAGTCTCCTCCTTCCCTGGATCTCAGCTCCTTAGCAATTTCCACTCCCGCCGCTCCTGTTCCCACCCTGGGTCCCGGTCAGGCTACATCCTTCCCTGCCGTCGACATGCATGTCTGCACCCTTATCTGTCTCAGTGCCTCGGCTTACCCATCATCTTCGCCTGGAAGGGCATTTCCCCTCCATGAGGGTCCAGTCAAATGGCGCCTCCCTGGGACAAGGGCTTGGGCTTGGGCTAGAAGGCCTCTCCCTGCCCCCAGCTCCCCCAGCACAGGCCACTGCCCCTAAGAGGGCCCTCATCACCTCCTGCCATGGGTTACAGCCAGTGACAGGCCCGTCTTGGCTGCGTGCCCTGGGTGAGCAATTTGTGGTCCCCGTGCTGGCTCAGAGCAGACACATAGATTCACGGAGGGAAGGGATGAGCGAAGTGATTAACGCATGGGCTGGGAGGCGGCGTAACTCGGAGCTGCAAAGGCTCCAGGAGTATGAGAGAGTAGGCTCCAGTGTCAGAGGCGATGGCCAGACAGAAGAGTGAGGTTTCTGTCCTAAGAAATACAGGGATGTCTTGTAATGGCTGCAGTGACCCCACTTGGAATGGGCTTATAGCTTCTCAGCCCCTCTCCCTTTGCCCTGGCCTCCTGGTCCCTGACCTTTTAAAACACAATGCTGGGGCTTCCCTGGTGGCACAGCGGTTGAGAATCTGCCTGCCAATACAGGGAACACGGGTTCGAGGCCTGGTCTGGGAGAATCCCACATGCAGCGGAACAGCTAGGCCCGTGAGCCACAACTACTGAGCCTGCACGTCTGGAGCCTGTGCTCCACAACAAGAGAGGCCACCAGGGACAGTGAGAGGCCCGTGCATGGTGATGAAGAGTGGCCCCCGCTCCCCGCAACTAGAGAAAGCCCTCGCACAGAAACGAAGACCCAACCCAGCCATAAGTAAATAAATAAATAAATTTAAATCATATGGGCTTCTAAGAAGACCTCTGCCTAAAAAAAAACCCCCACAATGCCAGGGAGTTGCCTGAGGGTCCAGTGGTTAGGACTCAGCGCTTTCACTGCTGTGGCCCCAGGTTCAATCCTGGTTGGGGAACTAAGATCCCAGAAGCCTCGAGACACGGCCAAAACACACACGTGCACGCACACACACACACACACACACACACACACACACAGTGCCAACACAGGTGGACACTCAGTCAACCCTGCCTACCCACCTGGCCCAGGTCCAGGATGAAGCAGTCCCCTGTGTTGAAGCTGTCCCAGCTCAGTGCCCGCTCGGTGGCACGGATGTTCTTCTTGCCCTTCACCTGGTAGAGTTTCCTGATGGCAGCTGGGGTGGCCCCTGGCGACGTCTTGTGAAATGCTGACTCCACGCCACCTTCCTGCAGCCCAGATGGCCAGCCTGAATGGAGGCCCGAGCACTCCACACCCCATCCCACTGGGAGGCAGGCAGAAAGGTGGGGAGGACCCAGCCCCGTGTGGGTCTGGGACTTTTGAAGGGTAAGGACCAGCTGGAAGGGGTCCCGAGTCTGAGAGCAGCCGCAGGTTGGGGTACGGGAGGTGGGCTCTCACCTGGTACTTAAGGCCACGTGGGAAGTAGCTCATGAAGAGGTCGGACTCATTGCCCTGTACCTCTCGGTGCTGCACAGGCCGCTCCCCAAGCAGGGTGTTGAGGTGCACGGCCAGCACGGCGCAGGCCCCCTGCTCATCCCGGGACGACTGCTGGCCTGGGGCGAGTGGGAGGTGGCAGGGCACGGCCCGTGAGACCCTTGCCAGCCCCGACCCCTCCCCGGGCCAGTCCCCCCACCAGTCCTCCCAGCCCTCTCTTACTTACCTATCCACAGGTGCAGGTGAGAGAGCTCTTCCGGGCCATTGTGCAGTACCAGGTAGGAGTCTCCCGAGAAGAAGATGCCCTGGTTCTCAGGGGCCACGGGCACCGGCTTCAGCTTCTCCACCCGCCATACGTGCAGGCCGGGATCCTGCACCGAGGCTGGGAACGGAGAGCCACTGCGGGAGGGGGGAGGGTTGGTGGTGGCCGAGGACCACAAGTGGTGGAGGAGACGAGCAGAGAGACCTGGGCAGGCCTGGGGACTGCGGTGTGGGGGTGAGGAGGGGCAGCCCTTGGAAGAGAAGAGGGGAGGGGTGAAGGGAACGGGGTGCATAGCCTACCTCTGGGGGATGGGTGAGTACATGGTCTCCGGATCTGGAAAGACAGAAGAAGCCATTATTATTACAAATGTCATGATAACCAGCCTTCACATTGGTCTGGGGAGGTCCTTCCGGGTGGCCAAGTGCTTTCATACTCAACTAATTCATCTCCAAGAGCTCAAGAGGAGATTATCCCTGGCTCCATTATGCGGGCAAAGAAACTCAGGCTCAGAGAGTCTAAGTCCCAAATCACACAGTGACTAGTGAAAAGCACTAGGAGTCTCTGGCCCTGGGCCGGTGTCTTCCCCTTGCTGTGACCTCTTCTGCTTCCAAACTCCTAACTCTGGGCATTGCATGAGGCTGGGATACATCTCTCTAAGCAATAACTGCTTATATTTGAAAAGTCTAAAGTCAATGACTTAAAATCAATAAACCAAAAACCAAAACAATAGAGAAAATCAGTGAAGCTGGTTTTTGGACAAATCAATAAAATTGATGACCCTTTAGACAAACTGATTAAGAAAAGATGCAAATTTCCAATACAGAAACAAAAGAGATGACCATCTAATATCTATTAAAGAAATTGAAATTGTACTTAAAAACTCCCCCGCCTCCAAACAATTCCAAGTCCAGATAAATTCTACCGAAAACTTAAGGAAGGCATAATACCAATTCTACACAAACTCTTCTAGAAAACAAGAGAGCACTTCCCGGCTCATCCCATGCTGCCACCATTTTCCTGATACAACAAAACCAGATAAATATATTATAGAAAAGAAAATTAGACCAAGATCCTTCATGAACACAGGAAAAAAATATTAACAAAATTTTAGAATATGGAGTTCAGAAATATATAAAAAGATAAAACATCATGACTAAACAGGGTTTACTCCAGGAATGCAAAGTTGGTTTAACATCTGAAAATCAATGTAATCCACCCTATTAACGAGCCACATGAACAAACATAAAATCATCTCAGTAGATACAGAAAAATTATTTAGAAAAATTCTATATCCATTTTTGATTAAAAAAAAAAAAGCTTTTAGCAAACTAGGAATAGAAGGGAACTTCCTTAACCTGATAAAAGGCATCTACCAAAAGCAAACAAAAAAATCTCAGAAAAACAAAAAAAGCTACAGCTAACATTAGACTTAGTGCCTTCTCTAATACTAAACTCCCTCCCTAGGGAATTCCGACCCCACCCCGTTCCCAGGCATCAGCTATCACTTCTTCTTCTTCTTCTTCTTTTTTTTTAATTAATTTGTACTGGCATATAGTTGCTTTACAATGTTGTGTTACTAACTGCTGTACAGCAAAGTGAATCAGCTATTCGTATACACATATCCCCTCTTTCTTGGACTTCCTTCCCATTTATGTTACCACAGAGCATTGAGTAGAGTTCCCTGTGCTATACAGTAGGTTCTCATTAGTTATCTATTTTATACATAGTATCAATAGTGTATATATGTCAATCCCAATCTCCCAATTCATCCCACCCACCCCCTTCCCCCTTGGTGTCCCTACGTTTGTTCTCTACCTCTGTGTCTCAGGTATCACTTCTGTATGCCCAGCTCCCCTCAAATGCCAGGATGATGAATATCATCTTTATTCTGTAGGTCAGTAAGAGCAACCTGTTTTGGACAGAAGTTATTCAGGGAAAAAACAAAGTGCTAAAGGCAAGCATTTAAAAAAAAATACTATCTTTTAAAAATTTTTCACAAGTGCAGTAGCCATAGCTTCACTCACTCTTTCCTACGTTCCCATGACTAGAGGGTTTCTTTCTTTAGCTGCAAACGCAGAGCCCACACCAGCAAGCACTGCCACCCAGTTCATGCTATGCAGCTAACAGGGAGCCCCTGTGGTGCAAGGGAAGGACCTGGGGAACTTCAGGGTTAAAAGGCACCATTAGGAGACTCTTGGGGGCTGGGGAAGCAGGAAGGGCAAAGGGCAATCTTTGGGGGATGGACGGGGAGAGCAGAGGATGTTGAGTCTGAGTAGGAAACAGAGGGGGAAACAGGAGCAGTGGCCATGGGTGTAAAATACCAGGTGAAACCGACTTTCCTTTTCCTTCCTAACTTAAAGCATAGCTGAAGGCATTTTGGAACCACACTTCCCCAAGGTAGAGGGGAGGCAGTGAGGGGGAGGCTTGGAGGAGGGAACCTTTAATGGTTCTCCATCCCACATAGGGTCACATGCTGTGCCCACATCCCCTGTAACGGACAGCTCAGCCTGCGACTCAGGCCTGAAGTGGTGACGTGGCCACCCCCAAGACCAAGCCAGTGAGGAGAGCTCGTGGACAGAGATGGCGTGAACAAGTGGGCCAACTGTCAGCTGTCTACTGTTGGGTTTTTTTTTGCCGTGTCACACGGCATGCAGGATCTTAGTTCCCCATCCACCGATCGAACCGCGCCCCTGCAGTGGAAGCGTGGCGTCCTAACCACTGGACTGCCAGAGGATTCCCATATTTTTTTGTTCTGTGTCCCGACCTGAGAGCTCAGGCCATAACTCAAAAGCAGGCAGCTCACTTGCGAGGCTACAGGCCAGTGCAGTGTTTAGGTGAGAGGGGTTGGCGGCCTGGCCCTCATCACTTTGGCTTTCCAGCCCAGCCGCCGGTTAGAATTACCTTGGGATCTTATAAAAACATCGAGGCCAGGGCCTGAAGATTTTGATTCCACGGGTCTGGAGTGAGGATGGGCATCTGCATTTTGAACTATGCTCTAGGTGGTTCTTATGCTGCCAGTTAACTCTGTCCAGACCAGCATCTCACACCTGCCTGCATATCAGAGTCATCTGGGGGCTTTAAAAAAAATCCCAGTGCCAAGGCCAGTTAAAACCAGACTCTCGGGGCTTCCCTGGTGGCGCAGTGGTTAAGAATCCACCTGCCAATGCAGGGGACACGGGTTCGAGCCCTGGTCCAGGAAGATCCCACAGGCCGTGGAGCAACTAAGCCCGTGCGCCACAACTACTGAGACCGCGTGCCTCAACTACTGAAGCCCGCGTGCCTAGAGCCCGTGCTCCACAACAAGAGAAGCCACCGCAGTGAGAAGCCCGCGCACCGCAACAAAGAGCGGCCCCCGCTCGCCGCAACTAGAGAAAAGCCTGCGCGCAGCAACGAAGACCCAACGCAGCCAAAAATAAATAAGTAAATAAAATTGATTCTTTAAAAATAAAAACCAGACTCTCCAGGGTGGAGCCCGGATGTCAGTGTTGGAGAAGTTCCAGATGACTGTAAAGATGCCCACCAGCCTTCTGCTCACAGTTCTGCCCCGCAAGTGCCCACTGCCTTCGGCCTGTCACTCCTCTCCCTCCAGCTCCTCTGCCCAAGCCCACAGCTCCTCAGCTTCCTCAGTGTGAAGCTCCACCTCACATCCATCCAAGCCCCACCACCCCTCTGGGCCCATTTCAAGCCGCAGCCATCTGAGGAGACTTCTAGGACACTGGGTGGCCTCGGCCTTCTCTGGGAGGTCTCCCAGCCCTCTCACCTAGGAGCACACCCTTCATTTCCTGCTTACAGGCTGTCTTGGAGCATGACCTGACCGCTCAACCAGAGCAGGGGACATGCCCGGTACTCCTGCATTCCTTAAGCAGCCCACAACAGGGTCTATTCAATTCCATTCAGGGTCTATATTGGGAGCTTGGCACTGGGCAAAATGAGGGCAGAAGGGCACAGAAATAAAGAATAACCCATGCGAGTCTCAAGGTCTAGCTGATGGGGGTGGAGAAGCAGGAAGCCATCACATGCAAGGGACCGCAGACAAACTTCCCCTACGTGGGGAATGTCACAGAATCACAGATGTTGGCATTAGAAGGAGGCTTAGTACCTAGTTAATCCTCTTCCATATCTGCCTCCCAATCCCTACATCCCTCACCATCCTCTTCTCCACCACTTCCAGTGATGGGGAACTCACCACCTCAAAAGGCAGCTGCTTCTGTACCTCTTACGTTAAAGCCTTTACTTTTTCCCACCCTGCCACAGTGTGCTGGGTTATGGGCCTGGCCATCTCCCCAACTAGACTATAAAGGTCTTTTGAGGAGGAGGCATATTTTGCCCTTTTGGATCGAGCTGGAACCTTACACTGTGCCTGGAACCCTGCAGGCGCTCAGAGAATGTATTTGATTAACTGGACTTTCTCCAGTTATTAGACCAGATGGAGCCTAAGAGGTAGCACAGGAGGGCTTCCCTGGTGGCGCAGTGGTTAAGAATCCACCTGCCAGTGCAGGGGACACGGGTTCGAGCCCTGGCCCAGGAAGATCCCACATGCCGTGGAGCCGCTAAGCCAGTGCACCACAACTACTGAGCCTGAGCTCTAGAGCCTGCGAGCCACAACTACTGAGCCCACATGCCACAACTTCTGAAGCCTGCGCGCCTAGAGCCCGTGCTCCGCAACAAGAGAAGCCACCGCAATGAGAAGCCTGCCCACTGCAACCAAGAGTAGCCCTGCTCACCGCAACTAGAGAAAGCCTGTGTGCTGCAACGAAGACCCAATGCAGCCAAGAAAATAATAAATATAAATAAATTAATTAAAAGAAAAAAAGAGATAGCACAGTAAAATCAACAGGCAGGAGCAGCCCTGGAGGCAGAAAGCAGAGGCTAGGGGTAGGGGCAGGATGTTTGCCCTGCTGGCTGTCCCAAGGTCCTGACTCAGGAAGGAGCCGGGCTTTGAGGACACACTGTGAAGTGGGGGGGTCAGTTATGCAGACCTTTGCAGCAGTGCTTGCCAGCTGTCAGAATGACAGGTGTTCCCCGCTATCTGTGCCTTCCTCAGATCCCGAGTCCACTGACTCCCAACAGGTCCCTTCAACGCACAGTCCCGGTTTGCCCTTAGGTGTGAAATGCAACAGCCCCTACCCTTCTCCCCTAGAAAGAGAAAGGGGTGAGTGTCAGCACTTGAAATGACACCAGCTCCTCCCAGCCTGGAACCTGGACATCTGCAGGAGCTGCTGGGTCCAGAGGCCTTGCCTGGAAGCTCTTCGGCCAGTGTTCTCTCCCTTGACACCAAGCAGGACTCCTACCCTTTCCTGGCTCCACCTTCGCTCCCGCACCCACCCCTACCCTACCCCAGGCAGCTGGCTGGACCGTGGGCTGGGGTCTTCTTGAATTTGCAAAATAATGGACCGTGCCACCAGTGGTTAAGACTCCACGCTTCCACTGCACAGGGCACGGCTTCGATCCTGGTCAGAAAAAAAAAATGGACCGTGCCACACAGTCTAAATTCAAATGTGAGGCCTGCCCACCCCCACCCCAGCCATTCCAGCCCACCTATCTACCATCACGCCAGCATCCTGTCTTAGGAACAAGCATCCTCAAATCTGAATGCACCTCCAGGCTGGCTGAGGACCTCCAGGTGTCCGGTCACTCAGTGCAGTGGCCTCTGTCAGGAGGTTGGACACCACAAGCCAGGACAAGCCCCGGCCCAGGAGTTCCTCATCCGTAGGCTGAGCCCAATCCACCCGTTGCCCGGGCAGTTGAGGCTCCAGTGACTGGAAAGGACGGCAGGTGGGGCACACCAGTCCTGGACAAAGCGGCTTCCAGAAACGTGAGCCTCTGTTTCTGCCCTCGCCTGCCCACCTAAGAGCGTCCCGGCCAGCCCATCCCCCGCCGAGCCTCCCTCCACTTTCACCTCACCGTGCAGCTCTGCTTCCTCCCACTTCTGCTTTTCAGGCTCTGCTTCCTTCCAGCCAGCCCCCCCCACACACACACACCGCAGCCTCTCCCTTCCCTCTGCTATCTCCTGATATTCCCACCCGTCGACCCCACCCCTGGGCTCCTTCCCCAGCTGGTGCCGAGGGCAGGAAAGGGTAGACTGTGCTAGGCAGGCAGACAGTCCCTGATGGAGGAGATCGACATAGGGGACTAGCAGGGAGTGCGGCCAGGCTGGCTCCTCAGAGACCCCCATAGGGAGGTGGAGGCGACGCCAGCTTGGAGCCCCATCACAGTGGCCTCCACCGGCTGCAAGCCAGGGCTGGCAGCTCTGAGTCTGGGACCTGCGAGGGAAACCACAGGAAAGCCAAGACTGCCTACGTTCCCCGCTCACCGGCTTGAGGCAGGCACGTCTGCCTGGCCCCAGCCTCTGCTGGGTTAGTCACATTTCCTGGGTAGGGTCACTGGCTCTGAACCACTTTTTCCTCCTTCTCGACTTGCCTTTCTCCTCGCCTGAATGCATACATTTGATTTTTTTTGTTGCCGTTGTTAAAGCTCTGTTCCCGGGGAGTGGCTGAGGCCGGGAAAACATTCTTTGCTGTGTCCTGCATGCTGGATGCCTCTCAAATCTACCCTTGCTCAGCTTCTCACTCACCAGATGTTGACTGTCACACAGTCTCGGCCCAGGGTGCTCTGAGGGACAGCAATAAAAATAAGTCTGGTTCTGGCTCAACCCAGGGGCCATCTTGCCTCCATCACATCGTAAGGCCCTGGAGCTAGTCTGGTCCAACTCGTTTGTCCGCTTTCCAGAGGAGAACATGGAGGCCCTGAGAACACAAGTGACTTGCCTGTGATTACACAGGGAGCACGAGACAGAGCATGGGAAGCTTCCATGCCCTGTGGAGTCCATGCAAGAGGATGCAGCGGAGTCCAGAAATCTGTCCCACCTGTCCTGGACACAAGCCAGGCCTGGCCCAGGGTTGATCAACAGGCTAATTGGAGATAAGGCTCAGCCTTCAGGGTCAGGCCCCACCCAGGGGGCAGCAGTGGAACCGAATCAATGCATGTGTTAGAACTTCTGGACCAGAACAAGATAAGTTGAATGTCTTCTTCAAAGAACACAAACGCTAGCTGGCCCCTGATTGTCTCCATGGCCTTAACGAGAGGGTCTTGTCCTCACGAGAGCCATTGGTTGGGCAGATAACACGGCAGAATGGAAAGAGTTGGACAGTTTGGCTACTTACTGGCTCTGCTTCCTCCTGCAACTGACTTAACTTCCTGGAGCCTCCCTGTGCCCTAACTGTAAAAGGGGCATGAAGACAAAAGTGAAGATTAAATGAAATGGTATAATTAATGAGCAAGTTATAGACGCTCAATAAACCTAGATGGATTTCTCTTGCCAACACTGAATTTACCATGGGACCCCAGCACCTCCCGAAGCAATGCCTGAATTCCCTCTCCCTTCACGGTTTAGCAGAGGGAAGGAATGGAAAGTTAAACCCCAGATCATCTCTCCGCGCCCCGCCCTCGCCCTGCCCCACTCGGCCCCAGCGAGGTTCGTCGACTCTGGTCTGCACTGGGGCAAAACCCGGGTGGCTCTAGGACTCTGGATTCCGCAGGGCACAAGCATGAATGGGAGTCACTGCTCTCTCTCTCCACACTGGAGCCTCACCTGGCTAAAAAGGTGGCCCCATCACCACAGGGTGGGTACGGGGTGGGGGAGACGTTTGCAAACTAACAGCAAAACAGAAGAGCAGGTCAGTTAAAAGAGTCTAGGACTCTCTAGCGCCTTGGAACTCTAACAATAACTAACGTTATTAATCACATTATCTGGTAACCAGACTCTAAAAGTTGTTTTTTAACAGGCTCACTTTTCCTCCCTCTCCGGTCTCCCCAGCAGGTACGCTCAATTTGTCCCAAATGGAGGAAGATAAAGCATCTCTTTAGCACTGACTCACCCCCTCCCGCCCCTCCTTACGGGAAACGAGGAGACCTGACTAGACACGCGGCTGCGCCCCTAAGAGAAGAAGGGGGAGCCGGGCGCGCAGAGGAGGGGGCCCGCGACCAGCTGAGCCCCTCCGACCCCTACAGGGGGAGCCCAGGCGCCGAGTGATCAGACCCCAAGCGCTACTTGCCTGCCTGCGCCCTGCTGACTTGCTCCGGCCACTGTCTCTGCCGCCCTGCCCTGCCCTGCCCTGCCCTCCCCTCCCCGCTCCCGCCCCCGACGTGAGCGGCTAAAAGCCGCCCAGAGTGAATCAGAGGGCGAGGCCTGAGCTGGCTGGGGGCGCTGCTGAGCCCGCCCCTCGCAATAGTCGTCTCCCCCTCCCCCCACCACCCCCGCCATGGGGGAGACTCGGCTCTGAAACGAACCTAGAAGTGGGGCGGGTATTCGGGAAACTAACAACAGTACTCGGCAGAAAACTTGGCGAGAGCAAGGCAGTGTTCACAACCCACTCAACTGTTAAGATTTTTGGCCTGGATTAAGCTGTAACAGCTACTCTTCCTTGAGTGCTTACTATGTACTCAGTGCTGTAAACGTGACCTCGTTCAGTCTTCACAACTATTTGTCATTATGCCGCTTAATAGATGAAGTCTCCCGGAGGCTCAGAGAGGGTAGGTAACTTGTCCAGGGTCACACTGCTAGTTCAGTAGCAGAACCAGGATTCTAATATAGGCTGGTCCGGCCTCAAAGCCGGTGCTAGAACTGGAACTCCTCACCCTTCTCTGTTTTTTTTATTATTATTCTTTATTTTTAATTTTTTTTTGGCTGCATTGGGTCTTCGTTGCTGCACACCGGCTTTCTCTAGTTGTGGTGAGCGGTAGCTGTGGCGAGCAGGGGCTACTCTTCCTTGCGGTGCACATGCTTCTCACTGCAGTGGCTTCTCTTGTTGCGGAGTACGGGCTCCAGGCGTGCGGGCTTCAGTAGTTGTGGCGCACGGGCTTAGTTGCTCCGCGGCATGTGGGATCTTCCCAGACCAGGGATCAAACCCATGTCCCCTGCATTGGCAGGCGGATTCTTAACCACTGCACCACCAAGGAAGTCCCACCCTTCTTGTCTTTATTCAGAGGAAAACAGACCAGCCAGTGTCTGCGCCCAGAGGCTAGGCCTTCCGGAAGTGAGCAGGACAGCAAGTGGTCCACACTTCCATTTTTGCTTCTGAATGGAGAGAGCCCTGCACAGCAGGCAAACCCTGGCAAATGTCAGCTGACAAGAGGCATCAGGATTAGGACATGGTCCCTTGATGCAGTGGTAAGAGGACTTTTCCTTTCTTGGGAAGCAGCTTGGAAAATTCCAACCAGCATGACTTTCTCCAAGGCCCACTGATGGGCCCAATTCAAAGCCTGGTTCTACTCCTTTCCACCCGGACAACACTGAGCGACTACACTCCATTCCTGAGTAATGCTTAGAAACCGCCCCACGTGTCCACCCTCCTCTGACCAACTGGTCACCTACAGACTCAGCCTAAATACTCCTCCTCGAAATGTGCAGTAACCCCTGACCTCCTCCTTAGTCCTCCCTGGGTGCTCTGGGCATCAGGCCACTGGGCCATCTGAGTCTTCAGACTCCGTGGGAAAACTTTTCAGCCATACCCTGGGAGCAAAGATGGAATTATATCCATGGGCCACCTAGTCAACCCCTGGCCCGCTTCTGGACAGCTGAGCCCCACCAAGACCCTACTAGGCATAGTGTATGCTATGCTATGCTATGCTAGGCAGAGCATTTCCACTTTCTGCATTTTTAAGGTAAAATTTACAGTGAAAATCACAAATCGTAAGTGTGCGTTTGAATGAGTCTTCACATATGCAAACACCCATACAACCCATATCCCTACCAAGATATAAAACACTTCTACCACCCCAGAAAGTCCCCTCACCACCCCTTTCTCTCATCTGCCGTGTGTGCCTTCCCCATCACACTGTTAGCTCCTCCAGCCCAGGGACCATATCAGGTCATCCTTGTGACCCCAGCACCCAGCAGAGCATTCAGCAGGTAAGAGACACTCCAAAAAAAAAAAAAAATTTTTTTTTTAACTGAATTAACAGAGAGCAAACTCCTCAAATTCTAGCAGTGCCCTAGCCTCTGTCACCTTGGGAAAGTCACTTAAACCTTCTGAACCACAGGTTCCTCACGTGTGAAGCAAGGACAATTACCCCAGCCCTCCTACCTTGAGGGATTGTGGGGAATCCAATGAGATGACCTATGGGAGCCTCTTTGAAAAGAATAAAGGCCTAGACACGAGCAGCCTACCATTATTATTAATAAACTCCTACTTCTAAAACAAACATCTGGCTAAAATAAACCAGGAGAGGAAGGCATCGGAGACTGACTTCCAGGCTTCGGCTACGTGGGCTCTGGCCAAGGTCTGCAGCCGCCCAAGATGGCCAGCTTTCTGGTTCTGTGCCCATAGACCCAGGCTATGGACTGATTTCCGGGGCTAAGAATTTCCTGAAATTGCAAAGGATTCTCCCTAAGCGAGTTCCCAACCTGGCTTCTCTAACTACCCTGCCATATGGCCCTCTCTGAGCCTGCTTCCCATCTGTAAAATGCAGCACTAGACAAGGAGTACCTTCTGGCTCCTCTGACTCCAACCCAGAGGGGCAGATCAGGCTGACCTGTTGCATTTCCTCAGCCTGGGCGGGGCGGGGCAGTGGCGGGATGGCAGGGATCTGTTGCAATACCTGAAAATTCCAATATCACAGCTCCCCCAGGATATTCCTTTGAAGGCACTAACTCAGGATGCTGCGAGTCTTTTTTTTTTTCTTCTTTTTTTTTTTAAATGAATTTATTTTATTTTATTTCATTTATTCTTGGCTCCATTGGGTCTTCGTAGCTGTGCACAGGCTTTCTCTAGTTGTGGCGAGCAGGGGCTGCTCTTTGTTGCAGTGCAAGGGCTTCTCATTGCGGTGGCTTCTCTTGTTGTGGAGCATGGGCTCTAGGTGTGTGGGCTTCAGTAGTCGTGGCTCGCGGGCTCTAGAGCGCAGACTTAGTAGTTGTGGCGCACGGGCTTAGTTGCTCTGCAGCATGTGGGATCTTCCCAGACCACGGCTCGAACCCATGTCCCCTGCATTGGCAGGCCGATTCTTAACCACTGCTCCACCAGGAGAGCCCACTGCTAGGCTTTAAATTTGATCTGCAGTGAATTTTTCTAGATCATTTCAGCTTCTCTGAGGAAGAGCTGGGGGTCTGGATGGCCATATTTTCTGAATAAAGCTCATGATTAGAAAGTTTCTTTTCAATCACTGCTGGGTGCTCAGAGGCGTCCTGGATGGTGACACCCCAGAATTCCTTGGTGACCTGTTGGGAAAATAGGACTGTCCAGTACAGCATGAATGAGCGGGCCAGGAGAAGCTCTGGTGGAGCATTGTGGTGGCAGGGAGGGTACCGGGTGACTGGGGCAGGAGGGACTGGTCCCCAGGGAGGACACGAGAGGACAGGTTTACCCCCTCAAGGCCAGGGTCACATTGGGTCCTCACGCCATTGTAAGTTCATGATAAGAGATAACACTCTTGAGCGTTGGCACTATATGCCAGGCACTGTCCTTCATATGATTTTCTCATTTAATCCTCCCATTTGCCCTCTAAAGTAGACCCTCTTATTATCCTCATTTTACAGATGAGAAAATGGAGGCCAAGTGGGGTCAAAATAACGTGCTCCGGGACTCCCTTAGTAAATGCAGAGCGAGGTGGTAGGACCCCCGGCCTCCCCTCCCAACATTCACTGCACATCACTGCTCTCCCGCCTCCTCTCCCAAGGCCCATCCTGCTCTCGGCGTTGAATGCTAGTGCCAGCTCTGAGTCCTTCACACATAAGGGGCTACCCCTGCTCATCCTCTAGATACTGGGATTTAAAATTTTTAAAAAAAAGTTTTATTTATAAAAATAGTACAGGGCTTCCCTGGTGGCGCAGTGGTTGGGAGTCCGCCTGCCGATGCAGGGGACGTGGGTTCGTGCCCCGGTCCGGGAAGATCCCACATGCCGTGGAGCGGCTGGGCCCGTGGGCCATGGCCGCTGGGCCTGCGCGTCCGGAGCCTGTGCTCCGCAACGGGAGAGGCCACAGCGGTGAGAGGCCCGCGTACCGCAAAAAAAAAAAAAAAAAAAGTAGTACAGAGTACTGATACATGCTACAACCTGAATTTTTAAAATACCATGCTAAGTGAAAGAAGCCAGACACAAAAGACCACATATATGATTTCATTTATGTGAAATGTTCAGAATAGGCAAATCTGTAGAAACAGGATGTAGATTACTGGTTGCCTAGGGTCCGAGGGGATGAGGACTTTAGGGGGTGACTGCTAATCAGTACAGGTTTCTTTTGGGGGTGATGAAGATGTTCTCAAATTCGTTTGTGGTGACAATTGCACAACTGAGAATATATTTAAAAACACTGAATTACACATTCAATAAGGCTGTCAACAAATGAAAGGGCTCTGTAACCTATAAATGGTTAAGTCCTGGCTCCACCCATTTGCACCCCACTTTAAAAAATTGTATAGAGAGGTTCCACGTACCTACGACCCAGCTTCTCCTAATGGGACATCTTACTTAACTACAGTAAGTGTAACTGCTCCTTTAAAGTGTGGCTCCTGAAGGCCCAGCACCTTTTCTCCAGTGCTTCAGAGTTCAGATAACACCTCACCCATGCCCGGGGCTTTACAGTTTACAAAACACCCCCTCCACACACAGCCCCTACCCCCCAACTTGATCCTCAAAGCAAACCCGTGGGCCAGTGTCGCTCCATTTCCTGGTTTTTGTGGTCAGAAGAGTCCTTTTCCCTCCCTGGCCTCCTTCTGTAGGGTCGCTAAATTTGACAAAAATGTTATCTGTCAGCTCTATAGGGTAATCACTTCTAATGTGTCCAGCCAGTCCTGGGCGGGTCTGGTCATCATTTTGAGACACCATTGATCGCAGACTCTTAAGAACTGAAAGGGCCCTGGACTGTCTGTCGCCTAGTCCAGCCTTGCCCAGCAGGCCTGGGCTGGGCCTCCCAGGCCAAGTCCTCACTCTGGCTTTCCCTACCTTCCTACCCGGCCAGAGCGCGCCCATCTTCGTGCCTCAGTTTAGCATCTAGCGTCTTGTCCTCCAGGCGCCGCCGGCATATACATCGCGGGGGCGGCGGACCGGGGGAAGGGCCAGGGGGAGCTCGGCTGGAGTTGCGACACCGCGCCATATCTACTGTCCAGAACCAGGGCACGCGGGAAAAAGCAGGAATAAGGATGGTACCACGCCGGGCCCAGGTGGGACCCCCGACCTGCGGCCCCACCCAGGCCCGAACTACAAATCCCGGCAAGCGTGGGCCGCGGGGCGGGACCTCGGGAGCGGGGGCCTGCGATCCCTGCGCCAAGCCCGGGACCAGTGGGTCCTCGGGGGAGAGAGCAGGAGGACAGAGACGCCACAGCGGGCCTCGAAACACACTCACAGACACACAAACACACAGACACAAACGCGCGCACCGGCCGCGTTGGTCCCTCCCCCACGAACTACAGATCCCAGCAGGCAGTGGGTGCGGGGCGGGGCTTCGGGGGAGGGTGGCGCTCACGACCGGAAGTCAGCGTCTGGCGAGGTGGGCTTACCGGTGCGGGGTGTGGGCTCCCCTGCTGTGGGGAAGAGGGCCCTTCTCTCCCCGCAGCCTGGCTCCCCGCCCCCGCACACACTGCTCCACCGTGGGGTCGCCGGCCCGAGCACTTCTCAGCGATCCAGAGCCCCGCCCTCCCTACCAGGCTGGGACTGCCGGGGAAGGGGATGGCCGGTGGACGCTTGGGCCAGCTGCCTTGGAGGGACGCAGAGTCTGCCTCCTTGACCCTCTCCTCCATCGCCTGGAGCGAACTCCCTTTTCCTGGAGCGAGGAGCAGCCCGGACCTTGAGGCAGGACTAAGCCTGTTGGGGTCTCTGTGTGGCCTGCAGGCCTCCTGGAGAAGCCCAGGGAAGGCCAGGGTCCTTTGAGTTCTGGGGTATAGGTCAGGATGTTCGGTCCACGCTGTGTGACCGCTCTCAGCGCCCTGCGCCCAGGCATCAGCTTTATATGGCAGAGCCAGATAACACTGAGGCGCCGACCGGAAGTAATAACCAGGGCACTCATTCAGTATGCTGGCTCTCAAAGTGCTCACACCTCAGCGTCAAGCGCCAGGACTCTTGTCCTAACTTCCCGGGTCGCGTAAGTATCCACTGAGACACTACAGCAGGGACTTACCCAAGCCCTTCAGTGCCAGTCAGGAGCTCAAGGGTCCAGCCTGTCTGGTGGGATGCGCAGTGCTGAGGCCCCACTTCACCCACCTTCCGGGGCCAGGGCAGTCTCTCTCCTGAAGCCTCTTCTCAGCTGATTTCTGGCTCCCAAGTGAGGATTCAGGTTACACCTGTATCAGGAGCAGTGACACCACAGTGGCCAGCAACACATTGGACTTTCTGTCTCCAACCCCATTTTCAGAGTTTACACTTTCTGATCTGGCCATATACTGCTGTGACCCTGATCATCAAGGTAGATAGGAAAATACTTAGTTTATGACGGTATAGCCACGACCCTGTAATGTCAGTGAGAGTTTATTATTCTGTAGTTGGGTGGAGACCAGCTGCTTCCTAGACATATTCCTAAATTTAATCTTGGAAAAATTAGAAACAACTCTAGAAAGGATATTCAAAGTAGGACGCCCAGATTCCCTTTGGTAACTGGAGTAGGGGTCATATGTACTGGTTAGGTGGTCTCTAAGCATGTCCATTGCTGCCTGGGAAGTTCTCAAAGGCTTGGTTTTCCAAGTATTTCTGTTAAGACTGAAAACAGTGGGGAAGGGTGGTTGGGGGAATAGATTGGGAGATTGGGATTGACATGTACACACTGGTATAGATTGGGAGATTGGGATTGACATGTACACACTGGTATATATAAAATAGATGACCAACAAGGACCTACTGTAGAGCACAGGGAACTCTGCTCTATAGTCTGTAATAATCTAAATAGGAAAAGAATTTGAAACGGAACAGATACATGTATATGTATAACTGAATCACTTTGCTGTACCTGAAATTAATACAACATTGTTAATCAACTATACTCCAATATTAAATTAAAATTTTAAAAAAAGGGCTTCCCTGGTGGCGCAGTGGTTGAGAGTCGGCCTGCCGATGCAGGCGGCACGGGTTCGTGCCCCGGACCGGGAAGATCCCACATGCCGCGGAGCGGCTGGGCCCGTGAGCCATGGCAGCTGAGCCTGCGCGTCCGGAGCCTGTGCTCCGCAACGGGAGAGGCCACAACAGTGAGAGGCCCGCGTACCACAAAAAAAAAATAAATAAATAAATAAAAGTTAAAAAAAAAAAAAAAAATTAAAAAAAAAAGACTGAAAACATTTTTGCCCCTTTCCTGTTTGCCCATTTCTGTTCCTTAAAAGAACCTAATTACAGGAATGAGTTCACTAAGGAATTGAAACTAACTCCTGACTTATGCTCTAACCTGTTGAGTCTTTTCCTAGATAAAAAGAAGAATAAAGAATTAAGCAGTTAAAAAATGACTAGCTCTCTCTCCGCAATTGCCCCCTTAGCAATCCTGCAGGCAGATCACACAGGCAAGATCACACCTGAAGAGTCAGCCAGTCTGCCCTCAGTGGAGAGTGATGCAGAACCCAACCTCCTGCCTCGATGATTCACTGAGATTCTTCCCCCTCATTTTTCCCTTTAAAAACTGTCACGACTGAGCAGAATCTTTGGAGTTGGTCTCTGGACACGAGTCTACTTTCTCCCCAGATTGCCCACTCTTCTGGTTAAAGCACCTTTCCTTTCTACTGACACTTGCCTCTCAAATTTTTGGCTTCTGAATAGGGAGCAGCCAAACCTGGGTTCAGTAACTAGACAACCATCTTTTTGTTAAGTAGCCCCTCTGCCCCTAGAGATGAGAGATAGTTACCATAGAAACTTGGAGACAGCCCTTGCCCCATCAGTGCAGTCTTTATAAGAGCCCATTCTCTCCTGCATTCCAGGACTTAGCACCAGACTCTTGAATCAGTAAGAGCCTGTGTGACTTGCCCAAGGATATGCCAAAGCCATTTAATGCCTATCCCTGCTTCCTGAAGATCCAGCCAGCAGGGTGCAGTTAAAGTAACAGGGCAGTGTTATGAAGTCATGACAGAAAATGTGTCTAAGGGTAAGGTGCCCCAAAAGTTGGGTTCTTTCCCCCTCAGGGCCTTGGGAGCGACTCAGGAACATACATATTCTATACTTGAAAGTACCTGCACCTATACTGGTTACACATCCTGAGGCAACAGCACGATTCCCATTTGGGGAGAGAGAGCCTTAGCGCACAAATGCTTTCAATAAAAGTTTGTTTAAACTGGCATTTAAAAACCATAAACAAATTCATTGTTTTAGTAACACCTTCCACCTATAGTGGAATTATAGTTGAAGTTATCTTTAAGGTTTTGAATACTGTTTGTACATATTTTTCTAATCTTTCATTTGTGTAGAACTTCACAGATTCCTGCTGATTTTTTCTTGCACCGACAACTGGATGAAGCCCTTGGTGGTGGTCCTGCAGGCCACACCCTTTCCTCTGGCAGCCAGTCTAGGGGGTGAGGGACAGGCCACCACGCTTCTTCTCACCACCAGGGGCCGCCCTTTGCGGTGGAACAACCGCTCAGGTCCGTAGAGCAGCCGGGACGACGGGGTGGGAGGCACTGAGGACTTTGGTCTTGTGTACATAATTAGATGGCTCTGGCCCAAGGCCCAGCATCCATCTCCACTCTGGTCTCAGCTTTTCCGTTGGTAAAGGTGGGGAGGGTGATCTCAGGGCTCTCCACACCTATCAAGGAAGGATGTGCAGATGAAGACACATCCGTGAGTGGCAGCGCCAGGTCTCTCCTAGGGGGAGGGTAGAAGGCAGGCCAGTTGTCCATACTCTTTCTGCTCATCAGTCCTGAGAGAAGGGAACAAGGAAGCAACGGCAACAGGAGATGCCTGGCTCTCCGGATATGAGCTGAAGAAGGAAGAAGGCTAAGCAGGGCCATACTACATCTGGCCAAGGCGGGGGCGGGGGTGGGGTGGGGTGGAGTGCAGGGAGAGTGGGGGGGGAAGAATAGATGCCCCCCACTCCACTCATTAAGTTAAATAGAGGAAAGGATCCAGTAGAGTGAGGGCAGGGTCAAAGGTACCCAGAGAAGAGTCCTTGGTAACCATTTGCATTTAGAGAAGCAGATAAACAGGGAAAGGGCCTCAGGACACCGTGCTCAGCCTAGGCACGGGGGTTAGGAGCAAGCCATGGGCCTTTCAGAGGAGAGAGACGGAGGCTGTTTGGCGAGAGGTGGGGTCTTTGAGCAGGCGGTAAAGAATGAGTGCAGCTACAGCAAATATTTTTTGAGAGCCTGTTCTGTGCCAAGCTGTGGGCCGGGCACTTGGGATTTGGCAGTGAACTGGACAGACACAGTTGCTACCCACTGAGAGCTCTTACAGCTGAGTGGGAGTCCACAGTCTAGCCCTGATATGTACCCATAGATTTAATTACGGTGGGAGCCCAGAGAGTGTGTCGGGGACAGACTGCTGTGGTCTGGGACCCCTGCTGAGGGTGACTTCAGCTGTGGCCTGAAGGAAGAGGAAGGCAAGGGGCGGGAGTGTTCCTGCAGAAGAAAGGCAAGTGCACAGCCCCCAGGTAAGGAGACTGTTTGAGACTAGAAAGAGATGAACAGAGCCAGGTACTATTATAAGTGTTCGCAGCCATCCTGCCCCCATCTTACCCAGGCTTCCTGCTACCGGGACATCTGTTGGGTTCTCCCAAGGGCAGAATCTCAGCAGTGGGCTAATGCATCAAGTTTAAAGACACCTAAAGGAGCTCTGGTGATCTGCAAGATAAGGAGTTGAGGTGGAGGGAGAGGGCTGGGGTCTGGGGGGCACAAGGTGCTTGCACCATCTGTGAAGATTGCCAGTTGCAGAGTCCACGAGAGTGGACTTTGTGGGGGTTGGTTAAAATTCTTAAAGTATAACATACTATAAGAAAGTCCTTTGTTCTTTCTTTTCTTCTCTCTCTTTTTTTTTTTTTTTAACTGTGTTTTGCTATACTTTTCTCTTTTTTTTGGCTGTACCACGTGGCTTGTAGGATTTTAGTTCCCCGACCAGGGATTGAACCCAGGCCCTCAGCAGAGAGAGTGCAGAGTCCTAACTACTGGACCACCAGGGAATTTCCATGTTTTGCTATACTTAAGAGTGCTTTCTCTCTGTCATATTCTGTAAGGACAATAAATATCTAAATTCCTTCCACCTGAAATTTCCTTAAGTCAACAGAGTGCAGAATGGGCCAACTGGGCCTAGTCATGGTGGAACCACAGAGAGAAGGTGAGTGTGAGTGAGTCTGTGGGGAGAAAATGGAAGGGCTGGGGCTGGAGAGGTAGGTAGGGCTGATCTTACCAGGCAACAAGAAGCCTTTGTCTCCATTCAAGGAGCCATGGTGGGGAGGGCCACGCAAGGATTCCAGGCAGAGCTACATCATGAACGAACCTGTTGTGAGCAAGTTCCCGAACAGGGACGGGCAGGGTGTGTGGGACAGAGACGGAGCACCCCAGCAGGGGCAGAGGGGACCAGGGCAGTGCCGGCTTGTGCACTTTACCCTAGAGGCCAGGGAAAACCAGCCTCAGCCCCGACCCTAACCCTTGGCGAATCTATAGAAATCTCGTGCACTGCCCCCCAGAAAAACACAAACCACACACCAAGTTTTGTATCTACTTTCAGAGAGATGGAAGGAGAGTCTGTCACAAACCTCTGAAGCTGCAGCCATCCATGATCGTGCACCAGTGGGGGGACAGGGGCCAGAGACCCCTCTTAGGAGGCTGGTCTGTGTGTCGTCCGTGCTTCAGCCCTCTGTCGTGTGTCACAGCTGCCACCAGAGTAGGCTGAGTCAGCAGGCCTGGGAGGGCAGCGGCGGGGGGGAGGAGAAGGGACCTCTGCCAGCTTGTGCTAGAGCAGCCCCAACATTGCCCTCCGCTTCTCAGCACTGGAGGACCCCTTCTCTCCCTCCTCTCGACCACCTTCCTTCAAGATGGTCCCCGACGTTAAATTTAACCCAATCACAGACAGTTCAGTTGGCCTCAGGCCCCTCCCTAGGAGCTTCTTGGGCCTCTAACTTGACTACTTGCTCAGGTCAAAATAGCCTGAGGACTCACTCATTCTCCCTCACCCCTCACAGGACCTGCTCTCCCCTCCCCATCCTCTGAGGCCCTAACTCATGGTCAGAAAGTTCTCCTTCCCTCTTTCTACCCCACCCCTGCCACTTGCCCCGATGGATTCCCATTCTCCCCGGAGAAGAATCCTTGTCTTAACAGCATGCTTCTTTTTTTATTTCCCCACTTTCCCCCCTACTTCCCTGGCTTAGGGGACCTGGCTGTCCTGTGGTGGCCCCAGCCCCACACCCCGGAACTCCCCTTGGCCCTGACCCCCACTCCCAGGGCCCTACCTTCTCCTAGGCTGTCCTTCTCTTGGTGCTTCCTCGTGGTTGAAATCCAGGTCATCCCTCCTTCTTTCTCTTCTTTCCTTCTTTTTATCTTTTAATCTGTACTGACTGATATTTTTAAATTATAAAATTAATTAATGCTTGTCATATAAAAGGCCCAAGAGTATAGAAATGTAAAGCTATGATACTCATTGCTACCTGGTCCCACTTTCCCATGAGACACCTGTACCTCGCCTCACAGTTTGGGCTTCTTGGTATCCATGTGGTGATCCCACTGATGCTGTGTCCCTAAGTTAGATTTCTTCACTGAAAGTAAGAGAAACCAACCTTAGCTAGTTTAGGCTGGAAAATAATTTATTAAAAATATTCTGTAGCTCACCACATCTCCAGGAGAACCAGAGAACCAGCCAGGAACAATGTCTCAAAGGCCACAGCCAAGCTGGCCTAGTGGAGGCACCTCTGGGCCAACACTATTGATCCTGGCCCTGGGTGGTACCCCTTGGGATCTCAGCCTCCCTGGCCTCTGGAAACAGGATATAGCTGTCACCTCCTCCCTAGGGTGGATGACTCTTTTTTTTTTTTTAATAAGAGACAGAGTCTCTTCATCTTTTTTTTTAGATAAATGTATTTATTTTATTTTATTTATTTAATTTTTGGCTGCTTTGGGTCTACGTTGCTACGCACGGGCTTTCTCTAGTTGCGGCGAGCAGGGGCCACTCTTTGTTACGGTGCGTGGGCTTCGCATTGCGGTGGCTTCCCTTGTTGCGGAGCACGGGCTCTAGGCGCGTGGGCTTCAGTAGTTGTGGCATGCAGGCTCAGTAGTTGTGGCACACGGGCTTATTTGCTCTGCGGCGTGTGGGATCTTCCCGGACCAGGGATCGAACCCTGTCCCCTGCATTGGTAGGCGGATTCTTAACCACTGTGCCACGAGGGAAGTCCCGGGTGGATGCCTCTTGATGCCTGCTTTGGATACAAAGCCCAGCATGGGGGCATCTGACTGGCAGAATGCCTGCACCCCAGCCATAAGAGAGGCTGGGAAGGCCTCATCTGGCTTCTGTGAATGGAGGCAAGGATTCATACGGTGGAAGTGGCCCCAAACACAGGAAGTGATCCACAGCCAGTGGGAATGGCAGACCTTCAGCCTCTAGGGGTCCAGCCACCACACCTCAGCTTCCCCTGCTCTGCAGCCTGCACTCTCTCACCTCTGAGACCTCTGGCCACAGCCTGCTTACCTGTCCTCCATCAGGTCCTCAGAAATCACCCCCTCCTGTTCACAATGCTTCCCACGTCGCTCACACCGGGGACCCCCGCCAGCCTTGGCCACCTTCCCTGTCTGCTGGCAACAACTCCATGGACGGTGGCACCACCTACTCAGGAAGAGCTGATATTTACCGCACATGTGCTGTGTGTCTCATGTGTTTCATCTCATTCAACAGAAGCGCCTCCACCACAAGGAGTGCCTTGTTCCCACCCCCACTTACACAGGGGGAGACAGCAGCACAGAGAGATTGAATGTCTCCTGGGGCCTCTCCGTCACTCGGAGGGTCCCCCGGAGGGTAGGGTCTGTGTCCTGTTTCTTCTCTGCTGGCCACCCCCATGTTCCCCATGAGCTAAGGGCTGAGTGTGATTCTAAAGATGTCCTAGGAGTCACATCTTCTCAGAACGTTTCCCTTAGAGCAGCGTTTCTCAAACTTGACTGATCATAAGCTTGATCTAGGATGCTTGTTTAAAGTAATACAGATTCCCACTTCCCTCCTGGAACATCCCATTCTTAAGCTCTCAGGGAGGGTCTGGGAGCCTAAGACTTTTAAAGCCCTCCAGCTGATTCTTGTGATCATGCAAGTGGAGGAACACTGCTCTAGAGAGCTGTTTGTTTTCTTAGGGTGGGTTTAGACTATGTTGGGCCTGAAAACGATGGCCTGTTCTTACTGGAGATCAGCAGCTGAGATCTGGAAAATGTGGAGAATCACTGTGTGCTACGGAAGGACCATAAAACTGGCACTCAGGTGCTGCCAGACAATGGGGCAATGGAACCTTTGAAATGTGAGTTTCCAGTAATTCCATTTCTAGGAATTCATCCCGAGGGAATAGCTATGATTGTACAGAAAACAGTCCTGTGCCAAAGATGGAGAAAGAGGTTGTCCAAATCTGCCTGTGCCATCAGCAGGAAGCACGGTGCTACAGGGCTGGCTGCGGTGACACAAAGCTGTGAGGCAGCCTCCTTCCATCCTCTTCTCTCTCATCTGCCCAGGCCAGTGCCCCCACCCAGAAGGCATGGATTCCACCCTCTGCCTGGGGCTCTTTCCCTCACCCAGGCCCTGGCATTTGCCTATGCAAAGCCCTGAACAGAAGGAGGAGGTGGCTGTGGCAAGGGCAGTCTGGACTGGGAAACCCACTCAGTTTGGACTTTGCAGCGGGCTGGTGTCTAGAGCATCTTGCTGACTTTGACAGCAGGTCCCCTCGGTGAGGGAAGTTGCCCCCTGCCTTATGGCCCAAATGTGGAACAAAGGTCAGCTGGGGAGTGGAGGTCGGGAGGAGATGCTTGTCCCTGACTCCAAGCCTGGATTCTTTGTTTTTCTTTGCACAGTTTTTCCCATGACACCAAATGGGCCCCCCTTAAGCCACCCCCAATGACTTTTCATAGCTTCTTCTTTTTTTTAAAAAATAAATTTATTTATTTATTTTTGGCTGTTTTGGGTCTTCGTTGCTGTGCGCGGTCTTTCTCTAGTTGCTGTGAGTGGGGGCTACTCTTCGTTGCGGTGCGCAGGCTTCTCATTGCAGTGGCTTCTCTTGTTGCGGACCATGGGCTCTAGGCGCGCGGGCTTCAGTAGTTGTGACACGCGGGCTCAGTAGCTGTGGCGCACGGGCTTAGTTGCTCCGTGGCATGTGGGATCTTCCCGGACCAGGGCTCGAACCTGTGTTCCCTGCATTGGCAGGTGGATTCTTAACCACTTTGCCACCAGAGAAGTCCCCATAGCTTCTTTTTTATTGAAATATAGTTGATTTACAATATTGTGTTAGTTTCAGGTGTACAGCAAAGTGATTTGGCCATATATATGTGTGTGCATGTATGTATATATAGTTTTTAGGGGATTCTTTTCCATTATAGTTTATTACAAGATATTGAATATAGTTCCTTGTGCTATACAGTAAATCCTTGTTGTTTCTCTTATATATGGTAGTGTGTATATGTTAATCCCATACTCCCAATTTATCCCTCTCCCCTCTTTCCCTTTTGGTAATCATAAGTTTGTTTTCTATGTCTGTGACTCTGTTTCTGTTTTGTAAATAAGTTCATTTGTACTCTCACTGTTGTGGCCTCTCCCGTTAGCGGAGCACAGGCTCCGGACGCGCAGGCTCAGTGGCCATGGCTCACGGGCCCAGCTGCTCCACAGCATGTGGGATCTTCCTGGACCGGGGCACGAACCCACGTCCCCTGCATTGGCAGGCAGATTCCCAACCACTGCGCCACCAGGGAAGCCCCATTTATACTATTTTTAAGTTTTATTTAAAGATTTTTTTCTGTTTCTGTTTTTGGCCATGCCACGATTGAACCCAGGCCACAGCAATGAAAGCCCGGAATCCTAACCACTAGGCCACCAGGGAACTCCCAATTTGTACTATTTTTTAGATTCCACATATAAGTGACATTATATGATATTTGTCTTTCTCTGGCTGACTTACTTCACTTAGTATGATAATCTCTAGGTCCATCCTCGTTGCTGTAAATGGCATTCTTTTTTTTTTTTTATGGCTGAGTTCATAGCTTCTTAAGTGTCCGTTTGCCTGCAGGTCTCAGGAATCGTGTGGCCTTTGAAGACTGTGGCCAGCTCCAACCCTGGACCCTCTCCCCAGTTCCCCCAGCCCCATGGCCTCCAAAGATGCAGGTTCATGGCCTTCATTCTTCCTCTGTGCCAACAGCCAGGACATCACCAAAATGATAACCACAGGAAAGTTACAGTGTCCTAGAAGGATCTTATATTCACGATCCTCTTCTGTGTTCCCTCATTCCCTGGTCTAAACAGAGTCAGACACCAGGCCCTGCCCTTTCTTTTTGCCTCAACACTTCTCAGAAGTCAGAGTTCCAAAATTCACTCGGGTAACAGAGCACCGGGAAGTTCTGGGCTCCCTAAGGAAACCAGTGATTACTGATGTTTCTAATTCCATCACAGGAAAGGAGGGTCAGGACCCAATCCTAGATGAGATACAGGAATCCCAGTGGTTAGTGCACAGGCTGTGGGTTGTGCAAACCTTGGCTTGAATTCCACCTCCAACACTTACTAATTGTATGACCTTGGGAAAGTCACTCCGTTTCTCAGAGTCTCACTGCTCTGGACTGAATTGTGTCTCCCTCCAAATTCATATGTTGAAGCCCTAGCCCCCAGTGTGACTATATTTGGAGATGGGGCCTTTAAGAAGGTAATTAAGGTTAAATGAAGTCATAAGGGTGGGGCCCTGATTCAATAGGACTGGTGACCTTATTAGAAGAGATCAGAAATCTCTCTCTCTCCAGAATTCTCTCTCTCCCTGCATGCACAGAAGAAAGGCCATATGAGGACATGGCAAGAAGCTGACCATCTGCAAGCCAGCAAGAGAGCTCTCGCCAGAAACCAGCCCTGACAGCACCTTGATTTTGGACTTCTAGCCTCCAGAGCAGTGAGAAAATAAATTTCTGTTGTTTAAGCCACCCAGCCTGTGGTACTCTGTGATGGCAGCCCGAGCTGACTAATACGTTCATTCTCATCTGCAAAGCAGGGATAAAATTAGGACCTGCATCACGAAGCTATTGTGAGAATCCAGTGAGGAAATTCATGTGTAATGCCCGCCTGTTTAACTTTCCTACAGCACCTTCGGCACCCGGAACAGTGCCTGGTGTATAGTGGATGTTCGATAACTACCTACTGAATGAATAACTACATCCACCAAGAAAGGAAGCTGTCGAACTCAATATAAGTGTGTATTTCTGAGCTTTTCACTAACCTCCATCTTGATCATTGATCATCACTCACCAGCAAATGACAGCAGGCACAAAGGATTTAAGAAAAGTGTCTGCAGGGATGGTCTCCTGTTTTTAATTGGATCTGCCATTAATACCCTGTCTTCCGTGAACTGGGAAAGGGCTTGGTCTGGCTCTTCCTGAGTCTGAATCTCTGGGAGGAGGCGACATTGACCAGGAAGCTTTTGTTCCTTGCGGGCCTGGGCATTGAGGAGGAAGCTCTTCCTCCGTTGGGGCAGGGGGCAGGAGATGCAGCTGTGGGATGCAGTGGTGGGGGAGCTAGGGCTGGGCCCTGGGACTGGCATGGACGAAGTTGGTCTGGGGCTGGAGGCCACAGCAGGCCCACCTTCCTGGTGCTTGCACGATGCAAATGATGGGAACAATAGGGCCCCTGTCCCCAGGCCGTTTGTGGCAGAACCTGGACCCTGGGGAGGCATAGCTCCTTTACCTTGGCCATGGTGAGACTTGGCTCTGGGGGCAGCCCCAGGTGCACAGACCTGCCCACCCCTGGGGCCCAGGACTCCGGGCAGGGAGAGACATCCCACCTGAACTGACCACCCCCTTATTCTCCTCCCTGACTCTTTCCAGGACAAGCTCAGCAGGAGCAAGGCCAGGTGAGTCCTTGGGCTCCTCTCTTTGCTCTGCCCTCCTCTCGTTTCCACCTCGCTGTCCCTTTCCTGGGCACAGGCATCCTTAGAGCGGTGCTGGTTCTGCCTGGGCCCTCCATGCCCAGTGAGACTATTCATGCACCTCCACCCCCTAGGAACACTAGGGCTCCCCCACTGCCAGCTTCCCACAGGCACTAGCTCTGCCCCCAGACTCTTCCTCCTGTTGCCCTGGTCCCAGGCTGCCGTCACACAACTCCAGGGGACGCCATTCATACCGTCATGGATGTGAATGTCCCAGGGTTGTGCATGTTCTGGCTGACACAAACACAGGGCCCCTTGGGCAGAGCTGACTGGACTCTGATTGCAGGTTGGGGCCACACCTTCCACCCCCAAGATGTGCAGGTAAGTGACCAACCCCCAGATGTGTAGGAGCCCCTGCGAGTCGAGTCTCCCCTGAGGACTCTGGATACCTCCTGCCCATTATAGTCCGGTGCTGCTAAGTCACTGGGGCCTAGCTCTTCCACCTGTCTCGGTCAGAATTAGGGATGCATGGGGTAGGGGACTGGCATAGGTGGAACAGGCTGTGAGACCCCCTTATCTCCAAAACGCCTCACTGGTCTTGCTGCAGTGTTGGAAAGGCCCACCATGAATGGTTCCTTTGAGGCCACTGTAAGAGTGCAGATGGGTTATTATATTTTGGAGAGAGAGTAAGTCATTGTGCTAGAGAGGGACTGGGCCACGAGGAGATGAGGACAGTCTCACCAGCCTCCCATCCAGACTCCCCTGCTTGGAGAAAAGATGACCCCTGCCCATCTCCTCTGTCTGCCCCAGGGACCTGGAGACGCAGGGTAGGTTCAGCTGCGGAGCCGGGGTGGGGGTGGGGGGAGGCAGCGGCCACCACGGCTCCTGCATCTCTTCCGTCCTCCCTGTGCTCAGCATCCCTTCCCAGAAGCCCAGGAGGAGGAGGAAGAAGAGGAGGATAAATATGAGCTGTCCCCCTGTGAGGCTCTGCTCCGCCACCCAGCCCCCGCCTGCCTTCCTGGCACTCAGGAGGACTCTTTGTACTTGGGTGAGGGCTGGGAAGCTGAGGCAGGGAGGTCGGGTGGTCAAGGACGGGAGGGTCCCCACAAGGGAAGAGGGCCCAGGCCTTGCCTCGTCTCCCTCTGTCTGGCCTGGGGCAGCGAGGGGAGGCCTCAGCTGGCAGTCACTGAGGCCTCTTGGCTGGGCAGAGAAAGAGGGATGGAGGAAGGGAGGGAGGGAGGGAGGGAGGGGAGAAGGGAAGGAGGATGAGTGGGAAGGGGAGAGGAGCCTGGAGGGGCCGTGTAACCAAGGCAACAGTGGGAAAGCAGGAGGCCTGACAGGGTCCCTGGGACCTGGCGTTCCCCCTCTGAGATCCTAGCACAGCTCGGAGCAAGGGTAGGGATGCCAGGAGAGCCCCGGCAGCTGCTGGCATCCCACCCCGACAGCTTCCAGGCTCGGCCAGGTGGGGGCAGGGAAGCTGGCCGCCTCCAGTTGCCATGGAGACGGGGCTGTCGGGAAGCCAGAGAGCACAGAGGGGAGTGAGGGAGGGAGGAGGGAACAGAGGCTGGGTGGGGGGCAGGAAGAAATTTGGAACCTACGTGGGAGGAGCCCACCGGGTCACAATGCTCAGGGGTCTTTTCCAGATCACTCTGGCCCCGGGCCCTCCCGTGTCACCACCACCACCGCCACCGCAGCCCCAGCCCGAGATGATGAACAGCCTCCCCACCTGCCCCACCCCAGGCTACCATTTCCCAGTGAGTAAATCTAAGAGGCATCTCATTTGCAAGATTCCCCCACGTCTGCATTCAAGAGGCCCCTGAAAAATTAGCTGCGTCAGAAGCCAGAGCCCCGTTAACAGTCGCTCCTCCCACCTGCCTGGCCTGGTCCTTGCACCCTCCCCATCAGCATCACCAAAGACTCACCCTTCTCGCCTGAGCCGGGAGAGGGGAGCGGGGGTGGGGTGGGGGTGAGGGGGGGGTTGAAGCTCCGCTGCCCCTCCCGGACCCTAAAGCCTGTACAGCCCTCCCTGCCTACAGAGGGAAGAAATCCCTCACTCAGCTGCCAGTGGCGGCCAGCTCTCACCCCCGCCAGGATCCCGTTTGTGGGCTTTGAGAGCTACCACTTTCATCATATATTTTATTGGAATAAAAGGTAAAACTGGGAGACATTCACACCAAAGAAAGAGCCACAGAATAGAGGCAAAGAGGAGAGTCGCCTCTGCACATAAACGCTTGTGTTGTAGTGTTTTTCAAGCTGCACAGATATACGTAGTCCCTTCGCCTCCCACCCCGGCCAGCCTTGCCCTCCCACCCCGCAGCTCCCCTGCATAGCCCCCCACCCGATTTTCCCTCACGCCACCGCGTTGTGCCTACAGCCCAAGGCAGCGTGGAGCCCGCCGGAGGCCACGAAGCAGAGCTGGCCCTTTGGGAGGCGAGGTAATGGGGATGTCCTCTCTCCTTCCGAGGCCCACCTACTCCCCACCCCGAGAAGGGGAATCCTGACCTCCATGAGGTCGGGGCCGGGGGAAAGTTGAGCTGGCCTTACATTGATCTCATGCTTTGTCCGGTCGCTGCATCCGCCACAGCTGTTCCTCATTTTTACCTGCCAATCCCGCCCCCCCCCCCACCTCGAGGCAGGCAGTTGGGGAGGAGACTGAGGCCCCGAGACACGTAATGCTTTGCCTGAGGTCACGGAGTCCCTGACTCCGGGGCCCCTTCTGCACCTGCTGAGGTCTCTGGGTCAGGCGGGGGGCACCCCGGGGGTGTGAAGTAAGGCGATCGGGGGGTGAGGATGGCTTTCTCCTGGGACTTCACAGCTGGCTCTGAGGATCCCCTCAGAGAAGTTCCAAGGATACACCACCCTTCCAGCCTAAGTTTCACTGAATTTCTTTCTCCCTGCTGCTGCTGGCTGGTGGGCCTCTCCTTTTCCTCCCAGAGCTGGGTGCACCAGACCGGGCGGTGAGTGGCCCCTCACTCTAGGATTCTGGCTAGGAAGTTGGTGGTGGTGGTGGTGGTGGTGATGGGTGAGCTGGGAGGGCCAGGAAATATCCCTAAATCCAGGGAAAAGGCCCGGAGCCGAGCCTCTCCCCCTCTGCCACAGGCCCTGGCGGGGCGTCCGCCAGTGTCCTTCTGGGGAGGGCGTCGCCCAGAGCTCCCCTTTGGTGCTCACTCTCTCTGAGCACAGGACGGGGGAGGTGCTCATGGGCTCCCCCTTCCGGGCAAAGGAGCATTTTCAATCATTCCAGGTCCACCTTGTGGGCGGCGCGGTGGGGGTGGGGGCTGAGGTGCCAGTAGCTCCCCCAAGGGATGGCTTCGTCCTCCTTCCCACTCACTGGTCAAACCCTGGGTCCCATACGCCCCTTCCTACCCTAGGTGCCGGGCCCAGCAAAGAAGCCCGAGGAGGACATTTACCGAGATGGTGAGCCCAGTCCAGGTGAACCCTCCCTCCCTCCGCCCGCCCCGCCCCATCCTGCCCTGAGGCCCTCTGCTGCCCACCGGCAGCGCGATGCAGTCTCCTGGCTCCATCTCCTGCCCTTGTCCTCTCTCAGCACCCCTACCGTCACACATCTGCCTTCAGACACCCACATGGACGCCTCTGGTCCGGGCTGCCCCACACAGTGCCTGCCAAGGAGGGGACCCCCTTAGAGCAAGGGCTTGGGCGGGGGAGGCTTCCCAGCTGTTGCAGCCAGGACAGCGCTCTGCCTGGTTGGAAGGGCTCCCCAAAAGTCAGGCTGCGGAGAAGCTGTCCCCTGCCCCGCCCCGGTCACCCGGATTTCCCCGCTTGGCGCTCAGCTCGGCCTGCCCTCTCTGTTTTAGTCCCGGCCTTGCCTCAGACTCTGAGCTCCCAAGTCCTGAGGCCCCCAGTCCCTCTACCAAGGACATCAGTGGGGCCCAGGTGAGTGCCACAGGTGTGTGCTGGGGGCCTGAAGGGCCTACCCAGGCTTCCCAGCCCTGACCCTGGGATCTCCAGGATCGGGTCACTGGACTTTTTCTTTTGAAGGAGGTAAAGCCCCTGAGCTCTGTTCCCCAATTCGCTCCCCACAGGCCCACCACAGCCCCCCAGGAAGCTCAGAATGTAAGAGGCTGGGGGTTTGGGCTGGTGGTGGGCTGAGCTGGGATGCAGAGAGGGAGGCTCAGGGTAGGACTTCCGGCCCAAAGGAGCAGGCCTGCAGGGCCAAGCTCTTCTGACCCAGCATCCTGTGTGCCAGGGAGCGTCGAATGCCACCTCTAAAGGTGAGTACCGCCATTGTCAGCATGAACCCAAGCCCTCCGGCAGGGCCTCCCCTGCGGGCCTCAGACTGCCTCCCAGCCCCCTGCACCCCGCTTCACTGAGGGGGTCCCTGCAGCTCTGACTCCAGCGGAGAGGTCTCAGAGGACCCCCTGGGCATTCTCCAGGATCTGCACCAAATCAGGAAGCTCCCAACCTGTACCTTAAAATCACTCACTTGGAGGTCACGCGTAGCCTAGCCGGTGGATCCTACCAGAGCCCTGGGGCGGGGGAGTGAAGCACTGGGTGTCCCGCTTTGGGCTTCAGGCCTTTGCACGCCCTCTGTGACCTCCCCAACCTTCCCAGCTGGGCCCCAAGCCTCCTTGGCCTAATCCCCTCTCAGCCCCAGGGCTATAATCTGCTTCTTCCGGCAAGAAGGATAGCCTCTCTTTGCTCTGTAGCTGCCACCCAGAATGCCTCAGCTGCTGAGGTGAGGAAGGGCTGGGAGAGGGCTGGTGGGGGAGGCCCGTGGGAGCAGAGCCCGAGTCCCTACCCAGAAGCCCTCTCGGGTGGGTGTCCACCACTGAACACGTGTGTGCAGCTCCAGGCGCGGACACATCTTTGTTCTGCTCGAGTGGCTGTGAGCACGAATAACTGCAACCTGGGGGTTCTCTGCTTCCCACCCCCGATCCGGTGCCCTGGCACATCGCTGAGCCGCTGTGTGTGTATGTACAGGAAGGCGATCTGCTGGGCCAGCCTTGGTACTCAGGGAACTGTGACCGCCATGCTGTTGAGAGTGCCCTGCTCCGACGCCAAAAGGTGGGGCACCTCAGGCCCCCTGCGCCTTCTTGGGAAACCGTTTCTGCCCAGGGACTGAGGCTGGCTGAGCCGGCAGAAGCAGCCAGGCACGGGTCGGAGTCAGGGCTATAGCTGGAAGGTGAGGTTGACGATGGGCTCTCCTCCTCAGGACGGGGCCTACACCGTGCGCCCCAGCTCAGGCCCTCGTGGTTCTCAGCCCTTCACCCTGGCAGTGCTTCTCCACGGCCGGGTCTTCAACATTCCCATCCGCCGGCTGGATGGCGGGCGCCACTACACCCTGGGCCAGGAAGGCAGGAACCACGAGGAGGTGGGTACTGGAAGAGGTAGGGGCTGAAGGGCAAGACACAGCAGAGCAGCCCCTGGGCCCAGCCGGGAACACTGCCCTGGGGAAGGCCCCCCATTTTTGCCTTTTTCTGGAGTGGGTGGAAATCTCAGTGGCCAGCACCCAGAACTCCTTCCCAGAAGCCAGCACTTTGAGAAGAGGCCCAGTCTGCTCTGGGGGAGACACCCCCTCGTGAAGAGCCCGGTCTGCATGGGGCCCAGGTGGGGGCATTTGTATGAACCCAGCTGGGAGGAGGGCAGGGCCCAGGTAGTCCAGATTCGTGTCTGTACCAAGGACTCAACTTTGCACCCAGCACTTGCTAGGCTGCAAACTAGAGACAGTCACCACTCAGCTCCCCACACGGAAGGACCCGGGCAGAGGCCTCAATGTTATTTCATCTGGCCTGGGAAATAGGAGTCCGGCCAACAACATGCGCACGGGCGCCATCACAGGAAAGGCCTGGAATTGGGCAAGCAAAATGCAGTGGGGCTTCATGGGGCAAACAGGAAGGAAAATATTTAGAAAAATGTCAACAAGCTCCCTCGCCAGAGCCCCCCAGCTCCCTCAGGAAGTTTCTCCCTGCATGAGGCTCACTGATGCCCTGCTTGCCCGTCCAGCTCTTCTCCTCCGTGGCCGCCATGGTCCAGCACTACCTGCAGCGCCCCCTACCGCTCGTGGACAGACACAGCGGCAGCCGGCAGCTCACCTGCCTGCTCTTCCCCACCAAGCCCTGACGCCACAGCGCACGTGCACCCCGGCCTCCGGTTCCATAGTTTGTTCCTCGGGCTGTCTCCCTCTCCTCTCCCAGGTCTCCACCCCGCCAGCTCCCGCTCCTCCATCCCGTGCCCCAGTCCCTGCAGGCCTCCCTGAGAGGCATTGGGAAGGGTCGTCCAGAGACAGAAAGGGTCCCTAAGATCCCACCCCATGCTCACCCAGAGCCTGGCACTGCCACTCCCTGCTGCACCTCCAAGACTGGGAATCAGGGGACAGGCATGGCCTCCCAAGCTGCTCTGAATGAAGGCCTCCTCTGGGAAGCTGAGCCTCAGGGGGATAGATAGTAAGGGCACTGCTTCTACACAAAGGGAATCCTCTCACATTCTGGAGGAGGCTTAACACGGGGCTGGCATCTGGAAGGAACTTGGTCGCCCTGAACATAGTTTGCTTTCAATAAATATCTGTTGAATGAATTCTTGAATTCCGTTGAGTGAAGCAGAGACGGCCTCCATGAGGCGCCAAGGTTTGCAAGTGCCCCAGGGCACAGCCTGGGCCCGGGAGCGCCGGAGCAGTGGTGGCCAGGCCAGGACAGAGGAGCCAGCCCCAGTTCTGCCCCTGACTGGGGCCTTGGCCCTTAGATGGTCTGTGGTGGCCGCCCCGGGTGGCTCAGTTTTGTTTCCTTCTGTTTGTGGGAATCGGGGTGGGGGAGGAGAGAGGCTTGGTGTTGCACGGCCACCCCATGAAACGACAAGAATGGAGTTCGGTACTTGACCACCACCCATTTACCGCACAGCGATCCATCGGGGAGAGAGGCGCCTGATTTTGCGCCCTTGGTGTTGTCTGGAGTAGGGGAGACGGGCGGACCCCCGTTGATATCTGGGTATTGAACGCGCCAGGCCGCTATGGAAGGCTCCACGCGGAGTTGAGAGGAGACGAGAGGCCATCGGAGCACAGCTGCGCGACCGGCGCGGCCGGGGAGGGAGGCTCCAGGGCTGGGGGCTCAGAGATAGGCCGCTGGCCCGCGGGCGGGCGGGGCGGGCGGGGCAGGCGGGAGAGCGGAGGAGGGCGGCCCCGCGCGGGCTGGGCCGAGGGGCGGGGGCGTCCCCGGGCCCTGGCGCGGCGCCCGGAACACCCCGTGCCGGAAGCGCATGTGACCGTGACTCCGCAGAAGTCGCGAAACAAAGGGCGGCTCAGCGGCTGCCGGCGCTCGGGCTGGCACGGAGGGTTCGGACTCCTGCCCCTGGCCGGGGTCCCGGCTCTGCCCCGACAGACCCTGCGCGCCCAGGCCGGGCGGGGAGGCTCCCGATCCCCCCGAGGCCCTGGGCGCCGGGGTGGGAGCAAGGGAGCCCCGGGGAGGTGGTGAGGGAGGGTGGCCCCGCGGGCAAGCGGTGAAATGCAAACACGAGGCTGGGTGGACGCTATGGGGTCCAGGCTGGGCTGAGAGCGTTGATGGTTGCCTTCACCACTGCCGGCTCTGGCAAATTACCCTCTCCCGACCTTAATTCCTGTAACAGAGGTGAAGATAATTGTCCCTCCCAGTTATCCTATGGTTGGGGAGCTTGAGTGAAGCGGTCCATGTGGAAGGGGAGGACAGTGCAGGGCCTAACGGGCTGCACTCTGGTCCTTCTTTCCCAAATGAACATGTGAATTCCAGTCAGCAAACTGCCACTTTCAGTGTTCACACAGCAGGGCACCAGGAGGAAGAGCGGGGTGGGCAGCTGGCACAGGGCAGGGTGAGGGTGGGCACTGCTGTGCACCGTATGTGGGGATGGGGCCCCAAGAAGCCTCCCTCTGCTCGGTTAGCCAGCCCTGGCTCCCTCTAGGCGGTGGATGGGAGTGGCCACTCTACACTTTCCCCGGGCTGACTCAGGTAGGAACTCAGGGCTGGAGAATGTGGGGGGCCACCTTGGGGGGGGGGCTCAGGGTACATATGGAATTGATTAGAACCCTGCAGTTCTCCCCGCAACCCAGTACTAAACCAAGCAGTTAATGATTAGGACAATAGTGTCATAGACAGTGTTGGATGCGCATTCCTGAGTTGTTTTACGGGTACTGTAACTGCCACCAGAGGAAGAATGGTAACTGCATGATGACCACATTGTAGCCATGACATAAGCTGCTCCATCTTGAGCAGTACGGAATCTATGGCTAGTACAGTTCCGAGAGCTGGCCAGAAGAGAACAGAATTAACATCATTGCTCACAATAGTCTATGTCTTTGTGGGCGTCAAAATGATGTAGCTTGCTCTGCCCGTATATGTAAGCAGGCAAGTAAAATTGTCCGCAAAGAGATGCTACAGACCCAGGCTGACATCTTCCATTTTGAGAATACTGTGCCCTCTGTCAGCGTGAAGAAGTTACAGAAGACAGACCGTCGCCCGTAGTCCCATAGAAGTGGAATGATATTTGACAGTGGGGAATTGAAAGTAGCTCTTTTGTCCCTTTCCTGTTTGCCCATTTCTGTTCCCCTCTAACCTTAAAAGAACCTAATTATAGGAATGAGATCACTAAGCAATTGGAACGAACTTCTGATCTCTCCTGAATGCACACCATGCCTTGTCTAACTTGTTGATTCTTTTTCTAAATTAAAAGAAGGAAGAATAAAGAATTAAGCAGTTAAAAAATGACTGGCTCTCTCTCCGCAACTGCCCCCTTAGCAATCCTGCAGGCAGATCACACAGGCAAGATCACACCTGAAGAGTCAGCCAGTCTGCCCTCAGTGGAGAGTGATGCAGAACCCAACCTCCTGCCTCGATGATTCACTGAGATTCTTCCCCCTCATGTTTCCCCTTTAAAAATGTCATGGCTGAGCAGAATCTATAGAGTTGGTCTCTGGACATGAATCCACCTTCTCCCCAGATTGCCGGCTTTTCTAATTAAAGTAACTTTCCTTTCTACTGACGCTTGCCTCTCAAATTATTGGCTTTTGAGCGGTGAGCCGCAGAACCTGAGTTTGGTAATGCATACAGTCAGACTCCTGCATCCCCCACCAGACGTCCAGGTTTGACTTCTCTGGAGGAGCCCTCCACCCTAGAGCCTGTTTTTACCGAGTCCTGAATTTACATAGCCCTGAAGCCACGTGGCCTGTGGGAGGTGAAGTAGAGGCCACAGCACAGAGCTCGGGAGTTAGTGGCTCAACAGGGACTCTGCTTAGTTCCAGCTGGGGGACTGACTTTAAGGGGACTAGTCTCATTCCTTCCCTCCCTGGCGAAAAAAGAGAGGAGTAGTCCAGGCAGTGGGGACAGTCTGTGATAAGGGACCCAGAGGGCCAAAAAGAACGTGGTCTGGAGAGCAGCTCAGCCTCACTAGTGGCTCCTCAGACTGCAGATCTGTGCTTACATGTCCCCTTCTCCAGGAAGCCTTCCCGGCTGCCCCAGCCTGGGCTCAGGCACTTAACACATCTGAGAGCAATTGCTTTTTCACTCCAAAGGACCAACTGCTACAACTGCCCACTGTTGTGTATCCAGGGCCTGGAATAGAGTAGGTGCCTAATATTTCTTGGAAGAGTCACTGAATAGGTCAAGTCTACCCTGGATCCCTCTAAGACTCACAGCGTTCCTTGATCAGGGCTTCCTTTGTAAGAGAAAAATCTAACCCAGTGCTTCCCAATAGAACGTTCTGTGATGATAGGAACGTTCTGTATCTGCATCGTTCAGTACAGTAGCCATTAACCCCAAGAGCACTTGAAATGTGACTAGTGTGACCAAGGAACTGAATTTTTAACAATAACGTCATCAATTTTCAATTAATTTAAATTCAAATAGCCACATATAGGCACGGCTGTACTGTTGTTGTCTCTTGCCTTCCTGAGTGTGAGGGACAGCGGTAAGAGAGAAAGCTGGAGAAGTTGGTGGAGGGGGGCTGGGTCCGGAGGACACCAGGAGGCCTCCGTTATGAGGGTGAGCACAGGGGAGCCATTGAGGCTCTGAGCCGGAGTGGGCACAGGAGGGATGGTATTCTGGGAGGATCGCTCTAGGTGTGGAGTGCTGAGTGGGTGAGAGGGCAACACAGAGGCAGGGAGAAGAGTTAGGAGCAGCAGATATTTCTGTGATCCGGAGAGAGATGACGCCCCTTGTTTTTCACCATGCCAGTCACCCTCCAAACACCCCCTTTTCCATTTCCCCTCACCCAGCAGGCTAGACTCGACAATTCTAAGCAGGGTCACCGACTGGGGGATCAAGCCTTGGAGAAATGCCATTTGGTGAAGAAACTCATGGATTACCCAGAGTGCTTTGCTGTCTCCAATGGCCTGGAAGGGCCTAAAACGTTCTACTGGGAAGCACTGGGTTAGATTTTTCTCTTACAAAGGAAGCCCTGATCAAGGAACGCTGTGAGTTTTAGAGGGATCCTGGCTCCTTGGTGGGAGCCAAGAAGGTGTACAGCTGGGAAGGGCCTGAAAATGTGGCCACGCCCAGACAAGACCACACCTGTGGGGCTCAGAATGCGCTCTAGGCAACCGGCCAGCAAGCTTTTCACTTTGGTTTCTAAAGAGGCCGTCTGGGAATTCCCCGGTGGTCCAGTGGTTAGGACTCAGCGCTTTCACTGCCAGGGCCCAGGTTCGATCCCTGGTTGGGGAATTAAGGTCCCACAAGCTGCATGGTGCAGCCAAAAATAAATGAATAAATAAAAACAAATAAGAGGTAGTCTGATCCCTGGGCAAAAACATGGGATCCGGGGGCCAAAGTCCCAACTTTGAATCCGTCTCAGTCACTCACTGCCCACGTGACCTTAACCTTGGTCTCCTCACTTTTAAAACGGGGCTAATCATACCTGTTTCTTAGGGTTGTTGTGACAATAAGAAATGCTATGCATATATATATGACATATGCTTAGCCTAACACAGAGCCTAACGTGTAGTAGAGCTGAATGACTGGTACCTAATAACAGTCCTGACTGTGAATAGGCCAAGCCTGTTTGGGCTCCCCTAACTCTAGTTTCCCCAACACACACACACATACATACACATGTGACCTTTAGGCACTGTTGGTACTATAATTATTGTTCTCTCTGCCCGCCTGGCTTTCCTACCCCCCTCCTCCTGGTAACACCACCCACTTCCCCCACCACAGGACCAGGCCTGTGACCTAGGTCTGGCTGGGACCAAAGCAGGACCAATCAAAGCCTTCTCTGAGATGAAGACATTGATGCTGAGAGAGAGATGCCCTCTCTCCAAACCTGAACTGGGCAGCAAATGGCCATCTTCCCTGCCATGTGGACAGAGCCTGTCTGCAGAAGTCAGGCAATGACGAGGAGAAAAATGGTCTTGGAGACGTTGGGTCCTGTCCCAAGGTCCCGGCTTTTGCTGCAGTGCCCCGCCCGGCTGTGTGAGCTAGAAATTTCCTTTTTGGTTTAAGCTAGTGGGGGTATGGCTTCTGATATTTGTAAAGAAGAGTCCTGCCTGTTATAGACACTTGTGTCCTTAAAGTTCGGGACATCAAGGGATTTGTGTAAAGCACAGAGCAGTTAGTGGTCAAACCAGAACTCAGCCTCATCTGGCTGGCTCTAGATCCACCATAAACTACACCACACATTCCGCTTACCATTGACAAGTGCATACTATGTGCCAGACACCAAACTAGCATCCCTTTCCTTCTCCGCACCTACTGAAGGACTCTCCCTCCCCACCTTCACTCCCAGCCTCTAAGGATCGTACCTCTCCACTAGGGTAGGACCCAGCACACTCACTGCCTTCCCAGAATAATACTCCCAGATTTCTCCTCATGTGCCAAGGATATGAGAGGAGACAGCCAGCCACCTACCTACCTACCTACCTACCTCCCTGTGGTGGTAGCAGGAAGGACATCCTTGCCCCGGCCCAGGGCTCCCTGGCAGAGTTCCTGCCCTCACCACTCTGAGTGTCTGTGATTCTACTGCCCTTATGGCTTTAGTGACCATCTATGGGGATACTGAGGTCATTTAAAAAAAACCAAAACTCCTTATTTATTTATTTGTTTGTTTGTTTATTTTCGCTACACTGTGCTGCTTGAGGGATCTTAGTTCCCCGACCAGGGATCAAACCCGGGACCCCTGCAGTGGAAGCGAGTCCTAACCACTGGACCGCCAGGGGATTCCCACTGAGGTCATATTTAAAGTGCTTTTAATCTCAGTTGTCCCAGATGTTTCTTTACTGTGCAAATCTAGTTAAGGGGAGAGAGGGGCGTTGGGAGCAGAAGGATTTCAGGGACGTAGTGTCCGAGTCCGGTCTTCAGACAGCCATGGACCACAATGCAGATGTTACCAGTCGGTGACACAAAAGGAGAAAAACACCACCTGAGAAGTGAGCTCTTCCTGAAGCAAAATGATTCCATTTATTGGGCCATCCTTTAAAGAGAAACCAAGTTCCTCCTTCTTTGGGGGATTAAATTATATTTTCTTTCAGTTCACTAGATTTTGCTGGGCCTCATCTTTAAAATGAGGTGGGAGGGCTTCCCTGGTGGCACAGTGGTTGAGAGTCCGCCTGCCGATGCAGGGGACACGGGTTCGTGCCCCGGTCCGGGAAGATCCCACGTGCCGTGGAGCGGCTGGGCCCGTGAGCCATGGCCGCTGAGCCTGCGCGTCCGGAGCGTATGATCCGCAACGGGAGAGGCCACGACAGTGAGAGGCCCGCGTACCGCAAAAATAAATAAAAATAAATAAAATGGGGTGGGAGAAACAGGATGGTTGGCCTAGGTAACCTTCCAGGGCTTGTCCAGTCATCCGAGCTCTCCAGGGCCCGGGGCCATGTACACACTGCCTGGGATCGTGTCTCTGTCACCACCTGGCCTGCCTCACCACTCCTCTCGATCTCCCCCCGCGCAGCTCCCCGCCAGCCCCTCCCTGCTCAGCCCCACAAGGTTGGCCGTCCCGCTGAGCTCTCCTTGTGCCCCTTGGGGAGAAGCGCCCAGGCTGCAGTGCGCTCGACTAAATGATAACGCAGGAGATACAGTTTATAAAAGGCAAACGTGGGTCTCGAAGAGCCGAGCGTTTGTCCCAAGATACTGAGGGGATCAAGCCCAGCCTCCAAGCAGACCTGGAAGTTAGAAGGACAGAAGGTCATTGCTGAGGAGCAAAAAATCAAGAACAAGCACCGATGCAGGGGCTGAGCAGGGGGAAAACACGAAAGCAGACCAAGTTCTGGCTGAAGGCTGATGTCATAGACTCCTACGACACCTGAGCTGGGGAGCCGTCTTGTCCTGTGTCCTCATGCTGTAGATGAGATTAAGGCCCGGGGAGGGGAGAGGGGTCTGTGATTGGGGGGATGGGGGGGTGGCAGGGCCAGGCACGTACATTTTTTTCTCTAGCACCACCTCAGCTGGGGATAAGGCCTGGAGATGGAAAGGAACTGAGGGAGAGAGACTTAGAAGCCAAGTCCACAGGAGGCCAGAAGCGCTAAGTTAGGGCTGATCCAGGTCCCCCACAAGCCCTTATGTTCCTGCTCTGGCCTGTCACTCTGCTCTGGCCCCCTTCGCAAGTCACCTTTCCTTTGCCCACAGCCCTCAGCTCAGCTCTCTGGACACCCCAGACGTCAGCCCCAGATGGGCTTGGAGCAGGAGGCTTGTAAGAGAGCTGGAGAGTGAGGAGGGCTGATGGGGACCCTCAGGAGGACCCCTAAACTCCACAGGCCCTTATTGAGAAGCTCTGGGAATCGGGGAGCTGAAGGGGAGCTGTCATTGCACTTACATTTAGAACAGACTTCTGGGACTTCCCTGGTGGTCCAGTGGGTAGGACTCTGCTTTCACTGCAGGGAGTACAGGTTCAATCCCTGGTCGGGAGAACTAAGATCCCACAAGCCAGGTGGTGTGGCCAAAAAAATTAAAAAAAAAAAAAAATCAGACTCCGTCCCCCCGCCCCCCAGTACACTTTTGCACCCCAAGAGAATCCAGGGACAGAAGAGGTGTCAGCAGCTGTCAGGGATGCTTTAAATCCCAAACACTGTGGCTGGGCCTGGGGAGAACAACAGAACCAGGAGTCCCTCTGTGAAATTCCTGTCTCATTCAACCTGAGATGAATCATTAACAAATCAAGTGCGAGGTGGAAGGCCACACTGAAATACATATATCCTGCCCTTGTCTGTAGCACCTGCTGCTCTTGGTAGAGGGTCATTTTTAACGTGGTGATGTCAGAGGCCAGAGAGGAACCAGCCCCAAAGTCCCCAAATCTACTTGGGAGGTGCCACCAACTCTAGGAAGGCTTCCAGCAAGGAGACCTTGGGCAGGCAGGGTGAGCCCCTAGGGCCCTGAGCTGTGCCCGCCCTTGATCACATGGGCCGTTCTTGGCCCGGGAAGCTGGGAGCTGGGACAGCTGGGTAATCTGGAAGTGGAGGGCCTGAGGAGACCCAGGCTGCCTGTTCCTCCTTGTCACCCTCTCCCTGAGAGCAAAAGGCAAGGCCAGGAGGCTCCTGGGAGCCTCCTGCCTAATTCCCAGGGCCTGGCTGCCAGCTCTGCAGCTGATGCAAGGCCAGGGGTGAGTGAGCTCAGCCTGTTCCTGGCACGTGGAGCTTCCTGTGCCCCACCCCTCCCTAGAAAACACACCCGTTCGTTTCCCTCTGCTCTAGCCCTCCTAGGTCTCCAGCTCCCTTCTTCTGCAAGCAGAGCAGGGCCACCTAAGGATCTGGGAGCAGGCCCTGCCTGGGGCTGGGGTAGCGCTAGGCATTTCTGAATCAGCCCTGCTCCCCTGCACGGGCGACCTGTGAACAACGCTGGGACCCGGAGCCCTGCCTCCCACGGACCTGCCCAGTGGGAAGAGAGGGCCGGGGCACCCCTTGGTCCTCTGCTTCTGTCCATGCCAGCCCACTTTGTCTCCAGACCTTCTGATCCCTTTATGGGTTTTGGGGTTTTTTTGGTTTTCTTTGTGGCCGCGCCACGTGGCATGCGGAACTTCCCCTACCAGGGATCGAACCCCTGTCGCCTGTAGTGGAAGCGCAGAGTCTTAACCAGTGGACCGCCAGGGAAGTCCCTTATCCCTTTAGAAGGGTGGACTTTCCCCTTCCTGCTGTCACCTCTCGCTTTCAGTGCCCAGGCCCACGGGAGGAACGTCGGGGCCCTGCCACCCTCTCAGGGACCCTCGAGGCGTCATCAGCTCAGGACGAGGCTTCATTCGGCATCCATTTAGGATGAGCACCCATTTGCTACGAGCGTGGTGACAATAACCTGATGCGTAATAACCTAGCACGTAATAACGGATGACACGTAGGCCTCGTTTTACAAAGTGCTTTCAGGATGAATTAGTGCCTCGAGGGATCCTGGTGACAATGCTGTGATGTAGGAAGGCCTGAGATGAAGAAGCTGAGGCCTAGAGAGTTATGTGGCAGAGCCAGGAGTCACGCCCACAGGGTCTCCCCACGTCCCCGTGCTGCCTTGGTCCTGTCGCCCAGGCGTGCCCCCGAGCAGGAAGCAGGCTTGCTTGTCACTGGAGACCCAGTTTAGACAGAGGGACTATTTTCAGGGAAAGGAAGAGCAGACAGGGGAGGCTGGGAGAACAGGGCTTGCTTGTGGGTCTGGGGTAGAGGCACGCTGGGGCCAGGCTTGCCTGGGAAGGGCCTGGAGACCTCCCGGGCGGCTCTGAGATCTGCAGTTCCTGTGCCTCAGCGGCTCACTCAGACCGAGGCTCACCGGCCATGCTGACCTCGGGCACCTGCTGGGCTGGGGATGCTGGACCAGGCCCTCCAGGTTTGGCCCAGGAGCAGTGGCAGTGGCCATCTCCGGCTTCCCTGTGGATGCCAGGGCTGAATGAAGCTGTCTTCGTCATCTGCCCCTTCCTACCTTGGCCTGCCCTCTCCCCTCAGCCATGCTTGACCTCCCTGGGTGGCCACACACACACATCTTCATGACCCTCCCCACCCTCCCGGTAGCTCTTGTTGCTGACACAACTTCTGAGGCCGGTGCACTCAGGCTGCCCAGTTGGCGGGCGGTGAGCACACAGTGTCCTGTGCTGGAGGACACAGCCTGTGCCAACCACACCTGTCTCTCCCGGACTCAGATCTGTGATGAAGCTGGAGGGGAAGAGGGAGGATGTGTGCCCTTCTTGGTGGAAGGCCTCGGCGATGAGACACCCGGCTCCAGGGGCCACCTGAGACCTGGCCTGCAGGGCTGTCCATTTGTCTGCTGTCCCATCCCTTCACCCACCCCTCGTGGGCAGAGAAGGGGGAGCTAAAGGAGAAAACCACACGCAAAGCCAGCTCCTGGTTCTGCCCCAGCCTCGAACCAATTCCTGGAACCGCGACAATCACTTTCAAGTCTGAAGTATATTTATTTTTTATTAGATATTACAATCACTTGGTATTGCATTAAAACAGCAGAGAGGGGTATAATCCAGAGAAAAACAAGGTCCCTCCCACCCCTTTTACTCAGCTGCCTTGTTCTCCCCAGAAGAAAAAGCAGTGTTACCGGTTCTTTATGTATCTTTCTGGAGATAGGCTAGATTACCCATTGGATATTTGATTATCAGAGCTCACCCTGCAAGGTCACATCTTGCTGAACTTTTCTACTTAGGATGAGGAAGGATCAATTTCCCGGCTTTTTTTTTTTTTAATTAATTTTTATTGGAGTATAGTTGTTGTATACAATGTTGTGTTAGTTTCTGCTGTACGGCAAAGTGAATCAGTTATACATATATCTACTCCTTTTTATTTTTATCTTATTTACTTATTTATTTTGGCTTGTGGGATCTTAGTTCCCTGACCAGGGATTGAACCTGGGCCCTGGCAGTGAAAGCATCAAGTCCTCACCACTGGACCACCAGGGAATTCCCCTCCACTGTTTTTTAGATTCTGTTCCCAGATAGGTCATTACAGAGTATGTCAACTCCTCTGCTTTGAACAGTCCTTGAGAACAAGACAGGAGGTGACCAGAGAGAAACTTCCACAGGGACTCACGTTCCAGCTGTCTCCCCTTCTCCACCCTCCACCCATACCTCGTGGATGCCCAAGGCAGAGGTGAAGAAGGGCAGACGGCCTTGGCCTTGTTTCTTAGAGAGGGAAGCTGAAGGGCCCAGATGCTCAGGAGACTCAAGGTCATGCAGCAAATCCGGGGCACCCCAGTTTTCCTCGACCATCACCCCACCTCCCTAACATCTTCCCTTTGTCTTGCAAGCAACCCTGAGTGCTTGAATATCTCATTGTCACAACTAGACCATGGACATCCCAAGGGCAGGGGTGAAGACTCTTCTTCTGCCCTCCAAGCTGGACTCCGAGCTGGGCCCTGCGTGCTCTCAGCAGCTGCCAACAATATCACCTGAATCAAGTGAGAGAGGCAGAGGGTGTGCTGTTCCTGCAGGGGCCCCCCAAGGCCATGAAGTCTGTACCTGGACACACACACATCCCTGCCCGCCACTCTCCCTGCCCCACAGGCCCCGGGCCTCCTGACTTTTCTCTTACACAGTTGGCTCATTTAATGCCCCTGCTCACAAGGCCAAGGCCGTGGGCTGGCTCCCCAGGGGTGGAATCATCCTGAGACAAAATGTTCTGTTCCTTGCCCATGAACTGTACAGAGTGTTACAGATTACAACTGGAGGACAAAAAGAGACTGTCCCTCCGTGAAATGCAGCGCACATTTCTCCTGCCGGAGACAGGTGACTTCCTTTGTGATCATCTCTCCCAATTCCTCCTCACGCCACCCCTGTGATCCTTGGGCTTTCTCTGGGATGAGCCCTGGTCCATCCTCCTGTCTGTCTTTCATGTGAAGGCTCACTTTGGTAAAGCAGGTCTCTCTCTGAAGGTCACAGAGTGCCCAGAGGGATTCAGTGCTCAGAAAGAAGGGTAAAAGAAGGGACAGTGGCTTCAGAAGGTATGAGCTGTGCCTGTTTAGTGATGCAGCAGGAACAAGGGGAGACTTTATTTATTTCAGAGAACAGACAGTATCTGCCACGGCTACTCTGTGAACTCAGGCTCAGCTCTAGGGTGGATGTGAGGACGCCAGCGGAGCGAGGGACTCCTGGGAGGTGGGGTGGCAGAGAGGCCTGTGGACCAGAGGGGCTGCTGACTTAAAAGGATTGGAAGGCCGTGCTGCTGGAGGGAGATAGACAGGTGGAGGTAAGGGGGCTGGAGTCAGAGAGGGGATTCCTAATCATGGGCGAGGAAATGGTGAATCCAAGGTATGGCAGGTCAAGGGTCACAGAGAAGGAATCTGGAGGCTCTACCTAAAAATCAGTGTCCTCACAAAAGAACTCATCTGCTCTGAGAACTGGCTCCCCTTCCTGCTTCCTCATTCTAGCTCAAGGCGTCACCATCCTGATGGGCCAGGGTACTTGGTCTGGGCCCAGATCTCACCTGATGCTCACCAGGCTCCCCAGGGACCAAAGCTCTATCGTGGGATCTCAGGTCCCAGCTGCCTTCCTGGAATTCCAACCATGGCCTCCCACCAAGCCCACCACCCTCCAGTGCCTCCCTCTCTCTGGATTTCCATCACAATGGATGTGGGAGGTCCTCTGGTGGCCTAGTGGTTAGGATTCCGGGCTTTCACTGCCGTGACCCGGGTTCAATCCCTGGTCGGGGAACTGAGATCCCCGCAAGTCGTGCGGTGTGGCCAAAACCTAAACAAAACAAAAAATATGAGCAACAGGGGCTTCCCTGGTGGCGCAGTGGTTGGGGGTCCGCCTGCCGATGCAGGGGACACGGGTTCGTGCCCCGGCCCGGGAGGATCCCGCGTGCCACGGAGCGGCTGGGCCCGTGAGCCATGGCCGCTGAGCCTGCGCGTCCGGAGCCTGTGCTCCGCAATGGGAGAGGCCGCAACAGTGAGAGGCCCGCGTACCACAAAAAAAAAAAAAAAAAAAAAATGAGCAACTACATCACAAGGGTTCACGGCTAGTGAACACACTCTCACTTGGCCTCTGGTTCTTCACTCTTTCGTGGTTTCCCATCTGTATCACTGTATATTTTTCTGGTTCCTGTTCACCTTCCTGACATCTAAACGTTGGAGGGCCCAGTACTCAGTTCTTCTACCCATCTCTGTCCTTATGCACACCCAGATGACCTCATCCAGAGATTTAAGGTTCATCTCTCTATGCTGACAGCTCCTAAATTTATATCTTTAGCCCTGGCCTGTCCCTTGAACTCTAGGCTTGAACACCCAACGGTCTACTCAAGACCTTGACCTGGATGTCATAGCCATGACCATGACAGACGTGGCCAATATAATCTCCAAAAACAAACTTTTATTCCCCACCGAACCTGCTCCTGCCACAGCCTTCTCTAGCTCAGAAAATGGCTACATGGCACCTTCTTTCTTCTTGTGCTCAGACCAAAACCAGTTTAAGACTTGATGTGTTTCTTTTTTTAAAAAAAATAATAAATTTATTTATTTATTTATTGGCTGTGTTGGGTCTTCGTTTCTGTGCGAGGGCTTTCTCCAGTTGCGGCGAGTGGGGCCCCCTCTTCATCACGGTGCACAGGCCTCTCACTATCGCGGCCTCTCCTGTTGCGGAGCACAGGCTCCAGATGCGCAGGCTCAGTAGTTGTGGCTCACGGGCTTAGCTGCTCCGCGGCATGTGGGATCTTCCCAGACCAGGGCTCGAACCCGTGTCCCCTGCATTGGCAGGCAGATTCTTAACCACTGCGCCACCAGGGAAGCCCCCTCGATGTGCTTCTTTTACTCACACTCCACAGTCAATGTATCCGTAAATCCCCCTGGCTGTACCTCCAAAATACATCCACTTGCCCCTGCTGCCATAGTCCTACCCACTGATGTCTTGACCACGGCCTACCAGGGTCCATGTCATCTGGCTCACTGCCACCTCCCTGCTTTCGCCTCCTACCCCTCCCCCTCTCTGCTCGTGCCACGCTGGCCTTCTTGCTGCTCCTCAGACACCCCAGCCTGCTCCTGCCCTGAGACCTGTGCACTGCTATCCTTTTGGCCTGGAATTCTCTCGCCGCAGCACTCACAGAGCTGGCTCTCTCATTTCCTTCTGGTCTCTGCTCAGATGTCACCTCCTCAGTGAGCCCTCCCAGACCACCTGAATTAAGATGGCCAACTCTCCCACAGTCCACATTTTAGATCCCTCCTTTTTGTATATTTTTAAAAATTAATTAATTTATTTTTGCTGTGTTGGGTCTTCATTTCTGTGTGAGGGCTTTCTCTAGTTGTGGCAAGCGAGGGCCACTCTTCATCGTGGTGCACGGGCCTCTCACTATCGCAGCCTCTCTTGTTGCGGAGCACAGGCTCCAGACGCGCAGGCTCAGTAGTTGTGGCACATGGGCCTAGCTGCTCCGCGGCATGTGGGATCTTCCCAGACCAGGGCTCGAACCCGTGTGCCCTGCATTGGCAGGCAGATTCTCAACCACTGTGCCACCAGGGAAGCCCCTGTATTTTTTTTTTTTATGGCACTTATCACCACCTGGCATATCGTGTGTGTGTGTACACATATAAAAATAAAATATTACACATTTCTTGGTTGTTTATTACCCGCCTCTCTCCTCTAGAATATAAAACTCCATGAAGGAGGAGAATTTGAACTGTGTACTGCGACTCCAGCATCTAGAACTGTGCCTGGCACAAGAGTTCCACAGTTATTAAAGTTGTTGAATGAATCAGGCTTAGAGAGGGTAAATTAGTTGCCCAAGGTCAACTAGCAAATGTAGAGACTCAGAGGGTTAAATAATTTGCCCAAGGTCACAGAGTAGGGGTTGGGGCAAGGCTGGGTCTGGAGTCCAAGTCTGAATTAACCACAAATGTAACTACTGAACTTTCTACCAAAGCCAATCACCCGGATTCATCCAACCACCGCCTTCCTGAACAGTATCCTGCCCTTCAGCCTTTCCCTAGCTTCAATCCATTCTTTCAAAAACGTAATAAAGTTTATGTTCTTTGTATAATTATAGCATAATACATGCCCAGCCTAGAAAATATTTTTTAAAAGTAGAAAAAAAAAGGTACCAATTGTCCAGAATCCAGAGACCATGTGGTTGCTATGTTGCTACTTTATTCCAGTCTTTTCTAGGACATTTGTGCATAACAGAAATCATCATAAACATTGGGGCCACTCATCACAAATCCCTGGTTCTAAGCCCAACATAAAAGAAGTGAAGGCATGTAATAGGCATAGAAAGAGAGGCAGGCTTTGGATAGAAGACACAAAGACAGGAGGTCTCCCCAGGCCGGTGGCTGTCTCAACAGGAACCCTGGGGAAAGTGAGAGGTAGAGTCAGGTGGGAGGAAGGTGTGGAGAGCTACGAACAATAGCTGAGGCTGCAGAATTTGGCCTCATCAAAGGAAACCTCCAAGACTCCTGTGTGTGGAGTGGGGATACTGGAGGTAAGGAAACCCTTTACGGATAAAGGGTTCTTTTTTTTTTTAACATCTTTATTGGAGTATAATTGCTTTACAATGGTGTGTTAGTTGCTGCTATATAACAAAGTGAATCAGCTATACGTATACATATATCCCTATATCCCCTCCCTCTTGCGTCTCCCTCCCACCCTCCCTATCCCACCCCTGGAGGTGGACACAAAGCACTGAGCTGATCTCCTGTGCTATGTGGCTGTTTCCCACTAGCTATCTATTTTACATTTGGTAGTGTATATAGGTCCATGCCACTCTCTCACTTATCCCATCTTACCCTTCCCCTTCCCCATGTCCTCAAGTCCTTTCCCTGTGTCTGCGTCTTTATTCCTGTCCTGCCCCTAGGTTCATCAGAACCTTTTTTTTTTTTTTAGATTCCATATATATGCGTTAGCATACAGTATTTGTTTTTCTCTTTCTGACTTACTTCACTCTGTATGACAGACTCTAGGTCCATCTACCTCACTACAAATAACTCAATTTCGTTTCTTTTTATGGCTGAGTAATATTCCATTGTATATGTGTGTCACATCTTCTTGGATAAAGGGTTCTTATCAGAGATAATTCAGAGCAGAGGCAATCGAACTGAATGTGGACGTCATAAGAAAGGGAGGAGTCAGGGATCACTCCCAAGGTGAGTGGCTGAGTGACTGGGTAACAAGTGGTGGTTTTCTCAAGACTCAGAAAGAGGGAAGGGGACCTGGTGGATGTAAATTCAGATGCTGAGAATTGGCAGGGAGCAGTTCTACCAGCTGCAAGGTCCTAAGAGGGATGGTAAACACATAAGTTTCCCTGAGAAGGGGAGACTGGCGAGGGTAACAAAAGGTACAGAAGTGAGTAAGACATTCTCAGGCCAAGACCCTCCAAAGACACTGCCCACCAGACTGAACTTGCACTCCCTCACCTGGTCTGAAGGGCCCACCACACTCCAGGCCTACTTGCCTCCTCCTGCCTTCCTTCTGCCTCTGCTCAGGAAGACCCTCCACTCCCGATGGACCGGCACTTTCTCCGGCACTAACTGTGCGGCCGCACCACTTAGCCCACCCCTGTGTGCTGGGTTGCAATCTTCTCTGATGGGCTCCTGTGTCTCGCTCCCCAGCTGCACTCAGCTCCGGGGCCTCCTCGCCATGTGTGCCTGGAACCATAGCCACGGGCACCCAGCAGAACCTCCACAAACACCCCTCAGCTTGACTTCCCTCTTCTCCCACCATCCAACCCCCGACTTGGTCAATTTCACTCCCAGCAGGTGGCCAAGCTTGACCCAGAGAGTTGCATGTAACTTTCGGGTATTTGTGTCAAACATTGTGGACTGGAGTTGACTTAGCATTTGTGTCAAACATTGTGGACTGGAGTTGACTTAGCCACGTAAGGCTGGTTTCTCCTCCAACAACCGCTCAGGCCAGCGAATCCCTGGCGGATTGGGTGGGGGGTGGTTCCTGTTAAAATGCTGATTCTGGTTTGGTGGCCTGGGTGGGCCCAAGATCCTGCGTTTCTAACAAGCCCCCAGGTGATACTGATGGACTATACTTTGAGTAACAAGGACCTGGGTGCCTTTGGGTGGTCAGTTTAATCCCTCCAGCTCCAGTTTTCTCATCCACCAAATAGGGCTCTGACCACTTCACTGGGTTGCCACAGGGTCAAATGAGTTCGTGTTTGTGAAAATAAAACACAAACCAGAGGTAGGGAACAAATGTCAGATGTCACCATCATGTCTTTGCTGCCGGGGTGAATGTGATAAGATACACAAAAGGCCTCAGCGGGTGTGCAGTGGATGTTCGTTGCTCCTTCTCCAGAGGCTGCAATGCATAATGGTCTGATGCCAGGCAGAGAGACCAGATCGTTCCCAACTTTCAGGCAAGTAAGGAATCCCTCTGGGCTGGGGTGTGGTCAGGAGGATGGAAAGGAGGGAAATGATAGGCGTACATGGTTCCACGAGCCCAGGGCCACAACACAGCTGAGAAAATGCAGGCCTGGGCCTCTCCAAGGGGAACCCACCTCTGACCTCCCAAAGCAAACTCCATCCCTATAAGCCAGTGAGAGCTCCCATACTCTGTCCTATGAGCCCCGTCAACTCAGCTCCCAGGTCTGCTCCTGGCTCGTGACTTCAATTCTTATGCTTGCCCTGCTTGTTGACCCCTCTTACCCTGGTGATCTGACGTAGACCTTGACCATATCTCGGCATCCTCCCATCTCCCCTGCCCTCATCCTCTTGTCCCCCGCCCCGTCACACACCACTTTTATTTATTTATTATTATTTTTTGGCTGCGTTGGGTCTTCGTTGCGGTGCGCAGGCTTCTCATTGAGGTGGCTTCTCTTGGTGCAGAGCACAGGTTCTAGGCGCACAGGCTCCAGCAATTGTGGCTCGTGGGCTCTAGAGCACAGGCTCAGTAGTTGTGGTGCATGGGCTTAGTTGCTCTGCGGCATGTGGTATCTTCCCGGACCAGGGATCGAACCCGTGTTTCCTGCATTGGCAGGCGGGTTCTTAACCACTGCGACACCAGGGAAGTACCACACACCACTTTTTTTTTTTTTTTTTTTTTTTTTGCTGTACGCGGGCCTCTCACTGTTGTGGCCTCTCCCGTCGTGGAGCACAGGCTCCGGACGCGCAGGCCCAGCGGCCATGGCCCATGGGCCCAGCCGCTCCGCGGCACGTGGGATCCTCCCGGACTGGGGCACGAACCCATGTCCCCTGCATCGGCAGGCGGACTCTCAACCACTGCGCCACCAGGGAAGCCCTACACACCACTTTTGATGTTTGCAATGGACTTCTATACCAACGCCAGCCTATTCCAGGTGGGGACCGATTCTGCCTGGTCTGTGTGACAGGTCACATACCCACTGCGTCTCATAGCCATTTACAATGTGACGAGTGTGAAAGCCACTAGCAGCAGCGGGTGACTCCGCTGTGGGGATTAACTGTGCCAAGGGAGAGGCAGGAGTGAAAAATAGATCCTAGGTTTCAAGCCTGGAAGAACGATGAGGTCAGTGTGGAGTGTTGAACTTTGGGGCTAGCATTGGTCTGACAGCAACGTGAAACTTTCCCTCAAGTAGGTGGATGTGTGGGTCTAGAGTCACCAGAAAGGTCAAGCGGGGCTGGGGTCTTTGGAGGCAACCACATAGATGTAATGGCTGAATCTGTGTAGAGAGAAAAGAGCAGAAGACTGAGGATTAGACATCTGGAAACATCTCTGTCCACCCATGAAGCAAAAATAATTCTCAGGAGGGAATTCCCTGGCGGTCCAGTGGTTAGGATTCCATGCTCCCAGTGTAGCGGGCACGGATTCGCTCCCTGGTCAGGGAACTAAGATTCCACAAGCCTTTGGCGTGGCCAAATAATAATAATAATAATTTCCAGGAGAAGGAATCACTCTAGCCAGATTCTCAGATCCCCAGTACTTCCTTGCTGGCCTATCATGGGGTGGGGTATAGGGCGCCTGGCCAGGAGGACAGCTAGTCTGGGCCTCACTTTCATAATGGGTCTCAAGTTTAGACTCTTGATGTTATTTCCAAATAGGATTATATATACAGTCACAGAGAGGCCCTGAGAGAAACGAAAAAAAAGACATTTATCAGATTTAAATGTGTGGCTTACTGACCGGACTTGTTGCACAATGGATTCATATTTCATTAAAATTCTGTGAATCATACAATTATACTTTATTGTATCTCTTATGTTAAAGTACTAGTTACAGGTGAACATTTAAAATATACCATAATTTGGTCATTCTAACCTGGCATTCCTTATTGTGTGATAAAGGGTCTCCCTAATTCGAAGTAGGCAGGACTGTCTTTGCTGCTGTTTCTAACCCGAAGAGCCAGAAATCCAGCTCCTGGCCTTCAGGGGCTTTACTGTCCAGCCTGAGTTACCAGCTGATGTCTTCAGCTGCTTCTCAAGTCAATCTGTCTTAGAGTCCGGATTCACCTGGACTCAGAATATTTCTCCTTTAACTCCACCTCCCACCTCAACCTTAAATTACCCTTAAATTAAAAAAAAATTATTCGAAAGAGCTTTACTTTTTAAAATTTAGCTTACTAACTGTGCTTGTGCTCTGTCGTTCAACACTTCCCCAATTTTCTGCTCCTCGGTAAGGAAAGCATGCTTGATCCTGTCAGACTTGAAACCACTGTGAGCCCTGCTGACATACTTTTTCATTTTAGGCAACCTCAAAAGAAGTTTAGGTCTCAGAGCACGAACTTCTTGAAGTCAGCCTGGGCACATGTCACTTGCAGATTTGGTGCTTTCCTAACCTTCTTGGTATAAAGGTAAACAATTCTATTACCAGGAGTAATAGTTTTGTAGGATAGCCTATATGTCAAATGCCAGACCCTTCTAAATGCCTCTAGACACTGTCTCCAGAAAAAAAAATTTATTTTTAATTGTGGTGAAATACATGTAACATAAAATTTACCATCTTAGCCAGTTTTAAAGTGTACACTTCCGTAGCGTTAAGTGCATCCACATTGTTATGCAACTAATTTCCAGAACTCTTTTCATCTTGCAAAACTGAAATTCAGTACCCATTGAACAACAGCTCCCCTTTCTCCCTTCCCTCCAGTCCCTGGCAACCACCATTCTTCTCTGTCTCTATGAATTTGACTACTCCAGGAACCTCATATAAATGGAATCATACATTTGTGTAACTGGCTTATGTCACTTAGCATAATGTCTTCAGGATTCATCCATGTTGTAGCATGTGTCAGAATTTCCTTCCTCTGTAAGGCTGAGTAATATTCCATTGCAGGCATGAACACATCATATTTTGTTTATCCATTCATCCATCAGCGGACACTTGGGTTGCTTCCACCTTTTGACTATTGTGAACAATGCTGCTATGAACATGGATGCACAGATATCTCTTCAAGACTCTGCTTTCAATTCTTTTGGATATATACCCAGAAGTGGAATTGCTGTATCATATGCTAATTCTATTTTAAATAATTTGAGGAACCACAAACTGCTTTTTATAGTGGATGCACTATCACTATTTTATATCCCCATCAACAGTGTACAGGGATTCCAATTTCTCCACACCCTCAACGACACTTACTTTGTTTTGTTTTATTTAATTTTAATATTTATTTATTTATTTTTGGCCATACTGCGAGGCATGTGGGATCTTAGTTCCCTGACCAGAGATCAAACGTGGGATCTCGGCAGTGAAAGTGCGGAGCCCTAACCACTGGACCACCAGGGAATTCCTGTTTTGTTTTGTTTTAATAGTAGCCATCCTAATGGCTATGAAGTGGTATCTCACTGTGGTTTTGGTCTGCATTTCCCTAATCACATCCCCAGTGATATTGAGCATCTTTTCATGTGTTTATTGGTCATTTGTATATCGCCTTTGAAGAAATGGTTTATTCAAGTCCTGGGTCCATTTTTTAATGGAGTTGTTGGTTCTATTTTTTGTTGTCCAATTGTAGTTTTTTGTTTTTTTTTTTTAATTTTTGAATTGAAATTTATTTTTTTATACAGCAGGTTCTTATTAGTCATCAATTTTATACACATCAGAGTATACATGTCAATCCCAATCTCCCAATTCATCACACCACCCCCCCACCCCCCACTGCTTTCCCCGCTTGGTGTCCATACGTTTGTTCTCTACATCTGTGTCTCATTTTCAGCCCTGCAAACTGGTTCATCTGTACCATTTTTCTAGGTTCCACATATATGCGTTAATAAACGATATTTGTTTTTCTCTTTCTGACTTACTTCACTTTGTATGACAGTCTCCAGATCCATCCACGTCTCTACAAATGACCCAATTTTGTTCCTTTTTATGGCTACTATTCCATTGTACATATGTACCACAACTTCTTTATCCATTCGTCTGTCGATGGGCATTTTGGTTACTTCCATGACCCGGCTATTGTAAATAGTGCTGCAATGAACATTGGGGTGCATGTGTCTTTTTGAATTATGGTTTTCTCTGGGTATATGCCCAGTAGTGGGATGGCTGGATCATATGGTAATTCTATTTTTAGTTTTTTAAGGAACCTCCATACTGTTCTCCATAGTGGTTGTATCAATTTACATTCCCACCAACAGTGAAAGAGGGTTCCCTTTTCTCCACACCCTCTCCAGCATTTGTTTTGTGTAGATTTTCTGATGATGCCCTTTCTAACTGGTGTGAGGTGATACCTCATTGTAGTTTTGACTTACATTTCTCTAATAATTAGTGATGTTGAACAGCTTTTCATGTGCCCCTTGGCCATCTGTATGTCTTCTTTGGAGAAATGTCTATTTGGGTCTTCTGCCCATTTTTGGATTGGGTTGTTTGTTTTTTTAATATTGAGCTGCATGAGCTGTTTATATATTTTGGAGATTAACATTTGTCCATTGATTCATTTGCAAATGTTTTCTCCCATTCTGAGGGTTGTCTTTTCGTCTTGTTTATGGTTTCCTTTGCTGTGCAAAAGCTTTGAAGTTTCATTAGGCCCCATTTGTTTATTTTTGTTTTTATTTCCATTACTCTAGGAGGTGGATCAAAAAAGATCTTGCTGTGATTTGTGTCAAGGGTTCTTCCTATGTTTTCCTCTAAGAGTTTTATAGTGTCCAGTCTTACATTTAGGTCTCTAATCCATTTTCAGTTTATTTTTGTGTATGGTGTTAGGGAGTGTTCTAATTTCATTCTTTTACATGTAGCTGTCCAGTTTTCCCAGCACCACTTATTGAAGAGACTGTCTTTTCTCCATTGTATATCCTTGCCTCCTTTGTCATAGATTACTAGACCATAGGTGCGTGGGCTTATTTCTGGGCTTTCTATCTTGTTCCATTGATCTATGTTTCTGTTTTTGTGCCAGTACCATATTGTCTTGATTACTGTAGCTTTATAGTATAGCCTGAAGTCAGGGAGTCTGATTCCTCCAGCTCTATTTTTCTCCCTCAAGACTGCTTTGGCTATTTGGGGTCTTTTGTGTTTGCATACAAATTTTAAGATTTTTTTGTTCTAGTTCCATAAAAAATGCCATTGGTAATTTGATAGGGATTGCACTGAATCTGTACATTGCTTTGGGTAGCATAGTCATTTTCACAATAGTGATTCTTCCAATCCAAGAACATGGTATATCTCTCCATCTGTTTGTATCATCTTTAATTTCTTTCATCAGTGTCTTATAGTTTTCTGCATACAGGTCTTTTTGTCTCCCTAGGTAGGTTTATTCCTAGGTACTTTATTCTTTTTGTTGCAATGGTAAATGGGAGTGTTTCCTTAATTTCTCTTTCAGATTTCTCATCATTAGTGTATAGGAATGCAAGAGATTTCTGTGCATTCATTTTGTATCCTGCAACTTTAGCGAATTCATTGATTAGCTCTAGTAGTTTTCTGGTGGCATCTTTAGGATTCTCTATGTATAGTATCATGTCATCTGCAAACAGTGACAGTTTTACTTCTTCTTTTCCAATTTGTATTCCTTTTATTTCTTTTTCTTCTCTGATTGCCGTGGCTAGGACTTCCAAAACTATGTTGAATAATAGTGGCGAGAGTGGACATCCTTGTCTTGTTCCTGATCTTAGAGGAAATGCTTTCAGTTTTTCACCATTGAGAATGATGTTTGCTGTGGGTTTGTCATATATGACAAACCTTCATTATGTTGAGGTAGGTTCCCTGTATGCCCACTTTCTGGAGAGTTTTTATCATAAATGGGTGTTGAATTTTGTCAAAAGCTTTTTCTGCATCTACTGAGATGATCATATGGTTTTTCTTCTTCAATTTGTTAATATGGTGTATCACATTAATTGATTCGCGTATATTGAAGAATCCTTGCATCCCTGGGATAAATCCCACTTGATCGTGGTGTATGATTCTTTTAATGTGTGTTGGATTCTGTTTGCTAGTATTTTGTTGAGGATTTTTGCATCTATATTCATCAGTGATATTGGTCTGTAATTTTCTTTTTTTGTAGTTTCTTTGGCTTTGGTATCAGGGTGATGGTGGCCTCATAGAATGAGTTTGGAAGTGTTCCTTCCTCCACAGTTTTTTGGAAGAGTTTGAGAAAGATAGGTGTTAGCTCTTCTCTAAATGTTTGATAGAATTCACCTGTGAAGCCATCTGGTCCTGGACTTTTGTTTGTTGGAAGATTTTTTTTTTTTTTTGCAGTACGCAGGCCTCTCACTGTTGTGGCCTCTCCCGTTGCGGAGCACAGGCTCCGGATGCGCAGGCTCAGCAGCCACGGCTCACGGGCCCAGCCGCTCCGCGGCACATGGGATCTTCCCAGACTGGGGCACGAACCCGTGTCCCCTGCATTGGCAGGCAGACTCTCAACCACTGCGCCACCAGGGAAGCCCTTGTTGGAAGATTTTTAATCACAGTTTCAATTTCATTACCTGTGATTGGTCTGTTCATATTTTCTATTTCTTCCTGGTTCAGACTTGGAAGGTTATACCTTTGTAAGAATTTGTCCATTTCTTCCAGGTTGTCCATTTTATTGGCATAGAGTTGGTTGTAGTAGTCTCTTAGGATGCTTTGTATTTCTGCGGTGTCTGTTGTAACTTCTTTTTCATTTCTAATTTTATTGATTTGAGTCCTCTCCCTCTTTTTCTTGATGAGTCTGGCTAAAGGTTTATCAATTTTGTTTATCTTCTCAAAGAACCAGCTTTTAGTTTTATTGATCTTTGCTACTGTTTTCTTTGTTTCTATTTCATTTATTTCTGCTCTGATCTTTATGATTTCTTTCTTTCTGCTAACTTTGGGTTTTGTTTGTTCTTCGCTCTCTAGTTCCTTCAGGTGTAAGGTTAGATTGTTTATTTGAGATTTTTCTTGTTTCTTGAGGTAGGCTTGTATAGGTATAAACTTCCCTCTTAGAACTGCTTTTGCTGCATCCCATAGGTTTTGGATTGTCGTGTTTTCATTGTCATTTGTCTCTAGGTATTTTTTGAGTTCCTCTTTGATTTCTTCAGTGATTTCTTGGTTATTTAGTAACGTATTGTTTAGTCTCCATGTGTTTGTGTTTTTTACGTTTTTTCCCTGTAATTCATTTCTAATCTCATAGCCTTGTTGTCAGAAAATATGCTTGATACGATTTCAATTTTCTTAAATTTACTGAGGCTTGATTTGTGACCCAAGATGTGATCTATCCTGGAGAATGTTCCGTGCGCACTTGAGAAGAAAGTGTAATCTGCTGTTTTTGGATGGAATGCCCTATATATATCAATTAAATCTATCTGGTCTATTGTGTCATTTAAAGCTTCTGTTTCCTTATTTATTTTCATTTTGGATGATCTGTCCATTGGTGTAAGTGAGCTGTTAAGTTCCCCCACTGTTATTGTGTTACTGTCGATTTCCTCTTTTATAGCTGTTAACATTTGCCTTATGTATTGAGGTGCTCCTATGTTGGGTGCATATATATTTATAATTGTTATATCTTCTTCTTGGACTGATCCCTTGATCATTATGTAGTGTCCTTCCTTGTCTCTTGTAACATTCTTTATTTTAAAGTCTATTTTATCTGCTATGAGTATTGCAGTATATCCAGCTTTCTTTTGGTTTCCATTTGCATGGAATATCTTTTGCCATTCCCTCACTTTCAGTCTGAATGTGTCCCTAGGTCTGAAGTGGGCCTCTTGTAGACAGCACATATATGGGTCTTGTTTTTGTATCCATTCAGCAAGCCTGTGTCTTTTGGTTGGAGCATTTAATCCATTCACGTTTAGGGTAATTATCGATATGTATGTTCCTATGATCATTTTCTTAATTGTTTGGGGTTTGTTTTCATAGGTCCTTTTCTTCTCTTGTGTTTCCCACTTAGAGAAGTTCCTTTAGCATTTATTGTAGTGCTGGTTTGGTGATGCTGAATTCTCTTAGCTTTTGCCTGTCTGTAAAGCTTTGGTTTCTCCATGGAATCTGAATGAGATCCTTGCCGGGTAGAGTAATCTCGGTTGCAGATTCTTCCCTTTCATCACTTTCAGTATATCATGCCACTCCCTTCTGGCTTGTAGAGTTTCTGCTGAGAAATCAGCTGTTAACCTTATGGGAGTTCCTTTGTATGCTATTTGTTGTTTTTCCCTTGCTGCTTTTCATAATTTTTCTTTGTCTTTAATTTTTGCCAATTTGATTACAACATGTCTTGGTGTGTTTCTCCTTGGGTTTATCCTGTGTGCGACTCTCTGTGCTTCCTGGACTTGGATGGCTATTTCCTTCCCATGTTAGGGAAGTTTTCAACTATAATCTCTTCAAATATTTTCTCGGGTCCTTTCTCTCTCTCTTCTCCTTCTGGGACCCCTATAATGCAAATGTTGTTGCGTTTAATGTTGTCCCAGAGGTCTCTTAGGCTGTCTTCATTCTTTTTTTTTTTTTTTTTGCAGTACTCAGGCCTCTCACTGCTGTGGCCTCTCCCGCTGCAGAGCACAGGCTCCGGATGCGCAGGCCCAGCGGCAATGGCTCGTGGGTCCAACCACCCCGCAGCATGTGGGATCCTCCCAGACCGGGGCACGAACCCGTGTCCCCTGAATCGGCAGGCGGACTCTCAACCACTGTGCCACCAGGGAAGCCCTGTCTTCATTCTTTTCATTCTTTTTTCTTTATTCTGCTCCACAGCAGTGAATTCCTTCCAGGTCATTTATCCGTTCTTCTGCCTCAGTTATTCTGCTATTGATTCCTTCTAGTGTAGTTTTCATTTCAGTTATTGTATTGTTCATCTCTGTTTGTTTGTTCTTTAATTTTTCTAGGTCTTTGTTAAACATTTCTTGCATCTTCTCGTTCTTTGCCTCTATTCTTTTTCCAAGGTCCTGGATCATCTTCACTATCATTATTCTGAATTCTTTTTCTGGAAGGTTGCCTATCACCACTTCATTTAGTTGTTTTTCTGGGGTTTTATCTTGTTCCTTCATGTTGTACATAGCCCTCTGCCTTTTCATCTTGTCTGTCTTTCTGTGAATGTGGTTTTTGTTCCACAGACAGCAAGACTGTCGTTCTTCTTGCTTCTCTGTAGTTCTTTATACACTGGATATCAACCCTTTATCAGATATCTGATTTGCAAATATTTTCTCCCATTCCATGGGTTGCTTTTTCATTCTGTTGACTGTGTCTTTAATAAACAGAAATTTAAAATTTTGGTGTAGTCTAATTTATATATATTTTACTTTTGTTGTCTGTGTATTTGCTGTTACATCTAAGCAATCATTATCAAATCCAACATCATGAAGCTTTTACCCTATGTTTTCTTCTATGAGTCTTATAGTTTCAGCTTTTACATTTAGGTCTTTCAATCATTTTCAGTTAATTTTTTTAATATCGTATAAGGTAAGGCCTCTTTTGTTTTAAAAGCAAACTTTTTTTTTCCTGATTATAAACTTCATGTTCTTTGTAGAAAATGTAGAAAAGCATAAGCAAAATAAAAAACATCCCTAGTCAGTGATGTGCTGATAAAACTGCTTGATTTACAGTGTTTGCCAATTTCTGTGGTATAAATACTCCCACCATGGTCAATTTCAACCAACTTCAAAATGCAGAGTAGGAAAGAGATGTGCACAACTGGCTGTCACACCACTGCCACTAATCCACCACCTGGCCATAGCCGCAGCTCAAGTATATGGGAGTCACTCATAGCTATACAGTGGCCTTACCCACTTTCATTGCTGCTGGGAGTTCATGTGACCTAATGACTTAGTGCTGGCCAATGAGATTGAGAGGAAGCCTTTTTAGGGGAATTTGGGAAAAATTCTCTGATTAATTTAAGAAGCATGCTAATGAGTCCCTTCTCTGCCTCCCCTTTGTTCCCTTGTTTCCTGCCTTTGGATATGATATCTTATGTGATGCTTGGAGCTAATGCAGCCACGTTGTGACTATGAGGAGAAGACCATGACAATTTTAGAGATACCAACTCAGCCCCTGGACTTTGTGCAACTACTGAAGTAAATCTCGGAAATGCCTATGTTCAGATTTCTTGTATAAATAACAGATATTTTTTCTGGTTAAGCCAGAAATAAGCATCCTCTTTGAGGGCCAGATAATAAATATTTTAAGCTTTGCAGCCCATACATTGTCTCTCACAACAACTCAACTTGACTGTTATAGCATGAACACAGTGATAGACAACATGTAAAGGAATGAGTATGGATGTGTTCCAATAAGACTTTATTAGGGACACTGAAATTTGGATTTCATAAAATCTTAACGTGTCACAAAGTCTTACTCTTCTTTTGACTTTTGCTCAATAATTTAAAATTTTAAAAACCATTCTTAGCTCTTGCACTCTACAAAAACAGGTGAAGTCTAGATTTGGCCTGCAGACCATAGTTTGCTCACCTGTGGGTTAAGCCCCACTAGTTGGGTATTCTGTTACTGCAACTAAAAGCAGTCCTAGTCCTAGTTTTTTTTGTTTTAATTTATTTTTGGCTGTGTTGGGTTTTCATTGCTGCCCACGGGCTTTCTCTAGTTGCGGCGAGCGGGGACTACTCTTCGTTGCGGTGTGTGGGCTTCTCATTGCGGTGGCTTCTCTTATTGTGCAGCATGGGCTCCAGGCGTGCGGGCTTCGGTAGCTGTGGCTCAAGGGTTCTAGAGTGCAGGCTCAGTAGTTGTGGTGCATGGGCTTAGTTGCTCCTCGGCATGTGGGATCTTCACAGACCAGGGCTTGACCCCGTGTCCCCTGCAATGGCTGTCGGATTCTTAACCACTGCACCACCAGGGAAGCCCCCTAGTCCTAGTTTTTAAAGGACTGTCCTTAAACACACATGTAGTGAGCCTCATCCACTTTTAATCACAGAGGAGTCAGAGATACGGAGCTGGTTTCCCTCTTAGTTGGTTTTCCCTAACGTTAATCAACACACACCAAAAACACATTGAACATGTTGAGACCGGGATAACATAATTTGGAGCATAAACTGGGACTGGGATATGCATGCGTGTCTCTGGCAGCTCATTTGCCTGAGTGATTGAGCAGACTTCTGGGAAAACTCTCATCCCAAAATACCACTAAGTTACTAACTCATGACCATCTTGGCCCACTAAAAAAAAACTCTGGTCAAGGGAGGAGAGGGGCACAGTGTGTCTCAGACTAGAAATACAAAAATAGAAAAAACTTTTTATTTTTCAAATTTGTGTGGCCATAAGTAGCTTTAGGGCCCGCCAGTGAACATCACACAGGAGGGATGAACTAGGTTTTTCCTCATCCTGCAATAGAACATTTTGCTGTGTTAGCATCACAAAGCGCCAGCATCTCCCAGAGCCTAGTGGTCCCAGAAGATACCTGGTGAGGGACTCAGGACAGTCCTTATACCAGAGAGGAGCCCGTGTATTCCCAAGTCTTTGTGAGCCACCCGGAAAGACTTCCAGAAAGTCTTGATGACCACTTTGCAGGGACTGGTGTTGCACAGCTAGTGTGTAAGAGAGAACCAGGTTCAGGCACAAGGGGTGGGGGACAAATAATGCATCTTGGCCTTCTTACTCAAGTCAGTGTTTCTCCCTTGGCCTTCCTCTTCAGTGCCCTCTCAGAGACCTCCCCAGTGTCCCTCTGCCTGCTCCAGCTTGTGTGCATAAACTAACTTCTCCCTCATCGAATCCAGCAGCCGCAGAGAATCACAAGTTTCCTGTGGACACTCAGCTCCTACCTCAGGAGATGTGAGGGGCTTTTTCTCTCCTGTCCTCTCCCTCTGACTTCTGCCTTCATCACTGACCAACAAGATGGGGGAAATAGAAAGATCCCCAGATTTCAACCTGTTATTTTCTATCTGTAAGTAGATCCTAAAGAACTATGTGTCTCGAGCCCCTTTCTTAGGGACTCTCCTTGCCCATCTCCATGACTACGGACGGGAGTTGCCATGTTACTAAAACATGACTCCGCCTCCTGCCACATTATTGGTCCTGGTTGGGACAAGGGTCTACTCCCAGGCCAATCGTGGTGCTCTGCTCTCCTTGGCAAAATTAGTTGGTCTAGAAGGGGCACCTGACTGATGCTCACTTCCCCAGGGTTTTTGAGCTAAGGTTTGAGAGAATCAAATGTATTTCTTTACATAAATTTAAAACAACCAAAAGTCGGCAGAAATCAATTAATATTTCCCTCCTGAAATCCACTAAAATGGCAGTGGAGGAATTTGTAAAATGGTATAAAGGAACAAGGACACAGGGAACATGAGAGGAGACATAGCAACAGAATTTTGGAAGCTGGAGAGCAGATGGTTGAATGATAACTGAATCAGAAGACCTGAGAAAGCTGAGTCCCAAACTGGCTGTGGGAAAAGCCAAAAGACAATCCCCCAAAAGCCTGAGATTGGAGGCGCCAGGTACAACTCACTCAAAGTAAGGTGGTCTTAAAAGTGGTCTTAAAAACGGGAGGACTGATTAAATGTCTATTTAAGAAGCAATCAGACCACCAACCCTCCCCCAACAGTCCTTAGTGAGTTCCCGTCCCTCCTCCTACCCCAGCAGAAGATACTAAGACTTCCACTAGGAAAGGGTAAAACAGGTTTTCTGGACTGGGAGACCTCAGTCACCGTTGAGGGCATAGGTGTCATATGGGAGACAGGAGGTTTAAGGAGGGACACTCTACATACTAAATGAGGAGACCATCTCTCTTCCACCATTTTTCTTTTTTCTTTTGGCCTGGCCATGCAGCATGTGGGATCTTAGTTCCCTGACCAGGATAGAACCCACGTCCCCTGCAGTGGAAGCGCAGAGTCTTAACCACTGGACCGCCAGGGAAGCCCCTCTCCCCAATTTTGCAACGAGAGCTGGCAGTCAGACTTATTCCCTCTGGGCAAGAGACTGGGAGAAACTTTTCTGGGAAATCTGACAAAGCCAAGAAAGACCTATGGGTACCGTGAGAGGTTTCCCAATGAATCGGCCTCACCAGATCATTCTACAGTGAAGTCGCCAGTTGACCTGCCCCCCCCATTATGCACATGAGGCTTCCAGTTAGCTTTTCTGTGCCCCACTCTTAAATATGTGTGCAATCAAGACGTCCCCAGGATGATGGCCAAGTGAGGCCCCAAGACCATCCTATACAGCAGGCTGAAAGAGCAGCCAGCCCATACAGACTGGATCAAGTCAAAGGCACTAGGAGAAATTTCTTCAAGAGGATGAAACTGATGGAGCACGCATTACATATGGACACACTGGGAGATTTATGCCACTCTGGTAGGAGTCGGGAGTTTGGGATTGAATTAGCAATAACTACACTGAAAACCAAGCAAATGAAAAACAAGGCATTTAGTAACTCTGGGGATAATAGAATTGTGCAGTGAAAGGAACCTATTCTATTGGGATGATTGAGAGGTTAGGGTGAAGGGGGGAAGGGTGGCAGTCAGTTCTCACCCTCCGTAGTGAGAAGTCAATACACAGTGTCTAGAACGCTTTCATGGGTTCCAAGAGCAACACCAATCGATTCTATTGAATTCTCTGCTTTTGTTTAAGGTCATCAGAGTTCTCTTCTATTGCTTGAAACTGAAAAAATCATAGCTAAACTGTTAGCCATGTGACCTCTGGCTAGTCACTTCCCATCATTGGGCCTCAAGCTCCCCATTCCTATAACAAGCTCCTCTTCTTGGATTTGTACACCTTTTAACAGTCAACTTTAGGGACTTCCCTGGTGGTCCAGTGGGTAAGACTCTGAGCTCCCAATGCAAGGGGCCCGGGCTCGATCCCTGGTCAGGGAACTAGATCCCGCATGCATGCCGCAACTAAGAAGCCCACATGCCGCAACTAAAAGGTCTCATGTGCCACAACAAAGATTCTGTGTGCCACAACTAAGACTCGGAGCAACCTAAATAAATGAATAAATATTAAAAACAAACAAACAGTCAACTTCCTTCACGTCCTCTCTCCCCTGCTCAGCCTTCCTACCGATATCTGTCACACCCATTTAGCAAAACTAAATTTCCTTTGGGGGTGAGTGCCCTAGTCTATATTGTATCACAGTGAAAGATGTTGGGAAACAATGAATGGAGGGAACCTGCCAGGAAATTCCTGGGGGAGGGGCTGGGGGAGAAAGGAATTTTGAGTTTTTTGTATTTAGGTGTGATTCTGCTGCTCCCTGATCTTGTTTTTTGTTTGTTTTGTTTTGGTGGCTCCACATGCCTAGCGCGATCTTAGCTCCCCGACCAGGGATTGAACCCAGGCCACGGCAGTGAGAGCGAGGAGTCCTAACCACTGGACCGCCAGGGAATTCCCCTGCTCCCCCATCTTGGACTTTCAGCTTGAATTGTCCACACTTCAAATTGCAAGTTGATTTATTTCTGTTTTATCTCACCTACATCTTAGACAAATTGGAATCAACTTTACAAAATTACTAAAATATAGGCAAAGGCAATTAAAAACTACAGACCAAAACTCAAGTAAAAAGGTCAGAGAAATGACTGTTTCAAAGGACCTGTGACAATGGGAGGAGCTTCAAGATGGCGGAAGAGTAAGACGCGGAGATCACCTTCCTCCGCACAGGTACATCAGAAATACAAAGGACCTGTGATGATAAACTGATGGAATGAAGTGCTAAATTTTGTTCCAAGTTTGTTGGGACAAAATAGAAATCACATAATTTTGGAGTTACTCCATATTCGAAAAATATTTATTCACTACTGATCATTCTGGATTATATTTGGCTGCATATAACAGAAAAAAAAGCTAATAACAGTATTTTTTTTTTTTTTTGAGGGTAAAGGAAGTCTGAAGTTGGGAAACCAGGGTTAGTCTGGCACCTTTCTGGTCATCAGGGGCCCAAGATCCCCTATTGTTCAACACGGCTGTTCAAGCTACAGCTACCACATTCCAGGTAGAAGTAAAGATGAAAAGAAGGGTATTTCCTTTCTATTTTAAGGAGACTTCCAGGAAACTTCATATAATACTTCCACTTACATTTTAATGTGCTGAACTTAATGACATGAACACACCCAGCTACAAAGGAATATGAGAAAGTGTTTCAGCTGGATCATGAAGGAATGCTGAGGTAGGCACCTTGCAATTTCTGCTACAAACACTCATTATGTGGAAGGTGCCTCTGGCCCAAAGAACTAAAGATGAAGACGATGCAGTCCTTGTCCTTAAGGAACTCACAGATTTGGGGAAGACCCTAATAATCAACTGAATAGTATACCATTAGAAAAAAACGTTTTCTAAAGATGTAAACAAAGAAATGTGGGAAGAGAAGTGAGGTAGCAATGAGCTCTGTCTAGAGAGACAGGGAAGATTCATAGAGAAGGTAACAGGTAAACTGTCCCTTAAACAGAATAGAAATACAGAGCAAAGAGAAAGCATTCCGTGTGCAGGAAGGAGCACAAAGAGAGACATTAAAACAGATGGATTCTCTGGGGGGTAATTTTGATTCTTCTTGTATGTCTTTAAAATAGGCTTGTCAGAGTCCTGATAGAAGATAAGGCCAAAATAAAGTGAAAACAGGTCCCCAAAACTCCACAGAATGAAGGTTGGTCATTCTGGAGCGAATAGGAAGCCCTGGAGGTTTTTAAGCAGGGATATCACGGGATCAGATCCTATGTTCAAAAAAGAACAATGGAACGAGAGAAATAATGAACCAAAAGTGGTGTGTGTGGGAGGACATGGGAAGCAAAGTGACCGACTAAGGGGCAAGCTAATTGTTCAAGTGATCTGCATTAAGGCCCTGAACCAGTCAGGAGAGCACATGGGGATGGGAAGGAGGGAATGGTTTAGAGAGACCAAAGTTGACTTATCGCAGGTTGGATGTGGAGAATGAGGAAAAAGCAGAGACAACCAGGGGAGTCTCAGGTGTCTAGTTAACCCCTCAGGAGCTTCTGATTCTCAGTCTCTTCTACCTTCCTTAAAAAACAAGGTGCTACTACATGCCTGGTACTCTTCTCTGTGCTGGGAATTCACAGGTGGGCAAGACTTCCTGACCTCATGGAACTCATGTCTGGCAGGGAGGGGTACAAATTAACCGAGCAATTTAAATACAATGTGGGGTTAGGAACAAACATGCATCAAGAGGAGGCAACTTTGAGAAGCAGAGTCTACAGAAAATCATTGATGAATGGCAAACAAACATGGGAATCAGGGTGAGACCTGTCCGTTACAGGGTAGTCACCTGGACGCTGGGCTGCACTGAGGGTTCTTTAGAAGGTCCAGTGCCCAACCCCCACCCCCACCCCCCGCACCCCCAGCAGCCGGTCTCTAGGGGCATATATAACAATCTACAGCTTTAGTTAGTGTGGACGTTTCCTCCAGGCACCTGAGAGGAAAGTTCAAAGTTCATCTGGCCTGGAATAACTTTCTGTGATAGTGAGGGTGTGGGGAGGGAAAACTTTCTTTCGGAACTGTAGGTGGGAATGTGTAACTAGCTAGGCCTTTCTGGACGGCAACTTGGCAATAAATATAAAACACCTTGGGAATATACTTCCCTTGACCCACTGATTCTTCTAGAAATCTAACTCAAAGAAATAACTTAGGATGGAAGCAAACCGTTTATATTAGCAAAAAATTAGAAATGACCTTCTTGTCTTACCATAGAGAATTGGCCAAGCAAATTCATCCGGTTGAATTCCATTCAGCCATTAATAGCCAATTATATTTATAAATGAACTAGAATGTACTATTTTGGTATATGGGTTACTTAAATCATGATATGCTTAAGGCAAAGAACAGATTAATGAAGTACATTATAAATATATTTGTGAAATGATACCTTGGAATAGCAACAGACTGACACCCAGAAAACCTCATAATCCAGAAGATCTAATAACTGACATTTTCTAAGTCTGATCTATGCTTGATTATTGAACTTTTACTGTATTATAAAAATTTGAAGCATGCAAAACTTGCAAGAAGAAGAGTAAAACCAAAAAAAATTGGATCCCAATTCCATCACTCAGAGACAATTTGCTACTGACAGTTAGGGACCATCCTTCCAGATGTTTCTGTATACAAACATACGGATAAGAATGAGAATGAAAGCAAGTATGTGTTTGTTTCTTCGTGTGTAGGTGAGAAACAGAAATAGTTTTACGGAGAATGGAAATACCCACGATAGCATCACAAAAAATGGGATCACATTTTTCTTTTAAACAAAGTCTAATGTTTATCGGGAGAAAAAACTTGAAGGAATTCTTGAACTTCAGAAAATATTTCTTGACACCAAGATATACAGCTTCCTAAAAATAGTCCTTTTTCTTAAAAAAGGACAACATTAAGATTTTTGAGTCATTTTTAAAAACAACATTTCAATTTTAGACAATATTGATTGACTTCCAGCCAAGACCACACGAGGAAATCAACACACATATTTTCTCCCATTTCCTCTCCCCTTGCCTCCTCCTTTTAATTTTTTTGGTTGTATCATTTTCACATAGGAAAGATTAATGATATTTACATCCCATCCTTTTACCACAATTCCCAAAGTTGTCTGATCAGTTCTGTATTTAAGTGGATCTGGTCCTTATTATTGTTCTTTTACCATGACTTTTCCATTTCTGTTTTTGGAGTCAACCCTTCATTTTGTCATCAAGTAGTCTTTTTTTCATATCCGACTCATGGATTCTTGCATGCTTCAAAGGGCCTGTGTCTTTATACTTACAGGGCAAATTGGGTAAAAATTCTTGTGTCATTCTTTCCCTCACATCTTTCGAGACATTTCTCCTTTGTCTTCTGACTGAGTGTTGCTTTAGGGGAAGCCTAAGGATACTGATCTTACTCTTTGTACATGACTTACTTCTTCTACTTGGACACTCTTAAGATACTTTATCTCTGAAATTCAGCAACTTCATCAATATATACCTTAATCAGTGTATTATTTAGGATATAAATTCAGACAGAAACCCAACATAACAGTGGCTTTAAGACAGACTGTACTTGTCTCTCATTTAATGATATAAACTGATACAGCAGCAATGCTTTAATGAAACTGCCAGGAATTCAGGCTCTTTCTGTTTTGGTGCTCTACCATTCCTAGGGTGTTGTCCTTGCCCACATACACCAAGATGAATATTCTAGCCAACAGAAAGGGAAAAAGAGATAAGGGAATATCCTTTCCTTTAAGGATATACCCAGAAGTGCAAATATTAATCTTTTGCTCACATCCCATTGGACAGAACTTGGTCATATGACCCGATCTGACTGCAAGGAATACTGGGAAATATAGTCTTAATTCTCGATGACCATTCTACAATTATGGAAGAAGGGGGAATGAATACTGGAGGAAAAACGAGCAATCCTTGTTATGATCCATCTGACTCAGTTTTTTCCTAGGATATGGTCTGTCCTTTTAATCTGTAGATTCAAATCTTTATTTCAAGAAATTTTTCTTCTATAACATCTGTGAATACCTATTCTATTCTATTTATTGTGTTTTCTACCTTAGGAATATGTGTCTTTTTAATTTTAACCTTTGTATCTATATTTGACTTCTTTGTACATGTCTTCCATTTTAATAATCTTTCCTCTAAATATTTTTACAAGGCTTTTCTCTGTTTCATTTTGTTTTCATTTGTGTTCTCAATTGTATTCATTCAGAAAACCATTTCAGTTCTATTTATTCCAGTTTATATTGCTCCTAATATATAGTTATCCCTGTGATGTTGCTGGGGTTTTTTCTTCTTCGTCTTCTTTTCTTTCAAAACTAGGCCAGCCTGCTTTGCATCTCCTTCTGTCTCCTTAGAATCTCTTCCTTGCACTCTTGCATCTTTCCTTGAGCTCTCTTGCCAAACAGAAACTATTTCATCTCCCATTCTTTGAGGTCATGGAGACTTATTCGTTGGACTCTTGTTTCCTGAAGTAATCTCCCTTTTTTCCTTTTTTAAAATGTATTTATTTTTAATTGAAGTACAGCTGATTTACAATGTTGTGTTAATTTCCACTGTACAGCAAAGTGACTCAGTTATACACATATATACATTCTTTTTGATATTCTTTCCCATTATGGTTTATCCCAGGATATTGAATATAGTTCCCTGTGTGATACAGTAAGACCTTGTTTTTTAATCCATTCTATATATAATAGTTTTTATCTATTGTACTAACCCCAAACTCCCAAGTCCATCCCTTCCCCATCCCTCCTCCCCCTTGGCAAGCACAAGTCTGTTTCCTATGTCTGTGAGTCTGTTTCTATATCGTAGATAGGTTCATTTGTGTCATTTTAGATTCCACATATAAGTTATACCATATGGTATCTGTCTTTCTCTTTCTGACTTATAAGTAATCCCCTTCTGATGTATGTTTTTCGTCTGCTTTTTGCTTATGTGTCTCTCCTTTGAGGGGATGTGAGGGCCACTTAAGATCTATGAGCAGAGTAAGGGAAGGGGACTGGAGAGGTTCCACCATTCAGGAGACGCACTTGATTTTTTTTTTTTTGGCCCCATTTTTAACATTGTGATATTTATACTGCCAGACAGATTCATGCACAATTTTTCCTTACAAAATGAGATGACAATATACATACTATTTTGCAATCTGTGTTCTTCATGTCATATATCACAAAAATGTTTTTATGGCATTAAATATATTTCTCCCACATTATTTAAGTAGTTACATTGCATTCTATTGGCATGATATATCATATTTTTTAACCCAACCTCTATTGGTGGACATTTCTATTGTTTCGAGTAATTTACTATTGCAATCAAACTGATGCATAAGTTAAAATCTTTTATTTTGACTCTCTAGATTTAAAGCTAAAGTTGTGGAGGATTTTATAGGTTCTCACTCTTTTTTATTAAGATATAATTCTCTTGCCATTAAATCTACCCTTTAAAAGTATAACTCTGTACTTCAAGACTGTATAACTCAGTGGTTTTTAGTATATTCACAGAGTTATGCAACCATCACTATCTATTTTCATCACCCCAAAAAGAAACCCCATATCAATTAGCAGTCACCCGCATACCTCTGTCCTCCTAGCTCCTGGCAACCTCTAATCTACTTTGTCTCTATAGATACGCCTATTCTGGACATTTCATATAAGTGGAATTATATAATAAGTAGTCCTTTGTAACTGGCTACTTTCACTTAGCATAATGTTTTCAAACTTCCCCCACATTGTAGCATATATCCTTTTATGGCCAAATAATATTTCATTGTATTAATATACCACATTTAGTTGATCCATTCATCGGCTGATGGACATTTGGGTTGTTCCCACCTTCTGGGTATTATGAAAACATTGCTATGAACATTTGTGTACAAGTTTTTGAGTGGACATATGTTTTTTTTTTTTTAATTTTTATTAGAGTACAGTTGATTTACAATGTTGTGTTAGTTTCTGTTGTACAGCAAAGTGTATTAGTTATACATATAGCCACTCCTTTTTATTTTATTTTATTTCCATTTTTTGGCCACGCCTTGCAGAATGCGGTATATTAGTTCCCCAACCAGGGATCGAAGCTGCGCCCTCTGCAGTGGAAGCACAGAGTCATAACCACTGGACCACCAGGGAAGTCCTTATACACTCTTTTTGAGATTCTTTTCCCATATAGGTCATTACAGAGTACTGAGAAGAGTTCCCTGTGCTATAGCGTACGTCCTTATTAGTTATCTATTTTATATATAGTAGCGTGTATTTGTCAATCCCAGTCTCCCAATTCATCCCTTCACTCCCCTGGACATATGTTTTTAATTCTCTTGGGTATACACTTAGTACTGGAATTGCTGGATCATACAATAAGGCTGACTTATTCTTTTTTTTTTTTTTTTTTTTGGCTGTGTTGGGTCTTCGTTGCTGCACGAGGGCTTTCTCTAGTTGCAGCGAGCGCGAGCTACTCTTCGTTGCGGTGTGTGGGCTTCTCACTGCAGTGGCTTCTCTTGTTGTGGAGCACAGGCTCTAGGCGTGCAGGCTTCAGTAGTTGTGGCTCACAGGCTCAGTAGTTGTAGTGCACAGGCTCAGTTGCTCCACAGCATGTGGGATCCTCCCAGACCACGGATCGAACCCGTGTCCCCTGCATTGGCAGGCGGACTCCCAATCACTGAGCCACCAGGGAAGCCTGGCTGACTTATTCTTAATCCCTTTGTTTCTAATTCTACATGACATCAGCAACACCTTTCAGATTTAGTTTCTGTAGACTGAATCTATAATTTCCTGCTTGGTCTGGTAGTCACCTTGCTTTAAGAGGTGGAGGAAGGGGCCTTTGATATAACATTCAACTGTTTTCACCCTATGCCTCATGCCCACTTTACACAGTATCTGATGCCTTCATGGGGTCAGCATACACTTTAAACAATGTTTTCCTCCAGTTTGCTAATTTAGTTGCCTCTCACTACTCCATCTCTGTCTTTCAAAAACTTGTTGAAATCTCTCCTCTCCTGATGTCTCCTGACTCCTGTGGGGGTTAGGCCTTTTTATATTCCTTTACTATCATTTTAGTAGGGTTTTGGGTAGGGAGGCTATAAACACACCTGTTTAACTGGAAATTGCTTTAATTATGCATGTCTTTCTGGTCATTGCTCGTCTTTTTTTTTTTTTTTTTTTTTTTTTTTTGCGGTACGCGGGCCTCTCACTGTTGTGGCCTCTCCCGTTGCGGAGCACAGGCTCCGGACACGCAGGCTCAGCGGCCATGGCTCACGGGCCCAGCCGCTCTGCGGCATGTGGGATCTTCCCGGACCGGGGCACGAACCCGTGTCCCCTGCATCGGCAGGCGGACTCTCAACCACTGCGCCACCAGGGAAGCCCCATCGCTCATCTTTGAAAGAGACCAGCTATTCCTTGTAAATTAGTTTAGAGAAAGATGAGGCAAGTGATCTGGACAGACCAGTTTTAACCTGACTGTTTTTCTTTGAACACTTTATCACCAAATCTGTTTTCTCCTCTGTCTGGTGTCATATCTTCCCAGTTTTCAAGATAAACGGAGTCAGTGTGGTAACATTCCCTAAGACAGGCTTTGTCTTAGTCCATCTGGGCTAAAAAAAAAAATATATATATATATATATATATATATATATATATATATATATATATCTCATAGGCTGGATGGCTTAACCAACAAACACTTATTTCTCACAGTTTTGGAAGCTGAGAAGTCCAAAATCAAGGCGCCAGCAGATTTGGTGTCTGGTGAGAGCCTGCTGCCTGGTTCGTAGACTGCTCTCCTCTCACTACGTCCACACAGGGCAGAAGTGGTGGGGGACCTCTGAGGGTCTCTTTTATAAGGGCACTAATCTCATTCATGAGGGCTCCACCCTTGTGACCTAATCACCTCCTAAAGCTCCCACCTCCAAATACCATCACACTGGGGATTGGGTTTCAACACATGAATTTTGAGGAGACACAAACATTCAGTGTACAACAGACTTTCTGAGACTTACTGTTCCCTCATTCCCCATCCCCCATCTCCCCTCACCCCCAGCAGGTTCCCTCAGCTAGGAGGTGGGGACATAGGTAATTAATATGGAGCCTATGCATGAATTCTCCATTACCTCCACCTCCCCATTCCCTATGTCCTGCAGGGTGGAGTTACTCCTCTGGAGTCTTTCCAGCTGCTCGCCTTATGGTTCTAAACAATGGACCATTAAGATATGAGCCTTCCAGGACTTCCCTCGTGGCACAGTGCTTAAGAATCCACCTGCCAATGCAGGGGACATGGGTTTGATCCCTGGTCTAAGAAGATCCCACATGCCACAGAGCAAATTAGCCCGTGTGCCACAACTACTGAGCCTGCATGCCACAACTACGGAAGCCCACGCGCCTAGAGCCTGTGCTCTGCAACAAGAGAAGCCACCGCAATGAGAAGCCCGCACACCGCAACGAAGAGTAGCCCCCACTCACCACAATTAGAGAAAGCCCGCGTGCAGCAACTAAGACCCAATGCAGCCAAATTTTAATTAATTAATTAGAAAAGAAGTGCCGTCTCTCAAACCACTAAAAAAAAGAAAGTTTAAGATGAGCCTTCCAGAACAGTGCCCTTGGCTTTATTTGGCAGTATACGGCTTCCTTGTGTCACTGAAGCTGGAGACAGGTAGAAGAATGTTTAGCACTGTCTGTAATAACAAAAAGCTGGAAATATACAAATGACCACTAGCAGGAGAAGGGTAAATACAGTGCCACATATTCATACAATGGAACACAATTTATTTTTTAAATAAATTTATTTATTTATTTTTGGCTGTATTGGGTCTTTCTTGCTGTGCACGGGCTTTCTCTAGTTGCAGCGAGTGGGGGCTACTCTTCGTTGCAGTGCGCGGGCTTCTCATTGCAGTGGCCTCTCTTGTTGCAGAGCACAGGCTCTAGGCACGTGGGCTTCAGTAGTTGTGGCACATGTGATTCAGTAGTTGTGGCTTGCGGGCTCTAGAGCGCAGGCTCAGTAGTTGGGGTGCACGGGCTTAGTTGCTCCACGGCATGTGGGATCTTCCCTGACCAGGGCTTGAACCCATGTTGCTTGCATTGGCAGGCAGATTCTTAACCACTGTGTCACCAGGGAAGCCCTGGAACACGATTTATCAATAAAAATAAGTGAACTGTAGGTGTGCACAGCAACATAGATGGGTCTCAGAAACATACACTTGAGTGAAAAAAAGTAAGTCACAGAAGAATATATACTCTGTGATTTCAATAAAATGCAAAAACTTCCCCAAATTAAAATACATTGTATGGGAAATACACATGAAAAGTAAAACTCTAAGAGGTACAAACTATTATGTATAAAATGTTACAAGGATATATTGTACCACATAGAGAATATAGTCAATATTTTATAATAACTATAAGTGAAGTATAACCTTTAAAAATTGTGAATCACCATATTGTACACCAGTAACTTATATAATATTGGAAAACAACTATACTTCAATTTAAAAAAATAAAAAGACAGGGACTTCCCTGGTGGACCCGTGGTTAAGACTCTGCACTTCCACTGCAGGGGGCATTGGTTCACGCTTGGTCAGGGAACTAAGATCCCGCGTGCCACGTGGCATGGCCAAAAAAACAAAAAGAGAGATAAAAGAGAGTAAACCTCTATCCTCCTCCAAAATCCTATTTTTATGTGTATGTTAAAAAATAAGGCTTATGACTAATTTCCTATATTTTTAGTTATTTATGTACTCGTATAATTTATTCTGAAAACTTATAAACTTTCTAAAGACAGACGCTCCACAAACTATGGCACAAAGTCTTGATATTAGTAAGAATGCATCAAAGCTTGTTGAATAAATGAATGCATAAATCACTCTTGTTCTCTTTTACACTCATGTAGAGATCTGAAGGATTGTTAGGAATAACTATATCTAAATAGCTATATGACTATTACTATAATTTTAGATAAAATATAAATAGCAAGTCCTTCAATGTTAAGAATTTTTAAAAGAGGTCCAGAGATACTGGCGCCATGGCTTACCTTTCAGCTCACATGTTCGTGGAGGAAATAGCACACACTAGGGTCAGTTACCCAAAGATGTCACAGCTGGTAGTAGGGTTGTGGTATCACATTTATACTTTGATACTATATAATATGGTACCTATAGAAATAAAAGAACTGTATTTGTACCCTTGTTTTAGGACTCCCTAATATAATTAAAAATATGTGCCTCATAATATTAGTCTTTTGATACATTCTGTGAAAAAAGGATATTTTGTTCAAATATGTTTGAGAAACTATGCAAATTATACTTCCCTCTTGGCAATTAGTAAAATACAGTGACGTATTAAAGGTTTCCAGAAATCAGATAGCTTTTAACAAGATTGTTTAACCTTCATTAACCTTGTCTCCCAATTATAATTGTCCTTGGAATGGTCAAGTTTCATCTAACAACTATAAATATCCCAAGGAAAAAGTCTCCTATGGAAAATGTTTTAGAAAAACTGTTCTAAGATATTACTTGGATTGCAAAGTGCAAAAGATGTGGTCCAAATCCACCTTTAGGGTGAGGTATTTACAATCCTTTCTTTTTGATCTGGAAATGATCAATTTGCCTATGAGGGAAAGTGTCAGGGTGCAGGTGAGGGTGGGCGTACCTGTGTACGCAGTTACACAGGTACACAGCAGGAGGGTGGGAATATGGAAGCATCCCATACATGCCAGCTGCTGGCAACAGTGGAAGCAGATTCCAAGTATGCACTTATTAGATCTCAAAAGCTGCTGCTTTCTTTCCCCTGATTGTATCTGCTTTGTCTTTCCATCCTTTCTTGTGAAGCTGCTCTGGCTCAGAGGTACCCCACTTATTTTGTTATGATGATTTATGACTTTATCTAGATCCTCCAACTATACTTATAATTAACTACATAATTCCATTTCCATAATGTTATATAACACACTGTCTTATCCTACCCCACATCCTGGGGAACGATAGTAAAACAATAAAATAATTATGGCTGAAATTCACTGGTATCCTAGTTAGAACATTTAGTTCCAACTATCACAGAATAACCAAATGTTTGATAAAACTTACAAGAATAAATCTATGGGCGTGAAATTTATTTGTACTCTTATTTTAAATTGTGCCACATAGTTAGGATATAATCAAGTATGCAATAAAAGTTTGCTGAATAAATCAATGCATAAGTCACTTGTGTTCTCTTTTACATTCACATGGAGGATCGTTAGGGATGACAATGTCTGTATATTTGTATATTTGCATATGTATGAATCCATATGTATGTATCTATATAAGTTTATAGACATATATATAATATGTAATTTCAAAATGTGATTGTAATAAAATTTTAACTAATGTGAAAAAAAAAAAAAAGAGTAGGTCTTCCCTGGTGGGGCAGTGGTTGAGAGTCCGCCTGCCGATGCAGGGGACGCGGGTTTGTGCCCCGGTCTGAGAAGATCCCACATGCCGCGGAGCGGCTGGGCCCGTGAGCCATGGCCGCTGAGCCTGCGTGTCCGGAGCCTGTGCTCCGCAACGGGAGAGACCACAACAGTGAGAGGCCCGCGTACCGCAAAAAAAAAAAAAAAAAAAAAAAAAAAGAGTAAACCTCTAAAGAAAAAGAAGGGAATGATTAAGTCAAAATTCAACATAATTGATACAGCCTGGAAGGAGAAAAAGGGGTGTGACTGGGATAGTCCACACAGGACCTTCTAAGGTACTAGTTAAATTGGATTTTTAAAGCTAATTAGTAGGTACCTGTGTTCATTTTACTGTTATTAGTTAAATTGTACATATATGTTAAGTACATTCTTTTGTTATTTTGTTATTCATAATAAAAGATGGAGTGATTGGTTGATTTCTCTTTTTTTCATCTTTTAAAAGATGGAGTTGTTTCTCTTCTTCATTCTTTGGAGCGTTTTTTTTTTTTTTTTTGCGCTACGCAAGCCTCTCACTGTTGTGGCCTCTCCTGTTGCGGAGCACAGGCTCCGGACGCGCAGGCTCAGCGGCCATGGCTCACGGGCCCAGCCGCTCCGCGGCATGTGGGATCTTCCCGGACCGGGGCACGAACCCGTGTCCCCTGCATCGGCAGGCGGATTCTCAACCACTGCGCCACCAGGGAAGCCCTGGAGGGTTTTGAGAGTGGAGAGAGGAGTAAAATATGCTCCCCCCCCCCACACTTTTTATCAGTGACTCTCTCTCCAGGGATTTGAATAATTCCCATGCACAGAGTGTGAAGGCACAGGGCATTATGGAGCTTGGGTTTCCATGTAAACATTGAAGACAGAGTTCATGGAAAACTGACATCAGGAAGTTTTGTGACTTCCAAAATTGTGTATTTTTGAAACCCTTGAAAGGAAAATGGCTTTAATTGGAAAATGGCTTGGGTACTTGTTTGGAGCATTGGTGCAACAGTACAGAGGAAGAAGCTAAGAGGATCTCACCTCCAACTGGGCCTTGTTGACTCCCAGAGAGAGTGGAACAGGAGTCCGGGAGGAGAGATGGTCTAGGGGAGTACTGACTGACCCAATGTGAGGCCTGCTTGACCCAGTGCCCGAGTGGACCCATAGCCACCTCAAATGGCATGATGCCTGTAGGAAGGGCCGATATCTTTCCCAACTCAGGAGCTGTATCTATTCATGCCAGAAGAAGTGTTGAGTTGAGCCCGGAAGTCTCTAAGCCATGGCCCAGAACAGCCTTCATGTCGGAGCTTGGTGAATAGACGGGGTGGGGGTGGAGCAGTTGCCAACAGAGGTCAGCAGAACCTTGCAGCGCTGGGGAGGGAATGTGGACTTTACCCTGAGCAATGAGGAGCTGTTAAAGGGTTTAAGCCAGGAAGAGGAAGGAGAAGATTTGATTGAGAAAATATGTAATAAAAAATGCTAGTAAGACCAGTAATTCATTTAAAGGAGTCTATATTGCATGAATCACATCAGCATCTACAATTATAGTAATGTCCATATGTGGCCAAAATATGTTTTCATTCTATGGACAATGCCTGGTGCGAATCAGGATTCAGAGACCTTTCGCAAAATTCTGTGCCCACACCCTCCACTCCCAGGGTTAGGCTGTGGGTCTAGTTAATGTTAATACTAAAACTCTTCTTCCTGACGGCAATTAGCAGCAAGTTCGGCTTCTTTCCTTAAGCGGGGAAGACCATGTCCCCAGCACTAGAAGGAATGTTTGCCTTTCCATTTGCTCTAAGGGACACACACCTAAGTCACGTGACAGCTCTTACTTCTAACCACTTAAATTTCCGCCCACAACAAGAGAGGAACTAATACCCAACACATATTTACACTAATTAGGACTGTTAGCAAAACTAATAACTAGTATTATGACACCAGTCTTGAATTTGCCTTACTCTTTTATTTATTTTTATAGGTAAGAAGTGGATTTATTTAGAGAGAAACACACTCCACAGACAGAGTGTGGGCCACCTCAGAAGGTGAGAAAGGCCTGCCTCACTCTTTTAATCCTCACAACGTCTGCTGAGGTTGTTGCTATCATTGCCATTGGAATGAACCACTTAATTATATAATCTTTTGTTCAGTATCCACATCCCGTGATAAGGTCAAGGAGAGCAGGGAGCATATCTGCCATGATTCCCCTTGGACCCCTGGTGCCTAGAACAGTGCCTGACACGTGGTCATCATTCCAAATGTGTTTGTCGAATCAATGTTGAGTCCCCCGTTTACAAGTGAGGACACCAAGGCTTAGAGACGTTAAATAGCTTACCAACTATTAGGTCAGCAGCTAATCCAAAACCACATCTGTTAGACTTCATCTTCTTACTGGCTCCCAAATCGTCTAAGGTTTTATAAGGATCACATAGCTCGGTCAAGTTTCTAGCAGTTAAACAGAAATCTACTGAAAGATTCATTAACACCTTCTAAAAAATCTTAACCATTTTGAGAACATAACACAGAATTCAGAGGTGAGCAGTAGGACAATGGCTGTGTTTAAACTTGCCGTGTTTCATAAAGATCTTGCACTGAGAAATTCACACCTGGCATTTGAGAACACAGGCTGGCATAGAACTTGGAGGAAGTATTGTTAGGAACTTTCCCAGCTAAATTCTTCCCAAGCTTATTATCAGTAAAGAGGGTGTTTTCATTAAAATAGAGATCATTATGGTTTTATAGCTTTCTCCTCAACTGCAACCTTTACTGGGCTAAGGCTCCAGTTTTCATGGGCCACCTGGCATTCCTCATTTTTACCTTATTTGCCTGAAATAGTTGGCCAAGGAAGCCTGGGTCCTGATTCCAGCCCCTTCCCCACATCCAGCTTGGCCTGGGCACAAATTCCCTTATAAATACTCGATAGTCAAAGGCCTCTGGAAGAAGCATAGAAAAATAACATTATCTTTACCCACAGAAAGGGTATCGAAGCAACTTGTACAAGCTACCTGTGGTGAGAGAGGCAAGTTAAGTCTCTGAGAAAGGGCTCCATTGGGAGTTAAGTAACAAGTCCTATCCTATTCCCACTCCATCTATTTCTAGGCAGGAGTCTCACCAAGCTTCCAGGCAAACCCTCAGCCAGACAATGCAAGAGCAACTGATGTATGAACGGCAGGTGTTACCCCAATCAAGAGAGAGTCCAGACTCTCTCCCGGATCTGTCATCCATGCCTAGGCGGGGAACTGCAAAACACCAGTCTAAGGGGGCGCACATTCTCTCCTCACCACAACAGGGATAGAGGTCAGGGTGCAAAGGTTTCAGAAAACTCGAATTCTCTGTAGTTTTAGTAACTAACTTTGCATAGCTTTTGATGATCTCTGAGCCATTTCTGATGTGCAAAGTGTTTTCACATGCACCTCCTATTGAGGTAGATGGGCCAATATTATTATTCACAAATTAGAGCTGAACAAAGAGATTGTTATTTGTCTAAAGCCATGTCATTCTCCCCAAAACCAGCCTCCTGGTGTACTGCTGCTCAGTCATGGTGTTTGGCTTTTCTCCCTCTTCAAGTCAATCATCTGCTGCTTTTACAACACAAATTCTCAACTTTTGGTGTACCATCACTTAGAAAACCTAATCTATGCACTGACACACACAAGCATGTGTGCACACACACAGACACAACTGAGCATTAACTCTCATGACTCTTAGAGATACCCTGAAGACCATGGACAGAGGCTGAGAATCCTTTTAGAAGTAACATGTGTGAGACCAAAGGGACATAATAACCAAATGTAATATATGAACTGTATTTTCTGGTTCCAAAATTCAGTTACAGAATACATCTTAGGAACCACCAGAGAAATCTGAATATGGAATATATATATTAAATTTTATTAAGGAATTTTCTTAAGTGATATTAGGTTAATTTTCTTTGATGTGGTAATGGTGTTTATTTTTATTATTATTATTTATTTATTTTTGGCTGCGTTGGGTCTTCGTTGCTGTGTGCGGGCTTTCTCTAGTTGCGGCGAGTGGGGGCTACCCTTTGTTGCAGTGCGCAGGCTTCTTATTGCGGTGGCTTCTCTGGTTGTGGAGCACGGGCTCTAGGCGGGTGGGCTTCAGTAGTTGTGGCTCATGGGCTCTAGAGCGCAGGCTCAGTAGTTGTGGCGCACGGGCTTAGTTGCTCTGCGGCATGTGGGACCTTCCCAGACCAGGGCTCAAACCCCAGTCCCCTAAATCGGCAGGCAGATTCTTAACCACTGCACCACCAGGAAGTCCCAATAATGGTGTTTATTTATGGGGGAGAATATACTGATTTTTAGGAGATGCTTAAGTACTGAGAGGTGAAATATCATGAAGTCTGCAACATGTTTTCAAATGGTTCAGAAAAATATAGAACAATATAAGATTGAACAATATGACATTTGCCAATATTACATCATTTTTAACCTATGAAAACAGCAATTGCAGGATTTAACCTAATTTATAAAGAAAATACAGCAAACTATTAACAGTTTAACCTAACTGGTGATATATGCATGTTTATTGAAAAGTTCTTTCAACTTTTCTGTACATTGGAAAATTTTCATAATAAATACATTTTCCTAATTAAATTTTGGGGAAAAAAGAAGTTTCTGTTTGTGATACCTCTCACATCTGCTCCTCTATTAGTTACCTATTGCTATGTAAGAAATTACCCCAAAATTTAGTGGCTTAAAACAGAAAACATTTCTAGGTAAATACTCAAAAGAACTGAAAGCACAGATTGAAAGAGATATTTGTACATCCATGTTCACAGCAGCATTATTCACAATAGCCAAAAAGTGGATGCAACTTAAGTGTCCATCAGTGGATGAATGGGTAAACGAGATGTGGTCTATACATACAATGGAATATTATTCAGCCTTAAAAAGGAAGGAAATTCTGACACATGTTACAACATGAATGAAACTTGAAGACACTATGCTAAGTGAAATAAGTCACAAAAGGACAAAGAGTGTATGCACATAAATGAGAGAGCTAGAGTAGTCAAATTCATAGAGACAGAAAGTAGAATGGTGGTTGCCAGGGGCTGGATGAGAGAATGAGGAGTTAGTATTTGATGGGTCTGCAGTTTCAGTTTGGGAAGATGAAAAAAGTTCTGAATATGCGTGATGCTGCTGATTGCACAACAATATGAATGTACTGAATGGCAATGAACTACACACTTAAAACGGGTTAAAATGGGGGCTTCCCTGGTGGCGCAGTGGTTGAGAGTCCGCCTGCCGATGCGGGGGACGCGGGTTCGTGCCCCGGTCTGGGAGGGTCCCACGTGCCGCGGAGCGGCTGGGCCCGTGAGCCATGGCCGCTGAGCCTGCGCGTCTGGAGCCTGTCCTCCGCAACGGGAGAGGCCACGGCAGTGAGAGGCCCGCGTAACGCATAAAAAAAAAAAAAAAAAAAGGGTTAAAATGGTAAATTTTATGTCATGTATATTGTATCCCCCTCCCCCCCCACACACAAAAACATTCATTATCTCACAGTGATATGCCAATATTCTGTTCACTAGAATCAAGACACAAGGTCCAGGGCTTCCCTGGTGGCGCAGTGTTTGAGAATCCACCTGCCAATGCAGGGGACACGGGTTCGAGCCCTGGTCCAGGAAGATCCCACATGCCGTGGAGCAACTAAGCCCGTGCACCACAACTACTGAAGCCTGCGTGCCACAACTACTGAAGCCCACACGCCTAGAGCCCGTGCTCCACAACAAGAGAAGCCACTGCAGTGAGAAGCCTGGGCACTGCAACAAAGAGTAGCCCCTGCTCACCACAACTAGAAAAAGCCCGTGTGCAGCAACGAAGGCCCGATGCAGCCAAAAATAAATTTAAAAATAATGATAATAAATAAATAAGAAAAGAAAAAAAAATTAAAAACAAAACAAAAAAGCAAACAAACGAAAAAAGGCACTAGGTCCACTCAAGGGGAAAGGTTACACAGGGCATGAAAACCAGAAGGTCGGGGTCTTTGAGAACCTTCTTAGAAGCTGCCTACCACAGTCTTACCTCTGAACCCAATGACTCACATCCCCTCTCATGTGTAAAATACATTCACTCCCTCAGAAGGTCCTCAAAAGTCACATCCCATTACAGCAACAGTTCAAAATCCAAAATTTCATCATTTAAATGAGGACCAGGTGTGGATCAGGCTCCAGGTATAGTTCCTTGAATGTACTTCCTCTCAATCTGTGCACCTGTGAAACTAGACACGCTATCTACCTCAGCACGAATATACACACTAGTGGAACAGGCATAGGATAAACACTGTAGACATGTCTCTTCAAAAATGGGGAAAACGGGGCTTCCATGGTGGCGCAGTGGTTGATAGTCCGCCTGCCGATGCGGGGGACGCGGGTTCGTGCCCCAGTCCGGGAAGATCCCACATGCCGCGGAGCGGCTGGGCCCGTGAGCCACGGCCGCTGAGCCTGCGCGTCTGGAGCCTGTGCTCCGCAGTGGGAGAGGCTACAACAGTGAGAGGCCCACATAACGAAAAAAAATAGTCACACGAAAGGTCAAAGCAATTCCAAAATCCAGCAGGCAAATGGTGGAACTTACTCAACTAGGTCTCAAGGACTAGGAATAATTCTCTGCGGTTCTTGGCTATGCCCTCTGAGTTCTTGGTTCTGTTCTCTGAGCCTTTCTTTTCATGAAGGGTAGCCCATGAGTTTGCAGCTAAGTAGTTTCTTAGCCTTTTTCTGCCAGTAGAATTTTGGGGTCCAATGGCCTTTTTTCAGTTTGCATAATCTCCTGTCCCTTTCGGTCTAAGTTGGCAGTGTTTTCACTGATATCATTCTCACAAAAACTTTGTGAGTCTCCTGTGATTCTCATTGGGGTTCTCTCCATTAGACAAAAGCTGCGCCCACAAATCTCTGCAAGATAAGTCCTTCTCCTTGGCCTCCTGCTGAGACAGCAAAGGAACAATGATGCCCTTAAGCTTTCCAGAGTCTCTGCTGTTTGAGCGACTCTGTGAAGCATACATGTTTCAAAAAGCTCTTTGTGTGTCTGAATGGTATTCTGAGGTACTATCCTAGTACTTTCTGCGGTCTTAACAGAAGGCTTACAGTCACATCTTTTGCTCCATCTCTAGACCTCTGTTGGAACATCCCCTTGGACTTAAACGTTCCTCAGAAGCCATTTCTTAATTTTAGCATCTTTTACCTCTGGAGAGGCTGAGAATTGGAAAGCCATCAAGTCCTAGCTCCTTTTTGTTTAACAGTCCCTCCCGCAGTTTATCTCCCTCCTCTTGCGTTTTACTGTAAGCAGCAAGAAGAAAACAGGCATCCACTTAAACACTTTGCCTGGAAATCTCTGGAGCTAGAAGTTCCTGCCACAGTCCCTTCCTTTTCATCCCCACCGCCACTACTCTCTCTGGGTGAGTGGTACTCAAAGTTTGGGGAGGTCAGGAACCCTTTACACTCTTAAAAATTACTGAGGACCCCAAAGAGTTTTGTTTATGTGGGTGATATCTATCAATATTTACTGTATTAGAAATTAAATCTGGGAAATTTAAAAAATATTTATTGATTCATTAAAAAATACCCTATCGGGCTTCCCTGGTGGCGCAGTGGTTGAGAGTCCACCTGCCGATACAGGGGACGCGGGTTCGTGCCCCGGTCGGGGAGGATCCCACATGCTGCGGAGCGGCTGGGCCCGTGAGCCATGGCTGCTGAGCCTGCGCGTCCGGAGCCTGTGCTCTGCAACGGGAGAGGCCACAACAGTGAGAGGCCCACGTACCACAAAAAAAAAAAAAGAAAAAAGAAATAAATTAAAAATACACTATCACATGTTAACATCAGAGTGATGCCGCCATCACACATCATGCAGCCTGTGGAAAACTCCACTGCACAGTCATGAGAGCATGAGAGTAAGGAAGGTAAATAATATTTTAGTATTGTTGTGACAGTAGTTTTGAACTCACAGAGCCCCTGGAAGGGACTTGAGGTCTCCTAGGGGTCCCCAAACCACACTTTGGGAACTTCCATCTAGATCATTCTCCTCAGAGTGCCAGATCAAGTCTCAGTCCCTCGCCCGCCCACACCTGCTTTCTTCCCACCTCGCCACTCACCCCTAGGACTTGGCTGCCCAAGCCCTCCAGCCCAGCAGTTTTCCCAAGCATCCCCACTCTGTCTTAAGGACTTTGTTGTTCTTTCCCCTCATCCTCTCCTTGCCTAGAAGGTCCTCTCCTCCTTTTCCACCTGCCCCATGGCTCGGTGGTCACTCCCACAACCAGACTCCTGAGATGCTGTTCTCAACAGTCCTCACTCAGCAACGGTGGGCTCTTCTTGGCAGGTGTGTGTGCTGTCTTCTCCATGACCAGGTGAACCTGGGGTCAGAGGCAGCCTGGATTTAAATCCTGACTCTGTGTCTCATTAGCCTTGTTTACATTTTTTTCATTGGAATAAAAAATTACATAGTAGCATATGCTTCTAGAAGAAAAAAGAATACAGAAATGCGTAAGGTAAAAGGTAAACCTCTTCTCCTTGCCCTCTTCATTCTCTACTCCCCAGGTGGTACCTACTGTGGGCAGCGTCCTTTCAGACCCTTTCATAGACATATATACATATGTCACATGTAAGTTTCTTTCTGTTTTTCCATTTTTTACAAAGAGAACATACCTATACCTATGTCCTAGAACTTGCTTTTTTTTTTGTAAAAGCATCATGGATATTCTTTGGATAGATCTACCATATTCTTTTTCAATATTTTCCAACAAAAACAAATCTTATTATTTGAGTGCTTTCATTAAATAAATCCCACGAGGGTAACAAACCTTAGAACAAATCACATTTGGACAAAAAGTCCAGTGTTCTGCGTCAGGGTAAAATGTCCAATTAACATTTGAACCAGAAACTTCTAATATTTGAACTTATTTTACTTGTTGCTGTATGTACTTAAATAATATAAAGAAAAACTCTAATTCAGAAAAAAATAATGTGGAAAATGATAAACTAGAAACAAAACAATTTAAACCATTTAGAGACCCAGTTTACACCACAGGAAGAAAATAAAGTTTTTCTGTATGAAGAAAAGCATCACACTTTTTAATATAAGCTAATTAAGAATTAAGTGCTCCGTTTGGCTGTCCTCCTGCTCTAGGTGATGTCTCCTCGCCCATCCTCTTTGGATGCCCACTAATCAGTTATTCAGAACCTTCTCTGTTCTGTCCCCCTAGCCCTCTCCCAAACACTCATGAGCAAATAAGTAGGCCACGTGGATAACTTTCTTTAAAAAGAGTACAGAATTTCTGCCCTCTTCATCTCCACTTTCCAAATACCTTTGGCTTGAGCTTATCTCTTTTTTTGCAGTTTAAGGACTCAATGAATGTTGCCCATGAGGGAGCAGGCAGGATCTCCCCCACCTTTGTGAGGTGGCTCCTTGTGTCTCGAGCCGGATGAAGTGCTAGATAGAAATGTACAATTCCTCCCATTCAAGAACAGGAAGAGCACCCAAGAAATCGAGTCCCAGCTTCCCTTCCCATTTTCAGAGCATTTCGGAGATTCCAAACAAAGCCAGTTAGGCAAGAACTTATTTAAAGCCTTGAGTTTTTTTCCACACCAAAATTTTATATTTTAAACTGTTATATAAATTGTAAGCCTGTTAGCTTTATCCTTTTATGGTTTTTGTATTTTCAGTCTTGTTTGGGAAGAGTTTTCCTAATCTCAAGATTAAAAAAAAAAAGTTCTCCTATATTTATTTTTAGTACTTTCATATGGTTTAGCTCCTCAATCCATCTGGAATTTATTTGGGGGTCTTTTCTCAAATTTATGGGTGAATTAATTCCTCCAGCAGCATTTCCTTATTTATTTGAAATGTCTCCTTTAACAAGTATAATATTCTTTTTCTCCCATAGCTGTTTCTGGATTGTATTCTGTGCCAGTGTTTTGTTCCACTGATTCTATGTCTGCACACATTGTTTTTATTACTATAGCTTCAAGGTATGTTTTGATATCTAAAAGGACAGCCTCTTATTTTCTTTCTTTTCCCAACTTTTCTTGGGTCTTTTTTTTATAGTTCATTGGTTTTACAACCTGAAGTAAGTCTGAGTCAGTTTTCTCATCTGAAAAGATTAAGACTATGGACTCTACAGTCATTTTTTCTGGATATCAGCAAGGTCCACCCAGGCAAATGGAAAGTCTTCTAGGTCTTTTAAGCAGAGGGGATTTAATACAGGGAATTGGTGACATGATATGGAAGGACTAAGTAGCTTAATGCAAAAATAGGAAGCTATTCTGCTGGGGGTGCAACAGGAGGAGGATGTACTATTGCTAAAGCGTAGAGTGGGAGCCATGTGATGGAATCTAGAACCCCATAAGGTTGCCTGATGGGAGCTGGGACCATGGAGCAAGGGCCTGTGGAGCAGATACAGGAGCCACGGGAGACACGGCTGTTGCCAGAGACGCCACAGGAAGCAGAGAGAGGGATAGGGAAAAATACTCTGGCTTCTCTCCTCCTCCCTTTCCCCAAGCTTCCATTAGTGCTTGCCATTGGCTGAATCAACCTGGAAACTGGAGAGCAAGGGAGGCTGGGAAATGTAGTTCCCTGTGATATAGCACAGAGATTAGGAAAGGCAAGGGAGTAATGTGAGCGAGAAAAGGCAGTTGGGCACAACCACATACCAGTTGTGTGACCCTGGAAAAGTTACTTAACCTCAGTTTGTCTCAGTTTCCTCCTCCAAAAAGTGGGGATATATAATAATAGTACTTACCTCACAAGGCTCTCGTGGGGATTAAGTGCATTAATACGTGTTAAACGCTTTGTAAGCATTTAATAATAGTATTTATTATTATTATTCCATAAAATGAAGATAGCAATACCTATCTTGCAGAGCTATGGTCAACAGTGAAGTGAGATAATGACTGCAAAATGTTTGCATCGTGTCGTGCATCTGGTACTGGGTACTTCCTGAATGTTTGTTCTCCTCGTAGCCTCAGCACCTCACCCTTAGTATGTGCTCAATAATGGCTGTAGCTGACGATGATGATGGCCTCGACCTGGGGAGGATGCAGCCTGCTCAGACTGAGGAGGGACATTCTTGCTCTGCTAGAGAGCTAGGGGGACTCTGGAGGGCTGGGCCTTCAAGGGTTTGGGCAACACACAGCCCTACATCAACCAATATGCCCACATACGGAGATGCATTTGGAATGACTTCCTGCAACTTTCTCGGGTTTCTTCTCCTGCTATTGTTGGCGCCCCTTCTTTGATTTTAGCCTATTCTTTTTGGCTCATGCAGACAACTGTGCATTTCTGTGTTCACATACATGGTATGAACGTTCACGAGTACACAATCCTGTGTGTGTGTTGAGTACTTTCCCACTTATGAGCATTGCTCCCAACAAGCCCGCTAATGCAGACAGGGCAAGCTTCATTATTATCCCTGCTGAACAGCAATGGAATCCAAGACTTCAAGAAGACAAGTGGTACACCCAAAGGCCCCCGGGGACTTGGGACAAAGCCATCTCACTCAAGTTCAGGATTCTTCCTACTAATATCTCAGGCAGCCTCCCACAGGCATGTGTGAGTTAATGTGCATATAGGCACATGTGTGTACTCCACACATACACAATAGAGTCAAGTCTCTGAAGGGAAGGTTCATGTCTTATCAATCTTAATATTCCCTGCCTCAGATAAAATGCCTGGCAGCTGGAAAAGAAAAAACATCGTGGAATTGAGTTGGCCTTGACTCTTGAACAGGACCCTCCTGGGGGAGGGGTGGGGAACATAGATGAGAATTATGGCCAGAGCCAGGGTTCAAGACCAGCTTGACTGAACTCTACAGTGCTCTGACCCTTGATTCCAGCTCTACCCAGACGTTTCTCAGGTCATCACAGAGCAGAGGACCTGGTCACCAGGAGGGAGTGAGATTCTCAGGGAGACAGATGTGCCCACCTGGCTCTGCCCTGGGGTGTGTAACAGCTTCTTCTGGGCAGTGGGATCCCTGGCAGGCAGGAGTTTGCTCTAAACCTACTGTGTTAATCCACCAACTGCCTCAGCTGCCCACCCGGGGCCTGGCATCCACACTGGTCCCTGGCAAACCAGTTGAAGCAGGAGCCTCATTCATGTGGGCACGGAGCACTGGCAGGAACCATGGGACACTAGAGATTAGAAGCCCCAGCTAATAAAATGGTTGCCATTGGGCATCAGTGTTTGCCAGGCACGTCTACGTCAATACTTGTTTTATTCTCCACTCAGCCAAGGCATGGGCGCTGCTGGGGTCTGACTCACCCCTTTGCACTGGCTTCAGCTATGAACTCATTTCTCTCCGACATTTTATTTATTTATTTATTTTTAATCTTTATTTATTTATTTGGCTGCCCTGGGTCTTAGTTGCTGCATGCGGGATCTTTAGTTGCAGCATGTGGGCTCTTAGTTGCAGCGTGAGGGATCTAGTTCCCTGACCAGGGATCGAACCCGGGCCCCCTGCCTTGGGAGCTCAGAGTCTTAACCACTGGACCACCAGGGAAGTCCCACCCTTCTCCGATATTTTACAGATTCTATGTACTCAATTGATTTGTCTTTGCTTGGCATCTGTGCTCTTCCTCCTTATCCTGAAATGGGATGCCACTCTGTCCTGTCGGCTGCAAAGACTTCTGGAGCAGGAACGCGGAGGCAGGCTCAGCACAGGTGGCCCAGGCAGCTGCCCATGCCACTGCCATGTGCTTTCAAGAGCCCTGTTGGCTGCCCCACTCTCCCCTCTGCCCACAGACATCCCAGTGCCCCTGAGAGTCAACAGGAAAAGGTTGGGTCATGAATTAGACAATGGGCAGTGAGTGGGAAGAATAAAAGCCAAAGGCCTCACATGGGGACCCTGAGACCGCATGCACCCTGCCCCCGTTACCCCTCAGGCCTCATTTCCTCTTACTCTCCCCTCACTTCACTCTTCACTGCTCCTGGAACATGCCAGGCCCACTCCTACCACAGGGTCTTTGCACTACTCTTCACCCAGGCAGCCCCATGCTCCCTCCTGCTTCCTGTTCAGTGCTTTGCTCTGATGTCGTTTTCTTGCCGAGGCCTTCCTTGACCACCTCCCTACAATTGCAAGCCCCATTCCCCACCCCCTTGCTTTTACCCTGGCTCCTCTCACCGTCCACCTTAGTTATCTGGTTGATGACTGTTCTCCCCACCTCCGCAGTTTTGTCTGTTTGCTCACTGCTGTGTCTCCAGCACCGAAGCAGCGCCTGACACGTAGCACATGCTCAGTGACATTTGTTAGATTTTTGCATGGATGAGGCTGGCCTGTGAGCTGATTCCAGACAGCCCTGGGTTTAAATCAGCCCCACTCCCTTCTGGGCCTGACTCAGTTCATCTGATGACAGGGGCGCACGTGCCACTGGGTAAGCTGCCTTCCAGTGGTAATCATTGGTGAGTCTGGGCCATATCCTCTTCCCACCCAAGAAAGGTCCAAACAGAATGCAACGAGGGAAGGGAGGCAGGAAGCAGCTGCCAGGATGACTAACTGGGATCTTAAGTCATTGTCCCCCAGTGCCAATCGTTACAGGCCTCAGCAAGGCTCAGGATTAGTGAGACTCATGTGGCTTCCCGGCCTGACCCGGCCCAAAAGGGCCATGAGGCGCACTTGGAAAAATAACTCCATCATAGAGAGCTGACACTGAGGCCTGGAGGAGGAATTGAGATTTGCTGGACTTGTACAGAAATTTTGCAAAACTAGACGTGATTCAGCTCTCATTCAACAAATACTGTACTTATAAGGACTCCCTCAGTGCCAGGCACTGCTCTAGGCAGGAACAGAGCAATAAACCAGAGGAGAGAGGTCCTGCTTCGACCTGTGTGTTTACTTGTGAGTCCCGGCGTACCATCCCTCCCCAAGGCCCAGGGCCTGCTTTCCTTCCACCTCCTGCTCCCCAGTATTTTAAATCTCCCCAGATCTACTGGCTACATCTAGATACATAGATGCCATGTATCTCAAAACCAAAACAACAGCAGCAGCAAGGACCTGTGCTCCCGCTAGACCACTGAGACAACAACACTGAGTCCCCCGTATCCCTCTCCGTCATCCCAGTCACATCGACTTTGTGTTCTGTCCCCCTTTCAGGAAGCTCCAGCTCTCTTTCTCATTCTCAGCATCTTCGTGTCTTTGGTCCTACCATTCCCCAACAAAGTCACCTTCTGTACCTGTGGGGTTAATTGCTCCAGTGGTTCCCAAACTAACTGTATGTCCCCGTATTCAGCCCCTTCGAGCTGTATTATCTGAACCGTATGTCCCCTGTATTCAGCCCCTTCGAGCGTTCATCCTTATCTGAACCCTCCCCTCCCTTCCCTCTGCCTCTTCAAAACTGCTCATCACATCACCCTCTCACCTTCAAGGGGAGGCAGGCTTCTCTCAGTTCCCCAACCCTTGAGAAACTCTCCGCCACACAGAACACCTGCTTACCATGAATGCATTGTCATCTGTACTGCACACACACCTTTCCATGTAATTACCGACTGTCCGAGATTGTTTCCTGTATGCATGTCTTATCTCTCCGTGAGACCGTAAACTCCTTGAGGGCAGGGACAATTTCTATCTTTCTGTATCCTATACAGCCCAGTACCCACTCACTCGGCAATCAGTGACAGATCTGACCTGGATTTACCAAATGGTAATATTTAAGAATAATACATTTGTTGAAACGTGTATTTGTTTACAGATGTTAAAAGGAAAATGTAGCATGCAAGGCGGTATTATACGGTCTGATTACCACGGTGTAAACTATGTACTCATAAGGGTAAAACTGGAAGGTAATCGGTAAAAATAAAAAGCATTTTGTCAGGGTTGTTGGACTATGAGTGATCTGTTTAATAATCTGTAACTATTGTTAGTGCATTGTTTATGCATTTGAAAAGAGTTTTTTTTAAATACGTGGAGGGCTTTAAGTGTCATCGAAACATTCCACTCTTGGGTACAAACTCATTAAGTCTTTCTTACGAAATAAGAGGGAATGGGAGCGGGGTAGGCAGGATTGGCAGTCCTTTCGAGATTTTACTCAAGTCATATTTATACACAAAATAGCTAAGCAAAGGGGGGAAGACGCCAAAGTCCAAGTTTTCCCTGAAAATGTTTATCCCCTGAGGATGGGACAGAAAAAATAAACAGCTTAAAATAACCAATGAAATCACGTGAGCCGTAAAGATTTTTTTTCTCTCCACCAGAATGGGAAGTGTGTGCATTCCCCTTGAGTTTCCTGGTGTTTTGTGCTCTGAAGCCCCAGCAAGCGGGGAGTGTGACTGGGAGAGGGAGAGGCTGGGTACACCATCCATCCAGGCAAGGACAGCTCTGGGCACAGGCTTCCTCTGAGTCCTTAACCTCTTCTGACATATTTATTTTATTCATATCAGACTGTGGGCTCTCAAAGATGAGGACCATGCTCTTTCTGTCAAAGAGGTGGCTCCACAGCACACCTAATATCTAAGAGGAACCCAAGAAGTCATTGTCCAATGCCCTCATCAGACCCAGGAGGGCCAGGCTCAGAGGCGTGTGCAGAGGCCACATAGCCTGGGATTCTTGGGGGCGGGGGGGGGGGTGCTGGTTTTAGAGAGCTCTGGAGCGCCCAAGCCCAGCCCCCAGCGTCGCTCAGGTATTCAGAACATCCCTCTAACGAGTGTGGGTTGAGCATAGATTCCCTGGGCCAGAGAGATGGCAGAAGAACGACAATAAACAAAGCGTGCTCCCTAACATTAAGGAGCTTAGGATTCAGAGGGAGAGATGGGGCAAGTTCACCGATAACCAGAATACAAAGCAGAAAGGAAGAAGCATTGCAAGGGGCACGCGCGGAGGAGGCGGGGAGCCTCTGAGGAGGTGGGCTGAGAATGGCTCCAACGGCATGAAGCTGGCATTCAGGGGTTCAGGATGATGCAAATGAGGTCAGAGGCACCGAAACAGTTGCATTCATTAAACAAATACTGGCTGATCACCCACTACCAGGTGCCAAGCAAGGTTCTAGGCACTTGGGAAGCAAATCTCTCCCCTTGTGAAATTTACATTCAAGTAAGAGAAGGGACTTGCCTGGTGGTCCAGTGGGTAAGGGCCCGGGTTCCATCCCTGGTTGGGGAACTAGATCCCGCGTGCCACAACTAAGAAGTACGGATGTTGCAACTAAAGATCCTGCATGTCGCAACAAAGACCCAGCACAGCCTAAATAAAAGTAAATAAATATTAAAAAAAAAAAAAAAAAGAGTAGGGACACTACACAAGATATATAAGTAAAAGTAGGTTAGGTGGGCTGGTGAAAAGGTAAAATTGTGGAGCCACTGTGGAAAACAGTAGGGCAACTCCTCAAAAAATTAAACATAGAATTATCATTTGATCCGGCAATTCCACTTCTGTGTATATTCTCACCCCATGAAGAAATCTGGGGTAAGAGTAGTCCAGAAAGAGGCATCAGCAAGTGCAAAAGCCCTGAGGCAGAAACGGCCAGGAGACCATTGTGCCAAAGCCATTGCCATGAGAACCCATGGGTTTACCTTTGTGCCTCTTTGGTTGATTCCAATGGTACTAGGGAAACTGCTTAATAGTGGAACTAGGAAAAAATATTCCTCAGTTCTGGGGGACAATGCAAGAGTATAGGTTCTTATTTGGGTGAGAGGTGGGAGGAGTGAATTGGCTTTATTGAACTCAGAGCAAAGTCACTATAGGCTCTAGCAGTTACACTTCTTTGGGGAAGTGTATGATCACTCAGACCATAGAGCTGCATGGAACCATAACTTCATTTCTCTGGAAACAATTCTGCTAGGACAGGAGCTGAGAATTCTTTCTCCATGACTTGTGGGTGAGTTTGTGTTCTATGAGAACACTGTGTTTTGCATTTCTCATTACACTGCTCTCATAGCTCCTGGGTTTGGAAGAGGTCACTGTCATTAAATTCTTTTATGACTTTCTCCCCCATCAAACCAAGGATAAAGGTGAATAAAGAACTCATCCAAAGCAGAATGCTCCAACGCCCCAAGATAATTTCTTTTCATAAAACCTGGAGTTTCATGCCAGGGGCATTACATAAAAATAAAGCCAGAGTAACCAAGCGTAAATTATATTGTTATAGACAATGCTATGAGATGAAATCTTTCTTTCAAGATATTTTAATTGCCAGATGCCAAAGATAGTAGACTCTCTTCTTGTTGAGACTTTGCCAGCCTTGTAGCTAATGCCCACTGTAGCTGCATTAAAGGCTCTGGGGCACCTCTGCCAAGATGTGATGGCCAAGAACCAGTGATGACTTCAGCGTAGGCTTTCTCCACCTGCCAGCCCTGCCGCCATCTTGGTCTGGCCTGCACACCAGCTTCCTGACTCTGTCTGATTTGCAGGTCCCATTGGATTGTTTGTCCTCACAGTAAAGTTTTTAGGAAGCTAGCTTAAAGTTTAACGCTGGGCTTCCCTGGTGGCGCAGTGGTTGGGAGTCCGCCTGCCGATGTAGGGGACACGGGTTCGTGCCCCGGTCCGGGGGGATCCCACGTGCCGCGGAGCGGCTGGGCCCATGAGCCATGGCCGCTGAGCCTGCGCGTCCGGAGCCTGTGCTCCGCAACGGAAGGGGCCACAGCAGTGAGAGGCCCACGTACCGCAAAAAAAAAAAAAGTTTAACGCTGAGGGATGCTGTGGCCCTAAGGGTGGTCTCTGGAGGGATCGTCTCTGGAATTCTCTGCTAAGACCCAGTGTGTCTAAGCCACGGTGTTATGGAAAGAGCATAGGAAGAAATAGGAGACAGGAAGTCTGAGGCTTAACCATGATTCATCTCTGTGCTGGTTGCCTTCTGCTTGCTTAACCCACACTAGAGCCACGCCCTACTGGACTCTGCCCTGCCCTGTGCCCCAGGAGACTGACCTGTATAGACATCAACAGGCTCCGTTGTCTTCTGGCCTAAGTAAGGCCAACGGGGATCTCTAGGAGGAGAGAGAGGTTGGTTGTTAGTTACCCCGACTCCTTCCTAGGTCACCTCAGGCTGCCGTCTCTTCCCCCTGAAGATGTCTCTCTCCAGGTTCTGGTGATTGCGCCCTCCTCTCTCTTTCACAGGCCTAGGTAGCTCCCCAAAACTCCACAATGTCCCTTGCATTTTTCCCGCTTTTGTAAAGAGTTCCTTTATTGAATTCTGCTGAAAAGATCCAGTTTAAGTGTGTCCTCTTCCTCCTGCCGGGACCCTGACTGATGTGGTCACGAATGAGCTGGGTGGCCGTGGTCACACCAACTTAGGTCTTGGTTTCATCATCTTTAAAATGGAGATAGGATTTCCCTGGTGGCGCAGGGGTTAAGAATCCGCCTGCCAATTCAGGGGACACGGGTTTGAGCCCAGGTCCGGGAAGATCCCACATGTCGCAGAGCAACTAAGCCCGTGCACCACAACTACTGAGCCTGCGCTCTAGAGCCCACGAGCCACAACTACTAAAGCCCGTGCTCCCAGAGCCCGTGCTCCGCAACGAAGAGAAGCCCCCACTCGCTGCAACTAGAGAAAGCCCGTGCGCAGCAACGAAAACCCAACGCAGCCAAAATATAAATAAGTAAATAAATAAATTTATTTTAAAAATTAAAAATAAAATAAAATGGAGATTAAAATGCCAGTTCTTACACACTCGTTCCAGAGTTTTCATTAGGTTTATAATGCATATAAAGTACTAAATAAACACGTTTTAAAAATAAATATGCTATCTAAGTTTCACAATTCCAGGAATGCCTAAAAATAACATGTTGTCTTTTATATGTCAATATACTGCTACCAATATACGACATTTTGGGTAGTTTTTCTAAAACACATGTGGGTTTTTATTAAATACCCAACAGGTTAACTGGTTTTCACTGTGATAAACATAAACACATTAGATGGCCAATAATAATCCTAAAATCCCAAATTCAGGAAGACAGATAAGACAAAAACACTTTCCATATTTTGTACCCTTCAAGGTAGTAATAATTAGAATTTACCCTTCAAGGTAGTAATAACTAGGGAAAAAATCTAAACATAAATATTGACATATCTTTCCTTTTTCATAAATAAAAATAGCTTGATTATCACCATTAGCTACCAAGAGTCAACCTGGTATAGGAAAAAGGACATTGGCAGACTTAAAAGACATGTCCCGAATTTATTTTTTTTTATTTTTAAAAACTGTAATTTAATTTTTATTTTATATGGAGTTTAATTTATTTACAATGTTGTGTTAGTTTCAGGTGTACAGCAAAGTGATTTAGTTATACATATATCCATTCTTTTTCAGATTCTTTTCCCATATAGGTTATTACAGAATATTGAGTAGAGTCCCCTGTGCTATACAGTAGGTCCTTGTTGGTTATCTATTTTATATACAGTAGCGTGTGTATGTTAATCCCAAACTCCTAATTTATCCCTCTCTGCCACCTTTCCCCTTTGGTAACCATAAGTTTGTTTTCGAAGTCTGTGAGCCCGTTTCTGTTTTGTAAAACATGTCCTGACTTTAAATGCCACTTCTGACACATCCTATACGTGTGATCTCAAACAGAGCATTTAATCCCTCTGTTTTCATCAGATCTGTAAATGGGGGTAACAGTTGTCTCCTCTACTTCTGTATGAGATAACAGTGAAAGGCCCTTGTAAATGAAATTGAGCTATTGGTAATTGCTCGCCCAAGGCTTCTTTAAATACGTCATCTCTGATTATTCTCATCTGATTAAGATAAGTGGGGGCACTAGGGCTGCCCTGATTGGAGACTCAGAGGGGGATGGTGTAGGTCTTGGGGGAAGGAAGTGAGGGGACAAGACAGATGAGGGCCAGATGTTCTGACCACCTAGCACGGAAGAGTCACCCTGGGCTGGCTGTAGTCCAGACATAGAAGTTGGGCTCAGCGGTGGAAAAGACCGGTCCTTGCCCTCGACGACTTTACCCTTTAACTAGGGAACTAAGTGTAACCCGCAGAAAATCTTTCCTGTGTGCTTCACAGGAAGCTCCAAGCTCACTGCGTACTGCAACATCTCCATCAGGCTGCAAGGAGGAGCTGGGCCTCCAGTGGAACCCAGGTGCAGGGGTGAAGCATGGGCACCCAGCAGGGAGGAGGCTGGCTGTGGGGAGGGGGAAACAGCTTTAGGAAGGGGACAGACTGCCGGGCCTCGGGACCAGGCACGATAATATTTACATTCATGCATTAGGAAACAGAAAGCCACCACACAGTTGTGAGCAAAGCGTCTCAAGGTCAAAGTGGATTTTTGAGAAAGATGGGTTTGGCAGAGACGGGCAGGATGAAGTGATGGAAAGACTGCAGAAAAAAGATTTTTTTTTCCCACTCCTTTAAAGAAACCTGAATATTTGCAGTATAACTCGTGACTTAGGATAAGTGGTTCTACCTCCTAACAAAGACAGGCCCCTCCCAGAATATCTGTTTTCCCTTTAAATGAAGTTGATTTACCCTTCAAAACAAGAAGCTTACACTACTGTGAGGTGACTGTCACAGCTCTGAAAGTCCCAAATCAGATGGGGGGTCTCCACTCAAGGCCCTGTGGATTTACAGCCACACTTCTCGTGTTTGTCACACTCTAGTTACCAGAGTATGTGGGCGTTTAAAAAAACAACAACAAACTGTTCCCACACAGTATTAACCCTTTGGTATTTCAGAGGTGAACGGTGAGGTTCAATTTGGCCCTCTTTTTGGTTTCTGTGAGCCGCTTTCCCTTATTGTCAACTCACCCTGCAGACCCAGCTCAGCAGTGAAGGCTTATTCACCATCCCACCCAGGCTTTGGCTCAGCTTAGACCCAGAAGCACCTGGATTAGCTCCCTCAGTAGCCAACAACATTTTGTCCCGGGTCCAAGTTGTTTATTTATCTTTCCTAGGCTATTTGAGTCACTGAAAGAAATGTATTTGCTTTTTCAACTTCTCTATTCCCTAGAACGTTGCTTCCTTTTTTTAAATACATGACATGATAAAGAAGTTATGCTGAGTGTTTTATTAGCAGATTTTGAAGGAGGGGGAGGGAGGGTCTAATTTGAAATAGAGAAAGAGGGAACTAGCCTTTTATTTGGTTTTTATTTTTCCCCTGCATTGTCATCTTCACCATCGTATGTTGAAATGCAACATATATTGGCACAGAATACACGAAAGGCACTGGTGTACATAAATGTCATAACTCCTGCCCACTGGGGGCTTCCAATCCAGTTGGGTGGTCTGTATGGAATCAGCTATACGTTCTGGGTCAGGACAGAAGTCTAGAGGAGGGGGCGATGGTCAAATGAAGGGAGTCAGGGAAGATATGGAGGAGGTGGGGCCCCAAAGGATGGGTGGGACCTGGGAGACCCAAGCTGAGGGGTGGGTTCTGGGCAGGGAGAAGCCCCAGGAGAGGCTGCAGAGGCTGACACAGGCTGGCTGTGTCTGATGAACTTGGTGTGCGGGGTGCACTGGAGAAGCGGGTGGGGCAGAGGGAATGACAGCTCTGAAGGTAGGGCCGTCATGGAGCAGGGGCTCAGAACCCCCGGTCTGTGGCTGGCTTCAGGGGTCCTGAGCCCTGAAGCCGTGCTGCTTTGGGGGTATGTTTGTGCAGGCTTCAGCAGAGATGGTCACGGAGGCCCAAGGAGTTTGGGGAGAGCTTTGCATGCCTTGGCTGAAGGGTCTGGATTTTACTCCATGGAAGCCAATGAGTTTGGAGGCCAAAAAGCAAGGTATCATGGGGAAAACAGTTGTTGTGTATGGGTTTTGTTGCTGCCGTTTGGTTTTTATTTTTTAAAGATTAATCCAGAGGTGGTGGGTTAGACGAGGAGGAACTCAAGTAGGGAGATGATTTCAGTCTCTTATGGTTCAGGCATGAGGTGAAAAAGGACCAAACACGATGATGGGAGGGGCAGGAGAAACATTATAAAAGACAAATTGGCAAGAGTTTGTGACCACATGTGACAGGAGAAAAAGAATGTATTAGTGAATCAAAGTGACCAGTCAGCCCAAGCTAGGTATAACTAGGTTTACATGCAATACTGGCTTATTTCTATAGCTTCTTGCTTTTAACAACAGATTTTGCTTACAAACTGCCCCAAGGATCATTTTCTTGAAGGATCAACGTGCCTTCTCAAAAGGGGGTATGAGTGACCAACAAACTTTGAGCTCCTTTGTAGACAGAGAAGTTGGGCCGGGGCACCCTATTGAGCTGACAGTGGCCAAACGTGTAAGTTTCCAGGAGAAAGTCACAACAGGCCTTAGAGATTCATCAGCTTTCCTTGTTACATTTTTCTTTTAAATTATTATTAAACAGTCAACATAAAATCATTGAAGAGAGTTGCAGAAAACAGGAGAAAGCATTTCCATTTTTGGCTTTGGCAGCCAGATGCCTGAAAAATCCTGCTGACCAAGGCAGCGAATGCCCCAAATAAAAGTCCATATTTGTTGAAAACACACTACACTCAAGACACTTTGGAATTTTAAAACAATGAATTCAAAGGTAAGCTGTAACAAGGAAATTAATGTTTTTTAATACCACTTTCACTTAATCAAAGAAATATTAAAACTTTTGTTATCTTGAAAAGAAATGGATTAGCCAGAATGTTGTTTCCAGACGTTTGTTTGGTTTTCACTGGACTTTTTGCCTTTGGGTCAACAGAGTTTGCTCCTGTCTGTGCAGCTCTGAGTGGTGCTTGTGAGCCAGACCCCACCCAAGCCACAGGGGGAGATTTTCCAGGTTGTTCAGGCAAGGTTGTCACCTCCTGTGTCCAGAAGTGGGGGTCACTGCAGTGCAAGCTGACAGGCTTCTCTCTGGCCCTGTCTCAAAGCCCCTTTCCAACAGGTCTGCTAGAACCTGAGGATGAACAATGCAAGGGACTGAGGCTTGGGACCAGATGGGAAGCTGGAATCCCTCTGGAAAATCAATTTAGCATTATCTAGACAAGTTGAAAATGTATAAACCTTAAGTCCCAGAAATAACCCCAGAGAAACTCTTGATGGTGGGCCCCAGGAATCACATGCAAGAATGTTCACAGCAGCACTGCCAGCAACAGCAAAAAAGTTGCAAACAATCCAAACATCCATTGAGAGGCAAATGGAGAAAAAAGTGGCAGAGCATTCACATAGCAGAGTATTATACAGCTATAGGCCACGGCATACAGGAATGTCACACATATCATGTGGGGTGGTGAGAAAAGCAAATCAAAGAATACGTACTGTATAATTTAGTTTATATAAAGTTCAAAAGTGTGAAAAACCAGCAGATGGTTCAAAGATGAGTATTTTAGGGTAAAATTACAAAGAAAAGCAAAAGGATAAGCAACGAATATTTAGGAGGGGGCTGGGATGGGAAGAAGTACACAAGGGGGGCTTCAATGGTGTGGGTTGTAACATATCTTAAACTGGGTTGTAGGTAGTTGGGTGTTCATTTTTTACACTTTCTCATATGATCTATTATACGCATTTAATATTGAATTGGATTTTGAAAAACAAGATAGGGGCAGAAGTCTCCTTCAAAAGGCTTGATTACAAAGCCTTATCCTCATATTCCAGGAACTCAAAACTCATCAACTCTATCTTTGTTTAACAGTCAGACAAACAAAATGAAGAGGCCAAGTACGTGTACGTAGCAAATGTAGATGGAGAAAAATGACCCAGGAGCCCCAAGTTTCTCTGTCTTCTGGATCATATTTGTGTTTTAGCATTTCTTCTTTTTTATTTTTCATTTCTTATTGTAGTGGGAGGCACAAACAACTGGGTGTAAGACAGGCTCAAGGATGTATTGTACAACACGGGGAGTATAGCCAATATTTTGTAATAACTGTAAATGGAAAGTAACCGTTAAAAACTGTATTGAAGGGCTTCTCTGGTGGCGCAGTGGTTGAGAGTCCGCCTGCCGATGCAGGGGACACAGGTTCGTGCCCCGGTCCGGGAAGATCCCACGTGCCGCGGAACGGCTGGGCCCGTGAGCCATGGCCACTGGGCCTGCGTGTCTGGAGCCTGTGCTCCGCAACGGGAGAGGCCACGACAGTGACAGGCCCGCATACCGAAAAAAAAAAAGGATTCAGTGTTGAAATTGTGAAATCGTAAAGAAAAAATGAGCTATAGAATAACAAAAAAAAACACCCAACCCATTTCTTGAGTATGTCATAAGTTAGGCAGGGTTTAGGTTATGAGGACTGGCCAGTGGCAAGACACGCTTCCTGCCCTCGTGGAGAAGACAGATAATTAAGCAATAGCGGTAAACGAGTGCTGCACGGAAGTACAGGAGGCGGGGGAGACAGGGCAGCGGCAGGCAGCTGAGCCTGGGGAGATGTGCTTTGGAGGGTAATAAAAGCAGGTGCTACTTCATACTAGGCCACGTTCTAGGCACTTTACATATTCTGTACACCATATACGAACTCGCTGAGTCCTCACAACAACCCTAGTGAGGTAAGTGCTATCATTAGCCCCGTTTTTTTGCAGATGAGGAAACTGAGTTGCAGAAGGGTTAAGTGACCAGCCCAAGGTCACACAGCTAGCAAGTGCTGAGCCAGGGTTTAAACCCCCCTGCACACTGGTGTTCTTAACCACCGCCCTCTGCTGCCCCTCATACTTCCCTGAGAAAGTGACATTCTGGCTGAGGCCGGAGAGAGGAAAAGCAGTCCGGCAGAAACAGAGGAGGGGGTGGTGAGAATTCTGGGCAGGGCCCGTGTATGTATCACTTGAAGGTGATACAAGGAGCTAAAATAAGTATTTAGCCACAAAAATTGTGAAAGACCCTTCCAGCTGAGAGCAGTCCTCTTTCATCTCTTTTTTTTCGGGACTTGGCCTAGAAGAAGCAGTGCCGGAATGAGATGAGGTCCAGGGGAGGTGGTCTGCACTCTGTCAGTTTCCCTGGGTGAGACACAGCCCTTGGTGCCAGGGCTCCAAGGGTTTCCAAAGGCCCATGGCAACAACTGCCAGGGCTCCTGGGAACGTCCCCAGGCATCCAGGATCCTGCCGCCTTGCCAGTCTCTCTGTCCCCTCTTGGCCTTATTTCCCAGATGGACCCAACATCAATCAAGGATGAGACCTAAGGCACGACCTAGCAAACAGCTGGCAAACTATTTTTAAAATCCAATTTAAAATTGTGTATGTGTAAGCCCCAGTGTATTTCTCTGGGGGATTCTATCTTTCAAGTGGAAATTTTTTTAAGTCAAATAAGGTAATCTCTATTTTGATTCCCATCAAACCCAAGTGCAGGGCCCTGCGGCCTAGGGTAAGTGCTAATCCACTTTAAGCACAGGCAAGTCGGAGCTTGGGAGCCAGGGCGACTCCAGGACCCAGAGAGAAAGGTCAGGACTGCTGATATTTATTGTGTTAACACTGTTAGTGTGTGTTTGGCTTTGTCTGGTAGAAGAGAAGAAATAGAAGATATGAGTTATGGCTGTGGACGTGGGGGAGAGCGAGGCTTCGGGGATCTGCCCGAATGCTGTTCAGCTTCCTAAATCTTGGACTCTTGCTAGCCCCTTTCCAAGAAAAAAAAAAAAAATCAAGCATTCGGAAGAAATAGGAGTGAGGAGAGAGGAGGGTGCCCGGGCAGGGAACAGAGCAGAGAAAGCGAGAGGGAGGGCAGAGAGGGGTGGGGACTCAGCTCGCCAGCACTTCACAAGGCCTGCTTGTCTAACTCAGGCCACTGTCTTTTTGGTGATTCTGCAGTTGCCAAGCCTCGGCCTCAGGCGCCACTGGTGAGATAAAGCATCTTGTCCCAGGGCCAGCCACATAGCTTATCCTGCGAGGATGACAGCATTTTGCTTCCCCTGACAAACACCTTTTGCATTCAGCCAATCAGATTTATTTGTCTGCGCTTTTCTTCTTTCTGAGGCCTAAACTGGATGGATACATCTAGAAAAAGGATTTCCACATTTTTATTTCCCCCCAGGTACTTTCTAAATTTCATTGCTCCTACCTCACTCTTTTTGTCTCAAACAAATAAACAAACTTTAGGATAACCCAAAATGACCCTTGGCTGCCTGAAGGGTCAGGCCTGTTGTGGCCACAGCCCTGGCCAGAGTCATCATCCAAGCAGGTGAAAAGTTTTTGTTTTTTTTAAATTAATTTATTTACTTTTGGCTGCATTGGGTCTTCATTGCTGTGTGCGGGCTTTAGTTGGAGCGAGCGGGGGCTATTCTTCATTGCAGTGAGTGGGCTTCTCATTGTGGTGGCTTCCCTTGTTGCGGAACATGGGCTCTAGGTGCTCAGGCTTCAGCAGTTGTGGCATGCGGGCTCAGTAGCTGTGGCTTGTGGGCTCTAGAGTGCAGGCTTAGCAGTTGTGGTGCACGGGCCCAGTTGCTCCACAGCATGTGGGATCTTCGCGGACCAGGGCTCGAACCTGTGTCTCCTACATTGGCAGGCGGATTCTTAACCACTGTGCCACCAGGGAAGCCCCCAGGTGAAAGTTTTGAGTCATTGGAAGGAGACATATCCTGGGGTGGAAAGGAGACGGTCCCAGCCAGGCGAGGTGGGCCTGGAGTGGAAGGAAGCTCCAGACAGAAACACCTAATAATTTGTTTGCTGTGATGGGACCCAGGGTGGTTCTGCAGGAGGCTGCTCTCAGGAAGGACAGTTCTAGGAAGAAGGAGGGGAATAAGGCAGGGAGCCAAGTCAGAGGAGGGCTTTTCAGATAAACCACGAGCCTATAAATATAACTTCCCAGGGCTCAGCAATTGCTAGTGTCTGCAGCCATGAAGTGATCACAGTTTCACCAGGCAGCTCATGCTCAAGTCTCATCCTTTAAAAAGCCGTTTTTTTTTTTAAAGTTTATCTTTTGGATAACTTTAAAAAAAAATTAATTAATTTATTTTTGGATGCATTAGGTCTTCATTGCTGCGCGTGTGCTTTCTCTAGTTGCAGTGAGTGGGGGCTACTCTTCGTTGCGGTGCATAGGCTTCTCATTGTGGTGGCTTCTCTTGTTGAGGAGCACGGGCTCTAGGCATGTGGGCTTCAGCAGTTGTGGCACATGGGCTCAGCAGTTGTGGCATGTGGGCTCAGTAGTTGTGGATCGCGGGCTCTAGAGCACAGGCTCAGTAGTTGTGGCGCACAGGATTAGTTGCTCCACAGCGTGTGGGATCTTCCCGGACCAGGGCTCGAACCCATGTCCCCTGAATTGGCAGGGAAGCCCTGAAAAGCCATTCTTGTATAGAACTAATGGATAGCAAACCCTCAGCACATGTCAGGCCCTGATATATGGTAACTGCTCTCTAAATACAAGCCAATATCATGATTATTATTGAGCAGAAAGCTGCCTTTCCCAAATATTTAGCCACTGGCCCAGTGCTGTCTTTAAAAGCAACCAGGGTACTTCTCTGGTGGCACAGTGGTTAAGAATCCGCCTGCCAATGCAGGGGACATGGGTTTGAGCCCCGGTCCAGGAAGATCCGACATGCCGTGGAGCAACTAAGCCAAAATAAATAAATAAATAAATAATAATAAATAAATAAATTTTAAAAATAATAATGCTGTAAAGAATAAATAAAAAATAAAATAAAAGCAACCAGGTCCATGTCTGATCCTCTTTGTTCTCGTTTCCTCAATAAACATCTTCAGTTCCTTCCAGCAGATCTGATACAGCATAGCTTCCAGACACACCACCATGGTTGCCCTCAATAGACAATTAGAATTATCAGTGGCCCCTTAAAACATTTTAAACATGGTACCCAGGCTTGAATCTAATATCTCAGTTATTATCTGACCATCCAAGAATATAGTGGAAAAGTACTCCTTAAATTCTCTTACCTGTTCATACACAAATCATTATGCTAAGCATGCAGGAAATGCTGGAGATTCGAAAATAAATACAACATAGTGCCTGCGATTTGCAATTGCCCCAAATGGGGCTACTTATCATCGTACTTGAATGGATCAATAAATCATGGTCTATTCACACAATAGAATATTACATGGCAATGAAAATGAACTACCTACAACTGCATGCAACAATATGGATGACTCTCACAGATGCGATGATCAAGAATGCCAGACACAGGGGCTTCCCTGGTGGCGCAGTGGTTGAGAGTCCGCCTGCCGATGCAGGGGACGTGGGTTCGTGCCCCGGTCTGGGAGGATCCCACATGCTGCGTTGCGGCTGGGCCCGTAAGCCATGGCCACTGAGCCTGCGCGTCTGGAGCCTGTGCTCCGCAAGGGGAGAGGCCACAACAGTGAGAGGCCCGCGTACCGCAAAAAAAAAAAAAAAAAAAAAAAAGCCAGACACAAAAGAGTAAGTACTAGTTTTGATTTATTTTTTTAAATTTACAAAAACAGCTGAAGCTATTCTATGCTGTTAAAAGACTGGACAGTGGTTCCCCTGAGGAGGGAGATGGAGTGCATAAGAGAACACATTATTGCTATAATGCTCAGTTTCTATATCTGGGGGCTAAGTGCATGAACACATTCAGTTTGTGAAAACTCTGTGAGCTATACATTTACAACATGTGCATTTTTTCTGCTTGACTGTTACATATTAATAAGAGGTTAATGGGGGGAAATAGCATGCATAGGACCAGGTTAATTGGAGGAGACAGAGAGTGAGATAACTTTGGTTCCACAAGGTAGATGTGGTGATAGAGAAATATACAATGTGTGTTACAGCCATACAGACAGAAGAAGGAGCAAGCAGCTGAGGCTCAGGGATGGAATAGGGTCAGTGAGATCTCCTGGAGGGACTCTAGAACTAAACAGGAGCTGAACATCATTCTCTGAGACTGAATACCAGGAAAGAAAGTAAATCTTGTTTTAGATACACTTATAGAGAGAGGGCTGAGATGTTAAAGGCACTCACCCCTGAGGGCCTCGTTTGTTCCCTGAAGTAGAAAGGCAAGATAGGCCACAAAGATGAGAGTGGAAGTGAAATGTGAGAAATGAACATGGTGACAGTTTAGAATAACTGGGGAATGAGAGCCAGAGCCAACCAAGGATAAGTAGAAATAATTTGATGGGTGGTACAGGGAGAGCCCATCAGAGCTACAGACCGTGAACTTGGAGTGGGGCCATTCTCACTGGTGGGTGGCCTTTTCAAGAGCATAAACAGAAAGTTCAGGGTAGCTTAAAAATTCAGCCATTGTGTCTGGCCAGGAACAGAGAACATCAGTTGTGTGTGACCCCACTCCCTCCAGTTTTCCTCTCACAGCTCTGATCGTTTCTCAGCCTCACTGAGGGTTCCTCTTCCTCTACCCAACACTTAAGGATAGGTGATCTCTAGAGTCCAACTTTGAACCTGGCCTTTTTTTTGGTCTACCCAAATCCTAAGTTTCAACTACTACTGGTTGTCGATCTGATGTGTTCCATCTCCAGCTCAGAATTCTCCGAGCTCCATCCCTATATGTCTACTCAACGTGATCAAATTCAACATGTTCATCAACTCAGCACGTTCACAACTGAACTCATTATTTTCTTGCCCACGCTCTTCCATCTCTATCCCTCTCCTTCCTTCTGAGTGTTTCCTTGGACAGCATCACCATCCACTCAGTTGCCCAAAGCAGATGCCTCGGCCCCCTCATCCTCCTTATCCGATCAGGCATCAAGACCATCAGTCTCCAGGACTTCCCTGGTGGCCCAGTGGGTAAAACTCCACGCTCCCAATGCAGGGGCCTAGGTTCAATCCCTGGCCAGAGAACTAGATCCCGTGTGCATGCCACAACGAAAAAATTTGCATGCCGCAACTAAGAGTCCACATGCCGCGACTAAGAAACCCGCATACTGCAACTAAAGCCCTTAGTGCTGCAACTAAGACCCAGTGCAGCCAAAATAAATAAATATTTTTTTAAAAAAGACCGTCAGTCTCCCTTTTTAATAACTCTCCTGTCTGAGGCAGTGTCTCCACCCCCGCCATCACTTTCTCAGTTTGGGCCCCGCTCTGTTGCAAAAGCCTTTGACCAGTCCCCCTGACTCTAGTCTCATATCTCCTCTCCATCCTCCAGCCCGCTGCCCTGGTGACCTTCCTAAAACCCAAACGATTGGTCACAATGCTTTCATTAATGCAGCTAAAACAAGACAGTCCTGTGTCAGGACAAACCATAATCTCCCAACTAAGGGATCCCTCTTCTCCTTCTTCTTTATCCCTCCACGTTCCTTGTCCGTTTCTAAAATATTTATTATTTTAAAAGTCTTGTATTCACATAGTATTAAAAAAATCAAATAGTATAGAAAAGCATCAAATAAAAGGCAGAAGTTATCTTTTCCTCCTGCCAACCCCCAGAACCATTCTCCAAAAGTTACCACCACTTCTTATGTACCCTTCCTGAAAGAAAAAGTCTGCATATATCTATTTTTTAATTTAACACAAATGAGATCACATTGCTGTGCACACTGGTTTATTTTTTTAAACAAAACACATCTAGAAGATCTTTCCATGCCAGTATATACAGGTCTACCTCATGTTTTAATGATTGCATACTTTTCCATTACGTGGGTGTATTTAACTTATCCCCTGCTGATGGATGTCTAGGTGCTTTCCAGTTTCTTTGTTATTACCGACAATGTTGCAGTGAACATCCTTGTACATAATTTTGGCATAACTTTGCCAGTATATTCCTAGGGCAAATCTCTAGCAGTAGAATTTCTAAGTCACTGAGAATAGGCATTCAAAATGTAGACAGACATTGCTGAATTGCCCTCCAGGAGAGCTGAATCTGTTTATGCTCCCAGGACTAGTGTATGAGGGTGCCTATTTCCCCATAATCTTGTGAACACTGGGCATTACCAAACTTTTGTTTACCAACCTGATGGATGACAAATGGAATCTCATTGTTTTGTGATGCATTTCTTTTAACTACGAGTGAGGGTGAATACATGTCTATTACATGTCTATTCGCTATTTGTGTTTCTAGTAGATTGTTCACATCCTCTGCCTATTTGGTGGTTAGTTTGAGTCTGGGTGCGTGAACCGTTGTCTCTCCCAGGGAAGTTAATAGATTGATAGAACTCCATGAATTTCAACTTTGCCCAAATAGGAGCCTCAAACAATCGAAGACTGAGCGGTCCCTGAAAGTTTAAGTAAGGATCTACTCCTGAAGTTTTCTGTCCAGTGATGCTTGGCCCAGTCAGCTGACCACACCTTACTTCTTATGCAAGCATCACCCCAAAAAGAAGCCGCATATCTATCAGCAAATCATTTCCATTCCCTTTTCCTCTCAGGTCCTGGACACCATTAATCTACTTTCTGACTCTATAGATTTTCCTATTCTGAATATTTCATATAAATAAAATCATAATATGTGATCCTTTGTGACTGGCTTCTTTCACTTAGCATAATGTGTTCAAGGTTTGTCCACACTGAAGTATGTATCAGTATTTATTTCTTTTTTATGGCCAAATAATATTCTATTGTATGGATATACCACATTCTGTTTATTATTGATAGACATTTGGTTTGTTTCCAACTTTTAGCTATTATGGAAAAACTGCTATGAACATTCATGTACTAGTTTTTGTGTGAACATATGTTTCAGCTCTCTTGGGTATATATCTAGGAGTGGAATTGCTGGGTCATACGATCATCCTATGTTTAACTTTTTGAGAAACTACCAACCTGTTTTCCATAGTATCTGCACCATTTTACATTTTCACCAGCAATATATGAGTGTTCCAATTTCTCCACATCATTCTCAACACTTGTTATTATGTCTCTTTTATTATAGCCATGCTAGTGGGCATGAAGTGGTATCTCACTGTTTTGATTTGCATTTCTCTAATGACTAATGATTTAGACCATATTTTCATGTGCATATTGGACATTTGTGATCTTCTTTGGAGAAATGTTTATTCAAATCCTTCGCCTATTTAAAAGTTAGATTTCTTGTTTTTTTATTGTTGAGGTGTAAGAGTTCTTTGTATATCCCGGATACTAGACCCTTGTCAGTTATATGATTTGTAAATATTTCCTCCCACTCTGTGGGTTGTCTTTTCACTTTGTTGACAGTTTCCTTTAATGCAGAAAGGTTTTTAATTTTGATGAAGTCTAACTTATCAATTTTTACTTTGGTTGCTTGTGTTTTTGGTGTTGTATATAAGAAACCATCGCCTAGGGACTTCCCTGGTGGTGCAGTGGTTAAGAATCCACCTGCCAATGCAAGGGACACGGGTTCAAGCCCTGGTCCGGGAAGATCCCACATGCCACGGAGCAACTAGGCCCGTGTGCCACAACTACTGAGCCTGCGCTCTAGAGCCTGTGAGCCACAACTACTGAGCCCATGTGCCACAATTACTGAAGCCCACGTGCCTAGAGCCCGTGCTCCACAACAAGAGAAGCCACCACAATGAGAAGCCCATGCACCACAACAAAGAGAGCCCCCACTCGCTGCAACTAGAGAAAGCCCCGCTGCAGCAACGAAGACCCAACACAGCCAAAAATAAACAAATAAATAAATTAATTTAAAAAAAAAAAGAAACCATTGCCTAATCCAAGACAATGTAGATTTACTCCTACGTTTTCTTTTAGGAGTTGTGTAGATTTAACTCTTACATATATATCTTTGATCCATTTTGGGTTAATTTTTCTATAGGGTGTGAGGTAGGGGCCCAGTTTCATTCATTTGCGCGTGGCTATCCAGTTGTCCCAGCACCATTTGTTGAAAAGACTATTCTTTCCCCCTTGAATGATCTTGGCACCTTTTTGAAAATCAATTGACCATATGGGGACTTCCATGGTGGCCCAGTAGATAAGACTCCACACTCCCAATACAGCGGGCCCGCATTTGATCCCTGGTCAAGGAACTAGATCCCACATGCACGCCACAACTAAGAGCTCACATGCTGCAACTAAGGAGCTGGTGAGCTGCAACTAAGGAGCCCGCCGGCCGCTACTAAGACCCCATGCAACCAAATAGATAAATAAATATTTTAAAAAAAGAAAGTCAACTGACCATAGATGTATGGGGTTTATATCTGGACTCTCACTCCTATTCCTCCAAACTTTCCTTAATGTGCTTTGTTACTTTTATACATATATATATATATTTACACATATTAAAAAAAAATAAGCCTAAAAAGTAACTGTAAAGAGGAAGGGATAGCTGTATTCATGCTCAGCTCCCAAGAGGAAAACCTACATGGGGTCCACTTACTATTAGACACTGTCTTTTGTGATTTGGTTGCTTAGAACAAGAGCAAAAGCTGAGAGTTATACAAGTCTTCAAAACCGACTCCCTCCAGTTTATGTGCTCCCAAGTGTGTCTGAGGGAACGTCAGGAGGGAAGCATGGCAGGAGGCCAAGGGGAGAGGGTCAGAGCCTGGCAGTGTCATTGGTGGCAGCAGTGGGCCAGAGTCCAAAAAGAGGGCAGAGTCTGTACACACCAGGCCACATCTACAAGGCGTGGTTTGTGAGAGATGGCTCTCAAGGCCCAGCCAGAGTCCAGAAACCATGAATTTAGTCCAATCTCCAATTCTCAATCCAAAGGAATGCCTAGGGCAATATCTCTGGAATAGATACTGTGGAATAGGATATATCAGAACACTGTAACTTAGGCTGGGACTGTGGGCAGTATCCAGGGTGTGTGTGGGGGGCGGGGTTAGGGGGGAGGGATCGAGGGAGAGAGAATGAGAGAGAGCAGTCTATTTTGTAAAGTTTGTATATTTAAAAAAAATTAAAATTCGGTGGTCTCCCTAGGGACAAATGACTTCAAAGGACCAATTAATGGAGCATGGTGGGGGGCTGTCCTTTTCAAAGAGGGCTCTGCAGTGGTGCTGGCACCTCAGAAGCAGGTTGTCTGGTATTTGGGACCTTCCCATGAAACCTGTGCCATAGAAAATGCCTACTCTACCTGGGGAGGCTAGGCTGACTGGACTGAAGCAGGTTCCTCCACCACACTCCACACCCTAGAGATAACTCACTTTCATTGTTGCTGTTAATATTATTTTTAACTTACAGAAATAAGTGTTGCAAATTTTTACAATTTTAAATAACACAGGAGTGAATACAGGAAAAGCATAAATCTCACCCCACAGAAGTAGCTGCTATAAAGTTTGGTGCTTAGACTCCTAGTATTTATTCTATGAACCCAAACATATTTTATATATATATATAAATGTGTATATATATATACACACACACACACACACATTTGTACTTACACATATGCAATAATTTTTACAAAGATGAAAATTGTTTCAATTTTTTTTATACAGAAGAATATCACAGACCTATTTTCAATCCATACATATAATTGTACCTCATTCTTTTTATTTTTAAATTTTATTTATTTTTTACTTAGTTTTATTTTTGGCTGCGTTGGATCTTCGTCGCTGTGAGTGGGCTTTCTCTAGTTGCGGCGAGTGGGGGCCGCTCTTCGTTGCAGTGCGCAGGCTTCTCACTGCAGTGGCTTCTCACATTGCAGAGCACGGGCTCTAGGCGCGCAGGCTCTGTAGTTGTGGTGCGTGGGCTTAGTTGCTCCACGGCATGTGGGATCTTCCTAGACCAGGGCTTGAACCCGTGTCCCCTGCATTGGTAGCTGGATTCTTAACCACTGTGCCACCAGGGAAGCTCCTCATTCTTTTTAATAGCTGCATAGTATTCCATTGTGAATGAATGAATGAACAATTTTTCAATTTCCCTGCTAGTATCCATTTAAGCTCTTTCCATATTTTTGCTATTACAAAAAATGCTGATATAAACACACACAACATAGTTACACATCAAATGCTAATATTTCTTCAGAATAGGTTGATAATAAAAACAAAAATAAACAAATGGGACCTAATGAAGCTTAAAAGCTTTTGCACAGCAAACGAAAACATAAACAAGACAAAAAGACAACCCTCAGAATGGGAGAAAATATTTTCAAATGAAGCAACTGACAAAGGATTAATCTCCAAAATTCACAAGCATCTCATGCAGCTCAATATCAAAAAAACAAACAACCCAATCCAAAAATGGGCAGAAGACCTAAATAGACATTTCTCCAAAGAAGATATACAGATTGCCAACAAACACATAAAAGGATGCTCAACATCACTAATCATTAGAGAAATGCAAATCAAAACTACAATGAGGTTATCACCTCACACCAGTCAGAATGGCCATCATCAAAAAATCTACAAACAATTAATGCTGGAGAGGGTGTGGAGAAAAGTGAACCCTCCTGCACTGTTGGTGGGAATGTAAATTGATACAGCCACTATGGAGAACAGTATGGAGGTTCCTTAAAAAACTAAAAATAGAACTACCATACAACCCAGCAATCCCACTACTGGGCATATACCCTGAGAAGACCATAATTCAAAAAGAGTCATGTATCACAATGTTCATTGCAGCTCTATTTACAATAGTCAGGACATGGAAGCAATCTAAATGTCCATTGGCATATGAATGGATAAAGAAGATGTGGCACATATATACAATGGAATGTTACTCAGCCATAAAAAGAAACAAAATTGAGTTATTTGTAGTGAGGTGGATGGACCTAGAGTCTGTCATACAGAGTGAAGTAAGTCAGAAAGAGAAAAACAAATACCGTATGCTAACACATATATATGGAATCTAAAAAAAAAGGTTCTGAAGAACCTAGGGGCAGGACAGGAATAAAGACGCAGATGTAGAGGATGGACTTGAAGACACAGGGAGGGGGAAGGGTAAGCTGGGACGAAGTGAGAGAATGGCATGGACATATATACACTACCAAATGTAAAATAGATAGCTAGTGGGAAGCAGCCGCATAGCACAGGGAGATCAGCTCGGTGCTTTGTGTCCACCTAGAGGGGTGGGATAGGGAGGATGGGAGGGAGACGCAAGAGGGAGGGGATATGGGGATATATGTATATATATAGGTGACTCACTTTGTTATAAAGCAGAAACTAACACACCATTGTAAAGCAATTATACTCCAATAAAGATGTTAAAAAAATAAAATAAACAAAAACTCAAAAAAATAAAAAGAATAGGTTTCTAGAGGTGGGACTGCAGGTTACTAGGGAATGTAAATTTAAATTCATGAGATACTATAAAGGATTCTTAACTTGTAGTATATGGTTGAGCTTCAGCAATTACATATTCAATTATGTGTGTGTGAGTATATGTGCTGCATATTTCTACGGAGAGATTCCCAGCTTTCTGCAGACCTACAAAAAGGGTTATGAACCACTGTGCTGCAGGGAGCTGGCATTTCCCTGTGGCTCTGGACCACAAGCATTGAATTTGCAGGTTTTGAGCAATTTAACTGAGCAGGAACTTGTCCAGCAAGGGCCACTTCCTGTCCAGGTCCAGGGTCACCTGCAAGGAGAGCAAATAGTGGCATCCACCAAAATGTCTTGCCCCTAGAGTAAAGGTGAAGCGCCACAGACACATAGTCCTGTGTTCCTGGATGGTGCTTAGGCTCAATTTGATGAGCTATGTCTGGTCAGCTGGTGTTCTTGGATCTCAGGTTGGGAGGCCCTCTCCATACCGCCTATAGCTTCATCTCTAGGAAGTGAGGGCAGTGGCCAGCCTCCAATCTGCTTCACCACCCCTCCTCGCCTGTGTTGCTCCCACATCCAGGGTCCAAAAGCCCAGCCAAGTGGGACTATTCCCTGTCAGGCTATTCCCAGAGACTCAGGTCTATAGTAGTCCACACACGGGGGTCTTACACCCTGCAGGGCTGTGGGCTTCATCAGGGAAGACTTTTAGGGACTTACAAGTTCATCCCAATCCTCAGAGACTGAAAGCATGGCTGCCTTCCAGACAGGGCACAACTTGGACCCTGACTTTTGAACTGCAGCGTTAACTATAACTTTGTGATGTTTCCAATAGCTTAGTGGTTCTCAACTGGGGAGCCCATTTTCAGTTGTCATAACCTGTGGGGGTGGGTTGCTACTGGCATCTAGTGGGTAGAGGCCAGGGATACTGCTACACGTCCTATAGTGCACAGAATAGTGCCCTACAACAAAAAATTACCCAGCACAAAATGTCACTGCCACCAAGGTTGGAGAAACCCTGCAAAATATCTGATTAATAGCATCTACACGCTATTTTGGACTGGAGAGTCATTACAGTATTGATATTCCACATGCTACCTGGACTTGGCTCACATGAAGTTTCTGCTTTCGCAATCACCTTTACGTAAACTTAGAGAAATCTATTTCTTTCTTTTCTTTTTTTTAAATTGAAGTATAGTTGATTTACAATGTTGTGGAGAAATCTATTTCTAAACAATCTGAGGATGAATTCTTGGAATACCCTTTCTTCTCAAACGGATCTAGGTAGATGTTCTTCAAATTTCTATGGCTTTTTAACTCCAAAAATAATTTTTTAAAATGATATGCTATAAGCATATTTTTAAGTAGACAGCTAAAGGTATTCACCATTAAGAAATGGTTGAAAGGTTGTATCTTTCAACACATTGTAAATATTGGCATTTAAAATATAATAAGCCATCACTCTTAAGTAGATCCAATGGAATCTAAATATCACAGGGTTAATACCCACTATCATTCATTTAAAAATAATGAACAATCTGGGACTCCCTGGCAGTCCAGTGGTTAGGACTCTGCACTTTCACTGCTGAGGACCTGGGTTCGACCCCTGGTCAGGAAACTAAGATCCCACAAGCTGTGTGGTGTGGCCAAAAAAAATTAAAAATAGACATAATGAACAATAAATAAATAAAAATAAAAAGTACATGAACAGGGCTTCCCTGGTGGCGCAGTGGTTAAGAATCCGCCTGCCAATGCAGGGGACACAGGTTCGAGCCCTGGTCCGCGGGAAGATCCCACATGACTTGGAGCAACTAAGCCCGTGCGCCACAACTACTGAGCCTGCACTCTAGAGCCCGCAAGCCACAACTACTGAGCTCGCGTGCTGCAATTACTGAAGACTGCATGCCTAGAGCTTGTGCTCTGCAACAAGAGAAGCCACCGCAATGAGAAGCCTGCGCACCGCAACAAAGAGTGGCCCCCGCTTGCCTCAACTAGAGAGAAAGCCTGCATGCAGCAATGAAAACCCAACACAGACAAAAATAAATAAATAAAATAAATAAATTCATTTAAAAAAAAACAAAGTACGTGAAAAATTCTTCTTTAATAGTGCAAAAATTTGTATTATTTCTTTTTCTCTGTGACCTCCAATCTACTTCCCCAGCAGAATTTTATACTAGTGTAATATATTTTATATTTTATCTTGAAAGTCTTTTATTGATCACCCTATCACCTATTCTGTACCAAAATATGCATATAAATTGAAATACATATATCAGAAAATGTTTATTATAAGTCTCAGCAAAATTTCCTTTGGCTTGACTTACTAATAATCAGTAAACGACTGATCAAAGTAAATATATTCTAATTTTTTATAATTATCAATCAAAAAAGGAAAAACATATAAACACACATGTGTGTATGTATACTAGTTTAAAATCCATGAAAGAATATTACTTATTGCTAGAAAGAGACAGGGTTCATTACTGATCTATTTTTCATTTTTATAGGTATAAGCACTGAGCAACCTTGTTTATATAAATAAGTAAATAGTTAGGGAAGGGACTTTGTTAGAGCAATTTTACTAAATGTCTTTAACTCTTTCTGAGTTAAATGCCCCAAAACAACAAACAATCAAAAGCCACATAAGGATCAATCATCAGAAAAACGAAAGCTCCACTAAAGGCCAAACTAATGGGGGAGCTAGAGACGGAGCTTCCTGTTATTTAGATTCCTCCTTCTACCCTCCCCTCCTCCACACGTCTTGTTTTTCCCAAACTCACTATACAAATGAATTAATTCATTTCCCTATCAATGAGGTTAAGTATCATTTCGTACGTTTGCATTTCCTCCTGGGTGAATTACTCACTTATACTCTTTTTCCTAGTTTTCATGGGCTATTTGTCATTTTCCCATCAATTGGTACTAAGCCTTTGTCTGTCATATGCATTGCAAATGTTTTCTTCTATTGTTTGCCTTTGGATTTTACTTGCACAGTAATTTTTCATTTTTATGTAGTTAAGTCTATCAGTCTTTTTTTTTCCTTTGTGGTTTCTAGATATTCTCCTACCCTTCTCATACTTCTCACGTGAAGTTTTGACAGCCATTTGGAAAGTAATCTGACTGTAACTACTAACGTAAAAATGTACATATCCTTTGTCTCAGCAATCCCACTTTGAGACATCTCTTCCACAAAAATAAAAACACTGCTTCAGGGCTTCCCGGGTGGCGCAGTGGTTAAGAACCTGCCTGCCAACACAGGGGACACGAGTTCGAGCCCTGGTCCGGGAAGATCCCACATGCTGCGGAGCAACTAAGCTCACGTGCCACAACTGCTGAAGCCCGCGCATCTAGAGCCTGTGCTCCACAACAAGAGAAGCCCGTGCACTGCAACCAAGAGTAGCCCCCGCTTGCTGCAACCAGAGAAAGCCCGCACCCAGTAACGAAGACCCAGTGCAGCCAAAAAATATATAAAAAAAAAACAACAACAAAAAAACACTGCTTCACAAAAGTATATGTACAAAGATGTTACCTTCATCAGCATTGCGTGTATGGCAAAAATGAGAAACAACTTGAATACCAACCATTAAGGCAACAGTTGAATGAATTGTATGGAGTCACAATATAGTATGTTTTACTGTTATTAAAAAGAATGATTTTGCAGAACAATGTGAATGTTCTTAATGTCACAGAACTGTATACTTTAAAATGGTAAATGTTATGTTTATTTTATCAGAAATTTTTTAAAAGAGAAAAAAAAATAGAATGATTTCTATCTCTATATAGTGTCCTGGAGAAATGGCCATGAAAATTGATAAGAGAAAAATCCATGTTTCAGGTAAATGTGTGTGTGTGTGCGTGCGCGTGCATGTTTATAGAAAAAGGTATGGAAGGATACAAACCAAATTTTATAGTTAATTACCTCAGGGAGTGTGAAGTATCTATCCTATGACTTGTAGCAAGGAACATAAATTTAGAGCTCAGATCCAATTTCAAGTCCACTACTGATTTGGTGTGTGACCTGGGAGAATTACATGTTAGTTCCTTCATGTACAAAATAGGAAGAGAAATAATATATGCCTCACTGGAATTGTTGTGAGGCACAGATATTAGAAAAGTGCCTGTCACGATAAATTATAGATGTCGTCATCATTATATTATTGTCTCCTTCAGTGTCTTCTTCATTGTACCCTATGCATTCTTCCATCCCTCTCTACCTACTGGGATTGTTAAAAGATCTGATTATCAGGAGAGAAAAACAGAGAAACAAAAACAGATTACAAGAAGCCTAACACTGAGGGGATTCACATAGTACTTGTTTCAGAACCCACTAGAGCTAGTTTGCTTCTGAGGCCATGTCTGAGCTTTGGCCCTAAAGAACTGGCACAATTTTGGAGACGTCTGGCCTAGATTTCTTTCTTCTTGTCCTGTCATCACATAGAAGGTAGTCTGGAAAGCTTAGGAGCTCTCTTCTCAACATCTCCACACTTTACTATTGCTTTCTGATATACCTAGTGTCATCTCCCTCTGTTTTCCTGTCAAATCAACAGCTTCTTGCACTGCACATGCTTTCTCTTACTGGTACTCTCTCCTTAACTGGCAGATGGATAAGACCTGGAGTCATCATATTTGCTGAGTCCCACACACCAGTTTATCCAATACCAACCTTGCCTCTTTCATGGAACTACTGCCACATTAACGTTCTTTGGTTTGAGATCCGGAGGCTTTAGGCGATTCGATTTTTTTCTATGTGTTTTGCAACATTTCACATTCAACAAATCTCATTCGTGTTAAATATGAAATAAACCAATAACTCCTCCTAGTTTATTTCAGCCTTAGGGCACTAATGTATGGAATCAGATACCTCATTCCTCTCAGAACAGGATGACGATGAGCTTCCCTGTTAGTAAAGAGCTCTCAGGGTTTTAAATTATAACGCTGGTGACTAAAACAACGCGGTGGCTCTTTTCATTGATTTTACATGATCCCCAGGGTTTCTCATTTCTCCGCTTCTTTGTGCCATCCCTTATATTTACTCATCCTTTCCTTGTGTCTCTTTCCCTTTCTCCCTCTCTTCTCTCTCCCTCTCCTCCAACAAACATTCTTAAGCACCTTCTGTGTGTCAGGCTCTCAGCAACAAAGCCTGAGCAAAACGGACCACCTTCTTATTGTCATGGAGCTTACAAATCTAATTGGGAGTTGAGACATTCATCAAATAGTCACCAAATCTGTATTTCAAAGAGCACTGAGTGCCATGTAGGAAAACACAGGACCCTGTGAGAAATCTGTGTAGGTGAAGATTTCGTCCAGAAAGAGGCAGCTGAAGGCTACATCCAGGAGTGGCAGCTGAGCTGGGTGGGAAGGATGGGGAGGAATTAGCCAGGCATCTCCCCTCATTTAGAGCTATGGGTGGGCAGAGACCAAGACTGTCATGGCACCAGTACTGGGTCTGCTTGACAGAAACGCTTGTAAATATTTGTGGGAGGAAGGGACAATGTGAAACATATAAATCAATGAAAATGTGCTTTGTTTTGAGCATAATCAATTAAGAAATTTAACTGTTAATAGTCAAAAGAATGCAAAGTAGAAGACAAAAAGGAGAGAGTGGCACAAGATGAGGTTAAAGAAGTAGCAGCCAAATCACACTGAGGCCTTTAAGGGTACGTAGGGATTTTGGTCTCTATTCTAACAGCAACTGGAAGCCACCGAAGGGTTATTTTTTACAGCTAACTATTATGTGCTGGATACTGTGCTAAAGACTTTGCTTGCATGATTTTGTTTAATTCTTGATGCAATCCTATGAGAGTATGATTATTACCCCAGTTTTACAGACTGAGGACCCTGAGGAGTAGAGAGGGTTAGTTGTTTGCCCAACACTGTTAATAAGTGGCAGAGGCTTGACTCCAAAACCCCTACCCTTAACCATTAAATTACATATGCTAAGAACAAGAATGAGTAGGTAAGCAAGTATGAACAGCTGATTCTAATCTCCTTGGCAGGAACAACCCCATGTGGAGTTGTTAGCATAGGGGTATCAGGGTTTAATGACCTAATCATTGAATTTAATCTCCTTGCTCTGACTCCATATTAATCAAATAACTTTACATTCTAGCTTCCCCTATAGATTTTTCTGCTGGAAGATAATGCACTGAGCAGCCTACACATGCAATTTGTTTCAGCTGGGAATTTTATTCCACATTGTAAGTTAACAAATTGGCATTCTGCTTAAAAAAAAAAAGTGAACTACTCTAAAACAAACAAGAAATGATTAACGTCTTACACAGTTATTTTTCCATAAGTTAGTTTGAAAAACAGAAACAAATATAAACATCTATATTGTCTCTTTTGTGATTTAGTTGGAGGCTGTCCTTTTCTTGTTCCCTGCTTTGAAGGACCATGGATGCGGTCATAAAGTCTAGAGATGGGCCCTTTTTTAACGTTCTTTGTGAAAGCCCCAAGCACAGCCCAAGTGCTTCCATTGTTTCCCAATCAGCAAACCCACCTTTCCTCCCGCAAGCCGCGGAGAGGACTGTTCTTCCGAATTCACCTAATTCTCTGAGCGGTAAGCAGCTGGAGGCTGCTGCGAGGGGTCTTATTCATCTCCCCAGGGTAGCGTGCATCCTATCCTAGGAGCAGGCGGTCTCCTAATAACATCATTAAACCCGAAGTTCATGCGCTCGGGGCCACCGCGACAGCAGCAGCCCCCCGGCCCCGGCCCTGCACCAAGTCCGAAGCCCCTGTGCGGGACGGAAGTGACACCGGCCCACCCGCCACTTGTGGGCTCCTTCCAAACGGAGAGCCAGGAAATCGGTCCCCGACTCCCGGCTCCTCGTTGGCTCAAGTTTGGTTTTGTTCTTTTCCCTTCTCTTCCTATAATTCCTTTAAATGGGCAAACCTGGCACAAACGCAGGTGGACATTTTAAAGTGAAAGCTTCAGGAAACAGACCATCACCTTGCCAAGAGATCTGCTGAATCACATACAAGGGCGTAAACGGGGCTCCCCCCACCCCAATATTCAACAGTCTCTTGAACAGAAGACTGAAATCATACTCTAAACATCGACTTTTTTCCTCCTCCAAGATAGTAAAGTCAGCGAATGCAAGGTGAGCCTTGTGAGCAGCCTCCTTTCTTGGAGAAAAGGCTGGAGCCAAGGGGCCGAGCGCGGCCTCCACCGTAGGGTCCACAAAGAGTGAGGGCCTCTCTCAGAAACTGTAGCGCTGGGGGCGGAAGGGGGACGGCAATCGTTGAAATCGATGACAGAACTCTCTTTATTCCGCTTTTCGGCCATTTTCACCACAGAACCATTAACCAAGAAATTGCCAGCAACTAGACGGCCCCCCGCAGGGCTGCCAGCCGCCGGCTGCGCTCAGGGCGAGGATGCACAAGGCCGTGCGAAGGATCGTACGCTGACCAGCCAAGATGGCCACTTTCACGTGGCTGTGGGCCACTGGCTCCCTGTCACCCGGGCATCCCCAGGCAGGGCAGCCGGAAAGACCCTCGGGGAGAGCCAGAGGACAAAACCCCCGACGATTCCCGCCGCCCCCGCTGGGGGACGCGACCTAGCGGCCAGGTAGCCCGGCCAACGGTCGGAAGGGAGGTGCCATTGTCACAGCACAGGGGAGCAGGCCCATAAAGCCCTTGTCTCTCTTCCTTCCACGTCGAACACGGAAGCATACAACGACCCAGTATATTGCCTTTCCCCTCACCCCTTATTAGTGCTTAAGATGGCGAATATTCGCAAGAGGGGCGCGTTACCTCCGCTCCCTTCCCCCTGCCTGGCAGAATGGTTCGGTCGAGCTCCCCTCGGTGGACCGCCCCTTCCCCTCCCCCGTCCCCGCGCGAGTGGCGCATTGGCGCGCGGCGCCGAGGGGCGGGGCCCGAGCCGGGCGCGCGCGGGCGCCGTGTATAAATAGTAGGCCGCGCTGCCCGGCGCCTCGTTTGCTCCGCGCCGCCCGCTCGAGCTGACAGGATCGCGGTCTTTTGCTAGCGCGTTTCGCACTTGTCGGCTCGCCGCTTTTTCTCCTCAACGCCACTTTCACTCACCGCCACCACCATGAACGGGCAGCTCAACGGCTTCCACGACGCGTTCATCGAGGAGGGCACGTTCCTCTTCACCTCCGAGTCTGTGGGGGAAGGCCACCCAGGTGAGGTGACGGGGCCTGGAGCGAAGCGAGGGGCGGGGCGCGGGGTCAGGACTGGCCGGCAGAATCCGCCGGCAGCAGTGCCCAAGCCGGTGGCCCTCTCCCGGCTGCTAGTGGAAAGAGCGGCGGCCGCGCGCCTTCCTCGTGGCGCCGCCGCTGCCGAGCGCGTGGCCGCCGCCCCCCCTTCCTCTCTCCTCCCCTCCCATCCGGCCGCGCGGCCCGGCATGCGGAAGATTCCAGAAAACGAGAAGGGCGGGGGCCGTGGCCGCTCGTGTTCTAGCCGGGGAGGGCACTATTTCCTTCTCCCCGCCCTGCGGTCCGAGCCACCTCGAGTGGGCGGCCCGCCTCGCGTGCTCGCGTCCGGCCCGCGAGAGCGCGCGCCCCGCATTGCAGCCTCAACCACGTGTTTGCCGCATGTGGCTTCTGGGCGAGGGAGCCGGCTGGTTTGCAGAGCGTGGCCCGGGCCACCGGGCCTCCGCTCTTCCCGTTAATTCTTTGGCTACACTGAAGAATACGACATGCCCTTAGCCGGTATATGGCCTCGCGTCAAGGTGACAGCCTCCAACTAAATATAGTGCTTGTCGGAGGAGGCATTCCTTATTTGGATCGTGCGTGAAAAGGATAGGAAGCATGAATTAAGTGTATGGCGCCATTGCGTTGGGGCTGACTGTTAGGCAAGGTTTTTACTCCATATATCATCCTCCGGGCTTTGTCCACCGGTCCGCCATTATGGCGATCAATTTACACGTGAACGAATGAAGCTATTTCAAGGAACTTTCGAACCCAGCCTGAAAACCTCACCTAGTGAAGGTCGTTATTCTACCAGACGGGTCCAGCCCTTTCTTGGGATGACCACAATGACAGATGCCTCGTCTGTTGGTGTAAGGATCCATTTCCCTCTAGCAAGCTTACTGTGCCTATGATGAAATCCCACGAGCAACCTAGTGGTAGAGGAGAGGACAAACCCCGAGATCCTGATGAGTGAAGGTCAGGTGTGGTGTGGGTGGTTTTGTTTGTTTTCCCCCAGCGCTGAGAACTGCACTGTGTATTTGAAGCGCCTTTTATTAACTTAAAGCTGCAGGCATTTGTAAATGTTTAGATTGTCCTGGGCCTCTGACTGGACTGCGGTACACATCTTGCTTAAGTTTTTTTTGGATGGTTATAGAAAATTTAGGAAAGTGATATTCGGGGTTTTTTTCTGTTCTCCTGATTTTTAATAGAGGGCAGTACAGTGAGGGGAAGATCAGCAAGGATTCAGAATACATTTGGGGATTTTCCAGTCTATTCGGCTCTTGTTCCTGGATTACTCTTAACACAAAATCAAATGGTTGCCGTTTTATTCCCTTTGTTCATGAAGTGTCGTTGCTGTCATCATTTAACTCTGACTTTATTTCTCACTGCCCTAATTGGCGTTCCTTAGAATCAGGGAGAGATTGATAAACGGTTCACCTTTCTGGTTGGTTAGATTTATAATAAAAAATTTAAGTTCGGGGGATAAAATGTAAGTACCATTGCCTTTGAAAATTAATGCTGTGAAGGTAAATGTTCCTTGCTTTGCTTTTGAATGGAAGATAAAACACTTTCTACTTACTTCCATTTAATCAGTCTCCATTGTGTGGCTATCCTGTTTAACAATAGAAATTGGTTTTGCCTAGGAACTTAATTTTTCAAAATGTCTGATATACTTTAAAGATGGGACTGAAGTCCTTGTAAAGGTGTAAAGTGCATATACTGCAATGAGCTTAAATGTACTAAACATGCTGGGTGTTCTGCTGGCTTATCTGAATTGGTGATCTGTGGTACAGCTATATGAAGAACAAGGTGTCAAGTTAGGAAACATGTAGCACTATATCCAGCATTTATTCTTCAGGGAAATGGTTTCTGCGAAAGCAGTATAGCAGTTAAGATCTCCATACTTGGAATGTCGCTGAAAATGTACACTTGAAAATGGTTAAATTGGTAAATTTTATGCTATATAGGTTTTGCCACAATTTTGGTGGGGGGAGGGTGCCCTGCCAAGCGGCCTTCAGGATCTTAGTTCCCTGACCAAGGATTGAACCCATGCCCCCTGCAGTGGAAGCACGAAGTCCTAACCACTGGACTGCCAGGGAATTCCTGCCACAGTTTTTTTAAAAGAAAACACAGAGATCTTCCCAGCTGTAGTTACAGGGGAAGGGGGCATGACATACATGACATTATCAGTGAATTAAAGAAATTAAGCCAGGAATTTTTTTCTTCCCCAGATAAGATTTGTGACCAGATTAGTGATGCTGTTCTTGATGCCCACCTTCAGCAGGACCCTGATGCCAAAGTGGCTTGTGGTAGGTTCAGAACACTGCTTTATCACCTGATGAAAAGGTAGCATGAAAATTACTTCATAAAAGTGATGTTTGACTGTGAACCTCTCTTTTACTAGAAACTGTTGCTAAAACTGGAATGATCCTTCTTGCTGGGGAAATTACATCCAGAGCTGCTGTTGACTACCAGAAAGTGGTTCGTGAAACCATTAAACACATTGGATATGATGATTCTTCCAAAGGTGTGTTTTAATGAGTGGGCTTTCTAACCTCATTTTTCCAGGTATTTTTCTTTCGGTCCTCTCTAGCTATATCTTCTAGGGTGTTCCTGGGAATATTTAATTCTACTTGTATATTTTTAGTGTTTTTGTTCCAGCCCTATTCTTTAAAAGTACTAAGTTTTAGGTATATTTGATTTCTCTAGCAGCATTTAGAATTCCAGATAATTTTAAAATGACAAATTTACTTTGTCGTAAATACAAAGTATTGCTATGGTCCTTTAAAAACAAACCAAAAAAACATCATTTTGTTTATAGGGTTTGACTACAAGACTTGTAACGTGCTAGTGGCCTTGGAGCAACAGTCACCAGATATTGCTCAAGGTGTTCATCTTGATCGGAATGAGGAAGACATTGGTGCAGGAGACCAGGTATCTTGGTAGACATCTATTTGCATCTCTTCTAACATTAAATTCTAAAGCTTGGATTGATTGCATTGGTAACTTTTCCTTTTTTAGGGTTTGATGTTTGGTTATGCCACTGATGAAACAGAGGAATGTATGCCATTAACCATTGTCTTAGCACACAAGCTCAATGCCAAACTGGCTGAACTACGCCGGAACGGCACTTTGCCTTGGTTACGCCCAGATTCTAAAACTCAAGTAAGTGACGAGTGTCAAAACTACACACATGACATTGGCACAGGACTTCAGTAAGGTGTTTTGATTAAAGCTAAGAGAAGAATATGGTTTGTTCTCTGTATTGTAATGTAGGGTAGAGAGTCAGGAACAAAGCTATTGTTTAATAGATTGATGTTCTGATGATCTGTTTCGCTTTCAAGGTGACTGTGCAGTATATGCAGGACCGAGGTGCTGTGCTTCCCATCAGAGTCCACACAATTGTTATATCTGTTCAGCATGATGAAGAAGTTTGTCTAGATGAGATGAGGGATGCCCTAAAGGAGAAAGTCATCAAAGCCGTTGTACCTGCAAAGTATCTTGATGAGGATACAATCTATCATCTACAGCCAAGTGGCAGATTTGTTATTGGTGGGCCTCAGGTAAGGTCTTACAATGTCAATTCAGTTGCTTTTTTGGGTCTTCTGTTACTTGCTAAAATTTGGCTACTTCCACCTTTTTCCTAGGGTTTTTGAAGCCTGCCTGTGCCTCTTCTGAGGATATTTGCCAAGTGATATTGAATAACCATTTAACAAGCCTGATCTAGAACCACTGGAAAGGATTAGGCATAAAGTAACTTAAATCCTATGATTTCAGGGTGATGCTGGTTTGACTGGCCGGAAAATCATTGTGGACACTTACGGTGGTTGGGGAGCTCATGGAGGAGGTGCCTTTTCAGGAAAGGATTATACCAAGGTGGACCGTTCAGCTGCTTATGCTGCTCGTTGGGTGGCAAAATCCCTTGTTAAAGGAGGTCTGTGCAGAAGGGTTCTTGTTCAGGTATATACTTCTATATAACTGGGTTGACTAAAAGGCATGTAAGCGGGAGGGCATTTAGCAGTTATCTACTTAATCTTTTTTTGATACCAGTGTATTACACAAGTATGTGGGTCTTTTGATCACTGACTCTTACGACATTTAAATTCTTTTAGGTCTCTTATGCTATTGGAGTATCTCATCCATTGTCTATCTCCATTTTCCATTATGGCACCTCTCAGAAGAGTGAGAGAGAGCTATTAGAGATTGTGAAGAAGAATTTTGACCTCCGCCCTGGGGTCATTGTCAGGTAAAGATGGTAAAGACTATTGCTAGTGAAAAACATTGAGGGTGTGGGTGTGTATGTATATATACTTGATATATTCAAATCTGAGAAAGTGAAGGTGTGAAGGAAGACTGGAGTGGTGGGGAAACATGGTAATTCCTAGAATGTGTTGATGTCATTTTTAAATTGCCATCAGTAAAGGCCTAAAATATTAGGAAACTCTAAAATGACACTGCTGCATGGCTTAGACTAACCGCCCTAGAAAGTCCTCCACATTTGATATAGGCTTTGTGCTCCTGTTACCTAAGGGATGTTTACTTAAAAGAAGTTTTAGTACAGATGAATGGGCATGGCTGTTACAAAGAAAATAACCATGGTAGGGTGTGGGCATGGGACCTCGGTAAGTATTCCATGATTTTAGATGAGCTTTTGACACTTGAAATGTCTCAGAATAATGACAAGTTTTCATATTTGTTGAGCCAGGGACGGAAAAACAAGAACTATAGTTACTAATAAGGACTGTGCAAGGAGTTTGGACACCAGGGAAGTAACAAACACTTTTGCCACAAACTTCTTTCCTAGCATACCCCAGAGAACTGAACTCATTTGCCAGAAGTCTTGAAAATGAGTCTTGCTGATTGTTTTGCTTTAATTTAATTGAATGCTACATATTAAGTTACGGACTTGTATATTCCAGGGATCTGGATCTGAAGAAGCCAATTTATCAGAGGACTGCAGCCTATGGCCACTTTGGTAGGGACAGCTTCCCATGGGAAGTGCCCAAAAAGCTTAAATATTGAAAGTGTTAGCCTTTTTTCCCCAGACTTGTTGGCGTAGGCTACAGAGAAGCCTTCAAGCTCTGAGGGAAAGGGCCCTTCTTCCTAAATTTTCCTGTCCTCTTTCAGCTCCTGATCAGTTGCAGTCACTCTAGTCAATGACATGAATTTTAGCTTGTGTGGGGGACTGTAAGTTGGGCTTGCTATTCTGTCCCTAGGTGTTTTGTTCACCGTTATAATGAATTTAGTGAGCATAGGTGATCCATGTAACTGCCTAGAAACAAACCAACAGCACTGTAGTAAACAATGCTTTGAAATTGAACCTTTGTGCCCTATCACCCAACCTTCTAAAATCCTAATTGCATTGACTTTCCCACCAAATGCTGAAAATGTCCTTGTAACGTGCACGTAAAGTACTTGTAGTTCCATTATAGCCTCTGTCTGGCAATGCCACAGCCCTGTCAGCATGAATTTGTAATGTCTTGAGCTCTATTATGAATGTGAAGCCTTCCCTTATCCTCCCTTTAACTTGATCCATTTCTAATTATGTAGCTCTTTGTCAGGGAGTGTTCTCTATCCAATCATTCTTGCATGTAACGCAAGTTCCAGTTGGAGCTCTAGCCTGACATGAGAAAGGAAAAAAAAAAGGCAGTTACCATTAAACCATCTCCCTGGTGCTTATGCTCTTAATTGCCATCTCTTAAACAGCACCAAATCAAAATCTCTCCACTTTTCAGCTGTCTTTTGGAGGACGTACGTAATAAGGTTTTTATTTAGTAAATCAATCCTATGCATGGTTTCAGCACTAGCCAAACCACCAACTCCTAGCTCTAGAAAAACAGGCACTTGGCACCCTTGTGATGTCATACAAAGAAGTCACAGGGCTGTACCTGAGGGTCTGTAGGTTGCACACTTTGGTACCAGATAACTTTTTTTTTCTTTATAAGAAAGACTGAGCACTCCACACTGCACAATAAGTCCTCCCAGGGTTTTAACTTTGTTTTGTTTTCAAAACCAGGTCCAATGAGCTTTCTGAACAGCTGGTGTAGCTACAGAGAAACCAGCTTCCTTCAGAGAGCAGTGCTTTTGGCGGGGAGGAGGAAATCCCTTCATACTTGAACATTTTCTAATTGCTTATTTATTGTATTCTGGGGTATGGCGTAAGTACAGAGAAGCCATCACCTCAGATGGCAGCTTTTAAAATTTTTTTTTTTTTTTTTTTTTTTTTTTCCTCAACACCATGATTCCTTTAACATGTTTCCAGCATTCCCAGGTAGGCCAAGGTGTCCTACAGAAAAACCTTGGGTTAGACCTACAGGGGTTCTGGCTGGTGTTAACAGAAGGGAGGGCAGAGCTGGTGCAGCTGGCCATGGAGAAAGCTGACTTGGCTGGTGTGGTACAGAGAAGCCAGCTTGTTTACATGCTTATTCCATGACTGCTTGCCCTAAGCAGAAAGTGCCTTTCAGCATCTATTTTTGGAGGTTTATTACGTATGTCTGGTTCTCAATTCCAACAGTTTAATGAAGATCTAAATAAAATGCTAGGTTCTACCTTAACCTGTGTCCATTATTCTTTTAAAGTGTTTTGGTATGAATATGAATTGAACATACTTTTTAACCCTGAGTAATCGTAATCCCACCCATGGTTTAGGGAAATCACTTCAATCCTGACTGCAGGCAGTTTGTAAATCATATCCCTTGCACTAAGGAAGTTCAAGGTTTTTGTTTTGTTTTGTTTTGTTTTTTGCGGTACGCGGGCCATTCACTGTTCTGGCCTCTCGTGTTGCGGAACGTGGGCTCCGGACACACAGGCTCAGCGGCCATGGCTCACGGGCCCAGCCGCTCCGAGGCATGTGGGATCTTCCCAAACCGGGGCACGAACCCACGTTCCCTGCATCGGCAAGCAGACTCTCAACCACTGCGCCACCAGGGAAGCCTGGAAGTTCAAGGTTTGATCTCAGTTTGTCTAGCACTGCCTTTTTTGGCCAATACACTGGGCAAAATTCACAGCTCCTTATTACAGCAGCCAGTTCTATACCATCAGCAGTGTTTTAAATTATCTAAGGTTAAGGGCATAAAAACCATTAACGTGAGTGTAATGTGGAAGGAGTGATAATGTTCACTCTAGAAAATTTAAACCAATTTTCATCTTTTTGAAAATGTAGAAAGTTTATTTAATGCCTTAAGTTTCCCGTTTATATAAACAGGTGTTAAAGGCTGCAAGTTACATGTTCAGTACATACTACAGTTTGAAAAGGGTTTTTAAACAGTGGTGAGAGAAAAGCTTATTCTAAAATTGTAGAAGGTTCATCAGCCAGAGCTTGGACCATCCTTCCTTGAGCCTAGCAGCCACTTGGCACATGTTCATACCAGCACGTATGAGATCAAGTGGCTCAAACACTTCACTGTGCTCTGCTGTAGCAGACGTGAGGCCCAAGGAATGCTTGTACCTGGTTGCCTGAAGGCTTAGAAGTTTAGAAACATTTGGGAGGGAAGGCAAGGTTAAATCTTCTGACCTGCTCTGAAACTTGAGAAGTTCAACTTTGCATGACATTGAAAAACTCCAGAAAAAGTTTCAAGAAGCCTTTAGATCACTGCACTGCTATCTGAAGATAAGTTAACCATCTTGACCAAATGGGATGAGAATGAGTACATGCCTGTAGGCTGGCTGGTGAAGCGATACCAGAGAGAACTGCTTTGAGGTTCGGTTCAATATTTACTAGGATGACCCCTGCTTTCAAGGAGTTTGCAGACTAAAGAGAGTGACCTTCAAGGTGGCTTGTCCTCTACCTAGCTGTGGGGTGGAGGTGAGGATTAACCAGCCGAGGGAGGAGAGTAGAAGCAAAGGCATGAAACAGCAAGGGGTGAAGTGATTACAGCTGAGAATCAAAAGCATAAAGTGTTAATAGAAGAAAATGTCCTGTTTCATGTTTAAGTTGAAAATCATACTTTTCTAGAGTTTCAAGGGGGATGACCCTGGTCAGGGACAGAAGATCTAAATGCTCGGGGTAGGATGCAAAGCCTTCTGGCGAAAAGGACATTAATTACCAGGGCCTGAATACTGAAATCTGAATGACCCAGATTTTCACCAGTGAACAGCTTTTCTTAACCAGTATTAGACTAGCACCTTTCTTCATCCCACCCCAACATTTTCATTTGGAAAATGAGACAGACTGGAGGAAAGCAGCATCCTTGCCTGTATTAAGAAAGATACTTTTTGCAGGAGTTTCCTGAAGTGAAGAAGAGTTTTTTTTTTGTTTTTTTTTAACCAAGTAAAAAGGAGGGTGTGGGCAGCAGTTGCGGGAAAGGACATGGTGCCAAGGTGTATCGTGTCGCTGAGATCTGCAAAAGGACTGAAAACCATTGTTTCCCCCACATTGGTGCAAGATGCCCTGTGGCACAGCCATCACTGACGCACAAAATGCCTTGTATGAATCAGAGGGACTTACTGCCAGGCCCCACTTGGCCTCAGCTGGGTGCCCTTATTCAGGCCCAACCTGCACAACTACATGGCAGCCCTGCTCTGGTCTATCCCTAACTGGATTCCAGTATAAAGGCTGAAAGAACAGAGGTGGTAGAGATGAATTCAATAGGTCCAAGAAGTAGGAGGCAGAATTAATGGGACTTGAAATCTTAAGAAATGTGAGGAAAAGAGGAGTCAAGGCTGATGACTCACAGATGGCTTGGTTAAAACAAAAAACAGTTGCCATTCACTAATAAAGGAGACGCAAGTCTGAGTTGGGGATGAATGCAAGTTCTGTTTATGACAGTTTGAAAGCTCTGTAGGATATCCAGCTGGAGCTAGCTAGCTAGATACACAGGTCTAAGGCACAGGAAAGAAAACCTAAGCAGCAGCATCACTGGAAACCACGGAGTAGACATAATCACCCCAGGTGTGTCCAGTGAAAAGGCAGCTGCCTAGGAAAGAACCCTGAGACTGGGTGGAGTGGAGCATGCAGAGAAGCCTGAAAACAGATGCGATCCTTTATCAAAGTTACTGGGACTGCCCGTCTACTGACGTCTTTGCCCGGAAGACCATGAGCTCCCAAGCAGGGCCTGTTTTTTGTTTGTCTTTTTCTTCTCAATTACTCTATGCATTCTAACTTCCTAGCCCAGGGCCAGGCCTTTGAATTTTCACAGAATTGAGGATCCTCCTAAATCACATCCAAACTTTCTACATCCAAAGTCTACAAAGTGACTGTCAACATTCCCTAATCCCTCACCACGTTTGGTTAAATCTTACTTTACATCACCTCCTGCTCATTAAAGGCTAGAATAATGCTAAATACTAAGCTTATTTGTAGATAAGTACCACTACTAATCACCTAAATTTCGTTATTTGTTTAACTTTTGCTATTCTAACTATGCTCATGACTGCTACTGAAAAACTGGCTGTATAAATAATAGGAACAAAGAAGGAACCAAAATTGCAGTGAAGAGAAAATTATTCTCTGTGCATCTGAAACCTGATCACCATCCTAATCATACTTTATAATTGGACAAATTTTAAGCTACGTTATTTCAGAATTATTGTCAAGGATTCTGAAAACTACAAGCAGCAGGGTGCAGGACCTTTAAGTCAAAACAGACTTGAGGTTCAAACCATCAGTCCATCCCTTATTAGGTATATGTCTTATGAGCAAATTATATTACCTCTGCCTCAGTTTCCCCAACCATAAAATAGGGCTTATGGCCGTTAAGGACTAAACGTAATAATGCTGGAACAGTGCTTCACACAGTGCCTAGCATATGGCAAGCACTTGAGAACAGCCAGCTATTATTTTCATCGTGGAACATTAAATCTCTTTCACCAAGGAGCCAGTCACTTTAAACCTGATCCTTACCCTTTCATCCTAGAAAGACATTTTCACGTTGTTTTTTAACTTCCCAGGCCCCTCAACCTTGGATTGATAAATCTTATCCTTGCTTTACTTCCTTGGTTCCTCTAATCTATCATCTCTGAATTTATCAGAGCTATGGATAAGGAAGAAAATGTAAAAAAAATCTGAATTTTTCAGATGTTCACTGCATAGGTAATGGTCTTGTAACTGGCTGCTCCTATATCGGTACCCAACATCTGGCCTCCCTCAGAACTCTGAGTGGACAGTGTCAGCATTCGGCTCAGAAGGATTAGGATTTGAAGAATCTGTGTTTGAAGGACTCGGCTCCCCAACTGGCTCAAAGGGTCGCAAGTTCGCATAAGTCACCTCTTGGGCCAGCTGCTCCAGGGAAGGGCGGCCTAATACCAGATTTCGAAGTGAGATACAAGTCATCAGAAAGCTGAAAAAGAGGGAAAAAGCCAGCAATCCAAACTCCTGTTTCAACATAGTATGCATTCCAGCCAAAGCCCTTAGGGGACACCTGGTCCTACTCCCTCACCCAGGCATAAATGAGACTCTCCCCTCAAGCACCCCAACATCCCAGTTGGAAAGGCACCCCACTCCTTATACAGTCTGGTAGAGGACTCCAGGGTGGGGTAGGAATAACCCACAGGGAGGCCGGAGAAAACCTGAGGCAGAACAAGACGGCGGCCATCAGACACCACTTACTCTCCCATTCAATCAGGGAGAGGAGAATGGAGAGGACAAAAGGGAGGAATTTAGCACTGGATTGTCCTTTCCTGGGAAACAGTCCCTACTGTTACCCTCACCAGAGAAAAGTTACTCAGCCTGCAAACGTCTGATGGCAAAGACACGTACTGCTGTGGGTAAAACTTACCTGCGGCGAAAGACATAGAGCTTTCGCAGCAAGAAGCGGAGGAGTCGCTCGTGGAAAGGGGCATTTCGCCGGCGTTCGATCTCCTGGAGCCTTTGCTGGCGTCTAAGAAAGGTCTGAACCAGTGGTGTTGGCTCAGGGCCCCCTTTGACTTCCCCTTCCAGCAGAGGTTGCAGCTCTGGAGGCAGAGGCTCTGTTTCTGCCCGAAAGAGGGCAAAAAGAGGAATCACTGAGAGAGAGAGAGCATTCTCTCTCCTAGAACTCCCCTTTCCCCAGCTAGACGCTTCAAGTTCATTCTTTAACGGCTAGATCCTCACTCACAACACTGACTTGTAAAGCGGGCTATCTCAGCCCAAATCTTCATATACTCACCACTTCCATTCTCCACCTTCTCTTTCAATTCTTGCAGGTATGCCAGGTCTTGCTCCAGTGCAAGCTCTGTAGTGTTGACATAGATGTACATGTAGCAGGAAGGACTGGGTGACATTGTATACACCTTATGATACTCACCAGCAGGCAACTGAAAAGAGGGGGAAGAAACAGATCTCTTTCACCCTCTAGCCTTTCCCTAGCCAGCCTATGGCCTCCCTACACTGTACCCCGGCCCAGACATCTTTTTTCTTGTGTGCTGGAGTCCAAAGGAACTGACCTCTAGAACCCTGAATGAGGCTATTCACAGCCCCCCTGGGGCCCTTGCTTTTTGAGCTCCCACTGCGTTATTGTCATGTTAAAGTATTTTGAGTCTGTAATAAATCAACTCTACTAGTCTAAACTTTTATACCATTGTTTTTTTCTGTCGTTTTTGTTTTATTTTTCTAATATTTATTTATCTATTTGGCTGCATCGGGTCTTAGTTGCAGCACGCGGGACCTTTATTGTGGCACGCAGGCTTCTCTCTAGTTGTGGCGCACGGGCTCCAGGGCGCATGGGCTCAGTAGTTGCGGCACACGGGCTCTCTAGTTGTGGCGTGGGCTCAGTAGTTGTGGCGCAGGTGGGCTTAGTTGCCCCACAGCATGTGGGATCTTAGTTCCCCAACCAGGGATCGTACCCACGTCCCCTGCATTGGAAGGTGGGTTCTTAACCACTGGACCACCAGGGAAGTGGTGGTCCCTCTACCACTGTTAATTCAAGCAAAATACCTGCATTTTTTCTCCCTCCTGAAGAGTCTGGTTCTTCTGTTCTGCCACCAGCTCCACAGTTACCTCTCCCTGCAGCAGCTGGATGCTAGTGTTGCCCAGGTCTTCGCTCACAAAGTTCTCCAGGTGCAGCCCTGTCGGGCAAAAGTTCCCCAACCCACCCCATGGTGGAGTGAACTCACCCCCAGCCGGAACAGAGAAATCACACCTTCACCAACACCCCCCACCTCGGGTTTCAAAAACTTTCCTCCCACCAGGAGAGGCCCCTCCTCACTCCATCACACGCCATATCCCTGGCCAACGAAGCCAAGAGGGAGACAGCAAAGCCTCCTTGCTCTCCTCCGTACCAGGGAAATCTGCGATGAAGACCACCTCAGTGTGGTTGTCCAGGCTGCTCTTGATTTCCTGTAGTTTGGTTCTCCAGGGAGACAGGTCCATCAGTAGCGGCTGCAGCCAAGGTGTACGCTGGAAGGGGGACCAGGTAGCCTGCACGATGTCCACACGAGGGTCAAAAATCCTTAGGAAAGAAAACCATGTTCTAAGGAAGCCAGAGCCACCTATGCACTGGCATCTCCGGTTCTGTTCTTTTCATCACTGTTCCCAGATAGAGGAAACAGGGTTTTTCAGAAAGAAGAAATGGCCTACGTCAGCATGTTATGGCCAGTTTGGGACAGAGAGAGGAGGGGAAAGAGATTCTGCAGCACTGGGAAGAGTGGGAGTTAGTGGCCACCTGACAAGAGCTGTGATAACAGCTTCGAAAAGAATAAGTGCATTACCTTTTCTTCAGGATGATGGTGCCCCCTGCTGGAAGCAATCAGCTATGCCCACAACCAGGTCAACAGGGACATGCACCTGAGGACAGCCTTTCAAGCAAGACAACACTGGGGAGCATGGGGTATTCATCTTGGCAGAAAGAGCTGGACTTCATTTCTCCCCCTTCTCTGCTCCCCTTGCCCACCTCTGCTGGAAGCGGTCATTGATGGAGACCCAGATATCAAAGTAGATCTGGGGCTCAGTGACATTGTACTTGGGAAGCAGGCGGCTCAGGCAAGTGGCATACTGCTTCAGCATGTCCGCATGATCCTTCCAACGCCGGCTCTGTGTGAATACCTGCCCCAAACCCCCACGTTAGTCCCACCTCATTGTTACGGAGCCTCTGGATAGGTCATGCAATGCCAACGGCACAGAGACACCCCTGCCTGCTGCCAGTTCTGACAGAGAAACAGCAACGACAACAAAACCACACAAAACTCGCGGGAAGAATTCCTCATTGCTGGGCTAGTGGTACTCACCTTTCCTAAATCTCATCTCAGTTCAGGGAAGTGAACGACATCGCACTATTTCAACCCCCACCAGAAAGCGCTCCATGGGGCTCCAGAGAAAGGGCAGAGTGGGCCCAAATGTGTTTTATTTCATAATTGTGTTTATGACCAAACCAGATCCCAAAGCTCAAGGGGGCCTCTGAAGGCCAGTAAATTGTCAGCATCAGACATCTCACCCCAGGGTTGAGGTAGCCCAGCTCGCCGGTGCGGCCATCACGGTAGGTGATCTTCACATGCTGGTGGGAGCGGGAGTGCACCATCATGTCCCAGGAATAGCCGTACAGCCCGTTTGTCCAGTTGTTATAGCCCTGAGGAGGCAGGGCAGCGGCAATCAGCTCGATGGTCCTCACGCTGACACCATCCTCCACCAAGAGAGGTCTGCAAGACCAGCCCCGTTCTCTCTCGGTTGCTGTCACCTCCACGGCTATCCAAGGTTAACCCCCAGCCCACACATACCTGGGTGAGGAAATGGGAATAGGGCAGGAAGAGCTGCTCCAGGAGGTAGAGCAGGGTGAAGGCGGCGCCCAGCCGATGGCGCAGCCCCGGCTTCTGACCACCTTTGGCCCGGCTCCTCTTATACACGCAGGAAGCACTGGGCTGGGGGGCAGTCCTGAGGGGCAGCAGTTCTTGCAGCCTTTTCGGGCAGTGAGCCACCAGCTTCCGAGGCCACTCGGGAGAGCAGAAGAGAGGGCTGCTGGCCAGCATGACGTAGGGGAACATACCTAGAAAAGCAGGGAGAAAACCAGCACGTCGGGAGTTTGCCCGAAGGAAAACGTGGGTAATCGCCTCAACCCTCTTCCCCTAGGCAGCCTTTCCCAGGTACTCCACTGATGATGAAAGAAGTTCTCAACTCCAGTCTATTTCTCCCCGGAGAAACTTACTACATAACGTACTTGCTGAGCCCGGAAGCCACCAGCCGCCTCCCTGTTTGTTTCCATCTCACAGAGACCGTACCGGCTCAGCTTGGCGCCCATCCCTGTCACCACCTCCCACTGCCACACGTGCCGCTGGCTTGTCCCTCCCCTTCACACCTGTGGTTTCCTATTTCCCACCAGACTACAGGAACTGACCAATGCTGAAGAGCTGGGAATTCATGCAGTGGAAGTAGGACACGAAGAGGAGGCCAATTGATCTTGAGGCATCAAAGAAGAGCAGGAAACCGGCAGAGAGGTCGAGCAGCAGTCCGCACCAGTGCACCACCAGCAGACTAGTCATCTCCTCAGACAATACAAATCTGCTGACACCAGGGTCAAAGGTCAGGCACCAGCACTCACGGCACACTCACAGCAGATGTACCTCTGCTACCCTGTCCTTGCTGCAGGATCCACCCCAGCAGGTGGGTGGAAGAACTCTGCACAAAGACATCCTCTGGTAGGGTTTTCCAACCCCTCTTTATTTCCACATACTTTAGGTGGCCATCTTTTTTCAACATACCCTATGTAATAAGCAAGAGTGCATCTCCGAGGGCACAATTTGATGGAGCAGTGTGTGTTGTGGCGGGCAGGTTCGTCGTGGAGGTTATACATGAGAAGAAACTGTAATAGGGGAACGCTTGGCTAACCATCATGGTGTCAAACTTTAGGAACTGGGAGATGACAGGAAAGAGGGAAAAGAACAAAGTAAAACAAGAAGAAAGAAGAAATGGGAGGAAGAGTGATGTCAGAGAGGAGCAGCTCTGTTTTGGAAAGAGTTGGCAACAATGGTATTGTCGGGGTAAGGGGCGCCGACTGCCCATCTGCTCCACACGCCGGCCAAGGAGTCCCGGCGAGAGGCTGGGGTGGCCACCCGAGGACAGAGGCACCACCACAGCAACTGCTGGGGCCACTGCATCACTCACCAAGCCACCTAGCCCTGGCGCTTTCCTTTCCTTTACTGCTTTTCCCTTTGTTTCCGCCCACACTGTAAGTCTCCCAGGGGCAGCTAGGCCTAGATCTTTTGCTACCATCAACTCTGCCTTCCGCAGAACAGGGAGGTGAGTGGACAGAGGGAAACACGTGCAAATTCAGGCAAAGTGGGAAGAGCAGCCGTGACTGCAAACCTGAGGGAGTCAAGTCCCCCACTCTGCACCTGGGCCACATGAGGCCTCTTGCCCTGCCGCTCACTTGAAGGGACTGAAGAGCCAGTGCCGGGACAGGTATTCCATGGAGTAGCCTTCCACCCAGTCTGCGTCCAGCTTTTTCACGCCCGCAATGAAGTACACAATGAAGATCTGCAAACACAAAACGAATGTTCAAAGTCAGAACCCTGTCCCCTACAGACAGTCACAAATCAGTTCTGATGCCAGTTCAGGGCCCAAGGGAGACTAGATCCATTCTTCCATTCACTCAACTAATATATCCACTCACCTGACATCCTACAGATGCCAGGCACAGTACTAGGCACCAAGGAAAGTCATAATGTTACTCTTTCCTCATGCGGATTCTAATCCAGCGGGAACAAAGCTCGGCTCTTTCTATGACAAGGTGAGAGACCCCAGAGATTAGGGGGTTGGAAATGGGAAAGCCAGCCCAGCTTTCCAGCAAGAGGGGGAAAAGAGAAGATCCAGGGAGGCAGAGCAGAGCGTAGTCAGGCAGTGGGACAGTCGTGCTGACAATGGCTGTTGAGAACACCTCCCCCTCTCCTGAAATCCTGTACCTGGCCACGCAGCACAGCATAGTTCCAAAGGGGCACGTGGGCGTTCCGCTTCCGGGCATTCAGCAGGCCGTCCACAGACCTGCAGCGAGGGGGAGAAGGATGGAGGACAGCTTCTTAGTCCAGTCCCATTTCTACCTTGGGACTGGTAGAAATGCTTTTTAAGTGTAATGCTCTCTCTATCCCAGGACGTCTCCCACACCTTCTCTGGTCCTCTGGGCTATTCTGAGGTCCTTTAGAATTATATGAGCATACTGCAACAACGACTATTTCAAGTCACAACAGAAATATTACTAGTGAGTTATAACAACAGAAAGTTCAGTGTTTACCATTCGTTTAGTTAGCAAATTAGTTTCTCCTAAAGAAATAGATTGGGAACAAGACTAAAATGCTAGAATATGGCTGAATGTGAAAAAGAACGAATTTGAGGCAACGTTTGAAAAGCTAAAGGTGTATGAAAATATATATAGTGCATTTAAAAACAAGTTTCAATTTCCAAGACAAACTGACACTTCATAGACATGGATGCTAGGATCTAGTGCCAGAGGGTACCTGCTAACAGCTTACCTAGGCTAAGAACTGATAAAACCAGGCTACTAAGATTAGATGTATTCTGGGGAGGCAGAAGCAAAGTAGGTTTTCAAGAAGACACAGAATGAGCAGAGAAGCCAGGAAAGGGGCAGCTTACACTTGTGGTCAAGAGCATGCGAGCCTGTAGTTAAGGAGACCTGGAGTCTCACTTACGCCTCTTACATGCTATGTGACCCTAGGCAAGTCCTTTACTTCTCTAAGCCTTAGTTTCTTCATCTATAAAATGGGAACAGCACTATGGACCTCATGGGGTTATAATGTGGAAAAATTAACAAGTGTTTAGCATAGTGCCTGGCCCGTGGAAAGCCTTCAGTAAGTGATGGATATTTTTTCAAACTGTGTAAAAGTCATAAAAATGAGACTTTTCAGGAGTATTCTGTCAAAAGTGCCTCTTTGTGATGACAGCTGGCCACTCTGAATGAATGTAAAGGTTTACAAAAGGAGTATCTGCATGTGTGTGTTGATGAAAGAAGTTTAATTAATGACTGATAAATCACCAACAAATCCAATGTTTGAGATTTTTTTCCCCCTATACTCATGTTACTGACAGCTCATACTCGCTTTTCACTTAATAATGGGAGAACCCTTAAAGGTCATCTGCCCTGCCACCCTGCCTCCAAATCCCTTCTCCATCTCCCCTGAGAGATGGTCACCTGAGCCAGAGGTCGAGGAGGGTTACCTCCTCCCGGGACAGCACTGCTCAGCAGCCCTGGTGGGCCCTCTCCTTCTGACATGACTCTGCCCCACAGCAACTTCTACTCTTGGCTCTAACTCTGCCCCTCTGGGCTCACACAGAGAAAGTCTGCTCCCTCTTCCACATGACCACCCTTGTAGTATCTGAAAACAGCTATGTCTGGCTTTACTCTTCTCTTCTTCTAAGAGGATTACAGGAAGTGGATAGATCAAGGCACCTGGAGAGATAGGGAAAGAGTGAAGAGGTGGGAATGGAGCCATTTTGCTTTTTTGTCACCCCAAGAGCCCCAACCTCATGGACCCTTCCCTCTCCCAAATCCATCCAAATCAAAGTGTCACCCTGTAACCACACTCTGCAACGCATGGCTGAAAATACGTTTGCTGGGACAAATTCTAGGACCTCACCGGGCCCCTATCTCTGGTAACCATCCTGACGCAGCCAACCCCTGCCTCTTTTCCCCAGACTCATACCAGTAGCGGTTTGCATCCATGAACGTCAGCTGAAAGGCCAACAAACCATACAGATAGGAGTGGTTGTTCCACGATGTCTTGTCCAGAAGAAACACATACCAGTATGGCAGCAGGAATAACACACAGCTTATCCGGTAGCGCAGGCCCAGCATCATGCCCAGTGCCCCTGGGATTTGTGGGGGAGAGGATTAAGAGGTCAGAGGGCCACTACAGGCCCAGCTCCCCTGGGACAGGCTGTGGGTAGGATTAGGAAAGGTCATCAGACATTTTATAACCGGGTGAAAATAAATTTCAATTAAATGTTATTTCAACATTTTAAACAGAGTTACGGGGTCACAGCTCAGATGACACACAGGTCAGCAGGATGAAATTATAAGTCACAGAGGAAGTGAAATAAGAAACCCGAGACCTTGGTCATTCACCAGCATGCTTTGTATTTCTGGGTTTTGGGTAGGCCAGTCAATACTCCCATCTCTCCTCAGTTTCCCTCACCCAGAAACATGATGGTATAGACCAGATACATCCAGTCAAGTGGCAGTGGCTGCAGGGCGTCCAGCAACGGGAAGCGGCACACCTCCAGCCCATCCAGGTATCTTCGGTCCAGGGAGCTGAGCCCTCGCTCCTGGGGAATGTCCAGCACCATCATCAGCCCTGAGAAGGCAGAGGGGGAGGGGGCCGTTAGGCCTTAGCAAAGCGAGCCGTGGAACACGCTGGAATACAGTCGAGCACACCCAGCTCCAGGGTCAGACTTCTTTCCAAACCCCGGAAAGAATTCATTCAACAATAATCACAGAGCGCCTACTCCGTGCTAGGCATTATGCCAGTTGTGTGATCTCAGACAGCCACCGCACCTCACCGAGCCAATTCCCCATTTGTGAAAGGGGGCTCATAATATTTTGCAGGGTTTCAGAGAAGATTAAATGAAAGAAGTGTACAAAATGTGATCAAAGCTGTTCAGGTTTTGATAGCAATATTTGTAAAGGTCTGTCCTACTGGCTACAGAAAGTGCTCTGGGGTGGTGCTCCTCAACCTCCTTTACTTCCTGGCACACCTGGCAGAGCAGTGTCTGGCCAGCACGCTGGGGCAAAGAGAAGGGGTACTCAGGCCAGGAAGGCATCTCCAGTTAAGGCAAGATTTCTCAACCCCAGGACTATTCAGTTTGGCCTGGTTAATTATTTGCTGGGAGGGCTACCGTGTGGTTCATAGGTCATGCAGCAGCATCCCTGGCTTCTGTGTAGATGCCAGTAACCACCTATTCCCTTCCCTCCCACCCCCAAGATGTGACAAATACAAATGTCTACAGACATTGCCAAATGTCCCCTGGAGAGCAAACTCACTCCCCGTTGACAAGCACAGAGATTAATATCTCAGCATATCTGTAACCCATTCCAAACATACATGCTGTGGCCTATGAGTTAGAAAGATCTGGATTAGGGAGTCACAGCCTAAATGTCTGCCCTGTCACCCCTGCCATTTCTCTAAAGTCTAGTCCTTAGCATACTTACTGGGCAACTTCATGCCACAAATAAAATGGGTTCCTGTTCCTCTACCTCTATATTTCCTATAGCCTCAGACCAAAGCATTTCTGGTCTCCAAACCCTAACCGGAGACAAAACTGGGTCACAACGACCTCTTCCAGGATATCAGTAACTTCAGTTCTTAGGAAAAGGAAGGTAAGTCCACTAAGCAAGTAAGTATCCAAGAAATGGACAAGGGACGATTGTCATTTTCCCACCCCCAACCACGCTGGCCCCTCCCAGAAACTGGACTTACCAAAGAGAAAACGGAAGACTGCCAGGCTTGCAGGATCTGTTGGTCTATTCAGCAGGGTCACCAGCTTCCCCCAGCTGGACACATCTGTCCACTCAAAACCCAAGAGCTTCCCCATTCGGCTGCCCTGACGGCGCCCTGAGGTCTGTCCAGCCTTATCTTTCTGTACTTTATCTGCAACCGATAATTGGAGAAAGTTGTGGGTGCGCGTATGGGAATGGAGATGCTTTAAAATAGGCTCCTCCTCAAATCACAGAAATCACAGGCCCAGGTCTTCTGCCTACCTGGATTCTCCCACTGATCTCCGACTACCCGAAACATCCCTGCAGTGCAGCCCCTCCTCCAGGATCCCCCAATGCCCCAGAACCTTTCTCAGACAGCAGCCCTCTAGCCGCAAAGCGTCCTGAATGTCATCACTACCCCGAAGCCGAAGACTGCAATCTCTCTCTACGGCTCCTTCCCATCGGAGGCTCCCTTCCCCAGGTCCCACAGGGAAGCCCTCCGGCCCCCACCCCTCTGAAACCCGCGCCCCTCTCTATCCGCCACAAGGCGGGGCTCTGACCCTACCTGAGTCGGGCGGAGACCGCGCAGACCGAGCAGACACCGCCATGGCCTCGGGGAGGTAGGTCGGCCACAGAGACAGCGTCCGAGTAGGTGGCGTCGCGAGGGAAAACTCCCCTAAGTCCCGCCTCCCCGACACCACAGCACCCGCGAGGCCGGCCGGAAAGTGCCGGGACTGTCGTGAAGAGCCCTAGTCGGCCGCGCCGGCTCCCTGCTTGGCGGCAGAGGGCGGAGCGAGGAGCCTTGGGGCGGGGCGAAGCGGCCGCGAAGGGGCGTGGTCAGGCCCCGGTCTCCCCTGTGACCCAGGAGGAGCGAAGATGTCACCGGGCCTGCCTCTCTTCCGCCGAATGACCAGTCTCTTCCCTGAGGCCTCCCGATCCCTCTCCGCGCTTTCCACCTAAGAAGACTCCGAGATCCCGCAGCTTCCCTGGGTCACTCCCCGCACCCGTTAGGCCTCTCCAGACGTGAGCAGCGAGGGCGCAAATGTCAGACTCTTCCCAGAGAGGTTCCCGCCGAATTAGGACTCACATGGAAGGGCAGCCCCGGTCTAGAGACTGTGTGCAAGTTTCTTTATTCTTTCTTCCAGTACCTGCCATGAACCAGAGGTTTGAAAGCAGCAGGGGAAACCGGAACAACATAGCTGCAGAGGGTATGCAGAGTAGGGGCAATGAATAGAGTGGTCGATCAAGGAAAGTCTTGAGAGGTGAGTCTTGAACAGCATTGTAACATCTAATTCTCTGCACTGGGATTGACCAGCAGGATCAGAGGAAGGCATCTTAGACCAGGGGTTCTCACATTTTTTAGTCTCAGAACCCCTCTACACTGATACACACGTTATGGAGAACCCTAAAGAGCTTTTTGTTTATAATGGGTTATATTTTCCCATATTTACCGTATTGGAAATTTACACTGAGAAATGTTTAAAATATGTATTGATTCACTAAAAGAAAAAAGTAATAAACCCATTACATGTTTATATAAATAACCTTTTTAAGAGAAAAAGTATATTTTCCATACCAAGAAAATACATGAGAATAGTATTATTTTACATGCAAATCTCTTTGATGTTTGGCTTCATTGAAGAAAGCTGGATTCTCGTATCTGCTTCTGCATTCCATCTGTTGTGAAATGGTGTTGATTGAAGTATGTGAAGGAAACCTGGCCTTACAGATACTTAGTTGGAAAAAAGAGAAGCATTTTATTTTTTTTTATTTTTTATTTTTATTTTTTTGCGGTACGCGGGCCTCTCACTGTTGTGGCCTCTCTCGTCGCGGAGCACAGGCTCCGGACGCGCAGGCTCAGCGGCCATGGCTCACGGGCACGCGGGATCCTCCCGGACCGGGGCACGAACCCGCGTCCTCTGCATCGGCAGGCGGACTCTCAACCAGTGCGCCACCAGGGAAGCCCAAGAGAAGCATTTTAATAGCCTGTTTAGATAACTGGATATTCTTTTGTACCACACCAAAACTTACAAGTAGTCGTTTTTTAAAGGTTAGTCAGATGTGAAATTGAAAATCATATAATGAACTTTATGCTCTATTACGTTAAAATCATTGGTGTATCTTGCGCTTTGAATGGACCTTTTACTCACGCATGATTTTGTAAAACACGCATGGTCATTTGGAAAACATTGCTTCACTGAGTTACACAGCTCTTTTAAATGCAGAGCCTCTTAATGTGGAGCAACAGGAACTCTGCTTCCATTACTCGTGGGACTGCAAAATGGTACAGCCACATTGGAAGACAGTTTTGGCATTTTCTTACAAGGCTCCACATACTCTTACCATATGATCCAGCAATTGTGCTCCTTGGTTATTTACCCAAATGAGTTGAAAACTGATGCCCACACAAAACCTGCACGTGAATGTACAACAGCATTATTTATAATTGCCCAAACTGGAAAGCAACCAAAATGTCCTTCAATAGGTGAATGGGTAAAATCAACTAGCACATCCATATGATGGAATATTCAGTGATAAAATGAAATGAGCTATTAAGCCACAAAAAGACATGAAGGAAGTTTAAGTGCATATTGCTAACTGAAAGAAACCAATCTGAAATGGCTACATACTGTGTGATAACCTGGAAAAGGCAAAACTATGGAGATAGCAAAAAGATTGGTGGTTGCCAGGCATGGGGGGGGGGAGGAAGGGAGAGAAGAATGTAGCACAGAGGAGTTTTAGAAGGGTGAAACTATTTAGAGTATGATACTCTAATGGTGTCGTGGTGAGTTCATGTCATTATATATTTGTCAAAACCCATAGAATGTATAATATAAAGAATGACCCCTAATGTAAACCATGATTATAGTTATAATATATAGTTATTAATATAACTATATAGTTAATAGTTATAATATCACTATTAGCTTATCAGTTGTAACAAATATACTGCCCTAATACAAGATGTTAGTAATAGGAGAAACAGGGAGAGCATGAGGGGTGTATGGGAACTGTCCGTACTACTCAAAAAAATAAAGTCTATTAATTTGAAAACAAACAAAGGTGAGTTGAGCTCACAGTTTAATTGCACAAGTGCTTTTTCTTAGAAACTATGAAACATCATATTTGGGTATGCAGAAGCATTGTATGCATATTTCCCATTTCTTCACACAAAATAGTAAAAAGATCTGTATTCCAGTGTCAAGAGTTTATAAAATTATTAATTTGTACTTCCTCATTAAGGATGTTCTTAATTGACACTGGCATTTTATATTCTATTTTTACTTTTTTTTTTTTTTTTTTTTTTATTTTGCGGTACGTGGGCCTCTCACTGTTGTGGCCTCTCCCGTTGCGGAGCACAGGCTCCAGATGCGCAGGCTCAGCGGCCATGGCTCCCGGGCCCAGCCGCTCCGCGACATGTGGGATCTTCCCGGACCGGGGCACGAACCCGTGTCCCCTGCATCGGCAGGCAGACTCCCAACCACTGCACCACCAGGGAAGCCCTATTTTTACTTTTTTTTTTTTAGGCTACACACTGGCATTTTTTTTTAAATTGCAAACGCATGGCAGGAAGGAATGCAATGACTACTACTACAATTTGGTACCACTGTCTCACTCCTGCTAAGTTGCCAGCAGTTTTGCCACCATTGCTTTTTGCATCATCAGTGCAAATGTCAACACAGTTAAAAAGGCAAATAACATCTCAGTATTATTATAGTAGTTTTGTCCCTAAACACTCCAGGGGTTCATGGACCATGTGCTGACAACCACTATCCTAAAGGGAAAAGGCGGCAGGGGTAGATGTAAAAGTAGAGGTTATTGGGCACAGTTGTGTTTGGCAGGTGGAATTACTGGGCTAACAAGTGTTCCTGCTGTTGAGGGTCTGGCCCACTTCTAGGTCATCCTAATAGGCAAGGGGGGCCAAGTCACTTTGCAAGCCATAGATCTATTTAGGGGATGGATCTCTTAATCCACTGTCAAATCCCAGTCCAAATGAACACAGTGTGGGTTGGGAAGTTTGGGCTAGATCTTCCAGGATCACTCACAATTAGATGGTTCCATTAAGTTCAGTGTTGAGGGTCTGTTATGTGCCAAGAATTGGACAAGTTACAGAGGAGGAAACAGAAATGATTAAGTTGTGGCCTCTGTCCTATAGAAGTATAATAATAAAAATATATAGAAATAATAAAATAATAATAGAATGTAGGAAGTCATTAAGTATTAAGTGAGGTTCAAAGTGCTGCGGGAGCACTGAGGAAGAAATGAATTATGACTGGAGAAATCAGGAAAGTTTTTTTGAAAACTTGGGCCTTAAAGGATGAGAGAACTACAGCTAGTAAATGAGCTGTGCTAACTCTTCACCTTTCCATCCCATGATTTTAACTTGTTTTTGTTCAAGGCGTTGATTTCCAGTTTATCCTTTCAGGACCAATATACAGAGACTCATGGCATCAGACATTCATTTATCCATAAAATAGTCCAAAATTTACAAAAGGAATTTCTTCATGGTTCTTTTCTAATAAAAATTCTCTTTCTGTCTGCACTGTGGAGAAAGAAGCCCTCTTTCAGATCTCTCAATTCAATACCCTAAACATTTAGTGAGTGCCTACTATGTGCAGGATATATGTTATTTTCCACGAGGGGTACCAAAGTAAAAACACAGCCCCTGCCTTCACAGAGCTTAGAGTCTCAGAGGAGTCAAATGTGTACGTAGTGAATGGCAAAGTATATTATAGGCTCTATAAAAGATACAGTGTGATGGCGATCAGAAGAGGAAGACTTTAACTTCAGTGGGGAAATCTGGAAGACTTCATGGAAGCAATGTCTCAAATATGAATAGACTTGCCATAGGCAGTGATGAATGAAGGAGGATATTCACTCATCATGAGACAAGTCCGCTCGAGCAAAGGTATAAAAGGCGATGATGTGTTATGGGAAGGGCAGGTAATTTAGTATGACTGGGGGGCTGGGAGGTGAGTCTCATGAGAGATAAGCTTCAAAAAGCAGGTTGACAGCAATCTTGGAATGCCAAGCTAAGGAGTTTGGGCTCTACTCTGAAGGAGCAGCATACTCAAGTCAGTGTTTTGGGAAGATAACAAGTAACCCCAGGAGGAATGGATGGGAAAAGAAAGGTCAGTTTGGAGGTGGCTGGAATTGTTCAGAGAAGAGATAATGCCCGGCATTACCTAGGAAGCCCAAGCTGATATGGAAAGGAGGGGGTGGATTTGAGAGACATGACCAAGACTTAGTGATGTCCCGTTGTGTGTGTAGGATGGCTTAGGGGTTCCTAACTTGGGACACTGATAGAATGGGAGTACTATCCAGGAGGAGGAACATGAGGAAAAGATAAAGGGTTTGGGTTGGCTGTCGGATGTGTCTGTGGACTGACCAGGGTATTGGAGAGGAAGCAGTGGCAATTGACAGAGATGTACAGATTTGGGGATCATCCATAAATAGCTGTTGAAACTGTAAAGGCATTGATTGCACTTCCAGAGGGAGAGCGGGGTTTCTCAACCTTGGCAGTATTGACATTTGGTCTGCATATTCTTTGTCGTTGGGGGGATGGGTGAGGTGGGGGCAGGGGCTGTCCTTGGCATTGTAGGAAGTTTAGCACCTTTGGCCTCTACCCACTAGATGCCAGTAGCACACCTCCACCACCAGTTGTGTCAAACAAAAATATCTCCAGACATTGTCAAATATCCCCTGGAGGGCAAAATCAACCCCATAGAGAACGATTGCTCTAGGAGAGAGTGCGATTGCTCTAGGAGAGAGTGCGGAGTCAAAAGATGGCCAAGGGCAGAACCTTTGGGTTCTAAGGTCACGGTAAGAAAGGAGGGGCACACTGGGAGAGATGGGGGTGACTGTGTCACAGATGGGGTGGCCAGTGGTGAAACAGTCTATAAAGAGGGTTTTGGAGACAAAAGAGGCCTAGGCAGTGGGGAAAGCTTTATGATCTTTCAGGGAGCAATTCCAACTGAGCCTCCTGAACGTGCTTTCTTCTTGTTCGCTAGCCTTTTCCCTGAGAGGTACAGGAGTCAACTGCCCCCTTGGGCCATAAATGAGACTGGGATATATGCCAGTGTACCACAAAGTTTGCCTGGTTGCTTTGCAGGATGTTCATATTCCTTTTCCCCTATTTTCTCATTCCATTTGTTCTATTAGTCTCCTTTTTCATTTGTAATGTGCTTTAGCAGAAATATATACCCATACCATTTAATCCTGATAATAACCCCGCAAAATAGCTTTCATTCTTATTCCCATTTTGCAGATGAGGAAACCAAAACTCCCAGAGGGAACCTTGCCTAAGACAGCACAACCAGGGAGCCATAGAGCTGATGCCCAAATCTTCTGATCACACAGGGACTGAGAACACTCTTCATCACACCGCAATTGCTTCTTTGGTTGCAACTCCTACCATGTAGCATCTTTTCCTTACAAAGTGACTGACACTCCCCTTCTCCTGGGATAGAGCCTTCCTTGACTGTAAAGGAATCAGTGGCTTTTGTTCTCTTGTTCCCTGACCACAGCACCATTTCTGCTCATAGAGTATTGTTTGGTGCCTTACTGAATGTCTCACCTTGTGAGGGTATTAGCCAGATGGTCTTTTTTCCTTCTTCATTTTCTTCTTTTTTTTTGGCCACGCCTTGCGGCTCGTGGGATCTCTGTTCCCTGACCAGGGTTTGAACCTGGGCCACGGTAGTGAAAGCCCAGAATCCTAACCACTAGGCCAACAGGGAACTCCCAGATGGTCTTCTGACAAAGGGTAACATTGTAATGTTTGTACAGGTGAGGCCAAGCCTGCGGCAATTCTGTATGGTGAAGATGAGGACAGACAGGTCACAGGCCCAACTGTGGGCACTTCGGAATCTCTCTGATGGTTGCTGGGTCTAGGCCAAGGGTCATCTCCCTCAGGGACACCAGTGTATGTCCAAGGCTTGCAGTGGCACCAGACCCCAGTAACTCCTCAGCTGTTGGAACTCTCCTTCCCTCCCTGGGAATCCTCTGTCATTTCCTCCTGCTCCCCACAAACTTCCTACGCTGACCCTTTGTTTCTTGGCACCCCTCATGTTCCCTTAACCACCAATTCACTTAGCATCTGGAATTCTTAGTAATAGTAATCACAAAAGCCACCATTTACTGAGGGTTTTTAAAGTACCAGGCATAGACAATGGAAGTAACTGAGGCTTAGAGATGTTACATAAATCTGTCCAACGTCACATAAATATTAAGGTACAGATCAGCATATCTAATAGAAATGTAATTTGAGCCACGTTGGTAATTAAAATTTTCTATTAGCCAAATTAAAAGAGAAAAGAAACAGGTGAAATTAATTTTATCAATATTTTTTATTTAACAATATATCCTAAGTGTCTATCAACAGAACAATGGATAAAGATGTGGTATATATATACAATGGAATACTACTCAGCCATAAAATAGAGTGAAATTTTGCCTTTTGCAACAACATGAGCGGACCTCAAGGGTATTATGTTTAGTGAAATAAGTCAGACAGAGGAAGACAAATACTGTCTGACAGAGGTCCCCAACCCACGGTCCTTGGACTGGTACCAGTCCACATCCTGTTAGGAACCGGGCTTCACAGCAGGAGGTAAGCGGCAGACAAGTGAGTGAAGCTTCATCTGCTGCTCCCCACCGCTCCCCACAGCTCCCCACTGCTCCCCATCGCTCCCCACCGCTCCCCATCGCTCCCCACAGCTCCCCACCGCTTCCCATCGCTCCCCACCGCTCCCCATAGCTCCCCACCACTCCCCATCGCTTGCATTACTGCCTGAACCATCCCTCCCACCCCTCCAGCCCCCTTCCATGGAAAAATTATCTTCCACGAAACGTATCCCTGGTGCCAGAAAGGCTGGGGACCACTGCTATATGATATCACTTACATGTGGAATCTAAAAAATACAACAAACTACTGAATATAACAAAAAAGAAGCAGACTCACAGATATAGAGGACAAACTAGTGGTTACTAGTGGGGAGAGCGGGGGGAGTGTCAATTTAGGGGTAGGGGATTAAGAGGTGCAAGCTGCTATGTATAAAATAAGCTAAAAGGATATATCATACAACCCAGGGAATATAGCCAGTATTTTATAATAGTTATAAATGGAGTATAACCTTTAAAAATTGTGACTCACTATAGTGTACACCTGTAACTTAAATAATATTGTACATCAACTATAACTCAATAAAAAAATAAGGCACTTGGGAATTCCCTGGCAGTCCAGTGATTAGGGCTCCGTGCTTCCACTGCAGGGGGCACGGATTCGATCCCTGGTGGGGGAACTAAGATCCCGCATGCCGTGTGGCCAAAAAAAAGTAAATAAATAAAATAAAGCACGTTACAGATTTTTTTAAAAAGGGAAAAAAAAGATCCAAAACATTATCCCAACATGTCATCAATATATAAAATTACCAAAGAGATATTTATAGTCTTTCTCCCATAATAAGTCTTTGAAATCTGCTGTGTGTTTTCCTCTTACATCTCATCTCAGTTTAGACTAGCCACATATCACATGTTCAACAGCCATTTGTGGTCAGTGGCTACTGTATTGAACAATGAAAGTGTAGATCAAGGATTCTGAGCCACCTCCGCTTGGCTTCATTGTCGCCTTTCTAAGGATGGTGAGGAGTGGGGCAGCCACGTTCTCTGTGAAAGCAGGCTGATCCTGTCCCCCAAAATTCAGGTCTGAAAAAGATAATAGTCTTATCTAATTGGGAGTAAGATTTCATTATAAATGAGAATAAAGGGTCTCCAAATGCTACAGAGGTCCAAAGTTTATTAGATTCTTTAAAAAAGCATTTGTCAGAGAAGCTGACATTTCCCTCTTGGAACTGTTACTTCTTCTGGGATGGGACAGGAATGTTTGTTCCTTTCTGCAGGTCCCTGTTATTGTTCTTTTATCTCCATAAACACTGTCCAGGAAAAGTGGATTTTCTCTGGCCTGGAGCCAGGTTGGTGGAAAACTCCTTTGCCCTGGGCCCTCTCTCTTGTCCATAGGGCAGTCGCATGACCCCTTCTGATGGGGCTCACCAACCGACGTGGTGGCCTCGGAAGGGACGTGCAGGATTGTTGAACTCTGGAAGGAAAGGAGGGTTGGTGAGCCGTCATTCCCTGATTTGAGCAGTGGGCAGCCCTTTGTTCCAGGCATTGTACTAGGCACATGGCATGTGCTATCCTTTTACTCCTCACCACCACCCTATGAGGTAAGCATCAGCACTTGCAAAACCCAGGCAGGTGAAGAGGTTCACTCAGGGTGTGCAGCTTTCCGACATCAGAGCCCGGGATTACAGCATTCCAGACTTTGGGGGTTTCAATGCTTTCTGCAATAAGACGGACATGGGAACAAGGGTTGTCGAGCAAGAAATGTTCATATCTGTGTTCTGTTTCCATGCGAACAAGGTCTGGCAGGGTGCTTAGGGTTGATTTCAGTCTCTAAGAATTGGGGGTGAGATACTCAGCACATAAAAATAGGAGATGGGGGACTTCCCCGGCGGTCCAGTGGTTAAGTCTCCGCTCTTCCACTGCAGGGGCCACGGGTTCCATCCCTGGTCAGGGAACTAAGATCCCCGGCATGACGCGTGGTGCAGCCAAAAAAATAATAGAAATAAAAAAAGGAGACGGCTGCCCTTTCTATATCAGGAAACCTAGGAGGACTGCTTGATCTTTCTTTACTTGTTCCTGACAAGTTAGAAGAAATGTGGTGCCGGGGAGCCCTGTCGCTTTAAGCCTAAGCCCTGGTTTCCCAGGAGACTTGGGTGGGCGGTGGAGAGTGCCCGCCTACCTGGGGAACCTGAGCGAGGTGTGGCCGGAGAGGCTCTGGATGCGAGGTGGGCGGGGGCAGGCTGAAAGTTGGACAAGCAGGAAGTGAACCGACGGCTGCCCGAGAGGAAACAGACTAAGCGAGAGTCCTGCTGCCGACAGGCCCGAGCCGCTCGGAAACATGGTGAGAGAGCGGGAAACTAAGAAGGGGCTGATTTCACGAGCAGCCAGAGGGGGCTGGGGGCTGGGGATCAAGAAAGGAAAGCTGGTGGCAAAATCTGAGGGCTGGGCCGGCGCTGACTGTGACCTCTCTTCTTTGACAGCTGGGCTGCAAATAGGTCTGAGCTGCCTGGGCGGGTGTTCCTGCTCTTCTCTGCCCCCTCCCTCCCCTGAGCCCTGAGCTGGCCTGGAGTGGAGCTTCGGTGGGAGTGTGAGATCCTAATTCATCTCCTCCTCCAGCCCTCCGGCCTTTGGCCTTCGGGTGTTGTGACATTCCTGGGCAGTGCCTCTGCGGTTCCCAGCGCAGATTCCAGCCCAGCGGCAGGAATCCCGCTCTGCCTCTCACTTTATCCCTGTACAGAAACCCAAAGAATTTGTCTCTCCGTCGAGTCCAAGGAATCTGCCCCCTCTCCATAAACATGAGGAAGAGAGCTGATGGTTTGTAAAAAAAAAAAAAAAAAAAAAGACAGAACTTGGTTCTCTGTGATAATCTAGTTTGGACCCACGCCCCTGGCTTGTGTCTGGAAGTCTAGTGGGTCAGGGAGGGAGGAGCTTAGTAGTGTTTTTCCCTCCCTGTTCAAAAACCTTATCAGAAAGCCTGAGGATGAGGCATCAGCCAGGGAGCATTTGCCCTCCATTTCCCCCAACACCCAGGCTGCTGTTTGTATGTTTCATACTTGCTTAAGTAGGCAATGGCGTGGTGCCTGCGCGAGGTGCTTAGTGGTGGGGAAAGCAGAAGTTTGTGGCCCAACGGCTGTCTCTCATGGGGCCTTGTGAGGGACTTGGAGCCTGGTTGCCATGGCTCAGGCTGCCCAGGAGGCCGGAGCAGCTCTCCAGCTGCTGTCTTGAAGAGAGGGCGGGTTAGGCTAGGGGAGGGTGGTCTGCGGGGGGAGGGGCACAGGCATTTTTAATGAGGACCGGTGGGATCTGGGAATTCACAGGTAATGGTGGGGCTGTGCCTTGTGAGGTGCTGGCTCAGCAGTCTCCTCTGACCCTCTCCGAGGAACAAGGAAGCAGTGGAGAGGGCTTTGGGGGTATGCTTCTTGTCGTCTCACGTGCCCTGAGAACCCACAAAGAAGTTGGATCCAGTCTGTCTCCTAGCATGGCTCTCACCATCTGGGGCTTAAAAATGCATTTGTTTTTGATTACACGAGTGCTACAAGGAAAACATTCTCTTTGCAAACAGTTCAAGCATTACAAAAAGCTAAGTCCACCTTAGGCCTCCCTCTCCTCCGGCCTCTGAGGCTGAGTCTCAGTCCCTCCGGCACTCACTCGGCCTAATTAACCCCTGTGTGGCTGCCCAGGAGGAGGCCAGTGGTGGTGGAGGAGATGACCGTGTGCGAAACCTGCAGAGTGAAGTGGAGGGAGTAAAGAACATTATGACCCAGAATGTGGAGCGGATCCTGGCCCGGGGAGAAAACTTGGATCATCTCCGTAACAAGACAGAGGATCTGGAAGCCACAGTGAGATGATGGGGAGCCCAGTGGGGGCCAGGGGAAGAGGGGGGAGGAGGATTATTGGGGGCTTGAGGCTTGGTGGTCTTGGTGGCAGAACGATCAGGAGGGAAGTCTGCCTTTTTACCTGTGTTGGGAATTGATGTGAGCTGAATCCCCACTTCTGATTCTGCTCTACTCCACTGATTGGTACTGGGGTCCAGGGAATGGGTTCAAGGACTGGGGCTGGGGATTGGGGGGTGGACCCATGGAGACATTTTGTGAGACTGATGGATGGCTCAGTCAGCCTGTGCTGTCTTAGGCTTCTCTCCTATGAAATCGACTTTCACTTTGAAGGCTGCCCTTGACAGTCATTTGGACCGGGCCTCCCCAGGACAAAAATATTGGCTCCAGAAAATCCTCTTAGGGCCTTTGGCCTTCCCCAGGAGTTATTAGGCAGGGGGTGGAAAACTGTTAGAGTTTTGCTGAGCCAGCTTTAAAAAGAAGCTGGGAAGAGGAGTAAAGTCTTTGATCCCAGGGTCCTCTGTTGGCTGAAGGCTGGAATAATATCTCCCACACATCTTGCTAGATCTCATTCTTCTCTCCCTCCAGCCAGAGGCTGAAGCCAGCTGCTCAGGGAGGGAGTAACTCTAAAGTTCAACAGAGGGCTGGAGACTTAAGATTCCATGTCCACGGAGAGAGACTGGCCACGGCTTTCTGAGTCCTGTGTGTAATCTTGAGCACAGCTCATTTGACTCCCTGGGACTTAGTGTTTCTTTCCACAGCCCAGGCTGGGAAGCATGGCCCGGGGAAACAATTTCTGCAATTCAAGTTGGGAGAGGAAGAGCATTTTTCCTCAGTTCCAACCCCTGGACTGCCCTGGCCCCTCCTCCAGCTTCAGCGGTCCTCATGTGGCCAGAAGTTATGGAACCAGGGAGATGTGTCCACCTGGAGCCTGCACCCCTCAGCCCCAGTGTCTGCCCTCCCAAGGGTGGGTTGTGCTGCCAGTGTCGCAACCCTGGGCGTGGGCATGCGTCAGAGGCCCCTCAGTGTGCATGGCAGTGCGGGGGTAAGAAGAGAAGGGGGCAGGCAGGGGACCAGAGGGAGCCCAAGGATTCTAAATTTGAATTGGTTCACCAGATGGTTGTGAAGGTACATTTGTCAAGGTTTGAGGACAGGACTATTTTATTTAGCAGTCTGTTGCCTCAACGTAGCACTTATATGTTTAGATGTATGGCGTGGGGGTCTCGGTATGCTCATCCCAGTGGCAGGAGGCACTGGGTGATTCTGCGTTATTCCCAACAGTCCGAGCACTTCAAGACCACATCGCAGAAGGTGGCTCGGAAGTTCTGGTGGAAGAATGTGAAGATGATCGTCCTCATCTGCGTGATTGTTTTTATCATCGTCCTCTTCATCGTGCTCTTTGCCACGGGTGCCATCCCTTAAGTAACTTAGGGAACCCCTCCCACCCTGCCCTCTTCTTGGGGGGCAGCCTTCCATAGTGGGTGCCAAGAGGCGCCCTCTCTCCTGTCCTTCTCCACAGGGAATGCTGCTCCGTCCTCCCGCCCCTCATTCTGGGGCCCCTCTACCACACTGTCTGACCCAGGGAGCACCTTGGTCCCCAGAAGGAGAGAGCTGGACTGTGGCTGTGTTTCAGGGGTCCTCAGAGTTGGTTGGAGAGACCCAGAAGGGCCAGCACATGGCTGGGAAACTGATGGAACTGAGGGTGGCCAGTGGGCAATAAAGACCTTTCAGTATCCCTATGCATGTGAGGTACTTTCTCCCTTTCCATTTTGCCTTTGGCCCTTCCATTTCTTTTCTCCCCAAGGATGCCCTCTGGCAGAGATCCTCCCTTTGGAGGCCCAAGCTGTTGGAGGAGTGGAGAGCATATGTTTGGAGAAGAAAGATGGAAACTCCCTGTCTTTCTTTATCTCCCCTTGTTCCATCATTGTCACTGGTCTCAAGAACAGGAATTTTCTGGAGGTCTTGGCGTATGGAAAATTCAAAACCTTCCCAGCATTTTAGGGTCGTATGTAAGACTTTTAAGTGTCCCCTCTGGGACTTGCCATTTCCTTTATTAGTTTTCTGCTGGAAGTGTTAGCCGAGACATGAAGCCTACCTGGGCAGAGCATTTAGGAATCTGGTTAAGGGCCTCCCACCCCTCCCATCATTGCCATTTCTCTTTGGTGGACCTGCTGTAGTCTTAGAGTGAGGGGGTTAGAGGAACTGAACTGCTTTTCCTTCTCTTGTGGTTCTGCGAGTTCTATTTGTCTTTTGTCTGCCCCTGTCCTTCTGGAACTTAGCAGGGCCTCTGGGTCTCAGCTGTCCTGAGCGGGTGAGCATCTCTCACCCGTGTCTCATGGCTGGGCACAGTCAGTGTCACAGGACAGGGCCTATGGCCTTCCTTCCCCTCCATGGACAATGGACCTCTCTGTCTTTGGGCCTCCCTCCTCTCCACCAGGTTCCACCATCGTTGTCACTCTTTCCAGTGCCCAGTGCGCCTTGGTTTGGGGGAAGGGTTTATGTCATCTCTGTCCCTATTTCCCCCATAGGCTTTCCAGAATTGAAAAGAACCTGATTCGGGGAGGGAATCTGGAAGGGGTGGGGTTGGGAAACAGGACTGGGGACTAGTACTGGCAAGTCAGGTTCTAGAATCATGCTCCAGGGACTTCCCTGGCGGTCCAGTGGTTAAGACTCCACACTTCCAATGCAGGGGGCGTGGGTTTGATCCCTGGTTGGGGAATTAGGATCCCACATGCCGCGCAGTGCAGCCAAAAAAAAAAAAAAAAAATAGAACCATGCCCCGAAAACTAGGAAGGGAGGAAAGCACAGAAGAGACCCTGGGGGCAGACTTTGTCAGGACCCTGTCCATCCTCTCTCTTCTCAGTCCACTCCTGGACTCGAGGTCCAAGCAACTGGGGTGATTGGGACCTAGTCTGTCCAGGCTGGGGGTGGGGTCTGTGCTCACATGGGGCTCAACGTGGGAGAGGGAAGCCCCCAACCCCCTTCCTCAAGAGGGGCCACCTTTGAGATGTTGGGATGGTATGTGGTGGGATAGAGAACAGGTGGCTGCAGCAGTGAAAGGGCAGGCTGAGGATGGATAGACTCAGCTCAGGAAGGCTCTGGACAGGTTAGACACACCAGCCTCCCTCATCCTCCAGCTGAGGAAGGGGGTCATATCAGGACAGGGCTGCACTTGCCCACGTGGTGAAGGGGAAAGAAAGAAAAAGCTAGAGCTAGTACCTTCTCCATGGGGGTCTGTTTTCTCTTTTTTGGGGGGAGGTACGCGGGCCTCTCACTGTCGGGGCCTCTCCCGTTGCGGAGCACAGGCTCCGGACGCGCAGGCTCAGCGGCCATGGCTCACGGGCCCAGCCGCTCCGTGGCATGGGGGATCTTCCCGGACCGGGGCACGAACCCGTGTCCCCTGCATCGGCAGGTGGACTCTCAACCACTGTGCCACCAGGGAAGCCCTGTTTTCTCTTTTAATTGAGGTGAAATTCGCAAAACATACAACTGACCGTTTTAAAATGTACCCTCCAGTGGCAGGTAGTGCACTCATGATATTTATTGTGAATAAACTTTATTTAGTTTCAAAACTTTGGCGTGGTCGGTTTTTGGTTATGGGTGAGTTGCACTCACCAAGGTGGCAAAGACCCTGTCCAGCTGTTCACTGCGTTTCCTGCCCCTAGCACAGTGCAGGACAATGGCGCTTCTACAGGTGCTTGTTGAATGAATAAATGATCCTCCCCAGATCAACCCGGTCTACCTGAGCTGGGATGCAATTCCAGAGAGGATTCCCTGAGCCCGTTCCAGAACCCACTCCACTGGGACCATTTCATAGACTGGGGTCCCGAGCTGTAGACCAGGCACCACGCTGATTGGAAGGAGGCCCCACTTCACCAGGCTGGGGAGTCATCCCGAGCCGGGCGCCGGCGGCCCGGGGAGAGGTGCCGAACCGGGACCCCGGGAGCCATCGCCGGCCGCTTCCGATTTGACTGATTTGACTAGGTTTCGGTCGCCGCTCCCAGAAGGCTCGCCCCCCGCCCCCGCCAGGCAGGCCCCGCCCCGCCCTCCGCTTCCTCCCAGATCCCTGGCACTGCGGCCGCTCGGGCAGAGGAGCCGGAGCGGCGAGGCAGCGGCGGCGGCGATGGTGAGGGCCCGGGGCCGGGGCAGAGGGCGAGCGTGGAGGGGTGCGAGGCGGGAGTCCGAAGTCCAAGGGGTGGAGGCGTCCTTCGGGACGGCGCCCGGAAGCAGGACCGGGGCCGGACCCTCAGCTCGTCGCGCGCATCGCGGGAGGAAACGGGCGGCGTGCGAGGGTCCCGACTGCCCAGCGCCGAGTGAGCTGGACTCCGGCTTCCCACTTGCCGGGGCCAAGCGGTTACGAGCACCAGCTTCGGAGTCAGACTCCGGGCTGAGATCCTGGTGGTGGCCACTTACCCGCTCTGTGACCCCGGGCAAGTCACTTAGCTTCCCTGAGCCTCTTTTTCCGCATCGTGAAGTGGGGTCAGCGATACCCGCCTCGCTGGGTGAGAGGAGGTACAATGGCAGAGACCTGCCTGGCCCTCAGAACCTGCTCCTGATAAGTGGTGGGTAATATGGTGACCTCTTCAGCCCTTCCTGGTGCTGTGAGGACACAAGTCTGGCCCAGGGGTTGGAAACCTGAGCCGATGGGGTGGTAGAAGCCAGTCCTGTGGTAGGGTGTTGGAGGGCAAACTCCTTCCCCTGGGGACAGAGTAAGTAAGATGTTTACTATAAAAGTTCCACTGAAGTTATCAGAGTGTGGCATAGCCTGACTCCCTTCTAAGCCATACCTAGGGACACAATCTTGAGTTGAGTCATCCCCCACTCCTGCTGTAGACTCTGGCCTCTGTCTCCACTTGTCATTTCCAGGCAAAAGTGTCAGGAGCAGTTGGTGCCAGTCGCTTCTCCGCTCCCCTGGAACTCCTGGGAAGTCGTGCCCGGCAGGAAGCAGGCTTGGTGCTTTAAGATTCTGCCATGGAGGGACTTTCCTGGGGATCCAGTGGTTAAAACTCTGCCCTCCCAATGCAGGGGACGCAGATTCGATCCTTGGTCAGGGAACTAAGATCCCACATGGCACGGCCAAAAAGAAAAAAAAAAAAAAAAGATACTGCCATAAAAAAAAAAAAGATTCCGCCATGGAGAAGGCAGCAGAGGTGTGATGGATGTGGATGTGGATGTGGCCTGGCTGGGGGTCGAGATGCCTGGATGGCCTCATCTCCAGGGAACTGGAGGCAGGAAGAGGAAGCGGGGCAGGAAGGTAGCACTGAACTCTAAGGCCAGGCCAGGAAACTGAGGGAGGCCCAGGGAATGGGACGGAGCCCAGAGCCCACTTCCCAGCGTGCAGAGCAAGGAATCAGGCAGGGTTAGGATGGGCTTGCGGCTGGGCCTTAGCACTTGGTGAGAAGAGGAAACTCTTGAAATGAAGGCTGAGGCTGTGGTAATTTACTGGGGGTTACTGGGAAACTCTGGGACTCTCACAGGTTCATCTGAGGCAAATAGTGGATCTGAGCCTGGGGACTGATCGCTCTCTCCCAACCATCTCCTAGCCCCTTCCCTCTGTTTTTTCTCTTATTCCTGCCCCTTTGTCCACCCCCAGAACTTTCCCTTCCTTCTTCCCATCCGCCTTCCCTACCTGGTCCTTCTTGCTTTCCCTTCTTTTCTCCTCTTTTCTGATTCATTCAGTTAACAAGTGTTTCTTGGGCATTTCCTTTGTGTCAGTCATGGTGACTGGTATAGGGGATAGAGTAGGAACAAAATAGTGATGGGAAAGATAAAAATTGAATGGGTAATGAACTCATTCATCCTGTAGATGGTCCTCACTCATGCTCTGTGCAAAGAATTTGGGTTTTGAGCCACAGGCCTCCCTCATATGCACACAAGCTGAGTTGGCAGCATCAAACTGGGTGAGTCTTTAGCCAGCCAGCTAAAGCATTTGACCTCCCTTTACCCGCATCCAGTTTAACACAGGGGTTAAGAATGTGATCCCTGGAGACTAAGTTTATTCAACTCCCAGATCTTCTACTCACTGGCTCCGTGACCTTGGATGGGTGATTTAACGCCTCTGAGCCTCAGTTTCGTATAAAACTGGGGTGAGAGTACTTTCCTCAGTGGGTTGTTATGAGGCTTAAATGAGATAAAGTGAACAAAGAGCTAGCGGCACACTTCTCAGCTCAGAATATGTGCTCATTGAGTGGGAGCTATTATTACTGTCAGGAGGTAAAACCTCCTCAGCAGCCTGTAGCGCCTGATGGAAATAAAATAGATATAGGTTATCAAAGGCCCATGTCAAGTTTTATATTTAGGTTAGAAACGATTAAGTGCACAAAGTGGCAACAGGGAAGAGCTTGCTTGGCTGTGTATTTTGTAAAAATGTTTAAGAGGTTTTATTGACCACAGGTGTGCTTCCTGGGATCTGACAGCTAAAAAAAAAAAACCTAGGGAAACTTGGGCTACCGCAATAATAGCTATTATTTATTGAGCATTTAGTATGTGTCAGGACTTGTGCTAAGTACTTTATTTATAACATGCCACATGCCTTAGCTAATGTTATGGGAGATATTATTGTCACCACTGTAGATGAGGAAGCAGAGGGGTCAGAAAGGTCATATCCCCAGTCTTTAGTCACTCAGCTGGTGAGTGGCAGAGGCAGGATTTGAAGGAACCCAGGGCTGTAATGCAGAGCCCGGCTCTTAGGCTCTGAGCTCAGGCGAGCGCTGACCCAGGAAGGAGGTGATGCACCAGGTCGCTGCCCGGGTCCCTCTGAAGATGGCAACAGTGACAGCTGGGATAGGGTTTCGTAGGCGCTAATCAGGAAAGAGGGGAGACAGGAGAGTTTGGAAAGGGAGGTTTTTAAGAGCTTTCTTTTCAGAGGAACCAGCTGTATTTGGCCTGGAAAAACCCGAGGAGAGATTTGAGAACTGAAGGAGGGATATTCTGCACACCGGGTAACAGTCTGTTGATTTCCTGTGTAACTACCATCCTCCGTCTGCCAACAATGCTGCCCCTACCCAAGCTCAGAAGTGCCTCTCACCCTCCCTTCCTCTCTTGCCCTCCGTTCCTCCCGGCCCCCCAGCCTGGGAACCTCTCCACATACCCTTGCTGATAGCGTTTCTACATGCCTTCTGGTGGCCTCTGGCCTGAGTTATCTCACTTTCGTTCATGCCAGTCTACCACCAACAGAGAAAGTCTCCTGAAGCCCCTCCAGGCTCAGAAACCTACATAAGCTCTTGATCCATCCCTCCCTCCATGGAAGCTTCCTCATCTTGACTTTTACCCTCTGCCAGATCTGTCACTGTCCAGAGTGTGTCTCTGTGTGCCTGTGGCAGTAGTCTCCACCACATGCCCCCCCCCCGCCCATCCCTGGTCCATCTTGGTTCTCAGAAATCACCTGTCTGTGGGCGGCTCAACACTCGCTATTTGTATCTCATGGGGTGAACTCATTACTCTTCTCTAACTGTATCAAACACACTTCTTTCCCCCAGCCTATAGCGATCTTTTCAAGAACCGGCCCAACTCATTCAGAAAATATTTTCCACGCATCCACGGTGTGCCAGGCGCTATGCTGAGTTCTATGTGGCAGGATGCAGCGTGGCCGTCCTCTGGTCTCTTACCTCCTTCCACACCCCGCAGTTCTTTATTTGAATCACCGTGCCAGCAGAGACCCGTGCATACAGTGTCCTTTTTCTTCTGGTTGAGGGGGGCCAAGGAGGGCTAGAGACTTGAGCCTCAGGCCTCTGTGTTCCCTGGAGCGAATGTGTTCTTTTAGGCCTGGGCCCATCTGGGCTCCAGACAGGCCTGGTTTCTCAGTGGGGGAAGGAGGCTACAGCTTGCAGTGGGAGGCACAGCCAGCTCTCCTGAAGAATGTGACCCAACATCACCCCATGTTGGAGAATAAGATGACAACAGCTGTAGCATTTAAATTAGAAAAAAATGATATGTAACATCCCACCAGTCTCTAGCAGTGATTCTCCTTTTTTTTTTTTTTTTTTTCTTTGTGGTATGTGGGCCTCTCACTGTTGTGGCCTCTCCCGTTGCGGAGCACAGGCTCTGGACGCGCAGGCTCAGTGGCCATGGCTCATGGGCCCAGCCGCTCCGCGGCATGTGGGATCTTCCCAGACCGGGGCACGAACCCGTGTCCCCCGCATTGGCAGGCGGACTCTGAACCACTGCACCACCAGGGAAGCCCTGATTCTCATTTTTGAATCTTGGTCCATTCCCAGGTTTTTGCCTTGGACTATTTGAATGTGAGAGACTCCAAGTAATGGAGACTTGTTGAATAATTTAGTCATAATAATAGTGGTGATGGTGGTTGACTCAGGAAAACTCAAGAGATGAGTACAACTTCCCTGCTTTCTTCATAATGCTTCCTTGTTCCCCAGCTACTGCTTCCCCCAGCCCATGAGTGTACCGCTCTGTCGTGGTTTGCTTTCCCCCTCTCAAAATGGGTTGCTTTTCTAGCTCATGAGTAAATATTGACCTACTTGGGTTTCAGATGCCTGCCCCTGAAACTCCTGCTGGGCTAGATAAACACACTGGGATAACAAACTTGAGAATGACAGTTGCATTGGGATAAGTTATAATGCAATTGGCTCACTCATTGAGTCCTTGAAGATGGTCAGCATTGTGCTGGCCTCCTGGGCCTCCAGGCTGGTGGCAGACAAAGGCAGGGCACTGGCCCCTGCCCTCCCCCTGGGAGCTTGTGGTCCAGTTCGGGAGATAGGATTCATATACTGGGAATGCTTGGAGGTTACATGCAAGGCAGCTGCAGGGATCCTGAACGGGGATTCTTGACTGAGTAGGAGGTGGCCCTCCGTGACCACCAGATCCCTTCACTTTCTCTGGTTTTAAGTGGGATTCAGTCAAGTGCCAAAATGTCTTGCCGCATACAATGGGCAATATAGTCTGGCAGGAAAGGGAGCCTGGCCCATGCTCTGTGGGGAGGAGATGAGAACAGGGTTGGGCTCTGGGGGACAGGGCTGGGGGAGGGAGTTCCTGTGGTTTGTTAGTCCCCTGGGATTCATCTCCCGACGTGTCCCTGGACCTCCAGCTCTCACCAGGGCCTCCTGCCCTGGGTCTCTCCCAGTTGCATGTATCCAAAGCCCAGCTTCTTTCTTGCTTGTGATCCATGTGTTCTTCCTCTTCCTGGCCTCTCCCCCAGCTTGGACCCTGCATCTCCCTTCCCAGTCCTCTGAAATGAGCTGGGTTCTTTTGTCAGGTGAGGCTGCTGCCCAGGCTGGGAAATCCAAGAGCTGGTCCCTCCTGTGTGAGCTGGATCCCAGTGAAGATCCTGGCTAGCTGGAAAGCTGGAGGCCAGAGGCCAGGAAGGCCGAGGCTCCCAGGCAGACAGAGAGTGAATCGACTTTGAGCATTGATGTGGGAGCAGGGTCAGGCCAGGAGGCAGAACTGGCTTGACCAGTCAGAGACTGGAGGAGGGAGGGGAGCGAAATCTGATCTCAGTTTGTGTGTGTGTGTGTGTGTGTGTGTGTGTGTGTGTGTCTGTGGGGTTAGGCAGAGGCTATAACGTGTGGTGATCCAAAATTTTCTGTCTAGCTCAGTAGGCTGGATCTCCTCCCTGTCTGGCTCTGGCCAAGTAGCTTGGTTCTGTGTTCTTTGCTGCCTCCTTAGGCCAGTGGGAAGCCACAGGGGTAGGTTGAGGCCATCCTAGAGCAGGTGAGCCAAGTGTCTGCTTTGTGGGAGGGTGGGTCCTGGGAAGGTCCCATCCTCAGGCATCTTAGAGGAAGCGAAGATGCTGGAAGTCAAGGCTGACCTAGGACCTGCCTTGATGGGCAAGGGGAGGAGCCAAAGGTGAGCCGTACACACCCAAGAGGCCAGCCCTTCCCTCTGCACATATCAGACCCTTACATGAAAGGCGCTGTTCCCCTTACTCATACACACACACACACACACACACACACACACACACACACACACACACGCGCTTGCCCAGTGGGGCAAGGAGGCCGCTAGGTCTCAGGACCAGATGAGGGCCAGGCAGGGGCCTCATGTAGCCCTGACCTTGGGCTTGGTGTCCAGGCAGGGAAAGAGTTGGAGCGGTGCCAGCGGCAGGCGGATGAGGTGACAGAAATCATGCTCAACAACTTCGACAAGGTCCTGGAGCGCGACGGGAAGCTGGCGGAGCTGGAACAGCGTTCAGACCAACTCCTGGACATGGTGTGAGGCCTGGAGAAGCAGGGAGGGGGAGGGAGAGGCTAGGAGGGGCCCTCAGAGGGAGCTCTCAGGCTGTGCTCAGGGTCTCCCGGCTGGCTGTTGGTAGGGCCTGAGGCTCACCCAAGGGCCAGTGTGGGGGACTGTGGGTTTCTTGAAGCATCCCTAGCCTAGCTATGCAATGGGTGGGGAGGTCTCATGAAGTCCGAAGGCCTTGGTTTGAAGCTGTGGATCTCCCTAAAGGTTGAAGACTGGCATTGTTAACTGGGGGTGAGCCTGTAGGCCTGTGAGTCAAGGGCTACACCAGTGTGGGAGACCAGGAGTCAGGCTGGGAGGGTCCTGAGAAAGGGAGAAAGGGAGCTGACAGGTTGAGGAGGCTGCGGGAGGAGACTAGGCCTTGTCGGGGCTGGGTTGGAAGGAGCTGGTCCAGGGCTCTGGGGAAACCACTAACTCCTACCCTGTGTCTGGGGGTGTCCACAGAGCTCCGCCTTCAGCAAGACAACCAAGACTCTGGCCCAGAAGAAGCGCTGGGAGAATGTCCGTTGCCGGATCTACTTGGGGCTGGTAGTAGGCGGTGGTCTGCTCATCCTCCTGATTGTGTTGTTGGCCATGTTTCTCCCACAAAGCAGCAAGGGCAGCAGTGCCCCACAGGCCCAGGGTGCCGGTGCTGCCTCAGGGCCTGGGGAATGACACAGCTGGGCCTGGAAAAGAGGCCGAATAGCCACACTGGTCGGTTGTGGTCTTCAGAGAACCCTGGAGTTTGCTCCCTTCTGAGCCACCCCAGTGAGCGTGGAAGGGCAGCAGCAATTTGTGCACCTTTGTTACTTCCTATTACACCAGAGACTGGCCCTTGAGGGCAACCTGCTGCGCTGGCCATGCCGGGGCAGCCCCACCTGGAGCTTAGTAAAAGCTGCTGTTGGGTTAAAAGCTGCTGTTTGGTTAAAAACTGGTGTATGTGTGTATGTGTGTGTTTGAAGGTCTTCAGATTGGTTCATCCTGCCCTGCCTCCACCCCTGGGGCTGCTTGGAAAACAGAAAGTCCCAAAGGACTCCAGCCTTGGGAGATGGCCCTTCTCCCTTCTCAACTTGACCCAACCCTACAGACAGATCCTTCTGGGGTGCATGTGTAAAGACACAACAGCCCCCAAACCAGACCCTTCAACCAGTGCCCTCCAAGTCTGTTTCCCTGAGAATGAAATCTGTTATTTTTCTGAGTCTTGGGATGTTCAGAGGACCCATGGGACTCCAGATAGGATGACAAAGAGGAAAGCACTTCCAGATCTTTATATCACAAGGCTCTCACCTTCAGAGAGACGTTTCCCCTTGAGCACCTCTGCTCCAATTTCTCCCTCAAGCTTTACATCAGCTCACAGGTGGGGTAGGTGGCAGGAAAGGGAAAGGGCTTCCTTCTGTGGTGCTGTAATGCAGAGTCACAAAGTTTGCCCTGTGGGAAAGAATTGGGGCTTTTCAAAGGGCCAGGGAGGCAGTGCCTTCAGGGCACCAAGTAAGATGGTTGGGTAAAGGCTGGGGAAGAAGGAAAGGCCCTACCAAGACCTGGGAAACAGGGCAGCCACTGCCTGAACTCCTTAACTGCATGTCAAACTCAAGAGTGGGTGGGAAGGGGAATTCAGGGTCAAGTGTGCAACAGAAACAGTTCCTTGTTAGGTGGAGTGAGGGCTACTGACGGAGAAGCACGAACAAACCATCGAGTTGTGTGGAGCTGTACCCGCACAGAGTGTGTTACTTTCGCTAGGCTCACCACCATCTGCCTTTCCCGGGGAAGATGGAGGCAAGCACCCGGTGCTGTACTTAGGTGTGCAACACTACTAAGAGGCCCTGTGAATGTGGACTTGGGTTTTACATATGTAACAAGGGATAATGATACTAGTTCCCAGGATGACCCTGAGGAGTATTTATACCCTATGTACAATATCTCTCAATGTAATGGTTCTAGATGCCAACTAAATGCTAACTATTATCCAAATCATTCAGTGCAGTTATTCTCAACCTTGCCTCACATCAGAATCACCGGTAGAGCTTATTTAAAAAATACCACTCCCAGGCCTAGATCAGTTAAATCAGAATCTTTGAGGCTAGGTATCAGACACGTTTTTTTTTGTTTTTTTCCCTAAAGCTGCAACCCCTCCTCTTCTTCTCTCTCCAGGAGATTCATGGGTAGCCAGGGATGCAAACCACTTGTTCAGTTCAAGCCACTGGTTTTACAGAAGCTGGGGGAGAAGTTGAGCAATGGGCTAAAGGTCACACAGATAGTTCCATGAGCTGGTAAGGCCCTAGATTCCCCTGCAGGGATCGTCCTCCTCTCGGTTGGGGAGGCTGTCCCACCCTTTATTATTGTGCCTAACACAGAAGAAATGAGCAGGGAATTTTTGTTTGTTTTGCGGGAGTCGTGGAGGAGTGAAGCGCCAAGCCCTGAACTAATTAGAGTGCAGAAGTGCCCGGCGAGGCCGCGACAGAGCAGCGGGAAGCGTCCTGACACCAGGCCTCCCTAGGCTCGCAGAACCATGATCCCTGGGCCAGGGCCTCCCTCCCTCTCTGAGAGACCTCTGACATCTGTCCTGCCGAGACTCTCTGAGCCGTAGAGCGGATGGAGGACCCCTACAGCCCAGACCCTTGGTTTTTCAGGGCTCTAGGGACGCGATCCAGACGTCCCTCCCACGAACCTACTCTAGGCTGGGACTGCAAGACGAACATTTTCTGACCAGCCCCGGCCCCTGCCATTGGTTTCAGCCTTTGGTCACCTGACTTAATCGAGCCAATGAAAGGTGAGAAAATTAATACTTCCGCTTTCCCTGAGGCGAAAGAGCCACTGTGCCCGCCTTTCGGATGCTATGATTGGTCATCCTCCCTCAACTCGCCAGTTTATTGGCCAGCACCGCGAGGCTGAGGTGCAGCGGGGTCCGAGGGCTGTGTCAGGCCCGCTGCCATGGCGTCTTATTTCGATGAACACGACTGCGAGCCGTTGCAGCCCGAGCAGGATGCCCGAACCAACATGCTGCTGGAGCTCGCAAGGTGGGTGCGCGGGGCTGGGAGGTAGGGCTCACGCAGCAGGTTACTGGGCTGAAGCTGGCTGGAGAAGGCGGATTATCTGGGGCAGTGGATTCAGAGGAGGACGGATAAATAATCTGGAGAGTTAGTTCTATAGTGGGATAAGGGGGAAGTCGATAATTTGGATCGTCCTTGGAGGGGCCCGGGCCAAGGGGGTTCTGGAAAAGACGAGCTGGCGAGTCGGGGGAGTCGGGGCCGCAGGGCAGTGGGCTCTAGGAGGTTCTGGAATAGGCGGGTCATGGGGGCGGGGTAGGGGCCGTGTGGCTGTGAGTAGGCATATTCGTTAGGAACTCCAAGCATGGAAGCCACACTGCCACTTGGAATCTGGCTTTACCAGGTCATTCCTGCGTGGCCTGGGTAACTTCTCTGAGCTGTTGTCTCATGTGTAAAATAGGAATAAACAGCCTGCGTGCTTGGGGTTGTCTGATGGCAGCTGTAAGCCATTTCCCGCTGTGCTTTTTACGTAGTGAGCACTACTGAGGGGTAGCTATTAGTACTAGTAGCTGGGCAGAGTACTTATCTGTTAATGCTTAGTGGACTGCGGGGGCAATGAGAAAGTATGGGTTTTTTGTGTTTTGGCTATGCTGGGTCTTCGTTGCTTCACACGGGCTTTCTCTAGTTGTAGCGAGCGTGGGCTACTCTTCGTTGCGGTGCGCGGGCTTCTCATTGCGGTGGCGTCTCTTGTTGCAGAGCATGGGCTCTAGGCGCAAGGGCTTCAGTAGTTGCAGCACGCGGGCTCAGTAGTTGCGGCATGTGCGCTTACTAGTTGCAGCACGCGGGCTCTAGGGCGCACAGACTTCAGTAGTTGTGGCACACAGGCTCAGTAGTTGCAGCTCGTGGGCTCTAGAGCACGGGCTCAGTAGTTGTGGTGCACGGGCTTAGTTCCCCTTTAGCATGTGGGATCTTCCTGGACCAGGGATCAAACCCGTGTCCCCTGCATTGGCAGGTGGATTCTTAATCACTGGACCACCAGGGAAGCCCCAAAAGTATGATTTTTCTTTGGTTCTGACCTTGGATTCTTCTTCCCAGGTCCCTTTTCAATAGGATGGACTTCGAAGACTTGGGGTTGGTAGTAGATTGGGATCACCACCTGCCTCCACCTGCTGCCAAGACTGCAGTTGAGAACCTCCCCAGGACGGTCATCAGGGGCTGTCAGGCTGGTGAGAACACTAATTCTTTCCACTATTTGGGTCAGGTGTGCCAGACCCACCCCCTCTGGAAGCCAGACTGTGGTCTGGCTCTTCAGTTTTCCAGGCCAGGCTGGGGCAAGAAGTGTCCTTCAGGAATGGGAGCTGGGAGGTAGGGCCTATAGCAGCTCTCCTGATTAGCACTCCCTCCTCAAGAGCTCAAGTGCCCCGTGTGTCTTTTGGAATTTGAGGAGGAGGAGACTGCCATTGAGATGCCTTGCCATCACCTCTTCCACTCCAACTGCATTCTGCCCTGGCTGAGCAAGGTACTGCTTCCTTTTTCCCAGCCCTCACCCTGCCCTGGGCCCAGTTCTCAAGCCGCTTTCTGTTTATGGACCACTGGGGGGATCAGAGACGGGAGAGGGATAGGGGTGGGATTTGGGAGCTGGAGACGGTTTTTAGCTTATCAAGACCAGACCTGGGCTCGTACACTGCACTGCTTTTCCCAGACAAATTCCTGCCCCCTGTGCCGCCACGAGCTGCCCACTGACGATGACACTTATGAGGAGTATAGACGAGATAAGGTAGGGGGCTGGGTAAGTGGAGTGGGTGGTGACGGGGCTCCCCGAGTCCGTCCTTGATGCTCTCGTTCCCCACCTCAGCAAGCCTGAGTGGGCCTCATGGTCCCTGACTCTGGCGGCCTTCCCAGTGATTTTAGTGAGGGGCAAGGGCCTTGGCATCGCAGGTGCCCAGGGCCTGAGAACAGTGAGCCAGTCCCACGGTGGCTGCCCTGTCCCTTCACCCACAGGCCTTGGGGTACGGCCCCTGCCCAGTGCACCCTCTTTCCTTCAGGCTCGCAAGCAGCAGCAGAAGCACCGACTCGAGAACCTCCATGGAGCCATGTACACATGAGGTGGCTGGGACGGCACACCAGTCCTCCTCCACAACACCTTCCTCTTCTGCCTCGGATTCTCATTAAAAGTTTCTTTACCCATCCTGCCGCTCCATTGCTCACAGGCCTGGGCAGGGACTCTGTACCCTCCAGTGGGTCTCTACTGCTATGGGGGAAGGTGGTCCTGAACCGTAGAAGGTACCAGGCTGCGTATCCCTCTCTGCCAAGCCTGCTGGCCTCAGGGCAGTAGGGCCCAGGTCAAGAACTTGGCCACCAACCAGACCAGCCAGGGCTTCGGCCTCTGTGTCTGCGGTTGGAAAGCAAAATGTGTCAGGGTCTGGCAGCCAGTAGTTACTTAAAAACGGTAAAGAAAAACTAGCCCATCTCTCTCCCGCCCCCTGCAATCTTTAGTCAACCTTAGAATCCCAGGGGCTTTCTTTAGCGTCACTGCAAAGATTGCTTCTAACAAACATTTTCAAGTTATTCTCTGTATCCTCCCTTCCTCATATCCCTTAGTGTGGAATCAAGCTTCAAACCAGACTCTGAGCAGGACAGGAAGTGTGAAAGGATCGAGTCGGCTCTTTAGACTGTTTAAAGGCCCAGAAAGGGCTTCAAGCCCTTGCGGGGTATTTGGATAGCACTTGGCATCCCTCATTTTTGGCAGTCCTGCTCTCAAAGAGCAGCGGGCACTCAGGACCCTCCCTGGAGGCAGAGGCTTTCTCCCATCCTTTGCCTAGGGAAAGCCAGCATCAGGCCCTCTCCAACTCTCCAGAACAGACTACAAACATGCAAATTAGAATTCTTTTAATAGATATATATATAAAAAAAAGTACTAAAATACCCACGTGGTTCTGCTGTGTTATTTGCCCTAAAGAAAGGGACAGAGTGAAGAATCCCAGTGCGGCTCAATGGGCCCAGAAGTGGGCCTTCCCACAGACCAAGGAGTGCTCACCCCCGCCCCAGACTGCTGTCCCTCTTGCTGTTCCCAGCCCCCAATTCCTGCAGCAGGAAACCCCAGTGGCACTGGGGGAATAGAAGGCACCTGAAGGGCTGGCTGGGTGAATGAGGATACGTGACCTTTAAAACATAAAAATAACACTGCGGTGTGGGAGCAGGCTGTGCGCAGCTTGGGCAGCTGCCAGGGCCCGCTCCTGTATGGCACAGGTGGGTGTGGGATGGCCACTCCTCCAGGAGCGAGGAAGCCTCTGTCCCAACAGAATACTTTCTCAAAACCGTTTTTTGGTACAAAATAAATGCAAAGGAGATAACGGGGTGGGGAGCTGCGGAGGCCGGGCCAGCCACCCTCCCCAGACCTCAGATCATGGCGACACTCTCAGGGGCACAGTTGAGGTGTGTGGAGGTGCTGCTGCTTCCGGACGACTTGCAGGCCCGGCCGGGGGCAGGCTGCAGTGTGGCCACCAGTGTCTCCGAGGAGACTGCCCCGAACTCGTAGCTGAAGGTACCGTAGAAGATGAGGATGTCGATGACAAACAGCCACTCGCACAGGGCTGCCCCGTGCTGCAGCTGAGAGCTCTCGTGGATGAAGAAGACCCCGCCTGGGATGGGGCTAAGGAAATGTTCAGTGGGATGGGCGGCAGCCTGGCGACGCCCTTTCTGCCTTCCCGGATATGCGGCTAGGCTGGGGCCGAGGACCAGGCCTCACCTCCCGGGAGAGGGGGGCAGAAGACCACCCGGGTGGGGGCGGATCCCCATCTTGGGTGGGAGAGGGCCTGGGCTACAGGAGGAGCTCCTGGCCGCCCTGTCCTGGAAGGATACTGAGGATCAGAGAGACAAAGGCGATGGCTGCCAGCACAATCCGCAGGTAGGCCACAGCCAGGTCGTGGGGGGCAGTGGCCCCGTGGTAGGAGAGGGCACAGTGCAGGCAGACAAAGAGCAGCCCGGCAGTGAAGGCCACGCCGGTTCCGACGTAGTGCAGAGACTTAGCGTGATCCACCTGGGCCCGGAGAGAGGGGCCGACCCGTGAAGCAGCCCCCTCCACCCCGCTCCGTCCCTCCCTCCCGGGCTTTTCCCCTCCCGGGCCCTGTTCTTCCCACCCCCAACCCTGAGGGGCAGACCCGCAGCTTGGGTCAACCCTCGGGAAACAGGGCCCTTGCCGAAAGCCTGGCCCCCTTCGGGAAGTGCAAGAGGTGGGCGGGCGGGCGCACCTGGAAGTTGCCCACCACCACCAGGCCCGCAGCGTTGGTGCAGCCTGTGATGAGCGTCGTGGTGTTGACCCAGGAATGACGGCTCTGCTCCAGGAGCTGCCCGTAGCGCAGGAGGCAGATGAGGGCCACTGGGGGAGGAGAGCACAGGTGGGGCCGGCTCTGGCCCTGGCCCAGCCCAGCGAGCCCACCAGCTTTCCCCAGATACTCTGAGGGCAGGAAGGGAACGGACAGGCGGGTGGTGTGCCCTACCGGCGAGGCCGTGTGCAAGTTAGCCTTGGGCCTTCAAGGAACGGAAGAGAAGTGGCCCCGCTGGCCTTAGCTCGTGGCGGGGTAGGCGGCGCGAGGCCAGGGCTTCCTGGGCCTCTTTGGGGAGCAGGTGTGAGGGCGGGCGGGACTGAGCAGGTTGGTGGTCGGGCCGAGGGCACAACTCACCCATGAAAGCACCCACGTTGCCAATGAGGCTGAAGAGGCAGCTCTCGGGGGGGTATGTGCCGCACTTGCTGAGAGGAGGGGGCGAGGACAGAGTGAGGGGGGGCAGGAGCACCGGAAGGCCCCGTTCTGGCCCGCCTGCTCTCCCTTGCCTTATCTGTGCCTGTTCCTTAGCAGGCAAGCCCGACTGATGAGAAGGGCCAGGGTCCCTCACAAACATTTGGCCCTAGGCTGGCCACACCTCCCCCCAAGGCAGAGCTGGTGTGCGTGCTGGGGTAGGCAGTGCCCAGGATTGCTCGGCAGACCCCGAGGCTCTTGGACTCCCTGAGACCGTCAAGGCCTGCAGGGGGTCTGGCTTCCCTTAAGCCAGAACTTGGGCTGGGCAAACAGCTTGAACTTAAATCCAGGTGCCTCCACTTACTAGCTGAGGGACCTGGATGGATGACATAGCTCTGTCTCACTTTCCTTGCCTATAAAACGGTGAAAACAACAGCTGCCTTAGTGCTAGGAGAATTAAATGCCGCTACGCATGTAAAGCATTCAGCACAGGGTCCGGTACGTAGTAACTGGTAAGTAATATTGTAATTAAGTGCTCTTAATGGAATTATTATTCCTGAGACCCAAGGACAGGCCTTTGCTGGGGGGGCTTAGTTGGGAGTCTAGCAGGGCCTTGGGTCTCTGTGACCTGCGCGGTTTCTAGGCCTTACCTGATGAGGGGGACATCGTCCAGGGTGCAGCAGGTCTTGGGGCCCCCTTGCTCAGTGGGGTCAGGAGAGCAGGATTCGTTGTAGGACCTGGCAGGCAGGACAGAGAGTAGCCTGGGGGAAAGGGGTTCCCCCAGGCCCTCGGCCTGTAGCCTCAGGCCTCTCGGAGACTACCCTCCCAGACCTCCCTTGGCAGGGGCAGAAGAGCCCACTTCCCAGGGCCCCCCTGAGACAGAAGCCAAAGGGGCCAATGATGGTGGGAAGCAGGTAGGTGGGCACGAAGCCATGCCTGGGGAGGGGCAGGCGCTGCCAATGTCAGAGAAGAGCAGTGAGGCCCAGTGTCTCCATCTGGCTCGAGGCAGCCCCGGCCCCAGAGGGAACAGAGATGAAGGGAGCTTTAGAGTGAGGCTGTCTGCAGAGTGCGCCATACCAGTTCTCCACGGGGCACACGTGGTGGTTCATCACGGCCATGGCATACCTGCGGGAGCACAACTGTCACCCTGCCCCATGATGCACCCAGCCTTCTCCCACTGACTCTTTTCCTTTGATTCTGCCCCCATTCAGCCTTACTGTCCTTTCCGGGGGCTCAACCTGGGGTGGCCCTGGGGCTTGATGCTACTCTAGAACCCATAGCCTAGTCCCAAACTAGAGGACCTCTGGAAGTTGCCCTGGCTAGAAGTGTGTCTGTCAGGGCCACCCTGCTGGACAGCAGTGGTGCCAGCTTGTCCCAAGGGGTTGTGTGCCCAGGCACCAGGCCAGGCTTTGCAGACAGCCAGAGTGGCCCTGGGTACCACCCTGGAGCCTGCAACAGGACAAGGGACTTTGTGTGTGCCATCAGGCTCCTGTTGGGTCCTGTCCCTTCTCAGCCTGGGTCCATTTTGTCCCCTAGTTGCCTCCCCCCATCCCCCTCTTTACTCACACAGTCCATAGGCCAGTGATGGAGAATGCTGACAGGCTGACAGGAAGGAGGATCCAGGCGGTCATGAGGGAGGGGAGCCAGGGTGGTGGTGGTGTGGGGGGAGGACAAGAGGTAGGTGGGGAAGAGGGTGTGGACCCAGCTACCTTAAGGTACTTCGCCAAAACCATCAGCTGCCCGGGCCTGGTGGAGAGAGACAGGTCAAAGTCCAGGGTCTAGTGACTGGCCAAAGCCGGTGCGGGGGAGAGGAAGGTGGTCAACATCAGATGCAGGGCTCCCGCTGCGGCTCTGAGCGCCCACACTTCGGGCTGAGCCCCCGCCGCAACGTGGACACCCTCCGGCATCCACCGGGGGCCTCCGCGTTCCACCCAGATGTTCAGAAACGCCGCGGGGCCCTAACATCTGGAAAGGGGGCCACTCTCCCTGGCCTGAGGGTCCCGGGCTGGGAGAGGGGCTGGAGTCAGGACAGTCCAGGGGGCCACGCCAAGGAAAGCCTGGGAGGGGATCCGGGGCTGGGTGGAGAGGCGGCCGGGGGCAGGCAGCCACCTGACCACCAGCGCCGCGGGGAAGGGGCGGGTTCACGCGGGAAGCTCAGCCCGGCCCGCTCCCGCCCGCGAGGGCGCCCGGAGCCCACGGTCCGCGAGGCCCCGGAATCCGGGGACCCGCGCCTCCGCAGGTCCGGGGGACGAAGGGACCCAGTACGCACCTCCCCGGAGCGCCCCGCCGCCGCCGCCGCCGCCGCCGCCGCGTCTGCTCGGCCCCCGCGTGGCGCCGTCCCCGGCTGCGGCCCTCGGAGCTGCCCTGAATGGTTTAAAGGGCCGAGCAGCCCCTCCCCCGGCGCCCCGGACCGAGCCGCGCCGCCCGCCGGGACGTGGAGTCCGCGCCGCCCCAGCCCTGGCGCTCGCGCCCAGCCGGGAACTACAACTCCCGAGCCCCCGCGCCCGCGTCACGCTGGAAGGGTGGGCGGTGCCCCGACTTCTGGGGACCTGGACGCCGAGGGCGGTGGCTCGGGACCCCAGCGGAACCTCTGACACCGATGCCAAAAGGATAGTGCCGTCTACCTCCACCTGCGGGGGAAGCTTCGGGAGGCGGGGAGCTCCGGGTGTGCACTGCCTTCCCGCTGCACGTGTGATTGTCACCGCACACGTGGCTGGAGGAAGCCTCCCTCAGCCGCCGCGCACATTTTGCAGCCTGGACTGGCCGACAGTGACTTCGGGCAGCCTCCCTCCATGTGGCACCCCGTGCCTGCCGCTGTCCAAGGCGAGGCGGGTCTGCAGAGAAGCAAGCACAAAGCCTTGGCTGTTCCTTAGGAGACTAGCGCTCTGGATTTGGCTTTTGCTTCCCTCGGCTCAGCAAACTCTGGAGGAGGGCTACTTTCATCAGATACATTTTATTTTCAGGGGTACAAGTACACAGTGTACTGTCCAGAAGTCAGTGTCCAAAATGTGTTTCCTGACTGCTGAACACTCACTTGAAACAATATCCATTCTAAGTAGACACACTTGGCCAGGTGTTGGGAGGCAAAAGAGAGGAGAGGAAGGCAGGAGACCCAGAGCAATCTGGGAAAAAGCAAACAGGATACTGTGAGGATAAATTACCCAACAGCTTCACGAAAATTTATATTGAATGAAAAAAATGCACAACCTAAAAGTTGAGAATTGTTTTATTCGGTAGACTTTCTGAGGACTCAAGCCCTGGAGGAAGCCTCTCGGATACCTCTGAGGGACTGCTCCAAAGAAGCAGGGGAGAAGCCAGGATGGGAGTTTTTGCAAAACACAGGTATTTGTAATATCAAAAGCTTACTGTTGATTAAAGACCAGTAAACAGACACCTCAAGTTAATGAATTAGCGCTTTTCTATGTATGGGAAGATACAAGAGTCTGGGCTCATTGAAATCATTCCTTTGATAGGCACCTTAGTTATCTAGGGCCAGTATCCTGCTTTTCTCCACGCTGAATCCCCTCAGGGTGCACAGCTGGGGACGGCTGCAGGCTTGATGGTCACATCTTTTTTCCTGACATGGCAGGAGACATTCTTCGTCCACACTTAACAGGCCAAGGGTGCCCTCCTAGACATTCTTTTCATGATTAAAGGAGCAGGAAATCTTCCTTTCACACACTGGAAGTGTAACTGGCACTCTAAACGGGAGCCCAGCATATCTGCTGGAGCCCTTGGGAGACAACACTGGGGCTGAGAGACCTTTACTTGAAGGGAGCATGGGCCCAGGCTGCTGGGAACCAGGGAGCTTAAGTTCGGCAGCACTGGTGAAGCAAATGTAATAGGCAGAAACAGGGCCCTGTACCATGGGGGAAATGGAGAAGATTAACTGGGCGACAGCTTGAGGAAGGAGAAACCTTTCTGGACCTAGTGGAAGGTAAAAATGCAAACAGGAAACCTGTTGGAGGGCCCTCTTCCAAATTGCATCAGCATAAGTAGTTAAATCAGGGTCAAAAAGTATGGCAGTGCACAGCAATCACTGTACAAGAATACCTGGCTGAAGGACTGGGGGGGGTGGAAAATCCAGTCCGTCTGCTGGCCATGCTGTGCCCCAGGACAAGGGAGTGCCTCTTTCTAATTTACCAAGAAGCACCAACTTCCTGCCCAGGGGTGTTGTCCTTGGAGCAGGCACCTTTTTCTCATCTGTCCAATGGTGCCCTGAACGCTCAGCATTTCCTACTGCTTTGGAAGCTTTGCAATTTTTAAAAAAAATATATTTTCTTTTTTTGATGTGGCCCATTTGTATAGTCTTTATTGAATTTGTTACAATATTGCTTCTGTTTTTTATGCTTTGGTTTTTTGGCGGGGAAGCATGTGGGATCTTAGATCTCTGACCAGGAATGGAACCTGCACCCCCTGCATCGGAAGGCGAAGTCTTAACCACTGGACCACCAAAGAAGGCCCCTGGAAGCTTTGCAATTCTTAATCAACATCTACTATCACCTGTTGAGTTGGGTTTCAGTTCCTCTCCCACCACGATCATGGGGAAGGCCTGAGAAGGCTACTCAGGTTCTAAACTGGCCGTTCTATCCTAAAGTAGGGGTAAGGCAAGCACCCCAGAGCCTTGACAAGGAGGCAGATTTGGGTTTAACATGACAATCGGAGTCATCCCTAAAACAGAGAATTAGCCCAAGACAGAAGGGCTCTTCATGGGTAGTCGGTAGGGAGGAGTTGCGTATCAGGTAAAAAGTAGGACCAGATGTCTTTACAAGGCCCTTCCAGCTCTAATGCCACGTGAGTCTACTTGTTATGCTCCAACCAGGACAGTTCTTAAAATAGGCAGAACAAGAGATGAGATTTCAAGTGCTGATTCTGCGCTGCTGAATGTAACCTTCACTTCCTTATGTACACAAGTGATTTCACAACTCTTGGCAAAAACAGTGCTATAAAAATAGTAAGTTTATTGGCTGAAAAAAATACTGTATTTGAAAAGTACCTTCCTTCCAGGATTTTCAAATAATTTCCATGTCACTTTATTCATCCAAACGCAGAAACGAAATGAGAAGAGAAGAATGTATAGCTTTTTACACACTCAACACGACACAGCCAGTGCAACCAGTCTCATTCTGGTGGCTCTGGGAAAGGCAGAGGGGCCATTCACTCTCTTCCCTTCTGGCTTCACTCCACCTCCTGGGGAAATCTGGGGTGGCTTGGTCATTTGATTCCTCAGGGACAGGAGTTCAAGGAGGGAGCTTAAAACGTTTCAGATAATTGTCACCATTCCATGGTTCTTCTTCCCAAAGAAGGCTCAGAGGTAGGAAAGTAATCTGTCCTTAGTTTTCTTTCTATATGCCCCATTTATATTTGTGACCAGCTGGGGGATCCCTACCCTACCATCCACAGATCCTGCCAGATGCACAGCAAACTGGATACCCCCCACCCCCAAGGGTTTCTTCCAGTTTCGTGGGCTAATCTCTAGATGGCAGTGCCCCTCAGAGTGGAACAATGGAGACGGAATGTCCCTTTCAGACGCTCATCCACAGGGAGAAGCATTTTTTTGGCCACGTCGTGAGGCATGTGGGATCTTAGCTCCCCGACCAGCAATCGAACCTGCGTCCCCTGCATTGGAAGCGCAGAGTCTTAACCACTGGACTGCCAGGGAAGTCCAGGAACAAGCATTTCTTATTGCCCACGTTGGTCCTACCGGCTGGCTGGGCTCCTACTCTCAGTACAAAAAGCTTTGCATTCTCCTTTTCCGTTCTTGCGTTACCTTCTTCAAAGACTTCCACACTTGCCAGCTGGCTGGAACTCAAGCTTTAGTGTTTACTCTCGCACAGCCCAAAGCCCCTGCAGGCCCCACCTTCCTTCTATTAGTAATCACCCACTGTGGCCCAGGAAACACAAAGCCGTAAAATCCAAGGCTTAGCCTTAGTAAGTGAAGACCACTTCGTTTTGGATGAACATCAGATATGCCCGTCAGGCTACAAGACTTTGTTTTTTAAGGCGGCTGAGAACGTATCTAGTTAAATGAGTGTTGATTCTGAAGCAGTCTGCCGGAAAGCCCCAGCTAGTCTAATGCTGTTGCCACTGAGCCAAGCAGCACAGGACAGTCCTCTTTGGGACATCTCTAGAGCCTCTGGGAAACGCTCTGGAACATGCTCCTTGATGGCAAAGCACTGATATTTGAAAACAGCTGGAAGACATCGAGAGGCAAGTCCGGTAACCATACTGGATAGTACTACCTTGGACTGGGATGAGGTGTGGCAGAAGCAACGAGCGAAGCTGTAAGGCTGTCAGTGGGCTGAGGGCCAGCACCAGAGAAGCATCTCAGGCACACCTGGAGTGATGGCACCATCACCACCAACAGGCCTGCTCTGAAGGACAATGCCTCATTTAAGTACCAGGCCTAGCGCTTTATATAGTCTCGTGGCACAAATTAGCTACAAATTAGAATGTTTTCTTGAGTGGAAAATATTTGATATGCACTTGATATAAAGCAAAGGGCCTCAAGAAAAAGCTTGCAAGCAAGGTATTACCATCATTCTCTTACCTGAGAGTGTTAGGATTACACGATAAACACACAGAAGGATAGGATAGGTACACAATTCTCACAGGAATGGAGGCTAAAATTTCAGGTGCCATGCCCCCAACCTCCTCTTCTGGACTTGTTTCTAAATTCTATAATAAATCCAGGAAACGGGCCATCCAGCCGTGAGAAGACGAACCTCAAAATATTTCCAGACTAGGAAGCCTAAAAGTTCCAGTGAAATCCTATGTCCAAGTCAGAAGATCAGCTGAAGAGCTAGAAGACTAAAATGACTGGTGCTGAGCTGCAGGAAGATTGGGGAGAGAGTATGGCATAGTCTCCTTGACCCGGGAGGCTCTGGAGGGTAGTTAACGTTAAAAGTCAAAAGGCACTTGCAGCCTGGCTGAATGAGGACAGACTTTCTCCTTCGAAAGTAGAACTGAGCCAAGGACTGGCAAGTTTAAGGCATTTAACCTTGGACCAGCCCTGGGGCTCAAGAGCGTGCCGGTCCCTGGCTGCCTTCACAACCAGGTCCTTCCACCTCACTCACCTTCCCCACGAGCTGCGACTTGCTGCATTTTAACGATGGAGTCGAAGTAGCTGCCTTGCCCCATTTCAGAGGGGGCAGATTTGCAGGGGTGTATAGGGCATGAACCAGAAGGGCTCTCAGGTGTCCCCTTTAAGAGAAAAGCTGCTGAGAGGGACCAGCCAGACTGATCTTGAGACCCTGATGAGGAAAGACCTCTGGGGCAGGGGGCTTTGGTTTGAAGAAGTCTCTGCTCACGGGCTCACTTAAACCCCATACTTCAAGTCACTGTGGTTAGGCCCATTTGCTGGAAAACTGAAGTGGCTTGAAACTGCAGTGCGTGGGATTGCTTGTGGATTTCTCAGACTGTAGCCCAACCCTGCATTAGGAAAAATGTTCACTTAGGTGAAAGCAGTGATATTCCTGGGATCTTTATTCTCAGGATCTACTGGGAGTTTTATATACTCTATACTCTTGGGAGGTAGGAAACGAGAAAGCACAGAGCAAGGGAAGGGCAGATGAAGGAGGCTTGTTTCGCTCCCTCTAGGGCTCTCTTCAGGCTTTTTTTTTTTTTTTTTTTTTTTCCTTTTTCCCAACTAGGGCTTGAAACAGGTAATTATTGCTAATGCTGAATTTCCCTTTGTATGTACATTCAAGGCTGTTGAATCACATTTGGAAACGCGGTTTCAGGCTTGTTTTGATAATTCCCTTTTAGCCTGAGCAGAGGATGGTCTGTTCACAGCTAGGGATGAGGCTGGAAGCTGGAATTCTGTAGTCCAAACCCTGGCAGGTTTTGCTGCAAGAAATCCTCACAGTTTAGTCCTGGCATCATCTTTCTAGATCTCCTTACCTAGACTATGTGAAGCAGTGGAGCATGGGAGAAACCTGCAAAAACCACGGAAGGGGAGGAAGACATCCTCACAAGTAGGCGTCAAAGAAGATCATCTCCCTCGACTGGTATCAGAATTACTGGGAGAGCCTGTCAGAAAGGTAGACCCCAGTACCCCATCTCCAAAGTCCTGAGCATCCGTAGGTGAGCAGTCACACTGGGAGGTGGGGGGCGGGGTGGAACTGATGGATTGGGAGACAAAAAAGATGAAGGAAAGAAAAGAACAAAGAAACAGAGCTGAAAAGATGATCTAGGAAAGCACGGATGGAAGTGAACAGAAACACAGAAGAAAGGAACCATAAAATCACAAATGGGGCTTATGGAGCTGGGCGGAGCAGCGTGGTCAGATGCCCTGGGGCATGTGACCTTGGTGAGAAAGCAGCACGTTGGCAGAAGGTCTCATAAGCCTCATCTCTCCCTGGAATCTCTGCTTCCAGAACACCAAGCTAACCAAACAAAATTCTCAAAAACGTCCAGAACATTAGGCTGGTCAAATGAGCCAATATACGAGAAAGAACGGCTACAAGGAAGGTGGCCAGGCGTAGTCCCTGTGACACCCTTTTCCTGTGGATGTGGCAGCTCTGGGGCGGTGGGGGGGGGGGGGGCCGGTCCTCAAGATCAGCTCAGACTGGTCCTAGCACCCCCAAACTAGGGGCGGCTCCCTGGACAGCGACTCCAGTCTGGTCAGTGTCGGTTCTGGCGCTTTGCAATCTCCTCCTGGATGCGCAACTTGAGGGCCTCTCGCATGGGTGGCTCCAGAGGCGTGTGTGCTGACACCTCCTCGCTCACCCTTCCTGGATCATCATCCTACGTGGAGGAAGGGTCAGGAAGCTCAGGGCCTGGCCTCTTCTGAAAAGGCGACCTGCCCTGTCCCTAGACAACACCCTCAGAGAACTCTGTTTGACTCACAACTTCTTGCCAGTGCCTGTCATTTCCCAGGTGTCCCCTGTAATAGTGACTCTCAACTGGGGGCCGTGAGCCCTCCCTGTTGCCCGCTGAGAATCACTGTGTGACGGGAGTGACTTGTGCTCAAAAGCATCGCCCAGCAGTCTGTGCTCTCATGTGGAGCAAACACTTCCCACTGGCCCTGAGGAAAACAGTGGCTCCAGGTCCGGCAGTGATTTCCATCACGGCCCAGGACCTTCAGGCTGCAGCTGTTTCCATCGGGCGTACCTGATACACGATAACTGAAGTGACGTCTCCGCTGTCCGCCTCATATTCTAAGCAGAAGAGCTGATGGCCAGGGAGCTCTGGCTCAGAGCTGCCACTACTGCTGCTTTCACCAGACTCCTCACAGCCTGGGGTGCTTGGGTGGGTAGAGCCATCTGGAAGGATGAACCAGAGTGAGAGGGAAGGGAGGAAGGCTGCTGGAACCCCTGCCCAGAGATGATACAGGAAAACATATTGTAAAGCCCCAATCTTCTCAAGGACCCAGAACGTACCTCTGTGTGTGTGTGTGTGTGTGTGTGTGTGAAATCAGCTGCCTATCAGGAATTTTATTCACCTTTGTATCCCTGCCCCAGGACCAGCACAGTCCTACCACGCAGTCGGTATACAATGCACATCTGTCTACACGGTTGTAAGGTAGTGGAGAGGTGAATAGGGCTCTGCCTGGGTTCAAATCCAGGCTCTGCCATTTACTTCTCTGCTATCTCCAACAAGTTACGAAACCTCTCTCTGCCCGTTTCCCTGACAGTGAATCAGAAATGATAATAGTTCCCATCTTACCGGATCCTCTGAAAGCTAAATGAATGACTGCACATAACCTCTAAAAACACTCATAAGAGAAGCTCAAAAAATTTAGCATCGCACGTTAACTATTGTAATCTCTAGACCACAAGTAAGTTGGGGAAAAAAACCCATTAACTGGGTTTGGGCTTTATTCCACAATTATGTCCTCGTCGCCTAGACCTGTGCCAAACTTTTTTCCTGTTAGCTGGTGGGAGTGCGAAAATATAGTACGCTGGGGGCAAAGCGGCGGACAACTTGCCGACTCTCAGGGAGGTCCGGTAATAGTGATGCTTAACTGCGGGACTTGAGCCCTCCCTGTGCTGCGGGCAGAATCACTGAGCGGCGATTGGGGAGCGTCGAGATAGACGTTGGAGATGAAATGAGCCTTGGGAACTAGGACATAGTTTTTTCCCAGACAGAAAAGAAGAGCGCGTGGAGGCAGAGGGCCCGGGGGCAGAAGAGCGCGCGGGGCGGGCGGCCTCACCTCGATGTCGCGGCAGGTACACCTGCAGGTCGGGCTTTCGGGGCCGAGTGGGCGCGGGCGTGTGCCGCCTCCTCGCCTTCTCCTTGGCCGCCTGCTTCACCTTCTTGTCGTAGTCGTCCCTGCGGGGAGCCGAGCGGGAGTCAGGGACGGCCGAGCCAGGCCAGGCTGGGGCTGGCAGCCGTGGCGCGGGGCGGGGCGGTACCGGGCGAGCTGGTTCCGTCGGATGTGGTGCACGAAGCCGTGACTCATGTCCAGCCGCCCGCCAGGCTTGCAGCAGAGCCCGGGTCCGGGCCCCGGCGCCGCTTCCATCTGGAGCCCCTGAGCGCGGAGCCGCCGCCGCCACCGCCGCCGCCGCCGCCGCCTCCTCAACGGCCTCAACTGCCACCCTCCTGCCCCGAGAGCTCCGCGCCCCTCCTCGCTCGACTTTCGACCCTGCGCCCTGACGTCGGTCGGGAAATGGCCAGCCGGGCCGAATGTCCCAGCGCGCGGAGTTCCTGGAGCGGGCGGGGCGGGGGGCAATGGGGCATGCGCAACTTCCACTCCGGGGCGGGGCTTTTCTTTCGTTGTGACCTTATCAGTAAGAAACCAGGATTTAGGTTTAGTGCAGCTACATCAGAAAATCCAGAAAAACACAAAGCACCCATCACACCACTCAGCGTTCGGTGTGGAGCCTTCCCGTCCTTTTTCCTGTGCTTGGATGCTGTGAAACTCCATCACCAGCTGCGTGACCTTGGCTGACTGTTGCACCCCGCTGTGTCTCAGTTTACTCATTTGTAAATGAGGGCACTGATATCACCTACCTCCGAAGAGGTCGTGAGGAGGCGAGTGCCAGGGCAGGGCACACAGCGGCGCCCCGGCCGCCCAACCCAGCCCGCGGCCCGCCCGGGGCTCCGCGCCGCCGCCGGCGGGGACGCTCCTTCCAGCCCGCGCAGCACCAGAGCTCTGCGGACTTTCCCGCTACCCAGCTCGTCTCGGCGCCCCCCGGACCGATGTCTTAACTCTCGGCGTGGGAGGACCCAGGGCCTTTCAGGCGTCTGAGACTGTGCCATTTTTGAATCCTCTTTAAAAAGAGACAAAAATAGGAATCCGTGATTAGAACAGGGACAGACTGGTACATCCACACAGTGGGATGCCGCTGAGCAATCAAAAGGAACGAGCACTCAACAACTTGGATGAATCTCAAAACAAACACGCCGAGTGAAAGAAGCCGGGGATAAAAAGAGGACTCTCTGGGTGCTTCCATTTATATAAGACTCTAACAAGTAACACTGATCTCTAGCGACAGAAAGCAGATCAATGGTCGGGGCAGGGTAACACTTGGTGGATGGTGGTTAGGTTCATTATCTTGATCGTGGTGGTGGTTTCAGAGTGTATACATACCTCTATCAGTATTCAGCAAATTGCACACTTTAAAAGTGAATTTTTTTTTTTTTTTGCGGTACGCAGGCCTCTCGCTGTTGCGGCCTCTCCCGTTGCGGAGCACAGGCTCCGGACGCGCAGGCTCAGCGGCCATGGCTCACGGGCCCAGCCGCTCCGCGGCACGCGGGATCCTCCCGGACCGGGGCACGACCCGTGTCCCCTGTATCGGCAGGCGGACTCTCAACCACTGCGCCACCAGGGAAGCCCTAAACGTGAATTTTATTGTATGTCAATCACACCTCAGTAGAACTGTACAAAGTATTGAATAGTTCAGGGCTGTGGAAGGGGTCGTGAAAGTCACAGACCCTGAAGCTTGAGCTTTAGTAGCGTCACTAGTCTCCTTCTGCTCATCGTTTGCATTTTTCTGTGATACCAAGAACAATCCTCTAAATGTGGAATTAGAGCCGTCGGATTGCTCCACGAAGGCTTTGACTTGGGGATGTTGCCTAGTTCTGTGAAGGGCCGTCGGTCTCCGAGGCTCGGAGACTGGAGACGACCTGCCAATTCTGGTTTGGGGACACAGAGTATCTTGAAGACACCTGGGGCCCAATGATAACTTTTTTTAATCCAGAATTTCCGCAGCCAGTGAAAGGTTCCTGCCTCTTTAAGCTGGTAATAATGAGTAAAGGGGCAGTAGGGCCGCCTATCGGTCTGAGGTGCGCGCGCACCCGCAAAGACCCCCCCCCCCCCTCCCCCGCCCCCCCGCCCCCCCGCCCCCCCGCCCCACAAGAGGCGTAGTACTTCCCAGAAGTTCTCTGCGGCTTGATTTGTCCCCATCGGCGACTCGTAGAAAACCTTGGGCTTGATAACAGCGCCGCTCCTGATTGGCCGCTTGCCGCGTGCTTGGTCTTCCCTGGAGTCTGCGCCGGGCGACTCGGCCGGTAGTGGAGATGTCCGGCCGGTCCAAGCGGGAGTCTCGTGGATCCACCCGCGGGAAGCGCGAGTCCGAGTCGCGGAGCGGCTCGGCTCGTGTCAGACGGGAGCGAGATTGGGAGCGGGAGACAGAGGCTCCGAGCTCCCGGGGCAGTCCGGTGCGCGTGAAGCGGGAAGTCGAGCCGGCGAGCGCGCGCGAGGCCCTGGCGCCCGTGGTCCCGGCGGTGCGGGTGAAGCGGGAGCGCGAGGCCGACGAGGACTCGGAGCCTGAGCGGGAGGTGCGAGGTGCGCGGGGCCGGGCGCGGGTTCCACTCTCGCGTTCTTCTTTTTCTTTTTTCAACCTTCTCTCCCCACGGGGAAGTCACACTCCACTCGCGACCCGACTCCGTTTTAATGAGGATACTACTTGTCTTGATCAGGATCGTAGCTATAGCGTTTCTAACAGTAATAAGAACAGGTAGCTTTCCTTTATCGGATGTCTAGTGCGGGCCAGGCGCTGTGCTAATTGTTTTACAGGTGTCCCTTCTTTTTAGTTTTTTTACAAAATACCTGAGGAGTGAGTCTTGCTGTAATTTCTGAGCGGAGAGCCTGAACGCTGTGCACTTGGACCACACTGCCCTGTTATCCAGGGCTGTAGCAGCCAGGAGATATGGATTCTAGTCCTGCCTCTGAGACTGAGTCACGGTGGTTTGGGAAAGTGATTTTCACGTGTCTGTCCCTCTTTAGGTTAACGGAAGGAGTCCTGGAACCCATGACCTTTGAGAGCCCTAATAAGCCAGTGAGTCTGTCAGTTCCCATCTATGACTGTATCCTCTGCCTTTTTCTGCTGGACTCGTTCTGCTTTTCTTAGTAATTTCTGGAGACTTCTTGGCCAAGCCATGGTACTCTGTAGTGTGTACACTCTTTTCCAACTTGTTGATATCTTACCAATCATTAAGTAGGTTTCTATCACTTCTGAAGCTTTTCCTGTTTACCTCAGTTACATCTTTTCCTTCTCTGAACTTGGAACTTCTGCTTTGAACATGTTCCTATGTACTTGTTTTCTGGTGAGTTAGAAGGTGAACATATCACAAGGCTACATGTTAGGGGCAGTGTTCATGGGGGGGTGGTCTTCATTCTCCAGGATTTTATAATTCTGTCTCTGCACCTGGTTATCTATATAAAGTTATACTCTTATGTTAACTCTTAAATTTCTAGCTCAGAGTCTTGTGTTTGACATATTTTTATATTACCCTCAGGGTCCAGATTAGCACCTTGCTCGTCGAAAGTGCTTGATAAATGTTCTTTGAATAATGTAGTTAATAATTTCAGGGTATTCTTTGATTTCCTTTACTTAAATATTCTGTCAGCCTCATGTTTCCCTTTCTTTGGAAGAGAAATTGTTTCTTAGATATTTTGTATACTTACGGTAAGGAGATTGTTTTCTCTGGGACACACTAGGATCCCAGTTGAGGTTACTGCTGTTTTCTTTTTTCCCTTTTATTTTTTTCATGAAATAGATTATAGGTACTAAGATGAGCTAAATGTCAAGCACATGTATAGTTTAAAGAAGAGTGTGGATATATATCCTTAAATCTACCACTTGTCAAGAATTGTGAAGGGTCTGAGATTTTACCCTTTTTGTACACTACCAAGTTAGCCTGCCGTGGTTTCATGGATGCTGATGGAAGACATGGAGCTATTGGGCTTGAGACAGCTTATTGCAGCAATAACAGTAGCCAGAATATAGCATTGTCACTTCCGAGTCAGTTCCCACAGCGCAACACGATGAGAACCCATACACACAGTGGGTGGCCTCACAGGACAAGAACTCTGAGCTTAGAGAACCCAAATCTTCTATAATGGGCTGTGAGCTTGCCTGCCCTTTGCTCTGTAGGGACACACTGTCTCCTACTTCCAAAGCTATAGAAACAAACTTCACTATACAAACAACTTTGACAAGATGGTCTGGAGGCAGTCAGTGCCTCTGGTCACAATATGTGCAGAAGTTCGAGAGACCCATGGAGAGCTGCCTCCTGATGCTGTTCAGCTTAAGAAGTGGTACTTAACCAGGACCTTAGAAGCTCCCATAGGCCCCTTCCCAGTTGCATCTGCCTTCCTTGCTTGCTTGGGTAATCACTGAATTTTTTCTAATCATTTCTACTTTTATTATTTACAGTTTTACCTCACATATACATCCCTGAGTAGAGCTGTATTTTATTTTGTATTTGTTATAAATGGAATCATACTATATGTTGTCTTCTGTTTTGCCTTTTTTTTTTTTTTTTTTCCCCGCGAGCCATATTGTTGAGGTTTATCCGGGTAGATGTTCATGGTAACACAGTGTTCTATTGATGATATACCAAAATGTATTCCTCCCATTTTTATATGTTGTAGACATTTGGGTTGTTTCCAGTTTGGTCTCTTTCAAATATTGCTGCTATAAATATTCTTTAGTAAAGCATTCCTGATGGCACATGTGCAAAAGTTCTCTAGGGTATATAAGTAGAAGAGAGATTGCTGGGCCAAAAGGTCTGTGTATTTTCAGCTTTGATCTTGCTGTACTATTTTCTAAGAGGTTGTAACAGTTTATACTCCCACCAGCAGTTACATGAGCATTCTCACTGTTCTTCATATTTGCCAACACTTGGAATTGCCTGATTTTATTTTTTCCTCTCTGGTAGGTGTGAAGTGGTATATCATTGTGCAAGGAAATTTGCTTGTTCTTGATTACTGGTGAGGTTGAGCATCTTTTCTTTCTTTCTTTTTCCTTTTGGCCATGCTGTGAAGTTTGCAGGATCTTAGTTCCCCAACCAGGGACGAACCCCAGCCCCCTGCAGTGGAAGCACAAGAGTCCTAACCATTGGACAGCCAGGGAATTCCCAGCATTTTTTCATAAGTTTGAGGGCTGTCTTCCTCATTTCCTTTTGGGTTGTCTTGTTTTTTTTTTTTTTTAATCTCCACCAGGTTTCTTTATGTAATTGCAAGCAATTCCTTTGTTGGTTATATGTGTTTCAAGAATATTCTCTCAGTTTGTGGCCTGTTTCGTTAAGTGGGCTTCTTTGGTGTTGTCAGGCTGCCTGTACAGGAGCTCATCCTGATTAATTTTTCCCATTTCTGTGTTTGTTTGTACTGGTAGTTGACCCTGAGTATGGGTTTCCCATTTTCAGAGCTTTTGATGCTTTTCCTTTCAGCAAAGAATGGCCGCATGGATTCTGAGGATCGGAGGAGCCGCCACTGCCCCTACCTGGACACCATTAACAGGTCGGTAGCACAGGAATGCCTAGGGCAGCAAAAGAACAATGGAGTCTCTGCAGAAAGTTCTTTGGACTGTACGTTAAAAATACGTTCCAAAACTTTATCTCTTTTAAAGCTTTCTGCCCAGAAAACTGTGCCTCTTGCCTTGTTTTTTAATCTTTGCCCTTCAATTTAAAGTGTCAGAGAGCATGTTGTTTTAGGGTGGGCATATGCAGAAAGAGCGTTTAGCTCATTTTGAATTTGTGTGAGGAAATAAAGGGATATGTGGTGTCGATGACAATAGCAAATTTAAATATTATTGAGCACTGACTGTGTGCTAGGTCCTGCTCTAGGTGCCTGGGATTGAGCAGAGGAAAATCAGACGAAAATATATCCTAAAGCAGAGGTGTTTACCCCGTCTTGGTATTCTTTGATCCCAGATGCATTTTACGATGGTTTTTCATTTATGCCCTAGGGTGGCACTGTCTAATAGACTTTTTTGCAACAATGGAATTGCTGTTTAAGGACTGTCCATTGTGGTAGGCACAGGCTACTTGTGGATATTGAGCACTTGAAATGTGGCTTGAGGAACTGAATTTTAAATTTTATTTAATTTTAATTATTTTACTTTTAAACACCAGTAGCCGTGTGTGGCTAGTGGCCCCTTTAACTGACAGTGCAGCTTTCCTGGGACCATTACCAATTAATTAGAGTTAATGCTTGAGAATGAATCCCCTTGCCACCTGTGCATTCAGTGGAGGTAAATTTTCTTTTATCACTTAACCCGCCCAGTACTCATATACCATTACTTTGCACTTGAATAGATAGATCTGTTTGTAGGTATTCCCCTAAAGTTCTTCAGGCTTCCCATTTATTTTTATGGACAAAAATAGAATTTTCTTTTATGAAAGGGTTTATTCACTCTTTTTATGTCCTTCCTTTAATTATGTCTTTTAATTTGGAATGCTGTTGGGGCCCTGTTACTTTAGTCCTACTTGTGGCTTTTCCTCCAGAGAAAGTAATGGAAGATTCTCAACTGGTTGTGAATACTCAAAAGAAAGAGGGTCGTTGGTGGAGATACCTTTGCACTGCTTTGGGGCTTGGTGGGTGGCGGTGCTATATTAAATGCCTAGGTAAGGAAGAGTTAATGTTCCCCACGGTTTGTATGTGATTGTTGAACTGTTCTCTGAAGGCGGCTGTGTGACTGCAGAACAGGGAGCCAGGGACACTGCTTCGCTCAGGTGCTCACCTAGGCAACCATCCCTATTAATTGTTTCTGTTTTGTTTTGGTTCTCTTAGGAGTGTGCTGGACTTTGACTTTGAGAAACTGTGTTCCATCTCCCTCTCGCATATCAATGCGTATGCCTGTCTGGTGTGTGGCAAGTACTTTCAGGGTAAATAAATGTTTTGCATCACATTTTCAGCACTAGCCACAGTTCTATTCAGGGATTTTTTTTTTTTAAAGTAAGTAAGCTGCTGTTAGGAATCATGTCTAATAAGCCCTATCTTTGTTCCCAGGAAGGTGGAATACTCTTAGAAAATCCACAGGAGGTTCTCTGATTGGTCAGAACCTGAATACATGTGAAAGGAAGAAAGAACTAGCCATATAAGAGACTATGTAGGAAGTATCAGAGACTCTGGGTTTTTGAATCTCTGATGTTTTCTATACTTATGTCTTTTTCTGAGAATCCTTTAAGGACTTTTTCATTCTGTTCTTTTCTGGAAATTTATTAGTTCATTCAGAGCAAGCAAATGCTTTGTACACAGTATAGTGGAGGATTCAAAAGAATTATAAACTACATTCTTTGCTCTAATAAGGATCTTATAAACTGTCAAGGTTAACACGTAAAACAATCAGCAGACCCTCTTAAGACCATAAAGATTACTGCTGGACTGTGTGGCGCTGAGTCTAAATAAGGATGATAGGAGTTGAAATATGCAAAAATATGCAAAGGATGATAGTTGAAATATGCAAAGTTGAAATATGCGAAGATCATTGTTAGCTGGAGTGTTTGTGTAGAGTTCATGGAGGAGGTGGAACTCGTACTCTGTATGCAGGACATAGAGTTTGAATAGGTTAAGGGTGAGATGCTCTAGAAAGGAGTGGCAACGTGAACAAAAGTATGTGGGTACAGGATTGTCGTGAATGTGGACAGTTGAAAACTCAGGACTAAGTGATGATGGACTGTCACAGATATGTACGTGTGTACGTGCAAATCAGTGTATGCATGTACGTACATGTATATGATATATATATGGATATTCCTAGTTTCTAATACATGAAACTAGCTCATATACATAAACACATACATACATGCACACACACGCACAAGTACACCCACACATTTTTCTGTGTTCATGTATATGAAATTAGTTCCCTTATGTCTTTTGCCATCTAGGGAATAAAGATAATGCGCTATTCTTTCTTGCTAATTTTTGTAATGAGAAGAGTTCATGTGGGAGATTCCTTTCGTGGATGGTGTAGTACTTTGTTTTTGCTGATACTAACATGTTCTGGTACAAAATAATGAAAGGAAAATTACCCCTCATCTCTGTGCTTATGGAGTCTGCCCTTCTCTCATAGCCTTTCACTCTTCCCTACAGGCCGGGGTTTGAAGTCTCATGCCTACATTCACAGTGTCCAGTTTAGTCACCATGTCTTCCTCAACCTCCACACCCTCAAGTTTTACTGCCTCCCAGACAACTATGAGATCATCGATTCCTCGCTGGAGGATATCACGGTGCGTGTCCAAGAGGGTTGGTTTGGAACTAGTTATCCTGGGAGCCACCCCAGGGCTCCTGAGGATCTGCCCCAGCCAAGGTCAGGGAAGAGTCTCAGTCCCTTGGGCTTCGAGAGGCTCCTTTCGCCTTGGCAGGAACCAGAGAAACAGAGTAAGGAGATCACAATCCATAATTTTGGCCCATGGTCTACAGCCTAGCTCTGATTTCTGCTTTTAATGTTGAGGGTTAGGACTGAAGAAATATTGCTACTTTTCAATTAGGGTGAAAGCATTTTTGTGAAATAAATTATCCTTCCATATTTTGGAGTAGGGATGTGAATTGGGCCTGCTGTAGGACAGTGGATGCCAAGAGGTATACCAGCTTCCGGCTACTTTTGACATGATACTGCCAGAATGGCCAACGTGTCCATCCTTGGGCTCTGGTCTGTGCCCTGTGCCAAGAGTCACTGCACTTGAGTGGGGAGTATGGAAGGTCCTCTTGGGCTTTGATTACTGTTGGAACTGTTGATTATTGCTTTCCTTTTCAGCAGTGGCTGCATGTTCAGTAGAGTTGAATGCTCTATTTATTAAGGAAAGCTTGGTTTTCAGTGTTTGAAACACTACTTACTCCACTTCCATACGTTTTATAACAGTCTATTAAAGTTGAAGTTAAAGTGGTTAAGGACAGTATTTATAGATGGAGAAACTGAAAGGAATTCAAGCTTTCAAAGTGACTTAGTGGCGACTTCTGACCAGTGTGTGACATGATGACCCTCATAGGTCTAGGACAGGGAAGGTTCTGATCCTGCCCCTCCAGCCACAGGGAGTCCTGAGATCTCAGTCCTGCAGAGATAGGAGGTGACACTCCTGTTCCTGCACCGGGCCTGTGTGCTGGCTCTGTGTGAGGTCCCACCTGGGACTCAGACTCCTGCCTCCTGCAGACTTGAGTGTCCTGCAGCTTCTCCCTGTTGTTTGTCACGGGTTTGGCTGAACCTGCGGTCTGAGGACAGGCCTGGGATTCAGTGACTTTGGGTTAAGCACAGAGATCACCTTCTAGATGAGCAACGTGGAGCGGGGCCCATTGCATGTTACCTCAGTCCTTAGACCTACTGTTGGGAGCCCTTTGGGTGGGTGGTGAGACGTTCACCACCAAAGTATCTTTTCTTTTGGCAGAAATTGCTGTTGCGGATATATCTTGTGAACTCTGTAGACTGCCCTAAAACAGCCTAGGATTTTCTTTTGCTTTTCAGTATGTGTTGAAGCCCACTTTCACAAAGCAGCAGATCGCTAACTTGGACAAGCAAGCCAAGTTGTCCCGGGCATATGACGGCACCACTTACCTGCCCGGTATCGTGGGCCTGAATAACATAAAGGCCAACGACTACGCCAATGCCGTCCTTCAGGTAGGTTGGAGGTGGGAACCATGAGGGAGGGGGTAACCTGGGAACACTGTGAAGCTTGGCTAAGAAACAGCTGCCTTCTGGTGGAGTGCAGTCAGGTGGTCCTCAGACCCCGAGTCTTGTCAAGGACTCTTCTTGGGTGTTTGTTCTGCCCCAAGCAGAACGTTCCTGTCTGCTTGAGGGGCTGCCGCCAAATGGTGGGCCTGTTCCAGCCTCTGGAGCTTCCAGGGAATGGGGGATGGAGCTGCGCGGGGCCTGCAGTACCAAGTAAGAGACACGTGAGCTAGATGATGCTTTTTCTTTTCATGGTGCAGATGTTCATTGTGTTGGCTCTGTGATGTCTCTGTCCTGCCCCTGTGCTGAAGTCCTGCAATGGGAAAGGCAGAAAGCCAAAGTTGTCCTGTTTGCAATTGTTTTGCTTTTTAAAAAAAATTACACAAGTAATGTGCGCATATTGTAGAAAGATTAGAAAACGTTGGTAAGCATAAGAAAATAATCATCCTACTTCACTCAAAAAAAACTGGTTAAAAAAAACTATAAACAAGTACTTGTGTAGGGGGAAGATATAGAAAGTATAAAACAAAAGCTTCATTCCTTTCTTTCCCTAGTACGCTGTCCTGGGGTAGTTAGCAGTATAGAGACCTCCAGAACTTTATTCTAAACGCAGGTACACAAATGCATTATATCCTGTCATGTGGCAATATTATGGTTTATTTTGTTATTTCCCAATTGATACATAAAATTTCACTTGTCTCACATTTTTATTTCTGTTACCAGTGTTGCAGTGAGTATTCTTCTATATATATATATAGTCTTGCACTTCTTGTGACACTGTTACATTTTGTTAAATTTCTTTTCTAGACTTGAAAAATATTTGTATTTTTTTATCTGTAAAGTAATGTAGTATGTATCTTTGTATGTATTTTAACCTAAAAGCATATTATGAAATCAATAAATATTCTTATGCAGCATCCTTAATGTTTACATGTCAGTCCATTTTGTTGAATTTAATTTATTTAACCTTCTCTTCTTCTTGTGTTAATGCACCTTGGGCCTAGATTCTAGGCTGTAGGGGGTTTGTAGCAATTTACAAACCCACCAGCAACACAAAAGGGTGTTTTTCTTTTTCTGTTTTTTTAATTGAAGTATAGTTGATTTACAGTGTTGTGTTAGTTTCTGGTATACAGCAGGGTGATTCGGTTATGCATACATATATATATATATATATTCTTTTTCATACTCTTTTCCATCATGGTTTATCACAGGATATTGAATATAGTTCCCTGTGCTATACAGTAGGACCTTATTTATCTGTTTTATATATCTATTTATATATGTATTTATTTTATATCTATTTTAATTTATATGTATATTATATATATCTATTTTATAGGTTTGTATCTCCTAATCCCAAACTCCTAATTTATCCCCTCCCCCACCCTTTTCCCTTTGGTAACCATAAGTTTTCTATGTCAGTGAGTCTGTGTTTTATGGATAAGTTCATTTGTGTCGTGTTTTAGATTCCACATGTAAGTGATATCATAAGGTATTTGTCTTTCTCTTTCTGGCTTACTTCACTTAGTATGATAATCTTTAGGTCCATCCATGTTTCTGTAAAAGGCATTATTTCATTCTTTTTGTGGCTGAGTAACATTCTAGAGTGTGTGTGTGTGTGTGTGTGTGTGTGTGTATCACATCTTCTTTATCCATTCATCTGTTGATGGACATTTAACTTGTTTCCGTGTCTTGGCTGTTGTAAATAGTGCTTCTATGAATATTGGGGTGCATGTGTTTTTTCGAATTATAGTTATCTCCGGATATATGCTTAGGAGTGGGATTGTTGGATCATACAGTAGCTCTGTTTTTAGCTTTTTAAGGAACCGCCATACTGTTCTCCATAGTGACTGCACCAATTTACATTCCTACCAGCAGTGTAGGAGGGTTCCCAAAAGGGTGTTCTTCATCTTGCATTGTCACTGTTAGCATTGAAAACAACTTTTTCCATTTTTTTTTTAATGTATTTCATTTATAGATTTTTGGCTGTATTGGGTCTTGGTTGCTGTGTGCGGACTTTCTCTAGTTGCGGCGAGTGGGGGCTACTCTTCGTTGTGGTGCGTGGGCTGCTCATTGTGGTGGCTTCTCTTGTTGCGGAGCATGGGCTCTAGGCGCGTGGGTTTCAGTAGTTGTGGCACGTGGGCTCAGTAGTTGTGGCTCGTGGGCTCTAGAGCACAGGCTCAGTAGTTGTGGCGCACGGGCTTAGTTGCTCTGCGGCATGTGAGATCCTCCTGGACCAGGGCTTGAACCCATGTCCCCTGCATTGGCAGGCAGTTTCTTAACCACTGCGCCAGCAGGGAAGCCCAACTTTTTCCATTTTGATAGATATCTCCATTTTAATTTACTTTTTAAGAATTCACTTCTAAAGTTGATTATTATATTTTTTCATGAGTTGTTGGGCCTTATGTGCTCATTTTTCTATTAGTGGTCCATTTTATTGAGGATTAAAAGTATGCTGGAGAGGGCGTGGAGAAAAGGGAACACTCTTGCACTGTTGGTGGGAATGTAAATTGTTACAGCCACTATGGAGAACAGTATGGAGGTTCCTTAAAAAACTAAAAATAGAATTACCATACGACCCAGCAATCCCAATACTGGGCATATATCCTGAGAAAACCATAATTCAAAAAGAGTCATGTACCAAAATGTTCATTGCAGCTCTATTTATAATAGCCAGGACATGGAAGCAACCTAAGTGTCCATCATCAGATGAATGGATAAAGAAGATGTGGCACATATATACAATGGAATATTACTCAGACATAAAAAGAAATGAAATTGAGATATTTGTAGTGAGGTGGATAGACCTAGAGTCTGTCATACAGAGTGAAGTAAGTCAGAAAAAGAAAAACACCGTATGCTAACACATATGTATGGAATCTAAGGGAAAAAAAGGTCATGAAGAACCTAGGGGTAAGATGGGAATAAAGACACAGACCTACTAGAGAATGGACTTGAGGATATGGGGAGGGGGAAGGGTAAGCTGTGACAAAGTGAGAGAGTGGCATGGACATATATACACTACCAAATGTAAAATAGATAGCTAGTGGGAAGCAGCTGCATAGCACAGGGAGATCAGCTCGGTGGTTTGTGACCACCTAGAGGGGTGGGATAGGGAGGGTGGGAGGGAGGGAGACGCAAGAGGGAAGAGATATGGGAACATGTGTATATGTATAACTGATTCACTTTGTTACAAAGCAGAAACTAACACACCATTGTAAAGCAATTATACTCCAATAAAGGTGTTAAAAAAAATCAGATGTTCAAACTTAAAAAAAAAGTATACATATATATATTGGCCTTTTTTTTTGCATATGTTGCATATATTTCGTTCTAGTTCTTTTTTGGCCTTTAAACTTTGTTCGTGATATTTTTGCATGAAGAATTTGGTAAAAAATTGTAAAAGTATATCTGTGAATTTTGGTGTCTGCCATTGGTGTCATGCCTGGTCCCTGGAGAGGTCAGATTCTTAGGTGGAGAGAGACTTTGTGGACTGTTCCTCTTACAGCCTCTTGTGGCTTTGTGAAGACTGTTACAGGATGGACAGATAGGATTTGGATATGGGCAGGGCAGCTAGTTTTGGCTTTGTGATGGGTTTCAGTCCCCATAGGAAGTTCTCTTTATTTATACAAATAAGTAGATCACCTGGCTCTGTAGCGCGATGAATAGTGCATTGGACTTCTATTTATACAAACAAGGAGACGAACAAATCCTTTTTGATGTTTCCACTAAAATGGGATTGAATGGACCAAGTACTCCACCTGGAGGCTGAATAATTTCTCTCCGAGGACACCTACTGCTTGTATTGTTGCTGAAACCAGGGAGCAACCTCTCTCCACAGCATGGATAAGCAAGAATTAGTATAAACCATTCATATGCTTCTCCTTTTTTGAGAGTAACTCTAAGCCGGAAATCCTTGTTTCTTCAGCTGAGCTAAGCTTGTAGGGGCTTTCCTGATCATCTCTATCGTTACCCTGAGTTGTATCCTGAGTTGTCTTTCCCAGAGATACCTGGGTCTTCCCCAGAGACACATGGGTTTAATTGTGTGTTTAACAGCATCCTTCTATCCTTGCTTGTCAAAGAAAGTTGTGCTCATGGTAAGCATAGCACTGACGAGGATTCATGAACCCATCAGGAGGGACCTGTGGGGAGACTGCATTTATTTAGGGTCTGAACCGTGGTCTCCTTCCCAGTTTCATAACTCACACTAATAAGCATGTGTTTCTTCTTGAACTAACATGGCTGCTCTTTATCTTTTTGCTTAATGAGATAAAATTAATTTTTGTTCTCTTAAACCTTTTAACTATTTTCCATCATAACAGAGTACACTCATTTTTATATACAGTTGTATCGTTTTGTTTTGTTTTGTTTTTGGCCGTGCCACACAACATGTGGGATCTTAGTTTCCCAACCAGGGATCGAACCTGTGCCCCCTACAGTGGAAGTGCAGAGTCTTAACCACTGGACCACCAGGGAAGTCCCTGTATCATTTTATTACCACCCTCTCAATACCACATTTGGGGAAGACACCAGGTTTTACTAAGATGTTTTTCATATTGTTTTAATGTACAGTTGAGAGATGGGGGAACTGTGGTCTCCAGATAGTTCTCTCTGCCCCAGCCAAATACATGGTGAAGAAAGAGTATCTGGGTTTCTAGCCTTCAGTTCCTGTGAATCCAAACATAGTTACAGGTCTAATTAGAGTAAACAAAGGAAATTTTTAATTGGTCAGCAGATAGGGATTTGAATACCTTTTTTTTTTTTTTTTTTTTTTTTTTGCAGTACGCTGGCCTCTCCCGTTGCGGAGCGCAGGCTCAGCGGCCATGGCTCATGGCCCCAGCTGCTCTGCGGTATGTGGGATCTTCCCGGGCCAGGGCACGAACCCGTGTCCCCTGCATCGGCAGGCGGACTCTCAACCACTGCGCCACCAGGGAAGCCCGGATACTTTTATTTTAAAACCCTTTGTTATACCCACGTTAGCAGAGTGTCTGCAGAACTGAACTTTCTGTGGAACTCACTATAAAGGATGTTTCTCTAATGTGAACTCTAGGGGGGGATTCTCTGGGAGTGCATTTGCTTCTGATTCTTTAAGGCATCACAGGCACAGTTCTATTAGAAGAACTTTAGGTGGACAAGCTTGGCTCCCAGGGGTCCTGAAGAAAGGCTGTGGATTAATTGGAGTGTTTGTTTGATTTCCAGGCTCTGTCTAACGTTCCTCCTCTCCGAAACTACTTCCTGGAAGAAGACAATTATAAGAACATCAAGCGTCCTCCTGGGGATATCATGTTCCTGTTGGTCCAGCGTTTTGGAGAGCTGATGAGAAAGCTCTGGAACCCTCGAAATTTCAAGGCACATGTGTCTCCCCATGAGATGCTTCAAGCTGTCGTCCTTTGCAGCAAGAAGACTTTTCAGATCACCAAGCAAGGTAAGGAAGGAGTAATTCATGTTTTCTCACTTCAGGGCAACACAACTAATTTGATGAGCACATTTACTTCCACTTTGCTGTGAACCTTACAGTAGCCGGAGCGAGTGTCCAGTGCATACTGTGGTTAGGTTCCTCACTCTTCCTTCCTCAGCCTGCCCTGCCCAGGGTCCCAAGCGATTTTAGCTGGATAGAAAGTCTGTCTGCTTTGGTGAACTAAACTCTACGACTCAGGAAAACCAGGAGGCTGGGAAAGGCACCAACCCTTATTAAGCGCCTGCCACTTTTGGTTCTCATTTTGCCATGTTGCAGACTAGAATATTTTATTTTGACTATTTTTATCTCTCCAAACTCAATTAGTTGTTGCCACATGAGTAGCTCTTAGTACCTGTATCTGATATGATATTCTCTAGCATCCAGGTCAGTTGATTCACCATTCACTCATGGTGCTAGTAGGTTTTAATGCTACCAGGATAAGAAACACAGTTTTTTCTTCCAGGAGCTCCTGTTCTAGTGGGGAAGACAGTTTATGTAGAAAGATGATTACAGGGTGTTGAGTGCTGTGATAGAGGAAGCACAACATGCTATGGGAGGGAGCACAGAGTAAGGAGGCCTGTCGAGCACATGGGAGGTAGGCTGGGGGTCAGAGTGAAGGAAGAGACACCTAAGTTTTAGGTAGCGGGGAGACAGGGTGGGGTTGGGCATTCCAGGTAGAGAGGACACCGGACAGGAGCATGGAGCTGCCTGGTGCAGAGAGAAGACTGCATGTGGCTGGACCCTTGGATCCAACGATGAGAGCCGAGGTGGACCAGGTGTTGGGTTTATATGCCACTATATATAAGGAGGCTGGATTACATCCTGATAACAGTGGGGAGTCAGTGAACGCTTTTAAGTAAAGATGTGCCTTCACATCTTTGTTTTGAAAACATTCTGGCTGAGGAATGACTTAGAAGGGAAGTTCAGTAATGGCCTTTTTTTTGTTTTTTTTTTTGTACGGTACGCGGGCCTCTCCCTGTTGTGGCCTCTCCCGTTGTGGAGCACAGGCTCCGGACGCGCAGGCTCAGCGGCCATGGCTCATGGGCCCAGCCGCTCCGCGGCACATGGGATCCTCCCGGACCGGGGCACGAACCCGTATCCCCTGCATCGGCAGGCGGACTCTCAACCACTGCGCCACCAGGGAAGCCCAGTAATGGCTTTTTAAATTTTTATTTTAATTTAATTTAATTTTTTTTTTTTTTTAAATATTTGGCCATGCCGCATGGCTTGGGGGATCTCAGTTACCCGACCAGGGATTGAACCTGGGCCACAGCAGTGAAAGCATCAAGTCCTAACCACTAGACCAGCAGTCCCCAACCTTTTTGGCACCAGGGAATGGTTTCGTGGAAGACAGTTTTTCCCCCGGACTGGGGGGGTGGGGGAGGGTGGGGGGGGAGGGTTCAGGCGGTAATGGGAGCGACGGGGAGCAGCCGATGAAGCTTCCCTCGCTAGCCTGCCGCTCACCTCTTGCGGTGCGGCCCGGTTTCGAACAGCGGTCCTCGGCCCAGGGGTTGGGGACCCCTGCACTAGACTACCGGGGAACTCCCAGTAATGGCTCTTGATGGGTGATGAGACTCAAGTTTGGAATAGAGGTGATAATCGAAGATTTTGGTTGAACCAGAGAGCCAAGGGAGAGAGTAAAGATCAGAAGACTGAGAGTTTGTCCTTCAGGAGTGCCAGCGTGTAGTGGCCAGGTAGAGGAGGATGCCCAGGGGACAGGATGGTGTGGCCGGAGAGGAAGGAGAAGCACTGAGGAATGCCAACCCGCATGTGGTTTGGGATATTGTACTGTCTCCCAGCTTCGACATACCATATTTCTTTCTTTTCCAGGGGATGGAGTCGACTTTCTCTCCTGGTTTTTGAATGCTCTACACTCAGCTCTGGGGGGCACAAAGAAGAAAAAAAAGAGTAAGTCATGTTATTTTGTGAAAGGGAGACCTTTTCTGTTTTGTTGCTTCTTTTAAAAAACGCTTTGCAGCTTCCCATCCTTTTCTTCTTACCTGTTTATCTTTTTGTATTAGGGTAGTGTCTCTGTATATATGGGCTAAATCTTGTTCCTGAATGGTTTCTTCTCCATTTTTCTTTATTAGAATATGGTTATATCTAATGGCATTTTTAATAAGTGGAAATGGGTATATAATTGTGCTCTAGAAGTCCTGACCCAGTTTCAAGCTGGGGGGCTGGGCAGCATGCTGTAGACATGCTAGTGGTGCCAGAGTGAGGGCTTGGTGGGCGGGTTGCCTGGCTTGTAATTTGGTGGAACAAACTAAAAGCTCGTGCCTCGCCCTGAGCATGTACTTGGGGAGATGAGGCTGGCCGCTCTGTTCATTCTCAGACCTTGAGTCCCTGTGTTTCTTAGCATCCAGGTTGGCTTAGCAGTAGCTAGACATTTTTCATGAATGCCAAAAATAACTCTTAGCTTAGAGACCGCTGAACCAGGTGAATAATTTTGGAGACCTAATGCAGTTTTCTTCTTTCTGTGTTCTGATGGTGTTGGTTTCTTCATGTGGGATTGTGGCCTCATTCTTTTTCTGTCACATAGCCCTGCCATCTCTTCAGGTATCTTCAGCCTGTGTGCCCCATCTCTCTTGGGAAGAAGATAGACATAAAATAATTATTTACACAAATAAAGGTATAATTTAGTGGTATATGTTACAAAGGTTCTTCTGTGCTTAGTGAGAGCTTTGGGTCTTCTGCTGGAAGATGCTGGTTTATTTCAGAAATTTAGGAGTTAGGACTGTATTTTGGAAATGCTTTCCAAGCTGACAGAATTTGCATTTTGATTTCTGTTTGTACAGCTATTGTGACTGATGTTTTCCAGGGGTCCATGAGGATCTTCACTAAAAAGCTTCCTCATCCTGATTTGGTGAGTGGCTTGAACCGAGTTTTGGACCGATTTATATCACCCGAGGGGATTTAGGGTTGACAGAGAGATGCTTAGATAACTGGTACAGCCTTTTTTTTTTTTTTTTTGTGGTACGTGGGCCTCTCACCGCTGTGGCCTCTCCCGCCGCGGAGCACAGGCTCTGGACGTGCAGGCCCAGCAGCCATGGCTCACAGGCCCAGCCGCTCCACGGCACGTGGGATCCTCCCAGACCAGGGCACGAACCTGTGTCCCCTGGATCGGCAGGTGGACTCCCAACCACTGCGCCACCAGGGAAGCCCCGGTACAGCCTTTTGCTCCAGGAAGAGGTTCTACAGTACACCTGACAAGTGGCACTTCCTCTAGGTTCCTGTTGCACCAGTGTGCTTAAGTTTGGGAGGTAGTGGTTGGATATAACAGTTGACCTTTGAACAACACAGGTTTGAACTGCACTGGTTCACTTATACATGGTTGTTTTTTTTTTTTTTACATATTTATTTTTTTGGCTGTGCCGGGTCTTAGTTGTGGCATGCATGTGGAATCTAGTTCCCTTACCAGGGATTGAACCTGGGCCCCCTGCATTGGGAGCACAGAGTCTTACCCACTGGACCACCAGGGAAGTCCCTGGTTGTTTTTTAATACATAGAACTACTACGTTTACGTTTAGCAGTTGGTTGAATCCGAGGATGCGGAATCTGTGGATATGGAGGGCTAACTATAGGACTTGAGCATCCGTGGATTTTGGTATCCAAGGCAGCTCCTGGAACCAACCATAGATACCGAGGGATGACTGATTTCAGTGTTCTGGCCACTGGGTGGTGCTGGCGTGTTTTTTCCAGAAAGTTCAGATAAGCTTTCTAGATCATCTAAAAACTTTTAAAAGAGTCTGGTATTTAAATAAAATCTCTCTGAAGATGGAAGCCCGGTTTTTGCATTAATCTAAACAGGTACAACTGCACGTGAAACTGCCCAGTCTCTTGGGCACCCCTCTTGGTTCACTTCAATATTAAATGAAGTAAATGTAACAGAAACATCGTTTCTTTCCATCTGTGGTGTTCTCCACTCTGCTCACACTCCTTCCCTCCTTTTGCTTCTCCCTCGCTGCTAGCCAGCAGAAGAAAAAGAGCAGCTGCTCCATAATGATGAGTACCAAGAGACGATGGTGGAGTCCACGTTTATGTACCTGACGCTGGACCTTCCTACTGCCCCCCTCTACAAGGACGAGAAGGAGCAGCTCATTATCCCCCAGGTGCCGCTCTTCAACATCTTGGCCAAGTTCAACGGCATCACTGAGAAGGTAGCCCATTAGCACACCTGCCCTGCTGATACCCCATTCTCTCTCTTGACATTTTTCTTTTTATACTTGGAAATTGCCACATGTATGTAATGCGTTTATTTTAAAGTATATTGTGTTTATTGAGCCTCCCAGACTTCCTGATGTTTCACCCCCAACTCTTAACTTGAGTTACAGTGCCTCTGGGTAGTATGGAGAAAGGAAGGGGGTATTTAGGATAGTAGGAACTCACAAAAGTACGAAAAACTCCCGTCTTTTAAAAAACATGACATCAGTATTAAAGTGGAAAAAAAAACAGAACTAAAATACAATGAAAAAATTTATTCTTGTTCTGCCATTGCTCTGCATCAAGTTAAAGGTTTCTTTTTATCTGCTGAGTTAACCGTTTCTTGGTTTAATTCCCTTCTTCATCCTAGACAAATTTAATCCTTTTTGATTCTTTTAAACTTTTTAACTTTGGTTCTTTTTTTTTTTAACTTGATGCCTCATTCCAAACCCTTTCTGCTCTCTTTTTTAACTAAGGTTCATTGGTTTTCAGATAGTAAATGCCCATTTCTCCACGCCACCCCCATCCCCTTTTCTCGCTCACACACGCACACGCACACGCATAGAGATAGGTAACCTAAAATATCTAGCCTGTTTCTTAGGCTCATTTCATTTTGGGGAGGCAAAAGACCTTGGGGCTCATCTAGTTCAGTTTATTTTATTTGGTTTTAGTTTATATTGGTTTTAAATGACAGAGCTGGGGATTTTTTCATCTGACTTTTTCAACTATGCCACATGGTCCCTATTATTACTGTTTGTTCAAATTTAAGTAATAAGATTCCCGTGGACCCTCAGTATTGATTTAAATTTATTGTTATTATAATATTACTTAAAATAGTATAAACATCAATGTTGGTATAAGCTTTTTATACCTACAGCTTTTAAGCATGTATTAAATTATAACAAACTTATACAAGCAAAACTTTGAAACCAATAAAATTGGTTAACAGTGCTCTTGTAACGTGAGTTTAGCTAAAACCTTGCTGTGTGAATGTGGTACTGATGTCCAGGGTGAAATCCTTCCCCCCAGTATTTTCTCATAAATTCCAGAGAAACCTTTTCAAGTTAGGCTATGACATCATTTAGGTGTTAAATCTGTCTATCCTTCACTACTCTGAGATAATTAAAAATAGGGCTTCTTGATGTCAACTTGTTCATAGACACAGATGTGGGCAGTGAAATCTCTTGGCATTTACTTGATTAAAATTTTTTCTTTGCTTTTAGTACAGTATTTTATTTCAGTCATGCAGAGATGAGTTACTTCATATCACCAAAAAGACATTTTTTTCCAATAGTGCTTATACCCTTAGATGATCAGAAATTTACTTAAAAGAAGGTGTGGCTGTGGTATGTGTGCTAGAGCTGGAAAGTTTTTATTTCTCCAGCGCTGTCAGGTTTCTCGTCATGTGGCAAGGGAACTTAGTTTTTTAAAAAGTAGCAGTTCTATGGAGATACAATTCACAGCACCATATAATTAAGCGATTTAAAGTTTACAGTTCAGTGGTTTTTTCCTACATTCACAGATCTTTGCAGCCACCACCAGAGTCAGCTTTAGAACATTTTCATCATCGATGTTTTTTATCGCCCTTTAGTTATCATTCCAACCCTCTTGTCTCCCCTAGCCCTAGACAACTACTAATCTGTTTTCTGCCTCTGTAGATTTGCCTCTTCTGGACATTTCATATAACTTGTGGTCTTTTGTGATTTGCTTCTTTCACCTAGCATATAGCGTTTTCAGGGTTCATTCATGTTGTAGCATCTATCAGTGCTTCATTCCTTTTTGCAGCCAAATAACATCCCATTGTATGAATACACCACATTTTGTTTATTCATTCATCAGCTGATGGACATCTGGAGTTGTTCTCACCTTTCTGCTGTTATGAATAATGCTACTATAAATGCCAGTCTACAAGTTTTTGTGTGGACATGTTTTCATTTCTCTTGGGTGGGTATTGGGGAGTGGAATTGCTGAGTCATATGGTAACTCTTATGGTTAGCCATTTGAAGAACTGCCAGACTGTTCCAAAGTGACTGCACTATGTTATGTTCCTACCACCAGTGTGTGGGTGTTCCAGTTTCTCTACATCTTCACCAATGTTTGTTATTGTTCATCTTCTAGATTATAGGCATCCTAGTAGGTGTGAAGTGGTATCTCATTATGGTTTTGATTTGTATTTCCCTGATGACTAATGGTGTTAACCATTTTTTCATGTGCTCATTGGACATTTGCATATCATCTTTGGGGAAGTGTTTATTTAGATCCTTTGTGCATTTTAAAAATTAGGTTATTTATCTATTTATTATTGAGTTGTAAGAATTCTGTATATGATCTAGATACCAGTCCCTTAACAAATGGATGATTTGCAAATATTTTCTCCCATTCTGTGGCTTGCATTTTCACCCTCTTGATAGTATCATTTGAGGCATAACAGTTTTAATTTTGTTGAAATACTGTCTAGTTTTTCTTTTATAGTGTGTGCTTTTGTTGTCATATGTAAGAATCCATTGTTAAATCCCAGGTCAGGAAGATTTACTCTTGTGCTTTCATCTAAGACTTTTGTAGTTTTAGCTCTTAACATTTCAGGGCTTTAATTCATTTTAAGTAAAGTTTAGTATATGGTATAAAGTACAAGGTCCAACTTGATTCTTTTGCATATGACTGACTGTCTAGTTGTCCTAGTACTATTTGTTGAAAAGACTATTCTTTTCGCATTGAATGGTCTTGGCACCCTTGTTGAAAAATCATTTGACCACAGACACATGGGTTTATTTCCGGACTCTTAATTTTATTCCGTTGACGTATATGTCAGGACCACAGTCTTGGTTATTACTGCTTTGTAGTTAGTTTTGAAATCAGAAACTGTGAATCCTCCGACTTTGTTCTTTTTCAAGATAGTTCTGGCTGTTTTGGGTTCCTTGCAATTCCTTGCACATTCAGATTTGAGGATCAGCTTGTGGATTTCTACAAAGAAGCTAGCTGGCATTCTGACAGGGATTGTGTTGAATCTGTAGATTAGTTTGACAGTTATTGCCATCTTAATAATAGAAGTCTTCTGATTCATAAACATGGGATGTTTTTCTATTTATTTATCTTCTTTAATTTCTTTCAACAATGTTTTATAGTTTTCAGAGTATGTTTTAAACTTCTTTTGAGTTTATTCCTAAATATTTTATTCTTTTTGATGCCATTATAAATGGAGTTGTTTTCTTAAGTTTAGTTTTGGATTGTTAATTGCATGTGTTTAGAAATACAGTTGATTTTTGTATATTGATTTTGTAGCCTGCAACCTTGCCAGACTTTTAAAGTGGATTTCTTAGGATTTTCCACATACAAGATCATGTCATCTGCAAACAGAGATAGTTTTATTTCTTCCTTTCCAATCTGGATGCTTCTTATTTACTTGTTTACATTTTATTGCCTAATTGCTGTGGCTGGAACCTCTAGTACAGTGTTGAATAGAAGTGGTAAATGCAGACATCCTTATGTCGTACCTGATCTTAAGGGAGCGCATCCAGGCTTCACTAGTAAGTATGATGTTAGCTGTGGATTTTTCATAGATACCCTTTATCAGGTTGAGGAAGTTCTTCCTATCTGTAGTTTATTGAGTGTTTTTCTCATGATAAGGTGTTGGATTTTGTCAAATGCTTTTTTGTGTCTAATGAGATGATTGTATGGTTTTCGGTTATTCCTATTTATTGCCTTATTATTTTATTAATATGAAATGGTACATTACATTAATTGATTTTTGGATGTTAAGCTACCTTTGTATTCCTGGGTAAGTCATACTTGGTCATGTGTAATTGGTGTATAAGTCTTTGTTGTTGTTTATGTTGGAATTGGTTTGCTAGTATTTTGTTGAGGATTTTGGCGTCCGTGTTGGTAGAAATATTGATCTGTAGTTGTCTTTTCTTGTGATGTGACTCTCCAGAGAGTGATGGTCTCATTGGTATTTCCTCTCTGATTATGATTAGTCTTTCATTCCTGTCTCTTAGTTTTTACTATACTACATTGTGTTTGTGTTAAGGAAAAGTAAATATATGTTCACTAGCTTTTAAGCCTCTTGGGCTGAGGAGAATGTCCTGGGCCCCCACCACTCCATCCCCTCAGACGTGCTGAGTGAGGCCTCAGTGAGTGTTGCCCAACAGGTTGCGCTTGACCCACCAGTCTCGGGGCCTTTGAGGAGGAAGGAGTGTGGGATGTCGGTTGACAGCTCTGCTGGAAAACCCTCAGCGATGAGGGGCTCCTTGCTGCCTCCTAAGTGCCTGTTCCACAGTGCATGCGTCTAGTGGTCAGGAAGCTCTTCTTTATTATGAATTAAGTGAGACTCTCATGGTTTTTAAATTCTGAGCTTTTAACAAATCCTCTTTTTCACTTGACATTTTTGTTTTCCTTATAGAAAGGAATATCCATACTGTGTTTGGAGTTCAACAGTATGATTGTGTGCTGGCTGAAATGCAGCCCACAGTTGAGGTATTTTAGCCGTAGTTAAACAGCTATTCCTCAGCCTTGTAGGTGGTTTCTGGGGTCAGGTGTCTTCTGAATTCTACATGTAAGGCAAAATTATATTAAAAAAGCCAAAACAAAACTCATGTCCCTGCTCTAATTTGATAATTTTCTTTTTTCTGTCTAGGAATATAAGACTTACAAGGAGAACTTTCTGAAGCGCTTCCAGCTCACCAAACTGCCTCCATATTTAATCTTTTGTATTAAGAGATTCACTAAGAACAATTTCTTTGTGGAGAAGAATCCGACTATTGTCAACTTCCCTATTACGTGAGTGTTCCCCTCCTTCACTTCCTCATAGGGGGCATGAGCTTGGATTTCTTTTTATATCTTTGTGCCACTCTTAGTTTTGGACTGTCTTAGTTGGAGATTGCAAGGCACCAACCTACACTACATAAGTTAAGGGTTTTTATTGGAAGGATAGAGATATTTTAGGGCCCTCAAAGATGGATATTTCCCTGCAGGCAGTTCCTCTTTTTTCTTCTCTCCTGTTGCTTGCTGGGAATTGTAGTCTTTCAGTAAAGGGAAAAACAGTTGGTAAAAGTAGGGTAGGACAGGTAGGATTCTCCTGGCTTTGAAGGTAATCCTGAGCAGTTAGTCTGGCCATCTGTTTTCTGGTCATTGCATCTTGTACGCTATAGTTAAGGATGGACAGGACAGGTAGGATTCTCCTGGCTTTGAAGGTAATCCTGAGCAGTTAGTCTGGCCATCTGTTTTCTGGTCATTGCATCTTGTATGCTATAGTTAAGGATGGACAGGACAGGTAGGATTCTCCTGGCTTTGAAGGTAATCCTGAGCAGTTAGTCTGGCCATCTGTTTTCTGGTCATTGCATCTTGTATGCTATAGTTAAGGATGGACAGTGGGAGTGACTCTAGATTTGTCTTGCTTTCTTGGGGCCCTACTACCTTATTTCTTCCCTAGAGGATAAAGTCTGAAATGTGTTCAGTTTCTCCCTATTGATGAGGACGTTATACATTTTGATGTATAGTCTTATTTTTCATTGACCACGCAGTTGTCTTTTTGCAAACATTTATGAGTGTTCTAACGGGACATTTGGAGGAGTCACAGAAGGCTCCTGCAAGACCCTTTTGGAGGTAGACAGTTGGTTTCCAGTTCTCAAGAGACACGGTTTTTCCCACTCTGAAGATGATCTCTCTGAGAACATGGAGAAGCCTGGTGGCAGGGCTGGCAGGAAGAAATGTGGGTCTGTGTGTGGGCTTTTAGATAAGGTAAGAGCGGAGCCCTGAGGTGGCTTCTTACTGAGAACGATTTGGATGGATGGATGATAGGATTACCATGCTGTAATAGCTCAGGAGTGTGGTGTTTTTAAACCTTAGAAAGTAGTTGGAGCTGTAAGGGGCAAATGTTCATCTTCTTCTCTTGTCTTTCTACCTCCATTGCCTCCATTTTCCAGATGCCCAGACTGCTCCAGGACTGCCAGTGTTCTCCTTTGAAAATAGTACCGTTTTTTTTTTTTTTTAATAAATTTATTTGTTTTATTTATTTATTTTTGGCTGCGTTGGGTCTTCGTTGCTGTGTGCAGGCTTTCTCCAGTTGCAGCGAGCGGGGGCTACTCTTTGTTGTGGTCGCGGGCTTCTCATTGCGGTGGCTTCTCTTTTTGTGGAGCATGAGCTCTAGGCACGCAGGCTTCAGTAGTTGTGACACTTGGGCTTAGTTGCTCCGCGGCATGTGGGATCTTCCCGGACCAGGGCACGAACCCGTGTCCCCTGCATCTGCAGGTGGACTGTCAACCACTGCGCCACCAGGGAAGCCCCAGGTGTAACATTTTATTGTTTCTGGTTCCGTCATCACCAGGACTCTGAGAACAGTGGGGGTTGAGGAGAGAAAACCTTTGTAGTTAGGATTACAGGAGAACTTCTTTTTCTCTTTTCACACACTTTTCATCCTGTTCTTCTCTAGTATTGTGTTTGTGTGACAAGTAGGATGAAATCGGGGAACACGAAGGTCAGCTCTCTGCCAACTTGCGTAGGACCACAGAGGGGCTTTCCTTCAAAGTCTGTGTATCAGGGTTTTAGTTCAGAACTGGGCTTCTGTGAATTGCCACAGTCACCAGTTTGTTCCTGGAAGGAAGGAGCGCCCTTGACTCCAGGGCAGCTGCTGAGGAAGGACTATGTGTTGGTGGTAGTTGCTGCTCAGTCACCACAGAAATTTCCTTGCTCCGGGAGTTCTTTTATATTGGACCTGTAGTATGTTTATTTTGCCACCAGTTGCATTTGGATTTTTGGTAACTGACTTCAGTAGTTTGTCTTTCAGAAAGCTTTGGAGAAGTTGAGAAAAAGGTTACTTCTCAACCAGTCAGCCTTTTAGAGAACATCAAACTGTGTGATTGATTCTGGAAACCTGTACTTCGATTACTTTGTGCACTGTCATTACTTTTAAACTAACATGGTTCCAGGTTAGCCAAGGTCCCCGCTTCTTGAAGAGGACCCTTATCAGACCTAATTCTTCTCCTGTGTTTTATTCATAACACATCTTCTTTTTACCAGAGATTGATTCAGACTTGCAGGGATTAGGGACCCTCTGTTCATTTGGAGGTAGGGTTTCTGGAGCACAGGTTTCAAGTTTCACTTCCAGCTACTTAGGTGGTCTCAAAATTGGACTGTTCTGATTGGCGGATGAGTATGGTTTGCTCCGTTGACTGTTTTCTAAAACAAAGTGATTTAACATGTATTTATTCCCTTTTGTCACCTAAACAGTTTCGTTTCAGTCATGGAAACTTGAGTATAAATACTTCTGAAGATTTCTCTAGGACTCATTCAGAGAAGTCTGAACAGCTGTTGTTAAAGCTGAGAAAACCATACAAGAAGTCAGTTTTTGGCAGCCGGGAGGCATTTCTAGAGCTCACATGGGTTTCCTCAGACTCATATCTAAATTTTATTTTACCAGTGACGGTTTAGGGAATTCTGTGGTAGTCCAGTGGTTAGGACTCAGCGCTCTCACTGCCGGGGCCCGGGTTTGACCCCTGGTGGGGGAGCCAGCATCCCGCAAGCTGAGTGGCCAAAACAAAACAAAACACCCAACAAAAAGCAACAACGACTCTTTGATCTATATGGGACACTGTCAGTCTGTAGAAATAAATAGCTATCATGAACACATAGAAAGTTACATAATATAGTTAGAACAAAGATGTTTATTAATACGTGGTTTGCATTGAAAACTTTTTGTATTTTTGGAGAGATAATAGATTCATAGTCTAAAGTTCAAAAGGAGATACATATCTGGAAGTGACCACTGGATGTGACTGCTATTAGCATTTATTGTAAATCCTTCCAGAGATGACATTACTGTGTTTTGTGTTTTGAGTGGTAGCACATCAGCCAGTTCTACAGCGATTAGAAATAGGATATAATCTCTCTTATTCTACATTGTATTTAAATTTTTATAAATACTTGTAGGCTACAGAAGGTTATATTTTTCCTGAAAATAGTGTAGTTAGCATTCTCTTAATATTCATGTTAACGGTCAATCTACTTCCCTATTTAGCTATTCGAGAGATCTTAGTAATTGTCATTGGAGTCTTCACAGTGAGCATTTATTATAGCTCTTGACTTCGTAATAACTGGTGTACGTGTATATACTTCAACTGACAGAATTCAACAAATGAAACACAAAAGCAGGTTTTATTCTAAGTACATCAAGAATGCTTCTCTATATTTAAAAAAATGAATGTTCAGGTATTAAAAATAAATTTTATATTTCTAAGTCCCAGTTGAAGGAACCTAGTCAGTAGTCTCTTTTGGCAACCAGAACTGAGAAATTTGGAAGCTGTGGGGTAGCCAGTGTGGGTTCCGTAAAGGAAAGAAAGCTGGGTGGGAAAAGAGTAAAGCTGATGTCAAAGCAGAAAAGAGGGCAGGTGCCTCTCAGATCTTGCTGCCTCTCCAGTGCTTGGTTTCAGCTGCATTTCCTAGTCTGAAACCCTTGAACAAATACCCGTTTTGTGCTTAAGCTACCTAGGGTGGATTTTTGTTACTTGTAACCTTTTGCTTATTTAACTAAAAGAAAAACAAATAAGGTTCCAGAAGATCAAAGAAAAAAATAAATCGGATGATCTGCCATTTTGCCGTATTGGAATTGTTACGGTGATTATATACAGTGACAACCCACGTGATCAGACTTCCACAGCCTAAGGCCAGAGACCAGGCGTCCCCTTGACGCTGCAGCTGCAGCTGATTCCCAGATGGGGCAGAGGGTGGGGCGGTTACACGTGTTCTCATCTCAGAGGAGAAGGTGGCACTCATTCTCACAGAGGAGCCCTAGGTTATGTCACCTGCTTAAACTCGAACACAGCTCTGAGGTGGCAGAGTCCCGATTCCAGATCAGATCTGAATGACTCCAGGCCCTGCACTTTTGACTGCTAGACTTTTTTTTTAGATTTTTAAAAAAATTTATTATTTATTGATTGGTTTATTTATTTATTTTGGCTGCACCGGGTCTTAGTTGCGGCACATGGGATCTTTGTTGCGGCACGCGGACTCTTAGTTGCAGCATGCATGCAGGATCTAGCTCCCCAACCAGGGATCGAACCTGGGCCCCCTGCATTGGGAGCATGGAGTCTTACCCATTGGACCACCAGAGAAGTCCCTAAGCATGCTTTTATTTTTTACTTTTCATTTATTTTTTTAACATCTTTATCAGAGTATACTTGCTTTACAATGGTGTGTTAGTTTCTGCCTTACAACAAAGTGAATCGGCTATACGCGTACACATATCCGCGTATCTCCTCCCTTTTGCATCTCCCTCCCACCCTCCCTATCCCACCCTTCTAGGTGGTCACAAAGTACTGAGCTGATCTCCCTGTCCTAAGCATGCTTTTAAAGTGTGCTTTTCCCATAGAGCCAGTCTTTCCAGTTTGACTCATTTTTATGGCAGATTATATGAATTTCCACAAACCTGGGCTCCCATGGCTCTTCAAGCCCACCTAGATACAGGGTCCTGAAATAGGGCTCCAGAGCTTCGTGGTCCGTTTGGGTAAGACAGTTAACCTCTACAGGGCTAACGTAGTAGGCTTTGTCTGATCTTCACTTTATTTTCATCATCATCAGAAATGTGGATCTGAGAGAGTACTTGTCTGAAGAAGTACAGGCGGTGCACAAGAATACCACCTACGACCTCATCGCCAACATTGTACACGACGGCAAGCCCTCTGAGGGCTCCTACCGGATTCATGTGCTTCATCATGTGAGTGGGGCTGACTTCTCACGGTGGCAGTGGCAGGAGCAGGAGGTGTTCCTTTGGCATTTCAGAGGGCGCTCCTTTCAGCTTGCCCTTTCTTATCCTTGACTTTGGGATTCTGCAAGTAATAGAGCGGACAGTGGTCAGTTTAAGGCAACGATTCTCAATTTTGGCTGCCCATGGGACTCCCCTGTGGGCAGATTTGAGACTCCTGACACCTGGGCCACCCCAGGCCAGTTACGCGAGAACAGCATAATTTGTGCCTGTTGGTTTTCAACTGGGCAGAGGCCAGGGGTGCTGCTGAATAATCCTACAGTGCACAGGCTACCTGCACAGCAAAGCATTTTCTGGCCCAAAGTGTCAGAGTTAAGACTGCGTTAGATTATCTGGAGGTGGGAACCAGGCATCGTGATGTCTTAAAGTTCCCAGGAGATTTCCAGTGCGCAGCCAAGATCGACAAGCACTGTCCTAGACTAGAGCCTTACCACCTAAAGTGGAGTCCTTGGACCAGCAGCACCGACATCGCATAAGAACTCGTTACAAATCGCAGAACCCCAGACCCCTCCCTACACCTCCTGAATCACAGTCTACATGTTAACAAGACCCTCTGATTGGTATGAAATTAAAGTTCACAAAGCACTGGTGTGTAGGTTCCCTTTCAGCTAAAAAAATTTTGTGAATTTGCTGAAAATGGCTGAAACGCGCTTAAGATGTATTTGCTATCACACAGATTACTCGCACAGATTGTTCTAGCTTGGTTAGTCTCCTGGGGCCGTGGGTTTAATAATAGCTAGCTGTGCCCGTCGAGCGCTTTGCTGTGCGCTAGACAGTACGCCACGTGCTCATGGGTGTACATCTCGTTTATATCCTTAAAACACACTTTCAAGATAGGTGTAAATACCGCCTTTTTACAAGTGAGGAACCTAGGCTCAGAGTTTGAATAGTTTATCTGAAGTCAGTAGAATTGGGATTTGAACCTAGATATTTGGTTTTACCGGGAATAGGGACTTGGTTACGTGATCCTGAGCTTTTGTTGTGTCTCCTGTTCTGAACTACTGGAATACCCCGAATACCTGGAGTGTATCTGTCTTTGGCGTTTCTTAGAAGTTGGGATGGGTGGGGCTGGTGAGCTTCCAGGGGTGCCTCTGCCATAATCCAGAAGCCTCTTTTCCCCCTTGTTTATGGAAGCATGAAGTGAGGTAGATTTTGGTGTATTTGCAGCACTGTTTTTTTAGGCCAAAGGAAGCAGGTTAGTATGGTGGACAGTGTCCACCAAGGACACTTTTTCTTGACTAACTTGCTGTGTCCTCTGGGATGGGGGTGGGAATGTCCACTTTTGGTTAACACTGCACCTCCTAAGTCAGTGTGTCTGTTCCGTCACTTCTGAGCAGCAGGGAGACATCTTAGGTGAGGAGAAGAGGGCTTCCTCTTCTTTCTCTTTATTGTCCTTAAAAGACGTACGGTGTTTGAGACCCCATTGTACTTCAAGGAGTCCTCAGCAGGAATTGAGTTTGCCAGGATGAACACCCTAAAAAGTCTTTAAATTGAGTGATGCCCGGCAGAGGCCGTGCACCCTTTTACGTACCGCTCTTGCTGTGTGATGGTCTAGTGACTATTCTCATTTTTCTAGCTTTCAGCTGTGATCCCTTCTGTCTTATATCCTTTCAGTTTCAGAGAGCAGACTAACCCAGCCCTTCGTACTCTCTGCAGGGGACAGGCAAATGGTATGAATTACAAGACCTCCAGGTGACTGACATCCTTCCCCAGATGATCACTCTGTCGGAGGCTTACATTCAGGTGGGTTGGCCGCGGACTCCAACGAGCACCAAGGAGATGGAGCGTGGGTCCAGTGAGAGCAGTGATGTAGGTGAAGGCATGGAATGGGATTGAGTTAGGTTGGGTGCCTTTTGACATGCACTGGGGAGTGTGGTGGGACCAGATTATATGGCCCTTGAAGCCCAGGAGTGACCTTCAGGGAAGAGAAGGGTGGAGAAGCAGGGAAGAGTGATGCGTGAGCGAGGAGGTTCTGCTTACGGTGAGCCAGGTTAGTTTTGCGAGTGTGTGGTCTGATTTCAAGGAGGAAGAGCCCAGAACCATCCGGGCCGCCAGCTAGGAGTTGTCTCTGAAGCTTCCCCAGTCCCCCGGGCAAAGTCAGCACTCTTCGTGACCCCACCGCACCGTCTCTTGTCTTCGTGGAGCACCAGCTGGACTAGTGTAACTGTCCTCTCCACTGGGTCGGGAGGTCATGGAGTAGAGTATCTCTGTCTTCTTTTTTCTAACTGTCCTAGTACCTGCAGAGAAGGAAGACTGAGGCTAAGAAGATGCTATAGCTTTGTAAAAAAGGAGGGAGACGCTGCTCGTTCCAGAGATAACTCTTTCCTTGGTGACTCTGTCTAAAGTGGCAAGTCTGACTCTGAGTCACTTTTTAGAAAAGGAGTTTGGAATGGGAAGAGAAGGATGGGTAGAAAAGTGATAGTTGAATGAAGGAATTTTCTGAAAGATTATGAGTTAGTTTCAGGGGACTTAACAAATACACAGGTGGGGTGTTAGTTTGTCCATTGCCTAGCGCAGATTTAGGTACTTGATAAATGTTTGTGGATTGAATGCCAGCTCCTAAATATCGTATTCATTTCTTGCAGATTTGGAAGAGGCGAGATAACGATGAAACCAACCAGCAGGGGGCTTGAAGGAGGCATCTAGAGCTTTGCTCCCAGGGGACTTTGGCTGAAGATGGAAATACGAATACTGAGCACAGGCTGATGGCCCAGCCCTTGAGCCAGCCCAGGTTTTATGTGTCCTCGTTCACACCAGAGCATCCCTGGTCCTTCTGCCTAGGATGGCTCTGTGCTGTCACTCAGCTGGTCTTTGATCAGTTGATTGTAGATGGATGCTCCTTTCTCCTTCCTGTCTGTCTCCCTTCTAGCAGGCCAGGACTCTTTTACAGATGTATGTAATTTATTTCTGAATAGCTGGGAGTAGCTGAAGGACAAGATAGTTTTCTTCTATGCATCAAAGCCTCAAGATTATAGGAATTAGAGCTTGAAACCAGTAGCACCCTTCTTCCATCATAGGTAGATAGTTTTCCTGTAGTTCTCTTCATTTCTTTGTGTTTTGGGATGGATTAAATATTTTCCTGTTTTTAAACTAGCCTCTTGTTTCATATCCTTCCCTTAGATTGCTGCCTAAGGGGAGGATTTAAAAAAAAAAAAATCCTCACAAACCGTCTACCCTATAGTCTGTTATCTGGTGGCCATCACCTTCCTGTCAGCCTGTGGGTGGTGTGTCAGTTTAGGATGCATTTATCTCTAAGTAACAAAATATCTGACTGAAAGAGATAAATTATTATTGGGCTTAACTAGAAGTCTGGAGGTGGCTGGTTTCAACCTGCAGTGCAGGGCCGTGTGAGGAAAGAGGGAGGGAAGGAGGTAGGAAGAGCATCTGACTGCAGTGCAATTCTGAACCTCTCAGCCAGGCCGGTGGGAAGCCTGGAGCACGGAAGAATCAAGCAGAAGTGGTTTTCGGCAAGCTCATTGATTAGGAGCTGCCTGGAGGAAGGGTGGCCTTGGCCTGGGCGCTGTGGCAGACCTGAAGATGTGGGAGATCTGAAGATACAGCCGTTGGTGGCCGTCAGTCAGCTGAAGCAAGTTCTCTTAATGGGAGGTAGGAGCCGTGCACCTCTGGCTGCCACCCTTTGCTTTTGGGACACAATAGAGTCATCCCTCGGTATCCTCAGGGGATTGGTTTCCAGTACCGCCGTGGACACCAAATTCTGAGGAGGCTCAAGTCCCTTATATAAAACGGCACAGTGTTTGCATGTAACCTACGCACATCCTCGCGTATACTTTAAATCATCTCTAGATTACTTACGATGCCTAATACAGTGTAAATGCTATGTAAGTAGTCACCAGGCATGTGGCAGATTCAAGTGTTGCTTTTTGGAATTTTCTGGAATTTTTTTTCCAGAATATTTTCAATCTGAGGTTGGTTGACTCTGTGGCTACAAAACCTGCAGATGTGGAGGACCGACTGTACTGTCCTTATTTTCCTCTGCCTCTCTTACAGCTTCAGCATTCCTTTGTGGGCTCATCTTCCTCTATCCAGCCATTAAGAGTTGGGATCCCTCAAGACTCTGCCAGGCACTTTATTCTCACTGTTTACTTTTTCCCTAGGCCATTTCAACTATGCCTGTGGCTTTACTTACCAGTTTAAGGGAGATGACTCCAGTCTTAATCCCAGACTCCTCTAAATTCTTGAACTTTAGAGCCAGCTGCCCACTCGATATGTTTTGGGTGTCTTAAAGTCAACGCAAGCTCAGCATTGTTCAAAACTGAGCTTGTGAGTTTTCTCCTCAATCGTCACCCCTTTCTGGAAGTTTCTGTGTAGGTGAAGGGTTCCCTTATTCATCTAGATATATAGGCTGGGTAGTTTTCCAGGTGTCATCTTCCCCTCACCCCTACTTCCCTTGTCTAATCTAATACCAAGTCCTGTCTTTTACTTTGTGTCTTTTGAATCTCCCCACTTCCTTTTGTTCTCTGCCACTGTCTAGTCTACGCTAGTGCCAGCTTAATCCAGGTCCAACCAGGAGAGAGAAACCATACAAAAATATGATCGGGGAAAGTTTAACTTCAGGAATTAATAGCTATAATGGGGCTGGAGTAATGAGGAAATGGCTAGTAATAAGAGAAGGTAAGAATAGCAGATAGAAGGAACAGCCACTGCTCCTTGGGGTGACATAGAGTGTCCAAGGCTGAAGTCTAGACCTTGCTGAAAATCTGTCCCGCTGGAACCCGTCAGAAATCTGCTCTCTAGTGCTCTAAGGAAAGCTGTTTATAGGAAGGCCTCTCACTCTGCTACCAAACTGCCTGGGGAGGAGGGAGGTGCCTGGTGAAGCTGCTGGCTGCTGCTGGAGGCTGTGCACTGCAGGATCTTCGGGCACGGCAAGAGCCTGATGCTGAGAAAGCTGCACACGTTGCCTTCAAGGGAGCCCACGGGAACCGGGAAGCAAAGCCCTTTCTCCCTGTGGTGTGTCTCCAGCACCCTCTTCTGCCAAGCCTCAGTGGCAGCTGGCAGGAAAAATCTAAAGGGCTCCAATCCATTCAGGGAACAGGCAGAAGGGGTGAATTTGGAGCTGAGGGGCACTAAATTGATAACCTGCCCAGTCCACCCCTTTGATGACTCAGCTGCCCTGTGTGCTCTTTTTTTTTTTTTTTTTTAAGTCTTTTGAATTTGTTACAATATTGCTTTTGTTTTATGTTTTGGTTTTTTGGCCAAGAGGCATGTGGGATCTTAGCTCCGCCGACCAGGGACGGAACCCTCACCCCCTGCATTGGAAGGTGAAGTCTTAACCGCTGGACCGCCAGGGAAATCCCATGCCCTATGTGCTCTTTCACACACACAGACTCCCATCCAGCAGCCACCACAACGAAGAAGACAACTCCTTACGCCTAACAGAAACAGCTGCTCTTCCTATGAGAGAACAAGTTTTCAACCTTTCTCAAAATGGGATGCAGTGCCAGGAGTCATGTATCCACTGATAGTTATATGTATTACTCCTCAAATCCAGTCATAGACACACTGAATATTATGTTACCTAAAAAGACTGGGTTGCAAGGTTAACTTCCCACAAGTTAACCTAAAGATGGGAAGAAGAAAAAGTGGTTAGCATAGGCAAATTATCACGTACATGTAACAAGCCAATAGAAGACATGAGCAGAGCTACTTAGAGTCCTCGTTTCTGTAACTGGCCACCATACTGTGGTTGATACCTGTGCTTGTTTCTTCCGTTTCCCTACCCCTCCCTGTGTTCTCTGCCCTCAGCTCAAACCACAGCCATTCGGGGTTCTTCACCGGGTACAGTGACCCAAATCTTCATTCTCTAAGACCCTGGCTCCTTAATCATCCTGCCCCCCCCTCCCCTTTTCTGGCTGCTGTGGTTTTTCATTAACTTTTGCTGTTGGACACACTTGCCTCCGTTGTGTAGAAGCAACCCAATTGGCCTTTGGTAATCAGGGTCAGTCACTCCGGCAAGTATAATAGATGACACTCCTCCACCATACTGCCCTCCTCCGCACCTGCTGGTTCACTAGCATAAGGAGCCCCAAGTGTCCAGGTGGCCGCGTCTCATCTTACAATTTAGCGGAACCATTGTTGGGTCCTTTGATGAAGCATTCCTTCTTTGGGAACTAAAATCTCCAAACCAGCAGGGCTTAAAATTGCTGGGACGGGAAGCAAAAATTCTGCGAGAAATCTGTTAGTAATAGGGGAGTCACTCTGCCATCCACCTGTTTTCTAGACCCGTATGTTTTGAAGAGCGCACCATACAGTGGTCTCTGATTCAAAACATGTACTACGTCCTGTAAAACGAGCACCAAATGGTACTGCAACTGTTTGTTTGCTTTAAGACATACGCGCTTATTTATTTATAAGTGGTTGTGCTGCACGGCTTGCGGGATCTTAGGTCCCTGACCAGGGATTGAACCCAGGCCCTCGGCAGTGAACGCGCCAAGTCCTAACCACTGGACTGCCAGGGACTTCCCTGTAGCTGTGTTTTCAGTACGCCAGTCCACCTTTCCGTTAGGCTACCCACTTCCAGATGATGGCGTGTGTACGTGGTAAGTCCAGTTAATCCTGTGGGCATGAGCCCACTGCTGCACTTGCTTTGCTGTGAAGAATTCCTTGATCAGATGCAACGCTGTGTGGAATGTCGTGACGATGGATAAGGCATTCTGAGAGTCCACGGATGGTGGTGCTGGTAGAAACATTGTGGGCAGGGAAGGCAAATCCATATCCAGAACACGTTTCTAGTCCTCTGAGGTTGGATCTACGCTCCTTCCATAATAGAAGAAAGTAATCGGCCTGGCACTAGGTGGCTGGCCAATCCCCACAAGTAATCGTGTCCATACTGGGGACTCAGTGTAAATCCCTGCATTGGCAAATTAGATAACTCCGCAGAAGTACTACTCAGATCAGGGGAAGTCTGTTGTTTGTTGAGCCCACGCATAACCTCCATCCCTGTCACCACGGCTCCTGAGCTCATTGAGCAAGTGCTGGGGGAGGCTGGAGGAAGAGGCTGCTTACTACATCCACAGAGCATGTCATTTGCCCTGACTGTTAAGGTTCTCTAATGCGGTGGATACCTTTTGGTGGGCATTCTTGTGGAGCACAACTATTTTCATAGTATAGTCTTATTCAAGTTGTCCACCCATATACCTCTTCCCCAAACTTCTCTTTCACCAGTGTTACAATCCTGTTCCTTCTGAATCCCTAACCATCCAGTCAAATCATTGGCAACTGCCCCTGAATTAGTCTAGATCTGTAGTTCTGGCCATCTCACACTCCAAATGGTGAACAACCAAATATACTGCTTGAAGCTATGGCCACTAGAGGATTTTCCTTTACTTCTGTCTTTCAGTGTCACCCTGAGTGGGGATGAAGTGCAACTGTCCACTTACTGGTTGTGCCAGCATATTATACAAACCCATCTATAAACTGGGCTTGAGTTTTGTCTTTTTTGGTCTGCTGGTCTGAAGGAACACCCCAGGAGGCAATGCAACAGGAGTTGTGTCAGAGGAATCCGCTCATGGTAACTTGTGCCTTTTGGACCTGCCTGAGCTTGGCATTCCATTTAATGGCAGGTTGCAGCTGTACCTGCCCAGCATGGCAAGGTGTCAGACGACAACCAGTTCATGAGAGGAGGATCAGGCTGCATGATCACCTGATGTCCCATTGTCAGGTGCTCTGTCCCTGCCATGGCCCCATAGCTAGCCAGAAGCTGTTTCTCAAAAGGAGAATAGGTATTTGCAGAAGAGGGCGTAGCCTTGCTCCAAAATCCTGGAGTTCTGCACTGGGATTCTCCCACTGGTCCTTGCTGGAGGCTCCATACAGCATTCCTGTTTGCCCCGGTCACTTCGAAATATCGTTGGCTCACCCCGATCATAAGGCCCAAGTAGTAGAACGGTCCGTTGTGCAACCTAAACTCGCTGCAGAATCTTCTCTTATTCTGGTCTCCATGAAACTAGTAGTTACACAGCTGTAAGTGACTCTCTAGATAGGTTAAAAATAGCACACTCGGGGCTTCCCTGGTGGCGCGGTGGTTGGGAGTCCGCCTGCCGATGCAGGTGACGCGGGTTTGTGCCCCGTTCCGGGAAGATCCCACATGCCGCGGAGCGGCTGGGCCCGTGAGCCATGGCCACTGAGCCTGCGCGTCCGGAGCTTGTGCTCCGCGGCGGGGGAGGCCATGGCAGTGAGAGGCCCACATACCGGAAAAAAAAAAAAAAAATAGCACACTCAAATGTGATCTATGTTGTCTTCAAAAGTCAAAAAAGCCTACTAAACATTGTACTGCCTCTGTGTGTGTGTGTGTGTGTGTGTGTGTGTGTGTTGACATGAGGTACGGCAACTTGGTGGTGATGCTTTGACATACTTTCGACCATTGACCCCGAGAAACTTCACTGAGGTGACTGGTACCTGAATTGTATTGGGGTTAAATCCCACCCTCTCGTTTGTGTATGTCTTACTAAGACATTTAAAATACTTGGTACTTCCTGCTTATTGGACATTGATGACATCCAATGTCATCAATACAGAGGACTACTGTTATGTGGAATGTTAAGATGTCTGTGGACTGTGACAGTAGAGAGTGGAAGAATTGACGTCGTCTTCATGCAAAAATGTGAAGGTATACTGTTGGCCCTGCCAGGTAAAAGCAAACGACTTCTGGAGACGTTTATAAATTGGCATGGAGAACGAGGCATACAAAGTGCCAGAGGCTGTGCTGTATCAGTAAAGATGCTACGACTGGGACAACGGCTTCCATCAGAGTCAGCATCTAAGTTTATGACTGTCTGAAGTCACTCTCCAAGATCCATGTGACTTCTGCACAGGCCCTCTGCCACTGTCATTCTAGTCTACGCTACTGACAGTTTATCCCCACATTCCCTTGTTCCCTCACCCCAATTCATTCACACTTTAGCCGGAGTAATCTCGTTTGTTTTTCTTTTTGTGGTACACGGGCCTCTCACTGTTGTGGCCTCTCCCGTTGCGGAGCATAGGCTCCAGATGCACAGGCTCAGCGGCCATGGCTCATGGGCCCAGCTGCTCCATGGCATGTGGGATCTTCCCGGACTGGGGCACGAACCCGTGTCCCCTGCATCAGCAAGTGGACTCCCAACCACTGCGCCACCAGGGAATCCCTTTTTTTTTTTTAATATTTATTTATTTGGCTGTGCCGGGTCTTAGTTGCAGCACGTGGGATCTTCGTTGCTGCGTGTGGGATCTTTGTTGTGATGTGCGGGGTCTTTTAGTTGCGGCATGCAGGTTCTAGTTCCCTGACCAGGGATTGAACGTGGGCCCCCTGCATTGGGAGGGCAGTCTTTTTTTTGAATTTTATTTTATTTAGTTTTTTATACAGCAGGTCCTTATTAGTCATCAGTTTTATACACATCAGTGTATACATGTCAATCCCAATCTCCCAATTCATCACACCACCACCACTCCCCCCGCCACTTTCCCCCCTTGGCGTCCATACGTTTGTTCTCTACATCCGTGTCTCTGTTTCTGCCCTGCAAACCGGTTCATCTGTACCATTCTTCTACGTTCCACATATATGCATTAATATATGATATTTGTTTTTCTCTTTCTGACTTCCTTCACTCTGTATGACAGCCTCTAGATCCATCTACGTCTCTACGAATGACCCAATTTCGTTCCGTTTTATGGTTGAGTACTGTTCCATTGTACATATGTACCACGTCTTCCTTATCCATTCGTCTGTTGATGGGCATTTAGGTTGCTACCATGACCTGGCTATTGTAAATAGTGTTGTAATGAACATTGGGGTGCATGTGTCTTTTTGAATTATGGTTTTCTCTGGGTATATGCCCAGTAGTGGGATTCCTGGGTCATATAGTAATTATATTTTTAGTTTTTTAAGGAACCTCCATACTGTTCTCCATAGTGGCTGTATCAATTTACATTCCCATCAACAGTGCAAGAGGGTTCCCTTTCCTCCACACACTTTCCAGCATTTGTTTGTAGATTTTCTGATGATGCCCATTCTAACTGGTGTGAGGTGATACCTCAGTGTAGTTTTGATTTGCATTTCTCTAATAATTAGTGATGTTGAGCAGCTTTTCATGTACTTCTTGGCCATCTGTATGTCTTCTTTAGCGAAATGTCTATTTAGGACTTCTGCCCATTTTTGGATTGGGTTGTTTGCTTTTTTAATATTGAGCTGCATGAGCTGTTTATATATTTCGGAGATTAATCCTTTGTCCGTTGATTCATTTGCAAATATTTTCTCCCATTCTGAGGGTTGTCTTTTTGTCTTGTTTATGGTTTCCTTTGCTGTGCAAAAGCTTTAAGTTTCATTAGGCCCCATTTGTTTATTTTTGTTTTTATTTCCATTACTCTAGGAGGTGGATCAAAAAAGATCTTGCTGTGATTTATGTCAAAGAAGGCTCTTCCTATGTTTTCCTCTAAGAGTTTTATAGTGTCCAGTCTTACATTTAGGTCTCTAATCCATTTTCAGTTTATTTTTGTGTGTGGTGTTAGGGAGTGTTCTAATTTCATTCTTTTATATGTAGCTGTCCAGTTTTCCCAGCACCACTTATTGAAGAGACTGTCTTTTCTCCATTGTATATCCTTGCCTCCTTTGTCATAGATTAGTTGACCATAGGTGCATGGGTTTATCTCTGGGCTTTCTATCCTGTTCCATTGATCTATATTTCTGTTTTTGTGCCAGTACCATATTGTCTTGATTACTGTAGCTTTGTAATATAGTCTGAAGCCAGGGAGTCTGATTCCTCCTGCTCTGTTGTTTTCCCCTCAAGATTGCTTTGGCTATTCAAGATCTTTTGTGTCTCCATACAAATTTTAAGATTTTTTGTTCTAGTTCTGTAAAAAATGCCACTGGTAATTTGATAGGGATTGCATTGAATCTGTAGATTGCTTTGGGTAGTATAGTCATTTTCACAATATTGATTCTTCCAATCCAAGAACATGGTACATCTCTCCATCTGTTTGTGACATCTTTGATTTCTTTCATCAGTGTCTTATGGTTTTCTGCATACAGGTCTTTTGTCTCCCTAGGTAGGTTTATTCCTAGGTATTTTATTCTTTTTTGTTGCAGTGGTGAATGGGATTGTTTTCTTAATTTCTCTTTCTGATCTTTCGTTGTTAGTGTATAGGAATGCAAGAGATTTCTGTGCATTCATTTTGTATCCTGCGACTTTAGCGAATTCATTGATTAGCTCTAGTAGTTTTCTGGTGGCATCTTTAGGATTCTCTATGTATAGTATCATGTCATCTGCAAACAGTTGACAGTTTTACTTCTTCTTTTCCAATTTGTGTTCCTTTTATTTCTTTTTCTTCTCTGATTGCCGTGGCTAGGACTTCCAAAACTATGTTGAATAATAGTGGTGAGAGTGGACATCCTTGTGTGGCTCCTGATCTTAGAGGAAATGCTGTCAGTTTTTCACCATTGAGAATGATGTTTGCTGTGGGTTTGTCATATATGGCCTTTATTATGTTGAGGTAGTTTCCCTGTATGCCCACTTTCTGGAGAGTTTTTATCATAAATGGGTGTTGAATTTTGTCCAAAGCTTTTTCTGCATCTATTGAGATGATCATAGGGTTTTTATTCTTCTATTTGTTAATATGGTGTATCACATTGATTGATTTGCGTATATGGAAGAATCCTTGCATCCCTGGGGTAAACCCCACTTGATCATGGTGTATGATCCTTTTAATGTGCTGTTGGATTCTGTTTGCTAGCATTTTGTTGAAGATTTTTGTATGTATATTCATCAGTGATATTGGTCTGTAATTTTCTTTTTTTGTAGTATATTTGTCTGGTTTTGGTATCAGGGTGATGGTGGCCTCATAGAATGAGTTTGGGAATGTTCCATCTTCTGCAGTTTTTTGGAAGAGTTTGAGAAGGACAGTTAGTGCTTCTCTAAATGTTTGATAGAATTCACCTGTGAAGCCATCTGGTCCTGGATTTTCGTTTGTTGGAAGATTTTTTTTTTTTTTTAATTATAGGTGATTTAAAAAAATTATTTATTTATTTATTTATGGCTGTGTTGGGTCTTCGTTTCTGTGCGTGGGCTTTCTCTAGTTGCGGCGAGTGGGGGCCACTCTTCATCGCGGTGCGCAGGCCTCTCACTGTCGCGGCCTCTCTTGTTGCGGAGCACAAGCTCCAGATGCGCTGGCTCAGCAGTTGTGGCTCACGGGCCTAGTTGCTCCACGGCATGTGGGATCTTCCCAGACCAGGGCTCGAACCTGTGTCCCCTGCACTGGCAGGCGGACTCTCAACCAGTGCGCCACCAGGGAAGCCTTGTTGGAAGATTTTTAATCACAGTTTCAATTTCATTACTCTGTGATTGGTCTGTTCATATTTTCTATTTCTTTCTCTTTCAGTCTTGGAAGGTAATACCTTCCTAAGAATTTGTCCATTTCTTCCACGTTGTCCATTTTATTGGCATAGAGTTGCTTGTAGTAGTGTCTTATGCTTTGTATTTCTGTTGTGTCTGTTGTAACTTCTCCTTTTTCATTTCTAATTTTATTGATTTGAGTCCTCTCCCTCTTTTTCTTGATGAGTCTGGCTAAAGGTTTATCAATTTTGTTTATCTTCTCAAAGAACCAGGTTTTAGTATTTATTGATCTTTGCTATGTTTTCTTTGTTTCCATTTCATTTATTTCTGCTCTAGTCTTTATGATTTCTTTCCTTCTACCAACCTTGGGTTTTTTTGTTCTTCTTTCTCTAGTTCATTTAGGTGTAAGTTTAGATCGTTTATTTGAGATTTTTCTTGTTTCTTGAGTAGGCTTGTATTGCTATAAACTTCCCTCTTAGGCCTGCTTTTGCTGCATCCCATAGGTTTTGGATCGTTGTGTTTTCATTGTAATTTGTCTCTAGGTATTTTTTGATTTCTTCAGAGATCTCTTGGTTATTTAGTAACGTATTGTTTAGCCTCCATGTGTTTGTGTTTTCTACATTTTTTTCCCTGTAATTGATTTGTAATCTCATAGTGTTGTGGTCGGAAAAGATGCTTGATATGATTTCAGTTTTCTTAAGTTTACTGAGCCTTGATTTGTGACCCAAGATGTGACCTATCCTGGCAATGTTCAATGTGCACTTGAGAAGAAAGTGTAATCTGCTGTTTTTGGATGGAATGTCCTATAAATATCAATTAAATCTATCTGGTCTATTGTGTCATTTAAAGCTTGTGTTTCCTTATTAATTTTCTGTCTGGATGATCTGTCCATTGGTGTAAGTGAGCTGTTAAGTTCCCCCACTATTATTGTGTTACTGTCGATTTCCTCTTTTATAGCTGTTAGCAGTTGCCTTATGTATTGAGGTGCTCCTATGTTGGGTGCATATATATTTATAATTGTTATATCTTCTTCTTGGATTGATCCCTTGATCATTATCTACTATCCTTCCTTGTCTCTTGTAACATTCTTTAAAGTTTATTTTATCTGCTATGAGTATTGCAACTCCAGCTTTCTTTTGATTTCCATTTGCATGGAATATCTTTTCCCATTCCCTCACTTTCAGTCTGTCTGTGTCCCTAGGTCTGAAGTGGGTCTCTCATAGACAGCATATATATGGGTCTTGTTTTTGTATCTGTTCAGCCAGCCTGTGTCTTTTGGTTGGAGCATTTAATCCATTCACGTTTAAGGTAATTATTTATGTTCCTGTGACCATTTTCTTAATTGTTATGGGTTTGTTTTTGTAGGTCCTTTTCTTCTCTTGTGTTTCCCACTTAGAGAACTTCCTTTAGCATTTGTCGTAGAGCTGGTTTGGTGGTGCTGAATTCTCTTAGCTTTTGCTTGTCTAAAGCTTTTGATTTCTCCACTGAATCTCAATGAGATCCTTGCCGGGTTGAGTAATCTTGGTTGTAGGTTCTTCCCTTTCATCACTTTAAATATATCGTGCCGCTCCCTCTGGCTTGTAGAGTTTCTGCTGAGAAATCAGCTGTTAACCTTATGGGAGTTCCCTTGTATGTTATTTGTCATTTTTCCCTCGCTGCTTTCAATAATTTTTCTTTGTCTTTAATTTTTGTCAGTTTGATTACTGTGTGTCTCGGTGTGTCTCTCCTTTGGTTTATCCTCCCTGTGACTCTCTGCGCTTCCTGGACTTGGATGGCTATTTCCTTTCCCATGTTAGGGAAGTTTTCAACTATGATCTGTTCAAATATTTTCTCGGGTCCTTTCTCTCTTCTCCTTCTGGGACCCCTATAATGCAAATGTTGTTGCGTTTAATGTTGTCCCAGAGGTCTCTTAGGCTGTCTTCATTTCTTTTCATTCTTTTTTCTTTATTCTGTTCCGCAGCAGTGAATTCCACCATTCCGTCTTCCAGGTCACTTATCCGTTCTACTGCCTCAGTTATTCTGCTATTGATTCCTTCTAGTGTATTTTTCATTTCAGTTATTGTATTGTTCATCTCTGTTTCTTTGTTCTTTAATTCTTCTAGGTGTTTGTTCTTTAATTCTTCTAGGTCTTTGTTAAACATTTCTTGCATCTTCTCTATCTTTGCCTGCATTCTTTTTCCAAGGTCCTGGATCATCTTCACTATCATTATTCTGAATTTTTTTCTGGAAGGTTGCCTATTTCCACTTCATTTAGTTGTTTTTCTGGGGTTTTACCTTGTTCCTTCATCTGGTACAAAGTCCTCTGCCTTTTCATTTTGTCTATCTTTCTGTGAATGTGGTTTTCCTTCCACAGGCTGCAGAACTGTAGTTCTTGCTGGTGGATGAGGCTATCTAAGAGGCTTGTGCAAGCTTCCTGATGGGAGGCGGGAGGGCAGAGTCTTAACCCCTGGACCACCAAGGAAGTCCCAGCCAGAGTAATCTTTTAAGGCACAAGTCTAACCAAATCATTTCTCCCCCACACCCTGATCGCCCACTTAAGACCCTTCATTGGCTCTTAGAATCAAGCTGAAATTAGCCTCTCTAGTCTCACCTCTCGGGATGTTTCTCCTGATCCTGATTCCCAGACTCTTATTCTGTTGCTCACATATGCCACCAGGCCCCAGGCCTTGGTGCCATCCACTTCCTTTTCTTGGGCTGCTCTTTTTCTTTAACTTGCTCTTCTTTCGCCTCTCTGACTCTCGTATCTGCTCAGTCAGTACCATGCATTGGTCTAATTGATGGCACTATCCCACCTGAAGTATGCCATTTTTTCTGTGACTCTGATTAATGTCCATCTTCTCAACTAGATTCTAAGTTCCAAAAGGGCAGACAGCAACTGTTTCTTTTGTGCCCAGCCCTAGGGAAATGCTTGACACTTAGGAGTCAGTGACTAATAATGTTCGTTAAGCACATGGCATAGTGCTGAGTCTGTGTTCTCTGTATCCTTCTTTTGCAGAGATGATTTTGTCTCCTTACACCCTCCCGAGGTGTTGACGATAGATGCAGTTGCCTGAAAGGTTGGGGACCACTGCTCAGGCTGACTGTCATGTCCTGTGTGTGTAGCTTGAGGTCCTTTGTGGGTGACATGTGGGTGGCTTCCACCACTGCTGTCTGAGCTGGGGGCCTGGCCCACGTGTCTTTATAGCTGTGATTCCAGCATATGCTTCCTCTTTGGAGACCTCAGGCTCTGGCTGTCTGAATCACAGATGGGAAAGCAGTGAAATTTATGCTTTCTCAGCTGGATGTCACAAAGGAAAAGATAGATATGTGGAAAACATATCCTAAATTTGAGAGACTTATGCTAGGGGAAAATCTGCACCATATAGGACAGTAAATAAATAAATATACCTGATATATTTTTACTGGTAAGACAATAAAAAGAACACCCCAGCAGAAAATCATGCAAAAAACCCAAACAGGCATTTCACGAAAGATGAAATATAAATGGCCAATAAACATGTTAAAAAAAGTTTACTTAGGAACCAAAGAAATGCAAATGAGAATAACCAGAGGTCATTTTATAGTTCAGCAAAGATTTGAAAGATTGCTAATATCCAGGGTTGGAGAGAGTGAAAAAGAGGCACTTGTTTACTATTGAGATAGAAATTGGTAGGGCTGGTAAAGGGCCAGTTTGATAATACAGACTATGTTAGAAGTAAAGATGTACATGGTTTTTGTCCCCAAAATTTCATGTCTTAGAATTGATTCTAAGGAAATAATCAGACTAGTAAGCAAAGATGTTACTGCCAGGATTTTTATTCTTCACAACATTGTTGATAATAGTTGTTTTAAAAAGTAAAGAGTTTTGGGACTTCCTTGGTTGTCATTGCGTAAGACTCCATGCTCCCAATGCAGGGGGCCTGGGTTCGATCCCTGGTCGGGGAACTAGATCTCACACGCATGCTGCACCTAAGAGTTCACATGATGCAACTAGGAGTCTGCATGCTGCAACTAAAAGATCCCACATACTGCAACAAAGATCCCACGTGCCGCAACTAGGACCCAGGGCAGCCAAAATCAATCAATCCATCAGTCGATATTAAAAAAAAAAAAGTAAAGAGTTTTTATCAAGAAAAAAAGCATGCAGCAATTAGCAGTGATGATAGGTATCTATATTTATTGACATGGAAAAGTTAAACAAAAACTTAAAAAATTTTTTACTTTCCTTGATTGATTGATGTATAGTTGATTTACAATGTTGTGTTAGTTTCAGGTGTACAGCAAAGTGATTCAGTTATGTACATATATAAATATAGTAATTTACATATATAAATATATATAGTTATTTATATATAAATATATATAGATATTTATATATATATAAGTATTCTTTTTCAGTTTCTTTTCCATTATAGGTTATTACAAGATATTGAGTATAGTTCCCTGTGCTATACAGTAGGTTCTTGTTGTTTATCTTTTTTTCTTTACTTTTTTAAAAAAATTAATTAATTAATTTATTTTTGCTGTGTTGGATCTTCGTTTCTGTGCGAGGGCTTTCTCTAGCTGTGGCAAGTGGGGGCCACTCTTCATCGCGGTGCGCGGGCCTCTCACTATCGCGGCCTGTCTTGTTGCGGAGCACAGGCTCCAGACGCGCAGGCTCAGTAGTTGTGTCTCACGGGCCCAGTTGCTCCGTGGCATGTGGGATCCTCCCAGACCAGGGCTCGAACCCGTGTCCCCTGCATTAGCAGGCAGATTCTCAACCAGTGCGCCACCAGGGAAGGCCTGTTTATCTATTTTATAGGAAAGATTATTTTAAATGAACAAAGCAGTTTACAAAACAGCGTGTATAGGGTGTTCCCATTTTTGTAAGTCTGTTATATCTATTTTTGTACATGTGCAGAGGAAGGTTTGGAATAATGTTATATATGTTATAAATGTTATATTGATTGTGCAGTGGATTTAAAACTTCAGTCATTAATTGCGGGACATAAATATAATTGTATTTGTCTATAACTGAACTCATTTTGGCTCATAAGCCCCCCATACTTAATATTTCCATTTGAAAAAAACTCAGTCCCTTCTCGTTTAATGCACAGCCGGCTGCCCATCTTGGGCAACTAACCACTGAACCCTCCTTCCCTCACCCCTGGGATTGATCTACACATTACCCTGTTGTGAGGAGAGATGTTGGTGACTGTGCTGTCCTGGGCACGCCAGGTCTCTACCCAAGCGTCACTCATCTTATCTGATCTTCACCGTCTTGTGTTGGCTACATATGTCTGACTTCTCATCCTCTCAAGGTCCATGAAACTGTCACAGCTCTGTTGCCAACCATGGGCTCTTGTGGGCCCACCATCTTGTCCAGAGCCCATCCTGATGACCTCTGGGCTGTGAGGTGTGCTTGCTGTCCTGCATCATGTGGGTGGGCTCCCGCTGAGGCAGCCCCCAGGCCTGTCTGCCCAGGCCCCTCCCTGAGGCCATTCTCTTCACTCTTTCTGATGTGTCCTCCTCAGGCTGCACCCTGGCAACTGAAGAACGAGCCCCTCTACTGCTATGGGACACTAACCCCTCTTGGGGCTTTTCCTTCTTACCTTCCTCTGGGGTGCAGGGTGCTGGGAATGTCTCAGGGCCCCCCACCCTGAGTCTCAGCTGGAGCCACTTCTCTCCTCCCATAGATGGTTGACTCCTGACCTTTTGAGTGAAGCCTCCTCTTCCATTATCAGGAGCTCATTCCCACCCTTGCTTTTGGGATAGACTGTTAGTGCCTCCCGTCCTTCAGGCTGTCGCTCTTCATCTTCCCAACCAAGCTTTTTTGCAAAATTTAAAACACTCTTTTCTCTCAGGGACCTTAGTCTTGTAATAGAAATAATGGCTTTCAAGACAACAGTCTGCTATAGATTTACAAAAAGATTTACTTAAAAGTTCAAATTCAGAGGCCAAGGGTTTGTGTCAATCTTCCCTACCCCAAGCGCAGGCTGTATAAAAAGCTCTTCCTGGGCTTCCCTGGTGGCGCAGTGGTTGAGAGTCCGCCTGCCGATGCACGGGACACGGGTTCGTGCCCTGGTCCGGGAAGATCCCACATGCCGCGGAGCGGCTGGGCCCATGAGCCACGGCCGCTGAGCCTGCGCGTCTGGAGCCTGTGCTCCGCAACGGGAGAGGCCACAACCGTGAGAGGCCCGCGTACCGCAAAAAAAAAAAAAAAAAAAAAGCTCTTCCTGGTGCTCGAATAGTGGAGCCATTCAGGGTGGAGCCAAAGGGTGGGCAAATGGATTGAAAAAGTCTGTAGTTCAGGGTCAAAGTCTACATCCACTATAGCTCTCTCCTGGGATTGGTAGGATTGTGGGTAATTTCAACTGTTTTTTGGTCTGCAATTTCTGAATTTTCTACAATAAACATGTATTTCTTTTATAATAGGAAACATAATAAAAGATCTTTTATTAAGTGAAGGGACACTTCCAGGCATTTAGGTCTTTAATGCTAAAGGTTAATTAATTTGGTGGGTTTTTTTTTTTTGTATATTTTGGGTTTGGGGTACCCTAACAACCTCACTTCATCACAGCGGGTGGGCTCTTTGGGAGGGGGGAGGGTAACAGGTGGGGGCCAGCCTGGAAGCAGTTACAGGAGGGAGAGGTGACATAGGGATGTATTTCTCCATCATGAAGGAGGGTGGGGCAGCCCCGCCCCCCCCACCACCCAGCTACCTTCAGGGTAAGGCTGCAGCTTCTGCGGCATCTTAAAGGGCAGTGTCTTATCTTTTAGGACAAGGAGATGGTAACTTTGTTAACATCCCTATGGTTGCTGCATTACATGGGAACTGATCCCCAGCGTGACCAGCCCCAAGTGAGCTTTGAGGAGATAAATCACAGCAGGAATCGAGTCACCCTGGCATTTCAGACAAAAATTGGGAGTTCAACCTTACAAAAAGCAACAACAGCTCTTAAGCAGGAAAACGTTCAAATATTGAAGATGCCCAGTCACCTGCCACCAGGCTTGAGCACTGCTGTGCTCGCCTTTGACCACACCAGGGATTTCCTGATGTTTAAAGAGAGTTTAAGGATTTCACATGTCTATGTTTTCTGGTACTTTATGTTCCCATTTTTTATTCTTCTGAATCTTAAATTTTGTGAAAGTGTTAGCAGAATAATTAGAAAAGCTAGGATCTTGTGCACGTGGAGATCGGAGTGAGGCAGGGCCCAGCTTTTCCCCTGCTGTCCTCTTGCAGCCAGGACTTGGAGAAGCGCTGGGGGCCCACAGCGAGATCCCCTCGGCCCAGCCCTGGGGAGATCTCTACCGTGTGAGAGTGAGGCGGGCTCAGGTACTGTGTGAAGGTGGCCCCGGCCTGGAAACCCCCTCTGCAGACCCTCTCCAGGAGATGCAGCCTTGGCTGTGCCTCACACCCAGAGTGGACGGAAGTGGCTCTGGTTTCAGGCTGTGGTTAGAGATAGAACAGACCAGGCTGAGGATTTGGGGAGCAGGCCGGGCTTCCCCCTGACCTGCAGATGGGAGAGGCTGGCCCCGGGGTGTGAGCTGCAGGAGGGCAGCGGGCTCACTCCTTTATTCACAGCTCTGGCCCTTGCCCCTAGAATGTGGCCTGGCCACAGGCACTCACTGCATTTTTAAAAAATGAGTGAAGAAATGAATAAATGACCTTTGTGTTGGGGTCTTGCTCTGGGGAGAATTGTAAAGTTGACCAGGTTTGCTCTCAGGGGCACTTCCCTGCCCGGAGGCACCTGGCAACAGAGGCTGCATCTGACCCACCCCTCCGTCCTAAGGTGCAGACCTCTGACTGAATGACAGGGAGGGAGAGAGAGATGTGTCTCAGGAGTGGGGAGACAGGTGAGGGTGGAGTTCCTGGCCTCTGAGGGGGTGTCATCTTCGGGCAGCAGTCTGCTTTCCCCTGAGTTTCAGGAAAGGCTGGCCTTGGTCTAAACACATCCAAGACTGAAGAGTGCAGAGGGTGAGCTGTTAGGGGGAAGCCTCAGGCAGGCACGGAAGCTCCCCTGAGGGCTGGGCCAGGGCGAGGGAGCTGGGAGCTGCGCCTGGCACTGAGCGCCACAGGGATTCTGGGCAGGGGGGCGAGCAGGTTCGAGAGAGAGGTCCTTCTGGTGAAGGTGCTGCCAGGGGCCCTCAGGAGCCTCGAGTTTGGCCTGTGAAGAGGAGGAGGGAGCAGGCAGAATCAGTGGCTGTCCTTTCCTGCTTGGGGACAGAGGGGCTCCCCTCCTGATGGGAGGAGGACCTGCCCACACTCCTGTCAGCTGGGGGCCTGGACTCACCTGGCATGGCGTTGACTTCTCATCAGAAGTGGGGTCTGTGGACACACTGGAGAGGACTGATCGGGGTCATGCACATCCCCACGGCCTGCCACAGGGACAGCATTAGGGCCTGAGGGCTTGCAACACCGCCACCCGCCCCCCCGGCCCCATTCCCAGCTCTGAGGATGTTAGGGAATCTCCTCCTGGAAGGGGCGGCTCTCACTCCACCTGCCACCTGGTGGGAGCTCTGGATGTGACCTCGTGGACTCCTTGGGCCACTCCCTGAGCCACAGGCCTTCTGGGTTTAGAGCTGGAGGAGGTGGGATGCTTGCCCCAAGATTCTCACTTGGTACCCTCCCATCAAGCACACATTGCTCAGTGAACACCCCCCATCCCAGAATGCACATCACACCACACTCCTTAAAGCTGCCCTCTCCCTTCCCATACGCCTCTTTTTCGTTCTTTTGTGGCTTTCTCTCTACTTCTCTGAGACTGCCTTTTCTATCGTAAAACATGCGAGGGCATGTCCCAGTTGGGGGCCTGTGCTCCTGGGGCTGCCCCGCACCTGGGGGAATGGGGCCCTTGAGGACCGTGGACCGGAGAGGGTGGGGGTCCTGGGAGCTGAGGAAAGTCCCGGGATCAGCTGGGAAGGGTGGGTGTACCTGGCAGGCGGTGTGGGCATCCCAGCCCCCGGACACTAGGGTCTGCAGCTGGGGTGCGTGCTGCTCCACGAACTGCTCACACTGAGGAAGGAGACAGACACAGGGTGGGGTGGGCCCAGGCGCAGGGCAGGGCTCTCCTGCCTGGCTGTCCAGGCCTCCCCACTTAGATGGATCACTCCAGGGCTCCCCCCGACCTCGTGTAGGTCCAGCCCTCAGTCCCCACTGAGCAGCTCCGGCTGTAAGACTCTGAACAAGCCGCCGTGGGCTGAAATGGGGGTTTCTGCCAGGAGAGCCAGGGACATTGGAGGTGGAGGCACAGGGGCAGAATCTCATCTGCCTTCTCCCCCTCCCCCTAAATATCATTTCTGGAAGGCATCCTAAAGCTCATGTGGTCTTGGAGACCTGATGTGATGGGCAGTAGGGAGTACCATGTAGAAAGCAGCCTCCTGGGACGGGAGTCAGCGGGCTTGTCGCCCACTCTGAGTACCGGGACTCCGGGGCTTCGGGCCCAGCCCTCTCCTGCAGGGGGGCTGGTCCCCGCTGAGTCACACCGGACGGAGGGTTGGCTCTGGGACAGGACTGGGACCCTGGAGAGACGGCCTGGCCCTCTCGGGCTCCAGCCGGCCCTGGCATTACTCATCTCCTGGTAGATGACCAGGCCTCCCTCCTGGTCCATGAGGGAGGCCTGCTGGTCCTCCAGAGCCCACACCCTTTTGTCCAGAGACAGCTCCTGACCTTAGCGGGTTTTGCCCTAAGTTACAGCGCCACCACTGTTTGACCCACGTCCCGTCTGCCTGTCTGAGCTCCTTGAGAGCGGGGGGAGTATCTCAGCGTATCTCTGGCTGGGAAGCCTTTCCTGGGCTCAACCCTCCACCACCGGCAGCCCCTGATGTGCCTGTCCCTCACCTTCTGCCTATCCAGCCAGGAGCCCAGGCAGGCCTGGAGCATTGCCTGTGGCATGGCCTGCTCGCTGCTCTTCCCTGCCTGGGTGGTCACAGACACGCAGAGCTGGCACTCAGTGTCTTGTGGTAGCCATTCTCCTGGCAGGGACCCCAGAGCGGTGAGGGCTAGAGAGAAAAAACAGTCAAGGATGCCCTGCAGAGTATTCAGTTCCTGTCCTCATTGGCGCAGTGCAGGGGCACCTGGGAGGGAGAGGGTCGTGCAGGGCAAGGGTGGGGAGGGCTGAGAGTGGGCGATGGGCAGGGGCTGGGACCGCAGGCTCACCTGGGCCAGCTCCGTCCTCGCTGGAGCACTGGAGGATGAGGCCGCAGAGCAGCTGGGGCAGCACGCGGTCCAGCAGTGTGTTTATTAGGGTGCCGAAATTGTGCTTGGACAGGAACTGGCAGATGCCGCCCACCACCGGGGGTACCCTGTGGCACACCTGTACTAGCATACCCTGGGGTGGGGACCGAGAGAGGGCAGGGTCGGACTTTCTCTTGAAAGACCTAGTCAGTGCCCAGTACCCAGAGTGGGTACTAGCTGGGTACTTTGTAGACCTTACCTTGTTCCCTTGGAGAATTATTATGCTGTTTACAGATAAGGACCCTGAGCATCACAGACTCCAGGGGACTTGCCCAGAATCACTGAGCTGGTGCAAGACTCAGGCCATGGACCCACCTTTGACTTCAAAGAGTCTGGAATTGCTGAAATTCCAGAGTCGCCCAGAGAGGTGGGCATTGCCAAGGCCACATGGCAGCCTGGGGCAGTGTAAGAACCAGACCTGGGTCTTCTCCCTCCTGACCCGGGCGTGCTGTGCTTCCCCGCTCCTGTCTGTGCTCCAGAGCCTGCGGTTTCAGGAGCCCCTGGGGGAAGCCAGGAGTTTCCCCACCTCACCCTTGATTCCAAACACAACCTCCCAGCTGAGGGGCAAGGAGAGAGGCGGCAGGCACGCTCATCCCTCCGCACCCTTATTCATTCAGCCAAGAACTTACATGCATGAAATAAGCTACAAGGACATATTGCACATCTCAGGGAATGTAGCCAATATTTTATAATAACTATAAATGGCATATAACCTTTCAAAGTTTTGTGAATCACTATATTGTACACCTGTAATGTATAATACTGTACATCAACTATACTTCAATTAAAAATAAAAGAACCTATATGCGGCAGGCTGGCCTGGGCCCTGCTCCTGCTTGGAACACTCCGCTGTCCCCTAGCACCAGAAAGGCCGAGGAAGGAGTAGGGCAGAGGGACGTGCACTTCTCTGGGATGTGACACATTCCAAATGGCACATCTCACCAAATGTACCCATTTGCTTGCATCAGATCCCACACTCAGCCTCCCCTCCTGCTCTGACGAGGTATCCCTGCTCTGTCAAAAGCTGGCCCATCTCCTTGTGCATTGGGTCCACCCTGCCCCCACCTGCACACGTGCTTCACCTCTGCATCCCCCTCTCTGTCCTGCCTCATTGCTATTCCCTCCTGCCCGTTGGTCTCTTAGCATGTGGACATGCTAAAATAGCTTCTCTCATTAAAAAGCCTCACCCCGGGACTTCCCTGGTGGCCCAGTGGCTAAGGCTCCGTGCTCCCAATGCAGGGGGCCTGAGTTCCATCTCTGGTCAGGGAACTAGATCCCACATGCTGCAACTAAGAGTTTGCAGGCCACAACTAAAGATCCTGCACACCGCAACGAAGATCCTGCATGCGGCAACGAAGATCCCGTGAGCCGCAACTAAGACCCAGAGCAGCCAATAAATAAACAAACAAACAAACAAATAAATAAATAAATAACTTTTAAAAAGAGTCTCACCCATCTCCCCTCCCCTTCCCAGAAAAACGTCATGAAAGAGTTGTCAATACTCAATGCTACACTTTGGTCCCCGTAACTCCTCCAAAACAGCTCTCGAGGTCACAGCATCCCCCTGGACATGTGTTGTCAATCCCTCAGCAGCTCTGGGGCCCGATGACTGCTCCCTCCTTGCTGAAATGCTTTCTTCTCTCAGCCTCTGTGACCCTCATGCCGTGGTGTCCCCACCTCCCTGGCTGTCCCTCCTCAGGTTCTTTCTCTGGTGTTTCCCTTTGCTTGGACCGGGCTTCCTTCTCCTCGACCTGGTCCACACCTAGTCCCTGTATGATCCCAACCGTTCCCTTGGATTTCAATCTTGTCTGTAGCCTCGACTCTCGGACTGATGTCTCTGGACCTGGCTGGGGATCTGGCTGCCTACTTGTCGCCTCCTCTTGCATGTTGCATAGGAGTATTTCACAGCCAGGAGAGAACTCATGATTTTTCTGCCCAGACCTGTTTCTTCTCAAATCTACTCATCTCAGCTGGGGCCATTCCAGAGAACCCATGGCTCAAGCCAAAGTCCGTAGCGTCATTGCCGATTCCTCTCTCGTCCCCACTCCCCAGGTCCCATCCATCGCTGAGTCCTGCAGAGCCCCCATCTCAGACACGTCCCCAGTCCCCCTCCTAGCTCCACCCCCCCATTTCTGCAATCATCTCCTCACTCTCATTTTTCGCTCCCATCCGCCCAATTCATTCTTCAAACCGTAGGAGCTCGATCTTGCTGAAGTGTAAATCCAGTCACGGCCTCCCCCTGCCTGAAACCCTTCCACAGCTGTGAACTGTGTTCAGAAGAAGGCCCAGCGTTCCTTCACTTGGCTCCGGTGTTTCTCCCGGGCCCGCCGACCACTCTCCCGGAGCCCACCTGAGGCAGCCACACAGCTGACCAAGCTCGTTCTGCGCGAGGCCCTTTGCCCGTCGGCCCTTGTCATCCTCCAGGCCTCAGCTTAGCCATCACCTCCTCAGAGATGCCCCCTGACGACCATCCTAAACCTCCTCCCCCATCACTGTCCCTCCCCTCATCTGTATTAATTCTCTGCTCTGAACTAGCCACTACCTGAAAGAAATCTCTCCCACCACAATGCAAACTCAGGAGGGTGGGGATGCCCTCATCTGGAAGGGCCGACAGGGCAGGGCGTCTCCTCACCTGGGCCCCATTTCAGGGCAGGGCCGTTGGGTGATGGTCACTACAGGTCTGGAAGACCCCAGGTTTGGGGCAGGCAGGGATGGAGTGTCCATCTGCGGAAATTCTCCTTTTGTAAAATGAGAGAACCGTTTCTACAAAGACGACTGAGATTCTTTTCTGTACTTTGACACCTGGCATAGTACCTGGCACACAGTCGGGGCCTCACAGTTGTTTCACTTCTGTTTGTTTTTTTCTCCCCCGTGGCTTGAGGGAGCTTAGTTTCCCGGACCAGGGATTGAACCTGGGTCACGGCAGTGAAAGTGCCGAGTCCTAACCACTGGACTGCCAAGGAATCCCCCACAGTCGTTGAACAGGCTCTAGGCCTGGCACCTACCAGGCCCAGCCTGAGTGCCAGGGTCCCTTGGGTGGGGACAATGCAGCCAGTTGGCCCCTGGTGGGCGTATGAGGAGGGGTGGGGGGAAGCAGAGGTGTGGGCGGCCTCGTGGCCCCGGACGTCTCACCTTGGGAATCTTAGCTTTGATCCGCTTGATCACATTCCTGCAGAGCCAGCAGAAGGGAAAGGGTGTGGGAATGGGGAACCGCTGCTCGGAGAGATCCTGGGGGAGAGAAGCGCACTGGAGGCAAGCTGGACAGAAGGCTCCTCCGGGCTCTGCCTTGCCCGACTCGCCTCCCCTTCCGTGTCCCCGCCTCCTGGTCGTGTCGTAGGCCCTGCCTGGAGCTGCTGGTCCCCTTCCCAACGCTGCCCCTCCCAGACCAAGTGATCGAGGGCCTCGGCCAAGGCCCTCGCTCTCTGGATCTCCATCTCACCTGTGTCTGCGGCCCGGGCCTCCCCTGGAGGGCCCCAGGCAGCACGGAGAGGACCAGCTTGTCCTGCAGGGGGCCTGATGGCTCTGGCTCCTGCCCTGGCTCTGGTTGCCCGCGTTTGCACAGGCCCAAGGACCCGCAGACGGCCTTCGGGTTCTAGGGCACAACGCAGGGTGAGAAGGTGATTGGGACGGGGGAGGGGACCCCACTCCCCCTCCGTCTGGCTCAAGGACCCAGGCACCAGGTAACTGCCTTTAGGCCTGGAATGGGGGAAGCAGGCTGGTTTGGGGCTGTGGTTTAGGACTCTGTCGGGGTGGGAGAGGAGACCAAAGGCAGAGAGGGGGTCAAGTGGGGACTTTGGGGCACGTGTCTGGGAATGTGTGTGAACGAGTGTAAGCGTGGATGTTTGTGAGAATGAGTGAGTGTAAGTACGTGAGAGTGCGTTTGTCGTGTGAGCGTGTAGACGGCGTAGGTGTCGCGTGAGACTGTGTGCAGTGAGTGCGTGGCCGAGTGTTTGTGCGAAGGGTTTGAGGGTGTGTGCCGGCGCCTGAGAGCGTGCAGGCCCACCATGTACAGCTGAGTGGGAGGCGCTGTCACCTGGGTACAGGCCGAGGAGCACCGAGTTTCCTGCACCCCGTGTGGGCAGGGGGTGGGCTGCCACATGCGGGGGTAACTCAGGGACAGGGAGGGCGTGAAGGCTGTGCAGGAGGCAGGGTGGAGGCGAGGCAGGAGAGCCTCACCATCTGGCTCTGGAAGTGGTGGATGACCAGTGGGAGGTAGGTGTCCAGCCTGAGGTGGCACTGGGACCCCAGCAGCTTCAGCGGGAAGACGTCGCACTCGTGCTCCAGCAATCCCCGTATCGTGTCCTGGGAGGCAGGCGGGAGAGGGGACCATCAGCCTGGCCTCTCTGAGGTGTGCCCCGCCTGAGCCCCTGGACACGGGGCCATCGCCCACCCGAGTGGCCACCTTCACCCAGGGCCCTGGAGTTGGGAGGGTGCTAATGGGCCACATACTTGGGCGCAGACGTGGCTGCTCCCCTCAGGAAAGACCATCTCTGGCTGTGCTACTGAGCTCACTTCCAGAGCCCTCTCCTGGCCAGGAGGCACCTGGGATCACCCCCAAGCTGGAGATGGCTCCGTTATGGGGCTAACCTCTTCTCTTTCTCTTAATCCCCAAGCTTCAGTCCAGGGTCTGGGCCTCATTACCTGGGAGATGACCTCCTTGGCCATCTTGATGAGAAAGTGGGTGATGTCCTCACATTCCTGGCACAGGTCAGCCTGAGGAGAGGGCCCCAATTTGGGGCACGTGAGTGGAGGCCATGCTCCCGGCTCAGGTGGCTGAGGCTGATGGGGTGCTCCAAGACACAGGCAACTGCCCACGATCCCATCCCATCCCATCCCATCCCATTCCATCCCATCCCATCCCATCCCATCCCATCAATCCCATCCCTTACCCCCCAACCCATCCCATCACATCCCATCCTATCCCATCCCATCCCATCCCATCAATCCCATCCATCCCATCCTATCCCATCCCATCCCATCCCATCAATCCCATTCCTTCCCCCGCAACCCATCCCATCCCATCTCATCCTATCCCATCCCCTCCTATCCTGTACAGGGGCTCCAATCCCATCCAGAGCCTACCCAGGACCCTCTATCCCAAGACCTTTAGTCTCGGTACATCCTTGGGTGGTACTCACAGCTTTCACATGTCCCCAGACTTCCTGCAGGCAGTGCCCTAGGGCTGTGCACTGCAATGCTTGCTCCAGGCTTTGGCACCAGAACTCGGGGCCCTGGGCACAGGCCGGGGATGAGGTGGTCCCGACAGCTGCTGTTTGGGGCCAGAGCAACCTTGGGATCTGAGCCACACCTGGCACCCTGGCCTCACCCAACCTCCAAACCCAATTTTACTGGGACGCATGACTGTTAAACATGCTGGAGTCAGACGGCTCTGTGTTCTACCTGCTATAGTGCCTGCCAGCTGTGCGACCTTGGACAAGCCCTGGAGTTTCTGAGTCAAAACCCCCTCATGGGGCTTCCCTGGTGGCACAGTGGTTGAGAGTCCGCCTGCCGATGCGGGGGACACGGGTTCGTGCCCCGGTCCAGGAAGATCCCACATGCCGTGGAGTGGCTGGGCCCGTGGGCCATGGCCACTGGGCCTGCGCGTCCGGAGCCTGTGCTCCGCAACGGGAGAGGCCACAACAGTGAGAGGCCCGCGTACCGCAAACCAAACCAAACCAAAACCAAAAAACCCCCTCATCTTTAAAACTAGGACAAGGTACAGACTGAAGATAATACGTGGGACAGAGCCAGGGCTCAGTAAGTGGTGGAGGAGGTCGTGATGCCCCCTCCACACCTGGCCCCGGGGTGACGAGTGGGGTGAGGAGAGGCTGGGGAGACTCACCAGTGCCCGGCCCACAGAGCGCAGGCAGCAGGAACAGCCACGGCAGCAGGGGCGACTTGGCCATGGCTTCTCCACAGTGTGGACACCCTGCCTGGGGTGGGGCCCTTATAGCTGGGGGCTGGGGCGTGGGAACAGAGCCCTGTGGGAGCAGCCGTGACCTCAGTGTTTGCCTTTGCCCTGGAGGGCCCTCCAGGTGCTTTGCTTTGATCCCCTCCTCTTCCCAGCAGTGACACTCCTGCCAGCCCCCACCCCACCCTGGCTCCTGCCTGATGTCCTGCTCCCCTGGGAACCCCTGCACAGCCACATCCTATCCCCCATGGGCCTGGACTCCCTCCAACCAGGGGGCTCTTGAGTCTTCACATCTGGTCCCATCTCTCTGGGTTATGGAAGAGAAACTGAGGCAGGACCGGGGCAGCCAGGGTGACTCCCCTCAACTCCCGTCTCTCCCCCAGGCCTCTCAGCCCTCCTCTGCTCTGGAGCAATTGCTCTTAAGAGCTTCCTGCCTGCCTCTTGACCCAGGGCAAGCACCGGAGGGGCAGACTGGGAACCCTCCAAGGCCGCGTACACTGCCCCGCCTCCCCTTATCCTTTCCGTTCAGGAGGAAGAGGCCTCTGCAGCTGCCAGGCCAGGCCCCCCAAGGAGAGGCAGACGTGAGGGGCGAGAGCAGGGAGTCGGGCGTTGGCTCATGGCCACCAGCGTGGCTGAGTCCTGGGCTGCCCTCTCCAGTGGAAGCTCACGGGCGCGGGCAGAGTGGGAATCAGCACCGATGGACTCAGGATGGCCCAGTGACTCCCTCAAGGTCACACAAGGACTCTGTTGGCCTCAAGCCCTGGCTGGTATGACCAAGAGTGTGGCGTGTAAACGTGTGACGAAGATGGGGGACCCCATGACTTGTATTCCGCCCAAGAAGGTGGGACAGGAGGTGCTTGTAGTTTAGTGAGTGGTAAACAAAGGAGCCGCACAGGGCACACTCAGGGCGGCCCGAGCTGCAGGGGGCGGGGTCTGCGGATGGCTGCCTCTGGGGGTGTCGGTCAGGGTGTCTAACTGCTGTCACGGGGCCTTCCCACGGCCCCTGCTTCCTTCTCACAGCACAGAGCAGGCTGGTTCAGGAGGTGAGGCTCTGGTCCACGCAGTCACTTAGGAGCCTAGGCCCCTCCCTCTGCCTGCTCTTCTGTCCCCCAGGGCTCGGGGTCCTCCCCTGGATCCTCTGCATCTGGCCAGCAGGGCACAGAGAGAAAGAGGGGGAGATAGGGAGGGGAGAGTTGGGGGTCAGGCCTGGGAGTGGCCTTCATTTCTGCCTCCAGTTCATGGGCCAGGATTCCATCACACTGTCCCACTTAACCGCGGGAGGGCTGGGGGACCTCATGTGCCCGTGTGCCCAGGGGAAAGCGACATGGAGTTGGACACATGGCATTGTCTCAGATCCACCACACTGAACACAAAACTGGGTGTTCTGTGGGGTTTTCTGGGTAGTGGGTCCATGGATCCTATCAAATCCTCAAAGAGGGGTCAGTGTCTCCACACCCTTGAGAGCTGCCATCCATGGGGGAAAAAAATAAAGAAAACACAAAAAGCCAGCCGTAGACCAAGCTGACCTGGCCTGGGGCAGGGGTGAGGACGTCTGCCTCATGGTCCCTGGGGTGGGTCCCTGGTTCCTCTTGTTCTGACGCCAGTGGCACCACATTCTCTGATTAAGATTTGGCTCCTTAGTGAGGTGGGAGAAAGATGGACAGGCAGTTTGGGGTGAGTAGATGCAAACTGTTACGTATAGGATGGATAAACAACAAGGTCCTACTGTATAGAATAGGGAGCTATATTCAATATCCTGGGATAAACGATAAGGGAAAAAATATAAAAAGAGTGTATATATGTGTATAACTGAGTCACTTTACTGTACAGCAGAAATTTACAAAACAGTAAATCAACTATACTTCAATAAAAGATAAATTTAAAAAACGGAAAAGAAAGACAATAAAATTTGGCTCTTCTCACGGGGCGTGGCTACAGCGAGAGCCTGCACGGATCTGCCGTACGGCCAGCTGTCCTCCTGACCCATCTATTTCCCACTGTAAATGAATAAAGAATCATCCTGCAGAAAAGAACAGAGAAACATTCTGTCAGCCATCCCAAGATCTGAGAGTTCATTAACTTGAGTTTGTCAGTAAGAGATGGCTTCCCTCCCGGCGTGTGGACAATTTGACATTTCTGAGGGCCAGTTCCTTGTGGCCAAGCTACACACTTCATGCTTCCTGCCTAGTACCGTGCCCACAGCCCACCACAGTCTACACTGCACAAGCCTACTCTTGCCTGTCCCCAGCCGCCCTGTCTAGAAAGTGGGATAAACGTCCGTCATAGTAAATAACCTAGGCACGTGTCCCTGAGGTACCGCAGGACCAGAATGCTCTGCATACAACTGGAAATGGTTGGGGACAAGGAAACAAATAAATGGACCATGTTGACCATTTCCTCGTGATGCCGTGAGCTTGACCCTGCTATGTTCCCATCACAGATCTGAGGCATGTTGCAATAGAGAGTAGGTAATCACTGGGCTTTTCCTGTGAGTTGAATAAACACTTGAAATTCCAACCCCCTTCCCTTTTCATCCAGGTGACCTAATTTGTCAAGTGAACTCAGGTTTACTATGTTCTGATCAGAAGTTGCCAGTTGGTGGATGGTTAGGGCTAGCCAATTTTGTAAACTTCTTTCCTTTTTTGCTTAAGGATCTCAGGAAGTTCATTACCCAGCGGTAGAAGGGTCACATTTGGCCTTTGGATCCCAAATGTGGTAGGGAAATGGGGAATTCTTTCGTCCTTAGCATGAGCTGGTGTATCAGTCAGATTCACCGATGGCAAGCGACAGAAACTGACTCAGGCTGAAGTAAGAAAAGGGAAGTGATTAGATGTCCATGGATGCCTCAGGGTGGAAGGGAAGACCTAGAACAGAGCTTGGACAGGAGCCAGCCAGCTCAGAGGGTCTTGGAAGCAGGGATGGCACGTCAGTCTGGCCCAGGTGCAGTCACTGGGATGAATGAACTTCCACCATTCCCCTGTCTTTGTGTCTCTTGCTTCAAAGCCAGATTCCTAGGAAAGCAAGTTCAACTGGCCACGCTTAGATCAGATGCTTGCCTTTGGTGGTTCTAAGATGGTAAGAGGGAAGTCTGGCACCAGGAGACTTGGGTGACTCTTTTGGCTTATGAAGTGGAGGGTGGATTCCTGGATGGAGGAATCTCTTTTGGCTTATGAAGTGGAGGGTGGATTCCTGTACACGGTAGCTGTCAGATCATTCCGCAAAGGAAATTAGAGTGATTATTAGGAAGAAGGAGGAGATGCTGTGTGGCCAAATAGTGTCAAACATCCAACCCAGCTTGTAATGATGGGTAAGTACTGTCCCTGAGGTACTTCAGCTTATGAGGACATTTCTCTGACGGGAATCAGGAACTGTGGATTCCTGGTTCTAGGGGCTTGCCTGACCCAAAGTAAGATGTGCTTTCCCATATACTCAGGCTGAGAACCTTGGCCTTTATTCAACAGACTTCCAGAGTACTGCCTGTGGGCACAGGCCAGGGGCCCAGACAGGCGTGGGTTTCATTCAGTTGAAGTTGATCTTGGCTGCCGCTTTGCCTCTTTGGTTTCCTTATCTGACACGGGACCAAAAATACGTGCAAGACTCCTGCAATGTACTGTTAAGATAACTCATGTGTGTGCCTAGCATGGTGTAAGCTGTGCTGAGAGGTTGGGGGAGTTACCTGGAAGGTGCTGGGGAGCCAGTGAAACGTTTTAGGCAGAGGATGAGGTGATCAGAATTGCAGTTGTCCATAGTTAGTGAGATAATTCTCCTCTGCAGGCTGTACCCCAGGGAGAAGTTGGAGTCATCAACTTGCCTTGCAGACTTAGCCTCTGTTCCAGCAGTTGGGTAGCTGCCCCTTCCCTGGAACCCAGAGCCTGGAGGTGGGCTCCTATCCTGAGGCACAAGACTCACCCCCCACGCCTGCCTTATGTTTCTGTTTTAGATGCTACAATCCCTCCTTAGCGTCCTGCTGAGGACCAGAGAATCGCTGTCTCCTCAGAATCGTTGTTGAATGCCCCTCCCCTACTGCCCAGGTCATTCCCACCCAAGGAGATGTTTTTTTGGGAGTGGGGATGATGCTCTGGGGAGCACCTATAGGTGCTCTTAAAAATCACAGGACCCAGGCACTGCAGGCTGCATGCTCACGGGCAGAGACCTAGGGTGGGGAGGGGCATGGGTCCCAGGCCAGTGGGACCCCAGCGCCTCTGTGCAGCCCCAGGTGAGGGGACCAGGTAGGAGTGCGGGCTGGTCCAGAGATTTAAGGTTCAGTCAGCTACTTTGAAGGTGGACCTGAAGCAGCCCAATGTAGTATTGAGGGGTTGTATCCCACATTTTTGAGGATGAAGACACTTTACCATCAAGACATTTTATGGAGACCAACATAGTAAAATCTGAATCTTAAGTTATATTGACTGATAAAGTTAATGATGATCATTAATATATATTAATATAATAATATATACATATAATGCTATTATTAATAATATGAATAATTAAGAAAGTTACTATGTTCAATGACACCTTTAAATACATTTATAATTTGTTCACAACAGCATGTGCATATCTTTGAAAAATGTTTTACGTGTGGGTTGACTTTACCGGTCTATTTCTGGCTGTCCACCTTTTGGAAGGAATGTCTTTCCAAGGTGCTGGGTGCCCTCAGTGGCCTTTCGACCTCCATCCCCACCGGCCTAACCTGATTGGACCAAGGAAATGTCCATAGGGGTGGAACCTAGCCTATGGCCTGGTGCACAGAGATGCGCTGGGCCAGTCAGAGGCCTCGATCTAGAATTAGAACTAACACACCGGGAGGGAGGAGGCTGCTGAAAGCTACAGTCTTGGGCAGCTCTAATGGCTGCAAACAGGGGGACAAGAAAGCATAATGAAGCAGTTCATGATTTCTCTTCATTTTATTTTCATTTTGAAAATAAAATAACAATAATAATATTTGTGGTAATAAAAATAAAAGCTAAGTTTTGTTGAGCATTTTCTTTATGCCCAGCTCAGTTCTAAGTACTTTATAGTATAACCTCACGCAGTCCTCATGAAAACTCCAAAGCTGTACGGAATTTCCAGATGGGGAAATGAAAGTTCAGAAAGGGTAAATAACTTGGTCAAGGCCTACGCCTAGGAGGTGGCAGATCTGGGATTAGAGCCCAGGCCACCTCTTGCCCTCTCCTGACACTCCAGGAAGCAGGACTGGTAGCCCTAGGGCGGTGAAGGGAGACAGCGACTCTGTGTAGCCACTTTGATTTCCTGAGGCAATGTCTTTTTAAAAAAAAAAAATTATTGATTTTTGGCTGCATTGGGTCTTCGTTGCTGTGTGCGGGCTTTCTCTAGTTGCGGTGAGCGGGCTTCTCATTGCGGTGGCTTCTCTCGTTGCAGAGCATGGTTTCTAGAGCATGGTTCAGTAGTTGTATTGCACCGGCTCAGTAGTTGTGGCACACGGGCTTTGTTACTCCAAGGCATGTAGGATCTTCCCAGACCAGGGCTGGAACCCGTGTCCCCTGCATTGGCAGGAGGATTCTTAACCACTGTGCCACCAGGGAAGTCCCCTGAGTCAATGTCTTGATCTGTGGTTGGATTGCCACAGGATTCCCCCATGGGGCCCCATCCTCTTCCTTCAACTCTTCTTTAACAATGTCGACTGGGTCTCTGTTTCTTGCCTCAGAGGGAGACTCTAACCTGTAACCCGAGGCAGTGAGGGGGCACACGAGGATTCACGTCCCTTTATAAGTCTCTGGGGACGCTAGATTATGAAGGGGCAGGGTCCTGAGAACCTGCTCCAGTTCCTTGCTGGGACCTTCAGTAAGTCTGGTCCAGCTTGCTCTCCACCCCCAGTCTCACTCAGGGACAATGTTCCAAGACTGGGGGACCTGAGCTGTGCGCACCTAGGGGGAGCAGATGCCCTGTGGCCTGGGCAGGGTTTGGGCGGACTTGCTTGAATTCCTTCCCCAGACTAGTTTAGATGTGGGCTTTTCTTTTCTTTTTTAAAGTTGTGGCTCGTATAAGTATATATATATATATATATATATATGTATATTACACACACACACATATATATATTTTTTTTTTTTTTTTTTTTTTTGCGGTACGCGGGCCTCTCACTGTTGTGGCCTCTCCCTCTGCGGAGCACAGGCTCCGGACGCGCAGGCTCAGCGGCCATGGCTCACGGGCCCAGCCGCTCCGCGGCATGTGGGATCCTCCCGGACCAGGGTACGAACCTGTATCGCCTGCATCGCCTGCATCGGCAGGCGGACTCTCAACCACTGCGCCACCAGGGAAGCCCTCGTATGAGTATATTAATCCTGAAGTTGCTTCCGGTCTCCAGCAGTCTTGGGTGATCTGCTATGATGACACTATTATCTAGACGCGTTAGGAACCCACTCAAAGGCGAAGGTACAAGTGCTGCCACCTACTGGACGAAAACTAACAGTTTCATCACAACTATATGAAAAAAATTCTGCGCAAGCCTCAAAGCTCCCAACCTCTTTCTTATTTTACGCATATTAACTCTAACTATTCTGGGTCAACTTTTCATAAAAACAATTAGATTCCAATAGAAAAATTTCTTCTATTTCCTAATAAATAGCTAATAAAAATGTGTGCTGTTTATCCAGGATTTCCTATGTGCTGAGCACTTTACAGGCATTATCTCTGTTATTCTCACCACAATCCCATGAGCTAGATATTGTTATTATCTCTGTTTTATATATAAGGAAGGTGAGATTTGGAAACACTAAATGACTGCTTGCTTCCAGACTCCACCCAATTAAACACTGGGCTGTCTTGCCTCACCTTTAACAGTAACAGTGTAGTACTAGCATTTCATTATTCGACTAAAATCACACAAACTTAAAAAAAAGGCATCACAGATCCTGAAAATATTTCAAGTGTATTCCATGATTAAGAAAATAAGTAAATATATTATAGATAGTGAGAAGCAGGTCTTTTACTGTTGAAAGAGGAGTAACAAAAATGGAAAGGGGGAGGGTTAGAATGCACCCTGTGATGTTGGACTGGAATCAGGGGAATTGGTGTGAACTCATGCTTTTACACACATAGATGGTTAGATATAGAAATAGAAATAGATGTAGGTGTATATGTATGTGTGTGTGCATACAGACATATATTCCCTACGTTTGTCCTCTGGAAGGGACTAACAATAATGATACCCCAGTAGCTATGCATATACTGGCCTCTAGATCTTGGTTTCCAAGTACCAGTCACTAATGAGAAGAAAAAAAATTCAGGGCTCCTTGAAGAAATGGCTGATTCTAGGGCTGGAGCAGGGAAAATATAAATGAACTTGGAAGATTTTGCTGTGCTAGAAAAAGTGCTCAGAAATGATGAGGCTATTACTAAAGGACATAGGGGCCACATTGAAGGGGCTTCCAATGGCCAGGTCTGAGACCATTTTAGTAACAAAATAATGATAGCAATATATTATAACTCCTAGAATAAAGCAAATAACCATGACTCCACATCGATATAAATAATTGCATAAATAAATAAATGAAGAAGAAGAGAAAGCTCTTCCTTACAAAAGAATTCCAATGAATAAATGCGGAAGGAATGATGGAAACAGGAAATCACCATTCGGCTAACAACACAGTCATTGTTGCAGGCAAGAATCATTGATGAGTAGACCCACAGACATAGAAAACAAACTTACGATTACTGAAGGGGAAGAGAGGGAAGGGATAATTTAGGAGGATGGGATTAACATGTACACACTACTATATATAAAATAGATAACCAACAAGGACCTACCGCATAGCATAGGAAACTACATTCAATATTTTCTAATAACCTATAAGGGAAAAGAAGCTGAAAAAGAATATATATATATATATATATATATATATACATACATATATATATTCACTGTGCTGTACACCTGAAACTAACAGAACATTGTAAATCAATTATGCTTCAATAAAAAATTAAAAAATAAAAATAACAAAGAATCATCGATGAATGTTAAAATCAGTGGGGGAAAGTATGATGAGAAACCAGACTTAGGTTCATAGTCTCAAGATATGTCCCCACAAAATACTTATAAATTACAAAGGGAAAGAGAGTAAATTTCCAGTGGATAAATCTGATAGGCACCACCATATCCAAGGGGTGAAAGTTCCTATTAGCAGGAATGAGATGTATCAGCTTCACGTGGCTCCTGGTGTGATGAGCTGAGAAGGACACAACATCTCCTCTGCGGTGTTTGTGCCAAAAATGCAGGACCTCAGTCTAATCGTGGGAAAGCACCAGGCACGCCCAGAGTGAGGAACGTTCTACAAAACAACTGGCCACTGTTCTTCCAAAGTGTTATGATCAGGAAAGACAAAGCTTGAGGGAACTGTTCCAGACTGGAGGAGATGAAGGGGACATGACCACTCAGTGCTGTGTGTGAGGCTGCATTGGATCCTGGGTAGAAGGAGAACCCCAGTGGGGCAATTGACAAAGTTGGAATAACGTCGGAAGATAAGTTAGTAGTGTTGTATCAGTGTTCATATCCTGGTCTTGATAATTATGCTGAGGTTATAGAAGATGTTAACATTTGGGAAAGCTAGGTGAAGCGGACTCAAATATTTTTCTACTATTTTTGCAATGTTTCTTACGTCTAAAATTATTTCAAAATGAAAAATAAAAAAGCGAAAAACAAGCTTGTAATGAAATATACATAGGTAAAAAATGCGTTTAAAAAGGCATTACACATGGGACTTCCCTTGTGGCATAATGGTTAAGAATCCGCCTGCCGATGCAGGGGACACGGGTTCGAGCCCTGGTCTGGGAAGATCCCACATGTTGCGGAGCAACTGAGCCTGTGTGCCACAACCACTGAAGCCCGTGCACCTAGATTCCGTGCTCTGCAACAAGAGAAGCCACTGCAATGAGAAGCCTGTGCACTGCAACAAAGAGTAGCCCCCGCTCACTGCAACTAGAGGAAGCCTGCACGCAGCAACAGAGACCCAATGCAGCCAAAAAAAAAAGAAAGCGTTACACAAACTATTATAAATAGAATGGATAAACAGCAAGGTCCTACTCTATAGCACAGGGAACTATATTCCCTATCCTGTGATAAACCGTAATGGAAAAGAACATAAAAAAATGTATATAAGTGTGTAACTGAATCACTTTTCTGAACAGCAGAAATTAACACAACATTGTAAATCAACTATACTGCAGTTAAATAAAAGGGTATTGCAAAATGTATCAGGTTTCTGATTATCCAAAATTTGAAACCTCCCCCAGACCAGAGCCCAAACTCTTTGGTCTTCGGTCTCTTCACCTGTCAGAGAAAAACCTCTGCGTTTATCACAACACAGAGGTAGAAAGAAGGGAAGTATTTGGGCACGTTTTGAACAAGACACACGTAAATGTTCCTTAGAGGTTCTAGTTGAATTGTAGAACACACATCAGACTGACCAAATCCTCTATTCCAGTTTTGGAATGTTCTGACTACAGCTTCTGGTTTATGTTTCCTATGTTTCACATCCCCAGAGCTGCACGCAGCAGGACCTTAGTACCCCAAGCAGGGATCGAACCCGTGCCGTCTGCAGTGGAATCGTGGAGTCTTACCCACAGGACCGCCAGAGAGGTCTCCCAGGACTTACATTTCTTGCTTTTACCATACTGGCCCTTGGGTGACACACGTAAGGGGGCTAAAGCAAAGAGGTCATATCTGCTGAGGCTTAAAATAATAAAAATGACGATGATAGCTAAGCGATCACATGCCAGGCAGTGGTCCAAATGCTTTAATGATTAAACCAACCCTGGGAGGAAGGGTCTATTACTATACACACTTTAGGGAGAGGGTGACGGACTTGACCAGGGTCCTTTTCTCTTTCATGCACAGCTAGTAGCCAGTGGAGCCAGGATCCAAACCCAGGCAGAGCGCCTCCAGAGCCCACATGCTGATGCGTTAGAAGGGGGTGCAGGGCTGAATGCAAGGTAACTGGGCGTTAACCCCCAACCCCTTTTGGCTTTGATAGAACTCCTCACTGAGTCTCAGAACAGAATGGGATCAGTGATGGTAAAGCACCGGCAGGGGCTCTGGGAGGTTGTCCTGGACCCGCTCTCATTTGCCAGGGCTGTGGATGTGCCTGCAAAGGGCTGGTGCGTGGACTTCCCCATGACACCAACTCTTGCATTATTAGCCGTTTACCCGGCCACTTAGCACTTTCTCCTGTTAAGCACCACTGTCGGGATGCTTGGACGTTCTGATTCATGGGGGTTCCTGATACTCCCCCTTCTTGTCAAAGTCCTTTCTGATACTTGGGGTGCCTGAGACTGTTCCTGCTGCTGAGTGAAGCCCAAGTGCTGACCCCTGAGGTGGGACAAGCACCCCTTCTGGGCAAGTGCAAGATGGAAACCTAAATAGGAACAAACTTGAACAGCCACAAACTCCCCCCAGTTTTTCTCCCCCCACGTCATGTCCTCTGAGAAGTAACATACATAGAAAGCAAGGGTCTGGACCAGGAATCCTGGCCTTGCTGTGTGACCTTGAGTAGAGTCCTGCCCTCTCTGGGCTTTGGTTAACTTAGCTGTAAATGAGGGGGTGGGATCTGGTGATTTCTAGGGTCTCTTCCAGCTCCTGCGTTTTGTGGCGCCAGGAGCTCGTGACAGGGCAGAAGGAAGCCAGGCCCGTTCCGGATGGACTCGCAGGTGTTTGCTCTGTGCTCTCGCAGAAGAGCTTGGCTGAGGTGTTAGTTAGGGAGGGACTGTCACTGCTCTGGCCGCACACAATTAGGGCTGAGGTGACTCAGAAAGGAACACGCCATGTGTTAAAATAAGAGCTGGCATTTCTGAGAAGGGAAGTCCAGGAGCCAGCCAGGATGGGATTAGCTGTTGATAAAGGCCCAGCATTGTTCTCAGCCTCCTCTGAGGCCCACACCACATCCCAGAAGAGGAGAAGCCAGGTCCCTGGGCCCTAACAGGGTTGGGACAAAGCCGAGGCGTTGCTGAGGATGAAGTCCAGGGGGGCCATGTGGGGCTGTGGCCAGGATGAGGCAGGGCCATGCAATGGTCAAGGCTGCCCGGGCCTGAGTACTGAGTGCCCTTCCCTGTTGCTGGACTTGGATTCTCACTCCAGGGTCAGAGAGGGTTTGAGAGGGGACGATGGACATGGACGCCGAAAGCCTAATAATGGGCGACCTGAAACTGCTGTCCAAGCCCAGCAACCCTGAGCAGTCCTCAGCCCACCCGCAAAGGTTCAGGCCAGAGTCAGGGAGTGCTGCATGGGGGGTGGGTAGCACTCCGATTCAAGACTCTTCAGTCTCGAGAAACAAAGCCTGACAGGAATGAGAGGAAACCACTGTTTACTCTTTTCAAGTGTTCCACCAAAATGTGTTCTAAAATGTCTCTGGGGGAGGATGATGAGGGGGGCAAGGCCCGAGCTCCAGGAAGTGGAGATGTGGGCGAGGACCCCGGACTCTGCAGAAGCCACAGCTAGGAGGCCACCTCTCCTCTAACTCCCGGGGAGCAGACCCACGGGGAACAGGGTGCAGGCCCTCTTCGGAGTTGAAAGCGAGCCGGAAATAAACGGGCTCAGGGGATCTTGTTGGAGCAGGAAAGGCCCAGATTAGTGTTCCAAGAAAGGACCTGTCGGGGGCAGTGAACGTCAGTGACTCTCCCAGGGGTTGTTGGGTGGCAAGTGACAGACATCTGTGAAGCTGGCTCAGCTAAAGAGGAAATTAGGGCAAGGATCCCGCAGGACCTGAGGGTAGCGGGACGATGAGAACAGGCACCGGGAAGTTTGTGGAACAGAGTGGGCGCTAAGTCACTGTCTCAGCCCCCCGCACCCGGGCTGCCTGGTCACCTGTCTCGGTTATTCATCCACAGACTTTGTCTCCCAGTTGGACCATTGCTGCTTGTGGCCTCAAATGGTCTTTCCCTACATGGCAACCACAGGTCTTGAGATTTGTAACCTTCCAGATACATCTGACTAGAGGCCCTGGGGCTGAGCCCTAGATTTGAGAGAGAGAGAGAGAGAGAGAGAGAGAGAGTGATTGGCCCAGCCTGGCCAGGATTCACCGCCATCTAATGGGCTTGCCAGGTGAGGCAGGTCCACAAGGAGAGCGCAGGAGCCTCCACTTCGGCTTAGGTATGTGTGGGGGAAATTCTTGCATCCCAGAAATGATGGAAACAAGGAGGGAGTGGGACCAGGAGGCCGGGGGCCAAGAAAACCTCCTGACGCTGGGGCTCCAGGTGAGGAGAAGCCCAGGAGAGAGCTGGGAGGGCAGGGGAATCCAGGACATGCTTCCACATCCGTGACCCGGACAATGTATTCACAGATGGTGAAGAGTGGTGTGAACTTTTTTAAAAATATATTTTGTTTAATTGAAGGAGAGTTGATTTACGGTGCTGTGCCCATCTCTGCTGTACAGCACAGTGACTCAGTTATACATATAGAGACATTCTTTCTTTTTTCAATATTCTTTCCCATTATGGTTTATCCCAGTATATTAAGAGTGGTTTGAAATTTTTGTGTTAGAACCTCCTATGAAGAGAATCTATAACCTGATTGCCACTGGCACAGCAAAAGGTTCTGATTTATCGAGGTCATTTTTGCTCAAGGTAACCTCAGAGAGAGAAGTAGAGGAGTTTAGAAGACACAAATTTTTTTATAGCCAGGGGAGAAATTTCCTGCCCAGAAAGGGGAAAGGTCAAGAAATGTATATGTGTGTGCAAATCTGGGTCCCACCCCAGACCAAGGCAATCAGAATCTCTGGGAGGCAGGTTGCTGAGTCCCCCCTGTGTTTCCCATGTGCACCCAGGGGTGTCATTCACTGGTCTCGGACAGACAACAGGTCACGCTCCTTTTCTCCATGATAGGCACTCAGATATTTGGAGATGGCTGATAGAAGTCAGCTTGCTCCATTTCCTAGGCCTTGGGCTCTGCCAGCTGACATCTAAGAGCCTCATGGTGCAGAGGGGTGCTTTTGATACCCCTGTTTCTGTCAGCGAAGCCCCTGCCCTTGCCCTGCCTCTTAACAAGGCAGCTCTGATTCCTTCTCCAGTAGGTGTTCAGGCAGTCAGCGGGCATTCACCACGCTCAGGAGACTGTAAAACAACCTGTCCATGAGAAGCTTCTACAGCTATTGAAAGATAGAGACAGTGCTTAAAGACCCCAACACTTGTAGGGGGGCTAACTGTCTTAGTTTTCTGGAACTTTCTCAGTTTTAACACTGAAAGTCCTGCATCCCAGGAAACCCCTCAGGCCTGGGCAAGTTGGCCCAGTGACTTACTGAGGTAGAGCACACGTGGAAAAGATACTAATTCAGGGTCAGAAAAGCCCAGCGCCGGGCTCTGCCGTCTTGGAGAATGTTGACTTTTCTCACACATGCACATACACAAGCCAAAAAAAAAAAAAGGCAAGCATTGTTTAAACTTATAGCAGTTTATATTCTAGGAAAAGGTGGTGTAAATCAAAAAGATAAAAATTGGATCGATTTTCCCACAGAAGCAAGTACCATGATGAGAAACCCTGAGCAGGGTAAACTTCTATAAAAAGTTCTATCCTGGCCCTGAACAAAACTTCTTTAATTTTCTAAACTTTTTAAAGTATTTCTCTGAGGTAACATGGAGCAAAATGTTCTCTTAGAAAAATCAGACCCCAAGAGTAATTAACTGGACATTGAATACCTGTACTCTGGGCAGTGTAAGGTCTCTCAAAGTACATGTACACCAAAGAAAAAAGAAAGATCAGTAATTTGTCACATGCAATGTTATTTTATTTGTTAAAAAGATACCTATGTAGGGGTTCCCACTGAGAGTTAGAGGGGTGCTCCTCAATCATGGCAGCACGCTGGAACCACTGGGGAGCCGTAAAGCCTACTGATGCCTGGGTACCACCCAGAGATGCTGATGAACTCGGACTGGGTGCCGATGAGTGGAGGCTCCACCTGGGGCTAAGAGCTTGCAGCAGGAGAGGGGCAGGGGAGGACGAGGTTGCCTGAGGTCTGGGTTCAAGGCCTAGGGTGTTGAGTGCTGGAACACTGAGACACAGACTAACTGGAAACAAAACCTTAGTGGTCATTGAAGTCAGTCTTCTCATTTTGGGGAACTAGATCTAGAGAGATGAAGGGACGTGTCCAAGTCCTTTAGCATTTAGATGTAAAATTAGAACATAGGTATTTTTTTTTTTTTTAAATTAATTAATTTATTTATGGCTGTGTTGGGTCTTTGTTTCTGTGCGAGGGCTTTCTCTAGTTGTGGCAAGCGGGGGCCACTCTTCATCGCGGTGCGCGGACCTCTCACTATCGCAGCCTCTCTTGTTGCGGAGCACAGGCTCCAGACGCGCAGGCTCAGTAATTGTGGCTCACGGGCCCAGTTGCTCCGCGGCATGTGGGATCTTCCCAGACCAGGGCTCGAACCCGCATCCCCTGCATTGGCAGGCAGATTCCCAACCACTGCGCCACCAGGGAAGCCCAGAACATAGGTATTTTAACGCCTTACCCTTGTATTCTTTTCACACTTTGGTGGTTTTAAGATATGCCCACAAATTCCTTGAAATTCTGCTCTTTAAAAAGTGAAGCTTAGACATATATACGCTACCAACTGTAAAATAGATAGCGAGTGGGAAGCAGCTGCATAGCACAGGGAGATCAGCTCGGTGCTTTGTGACCACCTAGAGGAGTGGGATAGGGAGGGTGGGAGGGAGGGAGACGCAAGCGGGAAGAGATATGGGGATATATGTATATGTATCGCTGATTCACTTTGTTATACAGCAGAAACTAACACAACATTGTAAAGCAATTACACTCCAATAAAGATGTTAAAAGAAAAAGTGAAGCTTAGTTCCCTTCCCTTTGAGTGCGGGCTGACTTAGTAACTCATTTCTAATGAACAGAATATGGTGGAACTGATGGTTTGTGACTTTTGAGACTAGATCATGAAAGGTCTATCTCTTGGATCACTCGCTCTGGGGAAAGTTAGCTGACATGCCTGTGAAGACACTCAAGCAGCCTTTTGAAAAGGCCATGTGTTGAAGATCTGAAGCCTCCTGCCAACAGCTTTGTGCGGGTGCCATCTTGGAAGCAGACCCTCTGGCTCCAGGCAAGCTCTCAGGTGACTGGGGTCCTGACTGACATTTTGTCTGCCACCTCCTGGGAATCCCTGAGGTAGAACCATCCAACTGAGCCACTCCTTAACTCCTGACCCACAGAAAAGGTGAGATAATAAGAGTTTTAAGCAGCTAAGTTTTGGGGTAATTTGTTACACAGCAATTATAGCAAATACACACGCCAACCTAAAATGTAATCTTTCAGAGTCAGTAATATCCAATTTTGAGGACGAACTCTAGTGCAGTAGGAGAAAATGAATGAAAGGAATAGGGAGTATAGCAACATTTTCCTTCTAAGGGAGGATGAGGCTGGGGTGGTGGGAAAATCACTCTGTATACTCATCCTTTCTATTGATAGAGGCTGGAGAAAGGAAAGGTGGAAGCTTCAAGGTGTCTGGCAGCTCTTCGGTCTGTTGAAGCTTACAACCTAGAGTTGGTGATTTCTGTTTTAACAGGGCTCACGAAGCAGGCCTGAAACTGCATAGGGGTGGAAAAAAGAGATGGAGCAACTTATAAGAATCATGGTGTCTGACATTTCCTCATACCATTGGTGCTGACGTGAGGTAAACTCTAAGCGTCCTGTGAGGTCCGCTGCGCACACAGAGGCCCCGGGAGCTTGAGGAAGGACTCTGAGCTCTCTGCGTGGGTCAGTGCTGAGCAGGGGTGGGAAGGGAGTCAGGAGAGGGCCCGCGTGAAGCTGACGGTTGAGCCAGAGAGCAGAGAGATCTTGAGGGCCATGGCATCGCTCAGGCCATCAGGAAAACAGAAGCCGTTCTGCGTCTTGGGGACCTCAGCTTGCAGCCCTGGAGTGTGAGGGGAGAAAGTGGCAGGAAGTGGGAGCTCTTGAAGTTCTGTGATACACTTGCGTCTGACCAAGCCTCTGAGAAAAATGGTTTCTGCTTCACTCCTGCATTCTAAGTCCAGGGCAAGATTCCCTCATCGACAAAGTCTAACCTGGGAGCACACGAGGAAGGGGACTGTGGGAAGGAGCTTCCAGCCCAGGTGGCGAGGTGACACACTGGGGTCAACACTGGACTTCCCAATGGACAAGCCCTTGGGGACCTGCCACTGAGGGCTGGGTCACCGGGGGGATGTTCCCTCTTTCTTAGTATAAAGAAAGCAAACAACGCTATTTGCTATTTATTTGCCAAATGTTATCTTCAAGAAATATCCAGAGAGAGGTCTTCATGTCGACCAGAAACTGTTGCTCAGGAAATAAGTGGATGGTCACTGTGGTTGGTGACACAGGGCTCCCTGGTGACAGCCTGTAGACAACTGGCCTCTGCCCACAATTCTTCCTCGGTCATGCCTTCATTTAATGCTTTGATGTCTGGTCTATGTGGAAAGCATCTCTTCAGCTCATTGGAGACCCTTATCTTTGTTGGGGAAACGTTGCCTGCTAGGTCTGCTTTTGGTGATTCTCAGAGCACACAAGGGTATTCATGACTCTGAGAACACTCTTTTCAGAGCGTGTCTGTTAATGGCCTGTGGTGTTAAATGTGAATGGGGTCTGAGTAGTCAATGCTCCATTAAATTGGAGAAATAGGGATGCTGGTTTGGAATGTGTGGACACTGGGAATAAAGATTCCTGAGGGCAGCCAGTGAAGAAAACAACTCCAGGGACTTCCCTGGTGGTGCAGTGGTTAAGAATCCGCCTGCCAACGCAGGGGACACAAGTTCGAGCCCTGGTCCGGGAAGATCCCACAGGCCGTGGAGCAATTAAGCCCGTGCGCCACAACTACTGAGCCTGCGCTCTAGAGCCCACGTACCACAACTACTGAAGCCCGCGCGTCTAGAGCCCATGCTCTGCAACAAGAGAAGCCACTGCAATGAGAAGCCAGCGCTCTGCAACGAACAGTAGTCCCCGCTTGACAAAACTAGAGAAAGGCGCGCGCAGCGACGAAGACCCAAGGCAGCCAAAAATAAATAAATACACAAATAAATTAAGAAAACAACTCCAGAAAAGTTTGTGAACACTCTCCATGTGAAGGCATGCAAAATGTGAATTGTCATATAATTCCCAAATTCAAGTATTGCCTAAAATAAGGTCTAGGAATTACTGGTGCTATTGAGGGCACAAAGTTGTTGAATACGCTCCCTACCCGACCCCCACGTCCCCAAAGCATGTAAGAAAAAATCTGTCTTCCTGAATTTGGGCCTCTGTAATTAAGAATGGATGCTAATGAACCGCTACCTTTGCATACTCCAGGAAGAAAGGGCTGTCATGCAGGTGAGTAGAGTAGGCACGTTTATACTGGAGAGATTTTAACTTCTGAAGAGGAAAAGTTCATTTCAAGCCTCCTGGAAGTACTTACTTGAAGCCCTACCACTAACCCTAGAGGATCAGAAAAGACGGCCTTCTTTCCTTCCTTAAGACACCTGACTGCCACCTGCCAGAAAACTGTAGTAAGTATTCAGGTTCACAATCAGTGCAATGTGAAGGGGGCCCTAGGGCTGTGCAGTGCACTTGCTGGGTCTCTGCACGTGGTACCCTGGCGTGCTCACAGGTACAGGTCGTTCAGGTTCCAAAGGACGTTCTGTCAGCTTTCACTTGCACCTATTGAATGTCCTTTAAAAACAAATGTATTTTGCAAAAAAAAAAAAAAAAAATCCCAGCTTTCATTCTCTCCTACTTCCTGAGTCTCCTCTGCCTTTTGTAACCTGATTGGCAGAAACCTACCAGGTGCCCACCTTGTCCTGTCCTATTCAAAGGGAAGAGCTACCCCCTCTGTGGGCTCCTGCCCACCCTCCCCCGTCACCGGCCCTGCCCAGGTTCCTCGGGCAGCTCCCCTTCCTGCATCTGCTCCAGACCATCCTTCTGGTCTCCCTGAGGTACCTCCCTGTTCCTTCCTCCCAGGCGTGTGGGAACCTCTAAGAGAAGGGAATCTGGAACCCTGCTTGCCACAAGTGTCTGATGAAGCTTGTGGCTGGACCCCCCCCCCCCCCCCGCCGCCAGGGCCTCAGCCTTCCTTGTTGGAGGATGAGGGGTGTTTTGTGGGTGTGAGGACAGTGGTTTGCTTGGTCAGGCCATCTGTGAGGTCTGGTGAGTGAGCTGGGCCAGCAGGGAGCGTATCCAAGACCCGACGTGAAAATGACCACCATGGATTCAGGCAGGAAAGAGCTGGGTCCCAGGGAAATCAGCCGAGGCAGCAGCTGAAGAGGCTAAGTTCCTCCCAACACCAGAGAACGAGGTCAGAGTCCACAGGGCAAAGGGTCCCCGAGAGCAAGTGACACTTAGATGTGATCAATGCCAGGGCAGAGGCTACGGACCCTGCCAAGCATGTCGCTCGTGAGGAAGGTTCCACGGGGATAAGGCACTGACTCTGGGATGGGGCTCTACGTTGGCATCCAGTTCGTTGGTCAACTCACATGCTGAGTTGGAAGAGACCCTTGACTTCCTGAGCCACAGTGTCCTTGTCTTTGACACAGGATAAGGCCCGCCCTGTCCAACTCAGAAGTGTGTTGGGAGGAGAGGGGTTTGGAAGCCTGAGGGTCCTTTGAAAGCAGTGATGCATGGAGGGGTCTATGCGTTGGGCGACTGGAAATCGGGGAGCTCCAGACCAGGGTCAGTGATCCCAGTAGTGGGGTGGAAGGAAATACTGGACTGGCCTGTCCCCAGATTTCTCCATCTGTAGGGGATGGAAGCACCCGACCTTGACCTTGGCAATTTCTAGAGACCTGGCCAGGCCAACGCTCTCTATGACGGTAGCAGCTGCCTGCTTCCCTGCTGGGACTGGCTGCCCGCTCCTGAGCCCCAGCTGGACCTGCTCCAGGCTGGGCTGTCACTGGGTGAGCTGTCATAGCTGAGAGGGAGGTCAGAGCCCAAGCTGGGCCCTCTGAAGATGCCCCAGTATCTCAGAGGCACTTTAGCTCCTGAGGGGAATAGAAGAACTTGCGAGGTTTGGCCCCTGTCACCTGAAAGAAGCCACCCTGCAGGGCAGGCTGAATTGGTCAGCCTGATATTTACTAGCCCCATGACCACCACAGCCTTATATTTGCTTATGCATCAGCCTTTGCAATGCCTTCTCACTCATTCCTCCACTCAACAAATATGTATTGAGAGCTTGACACGGCCCCCATAGAGCTTACAACTTAGTGAATAAACAAGTAAATAAATGTGAAAAGCAAATGTAATTCCAACTTTTGGTAAAAGCTAACAAGGAAATGAACAAACAGGGTAGAAGCCTCCCTGAGGATGTGTCATTTAAGCTGAGGCTTGAAGGATGAGGAGTCAGCTATGTGAATAGTGTGGGAAAGGATTCCAGGCAGAGGGAACAGCAATCTGTGAAAGCTCTTAGGCAGGATAGGGCTCCTTGCCTTAGAGACAGCAAGGAGTCGAGGGGGACTGGATGTAATGAATGAGGAAGACAGGGTGGGGAGACCGGGTCAGAGAGACAGGCAGGGATCAAATCCTGTGGCTGTAGGAAGGAGTGTGGATTTTCTGCCAAGTACCATGGGAAGCTGCCGAAAGGTTTTAAGGCAGGTGTGATGGGATCTGACTTAAGTTGTAAAGAGGTTACTCTGCTGTGTGGAAGGAGAGAAGAGTAGAGTAGGAGGCTACTGCAGGAGTTTGGGTGACTTGGACAAGATAGTGTATCAGACAGGATGGGCTAGGTTGCACTGCAGTAACAAACAGGTCCTAACCTCAATGGCTTAACAGAACAAATACTTATTTTCAGTTTTTTTGCGAGTCAGCAGATGGGCTCTGCTTGTATTTATCACTCAGGGACTCAGGTTGACAGGGTCCCCATCTCAACACAATTTCCATAATCCCCATGGCAGGAGGAAGGGAAGTGTACTGGCTCTTAAAATTCCCCACCAGAAGTGACAGATGCCTCATCCTTTCCATGTTATCGGCTAAGTAAGTCATACAGGCATGTCTAACTTCAAATGGGGTGGGAAAGTGCCATCCTCCCCTATCCCCAGGAGTAGAAAAGCTGGACCACACTCACGACCATCACAGGCCGTGAGAGCGAAGATGGAGGAAGTGAATAAATTCAAGAGATGTTTTGGAAGTAAAAGTAACAGGTCTTACTGATGAGTTATGTGTAGAGCATCGTGGAGCTGAGGGACGAGGTTAGATGATTCCCGGGCTCGTGGTTTAAGCATCTTCCTGGTTGGTGGTCCCGTTTGCTAAGGAGTACACTGGGTGTGAAACAAGTTTTGAATGGGGGCCAGAATGAGAGATTTGGAGTTGGACACGTCAAAGATGGCAACTGAATTATGCAAAATTTCTGGAGCTCAGAAAAGAGGTTCAGGCTGGATACAAATTTGGATGTAATCAAATAAGTAGTGATGAACACCTTGGGAGTGGATGGGCTCACTTCAGGAAAAGGTGCAGACAAGTAAGAGGGTCCACGGATGAGCCCTGGAACCCCATCACCATGGGGCTGAGGGAGGATGAACAGCCAGCCAAGCAGAAGAGGAGAAGCCAAAGGAGTGTGTGTGCCACAGACACAAGACAACTTGGGGGTTTTAAAGCTGGAGAGGCTGCTAAGAGGTGCATTCTGATGAGGTAAGAACGTGACCCCAGATGTGACACAAGCAGCTTTTAGTCCAGTGGAGGAAGGGAAAGCCCCTTTAGTGTGGGTTGAGGCGTGAACGCGAGGACAGGAAGTGGATACAGCATGTGTAGACAATCCAGTGGAGAAGTACAGCCTGAATGATGTCTCAGGAGTTAGTTTTCTTCCCCATTCCTAATCTCTCATCAGACAGGCCCAGGGGGGCAAGATGGCTGCCTCAGCTTGAGCCCTGCTTCCTTTGTGCAGGTAGGAAGAGTGTGTATTTCTTGCCCAGGAATCTCGGCAGGATCACCACTGCTTGCATCGGGTCGTGTTTCTTTCTTTGCCCGAACTAATCCCAGAGCCAGGGAATGCAGGGCTCTGATTGTCCCAGCTTGGGATGTGCTGCTCATCTGGGGTCCATGACCCCAGAAATTCCATGGGAGAGGAGGTTGACCCCAGAGGGAAGTTAATGTACAAATTCCAGAAGGATGAATTGATATGGGTGGTAAAAATAATAGATACTCCCTAAATCATGTTACATCCAAATGTCCCATGTCTAAGTTGATGTTTGCCTTACCATTTACATAAAAACCAGGGGAAAGAATTGCCAAAAGCATTTTGTTTCAGGCCACCCTGCACTCCCACGCAGAATCATTGCCTGTCCAGATAGGCCGTTGCCCTTTCAGAGCTTGGGGTACCTGAGAGCCCTGGGCCAACCCAGGGAGCAGATGTCCTGACCCCAGAAGGTGCCAACTCAACGGGGAGTGAAGTATATCCTGGCCACTGCTCCCAGAGGCAGAGACCCCTGGAATGAACCCACTGCCCAAGTCACAGAGCTAACAGCTCAAAGAATTTAGTTTATTATTATTATTATTTTCGGTACGCGGGCCTCTCACTGTTGTGGCCTCTCCCGCTGCAGAGCGCAGGCTCTGCGACGGGAGAGGTCGCGGCGGTGAGAGGCCCATGCACCGAAAAAAAAAAAAAAAAAATCTAAAAGGTGTAGAAGGATGTATGTGGAAATGTAAATCTCAGTCCCACCCCAAACCCAGTCTCCTGGGTCACCTTCCCAAAGTGAAAACTTATTACCAGTTCCTTAGGTATCATTTCAGAAATTTTTAGTGCATGTGGGAGCATGTATATGTCCCCTGCCTCTCTCTCTCTCTCTTTTTTTTTTAACAAAATGAGTGCATTCTATATATACTGTTCTGTATAGTACTTGTTTGTTTCTACTTAATATTACTCAGTGATTGTTCTATCTCAGTACAAATATAGTTGCCTTATTGTATTTAATGGCTGCGTTACTTTATTGTATGAATGTACAATAACTTATTTTAACTGGTTCTCTATTAAATTGGCTGTTTCCAATTTTGTGCTAGAAAAACAAACCTGTAATGATTATCCTAGATCAGGCGCCTTTGCACACATGTGCAAGTATGTATGTAGGATAAATTCCTCCAAAAAGTTAAAGAGTATGTGCATTTAAAATTCTCATAGGGGTTGTCAGGATTCCCTTCCAACATTTGTTTTCTTTTTACCAGTCGACATTTTCACCCGTGATATATAGGACTCCTGCTTCCCCATCTCTCACCAATACCGAATGCATCTGAATCCTTGTGGCTCTTTCAAAGTTTCAGTGCAGCAGTGGAAAGGCTGAAACTTGGAAGCAGGCTGACTTCGGTTGGAATCCTAGCTCCGGCTAGCTACTAGTTTGGGGCCTGTGGGTGAGTTGTGTAACATCTCTGAGCCTTGTTTTTCATATCTGAAGAGCGGGACAATGATTGTACTAATTACAATCTCTTTTTGCAGCAAATTTCAGAATTGCCACTGGTTAGCTTAAGTTGATAGGTAATTTACTGGTAAGGCTGGGAGTGGCTCACGGCTTCTGGGCGGAACTGGAGCATCTGACCTCAGGCAGGGCCAGATAAAGCCAGATCCAGGACGGTTAGCAATGGGTTTGCGAACTTTCCTTTTAGAAAAGAATTGCTCAAACTGTCTGTGGTTGAAGGATCAGGTTTTTTAAAATTCCAAACGTCACATTCCAATGCTTTTGAAAACGCAATAAAAGCAAATGACTAGAAAAATGAAAATTTAAAAGATGTACATAATACTAACCCCATTTTAAGTTCTTGGGTTTAACAAACATAAAGTTACTTGTTAAATGGCCATAAAAGATTTTCAACGATTACTCAATTTCTGTGCTTACCTTGTCGAGGCCTGAGAACAATGGACGGAGCTCCTCTGGCCTGAGACGATACTTTTGGGTATCACTGCTTGCTCTAGAGAGCTGCTAAAACACATTCACTTCCAAGGAGCCCCAGTCTTTGCCACTCAGGTCAGCATTCCAAATTCTTGGAAGGAGAATCTGATGGACTCAGCATGTATCAGGTGCCCATGGGGACAGATTAATACCTTGGGAGAGACGGGCTTACCTCGGGAACAGTTATAGACAAATAGCAGAGTGCGGGGATGAGCCTGGGAACTCTGTCGCCATGAGGTTGGGGGGGAATGAGCAACTGGACAAGGAGAAGACAGACAAAGGCAACGTAGGAGAGAGATGTCAACAAATTCAGAAGATGGGGTGTTGACGGATGAAACGAAACTCGGTGATGGGGGAACGCAAAAACCCAACTGCCTTCAGAGGAAGAACAGATGAATACTATCGCACAGAATAGTGGTTAGAGTCAACAATACTGTATTATAAACTTCAGAGTTGCTAAGACACTAGATCAGAGCTGTTCCCACCACAAAAAAGAAATAACACTTTTGTAAGGTGCTAGAGGCGTTCGCTAACGCCGCAGGAGGTAACCATATTGCAATATATGTGTATCACCTTAACGTTTGTGCACCTTAAACTTCACAATATTATATGTCAGTTATACTTCAATTTAAAAAAAGCAAACTGATTCACTCCATAGAGCTGCTGACTAGTTCAGGGATCAGAGGCCTGAACTAGTGAAAGAGGCCTAAATGTGAAAAGTAGGGTTGGGGCAGGGGTAGGGCTGAATACAAGCGGATTGGCTAAAAGTCTGTATTTGATCCTGCAGACCCTTGTACTGACGCCAGCAGAAGGCAAGGCATTTCTTCTCTGGAGAAACTGAGCCAAGGGATGCTGGACTTGAGGACACCGGGCACAGCAGAGGCAAGAACTTGAAAACGGGATGATTAAATTAATGAAGGAAATGGCTGAGTCCCGCTGAATAACCCTGGAATGAAGTGTGGAGTCTACAAGCTCCGCTGCCCTACAGAGAGCTCCCAGCCGGCTTTAAATCGTTAAAATTTTGACATGTCATATATACAGAGGAGAGCACAAAACGTATAGGTACAGTTTCAAGGATGACAAGAGTTCCCTGGTGGCCTTGTGGTTAGGATTCCAGGCTTTCCCTGCCGTGGCCTGGGTTCAATTTCTGGTCGGGGAACTGAGATCCCGCAAGCCGCTCGGCCAAAAAAAAAAAAAAAAGAGTGACAATAAGATGCACCACCAGTCCACCAGGGACCCAGCAGCAGGTAGAAGGATAGCACATTACCCGGTACCTGAGAGACCCCTGGTCCCCTTGGCGTGGCATCCCATCCCCTCACCCCGTAACACTATCTGGACCTCTGTCTTGATCATCCTCTTGCTTTCTCTATAGTTTTATCCCCAGTAAATCTCTTCCTATCTAAGCAGCGTATTGTTTAGTTATAAATGGCTGAGTGAGAAGCTCAGAGCTCTCTGTGTGAGGAAAGGGCAGTTTGCACCATTGGACACAAGCTCCTAGGAGAGGAGAAGCTGAACAAAGTCTGTCTTCAGCCTCCCTGGGAGTTTCCCAGAGACCCTTTGCAGAAGTCACTGGGTGAGGTCACGAGTGGACCTTGAAAGATCAGGGCCACCACAGAGCGGGGGATTTGGCTGGGCCTTTGTGTGGACCAGGGTGGATCTCCAGCCGAGATGTGGTCAGAGGACAGCCGCTCGCATCCCCCGCTCTCAGGAGCAGGTCAGAGCAGAACACCTGTGGGGTGAAGCTGAACTCCCTCCTGGAGTGGAGAACAGGAACTTACTTCATCAGCCAAGTCCAAATGAGCAGCTGGGCCTGGGCCACACTCCCTGAGCATCATTCTGTCCTCAGGTCAAAAGGAAAAAAGTATATAATTTTGTGTGTGTGTGTGTGTGTGTGTGTAGTTGATTCTTGTTGTTCTTGGTAGCTGTGTTCTATAAAGTTGCCGTGAACACTGAAGTAGCAAATACTCAACCAATGCACCAGTGGAAATACAGGGCTACTTTCCTGTGAGCCTCTGGTCACACTTTCATCAGCCAAGTCCAGATGAGCAGCGGAGCCTGGGCCAGACGCCCTGGGCGTCCTTCTGTCCTCAGATGGTGTAAGGAAGTGGGCACCTTGGGCAGCCTTCACTGTGCCCGTTGGTGCCCATCACCCACCACATCAAGTGCCCAGCTCCCTCCCCGCTCTCCCTTCAGTCATCCTGGATGCCTTCCTCCACCTGTCTTGTTTCCTGCCTCCGTCCTTCTGAACTTTCTTACTGTCCAGCATATCCTCCAGTAGCTTTTGGAGAAAAGCTGTATTCTAGGTACATTTTTTGGGACTTTGCATGTCTGAAAAAGTCTTTTTTCTTCTCCCTACTCGACTGAGATTTTTCTAGGTTTAAACATCTAGATTGGAAATAATTTTCCTTGTAAAGTTGCTTCAATGTATTCTTGCTTTTAAGGTAGCTACGAAGCAGTCAGAAGCCATTCTGGTTCTGATCCTTTTTTCACATGTTCTGTTTTTTCTCTCTGACGCTTGTCAGATCTCCCCTCATTCCCCCGTGCTCTCAAATGTCACAACAGTATACCTTGGTGTAGGTCCATTTTAATCTGTTTGTCTGGGTATCTAACAGCCCTTTCAATCTGGAAATGTACGTCCTTTAGTTCTGAGTAATTTTCTTAATTTGTTTCTTTATTGGTTCCTTCATTTTGTTTTTTCCTGATCTCTCCTTCTGGAACTCACAGTGATTTAGACGTTGGACTTCCTATTCTGGGTTCTCCAATTTTCTCTTTTTGTTCTACTTCTGGGAAATTTCCTCAGTTTTTTTCTTTCTGTTGAGTTTTTCAATGCTGCTATCAATTTTCACCTTTAAAAGCTTTTCACCTATTCCTATTGATAGAATATTTGATGGACACAGTACCTTTTCTCATCTCTCTGAAGATGTTACTATATTAACATTATAAGAGTCCTCTCTTGACACACACACATATTGTCTGTTCCTGGGCTGTTTACTGTTCTCTCTCTCTGTGTGTGTGTGTATGTGTGTGTGTGTGAAGGGCTTTAGGTCTTTCCTTGTGGGATCTCAGATTCCCTGGAGAAGTTTTCTCAAATCTCCCACCTGGAGGTAAAGGTCTAGCTGGGTTGATCTCGGGGCCGGTGGGGAAGGAGAGCCAGGGGGCCTCAGCTTTCCGCACACAGCAAACCCACTTTTTCCCTCCTGCAGCTCACATCCTCGCCTGTGCCAGTGACCTCTGGCCTGAGACCCTCAGTATCCCCCTTTCCAGAGGAGACACTTTGGGGCTTGAATGGGTAGGGAAAGGAGCTGCCCAGTGTTGCAGGGGAGGGGAGGAAGGACCAGCTGCCTCACACAGCTTCCCCCTCATCCTCCTGAGCCCTCCATCTGGGGGCTGCCATCTCCTGATCTCTTGAAAATCTCATAGCAGAGATGCAGTGGTTCTTAATTTTCCCCACCTCTGGCATCAGCTCCTCCTGTGCTCTGTCTGATCGATCCCTCCTTACCTATCCGTTTTCCAACTTCCGAAGTTTGGCTGCCATGGTCCCATCTCCTGTTTTCTATGCTTTTTGATGTCTCTCTCTCCTGCCCCCTTTCATCTCTTTACTATAATGTTGGTGGGGTTCAGGAGGGAGATACACTGCGTGTTTGTGCTCAACCTGGTCTCTTAACCTGGAAGCTTCCAATCAGCTTTTTAATATCACCCTTTTATACATGAGCAGCCAAAGATCAGCTAATGATTGAGGAAATGTTCTGTATGAATAAGAAAGGAAAACCAAGGCAAACAAAAGGAGAACGGGCTGACAAAGGGAAATAAAGTCAATGCAGGAAATAGAGGAAGACTTCAAAAACTGTAATATCCACATGGACTAGTCAGCATGTATGTTTTTTTCCCTTGAAACAGATAACTAGAGAACTTTAGGGGCAAGTAGTCTTTTAAAATCTTAAAAACACATGAAAATGCACATGTGAGGGTATTTATCACATGGTTTCTAACAGCAGAAAATTTATATAACCTAGATTTCTAAAAATAGAGGACTAATTTAATAAATCATAGTATACAACCATGCAGCGGTTAAAAATGATGTGATAGAAACGTATTTATGCAAATGGAAAGTAACTCGTAATATATCACCGGAAGATTACAGTACAGAATCAAAATATTTACAGTAAAATTCTATTCTGGAAAAAATATTATGTATATGTGCACAGAAAAATGTACTACTTTAGCTACCAGATGAATTCTGTCAGACTGGATTTAAAAACCTTTATATACAGTTACAAATCTGGAAAAATACGTCTCAAGAATATTAGCAGAGATTACCTGCAGGTATGGAATTACAGGTGAGCGTTATTTCCTTCTTTGTATTTTTCTGTATTTACTCAATTATTTTTCAAAATGCACATATTACTTTATAACCAAAATTCAGTGTTTCTTTGTTTTGTTTTGTTTCTAATGTTTATTCCATTTGATCCAATGATTCCTTTCCTATGAAAATACCCTAGAGAAATGGAGCAGATCAGAAGAATTACCTAAAACAATTTTTCACATAGTATTATTTAGAATTGCCAAAAAAAAATTGGAAAGGAGCTAATAACTGACAAACTGAGATTGGTTAGATTATATTACACTTATACGTTGGACTACTCAGCTATTAATTCATGCCAGAATTTTTTTTTTTTTTTTTTTGCGGTATGCGGGCCTCTCACTGTTGTGGCCTCTCCCGCTGCGGAGCACAGGCTCCGGACGCGCAGGCTCAGCGGCCATGGCTCACGGGCCCAGCCGCTCCGCGGCATGTGGGATCTTCCCCGACTGGGGCACGAACCCACGTCCCCCGCATCGGCAGGCGGACTCTCTACCACGGCGCCACCAGGGAAGCCCTTGCCAGAATTTTTTGATAGATAGCATGTATAGATATAGACAGTATGACCTCTGTGTTGTTTAAAATAACTAGATATATATTGAGGTATATTTAGGACGAAGACTCGAGGAAGCACATCAGGCTATTGTAAGTACAGTAAGCCCGCTACATACAAACCTTCAAGTTGTGAACTTTCAAAGATGCGAACGTGTGTTCGCCTGTCCAATCACGTTAGGTGTGAGTGGAATTGCAGCTTGTCCTCCGTCTCCTGTTGCTGACGATCCTTCAGCTCTACCGTCTCCCACCTCCCCTCCCTCCTCCAGTCAGTAACTCTTCTTGCCTGTTCCCTCGATGCCAGCCCCGGGATGCCAGCTGTTGTACTGGACTACTGTACTTTTCAAGGGACTGTACGATTTTAAATGTTTTCTTGATTTTTTGTGGGTTTTTAAAAATGTACTATTTGTGTAAAAAGTATTATAAACCTATTACAGTACAGTACTATATAGTTGATTGTGTTAGTTGGGTACCTAGGCTAACTTTGTTGGACTTACGAATGTGCTCTGGGAACGGAACTCGTCCATATGTAGGGGACTTACTGTAGTTGGTTGTCTCAGGATGATGGGATTGCCTTACCTAAGTGTGATTTCTGGGAGGGTTGAGATGCGGTTTCTTACTCACCTTTCCATTCCCAGGATCTTGTCGCTCCTTACAAATATCTGCCGAATATGTGAATGTGTTATAGGTGGTTTTGATTTTCTTCTCAATAATTTCCTGTATATTCCAAAATTTCTATAATAACATGTTTAATTTCATCATCACAGTACATCAAAAATTTTAAAAATAAATGTATTTATTTTATTTATTTATCTTTGGCTACGTTGGGTCTTTGTTGCTGCACACGGGCTTTCTCTAGTTGTGAATGAGGGCTACTCTTCGTTGCGGTGCGCGGGCTTCTCATTGTGGTGGCTTCTCTTGTTGCAGAGCATGGGCTCTAGGTGCACGGGCTTCAGTAGTTGTGGCTCACGGGCTCTAGAGCGCAGGCTCAGTAGTTGTGGTGCATGGGCTTAGTTGCTCCGCAGCATGTGGGATCTTCTCGGACCACGGCTCGAACCTGTGTCCCCTGTACTGGCAGGTGGATTCTTAACCACTGCCCCACCAGGGAAGCCCAGTAAGTTAAAAATTTTTAACGAGGAAAAGTACAAAGAAAAGGGAAAACAGTGGAGGAGGTGGTGCAGAAAAATTCATCTTTTCCTAAATTGACTTCATTCTCCTTCCACCGACCACCTCACCCCCACCTCCCCAGATTGGCCAGGTTTGGGGTTTCCAGAGCATCCAAGGTGCAAAACACTGGCACCTGGCCCTATTTCCCTGAGTAGGCGGACCTGGGTGGGCTGGGGGGAGTGTGGCAGTTCTGTTCAGTTTCTCCAGCCAAGCCAGGAGTCCCTGAGCCAGGCCTGGTGTATTTCACTTGTCATCATATTTTGGCCTTGCAGATGTCTAGGCCACCATGGGCATCCTAATTATTTCCTTGGGTGTAGATTCTTTGCCAGCACTGGGAGGTGGTAGCAGGCAGGAGGTGGGCTGGGGGAGACAGACTACTGGAGAGAGGGTCTCATGGAGAAAGGGGATGACAGAGAGAGTAGAGGAACGAGACAAGAGAGTCACCAAAATTCTCTGTTATAATAATAGCAATAGTTACTGCCTTGGGTCTTTACCGTGTGCCAGGTACTGTGCTAAACGATTTTCATGGATTATTTTCTCTACTCTGCACAAAACCCACATAAAGTAGGATCTGTATTATCATCCCCATTTTACAGATGAGAAAACAGCCTCTGATAGGTGAAGGAGGCCGCTGAAGATCACACCATGAGTTAAACTGCAAAGCTCTGAGTTGAAAAACACCTAAGGCTCTATTCTTTTTTTTTTTTTTTTTTTTGCGGTACGCGGGCCTCTCACTGTTGTGGCCTCTCCCGCTGCGGAGCACAGGCTCCGGACGCCCAGGCTCAGCGGCCACGGCTCACGGGCCCAGCCGCTCCGCGGCGTGTGGGATCTTCCGGGATCGGGGCACGAACCCGTGTCCCCCGCATCGGCAGGCGGACTCCCAACCACTGCGCCACCAGGGAAGCCCTAAGGCTCTATTCTTAGCTGTGCCTGGCACCATGTTGCAAAGAGGCATTTCCCAGACAGCTGTGAAGTGGGGGGTCCAGTGAAAAATCTCTGTCTTCTCCATTGGAGTTGAGAAGTTTCCCGGAGAGCAGAAGCTGGAGGCCTTGGAGACCCTGCTCAGCTGAGGCCCTGGGGGCCACCAGGGGGCAGCAGAGGCCTGCACTGGCCAGGACGGCTATGTCCCCGGTTGACTGCAGGCTCTGGGCAGCTGTCCTGACTCAAAACCTGAACTGCCCGGGGGCCAAGAATAGCCAGGGGCTATAGTTCACGTGGACGCTCCTTCCCAGGGTTTCGAAAGCCCCTCACGTCATCCCTATCATTTCACAATCCTGCTCACAGAGCACTTTTTCCATCTTCCTCAAACAGGTTCTATCTTGGCGGGTGAGGAGAAGGCTTCAGGGACACACACACTGCCTGCAGACAGCATGTGTGATGCTGGGCTGGGTGCTGGGATTTTAAAAACACCCCATCAAACAGGTCTTACCCCCAGGGGACACTGTCACAGAAATAAATAACCAAGGTACACTGTGTAAACTGCAATAATACATATACATGTGAGATGTGGTGTCAGCCCAAAGTGGGAGAAAGGGGTGGAGTTATATCTTAGGGATTTAGCTCAGAGGTAACCCAAGGGAGCGTGCCCATCTGTAGGAGCCATCTTTCCCGTGAGTAGAAGCAGCGAAAGAGGCTGAGAATGCTGGTCTAGAGGGTAAGGGGTCCCAGGCTGAAAAATATTAGATGCGATGAGAATGTCAAGTGTTCTAGAAATCATAAAGTTTGCATCTCTTAAGTCCTGCATCAGGGTGTAAATTGGGACAGTTGAAGCAGACCTAACCTGGGCTCAGGAAGCTGGTGAGGGAGGGTGGAGGAGGGTAGTTGGGAGGTGGTTATAGGGTCCGTTGTCAAGGTCAGTGGGCTCCAGGACCCAGCAAAGCTAGCCGGGAAGAGACCCAGCCTCTCCTACCACCCTTTGTTTACAATGGCAGCCACAGTCCTTCATCCCCAGGGATGGCAGAAGAGCTTGGACCAGCCCAGGGGCTGGAGTTCAGTTAACCAAGCCATTCTGGTTAAATAAGGGTCACCCTTAGTACATTTAAAATTTTAGACTTTTGGAGTTAGAAATCGTTCTAAAATATAATCTCATCCATAAATATTTAGTAATATTTAATAATTAATATGGATCAGTCTTTCTACCTTTATATAGTCTCTCTCTCTCTCTTTTTTTTTTTGGCCACTCAGCTTGTAGGATGTTAGTTCCCTGACTAGGGATTGAACCCGGGCCCTCGGCAGTGAAAGCATGGAGTCCTAACCACTAAACTGCTGGGAAATTCCCTGTGTTGTCTTCTCTAGGGCATTAATGGATTCCTACTCCACCGGTTTTCTAGAACTAGAAATTAAAGAAGTGAGAGATGGGAACTTCCCTGCGAGTCCAGTGGTTAAGACTCTGTGCTTCCACTGCAGGGGGCATAGGTTCAATCCCTGGTTAGGGAACTAAGGTCCTGTGGGCAGCCAAAATACAAATAAATAAATATAAATAAGTGGGAGCTGGGGCTGAATGAAAATTTATGACATTAATGTGTTACATTTTTTGGTCACACGTTTCCTCATTTTGTTTCTTTTAACAACACTGGGAATATTATTGCCATAGATATTCTCGTTGGACCAGGGAAGAAGCTGAGGCTCTGACTGAGGCTTAGCCCCATGTGGTTAGTGAGTGGCGAACGGGCCTCCCACGAGGTTCTCTGGTGTTCGGTCCCCAGGCCTCCCTCTTCTTCCTGGGGCTTCTGTGGTGTGGGAAACACCTGGGCAGCTTTTATTTCGTTTGTTTGTTCCAACAAAGCTGGACTGCTTTTGCGGCATCTTTTCCCCACCCTGAAGGCCAAACCCCAAATAACCCCAAGACACTGAAAGGAAAGGGAGAGACCTGTGAGTTGTGTGTGGGCGTATGACAAAGGCCTGTGTAAACGCATTCAGTCGGTGACTCTTTGTTTGAGCCCCAACTGTGTGCTCAGCATGGGGCAATCGAGCGACCCACTAGCGTGTCCTCGTGCCTGTCCCTAAACCCTCCAAGGGCAGGCCCTGGGGACCACGTGTCTATGGAGGACCAAGTTACACCTGAGCTCCACCAGGCTGCCTCGACGTGCCCTCGGGGTGCCCCTCGTCAGAGGAGGAAGTGGGCAGGTAGGCTGCGAACCCGTCTGCCGGCCCTGCCGGGGGAGCTCAGCATGGTTGAGGAGCTCAGAGGAGGGCTCTCGAACCTGCCAGTGGATGAGGGGCAGAGGGGTCAGTGTGCGGAGATGCGTCACTGACAGGTGACACGTGAGCTGCCCTCTGAAGGGTGAAAGAAATTCACCAGGTGGAGGGAGGGCACTCTTGGCAAGAGGACGACGTGAACAAAGCTCAGAGGCTTGGGAGTGTCAGGCACAGAGAGGACGGCATGGGCATGAAAGGGCATGTGTGTCTGTGAGAGACGGACAGACAGAGACACAGAGAGAGGCTCCATTTATGTTCGCTTAACTTTCTTTGGTCCCTGATTTCCCCCTTGAGCCCCTGCCTCAGGGCTCTTGGCCCAGCTGTGACCTCTATGGGTCTCTCCCTGCTCCCCTGTGGGCTCAGAGCTTCCGCACTTGAGCCCCACAAGGGCTTCCCTGTTCCCTCAGCAGCTCCCGCCTCGACTTTGTTCTTCCTAAGCCTGCCCTAAGCTTGGCTTCCACCAAGCTGTCCTGACACTTGATCCCATCCCGTGGCTGGCAGTGGGGTGCGGCCCTCAGAGCAGCTGCAAGGATGGTGTTGACTCCAGATGGAAAGTGTTTCGAGAATTCTGACGTGACATCACACTGTCAGGACATTGCGCTGATGGTAACAGATCTGGGAGAGGCCAGGTGAAGTCATTGCCAACCTTGCCCCTTGTCCAGGGCTGGCTCAGATCAAGGAGCTTGGCTTGGCGGGTGGGGATCTGGAACCAAGGGGTGGCACAGGGAGGGGCCTTCTGGGTGTCCAGACCATCGCCAGGACCAGCCCAGAGGCAACGGATGCCCTCCCTCTGCTTCCTGTGACTTGAGCCCAGCAGAGGCCCCGCACTCACATCCCCGGCTGTGGGCGAGGCTCGTTTTGGCTGTCCTCCGCTCTCCTACCCACCTGGGGCCTCGGCCACCTCTCCTCCCGCAGGCCAGGCCTCCACTCCCAAAGGGCCGCTAACACTCTTCATGTGGCTTCTTTGGCCTCAGCCCTGCGAGCTCTGCTAAGCCGGGCTGAGCCAGGTGAAGAGCTGGGGCTGCCCCAGCCGCCTGCCGGAGGGTGAAAGGGGAGCCCTGCCACAGCTGACATCCGTGCCCGGCCTGGACCCAGGGCTTGTCTTCAAGGCACCATCTGTTGCCTGCGAGGGCTGAACGGGGACAGGAGGCTGGCACTGGAGCTCAGAAGGCAGGGCTGGGAGGCAGAGGTCATGGTGGTTTGGGGCTGCCCTTGGGGAGAGAGTGCCCTTGTTACCCCCTCTTCTTCTGTCACCATCACCCATTTGTGCAGGGTTCGGACCTGGGGCTGAAGAATAAGAGAGTTCGAAGTGATCAGCCCCCAGCTCAGGCTGGCTTTGGCTTCCCCAACATCAAGAGCCTTCCCTTCTGGGGAAGCCAGAGGGCACAGCCAGATGGTCTACAGCCCAGGCAAGCATCCAGTCCTAGGCATCACAGCGGTCACTGTGGAATCATGAGACTGGAACTGGGCACTGGGCATTGGGCCACAGGATGGGCTGCCTGGGGGTGGTGCCCCGGTTGGCTCTGCCCCTCCCCGGGAGCAGGCCAGGCTGAGCACAGAGCCGGACACAGTGGGAGACACCTCGGGGTTGGAACAAACCCCCAGCTGGTCAGGACCCTCAGGACAGGACCGGGTTCACAGGGACTGGGGAACAAGAGAGCCATCTGGGCCCTTGGCTACCTGCTCCTGCCGCCTGTTGTTTGGAAGGGGCCAGTGGGTTGGAGAGAAGAGAGGAAGGGAAGGTGAGGGGATCTAAAGTTCAGGAGGGAAAGGAAGAGAAAGATGTGAGAGAGGAGAGGACAGAGAGAGGGAGGAGAGGGGCGAGGAAGGCTACAGGCAACAGATGCTTAAACAAGATGGCAGCTTTCCTTACATACAGCTGTAGGGAGGTAGTCCAGGGCTAGAGGGAAAACCAAGGCTTGCGTTCTTTTTCCACCATTCCTAACAATTCCAAGCTGTAGCGTGGAGGAAGGGGTGGGGGAAGGGCACGCCCCTCGCTTTAGGGACCCAAGCGGGCGCTGCACACGTCGCTTCCCCTGACAGCTCACTGGCCAGAATGTAGTCACCAGAGCTACATCTACCTGAAAGAGAAGCTGGGAATCGTAGTCTTTGTTCTGAGCATCCATGTATCCAGAGTAGAAGGAATGAGAAAGAAGGAAAGTGGATATAGGGGCAGGAAAATAAAAAGGAAGGGAAGCGCTTGGAAGGAGGAGGGGCGGGGACAGGAAGGGAAGGAGGGTAAAACCCTTTGGAACAGCTTGTACTCGTGGCTATACCTGACCTCCCAGCATACCTGGCTCCACCCCAGGGTGACCAGGTCTAGGGGTTTGTCATAGGCAAGTTGCTTGGGGGCTAGGAGCCCTTCCCTTTCTCAAAGAATGATTAACCTGCTTTTGGGGCCCAGACCTGAAGTGGGCTGTGGCTATTTCAGTGAGGTCTCTGCGGAAGGCCTGCATCTAATAAAAGGAAAGAAAATGAAGTGCAGGGTTTTGCTTCCCCACTTAGCCAAGAAGAGGCTCTGGAGTGTACCTGGCAGTCATGGGGAAGGATGTGATAAGTCATACTGAGTCAAACTCTTTCAGGATGTAAGGAAGGAACTTGTCCAGTTTTCCTCAAGGTACGTGAAGGTACATAAAACATGGGACCATCTCACATTATCAACTAGGTTGCTCTGGGTCACAAGTAACAGTAAACACAACCAAAATGTTCAATAAGAGCACTTATTATCTCCCAAAGCAAGAAGTCCAGAGGAAGGTAGTTCCAGGATCGGTTAATTCAATAGCTCTGTGATGTCTGGGCTCTGATTCCATTTTCCAGAAATCTCATAGCTTTTCTGTTTGGTTATAAGATGGCATCTGGACTTCCAAGCATTATGTCCTCCTAAAATTGCTTTCAAAGGAAGTGTTTTCCTCACCAGTGTCATTGTATCTGAAAGGATAACATTTCCCAGAACCTCTCCATCAGAATTCCCCTTCTCTTGGCCAGACTGGGTTATATCTCTGTCCCCCAGTCAAATACTGGCAAGGGGGAATGGGATTACCCCTTCCCACGGGATGGTTGGTTTAGGCCAATCACGATTCATCATCTGAGGCCCATCTTCTCTGAGTACACTGTATCTGGATTCTCAACAGACAAGTTCTGTTATCAAAGAAACAGGGCACCGTGTTTTAGGGAGCCATGGCTCTTGGTTAGGCTTAGGGAAGACATTACTAATCACTTATAGCTCTCTTTCTCTGACAGTCATTGCCAATCAAAGTTGGCACAGGAGATAAAGCATGTGTCATCTCGGCCTCAGATAATGTGAAGTAAGGGAGCAATGATTCAGGGTATCTTTAGTGACCCAGTCATCTTATTGCCTCACATGGTGTCTTTAAATATGTCTACAAATTCTTTGACAATCTTTCCTTCAAAAAGTGGCAGCATATGCCCCTCCCCTTGAGCAGGGGCTGGACCTGGTGACTCATTTCTAATGAACAGAAAATGGCAAAAGTGATGGTGTGTGAATTGTGAGACTAGATATAAAAGGCAGTGGAGGTTTTGCTTTGTTCTCTCTTGGATCACTTGCCCGGGGGAGGCCAGCCGCCATGCCATGAGAGTACTCCAGCAGCCCTACCAAGAAGCCCATGTGGGGAGGAACTGAGACCTTCTACCAACAGCCATGTGAGGGAGCCATGCTGGATGCGGATCTTCGAGGCCCAGTCAAGTCTTCAGACGACTGCAGTCCCGGCCAACATCTTCTCAAACTTTGGGGTTTGAGAAACCCCAAACCAGAACCCTCCAGCTAAGCCACTCTCAAACTCCTGACTTTCTCACAGAAACTATGAGATAATAAATGTTTATTGTTTGAAGCCACCAGGTTTTGGGGTAATTCGTTGTGCAGCCAGAGCTGGGACTAGGGCAAAGCAAGTGAGGAACCCAACCCTGAAAATGAGTGCCTCCTTAGACTTTGCGCCCTGGCTTCCTCACTGGCCTCACCTTAGTCCCAACCTTGTGTCTAGCAGTATGTAAACCTCCATGCCCCTTTCCCCTTCCCAGCATTCTCCAGCTTGTACTTGAGTGTCCTTGGGGTTCTGAAGAAGCTGCTTCCTTCTCAGGGTCCAAGGGTGGAGCATGTGACTAAGCCTGTCAGCACATTCCAGTACCCTTAAGTCACGGTGACGGGATCGGTTGTAGCGTGTGACCCCCTCCTGTCCAATCAGAGTAGATGTCAAGCCTTTTGCTAGGGATGCTGGGTCAGATATGATTCCACTCTTGTGACTGAACAAGGTAAATGTAACCGTGGGACTTCTGGTAGCTTTTTTGGGACCTCTGAGGGGAGTCAGTTTGGGGATAAAGCTGTTAGCAGGATACAAGAAACTGGGTCCTTGGTAATATCGGTCAGCTGCTAGATTAACACCTACCTAAAGCCAGCCTCCTCTCAGAACTTTTCAGTCCACTGAGCTAAGAATTTCCCTTTAAAACATTTAAACCAGTTTGAGTCTGGTTTTCTGTTACAGGCAAAGGAAAGCCCAAATGTGATGTTAAACACACGGAGGAGACCCCACATTGGTTACTCACACAGATGCTGCCAAGGATCCAGCTGTTTCACACTGTGCGTGTAAGTATCCAGATGTTCCGTCGAATGTTCTTGTTTCAGCCAGATGTTGAATATCTTGTAGATGGAGGGTTAACATGATTTAATGCTTAAAAGCAAATACTCCCCCTTTCTCCTCCCTCCCCGGCCCCCATCTGGTGCCTGCTCACCTCTAGTCACATCCAGATAGTCAGGTCCCACCCGAATCCTCAGGTAGGTGCTATGATTTGTATCATGTGGTACCGCCTACCCCACTTGTCTCCTTCCTCCACCGTTATTTGGACCAGGAATTGGTATCTAGCCCACAGAGCGGGTCTAGACACTGGGCAAGAGCCCATGTGTGGCCTGACATGAAGAGGCGAGCTGGGGCAATCAGAGTCTTTCTTTGTCTCTCTGAACTGAGAGATCCTGAAGAAGGAAATGGTTTCAGGCAGGGCCACGGAGCAGAGGCGGGGCCATGGGAGATTGTTAAGCTAGCAAAAGTTATTCAGGGAGCAGAAATGAGGAGCAGGTGAGGCTACAAAGAATTATCCTAGAGTCCATGGAAAGAATAACCGACACCCTGACGGAGGGAGTGAAGCTACGGAGAAAGAGATGGAGAACAATTAGTCAGGATAGGCTAGATTCTGCCGTGGGAACAAACATCCCCCAAATCTCCGTGGCTTAACCCAACAAGAGTTTTTTCCTGACCACACACGACTTGTCCATCACCAGTGAGCAGGGAAGGCTCTGCGCACTGTGGTTGTGTGAGAACTCAGGCCAACAGAGGCTCCACTTTGACCCGGGTTTCCACGATTGCAGAGGTGGGGGAAGGAAATTCAGCCAATGATATGTCAGCTCTTAAGGCTTCTGTCCGGAGGTGACACACGCCCCTTCTGCTTACAATTAATTGGCTAAAGCAAATCTCATGGCTATGCCTAATTGTAAAGGCAGAAGATCGTGTGATGCTACTGTACGCATGCAAAGAGGAGAAGCTTGAGTATTTGTGAGCAGCCTTATTGACGTCCACAGAGAGGGGCGTTGGTCCCTAGAGCAACCTCAGATCCCACAGGTCCAGATTTCACGAGGCCCTGCCATACTGTGGATTGTATTCACACAACATCTGCATCGCCTTTTTTGTCCCACACGTGCCTTGCAATGCCCATCATCCTCCACACGTACGTTTGTTTGTTTCTTGCAAATTAAGACCTCCCTCCTGGGACTTCTTATTTCCTTTGAATGCTGCTCTCTCACTTGGGGACTCCTTTCCTCAAAAGCAAAACGCGGGGAACTCTCTGGCGGTCCAGTGGTTAGGACTCCGCACTCTCATTGCCGAGGGCCAGGGTTCGATCCCTGGTCAGGGAACTAAAATCCTACAAGCAGCGAGGTGCGGCCAAAGAAAGAAAGCCTAAAACCAGTACAAACCATCTTTGTGTCTCTGTTTTATAGCAAGGTGGGGATTTACAGGCCCTCCTGCCTCGGGAATGTCAGAGAAGGCTTCGGAGAAACTCTTATTTGCACATGAAGACTTCGGAGGTTCCCCTGGCAGGGAATGCCATATCTGTGAAGTTTTCTAGTTCTTACTATTTACCAAGCACTGTGCTAAGAACTTTGCCTGAATGATCTCATTTAAAATATTTTTTGACCTCACTTTGCAGATGAAGGAACTGTGGCATAGAAAGTGTGGCAACTCCCTTGAGGTCTGATTTTTGTATCTATGTTCCTTACGTGATAGTATACATCCAAGAAAGATGGTGATGGGCTAGCCTGGGGGACCAAGGTTAATCTCTGAGGAGAAGATAAGGGGAGGGGGAAGCTGCCTCAGGTGGGTAGAGAGCTTACCTCCAAGGAGGAAATACATACTTAATGGGGCAGGGTGAGGTATCCTTCAGATGCCCTTGGACCCAGACTCAAGTCCTACTTGGAGAAGATTGAGAGATTGAAAGAAAATAAGCTGTTTTTGATTGAGCACATATAGTGACCAAATTGTGGTCTCTAAGCATCCTTTCTCACTGAGAGGAACCCAGGCTTCTTGGAGAACTGGCTGTTTCCAGGTCTAGAGCAACAATTATATAAGATAAGCCCAGAGCATCTTTTATTAGAAGGTAAGACAGCTGTCAAACACCACTGAGGTCGTGTCAAAAGGACTCAGATGCCAGACTGAAGGAGCTCCTCCTGGATAAAATGGGATCGTTTGAGCATCAAATACAAAACTGAACAAACGAAAACCCTGCAATGAACTGAAACACGTTATTTTTTTTTTTTTTTTTTGCGGTATGCAGGCCTCTCACTGTTGTGGCCTCTCCTATTGCGGAGCACAGGCTCCGGACGCGCAGGCTCAGCGGCCATGGCTCACGGGCCCAGCTGCTCCACGGCATGTGGGATCCTCCCGTACCGGGCCATGAACCCGTGTCCCCTGCATCGGCAGGCGGACTCTCAACCACTGCGCCACCAGGGAAGCCCCACGTCAAATATTTTTTAAAGTCCATGAATTAAAATATGATAATAATAATAAAAAACATTTGGAGGCTGTTTAGAGAAAACGAACTCACTATTCCGAGAAGTGATAGATAAAGGGAAAAAAGTTTTCAAAAAGCTACCTGTGGGGCATCCCAATGATACGGTGAAGTTAAGGGTTAGTTGAAAGGCTTCCCATGTACTCTCCAAAACTGCCTCTGGCTTTTTCCAGGCCTGAATTTCCACCATTAGAGACTCATTTCTTTGAGGTTAGAAATGTCCTGAATTGGAGTCAGAGTAACCTTGGGAAAGGTTTGTTAACTACTTTCCTCACAGATTGTGATAGAGGAAAAGTGGTGAGTCCTATGGTTCCTGGAGTCTGAATAGGTAGGGGTACAGCCAGAGAAGAAGGGCTGGAGGGGAAAGATCTTGGAACCATCGTGGAGGGCAGGAGAACCCCCTGGGTTCCAAAGTGCAGCTCCTCGGTAGCCCAATCAGATGAGGTCTGGTCCAGCAGGTGGAAAGAATGCCAGAGAGGTACATTTTATTATACACCCCAGGTGATGCAAACATGGTTGTCCTGCTACATTTTCTGGGGGACACTGGACCCGGTTCCTGAATCTCTTCTACTGGCTGTGTGACCTCCTGCTCCGGCAGCACCGGACTGTCACAGCTGAGCACTTACAGCCTCTGCAAACTTCACGGGCCCCTCACCCTGGGACCTCTTCGTTACCGCCAGGTGAAGCCTTTAAGATGTCAGGCCCTTCCCTGTGTGGGAAAGCTGGCACTATGGAGAAGGGACACAGCCACATGGGTCCCAGTGTGAGCTCTGAGCTGCCAGCCCTCACCGTCTCTCACAGCTTCCCATGTGACAGCCCGCTCGCTCAGGGCCCCTGACTCTTGACAACACTTCTCGGGCTCTGCCGGGCCCGGGGCCCTATATCCCAGCCCAGGCCCTGAGAGGCCCTCAGGCCTGGGATTCCTCTTTCCTCCCCGGTGCCCTCACGGGACCCTTGTCCCCGGGCAGGGGGTTGTTTGCAGCCCTGCTAACCGGCTCTGTGGCTGAGCCAGATTGTGGCCAGTCTACGCTCACTCTGGAGTCCACTAAGCATCCTCATCACCCCCTTTCCTACCCTACCACCCCACCTAGCCCCTTCCTGTCCCTTGGGCCTCTCCCATCCCTCCCACCCGGCTTCGTGGTCCTCTCCCACTGAGATGAGCACCCAGATTCCAGGCCCGAGTCCATCCTTCCCTAGTAACGCTCCTCAGCCCACCTCTTCCCCAGGGACCAAGCCCCCAGTTTGGGGCTGACCTTCCAAGTCTGGTCCCCACATGCCCAGCCCTGACTAATGGGTCCTGGCTGAGCGCCCCTGCCCTGACACCTGGCCTTTGCCTGACCCCATGGGTAAACTCGGGCGCCAGCCTCAGCCCCCCCCCGGCTGGCCTGTCCCCCAGCACCCGAGCCTGGGTTATGACATCTTTCCACTGAGCGGCTCTTATTTGGAGAAGGCAAACACGCCAGCACATGCACACGCGCTGGCGTGAAAATCCGGCTGGCCGTGTTTATTTTTCTTCCTTTAATTTCCCCTTTAGAACAAACACCAGTCCTGTAACCCAGACCACCCTCTCCTTTCAGATCTGCAGCCTCCCGCCCCCACCCCTGTCCTCCCCGCGCAGCTGTGAATGAGAACAGAGTAAGTCTTTTAGCAGGAGGCAGTGGCCTAAATGAATTGATCCCAGCCTCCAAGCCAGCAGGGAAGGAGGGCTTGTGAGCATGTGCGTTTGCTTCTTAGAAAATCTTTGCACATCCCCGAGCTCCTATTTTTCCCTGTGCCTTGGAGCAAACGCCTCCCCACCTCACCCCCCTCCGTTCACATTTGATTTGAATTCCTTTTTGGTCCCTTGCATTTTGTTTTCTGTTTTCTACAAGGGAGCCTGAATCAGGGCCTCAGAAAAACAAGGCCGGGCTGCCAACTGGAAATGTTTGCTCTGGGGGCGAGTTCGGAGGCTGGCGTCAGGCGGGGCAAGATCCGTGCCAGTGGAATGTGATTTGGGGGGGAAGCTGCAGGTCACTCAATCGCTGGCAGTCCGCCCGGGAGCAACTGAATGCTTTCTGAGCTCCGTGTGTGTGTGTGTGTGTGTGTGTGTGTGTGTGTGTGTGTGTGTAGACTTCTTTCCCTCATGCAAACAGAACCCTGGAGACGTGGAGACAGAATCATTAGGAAGAAACTAGACAGAGGTTTGGAAAATCAGGGGAACCAGCGAGATTAGGTGGGTGGGTGGGTGGGGGAAGAGGCTGCCAGGATCTGTGTGGCTACTTTATCCAGCACCCATCTCTGCCTAAAGCTGGGGGCTCTCGGGAGCAAGGGGAGGTGCAGACCACCCTGGCCCCCGGTGACCCATAGGCTCTTTGGAGAAACAAGGCTCCCAGTACAGGACACAGTCAGGCCAGCCTGGAAGTTCCCCTGAGCAGGCTGCATGAATGGCTGAGGGTGTTCAGGGTAGGCTTCCCGGAGGAGGTGTGGTAGGGTCCCAGCCCTGAAGCACGAAGTACAGCTCTTCCTCTGCTTACAATGGGGTTACATCCTAATAAACCCATCAGAAGCTGAAAGTGCTGTTAAGTCGAAAATGCATTTAATACAGCCAACCTACTAAACATCACAGCCCAGCCTCGCCTACCTTAAACGTGCTGAGAACACTCCATCAGCCTACACAAACCTATTCTGGCAAACACAAAACCTATTTTATAATAGAGTATTGACTCTCTTATGTAATGTATGGAATACTGGACTGAAAGTGAAAAACAGAAGTCGTCTGGGTACAGAATGGTTGTGCGTTGGTGTGATCGCGGGGCTGGCTGGGAGCTGCGGCGGATGCTGCCCGGCATCTCAAGAGAGTATGTACCGCGTGTACAGGAAAAGAACAAGATGCAAAATTCCAAGAAGAGCTCCCACTGAATGTGTATCACTTTCGCACCGTCATAAAATCGAAAAATCTTAAGTTGAACCGTTGAAAGTCAGGGACCGTATGTGTTGCGTTGAAAGGAAAGGAGAGGTGTTCAGGAGACTGTTAGTAGCTACCATGGGCCAAGACTGTGCCGAGCCCTTTACAGTGACGATCCCTTATCCTCCCAACAACCCATGAGGGTCATGGATCTTCCTATCCGACACTGCAAAGGAGGAAACTGAGGCCCAGAGCGATTAGGGAACTTGGCCAAGCTCTTAGCTTGTACGTGGTCAGGTGGGTTCAGCTCAAAGCTGTCCTACATGAGAGCATGACTTCTCCCCACCGCTGAGGGTCTTTCCCCACTTAGCCGAGTTCTCTGAGTAAGGGCCTGGTTTTGTTTTTTCTATTTTTTTGTCCCTGGAAAAAGAACTGTTCAATCTGAGTTGGGGATCTAAGATGCCAAGGTAGACTTTCCAGAGGGCAGTGTGACAAGTGCTGGGAGATCCGAGAGGAAGTTGCTTTGTCTCACCATTCCCAGGAGGTGATGGCTGGCAGTCCTGCCAGGGTGCCTAGCAAGCCAGGCCTCCCCAATAGCCTGGCTCACCTTATCAATGATCTGTGTCCCCTCCCGCACTCCTCGGCATACCCCCGTCACATGCCAAGTTCTTCCCCACCGCAAATGTTCACAGTGGGACTGCCCCCTTCAGGGGTCTTCAGAAGTTATCTACTAGTCTGATAGCATGAAACCCAGGTGGACCAGACAGAATGGTTTTATCCAGGGCAATGAACATGACCCGAGAGCTGGAGTCGGGGCACCCAGTGGCACCGGTACTTCTCAGTGATGTCAAGCGAGTCTGTCCCCTGAGGAATGGTCTGTATGCTCCCTGAACTGTCATAGACGGGAGGAGAGAATCTAAGATGCAGAGTTGATATACAGGTATTTGGTGGGAGGGTGGGTGTCTGACCCACCTCAGAAGGATTCTTGGTCAGAGAAATCAGAGTCTATTGCAGGGTCTCTCCCAGACTCGGGAGAGGAGAAGGAAATAAGCTAGGCTTGGCAGGGAGGAGAAGATGGGGGCGAGGGAGTGGAGTAATGGACAGGATGGTTAGACCCAAGCTCGTCGGGTAGAGACCAGATGGATAGCTGTCCATTTGATTAGAGCGACTCCACTGGCCATTTGGGGATTTTATTGTCCTGAGGCCAAATAGTTGGTGAGTCTCACCCATTGATTCTTTTTGACCATCTAACCATTAGTGTTAGGTAAACACTGGCGTGGGGTCACCTGGGCCTGCCAGATCGTCTTCATTGGTTGAACTGACTTAATCCCGTGAGATGACTGATTTTACCAGTTATTTCCAGGAAACAGGCAATTGACTGTATTAACCAAACCCAATCATTGTTTTGGGTTTTCAGAGACGGTCTTCGGATCTGACATCTTTGGACCTCAGAGATATTTAAGCTCCCTGCCACTTACCAACAACAGCCAGCCCCCAAGAAGGCTGGGGAAGACCCTACAAACAATGGGCTTTGGGACTCAGTCTCCCCCATCAATAAAATGGGAAGACTGGACTAGACCAGGAGTGGCCAACACATGGCATGAATACTGCCCTCTTCCTCTTTCATCCATGGCAGACATTGCTAATCAATTACAGCACTCATTCCCATGGGACCCAGATCCAGCCTCAGAATCCTTTTCAACACAGGGCTTCAAGCAGCCCCTACAAATCAATTAGATTTGGCACGCATGATAAAAAGCATTTGTCCTTTGGGAGATTGGGATTGACATATATACACTAATATGTGTAAAATAGATAACTAATAAGAACCTGCTGTATAAAAAGAAAATAAAATTCAAAAAAAAAAAAGAGAGAAAAAAAGTATTTGGCCTCCGGGCACTAGATGGTCTCCAAGCCTCCCTCCAGCTGTGCCAATCTAGGATTGCAATTGATGAGGCGTCTGAGGACTCAGCCTGGGGACCACCAGATCAACAGCTGTCACTGGGGCTTCCCAGGTCTGTGGGGCTGCCCTTGAGCTGGGCCGTGGAAGAGCCAGTACCTTTTTAATTTTCCACATTGCTAATAAATGTGCATTGCGTCAGCTCCCTCCTGCCCCCTTATGTGCTCCGGCTGCCGCCATCAGAGGGGACTTTTCTAGAGAGCTGTAAAAATAGTTTTTTAAGGAGCCTGTACAGAAGAAGTAGCCAAGCCTTTTTTGTTTCCTTTCTTTTCTGAGGGAATGGGGGAGATGGGTAGGGAATACTTCACAATGAAGGAATGTGCTCCTTGGGGAATTTAATGTTGTTTTCCTAAAAAAAAAAAAAAATGAAGAAGAAGAAGAACTTATCATACACTGGTTTCACATCTAGCCACAGAGCACGCCTGTGAGGATTGGTAACAGCTCCCGGGAGATCACTGGCTTAAGCCAGGTCTTGTTAGGCTGTTGACAACTAGGTCCTGATGAGGAAAGCACTAAAGGGCCTCTGGCTCGCTCCACGCCCGACCCCTGGCTGATCCAGCTTCGGTGTTCCAGTGGGATTGATGGCTTCGTGACAGAGCTTCTCTTGCCTGCAATAGGGGTTAGACCTGCAGAAGAGTTTTCTCTCTAGCGAGTGAATGTTTCATTTTCCCCCATTGTGCTCTGGGATTTGAAGAGGCTTAAGACAAATGCTAAGATGCTGGGGATGGGAAGATCTCGGGGAGGGTAGGTGCCATCACCTTCTCACTCTTCCCATTTTATAGATGAAGAAACTGAGGCTTGGGACTTCCCTGGTGGTCCAGTGGTTAAGACTCTCCGCTTCCAATGCAGGGGGAGCAGTTTCGATCCCTGGTCAGGAACTAGGATCCCACATGCCATGCGGCGTGGCCAAAAGAGAAAAGAAAAGAAAGTGAGGCTTGCAGGGGGCAGGGGACAGGGGAAGCAGGTGCCCAAGGGAAGGGTACATAGCTGGTCCTGGGAAGAGAATGTATCTTTCGACTCCCAGACCAGAAAGTCAAAGCTGCAGGACAACTCTGATAATGTCCTGCCCAGAATTTCTTGAACCTGGGTAATGTGTGCTCCTGTCTCGAAAGGTGACACACTGTCACAGAGCCCTAAGACATAGTTATACACTTATGCTTTATGCTTTTAATTCTTATGTAACTATAAATGGAAATAAGTTAATAAATTAATAAACAAAACTACAAAGGTGATGAAACTCACATTAACAACATGGAGTTATGATGGATAATGTCAAGCAGGCACCGCTCCTTCCTGCCACTTTCTATCTCCTTTGGGTGGCAATGCAGACCATAAACGTGATGCGTAAGTGTGTGACGAGGAGAAAAGGGCTGGTGGTCGTTCCAGTTGTAAGTGGGTAGTGAGGGGAGGCCTTAATGAGGAGGTGACAGAACCGGAGGCTGGGTGGAGGTAAGGGAGTGAGCCATGGGCATTTGTCAGGCAAGTGGTCTGCCTGGCCAGATTTCATTGACCTTCCAGCCTGGTTCAAATGCCTCTTCTTTCGGGAAGTCTCCCGGAGCAGTTCTGCCGTGCTCAGAATTCCCACAGCTTTCCCTACAGAGTGTATTGCTTCGTGCTGTGTTTACGGCTCTGAACAGATTTGTGTAATTTCTCTGCTGGACCTGGAATGCCTTGAGGTGGATACCTCATGCCGTCTCACCAGATGTTAGCTCCGTGAGGGCAGGGGTTTTTGCTCTGTTCACTGCTGTATCCCTCAGGAGCTGTCTTTGTGCTGTAGGTGTAGACAGCCTCAGTAGGTGTCTACAAATGTGTGTTGATTTGTCACAGGTGGACCAAGTTGGAGATGGGAATCACCTGAGCTCCTGATGGCACACACCTCATCTCTCTGACCCAGTCCCATCATGAGGCCTGGCTCGGCCCAAGGTTTGTCAAGTGAATGAATGACTGGTGATTTGCACCCATTGTCCCCCACTTTGTTTATCAGGCCAGGAGACACGAAACCAGAGAAAAGAGAGTGAATTGGACCAACCACCAGTTCCTGGTGGTCAGAGCAGCTGTCCCTGGGACATGATCAACTCTGGATCCACTGGTTTCTTCTGTTAAAGCAGCTGGTTGACTAGCTGAGTAAGACCTGGTCCAAACTGAGCAGTGAGCCTTCGTTCATTCAGTAAATATTTATTGAGTGCCTACTGTATACCAGGATTGTTCTAGATCCTGGGATATAGCAGTGAACAAGGCAGGTAAAAATCCCTGCCCTCATGGAGCTGACATTCTGGTGGGGGAGACAAATAAACAAAAAACCCAGTTATACACCTACAAACATAATATGTCAGATAATGGTAAGTACTTGAAAAATTAAAGCAGGGAAGAGGTAGAGATATTGAAGAGGAGGTTATATGGGGTGCCCAGGGACAACCTCCCTGAGAAGGTGACATAGAAACACCAGAAGGGGGTGAGGGAGGAAGCCACGAGTCTACCTGGGCTACCTGGCATTCCTGGCCACAGGAACGGCCAGTGCAAAGGCCCTGAGGCGGGAGGGAGCTTGCTGGGTAAGTTCAAGGAGTAGCAAGAAGCCCAGTGCGGTGAGAGCAGAGGGATGGGGCGGGTGGTGGGGGAGGACCGAGGGGATGAGTAAGAGAGGAAAGGGAGGACCAGATGCCAACCTTGGCTCCTGTCCGAATGTTCCAGTTCTCTATTGCTTGCATATCAAACCACCCCAAAATGTAGCGGCTTAACACAATTCAGGATTCATTCCCATAGTTCTTGGGGTTGACCGGGCTCAGCTGGGCGGTTCTTGCTTAGGTTTTCCCATGTGGCTGTAGCCAGATAGAGGTTGGGGCTGGAGGCGTCTGAAGGCTCCCCTGGGCCTTTCTCACTCACAGGTCAGGCACCACGGTGCTCCCCACGAGGCCTCTCTCTCCAGCAGAGTAACCTGGACTGCTCACACGGTGACTCAGGGCTCCCACTGGCAGCAAGCTGAAACAGCCAGTGCCCTTAAAAGCACGGTGTCACCTCCACTCCCTCAGGCCTCCGTTAGCCAAGGCAGTCGGGGTTCCCAGGGTGAAGGGACAGACCCCTGTCTCCAAGCTTGCAGGGGGCGAGGACTGCTGGCAGCTCCTAACACATCTGAGAAAAATAGGAAGTCACGGAGAGGTTTTGAGCAGAGGAATGACATGATGGGTCCTAGGTTTCAAAGGACATCTGGCCAACTGTGTGGGAACCTGGCACCTAGAGCCTGTTGTACCAGGCTCCTTTTGGTGCCTGTTGAACCCCTCCTCTCCTGAGCCAATCCTGCCATTTCCTCCCTGACCACAGGAGCCAGGACTAAGTGCACCGCACGGGCTCTGCCTGTTGCAGGGGAAACTGCTCCATTAACCACAGAGCATGTGCTCAGGGCTGAGAAGGTGCACCCTAGCCCATCCCAGAGAGGGAGCCCCAGAGAGGGGCTGCTGAAGGCCTTCCTTGCTCCCTCCTGCCGTGCCCTCATCCAGCCCCTTTCCCAGCCCCAAAGACTCTCTGAATTTTCCACGGCGGGGATGGTCACTTGGATAGAGACAGGTAGGAAGGAAGACTGGAGAGTGAGTCTGGAACAGCTTTCTGCCTGGATGTCTCATTTCTGTCTTATGGATCCAGCATCCTGCTGGTGAATGGTGGCAGTGCAGACACTGCGACTGAAAGGTAGGGAGGGACCTTGGGGGCCACCAGGCTGACTGTATTCTACTTTCTGCTCACTCCCTTGGGTGGTCCTATCCAGGGTGGCTATGAGCACAACTCTGGAAGGCACTGATCACATGCATTCTGGCAGTCTAATTTCTGTTCTTCCTCCCTTTCTCGAATGGATGACACACCCACTTTGGAACAATCTAGACAGCTGGAAATAGGAACTCCGGATTCAGGAATGTGGTGTTCCATGTAGCAAGTATCCAAGGTTCCATCCCATGTGGCCAAGAAGATGGCAATCTTGAGATGTCGCCCTACAGAGCTATCCTGTCCTCACCCGTGGGTGGTGCATATGCACTTAGGAATTGCTGGGCAGGTTCCACCCAGCAATGCTAGGAGGGCACCAGTACCTGGATAAGACCTGGGATCCATATGCCTGAGACCAGCAAATGTCCAGAGGCACTGCCCTTGCCATCTGACCCCGACCTGGAAGGAGCTGGAGGGTCATTGAGCTGGTCCAAAGGAGGACAGCGGCTTCCCTTGAGGACAGCAAGAAGTTCACCCAGGCTGGTGGCACATGCAGGGACAGCCAGGCTTCCAGAGAGGCCAGCCCTGTAGATGGCCCAGTGACTCACCTCCCCAGATGCTACTCACTGAGGTCTCAGGAGGCAGCAAAACACAATGGTTCAAAGTTTAAGTCTTTGGGTCCGTTGGCCTGGGTTCAAATCCCACTTCTGTTATTTCCTTTCCATTGGCAAGTTTTTGTTTTGTTTTGTTTTTTGGTCTAGGAGCCTCAGTTTCCTTATCTGTAGAATGGGTTTACTTCCCTGGGTTGTTATAAGGATTTAGTGAACTAGAGCCTGTAGTCACTCCCTGTGTGGTGGTGAGTTTTGCTGCCTGGCTTTCTAACATTTGTTCCCAGTGGCCTAAGCCCTAAGCTCTCGCCTTCACTTCCCTTTCTAGTTTCATTCCTATTCCCTGGGCCGGCCATACAGGGGATGTGGAACCTCCCAGTGGCACGATCGTGCTAGCCCAGAGTAACCACAAACACTTGATTCAGTGGGGGATGTTTTTAATGTGGGGCATAGGTTTTCTTTGGATGTCCGTGTTGTCCCATTCCAAACAGGGGGTGAGACCACCTAGAGCCTGGAGAGCCTTTCTATCCTGGAAATTCTGTGAATTCACAAAATCCAAATTGCTGTCATTGCAGGGCTACCACTCCTGGCTCTAAATCCTTGTGGGGAGACGGCTATGTTGTGTGTAGTCCAGACAGTGTACATACCACCAGGGGGTGCTGGCAGGCTGGTCTCCCTCCACTTCTCCAGGAGACTGAGGGAAGGGAGCCCTGGGTGGCCGGTTTGCCCTTAGGCTGGGGGACCTTGGGCAGTTAGCCTGGACTTCGAAGGTCTGCCACCTGGTGGGCTGAGAATCACAATAACAGGGACCCTTCACATCACTTGGGCCCTCCTGTTCCGGTACATGGCATTCCATCTTATGACTAAGGGGATAACGCCCAGATAACAAACTGCGGCTCAGAGAGGTGAAGGGGCTGCTCAAGGCCACACAGCTGCTGGTGAGTGGCAAAGCACTAGCCTAGCCTGATGCCAACCCCTGGGTCCCGCGATTTGACCAGCGGGAGAGGCAGCATGGCGAGCGGTAAGGAGCATGTCCTGGGAGACTGGCTGGGTCTGAGTCCTGTTCTATCTCCACCCAGTGGCAGATGGCCACTCCTATCCACTCCCTTCTCTTCCTTCCACCCCTTGGGATCTCAGTGACCTTCTCTGTTTTGGAAGAGTTGGTGACAGGCTCAGGATCAGCGTGAGTGGAGCCTTCGCTATTCAACCAAGACACGTGATTTTCCTGGAGCACAGCCTAGTCTCTTTAGGCACAATTTTCAGTCCTGCCAAGAGACTTCTGCACGCCCTAACTAGCCATGGACACCCCAGCCTGCAAATGCACCCCGAGCCTGGGGGGAAAAGCTGGGATGCAAGGCGCCTGGGCAGCTGTGCTAACCCAGGATGCGTAAGGCCACCGTCATCCCACTTACCTACCAGGCTCAGTGCTGTACTTGCAGCCTCACTTAATCCTCATGCCAGCCCAATGAGACAATATTACGATCTCCATTTTACAGAGGGGGAAACTGAGGCTCAGAGAGGACCTCAGCAGCTCTGGAGAGGGGGTCTTGGCTTTCCCCCCAACTCTGCCACCGACTGGCTGGGTGCATGAGGAGTGGGTAGGCTGGGGTCTCAGCTTCTGCTTGGGATCTGGAGAATGTAAAGGGCATGAAGCCTTCAGCAAAAGTTTCCTGGAAGACAGGGAGGAAGGAAACACTGGCTTTTCGGGAGCTCACAAACCCAGGGGTTCAGGCAGGACCTCAGTGGAGGACAAGTTGCAGCAATTCTTGTGAGTGACCACATGCAGAGGCCAGCAAGAGTGACAGGGGGCTGTGCTGACCAGCCAAGGCTTACAGGAGGAGGGGAGACTGGAGCCAGTCATCGAAGAGTGAGAAGAGTGTTCTCTCCAGAGGGTCCCGGGCTGGTGGGGGAAACAGAAGGAGAATGGGGACTCCTCTCTGGGGCTTACCCTTGGTCTTCAGGAGAGAGGTAAGGTATGGGAAGATGCTGGGTGCCCAGGGAAGGGGGTGCCTCTGGTAGCACACCTTTTATGATGCCGGGACCCATCCCAGTGGAAAAAATGAGGTTTTGCATTTATCAGAAAACTGCATGCCTCTGCGTGTGTCCCTGTGTGAATGTCGACGTGTGAAGGGATGTTTGAAGTCTTATGTCAAAGTCCTTTTACATCTGTGATCTCTTTTTACTTCCCCAACTATCTTGAGAGGTTGGCTGGACAGAAATATCATCCTCAAGGACAGATTCAGAACCCCAGTGGGATGAACTGTCTTGCTCAGGGTCCTGGAGCTTGAGAGTTGAAAAGCCAAGTACAATCTATGCTCTTGTCCCTGAACCTTCTTCCTGGACCCCCATCCTACCTCACAGGACACTGTATGGCACAGGTCACCATGTCATCTGCCTCCTCCCACCCCCAGGGCATTCTCCCCTAGAGGAGAGAAGGCACTCTGATGAACCCTGCATTTTCACAAAGAAAACCCCACCGGGTTTGGTGGGTCTGGGGATGGGAATGAAGGACTGAAACCAGAAAGACAAAGATTCCAGTGGCTGCAGAGGTCAGAGCCCAAGGCCAGGGTCAAGGGTCTATCTTCTCTCAAACTGCTTAAAGCAACCACCACCAAGGAGGAACTTACTACCACAGAGAAGGGACCCGCGAAGAGTGAAGGACCGTGTGCTGGTCCTCAGGGCAGCCTCCGGGAGGTGGGCTCGGGTGAGGGCCCACTAGTTTGCCCTTTATTTTCCCCCAGAATCTCCAGCGGGATGGCATTGGGACTGAAGGTCTGGGTAGTCGACCTCTGTCCCCTGCCAGTAACAGTGGGTACCTGCAAAGCTCTCACTTTGTGCCAGGCAGCTCTGAATGCTTTGCACATATATGCTCAATTAATCTTCACAACACCTCGGGAAGAAGGTACAATTGTTACTTCCATTCTACAGATGGGGAAAGGGAGGCACAGAGAGGTTCAGTGACTTGCCCAACAACACTCAGTTTCTAAGTGGCAGAGCTGGCATTGGAACCCAGGAAATCTGCCTCTAGAAGCTATTCTGCCTCTGTTATTAATAATAACCAAAGCTTCCATTTGACTGGTACCCCCTATGTGCCTGGGGCTGAATTCCCCACAGCAACGCAGCGGGCAACCTGCGGTGAGGTGACTTGACATTCTCCTAGATGCTGCGTCTAAAACCAAAGCTTCCACGCTGCTCGGCCTCTTTAACTCGCTGCGTGACCGTGGGAAAGCCCGTTCCTTTTCAGAGCCTCAGTTTGCCTGGCGCTTAGTTAGCCCTTCTGCTCCTGGTCTCTCTGCTCCAGCAAGTGACCCGAGCGAGTGGATGGGGCTGCGGTGCAGGGGGAGTGAGGGTCTCGGGCAACCCCAGAGCCTTTCCCTTCCCTCGTCGACCTACCCCCACCCCCGCCCCCGCCCCCCAGGAGAAGTCGCCATTCTGTTTCTTTCTCGATTGGCAAGCTGGGGTGGAGGGCTGGACGTGGAGGTGCTGGGTGCGGAAGGCGACGCTGCGTCACCGAGAGGTCAGCAAGGCCAGGGAGACAAGGCCCGGCTCTGATCTGGGGAAGGGCCGAAGGGCCTAGAAGGCACGTGCTCGGGAGCGGACTGTCCTCTGGGGAAAGAGAAGCGCCCCGGACTTGAGGAGGGGGTGGGGAGGGAGAGTCAGAGGACCAGGTTCTGGGCAGAAGGGATGGGGGTGGGGGGAGGTGGAGAGGACGCGGACAAAGGAGGCGGCCGGCAGCCCAGCTGTTTTGAAAAATGCTTCCTGTTTCTTTAAAGGCGCTCGCGGCTCGGGCGGCCGGGGCTGGGGAGGCTGCGGCGGGAGCTGCCTCCTCTCCGGGCGGCGGCGCTGACTGATCTCGCGAATTGGGCTTCTGTGTAAACTGAGGCTAAACAAACACAGATGGAGCGCAGCGGGCGTTCTCCAGAAATGCTGGCACGGCGGCAGCGACTTCAGATGACACTCTGAGCGCTCCGGGAACGGACAGCCCGGCGGCTTCGCGGAGCCGGCGGCGCAGCTGCCCCGGACGAGGGGGAGAAAGGGAGGGAGGAGGGAGGGAGCGAGCAGGGGGAGAGCTGGAGACTCCGAGGCGCTGAGCGCCGCGGCCGCCCGGGCAGAGCCGGCGCGCAGCGTGTAGAGCGAGCGCGGCGGGCGCGCTTCCCGGGCAGCCCCACGCCCCTGCCTTGCGCGCTGCCCGCGCCATGAAGCACATCCCGGTTCTCGAGGACGGGCCGTGGAAGACCGTGTGTGTGAAGGAGCTGAACGGCCTCAAGAAGCTCAAGAGGAAAGGCAAGGAGCCGGCGCGGCGCGCGAACGGCTATAAAACTTTCCGATTGGACTTGGAAGCGCCCGAGCACGGCGCCGCCGCCACCGACGGGCTGCGGGACAGGACCCAGCGGCTGCAGCCGGTCCCGGCCCCGGTGCCAGCCCGGGTGGCGCCGGCCGTTCCCTCAGGTGGGGGCGCGGACACGGCCGGGGAGCGCGGGGGCGCCCGGGCTCCGGAGGTCTTGGACGCGCGGAAACGCGGCTTCGCCCTGGGCGCAGTGGGGCCGGGACTCCCCACGCCGCCGCCACCGCCGCCGCCTCCAGCGCCCCAGGGCCAGGTACCTGGGGGTCCCGAGGCACAGCCTTTCCGGGAGCCCGGCCTACGTCCCCGCATCTTGCTGTGCGCACCGCCAGCACGCCCCACGCCGTCGGCGGCCCCTGCTCCCCCGGAGCCCTCGGTGCGCCCGGCCCCCCCCACGCGCCCTGGGGAAAGTTCTTACTCGTCAATTTCACACGTAATTTACAATAACCACCCGGATTCCTCCGCGTCGCCTAGGAAACGGCCAGGCGAAGCTACCGCCGCCTCCTCCGAGATCAAAGCCCTGCAGCAGACCCGGAGGCTCCTGGCGAACGCCAGGGAGCGGACGAGGGTGCACACCATCAGCGCAGCCTTCGAGGCGCTCAGGAAGCAGGTACCGGCTCCCAGCCACACACCCTCACTGCGCCCGGGTATGACTGCGGGAGTGGGTGGGTAAGTGGCTGGGGGACTTTAGGGAGGATGGGGGCGTGGGTAAGCTGCAAGTTGTCCCCGCCCGGTCGGCCCCAGGGCCCAGACAGGTTTGGGTCCTCCTGGGGCAGTGACCTTTGCCACAGCGTTGGTACGGCTCTTAGTCTGCAAAGTCGGGGTGAAGGTTCGAGATCTCTGGCTCGGGCACGCCCTGGTTACAGTCACCCGCATCCCCCCTAGGGTGCCCCTGTCTGCGCGTCTGACTTCACCCCTCATAGTTCACTTTTATGGCAGCGAATATTTGTCTCCCGGGGTCCCTTGGGCGCGGTGGGGAGTGGAGAGGGGCAATGTGGGAATCTGTCTCCGGCGGGGAAAGGGGGAAGACCCTTACCCTTCCGGCAATTTGGCGTGGTCTTGGAGGCCCGGAATGCTGCGGAGGGGTGGTCCTGGTTTTGCCAGAACGTAAGGGTCCCGCATTCCGCGGGAACCTGTCAGCACCTCCTCAGCCCCCACCTCCCAGCAGGGATGCCCCTGAACTCAGGTTGCTTCTGCGCTCTGCACCCCTCGCTCCTGGTGTCCCTTAAGGACCCGGGGTACAAGCCTGAGCCCCCTCTGCAGGGGCGGCCTCAGGAATTGGCTGGAGAGGGCCTTTCCAGGAGATACCCTCCACTGCTGCAGTTAGCTGCCCGCCGCATGCTGAAGCAGGCAGGTCTGCTGAGGGGACTGACTGATTGGTTCGGGGAATCTTCAGAAACTAGTTCTGGGGTGGGTTAGGGGCTTCTTAGTTTGGGGCAGGTGGGGGCTGTCCTCACCAGACACTGTCTTCTGGGGCCGATGGGAAAGAATATTTGTCCAAGAGTTACCCATAGTGGGGAGTGGCAGTTTTACAATTCCACTTAGACAAGATTGAGACTGCCCCAGGATCTAGGCTGTGCATTTTCACAGAGCGGAGATCTAAGAAGGGTGTGGTAAGTGCCCCCTGCCCCCAGCCCACACAGGGCACGGGGAAGGGTTGGGGGGTGGATGTGACTGGTTTGAATGGTCAGGATTTTTGCTTGCTCTGCAGCTGACTTCCTGTGTGACTTCAGGAAAGTTACTTACCCTCTCTGGGCTTTAGCCAACAACAAAGGATTTCAGAAAACATGATCTTCTTTTTGGATCACACTCTCTCCTCTTCCTCCTGTGGGTGGGGCAGGGAAGGTGCCTGTGTCCATCCATGGGAAGGGAATTAAACTCCTGGGGAAAAGAGTTTCTATGACTTTGGAGCCAAAGTGTCACATTTGGGCTTGAGTAAGATGATTGGTCAGTGAGGTGGAGTGGAGTGGAGGAGTCAGATAACTGTCATAGACAGTTGGGACCTTGGGCAGTGGGCCCAGTGGAGAATTCAGTTTCACCCTCAGGCAGTGGCTCTGTGTCAGAGGGTGGCAGCCTGGAGGGCATCCTGCTACCTACCGCCCAGGATGGAAGGATGAGATGGCAGAGAGATGACTGTCCACCTGCTCACCTTGCAGCTAGGGCAACCCCTCTCAGATTGGGGAGGCCACGTGCCCAGAGCATCACAGCTGGTGAGAGGAAGGTCAGGGCTGGCACCTAGGTCCTTTAACTGACAGTTCAGCGTCCTTTTTACTCCTCCAGCTGCCTCTTTCAGTTCCGAGAAAGTATTCACGGTCTCTGTGTGTCCAACTACATCTCATTTGTCCAGTGGCTTTAACTTCTTTCAGTGATGAATTCCATCTCATTTGATCTTAACATCCTGTCGGTTGAATTAGCTTTCCATTTAATGGAATGGAAAACTGGGGCCTGGAGAAAGAAGGAAGGAAACGCTTCCGAGATCACCTAGTGGGTTAGGGAAGGTGACAGAAGTTTCTGGAATGCCCGCCTGGCCAAATGCTTCTCACAATGTCAGCTGTACCCGCGCTGTGGGCCCGGCACTCGCAGTGTTGTTAAGTCAGAAGGTGGGTGTACACATGGCCGACTCTCTGAGATGAGATTGTTAATCGTGGTTTCCTTTCACTTCTGCCCTTCTTGTGCGGAAGTTCTATATAAGAGGGACAAATTCAGGGAGAAAGTGCACGCACACACACACACACAGGTACAAACAGCTGTACCTATACACACGATCAGTACTAGTGCCCAAGAGCACACACAAATGTGTGATCAGAAGCGCCTGCTCTGGTTTGTTCCCACCCCCCCTTGCCCAGTCCATCTGTCCCTTCCCCAAAAAGGCTGCTGGTGGGCACCAGTCTATTGTCTGCGAGGGAAAGAAATATCGCTAGGGCACACTCACCATGTCCACATCACAGCCTCCATCCGATGGGGAAAGTCCTGTGTCTCAGAGGCACTCCTTCCTCCTCTGGACCTCAGTATCCCACCTGTAGAAAGTGCGCACGTGAATACACACTCACACTCGTGTGCGTATGTGTGTGTGTGCCCTTATCCAGGCAGGCTGTGACTCTGGATCTAGGCTTAGGCTTGACTGTCTGAAATGGACCCTGGGAAAGGAGGGTGAGGAAGAAGAATGGTTTTTCCTGAAATGAGGCCATGGCTGTTGCAGCACCAAGGTCAGTTCTGGGACTGTGGCTCTGGTCTGGGGCTTCATTTCTCTGAGCAGCTTCCTGGTACGGTGAAAAGAGCACTGGGCGGGGAGTCCGGAGGCTGGAGTTTGAGTTATACCTCTGCTGTATGCGTTCTGTGTGACTGTGGATAAGTCACTTTCCCTCTCTGAGCCTCAGTTGCTAAAGTTGGAAAATGGTGATAATGCTTACCTCATACACCGCTTCTCTGCAGAGAGCGAATGAAGAAGGGAATGGGGGCCGTAGGAGGAATGAACATTTCTCGAACGTCTGCAACGTCCTCAGGGCTGGGCAAAGGCCTTGACAGATGTAGAAATAAGAATTCTGTAATCATTTTAATAACAATCATAGAAACTGCCATTTATCAGATGCTTCCTTTGTACTGGGTCGTGTGCTAAGCGTGTTACGCGTATTAGTTCATTTAATGAGGTAGGTATTGTTTCCACGCCCCCATCCCCCGCCCTCATTCCCACCCCTGTTTCACGGATGGTGAGGCCGAGGTTCAGGGAACTTCTGTAAGTTGGTGGAGATCTCGCAGCCTTTGGCCACCGCATGAGGCCTCCTGGGTTTTGCACTGCACGCCTCCCCGGCCTGCCATTCACTAGGCTTCGGGGGGTGCCGGCGCCCTCCCGGGCGTGGTGCAGTCACAGCCTGCGTGGCTGTGTGCCACTGTCATTGCAGAGCCTGGATTCGAATCGGAGTCAGCGAGTCGCTCCGGGGCCCAGGCTCCTGACGGCCCCGCTCTTCAGCCTGGTGACCACCCCGGAGCTGTCCACCCCCAGCAGGGGGAAGCCAGACAGTCTTCTGTGTTGTCCAACCCATCATACTCTCAACCAGGAAGGGAATGGGGTGGGGGGCCGCTTGGCCATGAGAAGTGCAGGTGGGGGAGAGGGAGGCCCCCGGCAGCGGGGCCAGGGGGTGCGTATGCGGGGCAGATGGTCAGGCCGCAGCATATGCCACCAGCCCAGCTGCTCGGGGCCCTCCCTGCCGCCTCACGTGAAGGCCATGTGTGCATAGCTGGGCCTGGCCCGTGTACAGGGCCACTCTGGGCCGGGTGGGAGAGGGTCCAAGGGAAAGCCTGGCCTTGCTGGACGGGTGAGGGGAGGGGCCAGAGCTGTGGGCCTCGGCCTCCCCCGCAGAACCTTCTGGTTCACAGGCTGTGCTCACCCTCGGGGCATCTGGTGTGTGTGCAGATCTGTGCAGATTTCCTCTCTCCCCGAGAAGCATAAAGCCCCTCAGCATTGATGGAGGAATGGCAGCCTAGCCAGGCAGAGGCCTGGGGCAGCAAGGAGGAGCCCTCAGGACTTGCTGAAGTGCCAAACCAGTGGCCCCCTCCTCTGCTGCCCCTGGAGTGTCCCAGGGAATCCTCAGCAAGTGAACTCAGGATGGCCCAGGAGGGGGCATGAGGATGGCACCCCCCAGCCCAGCACCTCCCTCGGTCTCAGACACCATAGGATGCCAGGGGCCCATGGCCCCACTGCAACCTGTACCCCCTTCCTCAGGGAATGGGGGACGGACCTGCTTGCATCCAGATGGGAGAGGGGTGATAAAAGCCTCTCTCCTGCCCCCTCGCATCCACAGTCACCACGACAGTAGCTTGTGGAGCCTCATTGCACGGGGTGAAGTGCCTCACCTGGCCCTGTTGTCGTACCGCCTTCCCATTTCACAGATGGGGATGCTTACAGAGGTGGAGTGAGTGACCAGGATTTGTCCTGTCTGGCCCTGGGCCATGGCTCTTAACTACTCAGACCCAGGTTCTCAGGGTCCAGCCTCGTTGCTGTGTAGCAGGTTGGGATTTTGCTTAAATAGAACTTGACAAGGACCTTAAACAGCCTGTGTAGAGCGGCTTCATCCCAGGGAGCCAGCACTCCCTGACATGAGCCGATTAGAGAAAAATTTCAGATGGGATCAAGTGCTCGGCTGTGTGCCGGGGATGCAGTGATGTTGGAGCTGTGTGGGTCCAGGAGTCTCGGTGGGCGTCTTGGGCTGGGTCTGAAGGGTGGGGTAGGAGTTGGCACAGAGGCAAGAGGCTGGAGGGCTTCCAGGCCTCCCCTGCATTGGCTGGTTGGTTCCTGGCTTTGCTTCTCTGTAGCGCCTCCCTACATCTGCCCATGTTGATTCCATTCTGAGGTAGCAGGTATTCTGATGCCCATTTTATTGGTGAGGAAACTGAGGTCCCCTATGGTTGCGGACCTAAGATCACGTGGATGGCCCAGAGTAGAGCTAGGTCCTCAGAATCCCATGCCAGTGCCCTTCCTGCTTTTTCCCACTTGCTGGCGCCAGGAGAGGGTCCACCTTGGGGTAGGTGGGATGGAATCTTTTAGGGGCACGTGGGACCTGGTGAAAAATCCCCATACTGCCCCTGCTCTTCTGAAGCGTAACGATTCTTGTGGGATGAGCGTGAGGCAGGTCCTTTTACTTTACAGGAAGATAAGCTGCCTGTCAGTAGCTGGAGCCGAGCGGCCCTGCTGCCTCCTTTGGCTTCTGTCCTCTGCCCAGGCTGAGCAGATGACTGCTGTGTGGTCTCTGGCAGGTGGTGGGATGGCTGGGCTCTGGGCCACGCTGTGGATGCTCAGAGAGGTAATGCACCAAGGCTGGGGTCCCATGGAGTCCAGAACTCTCCATCCCCTGCTCAGAAGGGTGGGCTGCCCACCTCCCCATCATAGGCTATAGATGCTCATCCAAACCCCCAAGCCATTGCTTCTGGCTGATTGGAAAGAGCCCAGCTAAGTAAGGTGTGTGTTCAAAACCCAGCTCATCTTCCATCAGCTGAGAGATACAGGAAGTTCTTACACTCCCTGGGCATCAAATGCTTCTCTGTAAAGTGGAAGTCGTCATTTCTACCTCATGGCGCTGTTGAAAGATGAATTATATTCACAACACCCAGCCCTCTGCCTGGCCTTAGTAGATCACAAGAAACAGCAAGGGGATGACCTAGTTCCAACAGTCATCCAGGGTACCCAGGCATTATTCCCACTCTCCAGATAAGAAAACTGAGGCTCAGAGAGGTGAAGCTACCTGTCCAAAGTCACCCCGATGTTTGGGACTCAGACCAGCTCTTTCTGCCTTACCTTAACCTCCTAGAATCAGATCCTCATAGGCCAGGGTGCCTCTGAGCTGGGCTTTTGGGGGCACAGCTCCTGCATCCTGGGCCGTGGGCACCAGCGTCACCACCGCTGGTGGTGGGAGTTTGGAGAGCCCAGTGGCCAAGCCCCTGGTGGGAGCTTGGGGAGCCCGCCTTCCTTGGGCGATAAACACACGAGCTTCTGGCTCCAGCCGTGTCTTAGCTGAGTGACCTGGGGCCCAATATGTCACCTCTCTGCTTCCTCATGTGCAGATGGGGTAACAATCTTTATTTGGGGGAAAGTTTCAATGGGCTGAAACTACCTGTAAATAGTGACCACGGTGCCAGGTGAACAACCAGAGCTCAATAGATGGGTTGGTTTTTTTTTTTTAAACCCCACAGTTGCTTCTTAATTTATTTAATTAATTTATTTTTGGCTGCATTGGGTCTTTGTTGCAGCGTGACGTAGGGCTTTCTCTAGTTGCGGCGAGCGGGGGCCATTCTTCGCTGCGGTGCACGGGCCTCTCATTGCGGCGGCTTCTCCCGCTGTGGAGCATGGACTCCAGGCGTGCAGGCTTCAGTAGCTGTGGCTCATGGGCTTAGTTGCTCCGTGGCAAGTGGGATCTTCCCGGACCAGGGCTTGAACCTGTATCCCCTGCATTGGCAGGCAGATTCTTAACCACTGCGCCACAAGGGCAGCCCCCTCAATAGACGGCTTTCTTGTTAGACCTGGACTTTGACACAAGCAGTGGGACAGAGTGACAAATCTGGGGCAAAACTGGATCAGAACTTGGCAGGGGAGCTCCTAGGTCGGCCTTGGCCTCACCTGTTGCCCGGTGGTCCCGCAATGACCCTGGATCCCCATGTGCAGATTCCTTCCAAGATCCCTGCTCCCTGCTGGCAGGGAAGCCCAGCTGCTCAGGTCCCAGGGCTCAAAGAGCCGGGTAACTCCCAGCATGGCCTCTGGGTAACAACACACTAGGGCCTGTGTCACAGAGCTGTGCCCGGTGTCCAGAGCCTCCACCAGGCAGGCACTCCCTCCCTGGGTGCAGGGGAGGCAGAGGTGCTAGGCTGGTCCCTGAGACCCATGCCCCTGCCCCAGGGAACCTTTCTGTGCCACAGACCTTGTTCATTTGTTCAGGCTGATAAAGCAGGATTCTCTGGACTCTGGATGAGAACAGGCAACGTGCATTGTTCTGCAGGCTTTTCTCAGATGGGTTTGGAGCTGTGGCCAGGACTGGGAGGGGGAAGGGGAATGCACAGGAGTTGGTGGTCCCTGTGTCACCTCCCTGCCCCTCCCTGCGTTTCCTGGCCTGGTGAAGGGCAACTCCTTGGCTGCTAGAGGATTTTTTTTTTTTTAACATCTTTATTGGAGTATAATTGCTTTACAATGGTGTGTTAGTTTCTGCTTTATAACAAAGTGAATCAGTTATACATATACATATGTTCCCATATCTCCTCCCTCTTGCGTCTCCCTCCCTCCCACCCTCCCTATCCCACCCCTCCAGGCGGTCACGGAGCACCGAGCCGATATCCCTGTGCTATGCGGCTGCTTCCCACTAGCTATCTACCTTACGTTTGTTAGTGTATATATGTCCATGCCTCTCTCTCGCTTTGTCCCAGCTTACCCTTCCCCCTCCCCATATCCTCAAGTCCATTCTCTAGTAGGTCTGTGTCTTTATTCCTGTCTTACCTCTAGGTTCTTCACGACATTTTTTTTTTCTTAAATTCCATATATATGTGTGCTAGAGGATTTTTGAAAGGTGACAGCAAACCTCACCTTGGGCCTGCGGTCTCAGGACCCCCGGGGGGGGGGGGATGAGCAGGCAGTATGTCCTGCCTCCAGATCTCCTGCTTCTCACCCTCTCCGGAGACCCTCTTTAGAGACCCTCTGCAACACCCACCGTAATAATGTCACTGCCTTGTATCAGGCCTTACTATGTGCAGTGCATATGCCATCTCCTTTAGTCCTTACCACGCTTTGTGGTCAGTCCTGTTAGCCATATGACAAGGACACCAAGGCTCAGAACGGTTATGTCTCTTGCCCAGGGTTTGTAGCTAGAGCCAGGAGTTAGCCCAGGTGACCAAAAGGTGTATGAGCTTCACCTCTGCACCAAATAACTAAATCTTTATCCTCAGAGAATTTTGGGAATTCCCTGGCGGTCCAGTGGTTAGGACTCCATGCTTCCACTGTAGGGGGCGCGGGTTCAATCTCAGGTCCGGGAACTAAGATCCTACAAGCTGAGCGGTGTGGCCAAAAAGAAAAAGAGGGAGAGAGAGAGAGAGAGAGAGAGAACGGTTTTTGAACCCAGTTCTAAACCTTCTGGAGTCACCTGATAGATATGGAGGGAGAGCGTTCATTTGTTCATTCATTCCCTCAGTCAACAAACCCTTTGGAGGCCGGTGATGGGCAGGACCAGGGCTAGGCTCTGCATACAGAGGCCTTCCCCTGACAGCTCACACAGAGACTGACCATTAAATGAGTCCCAGTGTTCAGGAGTTAAGGACAGATGGCGGGCTATTAGAGCACCATCGAGGGGAGGCAGCCCTAGTCCCCGGGGTAGGGTTGGGTGGGAGGTCAGGGAAAGCTGCTGGACGAAGTGAGCTTTAACGTGAGATCAAGATGTTGACGCGTTTAGGGTCCTCATCTGAAGCGGCTCTCTTGATTATGCTTTCTCGACCACAGCGCTGCTGGCGTTTTGGGCTGAGTCATTCTTTGTCGTGGAGGCATCGTAGGATCCTGGGCATTGTAGGATGTTTAGCAGCATCCCTGGCCTCTGCCCACTACAGGCCAGTAGCCCCTCCCCGCCTGCTCCCCGGTGGTGACGATCAAGAGTGTCTGCAGACATTGCCAGCCGCCCCGTAGGGACGACATTGTCCCTGGTTGAGAACCACTGGTTCGGAACAGTGCCCGGAGTGCTTGTTGAGTGGTCCCTGCAAGGCGCCCCACTCTCTGTGGGCTGAGGGTTAGTACCAGGTATCCGTGGCGGGGATGGATGCTGCGTGTGGATCCTGGAGAGCCATAGAGAGGAGGATGCCGCAGCCTTGGTTGCAGGGCACGTTTGGGCCATTTAGGTGAGCGACGCATCAGAGCAGCTGTATTGGTTAGTCCACCTGTCGGGTGGACTTTGTGGTGATGTCTCCGTGTTACGACACAGAACTCTGCTGCAGTCTTCGTAGCTTTTTGCTCAAGCAGCAGGAGCGTTGGTGGACAATGTTAGAGACTTCATCGCTTCACGCATACAAATCCCTGTGCCATTAGTGAGTGTATAGTCGGTGATGAACGTCAAGGCTGTCAAGTCTGGTTGGGTCTGTCCTGTTGCAATGCCCAGCAGCGCCCCAGGTCCAGAGGGCGGAAAGGAAAAGAGAAAAGCAAAAGAAAGCCAATCATGTGTGGGCCCCCCAGCTGAGCACTGACACTTTGCTTCTGGTCTGTTCCCAGAGTCCCGGGCACCTAACTCTGCTCTGATGTTATAACATCACTCTTGAGTGGAAGTTCTCTGATGGCAGACCCGAGTTATTATCTGTGGTCGGACCCCAAGTGCCCAGCAAGACAATTGCCACTGAATGAGTAAATAGACCCTCAGAGCCAAAAAACATCGGTTCTCTCTGAGAGATTCCTTCTCAGGGAGGGAGGGGGGTGGAGCTCTGTCCTGGGGGAACTCACTGTGTTTCGTGCGCACTGACGTTCGGGCAAGAGCTAAGTCTCGGTTTCTTCCCCTGTGACGTGGGAATGTGGATGCCTCCCAAGGTTGTGAGTGTGGAAACAGCGGGTGCTTAGAACAGGGAATAAAATCCGGGTTGAGGGACTAGACGGGCCACCTCTGCCGCCCTGCAGTCCCCTGTCCGGCGGTGCAGATGTCAGTGTGAGGGGCCCTACACCTGCCTGGCTGAGGTGCCCCCAGGCCGTTCTCAGCAGAGACCCTGGCAGCCCCTCCTGACGCCTTCTCACCCTCCAGGTGCCATGTTACTCATATGGGCAGAAGCTGTCCAAGCTGGCCATCCTGAGGATCGCCTGTAACTACATCCTGTCCCTGGCGCGGCTGGCCGACCTCGACTACAGCGCCGACCATAGCAACCTCAGCTTCTCCGAGTGTGTGCAGCGTTGCACCCGCACCCTGCAGGCCGAGGGCCGTGCCAAGAAACGCAAGGTACGTGCCAGCCACGCAGGCAGCAGCCTCCTGGGAAGACAGAGAGGTGGGGACAGGAGCTTGGGGAGCCCCTCACTCCCCCAGGCTTCCAGAGGGACCGGTGAGCTCGGCCTTTAGGAGCTTTGCTGGGGTTCGTGCCAGCTTCGGGGCTCCCCAGACCCCTGGGATTGTGTGTGACTCTACTCCCGGGAATGGGGCTGCTGGGTACCTGGGACAGTCACCCTGGGCCTGCGTTTGTTCATCACTTAAATGAGGAGGACAGCTTATCTCTGAAGCTCTTTCTGGCCTTACGTGCTCTTAGGATGAATCCCCCATGCGACCCCTGATGGATGTCATATCAGGGTGAGATCTCCTGAACTGGTAACAGCCCAGGAGAGCCCTTTGGTGTGTTTTGGTAATGTGACTTGGCCTGTGGGTTACCCGAGGCCACGCATTAAGGCACGTGATTTCATTCATTCATTCATTCATTCATTCTGAAGAGATTTACTGAGCCCCAGCCATGTGCCACGCTTGCCGGGCAGGGGTATAAAAATGATAAACATATGGTCGCAGCACCCCTGCAGCTCACGGGATGCTCAGAGACCCTCTTGCCTGTGGATAAGGGCAGAAGAGGGTAGTAAAGGAGGCCCCGGAGGCCTGTGCTGGGGCAGGGGAAGGCCCGGCAGAGAAGGGACAGGTTACCTCTCCTGCCCAAGGGAGTTTGAAAGGTCATCTTGGTGTAAGTGGTGTTTGAGTTGCACAACAAGGAGGTCGCCCGGCAGATGAAGCAGGAACAATATCTGAGGCAGAGGGAACAGCCTGTGCAAAGCCTGATGTGTTTGGAGAGAGATGGGCAGGGGGAAAGGTGTCGGGCACAGCTATGCTTCCCAGATGCCCTAGGCTTCCAGCATTTCCAGTTGGGGGTCATTGCCAGGCTGTGCAGAGCAAGGCTTATGGCAACCCTCTGGATCTCTGTGCCCACGAGGCTAGAGGGAGAGAGACAGAGGGTGGGACCCAGTCTGCATCCATGAAGAGGTTAGAGATGGTTAGAGATGCCTGACTCCTCTGGGCATCCAGGGATGGGGAGTGGGGGGGGGGTAGCCAAGTGGCTCTGGCACCCTCCATTCATTCCTTCCTACCACCTCCTCTTTCCTTCCTGGCCGGCCCCTCCCCGCATCCCTGACATTCCTCCCCCAGCCCCCCTTTCAAGGAGGCCCCTCTCTGGGTTCTCCAGGTTTCCCAGGGGCCCCTTCAAGAGGCTTCCAGCCAGGGAGGCCCTCTGTGGACTCTCCTGCCCACAGCAGGGAGGGCCCCGGCATGTCCCCATCGCCAGCCACTGCCGCTGCTGCGGTGATGGCACGTTGCGATCCTGGGAGTGATTTAATGTGGACCAATTAGATGAAATCTTCATCAAGTGGGTGAGAGAGGAAGCGCCACTGGCTGCTCGCAGGGCGGCTTTCCTCTGGAAAGTGACACGGGTAAATTAAGGGCGTGATTGATGGCTCCATGCAGCGCTCTGTGACAAAGGAGGGTTGTAAACTCTTGGTGAACTTCCCCTGGCATTCGGTGGTGGTCGGTCGGAGGTGTGGATGGGCAGGATGGGCAGGCGCCATTTCCCCCATCTCTGCCCCTCATCCCCCCCTCCCCAAGTCCTCCCGTCAGCCACCAAAGGCCAGAGTGCTGGGCCCCCCTCCTTCCCTGTTCTTTGATAGGAGCAAGTGCCCTGGGCTGGGGAGGAAACTAGATGCTTGGGAGGTGAGGGAAGAAGGGGGGTGGTGGGGTGACGATGCCGAGCTTTTGGCTTCCCCTGAAATCACGTCAAATCTAAGACACCTTAGAGACTATCTGGTCCAGCCTCCCCATTGTCCAGATTGGGAGACTGAGGTGTTAGATTGTGGGTAAGAGCATCAAACAGCCCTGAGTCCAAGGCCTGGCTCACCACCTACTAGCTGTATCATTTTGGACCCATTTCTTTACCTCTTCTTGCCTCAATTTTCTCCTCAATAAACGGGGATGGTGGAAACATCAGAGATTTCCAAGGCCCTTTCTAGTCTGACTCTACAAGCAGAGGTCCTGCCTCACCTCTGAGTGAGGGGCCCCTTGCATCCTGCAGCCCCTCCTGCCCAGCGGGCTGTCCTGAGGCTGCCATCTCCTGAGGACCATGCCTGGACAGCCACCATTGCCCAGAGGACTTAGAGGGAGGGATGGGACAGGGTCTTGGGGCTGCTGGGGCGTCTGAGGCCTCTTGGGCCCTGTAACCGCCCTGGTAGATTGGCAGGTCACAGCACCACCCCACTCCTGGTGTGTGTGCCTTCCTGCATCTGTCACCATGCAGGTAGGTGAGTTTCAGGGATGCCCTCAGGGATGGACTTCAGTGACCCGCCCAGTGGCCCTGAGTGCCTGGGATAGGCCATCCTTTTGTTAACCAGAACCAAGGGAGCTGGTGTCCCTGGAGACGCATCCCTTCATTTGTTCATACATTCATTCGTTCAGCGTTTATCGAGCAGGGGCAGTGAGCTCCGTGTTGGGGAATCCCATCCTCAGCACATGGGCCCTGTGATGGGAATTTGCGATGGGGTGGGCCTGACCCTCCCTAGTCCCTGTGGACAGGGCAGGTGGGTGTGAGGCTCAAATCACGCCCCTGTTGCCCCTCCCCCTGCAGCCATTCAGGGCAGCCTGAGGGTTTGGGGATGGGAGTGAGTCAGGCTTACATTCTAATGAAGGATAAAGAAAGGAAGAAACTAGAAAATGATGCTGATGTCAGTGACCAGCTGAAAGGAAGTCTTTCATAAATGGTCATCACTGATGCCACTGATGGCGGTCTGAGCTGTCCCACGGAGCGCGGCTCTCTCACAGTTCGTGTGCCCCAGAGGCTGGGCGACCCTGTTCCAGAACACCGCCTTGACAGACTGTACTCAGTGTTCCCTGATGAGCTGCCTTGTCCCTCCAGACCTGTGTCAAGAATGGGATTTAAAGCGATCTTTCCTTACCCTCTAGGCCCCAGGCACATCCTTTTGCCCGTCTCAGCCCTTCCTTGCTCGGGGTGGGGACCCGTATCCCTTGACGGGTGAGTCCTCTATATCTGGACCTCACAGGAGGTGACTTTGAGGGTCCAGGGTCCGTTTGGAAGCCCTGATCTTGCAGAGAGGCTCGTCGGAGGCTGCCAAGCGGAGAGACAGGTGGGAGGAGTGGAAGGGCTCTGCAGATCGCAGCTCGAGCTCCGGCTGCAGCCGGAGATAATGCACGGTAAGCACCTGGCTCTGGGCCATGTTTCCGCAGCTCCTGTTTTTAAAGCAGCAACTCCTGGGAGCTTCTGAGGAGGAGAGAAGGAAGAGAAGCAGAACTGTTCCACACCTGGGCAGGGTGGGCATTGCCGGGCCTGCGGGATAGGAGACTAGCAGTTTCCCACAGTCTAGGGCACTGCCTTCCAGTGAATAATAATAATAATAACAGCGGCAGCAGCTACTAACACTGATGGCATAGCTTAAGCCCTGGCGATAAATGGCCAGTAAGTTCCTGCCCCCGGGTTTCTCACAGGCCCCAGGTTGGCGGGGGTGGGGCTGGGGGGAGAGATAAGTCCATTATGGTGCGCTGAGCTAAGGGCCCTACCAGACACCTGGGTACCGATTGGTGACCCCGGGGCTGTGACTGTAGCCGTGTGTGCCAGCTGGGCGGGGAAGGCTGGCTCTGCAAGGCCAGAGGCTGCTTCTCACCCTGTGGGTGGTCCAGTGCCAGAGGAGCCAGTGAGGCTGGCATAGCTCGACCGCATCTTCTCTCTTCCTGCTGCTTTCTGGGTAGGGGAGGCTTTTCGTGGTGATGGCAGGTCCGAGGGTAGCCGGACCCCTGTTGGGAAGAACATCTTGGGTGCAGACTTCTGTACTTTTGGTGCTGGGGGCCAGCTGAGGTAGCACATTGGTTTTGGGTTGGGGGGTCAGTGGGAGCCGAGAGGGTTCCGTCTGGGTGGTTGAAACCAGGCCTCGGACAGGACCTGGTGGCACCTGCTCTTTCTGTGGTCTGTTCTGGAGCCCCAGAGTATGTGGGGCAGAGTCTCCAACACCTGCTCTGGCTGGATCCAGCCCCTCGTGTGCAGGGTCTCCTGCATCCCCAGAGTCCCCATTGAGGGACACTGTCCTGTCTCTGTCCCCACCTGCCACGTACACAGTCACCCCCACTGGGGCTTTGGTTTCCACTTCTGTAAGGTGAGTTGACCCCAGAAGTGATTTCTAAGGCCCCTTCTGGTCAGACTTTCCGAACTGAGGTCACCTCAGCTCCTTTTTCTGTCTAAATGACAACAGGCGTTTACTCTCCCTTCCCCTCTGCCCATCACGGGCATTTCACACAGATCTGAAAGTTGCTCACGGAGACTGTTGGGACCCCAGTGCAGTGCACCCAGAGAATACTGATACTACCTGACGTTCTTAGAGCCTGGATCCCACGCCAGGCGTGGTGCCGGGTGCTTAGTACTTCTGACATATCACCCCGTTGACTCCTCCCGCCACCCCTTCAAGGTGGATCCTGACGTTGTCCCAGGAGCAATGAATCTGAGGCTCAGAGGCCCGAGGAACTGGTCGGTAGGAGAGGTGCCCGGGGCTCCTATCACTTCCCTGTCCCGCCCCCCACATGGAAATGGGGTGGTGAGAGGAGGTCCTGTTTCCACATCCTCCAAGCCATGTTACTGAGTTAAATACCATGTGCTTTCAAAGCCCATGGAGACCGTCTATGCTGGGAAAGAAGGGGGGTGGGTGGGAAACCACCATCAAATTCCCTTCTCGTCATAAAAATGGATGCAATTTATTTTTTCTGGCATTCCAATTACATAGACGTTTGTCGCCAGCTGTTTGTTCTAACACGGAGTGTTCTCTCAGCTGCCGTTTCTCCTCTCTCAGTTGACACCGTTAGTCCACACGGCTGGCAGGGACTGGGATGGAGGGGTCGTGGGCTGGGGAGCCCCCCAGGTTAGCTTGGAGCTGGCTTCCTTGGAACGCAGAACTTGGCCCTCTGCTGTTCGCCGGGTGGTCCTGAGGTGGGGGAGAGACTGGGGCACTGCTTTCCCTGCTCCTTTCACACTGTCTTCACCTCTTCCTCCTCTCCCCCGCTGACACGCACTCACAGACCCCACCCTTCTCCCCACCATGCTGTGTATGAATGAAAACTTGGGGTCTCGGACAGTGAGAAAGAACCACCCTCCTGCTCAGAAAGTCAGAGACGTGAAAAGTCCCCTCTGATGCTCTAACCTCCAGGGCACCTCTTCGAGCCAGTGTGCCCCTCTGGAAACCCCTTCAGAGGCTCAGTGGTCCGGGATGCTATAGGTGGGTGTTGAGTTGACAGAACCCTACAGTTCCTTTCGGTTCTCTCTGGTGCTGTCATTTAACTTTAAGGCGCATACAACAGGGAGACCCTTGGCAAGACCATGAAGTAGGGGAAGTGTGGGCTTTGGCGCTGGAGACCTGGGTTTGAATCACGGCACTGGTACTTCCTACCCATGTGACCCTGGGTGTGTTATCTAACTTCTCTGATCCCCCGTTCTCGTGTGAGCTTATAAACCTTCCTCGTCACCTTGCTGGAAGGATTAAAGGAGATCCAGTATGAGAAAGGGCTGGCCTTTTCTCAGTGCCAGAAGGGAAATATCAGGAATTTACAGCCACAAGGTAACGACTTCATATGGAATCCCAGGAAGGATCATCTCAGGAAAGGGCAGTGCCTGGAATGGATGAATGACCAGACAAAGGGCAGATAAGGGCAAATAATTCTGAACGGGGGACTCCTGTTTGTCCAGCATTCGGGGCAAACCCCCTGGCCCTGCATCCTTAAAGGGGGGCGAGCACCTAGCCAGCCCAGAAATCCCTGGGCTTTCAAAGTTCACGGATTCATACCAAAGAACATGCATAACGTGTGGTTGTACGTGGTAATAATGCTAATAAACAGACTCTCACCAACAATCGCGCTGACCGAGTGGGGAGTGCCCATTGCGTGCCGAGCACCTCCCATACTTTATCTCTACCCTTTATGCTGACCCCACAAGTTAGCACCACGTCCCCATTGCACGGAGGGGAAACTGAGGCCAAGAGAAGGGCAGTAGCTCGCCCAAGGCCGTGGAGCGAGGAAGTGGTGGAGCTGCTTTGAGCACGTGTCTCTTGGGTTCCAAACTCCGAGCTCTTCAGCTGCGCCCGGGCCCTGAAGCTCACATACCGCCCAGCAGGGTGGCCTGAGCCCCGAGAGCCCCAACAAATGCGGGTGCAGGGCCTTGTCAGGAGCAGCAGCTCTTATGTAAGCAGCCGGGCTGCGGCGCTTGCAGGCTCCATTGAGCCGCGGGGAGCCCACAGACCGCTGGGGGTGGCAAGGGGTGGGCCGGGCCGGTGGGGATGGGGGTGTCAGCAGCCCCCCGCCCCCAGTGCCGCCGCCAGCGAGGCCTGACACGGGGTTAAGTCGCCCTGGCGGCCTCTGGCTGCAGCTGGGAGCGCGCCTGGTTCCCATTCGGGCGCTGTGGTTTTGATTAGCTGTTCCACAAGGCGGGCCTGGTGGCGAGGCCCTGGGAGCTCCGCTGGAACAGAGGGTCCCCCGCCCGGCCGCCGCGGCCCCCCCTCCTGGCAGCCCCAGACTCCAGATGTTCCGAGCGCTCGCTGGGAAGGCCTGCTGGCGCCACGGAGGGCAGAGGGCAGGGAAAGCACGCGAGCTGGAAGCCCAAGCGCTCAGTCACCGCAGGCCCTGGCAGCCCGCCCAGCGCTCTGCTGGCACATTCCCCAGCTCTCCCCTGGCCATCTGTTCCCAAAAAACCCTTTCAGAGCCTCATCATCACTCAGGATACAACAGCACAAGCAGCTGGTTTGGAGGCAGCAGGGAAAACCGTGCAAAAGGTCCTTTGTGAGAGAGGAAACTCGCTTATGAATAACAGGGCTGGACGCTGTAAAAGTTGGCGGCTGGAATCCGTGTTTCTCAGGCGCCGCTGTTTTCTCCTGACTCTTTATCTCCGCTCTTTATTTGGTTTCCCCTTGTTTTCTTTTAATGGTGTTTCTTCCCCTTCTTGCACCAGTTGTGACTTTTCTTCCTCCTCTAAGGTGCCTGAAGGCCACCTAATTAGGTATCCTGGACGCTGCCGAACTGTTTTTCCTTCTCAAAGCTCTTAAAATGGGAGACTGTTGTCATAAAACCCGGGCTGGAGGAGACGGGGCAGAAAGAAGGTGCCCGGGAGGGCACAGTGTGGGCAGGGCAACAGAGTGTCGTCAACCTGAGGGAGGGTCGGGGGCAGAGAGAGCGCGGAGACTGCCATCAGCTCATCGGAAGGCAACACGGAGACGCTCTGGGAGAGCAGTGGCATTAATGAAACGCTCAGTGCTTGGCGCCTCAGCTGATTGCAGTATGACAGGAAGCCTTTTTTAAGAACCGCCGCCACCGCCAGAAACTTCTGGGAGATGTCTGCCTGGAATCTGGGCACCTCCTGGGAGCAGTCACCGGGTGGCCTGAGGGGGGCCCTTGGGCTGTGCTGGGGCAGGGCTGGCAGCTGGGAGGCCAGCATTGGCGGCGGTGGGGAGGGGAGGGCAAGGCCTGGCCACCTTCCTCACAGCCCCTGGACCCCTGAGGGGGAGCTGAGAGTCAGGCCCAGGGCTGTCAGGTGGAGGTGGGGAGAGGGACACCTCCCAGGTGTCACATGGGCGTGACCTCATGGGGGGGGGTCACGGGGCAGGGGCAGGGGACTGGGGGCTTCCCCTTTCCTTTCTCAGTTCCGGCACCCCTTTTTCACTGCCTGCCCCAGCGCTGTCCCGTGAGACCCAGAAGCCCGGCTGCCCCTCACCCCGGCAGTGGAAAAAGCCTGTCGTGCACATCGCCACGGGTGGCCGGTCCTCACAAGCTGAGGCTCGGGCTTCGGAGGGCGTTTCATCTTAGGCGCCGTACTTCACTCCTTTCTCCTCTCTTCCCAGTTTCGGTTGGAGAGGTGGCAGCTCTGACAGGACAAAATATACATAAGTTTATCACAATTTCAGGGCCATTAATCTCCCCGTCTGCAGGGCTGGGCATGGGCCGAGATCCCCCCTCCCTGCTAAGGCCTTGGTGGGCAGCTACCTGGTCTGGACTCTCAGGCTGCTCTCGTCTCTGCCCAGGGGCCTGTGTAGCTGGGTGGCCTTGCTCAAGTGTCGTATCCGGGAGATGCCAGCCTGACTGCCCACCTATCCAGGGGTCAGTGGCACAAAGGATGTGAAACTGTTTTGTGAACTCTGTCCTCCCTCCCGTGTCTGATGCCTGAGAAGCTGGTCCCCGTGGAGCCGAAGGTGAGGAGGGCCTGGGGAAGGAGGCGTGGGGTCCGACCAGTGACCAGAACTTGCTTTCCAGACCTGGGGCTTCCAGAGGAGCAGTGGAAGGAGAATGGAGGGCAGGGCTGCCCTCCCACTGCCCAGCCTTGAGCCCCTACCCCTGGCACAGTGGATTGCCTGGCACAGGGGGTGCCAGCAGGCCCTGGTCGTCCTTTTTCTACTTGCCCCTGCAGACCGGAGGCTGGTTCTAGGGGAAGGTATAAATCCCTGCCTTCCTGACCTCCTAGTATAAACGTTTCTAGAGGGCGAAGCAGGGAGCCTTTCCTGCCTTCACGGTGCTTAGTTCTCTGCCCAGACTTCACGGCCACCTGGGGCCTGGCCCTGCCGCCCAGCTGCTCCCTGGCTCAGTTCATACCCACCTGAGCCCCTCCCAGCAGCTCTGCTGAAAGCCAGGTCTGACTGCCTCACTCCCCCTGCTCAGGACCCCTCAGGGGCTCTCCACACGCTGAGGATAGAGGCCAGACTCCCTTACAGGGCAGCTGCCCCTCCCCCTAAGTGACCTGGCTCCAGCCGGTCACTCCCGGTGTCCCAATTTACACTCCATCAACGCGGAACTCCTCGCCCAGAGGGGCTATTTTTGGCCTCTGTGCTCACGCCGTCTCTTCTGCCTGGAATGCTCTTCTACCCTGTCTGTCTGGCTAAGTCCTGCTCCTCCTGGAAGCCCTCCCTGACCCCTACCCCAGCCTCCACCTCAGGGCCCCATAGCATGGCCACCTCCCTGCCCTTACCATAGCGGGGTGTAGAGTCTAATTCAGGAGAGCATTCTATGATACAGTATGAAGTCATGATATATTACGTGATACTCTATTATGTGATATTTTAGAGCTCATTTCGTTGTATTTTTAGGTGAAATGTTACCTGGTAAATTATGTGATATTAGAACTCTATACTACGTTACCTTATGTCACACAATGTGTGTTTAGTACACCTCTCTAGCTAGACTGTCAGCCCTTTCATCTTTGTGTCCCAGCTCCTGGCACAGAGGAAGCTGCCGAGTAATGCACAGCGTTCCTTCCACGAAAATCCACACACGCTGGGGCTGAATATTCCTGAGCTGAAGGCAAAGACTCTAGGGAAGAGTGAACTAGGGGCTTTAGGACACAGACAGGGAAGTGCCCCTGGGCTCCCCCAGGCTCCTGTTTGGGGAGTTTGGGCTCTTGTTGCCTTGAATCAGTGCAGAAAGCTTTGCATTTCAGATCACAGAAACCCCTCTAGCAGCAGCTTAAACTAACAGGGCTCCTGTTTCTTACAGTTAGGAAAGGTGAAGTGAGGAGACTGTTCCCTGGCTCCAAGGCTCTGGTGATGCTAAGGCTTCGGGCTTCTTTCTTGGTCTTTACCTCATGACTGCACAGTGGCTGCCACAGCACTGAGTACTTCATCCACACGCTACATCCAAGGCAGGGCAGGGCCTTGCCGGGAAGAGCGTTTCTCCTCACCAGTTCAGTCAGTCCTGTCCAGACATCCCCTACCTGCCCTGGAAGAAGGGGTGCTCTCCCTGAAACTGAGGAGGACATTGGGGCCTCTCATCTGGGAGGACAGTAGGGTCCTCCCTGGAAGACTCATCCCTGGAAAGTTGACCCTGATTTTTGACAGAGTGGTTTTCTTCCCAATGGGGCTGACCGATGTCATCATAACCTCAACCACAGTGTCAGAACCCCATCTCTGCGAGTTTGCCTACTCCTCCCCCCAGCCCCGCAAAGTGAGGGGCAGTAGCCCTGTTTTCAGTTGACAGCACTGAGGTTCAGAGAACCTAGGTGACCTGGTTCCTCTGCACAGTGCTTTTCAGTTTGCAGAACCTTCTCATGCCTTTTATCCTCTTGAGTTTTGCAGTGACCTCCTGAGATCCACGTCACTAACCATGGGCGCTAGATGAGGAGGCTGGGACCCAGGGGGGTGAAGTCACTCAGTGCCACACAGCTGGGTGGGGCCGGGCAGGACCTAGGCTCAGCCAGCCCCGTGAAACAAGCGCTTCTGAATCTAGACCATCACTGCCCTCTGTTCTCCCAAGGTGAGGGGGTCTAGCAGTGACGCGGGTCTGTCTCAGCGCAGCCACTCATGAGCTCTGTCAGCTCGGGCACTTGCCTTCTCCAAGCTTTGCTTTCCTCATGAGACGTGGATAGAAATGTCCATGGGTGAGGAGGGTTCAAGGAAATGATGGCCATGAAAGGGCTACGTCAACTGGATGCACTGTGCAGTCACTGGGGCTCCTGGAGGACACTGCTGTCCATCCGGAAGGTGGGCAGAGGGACCTTGAGTGTCCCCTGCCCACCCAGGGACTTAGACTCGGTGGACTTGACTCTGTTGCCAGGCAGCAGGCACCGAGTCTGTCCTTCTGCTCTGTGCGTGTGTGTGTGTGTGCGTGTGTGTGTGCACAGATTTGTTGGGGCATCTGTAGGCACTGTCTGCCAGGATCAGACGGAGGGCCTCCCACATGGTGGACTGAGTGTCTGGCACCGGGGAGGTGCCCGGAGGTCTTCAAGGGTTTCAGAACTTCCCCTCTTCCCCAGGGGTCAGGATCCACTTTGGCACCCACCCCCTCCACGTATACACGCAGTGGTGCTTCGTTTATTCAACAGAAGCAGAAAAAGATGAATTAAGCTCGAAGGATGCTGTACATTTATTTAAGAATAAACAGTTTTGAGTGTTTACTATGTGCCAGGCATTGTTTTAGGTGCTGGGTCACTTTGGAGAACAAAACAAAGGCCCCACCCTTTGGAACTCAGGCTGAACGACACAAAGGCCGGGCAGGAAAGCTCACAGGAGAGCCCTGCAGGACCTTGTTCGGAGCCCACTGTGCTTAGCTCTGCACACAGTTCTTACAAGCCTGACTCCCTGGAGGCTCGGGTCAGAGCAGCTGAGCAGAAACAACCAGGAGACCAGCTCCTGGAGCAGGTGCAGTGACAGCCCCCAGAATCACAGCCAGTGGCCTGATGGCGTGGGAGGAAACAGAGAACAAAAAGGGCAACACACCAGGGGCTCAGAAAAGCCAAGAGGCTTGGAGCCATTTAGTGTCGGGGTAAGGGGCCCCAGGAGCCTCAAGGACCTGGGGAGTCTTCTGTAGACTGACGTTCCGGGCTTGACCTTGAGTTGTCAAGGGGAAGCTGAAGTACATCCAGTAGCGTCTGACGGAGAATGCAGGGAAGTGCATCAATTACTGGGAACTGGGACCTGTCCAAGCTGTTTGGGCACAGAAAACACACGGCTTCCTTTCTCTAGGGAAACTCACTCCTGCTCAGGGGCTTGTTCTCCTGCGGGGGCAGCGCTGCGCGGGTCGGGGTCCTTGTCTGTTTTGCTCACTGCGGGGGGGGGCCCCCCGTGCTCCGAATGGAGCCGGGCACAGTCTAAACACTCAGTACATGTTTGCCGAATGAATGGAAGCGTGAAAGCCCAAGCAAGTGAGGTGTTTCTAGCTGTCTCCCACACTATCTCAGGGGCAGCTAGCTCCTCTCTGCCGTGTCCCCAGTGGGGCCCTGGCCACCTGATGGGGAGACACAGTTCCTGCCTTGAGGAGCTGACATGCAAATGGGGGGAGACCCCCCACACACACACATACACACGTGTGTACTGACACGTGGCTGCTTAACCCTGAGTGCTTGGCTTTGCAGCCTTTGTGACCTTTAATCCTCTCTTCAGCCTCAGACAGTAGACTACCATTATTACCATTTTATAGGTGGAGAAACCGAGGCACAGAGAGGTTACGTAAGTGCTCCAAGTCCCACGGCTGGTGGAACGGGGAAGTCAGGATGCACACAGAGGCTGTCTGATGCCACAGCCGGCACCTTTAGCCACTACGCTGCCCTGCGTCCGTGAGGGTGTTTGTCCGTCAGGGAGCGTATGTACGTGCATTCAAGTGTGCGTGTGGGCGAAAGATCCGTTTCTCTCCCCGGTACTTTTGTGGTGTCACTGACGGTCAGGGTGGTGGTGAGTAAAGAGCCCTGATCAGAGATGTCCTACCCTTTCCTGAATCCCACGGTAGCTCCAGAATCTAGCTATGAGGGGCTTAGGGACGATGGGAGGGGCCAGAGGAGGGGTTTGCACACTGTTTTTTCAGAAATCATGTGGTTATTTGGACTGTCCAGGGGCCTGGTGGCCTCTCCCAGCCACCCCATTATTGCCCCCACTGATCCTGAAGTATCCACAGCTAGACTCTGACTGGGCGTCTCCTGAAGACATGCTGTGGGCTTTGCAAAGGCTTGTGGGCCAGCACTTCAGCATGAATTGGCTTGTCTGGTTGATGCCCCCTCACTCCTGCTGTCGCTTTGCTATAAGGATTGGGGAGGGGAGGTGAGGGGCTTCCCTGGTGGTCCAGTGGCTAAGGCTCCATGCTCCCAATGCAGGGGGCCTAGGTTCGATCCCTGGTCAGGGAACTTGGTCCCACAGGCCACAACTAAAAGATCCCACATGCTGCAGCGAAGATCCTGTGTGCCACAACTAAGACCTGATGCAGCCAAGATAAATAAAAAAAAAGAATTGGGGAGAGGGGAGGCACAGAGATATGCAGAAGCATGATGGGGGCCCCGGGGACCCCCAACACTGTGGTTGGGGGTGTGTGTATATGTGTAGTGTTGGCGGGGTGGGGGGAGGCATGTGTGAGGGTCATAAGTCGGGGCCCGAGGGACGCTTCCAGGGAGCAGGGCCTTCCTCACCTGGCTGGGCCACGTGTCTGCCCAGCTATCTGCTGCCCTCCAGCCCGGGTGCCTTCTCTGGCTATGGGGCAAGGGCAGGAGCTCCTTGAGCTTCTAGGGTCTGGAAGGGCAGCGTGCAGTGAAGTGGAATTGGCTGGACAACCTCACAGGACAGGGAGCAGATGGGAAGCTGCAGCAGCTGGGCCTCAGGCCTCACCCAGGCCAGCTTGGCCCTTGCCGTGCCCTGTACTGTGGGTGGGGTGAGGTGGGGACCAAGAAAGCAGATAGGCTGACAGATGTGGAGAGAGAAGCAGAGGGGAGGCCAAGAGAGAGCTGGCACAGAGAGATGCGGCGGGAGCACGGAGAGAGAAGCAGAGATGGTCAGCCTGCAGCCCGAGAAGGGTTGGCCCGGCGGCGCCTGGGGTCTCCCTGCCCGTCCCCTGCAGGCGTGGGTTCTCCCTCTGAGCTCTGGCCCGGCTGTGCAAGCACCGGGCCTCCCACCTTCCCTTAGGCCCCAGGGGATGAAGGCTGAGGCTTTCTTAGCACCAAGAGAGGTGGCAGCTAGGGGGGTGGCTTGAGGACTTTCTAGTCCCAATTGCCAGTGAAGAAGCTGAATCCTCTAGGGACTGAGGGGTCTGCCTTGCTCTGCCGCATCCTGGCGTGTGACCGAGGGCCTCCATTTCCCCATCTGCAAAATGGAAGCAGTGACAACACCTCCCAAGGACTGTACAGCCGCACATGTAAAGGAGTGTGTTGGGCCCCGGACGAGGCCGCCCTCAGCCGATTCACGGACTACTGTCCCCAGGCCTGGGAGGACGACCTGGCGCCCTCTCTCAGGAGCCCGTGGTGGAGCCGTGTGGGGGGAGCAAGTGGGCGATGGCAGCTGCACCAGCCATAACTCGAGCACAGAGGGGTGTAGGAGGAGTCGGTATGAAGTGCTTGGAGGCTTCAGAGGGGAAACACATTTCCCCAGACTGCGGTGAGGTGGGTTTCGGGGCAGGCAGCTGGACTGGAGGCCCCATTGTCCTGGACTGGGGACACAGCAGGGACACAGCCAGCAGGACCCTGCCCTCCTGGAGCCTCCGTTCCCGTGGGCAGAAGTAACTCCGCGCAAGGCTGTACTGGAACAGAGGGGACGCCTGGGACTGGACGGTGCTCTCTTAGTGCTGGCCCGGGTACCTGGGTCCCAGCTTCAGCTCCAGCATCTTAGCACAGGAGGGGTCCCCAGTGTTACTCAGTGGTTATTTCCTACAGCTAGGAAAGTTCTTCTGTATGTCCTTGACTGACCCTGAGGTTTGAACATAAATGTTGGCCCCAGTCAGCGAGCGGTTTAGACTGCTGGACCCACTGTTGCTCCTGACCTGGGCCGGCAGGGCAGGACGTCCTCCTAGTAATCACAGGAAGCTATCTGCACCCTGTAGCCGGGAGCTCCTGGCAATCATATTCACTTCTCTGATGAGTGGCCTGGAGGGACACAGCGGGGGGCAGGGGGAAGAGGTGACTCGACAGCATTTACCAGGAGAGCATTTTGGTGGTTTCTGCTTTGCCCTGGGGTTAGACTGTAAGCTGCTGCAGGGCAGGGCCTCCAACCCTGACACCTGTCACAGAGCTGACAGGAGGAACTCAATAAATCTTTGATGGCTAAATGAAGTTTTCCCCCAGTTCATGGTCCCCAGGCGGATTCTCCTGGCTCACAAGGGGCTCTGGCTATAACTTTGCAACTCTTAGATCCTGGCACCTTGAGAGGCCTCCCAGCCTGGACACAGTGTGGTCGTTGATTCACACCATGTTCCCGCCCTCAGCAAAGAGCAGCCAGCTCCAACTGCTCATAAATTTCCTGCCTGTCACCCGTGGCGCCCAGGCCAGGCGAGGCGGGAGGTGCTGGGGGTGGGCTGGTCCATACCTGCTTCCAGTTCCCCGGGAAGTTTGGAGGCCAGAAGCCCAGGCCTATGCTTGTGCCCAGAATAACCTCAGCAGAGCCTGGCCCTTGGAGAGGTGGAAGCAGATCTGCCAGATGCAAAGATGTATGGGCTGGAGTGTTGGAGAAAACACAAACACCAGCTTGCCGTACAGTTTGCACAAGCTGATTTCACTCCCATGAAATCCAATATAGGTCTGCCTACGCATAGGAGAAGTATGTGGATGGATGGGCCTAGAGATGATCATACTAAGTGAAGCAAGTCAGACAGAGAAAGACAAATACCATATGGTATCACTTATCGGTAGAATCTTAAAAATGACACAAGCGAATTTATTTACACAACAAAAGCAGACTCAAAGGCATAGAAAACAAACTTATGGTTACCAAAGGGGAAAAGGGTGGGAAGGGATAAATTAGGAGTTTGGAATTAACAGATACGCGCTACTATGTATAAAAGAGATAAACAGCGAGGACCTACTGTATAGCACAGGGAACTATATTCAATGTCTTGTAATAACCTATAATCGAAAAGAATCTAAAAAAAAAAAAAAATATATATATAAAACGGAATCACTTTGCTTTGCACTTGAAACCAACACAGCATTGTATATCAACTAGGAAAAAAAAAAAAAGAAAAGTATGTGGAACAGCAATCACCCAGCACTATCATGGTTTCTCTCGGTGGGAAGATGGAGGTGATTTAAATGGTTTTCTTCTGTTCACTCTTCTGTGTTTTCTAACTTTTCTATAATGAACATATACTACTTAGGCGTTAACAAAAATTTGAACAGTTTTTTTTATTATAAATTTATTTGCTTATTTATTTTTGGCTGCGTTGGGTCTTCGTTGCTGTGCGCGGGCTTTCTCTAGTTGTGGCGAGCGGGGACGACTCTTCATTGCGGTGCGCGGGCTTCTCATTGCGGTGGCTTCTCTTGTTGTGGAGCACGGGATCTAGGTGCGCGGGCTTCAGTAGTTGTGGCACACAGGCTCGGCAGTTGCGGTGCACGGGCTTAGTTGCTCCGCCGCATGTGGGATCTTCCTGGACCAGGGATTGAACCCGTGTCCCCTGCATTGGCAGGCGGATTCTTAACCACTGTGCCACCAGGGAAGTCCCAAAATCTTTAACATTTTTATTGAGATTATAGTTTACCCATTTAAAGTGTACAATTTAATGATTTTTTAGTTTTTTCACTAAAATGTGGCCATCACCACAGCCAATTTTAGAGCATTTTCATCAGCCCCCAAAGAAACCCCATATGCTTTAGCAATCTCCTCCCTCCCAGCCCTAGGCAACCACTAATCTATGGGTTTCCCTGTTCTGGACATTTCATGTGAATGGAATCCTGTAATACGTGGGCTTTTGTGTCTGGCTCCTTTCACCTAGCGTACTGTTTTCAAGGTTCATCCAAGTTCTGTCATATGTCAGTACTTCATTCCTTTTTATGGCTGAATAATATTCCATTGTATGAATATACCACACTTCGGTTATTCACTCTTCATGGATGTGACTTAAGTAATCTAAAAGTTGTGCTTATTTTTAAAAAAGAATTCGTCTAAAGCAGATTGGCCAAGATGACAGTTGGTTCCATATGACTATTTCTGGTTACTTCTTTTGAGACTTTTCAGCCTATGATGCCATTTTATGTTTTCAAACACCAGTGAATCACACCAAGGACCCAGCTCTTTGCAGGAATGGGAGCTGGTGCTTACACTGTGGACCAGGCCCTGCTGGGAGTGTGGCTCTCTTGTCCCACTGATTCTTCGCAACTGAGCTAGAAAGTGGATACTATTACTGTGCTCATTTTATTTTTTTAATTTTTACTGGAGTATAGTTGATTTGCAATGTTGTGTTAGTTTCAGGTGTACAGAAAAGTGAATCAGTTATACATATATCCACTTTTTTTCAGATTCTTTTCCCATATAGGTCATTACAGAGGACTGAGTAGAGTTCCCTGTGCTGTACAGTAGGTCCTTATTAGTTACCTATTTTATATATAATAGGTGTATATGTCAATCCCGATCTCACAGTTTATCCCTCCCCTGTGCTCATTTTAAAGATGAGTAAACTGAGGCTTTGAGAGATCAACCAGCCTGCCCAGGGCCCCAGAGTCCCGCTGACTTTGAGGCCAAGATGAACCCTAGTGGTCAGCATTTAGAACCAAACCCTTTCTAGCCCATATATTGGTGTACGTAAAAGTGAAAGGTAAAATAATGCCTGATAGTGTGGGTCTTGAAGAATACTTCTCCCATGCCCTCCCTGCTTGTCTTTCATATTTTAGTTTTAAAGTAACATTGCAATCTGACTGTTCCTTTTAGGACAAACCATAAAAAACAAAAAACTCAGGATTTCAATCCCATTTGACGTCTTTTTCTACACATAGAAGGCTCTATACAAATTGCTTAAATACAGAAAGATGTATGATTTGAAAACAGTCAAAAATGGTTAAATAGGGCTTACCTGGTGGCGCAGTGGTTGAGAGTCTGCCTGCCGATGCAGGGGACACGGGTTCGTGCCCCGGTCCGGGAAGATCCCACATGCCACGGAGCAGCTGGGCCCGTGAGCCATGGCCGCTGAGCCTGCGCGTCCGGAGCCTGTGCTCCGCAACGGGAGAGGCCACAACAGTGAGAGGCCCACGTCCCGCAAAAAAACAACAAACAAACAAACAAACAAAAAGGTTAAATAGGTGAAGTGACTGGAAATGAACTTAAAAGGTAAAATAACTTATAGGCAGAAATAATCATTTTTTTAAAATGCCCCCAAAGTGATAAAATTACCCTGAAGTACACAGAAGTGATGAGGAGAGGACACCAATCCACTTAAAGCCAGGGACAAACTTAGTAAGCAGAGGAGATATAATTAGAAATTTAAAAACTGGAAGTGAACAAAAACAGACAGATACAACATTGTTCCTGGGTTCACAACAATTACCAAAAGTTCCCCTAAAACATAGGCACAGTTACAAAAATGCTCAGTGTTACATTTGAAATAGGAAACGTATCTGGTGGTACTTAAATGCTACAGTAAATAAAATGCCTGGTAAGTGGAAATAGTCACACGTCCAACAAATAACAAATATTTATTGAGATGCTACTGTGTGTCCAGACTGTTCTAGGCTCTGGGGCCATATAAGCGAACAAAACGACCATGTCCCTGCCATTGTGGAGCTGACATTCTGACCACAAATGAGTGAGCAGATAAAATGATGATTTCTGGGAATTCCCTGGCGGTCCAGTGGTTAGGGCTCTGCACTTTCACTGCTGAGGGCACGGTTTGATCCCTGGTTGGGGAACTAAGATCCTGAATGCCATGCTGTGGCCAAAAAAGAAAAAAAGATGATTTCTGAATGTGATAAACCCAGACACTTTGTCACCCTGACCAAATCACTTCAGTCGGACTCAGCCCTTCAGACCTGCTGGAAGGGACCTGGGAGGCATCTTGTCTAGTCATTTTTAAAGTTTGTATTAGTGGGCAGCAAGACCTGTGTTTAAAGGGCATCTTTTGTGTGGAGGGGTCATGCTGCAGGGGGCTCCTCAGGACGGTGAGAGCCTTACCCAGCCATAATCAGAGCCTTGGCCGCAGTGGGAACACCACCCACAGAAGGCCAGAGCCAGAGGGGACGCAAGAGGCCCTTTCAAGCTGTGCTTCTCACGTGGACCCAAGCAGGATGCTGCCAGGAGTTACATGAGAAGGGGGTCTGTGGTGTGGTTGTCACAGTGGGGAGTATGTCCAGCCCTGTTCCCTGTATTTGCAGTTATGCTTGCATGTGTGCGTGCACACACATACACGTCCACACTACGTACACGCGCGCCCACACACACACACACACACACACACACACACACATACCCCACCTCTTCTGAAGGGATGGCATAGGTAGGTTTGTCTCCTGTCTCTCAGCCACACCAGATTGGTCTAGGGGAAGGAATCTGACTGAGGGTGGACCAACTGACTGCCTTCACTGCGTCTTCGGGGTTGGGATGCTGAGAGATTGGGCCAATGGGCAGACAGGCAAGAAAGAAGCAGAGCCTGGAAGTGGCTGAGTGATGTTGGCAGGTACCTGGAGGGAAGGGCCATAGATCGCCCCTACTGAGGTTCAACAAGCTTTCCTGAGACTTTCCCCCGGCCCCTCTGAAATGCCCTTGTGCAGCCTTAAATAACGGGAAGAGTAGAGTGAGTTTCTACTCCTCACAATGCAGTTGCAGTCACACAATCAAATGGGTTGGGAAAACACTGGGTAAGTAAAGCCACACGAATTTCTTTACTGTAGGACTTTTCAGAGACTTTAATATGTTCATATACACGGTGACTTTCCAAAGTCGGGCCAAGGTCTGTGATGTTTCCCAAACTCATGGGATATACCCCACCTGGCTAGTGTTCTGAAGAGCACCCTTTGGGGAGTGCTAATCCATGTACATGCACTTGCCGTACAGGTGAAGGAATTAAAGCACAGAGAGGGAGAGTCAGTTCCCCAAGGTCACACAGTTGGTTAATTGCAAAAAAAAAAAAAAAAAAAAGCTCGTGGCACCTAAGGCCTCCCAGTGTTCTTCCCACCACGCTCCAGTTGACATAAGGCTTCCTTGGACGGATGATGCATGCGCTGGCATTCCTGGACCAAGGTGGGTGGTGGGAACGCAGGTCCAGTGTAGACGTTAGGGAAAGGGTGGGGTTGAGAATTGGAGGTCGGGCCTTGGCGAGAGAAACCCCTGTCTCCCTTGCTCTTGGGTGGTAGCCATGGCTTCAGTGGAGTCTGAGAGCCGACTGAGGGCTTGGGGCTGGGCCCGGCCAGGCGGCCGCCTTTACAGGGCAGCCAGTGGGATGGCTTCAGCTGCCCCAGCCTTCCGTGCCTTCCCTGACCGCAGGCAGACTGAACAAGGGAGGAACTCCGGGCCAGTCCTCGGCAGGGCCCGCCCAGGCAGCCAGCGCCGGGATGACGCGGCTGTAAATCACCCCGTGGACCACAGACCCAGTGCCATCCCCACGGGTTTCCTTTCCGCTTCTTAATCCTCCTCAGACTCGGTAACAAAAAGCAGATTCCTGCTGGGGCCAGCCACGCACCATGGGCTCGGAGAATGTGAGCCTGGATTCACCACATCAAGATGCTACCTCCTCTCACTTTTCCTTTTCCCCTTCTTCGCCTCTGTTAGCTGGAGGACACTCCCTCCTCCTGGCTGGGCTCCCTCGCCCTCCCTGGACCCCACTTCCAGCCTTGCCCCGGCCTTGCACCTTGGCTGCCTGCCCAGCGCCGCCCAGGCCTGAGGCTCACTAGGGCCTGTGGTTAGCAGCCCCTCCAGCCTCGTGGTTTGGCTGCAGCCCGGCTCCCCGAGCCTCCCTTTCAGCAGGAGCAGGCCCTTTGTGGTAGAATAAACACTGCCGATCTGGATTCAAATCGTGGTGCTGCCAACTCGTAGCACTTACCTCTGAGCTGGGGACGTGAGAAGCTCCCCGGCACGTCAGAGGTGCCTGACAGACGTTTTGCTTCCAAAATAAGTGCTTAGCTGTTTGTTCAGGGTTGTTGCAGGAAACGGGAGAGAAGGATTTGGAACTGCGGTATTAGGGGTGTGCTGTGCCCAGTTAGCGGATGGCTGTTATTCTCCTGCGTCTTCTGGGTGGACTGGGAGCCCCTGAAGAGCCTCCCCACCAGCTCTGACCTCCCCCCAAGCTAAAGCCCGACAGCCCCAGGAACTTTTCGCATCTCCTGTCCCTGCCTGTAGCAAATCACGCCCTCTGGTCAGTTTTCTCACGAGCAACACCAAGTTCAGCTGCCAGTGTGAAGGACTGCAAGGGACTGAAAGACCGTCTAACCTAGGGGTTTCCCAGTTTGCCCCAGAGCACCTGGGTTCTCACAGCCATCCCAGGCTCCACATTGGAAGGAAGACTGTAGACTCTGGGCTCCCCTCTCCCTGTGTCCCCTGTAGTCTCCCGATCCAAATAGACTAGAACCGTGTTCGTCTGTTTTCTGGGTTCGAATTCCCAGGTCAGACTTCATTTCTACTACAGCTGAGGACTCTGTCCTCTTATAGATGAAGACACTGTCATTTTACAGATGAGAGCACTGAGGCCCAGCTGGCGGGGGCATGGACTGCACCTAGAGCCAGCCTCTTGGCTGCCGGTGTAGTGTCTTGTCTGAAGGGTGTAGGGCAGCGGTCCCCAACCTTTCTGGCAGCAGGGCCCGGTTTCGTGGAAGACAGTTTTTCCAGGGACCATGGGGGAGGGGCGGGTTCAGGCGGTGATGGGAGCGATGGGCAGCGGCAGATGAAGCTTTGCTGGCTCGGCCACCGCTCACCTCCCGCTGCACAGCCTGGTTCCTAACAGGCTGCAGACCGGTACAGGGGCTCCGGGGGTTGGAGACCCCTGGTGTAGGGAGAAGGAGGTAAGGATGCCATTCCCGTGGGGGGACAGGGCTGACTCTGATATCCCTCAGAGGCGTGACCTGGGGGACTGTGGTATCAGGACCAGGGGTCCCTGAGCTTCCTCTACAACCCCGCCCATCCCCCAAACCAGCAAAATCAGCAGTGGCTCTGAAATGCAGCAAGGTAGGGGTGGGGAGTAAGGGGACGATGTGGGCTCTGGCAGCAGCCAGTCCTGGGTCCAGATGCTGGCTCCATCCCTTACCGAACCTTTCAAGATTCAGTCCCTGCCTGGGCCATAAGAGTCCCTCCCGAGCCCCTCCCCGGGCAGCTGCGAGGATCGAGTAAGAGGAGGTGCCATGGGTGCCGGCACCTGGTACAGTTCGGCCTTCTGGAGTCAGGACCAGTAGGGGCTACTCCTGACCATTGGTTGTTTTTCGTTTGTTTGGTTTTTGGCTTTAAAAATTTTTTTATTTATTTAAATTTTATTTTTGGCTGCATTGGGTCTTTGTTGCTGCGCACGGGCTTTCTCTAGTTGTGGCGGGCGGGGGCTACTCTTCCTTGCGGTGCGCGGGCTTCTCATTGCGGTGGTTTCTCTTGTGGATTCTCATTGCGGTGGCTTCTCTTGTTGCGGAGCACGGGCTCTAGGCACATGGGCTTCAGTAGCTGTGGCTCGTGGGCTCTAGGTTTGTGGGCTTCAGTAGTTGTGGCGCACGGGCTTAGTTGCTCCGCGGCATGTGGGATCTTCTGGGACCAGGGCTCGAACCCGTGTCCTCTGCGTTGGCAGGCGGATCCGTAACCACTACGCCACCGGGGAAGCCCTTCTTTTTGTTTGTTTGCTTGTTTATTGAGGTATACTTGATTTACAATATTATATTAGTTTCAGGTATATAATATAGGGATTCAAAATTTTTATAGATTATATTCCACTTAAAGTTAGTGTAAAATATTGGCTATAATGCCTGTGCTATACAATATATCCTTTTAGCTTATTTATTTTATTTTATTTTTTGTTTGTTTCTTTATTTTTAGTTTTAAAAAACATTTATTCATTTACTTGGCTGTGCCGGGTCTTAGCTGCCGTTTCTTAATATTTTTATTTTATTTTTTTATATTGGAGTATATTTGATTTATAATGTTGTGTTAGTTTCAGGTATACAGCAAAGTGATTCAGTTTTATATAGAGATATATACAGATGTCTATTCTTTTTCAGATTCTTTTCCCATATAGGTTATGACAGAGTATTGAGTAGAGTTCCCGGTGCTCTACAGTAGGTCCTTGTTGATTATCTATTTTAGATACAGTAGTGTGTATATGTTAATCCCAACCTCCTAGTTTATTCCTCTCCTCCCGTTGGTTGTCTCTTTCAGGAGTGACCGGCCATGGGCTTGTCCAAGGACGCTGCTGTGGGCCCTCTTTCCAGTCAAGCTTGAGGAGAAGGTGAGCTCGCCAAGTCCAGCCTTGTCGTCCTCTCTAAGTTGCCACCAGATGCTCAGACCACCACCTCTCAGGACAGAAGCTTGCCTACCCCCCTCTCGCCCTCTCCCCCACCCCCACCCCCACCCCGCAACCACTCCACAGTGACTTTGCACTTTGCTCTCTGCCTGGTGGGACGGGGAGAGCAAAGCCTTCCCCTTGCCCGGGCCTGAGGCCCACCGTCTGGCTGCAGAAATTCATTGCCAAAGATTCGACAGAGACACTGAACAAAATGGGGTGAGAAGACCCCATAGTGAAAAGCCACACTGTTGCTCTGTGATGTTTACTCCTCCTGTTGCCCGGGTCCCATCTCACGCCAAAGACGAGTCAGCAGTTCCACTAGGAACTCGTGGAAAGGATGGACGTTTGGTGACTGTTGGAAGCGCTTTGACCCTCTGACCCGGAACTCCCTTTCTACAGCTGGGCCCCGAGCTGGCTGGACGCAGATAAGCCTTCTGGCTTATCTGTGATAGGGAGGCTGTGACAGGGAGGCTGGGGTCGCCTGTGGGGTGAGATCTGAGATCCTGGCCCCCCTCTCCTTCCCTCTGGCTGCCCAGGCCTCTGACCCTGATTTTCCCATGTTCCCTGGGCCCAGGCTCCTTCTTGGGCCCTAAGCATCGTGAGAAGTGAATGGGAGGGTGGAGGGCAATACTGACCACCCGTACCTCACCCCAGGGACTTGCCCCAAGGTGACCCCCCAGCCGGTCCAGCCAGCCACTCCTTGCCAGGGGCCCGCCCTCCTGACTGGGCACACAAGATGGCGCCCTGCCTGGGGGCCGGCAGGCTGTGATGGCTGTGCAGGGGGGCAGAGGGGAGGAAGGGACCAGGGGAATGGGCCAGTATGTGGGGAGGCGGGCATGTTCAGAGTCAAGGCCTGTTCCTTCCTTGTGCACAAGGCCAGAGCTGTTCACGTCTGTACTCGACCATCTGCTTCAAATTGAAGTAAAAGCCCCAACCTGTAAAGAAAACGCTTGTGTTGATGGACTCTGTGGGTGACTGGGACTTTGGCCGGTCAGTTGGAGAGGGTTGTGGGGGGAGGGAGAGGTTGAGAACCCTTCGGGAAGTGAGCTGTGTGTGTGTGTGTGTGTGTGTGTGTAAGGGAGTGGGGCCCTCGCTATGGCCTCGGCCTGGACTAGTGACCAGGAGGCCAGGTCAGGAACATGTGAGGAGCGTTCTCGGCTTCGTGCCTCGTTCACTCCAGACTGTGAGTTTATAAGGTGGGGACCGAATTTTTAATCCCATTGTACAGATGAGGAACCTGAGGCGGGGAGGAGACAGGGCCAGGCAGTGACAGAAAAAGTTCTCACATCAGGGCGGCCTCACTCCACTGCCTGTGCTCTTAGCGCCTCTCCAGCCCCATAGGCCAGCTCGTGCCCGAAGTCTTTGTGTGGCCTTGGCCTAAGATGGGGCAATAATGGTTCAGTGGGGATGGGGGAGGGTTAATAAGAGGACAAGGAAAGGACTGTCAGGCCAGAGGGCTGTGTAGGAGGGGCAGGGCTGCCCCAGGAGAGGGGAGGTGATGAGGGAAGGAGGCTGTGCCCTTGCAGAATACACACCTGTCCCATGGTTCCGCCCAGTGTCACCCTCTCTTGTCTACTCCCGGGCTCCTGGGCTGGGGCTGCAGTGTCTGCACCTCCTCTTGCACCAGTGTTTTCCAGACATGGCTGTGGCCGAGGACCGAGCTGTGTGGGCTGGTCCTGGATCTGGGGCAGAAGCAGGGACCACAGGCTGCTCATGGAGCTCCTCAGAGCAACAGTGCCCTGGAAACAGGCCAGGTAGAGTGGGCTTGGAGTGGGGAGCGGGGGGGAGGTGGTCACAGTCACCCCAGGCCTCTAGGCACAGATGACAGACTCACTCTGGTGTCCCTCTGAGCCTCTGAGTAACACTGGTGGCATTTCCTAGGGAAGCAGGAAATGTGGACCAACCTTCATCAAACTTGTTGACATAAGAGGACCCTGTTACTAACGGTTTGGGGAGATACCCCCATCCTGCTGACAAGGGAGCAGACCCGTGGCCTTTCTACCCAGAAACAATAATGGTCTCTACTCCCCACCCCTCTCCTGCTCAAGGCCTTCATTATGTACTTCCCTTCCATTCTGAAGCACCTATTGGTCATCAGCTGCATAGCAGACTCTAAGCTGGGTATCAGGAATAGAGAGATGGATCCCACGCAGCGTCTTCACGGAGCTCAGAGTTCTGAACAGAAGGTGGGACGGACAGATAGGCAAGCAAATAACTGTGATACAGTTGGATGACTAAGGTGTTGTTGGAAGTTTGGGGAAAGAAAAAGGTAACTCTCCCTGGGGGGGTATCATGAAGGGCTATCCTAGAAAGGAGCTATGTGGGTTGGGTCATGAAGGATGAATAGAAGTTTTCTGAGCAGAGGAAAGGAAGAAGGACTTTATATGCAGAGAAGTATTCAGCCCTCGAAAGACATTGGAATCACCTGAGGAGATTTTAAAATACTGACATAAAGTATTAATACCAAAGTTCCATCTCTAGAAATTCTGCTATATGGGTCTGGAGCGTGGTCTGGGCATTTGGGATTTTTAAAAGCTCCCCAAGTGATTCCATTGTGCAGGCAAGGTTGAGAGCTACTGGTTGAAGTGGGCTGAGATCTCTGACAAGTGATTTAGAATCACTGATATGGGATACAAGCTGTGCCAAAAATGTACAGGGATATGTGTGTGTGTGTGTGTGTGTGTGTGTGTGTGCGCGCGCGCGTATACAAATAGACAAGCTAATAATTGTGATACCGTCAGACCACGGCACGAACGTACGCACACAGGTATGTGTGTATGTGAGTGATTGAAAGTCCACTCTTCTCTTTCCTTTTTCAGCTTCTCTCCCAGTACGGCAGCTTGTGTCCTTGTGCACACACGTGTACACACACACACTCCCTCTTGTGTGCATAGGCACACCCAGATACCCACTGTGTACATTCCCAGGGAAGGGAAATCCATTTCACATGGATTCAGATTTCATCGGCAGCCTTCTCCACAGTTTGTGTAAACAACCATGCAAGAAGGCCCTCACCAAGAGAAAAGTTATGAAGAGCCACCCTCATGGGTCCTTGACAGCGCCTGTCCTGGTGCAGCCAAGGGTGTGGCCACAGGGCCCCTGCAGATTTGTTTGCCCACGCACCCTCTGTGCTCCGGTGTTTGCTCTGGGTCCTGGCTCCACGTGCCGGGCATGGCTCATCAGACACCGGCCACAGAGGGAGGGTGTCCATGTTGGAGGCCACGTGTGTACACACGTGTCTGCACCTCTGGTGCATGCCTGGTTCCTGCAGCGTGCTTGCTTCCTGCTCTCCAAAGGACAAAACCGCAAAGAATGACTCTGTGAGTCGGAGATCTCCCCAGCTCAAGGCTGAGCCTTCCAAGACTCTTCAAAAACTCCGTGCACACGGGCTGCCCGCTGCTTCCCGGTTCCGGCCTCGGACAATGCCAGTAGAGAGGTGTGAATTCTGGGGAGGGCCTTCCACGCGTCCCTGGGCCCCTTTTTGGTCTCACAGCGTGGCCAGGGCCCCGGTGGATTCTGTCACCCCACACTGTCCTTCCTCCCGGCCCCATGGCCCACCGCGCTGTCCTGGACCTCCTCCTTCCCCCGCCCCCCTCCACCTCACCTTGTCCTGTGCTGTCCTATTTCTTTTCCTGATCCCTCCCACCCATCTCCCCTTCCTTCCAAGCCAGTGAGAGAGGCAGGAGCCGGCAGGTCTCAGGGGCTGGGAACTGGGTAGCAGAGCCGTGAGCAGGGACCGTGTAGGGAGCTGAGGTGCAGACAGGGCTCCTTTGTGCCCGAGATACAGGGCAGAGACCTGGGTACCGCTAATTAGGCTGAGCCGTACTGTAAGGCAGCCAGGGCAGGCCTGCTAGGGGCCTGGAGCAGGGGTTGCACTTGCCTCCCACCTTCCACACTGCTTCCGGGGCTAAAAGGGACTGTTGCCAGCAGCCCGGCTGACAAATAGCCTGGCCTTCTCAAAGCAAGACTCAGACATCTCCATCGTGTTTCCTTCAGCGGATTTGTGTTGCCATTCTCCCTCTGTCTCTCTGCCACCTGCGCAGCTGCTTTCTGTTTCCAGGCTCCAGGACGACAGGAAGGCATGGAGGAGACCCTGCCTAGGCGAGGGGTGGAGAGGAGGGGGCGGCTGGCTTGGCCCTTTGCCCCAGGGTCCTCACCTTCTCACGGGTCCCCTCTGGTTCCCTGGACCCCAGACAAGCTACGTCTGCCTCCCTGAAGCCAGGCACTCCAAGGAACTTGGATTCATAAATAACGACTTTGTTTTACGGCTATGCGGGCATGTGTCTAATCTCCACGTGGCGCTATGAATTCCTAGAGGGCAAAGATTAGGTCAAATGCATCTCCAAATCCTTGAAAAGGCCTTGCAAAATGTACATATTGGTTTCTTTGTTGAATGAATGGATAAAAGTGAAAAATATGGTAAGTCACGCATGTATTTTCTTCCTTCCGCAAATAACTACCAAGCAGCTAATTTATTCAAGACCCTGAGAGACTCGGACACAGGCCTTTGCCAAGGCTTCAAAGAGGCTCAAAGGGAGAAAGTCCAGAGCAGAGTGGAGCCCAGGCTGGGGGCTTTTTGCTCTTTCTGTGGCTGAGCCTTTGAGAACTGTGCTCCTGCAAAGAGGAGAGCTTCATAGCACCTGCACCTGGCGTGCAGTAGGTGCTGAATAAACATTTATTGAAGGTGTGTGGATGAATGAATGAATGAACGCTGCCCCACCCTCATGCCCCTCCTCAGACATCTCTAATCGATGGTGGCTCTCTTTCTGCCTGGTCCCTGAAGCTGCCCGAGTTCAGGACAGTGCTTCAGGCAGTCACTATTAATCCATTGAAGAGATGTGCTCTCTTGGCCATCTTGGCCTCAGGACCATCCTGGAGTAAGTGGTAGGTGGGGACACCCTCAGACCGGCCTCCTGGGGCACCATCAGGATGATATGACTGAGGATATGTGAGGAGGTCGCCTTCCTTATGCCCATAGGGCTATGCGGCCACCTCCTGGCTGGCCTTCCACTTTCTGATCTATTCCCTGCCGCCCCTTCCTCCTGCTGATGGAGGTGGTTCCTGAAGTTCCTGCCCTGGGCCCATCGCCTCCAGGCAAAGTCCAGTCTCCTTAGCTACCTATAGGACTTGCCACGGATGGTCACATCCCCTCCCCCAGTGACTCCAATGCCTCCCCAGACTCAGTGACCTCCAGTTTGGGCAACTAAGGATGCTGGCTGAATCCTATCCCCAGGTGTTAACAGCCCTTCTTTCTTAATCATGTCTCAATTCCCTTTCCTCTGGCTGCCCACAAAACAAGATTCTTTCTGGACCCTCGTGTTTACTGCAGTGGAAACAGTTCCTGTTTAATCTAACTTTCCTCTGTATTGCATCCACCCAGGCCCCTGGTTCCCTAGGGGAAATCTAGGTTTCTCAATCCCAGAACCTGGACAGGCAGAGAGGCCCTGCTTAACCCAACAGCAATGGCCTGGGTACATGTCCTCCTATCCTAAGGACTCGTCTTTCCTGTTCATATATATTAATCAGAACATCACTTCGCTGCCCCATCTTCATTGAGAAGCCAGCATTGCCCCAGATCTCTGAGGATTCTTGAGGGGCTCACATCCCATGGTTATCTCTGCTTTGATCTAATTATCTCTCTCTCAATCGCCTCCTATGGCTGATGCCTTCTCTTTACTCTGCTTTAGTTCAAGGGAACACAGCCACTTTCCCTTGATTTCCCCAAAACATCACTCACACAAGGCAGTTGTGTATAGAGGAATTATTTTTCTCCTTCCTGATGATTTTTTAAAATGTTTACACTCACAGAAAACCAAATAAGACCTTGCCTTTTTCTTCCCAATTTATTTAGCTGATTTCATGTATTTTTGACAGGTTCATCATGTTTCCGGCAGTTATAAATATTTTCCCCTCTGGCTTCACTCTCTGACACTACATTTCTGGGCTGTGACTCACCGAAGTTGTCCCACAGCTGGGGCTTGAATCCAGTCTTTTTTCTTCAATTTAACATCTCCCTACCCAACCCCAGGTCACCACCAAATCCCAGCCTGAAAACAGGAGACTATAAAATACTATGCCCAGTGGAAAGGTCACAAGCGAATATGACAGCTGGCCGGGCAGCTCACCCACACTCAGCTGAGCAAGCATCCAGGGTCTTGCCTCTGGGAGGAGAGATGTATGACCTGGAGAGATGCACATTCCTTTCCCCAGGCTCTCCTATAACCAAGGGCAGCTGACTGGTAATACCATGGGGAGGAGGGGACAGGACAGAGCCTGCCCCCTCCCCCAAGAGGCAAGCAGGGCCCTGAACTTAGTTAGCCCCGTGCCAAGCGCATACCCCAAACCACATTCAAAGCCATCTGGCCCACAGACAACATACATGCGTTCCTCCTCCGGGACTTCATTTCCATCCCCACAACCAGAAGTTTCTAGAGAATTTTCCTCTTGCAGGCACACATATGCATGCAACTCACACACATTTTTTTTTTTTTTTTTTAATAAAGAACTCAAAACCCTTCCAAGTCCCAGGAAATAAATTTCTATTTTTGGAGAAGAAAATAGAACAAAAAAATCAAGCTTCGGGTATGCTTTGGGATAGCTATGCTATGCTTTATTTTCTGAATAAAAATCAGGACAAAGGGTTTGACAAAGATTTTAGTGCCTCCTTCAGGTGTGAGAGGCAGCCTAGGAAGTCAAATGTTGTAACTTCAGGGGCAGATCTAAGATTAACAGGGGGACTTCCCTGGTGGGGCAGGGGTTAAGAATCCATCTACCAGTGCAGGGGACATGGGTTCCATCCCTGGTCCGGGAAGATCCCACATGCCGCGAAGCAACTAAGCCCGTGCGCAACAACTACTGAGCCCACGTGCTGCAACTACTGAAGCCCGTGCGCCTAGAGCCCGTGTTCCGCAGCAAGAGAAGGCACCACAGTGAGAAGCCCGCGCACTACAACAAAGAGTAGCCCCCGCTCGCCTCAACTAGAGAAAGCCCGCGCACAGCAACGAAGACCCAACGCAGCCAAAAGTAAATTAAAAAAAAAAAAAAGATGTATAGGCTCTCTAAGAACAAAGTGTTCAGTGATCCCCTCCACTGGGAACCATAGCTAATATTTCCCCTTCATAAAGGCTCTGAAAAGTCCTGCACAAGGAAAACCCATTTAAGTTTTTTTAAATTTATTTTTTATTGAGTGAAAGATTCTTTAAATTCTACAGTGCTTTACAATTTTCAAAAGTTTTACACACATGATTTCATATAATCCCACATAACAACACTTTTAAAAAAATATATTTAATTAAAAATTATTTCTTTAAAAATTTTTTAAATTAAAAAAATTTTTTATTAAAAAAAAATTTAATCCCCTACCCCTGTACTGCTCCACCATTTAAATTTGAGGACACAGTGTCTCCCAAAGTTGTTTGAGCACCTACTCTTTAAAAAAAGTTTTTTATCGTGGTAAAATGTATAACATAATATTTATCATTTAAATCATTTTAAGTACACAGTTCTGTGGCATTAAATATAGTCACAATGTTGTGTAAACATCACCACTATCTATATCCCAAACTGTTTCATCATCCCCAACAAAAACTCTGTACCCATTCAACAACAACTCCCCCTTTCCCGCCTCTCCCACTACACCCCTGGTAAACTCAATTCTACTTTCCGTCTCTATGAATTTGCCTCTTCTTGGTACCTCATGTAAGTGGAATCATACAATATTTGTCCTTCTGTGTCTGGCTCATTTCACTAAGCATAAGATTTTCAAGGTCTATCCATGCTGAAGCGTGTATCAGAACTTCGTTCTTTTTTTATGGCCAAATAATATTCCGTTGCATGTGTGTGCTACATTTGGTTTACCCATTCATCTGTTGATGCGGGGCATTTATTCTTTTTTTCATGCCCCAATCGCTCACTGGACACCGTGTGGGGAGGTCCATGGAACACAGTTTGGGGACTGCTGGTTAATGGGGATTTTGGATAGGCCAGGATTTCCTTACCCACATGGCTGCCCCAGGCACAGCCAGAGGCGCTCTGATCGGCTTAGTCTCGAAACTGAAGGCAGAGGCTGAAGCCCTAAGAGGTGAAGCTGTCTGCGAAGGACCCGGGAGCGGTGATCGGTGATCAGCGCTGGGGGAAAGCCAGGAAGAGCCCTGTCCTCCAACCCTCACAGGATGGTGGCTGTGCTGAGGAGACCTGCTGGGATGACTGACAGCGCCGGGCCGGTGACATCTGTCAGGGCGGCCTCCCTTGGCTTTGATGACAGGACTGGACCAGAGCCAAGCCTGAGGGAGGCCCCAGCCCCCTTTTGGCAGCCTCACAGGTGCACCCTGTCCTGCTCCTCAGGGAGCTGGACAGACTATTCCGAACCACTGCCCTCCCCACGGGCACTGGGAGTCAGCACTTCCCACGGGCAGGCCTGCTGGGGCAAAGTGCGTGCCCTCTGTGCTCACCCCCCTCCAGAGGGCCTTCTGCTGTGCATTCTTCTCCCAAGCTCGGGGATCTGGGAAATGCAAGGGAGGAAACACCCAGAACCAAGCCCCTTGTGACTGGGGGGAGAACGCGTGGTCTTCTGGGAACCTGGGGGCCTGGGGTCAGCTTGGCCAGACCTTCAACTCCCCGTGTGACCCGTCTTGAGTAGACAAGTAGACAGTGGCTCTGTGACCTCCAAGGTCCCTCGCAGCTGATTTCCATCCTGGGTTCCACACTGCCTTGTCCTGCCTGCATTTCTGAGTTCAAGGCTCAGATTACAGCTCCCCACATGGGCTCTCCCACCACCCGGACGCTGAGGTTCTTCCTCCGTCTCGCTAGAACAGCTGTATTTCTCCTGAGGGATTACCTTTTGAACCAGAGAATTATTTGAAGGAGCAGATACCTTCCAGAGTTGTTAAACAAAAACCAAGAGAGCATCTTTAGAGAAATTACAAATAAACAAGTGGTCATCCTTCTAATCTGGGTACAGCTCACTTCCCCAGACCCCCAGACTGCTGACCTGCTACCTCAATGAAAGGTCCTTTAACCTTTGTCCAAACTCCACATGCCTTGGGCCTCTCAGGACACCCACTTTCCCCCTTCTGGCACTGTTGCTTGCCTCTCCATCTATGTTTCTGGCTTGGTTGTGGGCTCCTGGAGGACAGAGAGTAGGTCTATCTGTCTACACATTGCAGGACAGTCCTAGGCCCTGTGGCCTCGATGTACAGCACTGCTGGCCTGGGCTGGGAGGGCTCCTGGGGTTTCCTTGCCCTGGTGAGGGTCCTGCCCATCCCTCTTCAGCCCACGTTGTCCTGCAGAGCCCAGCAGAGATTCAGGCAAGGGAGAAAGTATTAAACAGGATGAGTGTCCTCAGCATGAAATAAATAAGGAGCGGACGCCAGACGGAACACACAGGGAGTGGAAGCCCGGGAGTACCTGAGCTTCTCCAGCCCGAAGGTATTCAGAGGATTGAAGTGAAATTGACTTGCCCACAGGCCGAGGTGCAGGGTGTTCATCCCTCCCAGGGCCTGTCTGCCCTTCCCTCTAGGTCCTGAGCCCACTGAGACCCACCTTCTCACAGACCTGTAGCCCCCTCTCCCACCTGGGCCAGGCTGTTCCCAGGGTCTTCCCCCCACCCCGCTCACAGAGCCCGCTCCGGCTGGGAGCCAGGCCTCTGCTCTGCTCCCTCCTCTGCCCATTGGCTTCTGACGTCTCCTGCTTTCCCCTCGCCAGCCTCCTTTCCTCAGTACATGGATTCAGGTGGCAGCCACATTTCCCAGGCACCCCCTGGCCTGCACTTTGTCACAGGTGCCAGGGGCCCTGGGGCTGGTTCTCAGCCCCTCTGCTCACTGGCTGTGTGATCCAGGGCAAATACCTCCCCTCTCTGAACCTCAGTTTCTCCATTTGTAAAATATGTGGCTTGAGGACATGACGACTACAGCTTCTTCCAGCTATATAGCTCTCTCTCTCCAGAAAATATCACTCAGCACCAGGCTGAGTTAAAAATCTGTTTCATCTCTATTTTAAATTCACCATTTTCAGCCTGCCCTGCCCCACCAGGCATCACCCACAGCAGGAAGGGAGAGGCATTTCATTCCATCTGCTTTTCTCACTCAGGACTGGCCTCCGCTGGCCTGGCCTCTCCCCAGGCACCCGGGCTCCTCCCAGGGCTGTGGCCTTCCTCTGGCCAGGCTCTCGGTCAGGGACTCATTTCCTCCTCCAGGCATGAGCACTTTTCCGAGGAGCCAGTGCCTGTCCTGGCGGCCTGGATGCTTCCTTAGAGGCAGGACCTGGATCGGGCCCCGCCCGGCAGCTTGGCAAGCACCGACTTGCCGCTGATGGGACTTAATTAACGCGGGGATCCGCTTTCCTCCCGGCCCTGGGTGAGAGGCGCCCTTCTCGGAGCTCAAGGACACAGGGCACTCCATTGTTCTCTGGAGCCCGCCAGCTGCCCCTGCAGCCCCTCATCAGGCTGCTTAGCTGCTGCTTCTTGATCCCCTCTGCTCTCGCCGTTCTTTCCACTTCCCTTCCTGAGGGGCTTGTACAAGTGCCCACGCTCAGTGACCGAAGTCCTCCGTCAGGGCTGGACCAGCCCGTCTCCTTCAGGATGCTGGTCCTTAGGTCCTCATCAGACTTGACCTGTCAGCCAGCACATTTGACGCAGCCCATCCGCCCTCCTTGAAACGGAGCCCAGTCTCCCTGGGTTGCTCTCTACCTCTCTGGTTGCTGTCCTCAGCCTCCTTTGCTTGTTGGGATGCCCTGCGGCCCGGTCCTCAGTCCCCACAATCTCCCCCTCTTCTCTCCCTCAGGGACACATGCCCTTTGTAGGCTGTTGACTTTCAAATTCCTATCTGCATCCCAGAGACCGCTAGATCCTCTCAGAGTAAAACCAAGTCCTTGCAGTGGCCTCCAAGGCCTGTACCACCCGTACCTCTATCTGGTTCTTGGACACACCAGACCCATTCTTCCTCTTGGCCTTTGCGTCGGCCGTTCCCCCACCTGGAATGCTCCACTCCCGAATATCCCCATGACTTGTTCCCTCCCCTTCCTCAGTTCTTTGATCAGATGCCACCTTCTCAGTGAGGCCTATCGTGATCACTCTGTTTCCGAGGGCAACCCTCTTCCCCCCACCCCACATACTCCACTTCCCCCAGCATTCTCTCCATCTTTCTTCCCTGTTGTATTTTTCTCCATGCTACGTCTTTTAAATGTATCTGGTTTTTAAATTGATTCCTCCCTCTGCAAGGTAAACTCGATGGGATCGCGGATGTGTGTTTGTTTTATTCATTGTATTCCTAGTGCCTGGTACATGGTAGTTAATCAACAAATGTTTGTTGAACAAATAGGTGGGTGTTTCAGTAGATGTCCTAGTACATGTATCTTCATGTTATAGGTTTTTCACTTCTGTAGAGGAGATCCTGGAAGTGAGGTTGTTCTAAAAAATGTACATGTAGATTTGTTTTTATTTTTCATAATCAACTCTAGATTACTTGCCCAAGAGGCTGTAGCAATTCATGCCCACTGCCCTGCTTGTGCAGTATGTTTTCGCTCTTGAATGTGCGATGTCAGCGTGCTGGAGGCGGGGGAAGGCATCTCATTGTTTTAATTTTCATTTTCCTGACTGATTAGAGAAGAACATCCTTCTTATTTACTGACCTCATGAATTTTTATTTCTATGAATTGTCTCTTTTATAGTCTTTGCTCCCCTTTTTTGTTGTTGTTGCTTGGGGGAGAGGTTTACCTTTTCTAATGAGTTTGTAGAGGGAATCCTCATTTCTTAAAAGAAAATCCCATACAATTCTGATACTTACGGAGGTTCTGGAGTGATTGGTCTAGAGTGAACATCTTCTTGGTTTGCCACTTCCTGACATGCTCTGGGGTCCCCTGTGCATTTTGGAATTAAAGATGTTTTAAAGTTTTTTTCTTGTTGGTTCTTTGTCTCTTCTACAATGTACTCGTGTTAGTTTTAAAAAAAAAAGATATTAAAAAAAATCATAGGAAAATCCTTGTGTTGTATTGCCAAGTGGAAAAAACATTTATAATTAGGATGTACTTTTTGATGACAGCTACATAAAAAGGCTCTCTGTATATAGAAACTCTAGCAGTGAATCAGCCAAAGTGAAAAGGGGGGGCATTATGGATAATTTTTCCCTACTATGGGAGACAGGCAAGTGGGGGAAGAGGGGGTGGTGCTGAATCCCCAGCGGAGAAGGATAAGCTGTTGGAATCACGGCACTTGGCCTACTCTCTCCTCTGGGCCTTGGCAGACATCACCAATCAATCACTTCAGTGGTTCCTCCTAAGCCCAGACTTAGCCTTAGAACCTTTCTCAACCCAGGAGTACAGGGAACTACTAGTCATAGATCAGAGCTGGCAGGCAAGATTAAACCCATTCACCCATCCTTGTCCAGGCGGGAGGCAGTGCAGTCAGCACCAGCCCTGCAGAGGCCTCTCTTGCTGGGGCGGTAGCATGCTCCCCGGCAGCCTCCTGGTTGCATAGGGGCTGCCAGTTGGCTGCATCTCCCCAGAAGTGCCCTGGCTGAGGTTCCAGGGGTCTTTTCAACCTGCTTTGGCTCCCATCACTCATACCAAGCATCAGTTTCTGAAATCTCTTTTCCTCTTGCTCCCTAGGGCTCATTGGAACCGGGAACACTGTCTTCAGCCTGGATGCTTGGACTGTGACTTGGCCCAGACCCTGGCACATCCCCTCAGGCACTACTACACCTTGGCGGCTCCCACTTTTGGTCTGACTCTCTGTTCTGACTTTCGTTCTCACGGCATGCCCCCCACCACTGATCTCATGGTCTCAGCTGCGATTTCATGCCCTGGTACTATGTCCCACGGGCACATCCTCACGGTCTAACCAGACCCCTGGCCCTTCTCCTCCTGCTGCCCTGTGCTTGGCTTGTCTCTGAACTGACAGATTCTCCAGCAAGACTCACGACAGGACACCCAGGAATTTCTCACCGACATTCTTTTTAGACCAGCTTGGGGGAGATGGGTTGATTAGAAAGGATAGGAAGAAATATTGTTTATGTCTTTTTCTATTTTGGGCAAAAATAGTAAATGATATAGAAAAATGACAGAAATATATGAAAAAACTGCCAGTAATTCAGCCACGTGGAGATAACCACAATTATCGTGCTGGCAAACATCCAATCACCTCTCAGCCTCCGCGCCCATTGAGATCTGCGTATATCAATTGTCTTAAATGACATCTTGCTGTTATCCAACCTGCGTTTTTCACTCGTCCATATGTCATGAGCATTTTCAAGGATGCCAGTGATGAGAAACATGGCTTCCTTGCCTAGAATGTAAATTATATTCCACAGGGTCCTTTTTTCACCTGGCATATCTGCATTTTTGCTTCTTTGGAGGCAGAAACTTTACTCATGCTCCATTTCCCTTCCATAGTAACAGACCACCCACCGGGTGTCCAGCCACTACCACAAAGACAATACATCCCAGCTCCCCTTGGACTGTGTTTGGTCATGTGACTGAGTTCTAGCCAATAGGGGGTGAGCAGAAGAGGAATATGTACAATCTTCTGGATGTGTCCTGTGGTGGTTTTACACATGTTCATAAATTCTTTGACACGCCTTTCATTAAGGTGGAGCCTAATTCTCCTCTGCTTAGGTTTACGCCGTGCTTAGTGACTTGCCTTTTTTTTTTTTCCTGATTTTTTTTAATTGAATGAAAGATTCTTTAAATTCGATAGTGCTTTACAATTTTCAAAAGTTTCACACACTCGATTTCATGTAATCCCATAATAACCCTATTTTCTCCCACCCCGTATTGCCCCTCCCCCATCCCTCTCCTCACTGGTAACCACTAGTTTATTCTCTATATCTGTGAGTCTGCTTCTTTTTTGTTACACTCACTAGTTTGTTGTATTTTTTAGATTCCACATATAAGTGATGTCATACAATATTTATGTCTTCCCACATCTTCTTTACCCACTCATCTGTTGATGGACACTTGGGTTGCTTCCAAAGACAATTGGTTGCTTCCAATTGCTTCCTTGGCAATTGTAAATAATGCTGCTATGAACATCGGGGTGCAGGTGTCTTTTCGAATTAGTGACTTGCTTCTAATGGACAGAACATGGCAGAAGTCATTGTGTGTGATGTGCAAGGTTAGGGCAAGGAAGCAGTTGGCTTCCTCCTTGCTTTCTCTTGTAATAAGCACGATGGGGAAGCCAATTGCCATGTCATAAGGACAATCAAGAAGCCCCTATGGAGTGGCCCACGTGGCAAGGACCTGAGGCTTCTTGCCAACAGCCACACGATGGAGACATTTTGGAAGCACATCCTCAAGCCTCAGTCTAGCTGGCATTCAGATGGTCACAGTCCTGCTGACATCTCGACTGCAACCTCTGAATTTCTGACTTGCTGAAACTGAGATAATAAATGTATATTGCTCGAAGTAACTAAGTTCTGGGGTAATTTGTTATGCAGCCACAGATAACACATGCTCTTAAGAGGATGGGTGGGCCTTTGCTTCCCCTTCGCCCTCTCTCTGTATGGAAGGTGGGTGTGGCTGTGCCATCCTGGATCTTTCAGATGAGGGCAACATGCTAAGGATGGAGGAGCAACAAGACAGGGTGTGGGCCCTTGATAGCTCCATAGAACAAAATCACCATAATAACTCGTTCTTCTATCTGACAGGGAAGTAAACATCTGTATTAATAAGGTCAGAGCGGGGCTTCCCTGGTGGTGCAGTGGTTGAGAGTCCGCCTGCCAATGCAGGGGCATACGGGTTCGTGCCCCGGTCTGGGAGGATCCCACATGCCGCGGAGCGGCTGGGCCTGTGAGCCATGGCCGCTGAGCCTGTGTGTCCGGAGCCTGTGCTCCGCAACAGGAGAGGCCGCAACAGTGAGAGGCCCCTGTACCGCAAAAAAAATAAAGAACAAGGTCAGAGGTTCCCCACCAATGTTGGGTTTCCCTGGTGTGTGGGTTACAGGTGTGTGAAGCTACTGATTGCCTAGAGCCATCCCTGGGCCCGTGGAGCTATATAATTGTTGTCATTTTCCTGTGTGCCAGAATGGGAATACAATTTGGGAAGCTTTGGATCTCGGTCACAACAACCAAATTTTATCCTAACGAAGACTCTCTGCAAAGTGAGCTTTTGCTTAGTAGTTTAACACGTGCTTCTCTCCTTGATAAGGCCCCTGGGTGGTCATGCCCTGAAGAGGTCAGTCAGATCTTGGCACACGAGGCTGGTGGGTGCTATAGGTGGTTCGGCTTTCCCCAGGGGCAAGAAGCCCCAGCGTGATGGCCACGCCCCCTGCCTGCGCAGAGAGCTAGCTCAGCAAACCGGAACGACCTCCCCTCCCCAGCCTAAGAGAACCGCTTGGGCTGTCTTGGACTCCTCCCTCGTCTCTTCCCCCTGAGTTGCCTCCACGCCCCAACCTACCTTCTCTTTGGGCTCCGCCTGCCTCAGGAACAGAGGTGGCAGCAGAGCTGAGGTGGATGCCTTCCATCTTCTCATAGGCTGTTTAATAATGTCGTTTCTCCCTGATAACGGTCACGGGTCACACATGACCCATGAACCAAGCCTCGCCTGGACAGAATTCTATTAAGAGGGTTGGGCCTGGGGCTTTCCTGATTTCCCCACTCAGAACAGCAGAGTCTGAATTTTTATAGCTTGGTAAGGTTCCCCTGATCCAGGGCATCCGCTGAAGGGTCCTTCCTTTTGTTTAAACTCAGGACGATATGAATTCAACAAAAGGATTCGTTTTAGCATGAATGACCTCACATTTTTTGTGACATGAGAATGCATTTTACGACACGGCTTATACAAACATAGACTCAAATCTATGTGACTATAAATACTCCACAGTGCATTCTGGTGTCACTGCCCAGAGGTTTCTCACTAATGACCAGAAGGAACCCTGAGGAGTGTGGCGGGGAGATGACACCGGCTTGGACAGGGTGGGCTCCTCTCCTGGAAAGCCCCGCTGCCCCCTTCCACCTTCCACACCTTCTACACCCTCCAGTTCGTGCCAGCCCGACACTGCAGGTCTTGGGACTGGGTGTTTTCTTGTTCCTGGGCCCTTATTTTCAAATTAGTCTTATTACCTGCTAAGATGCTTGCACAAAGTTCACTTTGAGCATTAAGGGATATTTTCCCCTCTTTTTGGAGGGAGATTATTTATTTGTGGATTAACAAAAATTTACCATTTTAACGATCTCTAAGCATACAATTCAGTGGCATTAAATACATTCACAATGTACCAGCACCACCACCCATCTCCAGAATTTTTTTTAGCACCCCAAATGGAAACTCAGAACCCATTACCAATAACTCCCAATTTCCCCCTTCCCCAGCCCCTGGTAACCCTATTCTACTGTCTGTCTCCATGACTGTGCCTATTCTAGATACCTTATAGATGTGGGATCAGACATTTTTTGTCCTTCGTGTCTGGCTTATTTCACTTAGCCTGATGTCTTCAAGGTTCATTTATGTTGTAGCATGTATCGGAGTTTCATTCCTTCTTATGGCTGAGGATTGTTTTTAATCAACAGATTTTCATCAAGGATTGATGTTTCCAGTACATTCTGCCAAATTCCCGCAGACATTTATTAAACCTGGAATCAGCTTTTCTCTTTCTTACATCCTTTTTCTCTTTATCCTTGACATGGTATCTGACATCTGACAGTGTCTGGGCAAGGAGGTCAGTGGCATCACTGAGACTGGATGAGAGCACCCAAGTCGATGAATTCTTCTATTACTTCGTCAGGCGTCTTGAAGGCAGCAAATGCTTCAGACTCCCTTCTTCCGTCGTCCTTCCTCCTGCTGCCTTGAGAGGGTTGGATGGAATGACTGGGTTTGGAGAGCATGGACAAATGGGGAAGAATGAACAGCTCTTTCCATCCCTCAGCTTGTGGCAAAGCCAACCTTCTTCTGAGCTACAGTTAGGGCTGAGTCTGGCGCCCTCAAGAGGCAAGGGTGGGAAGGTGGCAAAAGGCGTTGTATCACCTGGGGACTTAGGGCTAAAGCTACCGGGCTGGGAGCCTTTTCCTTACTTGTGCAGCCTTCCTACAGGAAGTGCCAGTAACTGCAGCGTTTTTTGAGAATAAATGTTTCGTGCACATGGTTCAAATATTAAGTGATACCAAGAGAATGCAGGAAAGAATCTCTTCTCATTGCTGTCACCAGCACCCAGTTCCTCTATTAGAGGCATCAATATTTACTACTTTTTTTTTTTAAACATCTTTATTGGAGTATAATTGCTTTACAATGGTGTGTCAATTTCTGCTGTATAACAAAGTGAATCAGTTATACATATACATATGTTCCCATATCTCTCCCCTCTTGCATCTCCCTCCCTCCCACCCTCCCTATCCCACCCCTCTAGGTGGTCACAGAGCACCGAGCTGATCCCCCTGTGCTATGCGGCTGCTTCCCTCTAGCTATTTTACATTTGGTAGTGTATATATGTCCATGCCGCTCTCTCACTTTGTCCCAGCTTACCCTTCCCCCTTCCCGTATCCTCAAGTCCATTCTCTACTTTTGTATATCTTTTCTGAGAAAATTTATATATACCTGCAAGTACATATAGACATATATACACATACATATATATGTGTGAATGTGTGTGCATGTATATATATACATATATATTCTTTTTTCACAAATAATATACTTTTTTTCACAAATAACAGCATATTATACATACCGCTCTGTGTCTCGCCCTTCTCCTCACCCCCGCAGCATATAATATTAATAGTGATGAACGTTTATTAAGTGCTTACCACGTACTGGGTACTGTCCTAAGAACTTGATACTTATTAATTGTCTTAATTCATTTCATCTTCACAATAACCCTATGAGGTAACATTATAATTTTTTCAACCTTACGCATAATGAAAGCCACGCAAATTAAAACAACACTGAGATAGTATTTTTCATTCATCGTGCTATTAAAGATCAAAAAGCTTGCTAACGCACCATGCGGGAAAGGGTGTGGGGAAATTGACAGTCCATAGACTGCTGGCAGGCAATTAAGTGATAGCATTCAAAATTATAAAGGCACATAATTTGGGCTCAGCAATTCCACTTCTAGGAATTTTCCCTGCAGATACACTTCACCAATGCTGAATGACTTGGGCACAAATTATTCATGTAGCGTTGTTTGTAACAGCAAAAGTTTGGAAACAATTTAAATGCGCATCAGTAGGGACTGACTAAGTACTTATGATATATTGCCATCCATTCGTTGAAATATTAGGTTGTGTTTTTCTTTGTTTTTTGGTTTTTTTTTTTTTTTGCTGCGTGCGGGCTTTTCTCTAGTTGCAGCGAGCAGGGGCTACTCTTCGTTGCGGTGCTTGGGCTTCTCATTTCGGTGGCTTCTCTTGTTGTGGAGCACGGGCTCTAGGCTCACAGGCTTCAGTAGTTGCAGCACGCAGGCTCAGTAGTTGTGGTGCATGGGCTTAGTTGCTCCGCGGCATGTGGGATCTTCCCAGACCAGGAATCGAACCCGTGTCCCCTGCATTGGCAGGCGGATTCTTAACCACTGTGCCACCAGGGAAGTCCTTACGTAGGGATTTTAAAAAATGAGCAAACTCTTTATGCATAGAGGTGGGATGCTTTCAAAGATGGAGAGCGTCTTAGTCTGTTGGGGCTGCTACAACAAGATACCACAAACTGGGCAGATTACAAACAACAGAAATTTATTTCTCACAGTCCTAGAAGCTGAGACTTTCAAGATCAAGAAACCAGCAGATTCACTGTCTGGTGAGAGCCGGCTTACTGGTTCATGGATGTCCGTCTTTTCCCTGTGTTCTCACATGGCAGAAGGGACTAGAGAGCTCTCGGGGCCTCTTTTATAAGGACACTAACCCCATTCACGAGGGCTCCACTCTCATGTCCTAATCACCTCCCAAAGCCCCCACCTCCAAATACCATCACATTGGGGATTAGGTTTCAACAATTAAATGTGGGGAGGAAAGGACACAAGCATTCAGTCTATAGCAGAGAGGCAGTGCAACATAATGGTTAAGAATCCAGACGTGAGTCAGGCTCCCTAGGTTTTCCTTCTGGCTCTGTTGCTTATCAACTGTGCAAACTTAGACTGTTACTTTACCTCTCTACATCTCTGGTCTCCTCATCTGAAAAATGGGGTTTGTAATAGCAACTTCAGATACCCCCAGCCAACACAAAAACAAGTGGCAAATAAGGGCTTATGATTATATGCCTCAGGGATTTGTGGGTGTTTGTTATACAGCATGATTGTGCTAATAGCTAACTGATACAAGCACATGGTAGGTGCTCAATAAATATTGCTTAATAGGAAACTAAGCAAGCCCTTTCCTTATAATGGGGAATTCACAGGTTACCTGAAGAGTGGCTGCATATAGGACCCAAAGAGAAAGCTCACAGTTAACATCCAAAGTATAACCAAAGCACTGGGGTTTTATTTATTTAACAGGCTGTGTTTTGAGTACTAGCCATTCTGGAAGCTAAAGCATATACAAATAGAATAAGGATTGACCCTTGTCCCCAGAGCTGACAATCTCTGGAAGGAAAGATTTGCAAACAAGTAATTACAAGGTGAAGTGCACTTGCTATAATAAAGGTGTGGACAAAGGGAACCAAGGAGGGTAACAGCACATCCACCCACGGTGGATGTGGGGTGACAGAGGTGGTGGCTTAGGAAAGGGATGGTGCCTGGTGAGGAGGCAAGGGATTTAAAGCTGCAAAGGTTAGCTGAATCCGGGGTGGGAAGGGCCTTGAGGGCCCGGGAAGGGAACCTGAATGTCATTCTTAGGGTCCGAGAGAAGGTGGTAGGATCTGGGGGCAGAGCAGCGCCATGTTCAGGTTTGTGTTTTGGGGAGATAACTCTGGAGTTGATGTGAAAGGTGCAAAAAGCCCCGGATGTGGGGCACTTAAATCTAACCTCCTGCTGCAGTCAGAACTGATCGGGGACAACTTCTGGGGACGGGATTGATCTGGGGCCAGACAACCCCGGGTGAGGAAAGAGGAGGAGCACAGGCATTGATAACCAGAAAAAGTCCTTTCTTCCAACTCCCCCGCTAGGAACTGTACCAGTTAGGAAAGTATTGGGCTGCAAGTAGCAGGAAGCCTGGTTATAGACGTTTAAACACACAGGGGAGCCTTTTTCTCATAACAAGAAATCAAGAGGAGGCTGTCATAACATTGTTGCTGTAGCTCAACGACTCTGAGATTTCCTTTGGCATTTTCTTCTTTATTTATTTCACTGAAGTATAGTTGATTTACAATGCTTCAGGAGTACAGCAAAGTGATTCAGTTAAAAATACATATATATATATATATATATATATATTTTCAGATTGTTTTCCCTTATAGGCTATTACAAGATATTGAATATAGTTCCCTGTGCTATAGAGTAGGTCCTTGTTGTTTATCTATTTTATATATAGTAGAGTGTATCTGTTAATTCCAAATTCCCAATTTATCACTCCCTGCCCCCTTTCCCCTTTGGTAGCCATAAGTTTGTTTTCTACACCTGTGAATCTGTTTCTGTTTTGTAAATAAGTTCGTCTGTATCGTTTCTTTAGTTTCCACGTATACGTGATATCATATGGTACTTGTCTTTGTCTGACTTAATTCGCTTAGTATGATAATCTCTAGGTCCATCTGTATTGCTATAAATGACAATATTTCATTCTTTTTTATGGCCAAGTAATATGCCATTGCCCGTATGTGCCACGTCTTCTTTATCCATTCATTGGTTGATGGACACTTGGGTTGCTTCCATGTCTTGGCTATTGTAAATAGTGCTGCTATGAACATTGGGGTACATGTATCTTTTCAAGGTAGAGTTTTCATCTTTTCTGGATATATGTCCAGGAGTAGGATTGCTGGATCATATGGTAGTTCTATCGTTTTATTTATTTATGTTTAACATCTTCATTGGAGTATAATTGCTTTACAATGGTGTGTTAGTTTCTGCTGTATAACAAAGTGAATCAGCTATACGTATACATATATCCCCATATCCCCTCCCTCTTGCGTCTCCCTCCCATCCTCCCTATCCCACCCCTCTAGGTGGACACAAAGCACCGAGCTGATCTCCCTGTGCTATGCGGCTGCTTCCCACTAGCTATCTATTTTACAGTTGGTAGTGTATATATGTCCATGCCTCTCTCTCACTTCGTCCCAGCTTACACTTCCCCCTCCCTGTGTCCTCAAGTCCATTCTCTACATCTGTGTCTTTATTTCTGTCCTGCCCCTAGGTTCTTCATAACCATTAAAAAAAAATTTTTGATTCCATATATATGTGTTAGCATACGGTATTTGTTTTTCTCTTTCTGACTTTCTGTATGACAGACTACATGCTGTTCTCCATAGTGGCTGCACCAATTTACATTCCCACCAACAGTGTAGGAGGGTTTCTTTGGCCTTTTCTTCATGGTCTTCGATGGTTGGTACAACTCTAGGTATCATGCCCACATTCAAAAGAAAACAGAGACAAAAAGATGAAAAGAAAGGGGTCACGCCAGCTGAATCCATCCCCTTTTATCAGGAAAGCAGAAGCTTCTTAACACTGTGAAACCCACTGTGTCTCCCCACTTCCATTCCAGACACTCTCCCCAGTGGGTTGCAGTTTATCCCTACCCCCCCTTACGGGGGCCATTAGAAGTAGATCCAGCCCCTGTGTCTGGGGTAGTGATTGGTGCGAAGCAGAGTGGGGAGGGGGTCCCTGGGTCATCTGACACAGCACCATTGCTGAATTCCCTGTGGGCCTTTTCTGAGCTGAGTGGGTGCAAGGGGCCTGGGGACAGCTGCTGCTTGGAGCCTGGTGTCCTAGTAGCAGAGGGTACTAGCAGCAATGCACTGTAGGGGCTGTATTGTCCATATAACTCTGTGGTTGGTCTCCTCTCCTGGCAAGTCCATAGTGAGGGGAGTGAGGGGCCCTCAGTCCAACTTGGTGGCTGTATCAGTCAGGAGAGGCTGAGTCATGCTGTGGTAAAAAAAGGCCTGAAAAGTGTAATGGTTTAAACACAAAGTTTATATCTTGTTCATTCTAAATGTCCGTCGTGAGTCCACTGCGGGCTCTGTTCCATTTCTCCGCCCTCTGGAACGCATGCTAATGGATGGTCACCATTTTGAACTTGCTGGTTGCCGGGACAAAGGGAAAGGAAAGATCTGGAGGGTCTTGAAATGGCATTTAAATGCTCTGATTTGGGAGAGACTCGTGTAATTCCTACTCACAACTCACTGGCGAGGACCCACGCAACCATAGAGGGACCCCCGAGGAGTGATCCCACAATGTGCCCGGAAAAGAGAGAGTGGGAAAGGGTTAGTAAGCGGCACTCGTGATGAACACAGTAATTTGGGGAAAGTCGTCTAATTTCTCCAGGCTTCCTTTACTTTACCTAAAAGTGGCACTCTAAGGCAGAAACTGGGTATGGTCAAAACGGCTCTTATAATCCCTTTAGCCATTGGTTATCCACAGACAGAGGAACGAACCTCCACTTAACCCCACGCCTTATACAAAAATCAACTCAAAATGGATTGTAGACGTAAATGGGCTTAAACACAAAACTATAAAACTTGAAAAAGCATAGGAGAAAAATCTTTGAGATCTAAACCCAAGCCTCATCCACAAAAGGAAAAATGGATAAACTGGGCCTCATTAAAATGAAAAACTTTCCTCTGCAGAAGTCCCTGGTTGAGAGCCTCAAAGACAAATGCGCACGAGGGAATTGCAGAGCAGTGATTGTGGAGGGCAGGCTGAACACCTCCGTGCGTGGAGACCTGGGTGACCTGGGCTGTGTCCACGAAGGTTGCTGTGCTCAGGGTGTGAGTGACCCCTGGAAGGCCTCTGACCAGTCCCCTGAGCATGGGGGTCCTGGGGTGTCCCTTCCTGGCCCTGAGACACATTCCTCCCCTTATTGCCTGGCTGTGCGGGGTCACAGCCCCCCGAGGAGGGGGCCAGTCCTCCCTTCCTAAGAGAGCACCTTGTCTACAGCGCAGACAGCTCACAGGCTCCTCGGACCCCAAGATGCTGGAGCTGGGGCTGGGGCTGGGGCCTGAGATAGAGCCGCATCGGCCCCTTTTTACAGGTGAGGGAATTGAGGCCCGGGGAGGGCGAATGAGCTGTGTAGTCTCACACAGCCAGTTAGGGAAGGAGACTGAGTGATTTCAGACAGTGGCAGAGATGCCGGGGGCAGGTTTAAAAGCGAGGACTGGACAAGCCTCCCACCTCCCGGGGTGCAGCCTGGACCAGTCCCCCAGTCACGGGGGAGCCCTCCCCACCTCCTCTGAAGTGAAAGAGCTTCCCAGCTCACCCTTTCTTCCTCCAGGCCAGGGGGGAGCACGGGGTCACGCGGTCCGGCCCTCGCCTCCCCTCCCCCATCAGTGCCCCAGGCTGGGGGTGAGGGGTTGCTGGGGGAAGGCTAGGCGGCCCCGGGCGTGGGCATGGGCGCCCTCTGCCCCCCAGGGCCTCCTGTGGGCGCCCCATCCCTGTGTGGGCTGCTCTGACTCCGTGCTGGGAGCCGAGCTTAGGCAAACCACGCCGCACTGGACGCCATTCAAGCTTTTACAGGCCCTCAAATTGGGGCTGGAGCCGGAGAGGAAATACTAAAATCCTACATACACAACTTCTGTCTGCGCGCGCCCGGGCTCGGGAGACTCAGGCGCGGCTGCGAGGGACACGTTTGTACTGTTTTAAGGGCTCCACGCCTTTCTCCCTGCTCTGCTTTGAACAGGCAACACTGATGTGTCGCCTAAAACCGAGACTCCTGGACGTGGGCCCCGGGAGGTGTCTGTAGGGGTTGTGTGTGGGGGATGCTGAACTTTTCTCCTACCCCATCCAAGACCCACAAAGCTGCGTTCAGAATCCTGGGATCCACGAACCACAGGGCACAGCCCAGGCCCCTTCGCTGGCAGAAAGATGCAGCCAGAGGAGACGGTGGCTTAGAGGTCCCTAGAGCCAGGCAGGCCTGGGTGGGAGCCTGGCTCAGCGCTTTGCAGCTCTGTGACTGTGGGCAAGGACACCCCCTTTCCCCATCTGTAAAATGGGTGTGATAATGGTAAGATGATGGTACCCCTGAGGTTTCCTGTGAAGATTAAAGAGTTGACATAGTTAGGGAAACGTCTCAGAGTCTGGTACATTATATGTGCTCCCCAAATGGTAGCCGTTGTTATTATTTATATGAGGTAATAGTAAGAGCACCATTATGAGCCTGGCACTTGCTAAGTGCTGCTTGCAGTTTAATTCATTTTATCCTCACAGTAGCCCCATGAAGTAGTAATTTAACCACATTTTAGGTGAGAAACTAGAACACCAACGAACGGAATGACTTACCCAAGGTCACACAGCTAGTGATTGGCTGGGTTGGGATTTGAACCAACCTCTGCTTCAGAGACTTAGGTGCTTTGCTGACGCTCTGAACTGCTGGTCAGCTGTATGTGCCCATGGTGTCCTCATCTTGACATGAAGCTCCCCACACTTGGCGCCTGACCACCTTCCCAGTTTCATCCCTGCTGAATGCCCTCAAGGGCTCCTACGTAGCCACCACGCATCTCCCTGGTTCTGAACCTGTGTTCCTCCTCCCACCTCTTGGTCAGGGCTCAGCGCCTCTCCTAGCACAAAGCTCTGTCCGTTGACCGTCTGTGCGTTAGGTCCTCCCAGGCTACCCTGGCCAGAGAGGCTCCCTCCCTCTTTGAGCTTCCCCAATACTCGCCTCCCCCCACCTTCAGGTCTCCCATGCCCTTGACCTTGGGCCACCTTGAGTCGTGGATGTGTTCATCTTCCTCATCTGGTCCCTCATCAAGACCCCTGCGTGTCTGACCCAGTTTCTTGCACAGACAGGTCCTCCCATTTGGGGGAATTGAATTTTCACTGATGGTAAATCTGGGCTGATTGGCGACATCACACTGGTGACGTGTGTGAGGGAAACAGAAGAGGGGCTCAAACCAGCTTGCTCAGAGGAGGTGGGAGACAAGGTGGGCACCAGCCCCATGTTGCTAACATCTGCCACCGGCCCAGGAATCAGCCAGGACAGTGAGAGTGTGGTCTGGGCTGCCCTGCCCACCCCTGCCTCTACTTCCCCCTTAAGTGTCCTGTCATCAGGGTTTCCCAGGAGCCCTGCTCAGTCTCAGGTAAGGACGGACGCCTCGCAGGGGTCTGAGCTCATTCTGGCTGGGCTGTCCCAAACAAGTGGCCTGCAAAGGGCATCTATTTTCCAGGCCTGTCTGTGCTCCACGTGACACCAACCTCAGCTTGAGCAAGTGCATCTTCTAGCCCTCTGCCGGGCAGCTAGACCCACACACCCTCCCATGCTACTTCCCCCAAACAGCCGAACCCTCGGTGCCCATGTTCAAGAGACTCAACGGTGCTGTGAAAATCACATGGCCTTTGGAATCTGGAGGTCTGGGTTTCAGCGCAGTTCCATGAGGCCTTGGGCAAGTCACTTCGCCTATCCTGAGCCTCAGTTTCCCCATGGGGGTGATGTTCTCTATCTCGTTTCCTCGAGATTAAGTGACAGCAGGAGTATGAGAGGGCCTGGCACACTATGGGAACAGAAGTGTTGGTGGGGTTGAGTGGAGTCACACAGGTGGGGTGACCTGGACCCGCCAGACAGTCTGGGACCTGAGCCTGAGTGGATGACCCTGTGACCTGGTCCCAGCTGTGAGACTGCTCCCCTGAAAGGAGGATGGATGCTGGACAGCATATCTGCTCCATACAGCCCTGGGGGCTGGCGGCCTCCCTGAGCCACCCATCCCGCAGGCTAAAGCAGAAACAGTCTACACGGCGTGGCAGCGCCCTCTGCCGGCCAGGCTGGGCTGGCACTGGCTGCTCCTCGGCACAGGGCGATGGTGACCCTAAAAGCAGCCTCAGGCAGGGCCTCCACACCCCTGTACTGGGCAGGCAGGCCAGACCCCGGCCCAGGAGGGACCCTGGTAGGTGGGAAGCCCATTCCCATTTTACAGATGAGAAAACTGAGGATCAGAGAAGTGAAGTAAACTGCTGTTGAATGGTCGAGCCAGACCCACCCCACAGTGCTCTTCCTCCTACTCCAGATAGAGTCATTTTGTGTGAACGTAACAGAACAGCCATACTGGAAACAGTGCCCTTCTTTATTTCATTAAAATCAAATTAGACCTGGGTGGGGGAGGGATAAATTAGGAGGTTAGGATTAACATATACACACTACTATATCTAAAATAGATAGCCAACAAGGACCTATTATATAGCACAGGGAACTCTACTCAATATTTTGTAATAACCTATAAGGGAAAAGAATCTGAAAAAGAATCTATATCTATATATTCATATATAACTGAGTCACTGTGCTGTATGTCTGAGACTAACAGGACACTGTAAATCCACTCTACTTCAATAAAAACAATCAAATTAGACCTGACGCCACCTTTCCAGGGCTGCAGAAAAATTCATTGTTACTTGCTTTTGGAAGTGGGAGTGGGGCTCCTCTCCCCTAGGCCCACGCAAGGACCCAGGAGCCTAACATGGTGCCAGAAAAGGGGTGAGTGTGGGGGAGGGCAAATCTTCAGTATGTTGGGGCCACTGTGAGAGCGTCATGTCTAAGCCTCCAGGAGGCTCTGCTGCTTCCTTGCCAAGATCGGCAGCCCTGGGGCCTGGGCCCATGCCCACATGCTCCCCGGGCGCCCCACACAGCGCAGCCCTGCCACCTGAGGTCCTGTCTCTTCCTGGTGAGCACTGCTACTCTGGGTCACCGCTTTCTCCCCAAACTACCTCTTTCTCTTCTCCCCAAACCCCCAGCCCAATCCCCTTAAACTGCTCAGGATCCTGAAAATAAAAGCAGGAAAAGTAGGTTGAATAAGGGAAGGAAAGTAGGGTAAATAATTATCTCGAGAAAAGTTCCTGCCCCTCTAAACTCTGCCCGGTAGCAACTTGTGCCTATGGGAAAATGCTATGTCCTTGGAATGACCTTCTTGCTGCAGCTGAAGCCAATAAGACACGGCTCAGACAGTGAGCAGGTTGGTTGAATCCAACTGAAGAAAGCCTGGGGGAGCGGTTGGTCATGAGGAATGGAACGTGTTAACTCCTGTCCCAACTAAACCGATAAAAGCTGAAAAAGAGGTTATGGAAAACTGGGTAAGGGGATAAATACCCAGGAAGCCTGGGTTGCAAAGCCATTCCTATCTGAAAGGGATGGACTTGGGGCCCCTGTTGTCATCTCAAGTGTACAAAGGGCCTGGTGGGTCCAAACTGCGGCCCTCTGGACTCTGCAGTTCCCAGATCCACGATACTGTCTTGAAGTTCTGACCACAGCTTGGCCATAAACTACCAGCTTAGTGTCACCAGTTCCCTGAGGGTGGTGCCCATGGCCTAGAGATGGTGCATCTGCTTCCTCAAGGGCCCTTTTCCAATCTGGGAAAGTTTAGGTTTAAACCTGAAGATGATGAAACAAATTAAGCCCTAAGGATCAAACTCTCATGTGAAGTTTAGAAGTAACGTGTCTATAGTGGTTTCTTTAAAATATTGTAATAGTTAAGAGACTCTAACGCATTAAAGACTGACAGATTAACGATGTGTTTTAAATATGTAATAGGATTTAGACTTGTGACTTTCAGTTGGAAGGGGAAAGAAAACTTGACTCCATTTTTGGGAATATTATGAATTTTAAAGAAAACTGGTGCTTCACTATATAAATACATTTTATTTCTTAGGTTTATAAGAATTTATTACTTAGAGATATTTTTCTTTGTCAGGCAACTGAAGTGCTTACAAAGGAAATGTAATATATTAAATTTATGATTGCAGTTCAAAGTGTTTAGGGGAATTTAATTAATTAAGTTTGTAAATGATTTTTTCAAAGGAGCTTAGGGGCTTCAAGTTGAGTTAATAGATCATTAATCAAAGAGAATCGAAGGTCACTAGTCTTATCTTGCCATATTTATAAACAGGATAACAAGATTTGTAAACTGAACATAACTGCTTAAGGATAACGAGGTTATTTCTATGTTATGAAGGGAACATTAATTTAAAATCTAAGTAACTCTAAGTAGTCCCTTCTGGACTGCCCTCAGATTTAAAAAAATAATTCACAGGAACAGCTATTAATGCTAACAGCTAATATTTGTGGAGGGCTTTACACGGACGATCTCATCCCATCTTCCATTCTAGATGAGACCCTGGGAGGTCAGGAACTTGCTCAAGGCCACACATCTAGGAGGCTGTACAGGTTGGACTTGAGTTGGCTCTTCCACTCCAGAGGCTACGGTATTAATTTTTGGAGGAGAAATTCTGCATTCTCCCTTTTTTTTTTTTTTTTTTTTTGGCCTTGCTGCACAACATATGGGATCTTAGTTCTCCAACCAGGGATCAAACCCATACCCGCTGCAGTGGAAGCTCAGAGTCTTAACACCTGGACCACCAGGGAAGTCCCCAGAAGCTGCAGTATTAACCACAGTGCTGAACGATCTTTGGGGCCCGGGTTTCCAGGGTCTGCACCGAGGTCCCTGGAGAATGGCTACACTTCCCTAGCTCATACCAGTGAATGCGAGCGTGTCAGGGCCCCATCTGCCCAGCTACTTTGGTGCTCAGCAGAAATAGGGAAGGGACTTTTTTTTTTATATCTATTAATTTTTTAAAAAATAAATTTATTTATTTATTTGTTTTTATTTTTGGCTGTATTGGGTCTTCGTTGCTGTGCACGGGCTTTCTCTAGCTGTGGCAAGCGAGGGCTACTCTTTGTTGCAGTGTGCGGGCTTCTCATTGTCGTGGCTTCTCTTGTCACCTAGAGCACGGGCTCTAGGTGTGCTGGCTTCAGTAGTTGTGGCTTGCAGGCTCAGTAGCTGTGGCTCGCGGGCTCTAGAGTGCAGGCTCAGTAGTTGTGGCGCGTGGGCTTAGTTGCTCTGCGGTATGTGGGATCTTCCCAGGCCAGGGATCGAACCCGTGTCCTGCACTGACAGGTGGATTCTTAACCACTGCACCACCAGGGAAGCCCTATTAATTTTTTCTTTTTTTTTTTTTTTTTTTGCGGTGCGCGGGCCTCTCGGTGTTGTGGCCTCTCCCGTTGCGGAGCACAGGCTCCGGATGCGCAGGCTCAGCGGCTATGGCTCACGGGCCCAGCCGCTCCGCGGCATGTGGGATCTTCCCGGACCGGGGCACGAACCCGTGTCCCCTGCATCGGCAGGCGGACTCTCAACCACTGCGCCACCAGGGAAGCCCCTATTAATTTTTTTATACATATACTTTGTCCCATTTCCCCTTAAAATGTATGTCTTCAGGATTTTTTTTTTTTAATATTGAGCTATAGTTGATGTGCCATATGTTTCAGGTGTACAACATAGTGATTCACATTCTTTAAAGGTTATACTCCTTTTACAGTTATTATAAAACATTGGCTATATTCCTTGCATTGTACAATATATCCCTGTGGCTTATTTATTTTATACATAGTAGTTTATACCTCTTAACTCCTTACTCCTATCTTACCCCTCCTTGGGGAAGGGACTTCTGAGTGGCCAATCTGAACCCCTAAGTACCATTTGTGGAACTGCCATATACTTGTGTCCCGTAAACACAGAACTTCTGACAATAGCCATGGCCTTGTGACAGGTGTGAACCAGGAGCTATGCATATTTTCTTCCTTGTTGTATACATTAGTCCTTTTCCCTTACTGTCCCTCTCCTAACGATTTACATAAGAAATGGTGTTTAACATTACAGCATCGTTTCTAGGTAACAGAAAATTCAGGTGGGATTGGTGATTGAATTAGAAGAGAAATTAACATTGCCTAGAGATGGAGGCAGAGACAAGTGGGACTTGTCTAAAATTTTGTAAAGAGAGTGCGTGTGTCCACATCTGTATGAGTGACAGTTGCATTCTGCTAGGCAGCAGTGTGAGGGTGTAGTGATCCCTGTCACTCAGAGGGCTGTGCTGGGTCACGTCCGCTGTCTCCTGATTGCTTGTCTAACCATCTTCTCCATGGAAGGATTTGGAAATCTGAAAGCCGCGTTCCCTGACTCTCTACCTGTGAGGTTCTGCTGATGAGAGGCAATGGTGGGAGACTGGAAGGCGGAGACGGGAAAAGCCTTTTTAGGGGTTGGGGCTTCTGATAGCAACTCTCCCGGTAGCAGTGGTAGCAGTGGTGGCAGTGGTGGCAGGGGTGGTGGTACTGGGTAACACTGCTTCCCTTTTTTGCTTCCTGCAGGTACGAATCTGTAGGTAGCCTGAACTTCCACTTTTGTTCCTCCAGCAATTCCACCCCCTTTATCACTAATGCTCTGTGTTCAGTCCCCTCTGTTTAAAATGTTTATGGTGCTTTCCATTTTGTTGATTGGACTGAAACAGATCTCATTCTCTTGTTTGCTTTTTGTGCTCAGCTCTTTGATTTGAAGATAATCCATCTTGTAGCGTCTACACCAGGTCTGTCGCCTCTAACTGCTGCGTAGTGCTTCATGGGGTGTGCGTGGACCACACTGGACCTATCTCCTCCTCCAGGGTGGACACCCAGATTGCCCCCCAACATGCTGTCATAAATATTCTTATACGTATTTCCTTTTTATACCTGTGTGAGAACTTATCTGCAATTAAAACGTATACCCAGAACTGAAATTGCTTTGTCATAGATCATAGGTATGTTCATGCTACATTTGACTAAGTATTATAAGGTCATGATCCTGAATAGCCACACCTCCCCAAAATATAAGATAATGCTATATATACTATTCTGTAATTAAATTTCTCCCACTTTAGGTCAGACAAAAATTCAAATAATTCCAACTAGGGAAAAATTGTTTTTAATTAACGTGTAATTATAATCAATTTTCCTGAAACAACAGAAACGGTGTTTTGGATAACAGCTTCTAGAATGAGACTGCAAATTCCAGCTTCACCATGCACTAGCTGTGTGACTTTGGGACAGTTGCTTAACTTCCCTGTGCCTTGTTTTACCCACTTGTAAAATGGAGATGATAATAGTACCTACCTTATTAGGAGGTTGCGAGAATTAAATGAGATAACGCACATAAAGTGTTCAGAATACTGCTGTTGGCTATTATTGTTGAACATTTAGGAATATACAATTTTTTTGCTATTTCTCAACAATGCTGCAATGAAGTTCAAGATTTATTATTATTCTTCTTGCTGTTATAAAAAACACAGAGCATTAAATTTATCATTAATAAATTCCCATCTTACTAAGTGAAATAAGTCAGACAGAGAAAGATAAATATCATATGATATGACTTATATGTGGAATCTAAAAAAAATGATACAAATCAACTTATTTACAAAACAGAAATAGACTCACAGACACAGAAAACAAGCTTATGGTTGTTTACCAAAGGGGAAAGGGTGTGGGAAGTGATAAATTAGGAGTTTGGGATTAACATATACACCCTACTATATATAGAATAGATAAACAGCAAGGACCTACTGTATAGCACAGGGAACTATACTCAATATTTTGTAATAATTTATAAGGGAAAAGAATCTGAAAAAGAATATATATATATATGTATACATATATATATCTGAATCACTTTGCTGTATACCTGACACTAACACAACGTTATGAATCAACTATACCTCAATAAAAAATGTTTTCTAAAATTTATCATTAAAGTGTGGGATTCTTAGACTGCCTGACTATTGCACTGGAGTTCTGGCAGCAAATACCAGCCTCAAGTTAGCAACCTTTTGGCTTGGGACACCTGGGTCTTTTTAGAGTAACAGGATGTCTCCACACCGTTTGCCCCACTGCTGCATGATCGAGGCCTGTGGCTGCGAGAGCCCTTCCTGAGGTTCCCAGATTTCTGCAGAGCCAAGATCCTTACCAGGGCCTTCCTGAGCCCTGGGGTGGGTGAGACAGGGCAATAACCTCCTGTACAAGGTTGTGTGCCATGAAGGGATAGAATCGATTCAAAGTCCACAGCTCTACCATCTGTGTGATCTTGTGCAAGTGATGTCACATCTTTGGACCTCTGTTGCCTCATCTGTAAAATGAATCCTGGCCTCGAGACTCATCAGCAATGGGGCTTGGGTAAGTCATCTTTTCCCCTGGGGTCTTAGTTTTCCCATCTGTGAAGTGGGGTATCATCGCCTTTACAGGTTTACTGTAGGGATTAGGGATAATGTTTGCAAAGTGCCTGGCAGAGTGCCTGGCGGAGATTCTGCGGCTGGTAGACAGTTTCGATACTGCAGATTCTGTCTGCTTGAGCCTCTGGAAATTTTGACTCGTTGGCATCCAACCTGCGCATCGAACATAAGGTCCCCAAAGCCCCCTCACGCTTATGCTCCAGTGTCTCTCTGAGTTTGTAAACCCTCTTTCTGGATGCCCTGTGGGAACATTAGGCAGCCTTCTGTCCCTGGTACTGGGGCCACAGCCTCAGGATCCCTTCTGAAACCTCTTCCTTCTCCTCTGTCCCTATCTCCATCCCATCTTTATTTTCCACACTCCAAAGGCAACCTTCTTCCTTTCCAACATGAATGGATGAAGACATTTCATCTACATACATTCCCAAGGGCACCCCCGGGAGGGGGCTGTGTCTACTTCCCCACCTCTTATTTGTAACTCAAAACAGCAAATCAGGGGGACCCCGGTTTTAGCTCTGAAATCTTGGAAGTCGTTGCTCCCATCCTTACAGCAGGAGAAAAGCTGAACAAACTGACAGATCAGGGAGACAGAAAATCAGTAATTACACAGTTGAGCTAAAGAGCACCATCAGTTGTCTGGATCTAATTGACATTTATAGAATACTTACCCAACAAGAGCAGAATACACATTCTACTCAAGCCACACAGAGCACTCACCAAGTGTTTGTGTCTTCCCCAAATTCATATGTTGATGCCCTAACTCCCAGTGTGGCTGTATTTGGAGATGGGGCCTCTGAGGTAGTGGTTAAGGTTACAATGAGATCATAATGGTGGGGCCCTGATCCAATACAATTAGCGTCCTTATAAGGAGAGACATCATGTGAGCACAGAGCAAGAAGGCAGCCATCTGCAGGCCCAGGGGAAAGCCCACACCAGACACCTACTGGCAACTCCCTCTAACTTGCAGTTCCAGTTTCCAGAACTGTGAGAAAATAAATTTCCATTGTTTATGAAACCATGCCCCATAGAATTAACAGAAGCTGATAACAGAAATTCTTGAACTTGTCTTACATAACAACAGATAAAGGAACAACTTGTTAAAAGTCCTTTGCTTGTAAACTGCCTTCGTTGATTAAGTTCACTTTAGCTTTTTTCTTTCTTTTTTTCCCCCTCTCTTTAATTACATACCTTCCCAGCTTCACACAGCCCAGCTGTTCTACAGGAAATTGGAGTCAGCTCCTATTCAGTGCAAGCCGGCTGGGGGACGACTGGGACCATGAACCCTAGACCTGGCCTGTGCAGATGTCCAACCAACAGCCTTTTGACATCAGAGGGCCAGAAAACTCCACCCTCAGATCATGCTAAGCACATGCATATGCAGAAGCATGAACCCAGATGCACCTTCCCAAACACCAATTACCTCATCTTTTTCCCATACATGTAATCACCTTTCCCCACACCTAAGGCCACCCTGCTAATCCTATAAATACCCCAATGCCCTCACCTGCCTTTCTTTTGTTGTTCATGGCTTTGTTGTCATATCTAAAAAGTCAATGCCAAATCCAAGGTCATAAAGATTTACCCTTATGTTTCCTGCTAAGTTTTTTTTTTTTAATATAGTTTTAGCTCTTATATTTTAGGCCATTGATCCATTTAGAATTAATTTTATGTATGTGGTGTGAGATAGGGATCCAACTTCATTCTTTTGCTTGTGGAAATCTAGTTGTCCCAACAGCATTTATTGGGGAGACTGCTCTTTCCCCATTGAAAGGACCTGGAACCCTTGTTGAAAATCTGTATAGCACAGGGAACTTTACTCAGTATTCTGCAATAACCTATATGGGAAAAGACTCTGAAAAAGAATGGATTAAAAAAAAAACAACAAAAAAAATAAATTGGCTGTCAGTGTATGAGTTTATTTCTAGATTTTCAATTCTGTACTATTGGTCTATTTAACTATCCTTATGCCAGTACCAAACTGTTTTGATTAATGTCACTTTATTGTAAGTTTTGAAATTCGGAAGTGTGTATCTTCCAACTTTTTTTTTCTTTTTCTAGATTACTTTGGCTACTTGTGTTTCCTTGCATGTCCATATGAATTTTAGGGTCATCTGATCCATTACTGCAAATCAGGCATTTGGAATTTTGATAGAGATTGCACTGAATCTGTAGATCAGTTTGGGAGGAGTGCTGCCATCTTAGCAATTTTAAGTTTTTTGATCTATGAACATGGGATGTCTTTCCCCTTATTTAGGTCTTCTTTAATTTTTCAACAGTGTTTGGTAGTTTTCAGACTATGACTTTTGCACTTCTTTTGTTAAAAGTATACTTTTATATTCATAAGTATTTTATTCTTTTCGATACTATTGTAAATAGAATTGTTTTTGTAATTTCATTTTTAGTGTGCTCAAAGCTATTATACAGAAATATGATTGATTTTTATAAGTCGATCTTGTATTCTGCAAACTTGCTGAACTCATTTATTACTTTAATCATTTTCAGTGGATGCCTTAGGATTTTCTATGTACAAGATTATGTTATCTGAAAACAGAGACTGTTGTAATTGTTCCTTTCCAATCTGGGTGACTGATATTTCATTTTCTTGCCTAGTTGCCCTGTCTAGAATCTCCAGTTTGGGGGAAAGCATTTAGTCTTTCACCATTAAGTGAAAACCCATTAGCCGTGGGCCTTTTGTAGATGTCTTTTATCCAGTTAAGAAATTTCCCTTCTATTCTTAACTTGTTGAGTGTTTTTTTTTTTACCATGAAATGGTATTGGATTTTGTCAAATGACTCTCCTGCCCCCATCTAGTGGGATGATCATGTGAATTTTGTTTTTTATTCTATTGATATAGTGTATTACAAAAAGTGTTTTTTCCAAGTTAAACCAACCTTGCTTTCCTGGGATAAATCCCTGGTCATGGTGTATAATTCCATTAATAGAGTGCTGGATTAGATTTGATAACATTTTGTTGAGGATTTTTGCATCTATACTCATAAGAGATATTGCTCTATAGTTTTCTTTTCTTGTGATGTCTTTTCTGGTTTTGATATCAGGGTAATACTGGTCTCACAGAATGAGTTGGGAAGTGTTCTCTTCTGTGTTCTGGAAGCGTTTGTGAAAAATTGGTATTGATTCTTTAAATGTTTGGTAGAATTCACCAATGAAGCCATCTAGGCCTGGGCTATCCTTTGTGGGAAGTTTATTGATTAATTATTAACTTGATCTCTTTACTTCTTATAGGTCTACTCAGGTTTTTTTTTCTTGAATTAGTTTCAGTAGTTTATGTCTTTCTAGGAGTTTTTCCTCTTCCTCTATTATCTAATTTGTTGGAATTCAGTTGCTCATAGTAGCCACTTATGACTTTTTTCTATAAGGAAGGTCAGTAGTAATATACCCTTGTTTATTTTTTAATTTAGTAATTTAAGTATTCTCATTTTTCTTGATCAACGTAGCCAAAGGTTTGTCAATTTTGTTGATCTTTTCAAAGAACCAGGTTTTTGTTTTGTTGATCCTATAATTTTTCTAGTCTCCATTTCATTAATTTCTATGCTAATCCTTGTAATTACTCTCCTTCTTCTTGCTTTGGGTTTAGTTGGCTCTTCTTTTTTCTAGTGTCTCAAGGTGGAAGGTTAAGTTGTTGACTTGATATCTCTTTTTTCTTTTTTAAGCTTTATTTATTTATTTTGGCTGCACCACATGGCATGCGGGATCCTAGTTCCCCAACCAGGGATCGAACCCACGTCCCCTGCAGTGGAAATGTGGAGTCCTAACCACTGGACCACCAGGGAAGTCCTGAGATTTTCTTCTTTAATGTAGGCATTAACAGTTATAAATTTCTTTCTAAGGACTGCTTAACTTCATCCCACAATTTCTGGTACATTGTGTTTTTTATTTTCATTAATTTCAAAGTATTTTCTAATTTCTCATAAATTTTTTCTTTGACTCTTTGGCTACTCAGTTGTGTGTCATTTAATTTCCACATCCTTGTGAATTTCCTTAATTTATTTCTTTGACTAACTTCTAATTTTACTGCACTGTGATTGGATAACATTCTTTGCATCATTTCAATCCTTTTAAGTTTATTAAGGCTTGTTTTATATACATTGGATAGAACAACTGGGCAGAAGGCCAACAAGGAAATAAATGACTTGAACAATGCTCTACAATAAATGACTTGAACAACGCTCTATGCAAACTAAGCCAAGCAGGACATTTTCTAGAACAATGGCCACTAACCACTGGACCACCAGGGAAGTCCCAGCATGTATGTTTAAATGTATCAGTATCTCCAGTGGATGTGTATTATTTGTACCATAAAGAAAAAACACAAGTAGTGTTTCTTCCTGATGGTGGGTCTAGGAGTCAGGACTTGTGGTGGGCAGGGACCAGCAGATCAAGGAAGTGTCAAGGCCAAGCTGGGCTCTGCAGGGTCTATAGGAGCTCCACTGCCTCCCAGAGCCTCACTCTCCCAAACCGTCCACTTAACAAGGGACAAACTTGGATGTAAGAGGTGTTGCAAAGGCAGAATCCACCTGACCTTCCACCTGAAGCTGGAGGACTCTGGGTCATGGTACCTGTGAGATTCTGCCTATCAGAAAATGAATCGTTCAGCAGAAGAGCCCTGGAATTTTTGGCATTTGGAGTCTGAGGTCCAGGCTAGCTGGGGAGGAGGCAGTGTCCTGAAGGAGGTGGACACGCTGGGCTGTGGCTCTGGAGACTTGACGGGGAGGCCCCACTGCAGACCTGGGTGTGGAGTAAAGAGAGGCTGTATCAAAGTATGACCCATGGGAGTGGATGACCCTCCAGGGAGAAATTACAACGGAAAGGGGAAAAGAGGATTACGGCCAGAGGCTTGGGAGGAGGAAGGGGAACCCAAAGAGAAGTGGTCAGAGATGGTGCAGGAAGGAGGGAATTAGCCCAGCCGAAGAAGAGGCCTGACACGCAGAGGAGTGGGTCGCACCGGCCACCCTTGGGGCTGCTTGGAAGCCCAGGGCTCTGAGAGCCGCGCACGCACCGCAAGACACTAGGCGGCGCTGTGGCCCATTCTAACAGCCACTCCTTTTCGTGTCGGGGTTTTCTTCTTTTTAAAGAGAAATTAATGTGTGCTGCCCTCCTCACCCCACCCCCCCCATTTCCTGTTTAACAGATGAGAAGCCCAGAGAGGGACTGTGGTTCTCCCCAAAGCATACAGGGGTGTCATGGCCGAGGTAGGGCCACCTTGCCCACCAGGCCCAGCCCTCCAGCACCACCCACTTTTTAGTCTTGCCAACAGTGAAATCACCTTCCTTGGTTTTCCCATCCTTTCTGTTTCCGGTTCCCCATCGGCCCCACCACCCCCATTCTCCTTCCACCTGCAGCCACAAAGATGTGTTTCAGTATAAACTGAATCAAGTTGCTCTCCCAGTACCACCCTATGGTGGCTCCAGATTGCCTTTTACCCTGACATTCAGCTTAGCCTGGCCTGCAGGGCTTCATGCCTCTAGAAGCTTCACCCTGAGCCTATGCATACTTGCCTTTTGGGTTTGCTCTGATAAAGCTGGTCATGCTGTGTCACCTCCACCAATCTCTTCGCTCTGCTTCCCCACTCCTCCTCTCTCCTCTAACTACCCCCTTGGTCTCAGGCTGACTTTCCTGGCTCTACGGTGCCCTCCCCTGTGCTCTAATGCCTGCGTTGTCATGTTCATGTCTTTAATGTTTTTTCCCCTCTAGACTGAACTCCAGGGCACTAGGACAGGGTCCATTTTGTCTGCAGCCTGTCCATCAGGGTCCAGCCGTGGCTCTAGGAAGGCTATCGCACTAAGGATGACCATGCTGGCAGAGCAGGCGAGGAGCTAGCACCAGGTGTCACGGGGCAGGATCTTTGGGGCAGGCCCACTGAGTACTAACGTATAGCCGAGAGCATCTGTCTGGAACCGTGGGCAGACCATCAGCTGTTCTCAGTGTTTGAACAAATGGTGTTCCATACAGAACGGTTAGCCAGAGCCACAGAATCGAGCCGGCAGAAGGGGCCCCCACTGTTGGTCTCACTTTTGTATTCTAGGAGCTGGTATATTTTACTGTTTTTAAAAATAGAACAATCAGGGTTTCAGTTCCAAGTTTTGGAGAATGTGGGGCTGCATCTGGAACAGGTAGGAATCAGCACGGCCTTTGTTCTCACCTGGTCAGACCTCTCCCAGAGTTGAGGCCAACAGACCCTTGAGCCAGACAATGACAGTAATGTGGAGGCACCCAAAAAGCTGATGGTGGACCAGCGCCCCGCCATGCTGTCAATGTGGACATTACCAAATTTGGGCTGTTGGCCAATAGGACAAACATGTCAAAATATTTCCCTCTCCTTTCTCTCTTACAACAAAGCCGTAGCAGTGGGTGTTAATAGACGTTTTGGATTTCCCCAGTGCATAGGCCAGCTGCAGGGCTACTGAAACCCAAGTTTGTTATGCAAAGAAGCTCATACACAGAGACTTCAAAAAGCCTGAAGAAATGAAAAATGATCTAAATAAGCTTTTCTTCTTTCTATTTCATATCTCAATGCTAAATGATATTTAAAATCCTGTTAACTTTTTTCAGGAGTATTCAAAATTGGACAATAGAAATTAGATAGTCCTTTGTTTCTGCAGGAAGTTTTGACACAAGGCTGTGGTTTTTAAATCTGGCTCCTAGCTCCAGGCCAGAATCTCCTCAGTTGTCAGCCTAATTTCGCAAACTTCCTAAAGAGGAAGGATTCTTTCTAGTTGGAGAGAAGCTAAATCAATGTTTAGTACAGGATGTGAACAGGGGGTGGGGTGGGCAGAGAAAAGGGAGAGGGGAAGAAAATCAGGACTGGCTCTCTATAGAGAAAGGTTTGGGGAAAATTCTGGAGAAACTTTGAAGTAGCTTCAGGCTGAGATGTAAGTGGTCAGGAGAACCCCTTCTGAAAGTTACTCCAACTGTCTTGGCATAAATACTTTAAAAAAACACAAAATAGGTCACTAGGAATAAATCTATAAAGCAATGAGTATGGTGATTATACTGTTTAAAGTCAAAACCAGGATATTTGACAAGCTAATTGGACAGTATAATTGGAACTGAGACTGCCCACCCCTTCCAGATGAGAGGTGCCAGGCTGGCGTGCATGAACCCTAAATGCTCAGCCGTGAAGCAAGAGGTCGACCAGATGTTTCCTGATTCCTGGTCCTGTTTCCGGATCATGAGTGGCGGTGATGTTGGGAGAATAGGAGAGGTTAGTAAGAGAACAGAGGGTCTGTCCCTCTGACTTCTCCTCAGCTCACCCTCCAGGATCACAGTACACACCGTGTTCTTAAATTTAGGTCAATTTAGAGAAAAGTGACATAGATGAGCCACAGACGAGACAGAGGGGGAAAGGCCACTGCTGGGACATTCCACTCAACTTTTAACTTTAGGACAAGACTTTTGGTTTACACTGGAATCTATAGTTTTGCCTGTTTGGAGCGTGTGTGTGTGTGTACGTATTTTTTTTTGAGTCTTCCTGTTCATACTAAATATCACACTGGAAGAGGAAGAAGCTCTAGAACAAAACCTCATAGTCAGAAAGTATTTTGTCCACCATTTATTTTATTATTTATTTATTTATTATGTGTTGGCCACACTTTGTGACTTGTGGGATCTTAGTTCCCCCACGAGGGACTGAACCTGCGCCCTCAGGAGTGAAAGCGCGGAGTCCCAACCACTGGACCGCCAGGGAATTCCGTCATTGTCTTTAATGTCATTTTTCTTGAAACTGATTTTCTTCGATAAATCAAAAGAATATAAGCCAGGTAACAGAGAACAGGGTGGAAATACATTGCTCCTTTAGAAGTTACAAGTTTTTAGTGTACAAACAGTTATTGCTGTTATGACACATCTCCTGAATAGTTTCTTACTGTACATTTTCTGAAAGTTCACTTTGTTAATATTTCCAGCTACACAAAGGCTGTAATGGCTACATCTGCCCCATCTTGGATGGCTGCCTGACACCAGAGCAAAACTTGACATCTCACTTCTGCCAGACAGAAGGAAACTTATAAACCTGTCATTCTTTGGACATGTCTTATTGACACAGCTCATTGGAAAAATCTGCTTTTAAAAAAGTCATAACTAAATTTCACAGCACGTAATTTATTCTCATTTCACCACAGCCCCGCTGAGTGGCTACTTTTCCTGTCTGCAGAATGGGTTGGACTTCAATACTGGGAACTAGTCAAATTGAATCATTTGGGTAATGAAAGTCCAACTACGAAGACTGCGGTTTCCTTTTGGGGAGCACTACTTTCTTGTCAGAATTTTTTTTTTTTTTTTTGCGGTACGGGGGCCACTCACTGCTGTGGCCTCTCCCGTTGCGGAACACAGGCTCTGGACGCACAGGCTCAGCGGCCATGGCTCACGGGCCCAGCCGCTCCGCGGCATGTGGGATCCTCCCGGACCGGGGCACGAACCCGTGTCCCCTGCATCGGCAGGCGGACTCTCAACCACTGCGCCACCAGGGAAGCCCTCTTGTCAAAATTTGAATGTGCATATGAATGAATGGTTCTCTTCAATTTACTTCAGTTTTATGTTGTGTCGGTTGTAGGTAAATACAGATAAACACCTTGTTCTGTGAACACAGAAACAGGCTAAAATGGCATTGGGATGTAGGATAGAAGAGAAAAAGACAAGTTTGGGCCACGGTGCCTGGCCCTCCAGGGAAGGGCAGGGGGTGCGCTATGTACTGGGCCTTTTCCCCTGTTGTCTGCACTTTAGTCTGAGAGCTGAGGGTGTGGTCATCTGGGCGGCCTTCAGGGAGGGTCAGCGTCTGGGAAGATGGTGTCGGTCCCACGGGCAGCAACACAGAGTCCTTCGTTTGAGAGAAGCACTTTGTCACCATGTGCATGAACGGAAGTCAGGCCCAGCGTTGCACAGTTCCTGCTTGCTACACAAGCATTCTAAAAGCTCACTCCATTCTGAGGGGAATTCTGCTAAATCACAGAACTAGTCATTTCCTTCTTTCTCAATGCGCTTGACTGAAGTGCACCAAAGAAAGGAAGAAAAAATAACCCACACCTGGATGCTGTAAACCTGCCAAGGAGAATAGATCCCATTTCAAAATCTTCCTATGATGCTGGTCTAAAAGTTTCTCCTGAGACAGAAATAAGGCAAATGTAACAATCCCTTTGATATCAAGTCCAAAAGCACTGGAGTTAGAATGTAGTTAAAATAAAGAGGTCCTTGGTTTCAGAAATCTTTAATACCCTGGGGAGACTAGGGTGTGACTACTTCTTGTTCTCTTTTACAGTCAGCCCCTGTCTGCAAACCAGATTGACCGTTGCCGGTCAAGAGGTCATAGTTCAACAGAAACAGTCCAAAAAGTGGGCTTGACAACTTATTTTAACTAATGGGTCCACAGATGATGAGACCCGCCCCCACCCCCAAATCTGTGAGAATAGACATGGCCAATGCCTTATTAGTACATTGTCGGGAAATTAAAAAAAAAAACACCGCCACCACCGTGACACAAAAGTATCAGTGAAGAAGACAAGGTAACACCTAAGAGGAATGAAGTTCAGAAGATCCCAATTTATCTTTGCCTAGAAACATGGCACACGTCATCAAGAGATACTCATCCTGGTCCCAAAAACATTTTTCTACGGCCAGCCTAGGTTTCTGGAGAGAAAAAGCTCTCTGTAAGAAAAAACAGAAAACTAAAACTCACTGAAATTTTCTGTGGCTCAAAGTTCTAGTGAGAATTATGTTAAAGTAGAGAACGTGTGTAAGTCATCCCAAGTTGCCTCAAAACCGATGATTACATCCACGCAAGAGCATGTGTGCCTATAAGGCTGAACAAAGTTGAAAGCGTGATGGAGGAAACTCAGTTACTGGAGACCAACCTTGTGACACCCTGTGGCACCTGGAGGTCTGTTCCCAGAAAAGCAGGCAGAGACACAACCCTGAAGCAAAGAAGCAACTTCTAATGAAAACCGCCAAAGCGCTTCAAGTTCTCAAAGATGGTCTCTGGTCAACTCTGATTGGTGGACACCACATGAAAGGTCATTGAAAAAATGATGCCTTTGTATTCACTTAGGGCACTTACTGCCTGCCAGTAATTAAACGTTGAGAGGCACGGGCAAAACAATGTAAAAATGAAAAAAAAAAAAAGACACACAGAGTAGGAGGGGAGGGATGAGGCCAGGTCTGGTATTTGTTGAAAGCTGAGGAAGTGCTGGATGGGCTACTTCCCAGAAGCTGTGCAAGGCAGGGGAAACGAGACCACGAGACCACGTGCACCCGTGAAGGGATGCACCGGAAAAGCTTTCCAACTGTTGGACCCTGGCTGTTTCTTGTCTTTTCTAATAAGCATTTGGGCTTCTCTAAGTAGCCCCTGAGGAATGAGGGGGTGGAGGTGTGTGGTGCAGGCCTGGCCTCACCTGAAACACAGGACAGCTGCAGACCGTTTTCCTGAGTCTCAATATTCAGAGCTAAGTCTCACCGTTTAACAGATAGGAATTTTCTTTCTTTTTTTTTTTTTTATTTTTTTGCGGTACGCGGGCCTCTCACTGTTGTGGCTCCTCCCGTTGCGGAGCACAGGCTCCAGACGCGCAAGCTCAGCGGCCATGGCTCACGGGCCCAGCCGCTCCGTGGCACGTGGGATCCTCCCGGACTGGGACACGAACCCGTGTGCCCTGCATCGGCAGGCGGACTCTCAACCACTGCGCCACCAGGGAAGCCCCAGATAGGAATTTTAAAGCATTTTTTCCTAAACAGTGTCTTACAGAGTAGAATCCATAGAAAATTTTAAGAAAAGGCATAAAACCAGAGAAATCCTATTTTGCTACGCAGGCTGCTCTGAGCTTGACCCCAGAACCCTGGAGATCCAAGGGACTCATTCAGAGCTATGACCTGGCTTCTTGCCCCGCATATGCCGAGGAGCCGGCAGATGCGGGAGCCATCCGCCTGGCCTGGGAGTCAAGAGCTGCACCGGGGGCTGTGGGAGAAATAGAATTGGGGGAGGGGCGGCAGTAGCAGCCAGCAGAGGAGACCCCTTCATCCCCCAGCCCTCCTCACAGGTATCTGCAGTGAGGTCCTGCCTAGCAGTGGCATCCAAGAAGGACATTTTAGCTAGACTTATAAACTTATTTTCTGGGGGGGGCGGGGGGGAAAAGCACTCAAATTAACTAGACTGTAAGAGTTCCTCAAAAGCTTTTATTCTTTCTTTCTTTTTTTTTTTTTTTTTTGACCAGCACACTGCCTGGTACACACTGCCGAGGAGGCATTCAAAAAAAAAAAAAAAAACGTTTTTTTCTTAAATAGGCAATTTATAACACTGGGAAGACTTCATTTCAGTGTTTCAGAAAACATGATTACTCCTGGAAAGAGTTTATTCCTCTATGACTCTGGAGAACAGAGGTTTTGTCCTAATTTTTATAAGCCACCTCAGACAGACAGTGGAATCATCTGGATTAACATTTAAGTGTTTGGAAGGCAGTTAAAAACTCCCAAGAAATCCAAGAGTTGTCCGCCTGGGGCAGCGTTGCAGTACTCGGAGGACACAGAAAATGTCTCTGTGTCCCTCCTTGACCTGGGACCTGCAGGACAGCCCCCTTGCTTGATTCCTACAAGTCTTCCTGCAGAAGGCAGATCAACAGAGAGGGACGGTGAACTTCTCCGACCGGCCCGGGCCTCGTGCAGCAGCATGGCCCAACCAGTCCCAGTGGTTTAGCTACCCAGCACGTCACCCTGGAAGTGCTTCCGACATCTGTCCCACCAAACAGACTAACAGAGAACCAGAATCAGGCATTCAGGGCTGTCATCAAAGGAGTCGCCTCCCTTCTTCCATACAGTGACCTGGGATTCTACGTGCAGTAGACATGCACAGTTTTTACAAATTAAATAACTTTCTTAAAATACAATAAAACATCATTACATACAATTCTCTTTGGAAAGTCTTTCCCATTCTCAAAATTAACTTACAAAATTTTGTGCAAAAACACTAGCTTCAAATAAATAGGGAAAAAAAGTGGGAAGAGCAGAACTTTCTGTATTGTTTTTGTTTTTTAAATTAAAAGTTAAAAAACACCAGCTGCACTTCAAAGTTCTTGCAGGACGCATCAAGAAGGCTGTGAAAAACAGCCCTCCTGGTCAGAACTGCATTTTCAAGTGAGGTTTTCTGGGTTCAAAATTCACAATGGATGCCTCCGCTGAGATCCCTCACCACACCCTCTCTGACCAGCTTCAGGAGGAACCTGGTCTCTGTGGTCACATTGTGCATGGTCTGAAAGTTCATGGCAGCCATACAGAGATTGTCAAAGTAGTGCAAAGGTGTTCTGGGTTGGCTGAGGTCATAGCCAAAGCCTGCCAAACTGACTTCATCGCACAGATGCGTGGCTAAGACGACGGCAATGACACCAATCGTGGGGACGTTCTGGAAAGGAGAAAAGACAAAAAAAAAAAAAGATCTTAGCACAAGTCACTGCTTTACAGGTACGCTACATGGCATGCAAAGTGATGAAAGTGGCACTGGGGGATGCAATTTTATACATCACACAATTTCAAATATCACACAATTTCAAATATCACCCAATTCTGACTTGCCATCCAAGTCAGGAATCTAGACTCTAAATCATGGTCTGTGATGTGAATTCTTTTTAACACACAAGTAAGAGGCGGCCTGGCAGGTCCTGTTGCACCAAGCTAAAAGGTGTTCTTTCTAAAACTTCCACCCACCGGTCCTGCACAGAATGACCATAATAGCAAGGCTAACCCATTTCCTCTCTCATGTGACAAACGTCTACAAGGTCTGCTCTGGGACAAGTGGCCACAGCCCTTCTCCGGACACGGTTTGGGAACCCGTCCCGTCCTGGCTGGCTCCTGTACAGCCTCTGCCTGAGAACACAGCGGACTCAGCTCTCCTTGGTGAAGACTGTCTTCACCCCTTACTTGTGAAGACAGTCTTACTTCACCCCTACTTGCCCTTCTGGCAAATAACACCCCCAGGCCATTTCCACACGTCCTGCAGCTCAGCCAGTTTCTGCTCGCTCTCCGTTCAGGCAAGTACATTTTTCACCTCAAGTTACGGGCTTTCACATTTGTTTTTTCCAAAATGTACCCTTGCTGACTTTGGCCTAGAATGCCAGATGTCCAAAATTTTGGATTCCGACTGTATCACCACTCCCTCTTCACGTCCAACATCTTGCCACTTGTTAATCTGGAACTGGTTCTCTGGATCTCCCTCACAGACTTGGGTAAAGACAGCACACAGGGCGGCAGACAGGAATACAGAAAGCCCTGCAGTGCCTAAGCCCTCCTTGGAGACTGCTGCCCATCTAGTACTTGATATTCTTTTGTATCGTCTTTCATGTGCAGATATACCTCCTTGGTTCATCTCAGCCGAGTCTGTGACTTCCATAAACAGCTCTCCTTTTCTGTAAACTGGAACAACAGTGAACCTTTCAGAGTTCAGAGATTAAGGTGGGAATAGCGAACATCCAGGGAACCCACCATTTGATAAAAACTGCTTCCTGCTCCCCAGTGTGTCGTGTCTACCTCTCAAAGCCAACTTCCCTTATTAAAAAGGAACTCAACAGTCATTTTACATGTTCGGAAATAAAAACCAAGGGAAATTGACCCTAAAGAAGCCAGCCTCCTGTTTGGGCTTAGGACTCTAAGGCAGTGTGTCCTGTCTTCTCCACCTGCGGCCAGCTCGGCACACAGCACCTTATGAGTACCCATCAGTGTCTGTGGAGGAGTATATAGGGGTAATGCATGGAGAGAAACTCAGCAACTATCAAAAGCTCCCCAGAGCACGTTATCTCCAGAACACATCCCCCAAGAGCAGCCCTCACTGTCCAACAGGCTTCTTCTCTGTCTGCTGGGAGGGCAGATGCATGAGGGAGTTTCTGACGATGCAATTTTAGATCAGAAGCCATCTTCCAAGTTACTGTTTTTATCTAAAAGAAGAACACCATTTTGACAATGATAAAAAATAAGCAAATATTCAATTCAAATGATGAATTATAAAGTAGAATGTAAAAGACTCCTATAGACTCACTCTCCAGAGAAGGGCATTCTTCACAGTTTGATGATTCTTCCCAAGCTTTTTCCTATGCAACTATACATACATTTTTAGTTTTTAAACGAAAACAGGATTAAATAAATGTTCTGTAACTTGATTTTCTTGCTTAATGCATTGTGGGGGTGTTTTCAGATCCATTAGTTTTTCTTCATCCTCAACAGTCACACGATATTGCATCGACTATACCATAAGGTTTAAACAATTCTCTAATGATGAATGTTTAGGCTGTTTTTAGTCCTTTGCTATCAATGCTACGATGAACATCCTAGAATAGCCTTGCAGATTTTCTCTAACTTCCTTCTAATAAAATTTTTAGAGTCAAATTGCGGGGTCAAAGACTATTCATATATATATATATTTTTTTCCGGTACGCGGGCCTCTCACTGTTGCGGCCTCTGCGGTTGCTGAGCAACAGGCTCCGGACGCGCAGGCTCAGTGGCCATGGCTCACGGGCCCAGCCGCTCCGCGGCATGTGGGATCTTCCCGGACCGGGGCACGAACCCGTGTCCCCTGCAGCGGCAGGCGGACTCTCACCCACTGCGCCACCAGGGAAGCCCAAGACTATTCATATTTTAAAGTGATATATGTATTGCCAAACCACCCTCTGGAAAAAGTGCCAACTTATAATTCTACCTACATTCCTGCCAAACAAGGACATTATCAAGCTTTTAAATCTCTGCTAAGAAAACAGGCAAAAAATGTCACTGTGGCTCTAATTCGCTTTTACTTGATTACTGGTGAAGATGAACATTTTACCATGTATTCCTGGGCTGTACTAATTTCTTCTGTGAAATGTCTGTTCATATCCTTTCCTCAGTTCTTTATTGGCTCATCTTTTTCTTTTTGATTTAATAAGATCTCTAAATGCTTTGAGAATATTTACTCTGTGATTTCTATGATAAATTTTCCCCCACTAACTTTGTTTCTGATACCCTTCGCCATTCAGCAATTTCGTATTTCAAGTAATTAAATCTGTCCATTTTTTCAAGGTTATTTTAAAAATAAAATCGACCTGCAAACCAACAAATGAGCATCTGCCTGTGTTTAAAAAAATACTATGGAATCTAATAAAGAAACGGGGCAGTTTAAAAGATACAGAAATCTAAGTGCACTTATAGTGAAACCTCTTTATAACTTAGTTTAAGAATCTTCCCAAAGTATGTTGTCTTTTTTATAAAATTGTTTTGTTAAAAGTGATGCCAACAGGTTAAAAGTTGTAAGCCCACATTCCGGAGGAACCCATGTGCTCTGTGTGGGAGAGCCCAGCTAAAGCCAATCAGAGAGACCTGACAGTCACTGGTCGGGGGTAGGGCTGCTCTCCTATGAGAGGGAAAACACATCACGGGTTCTGGACATGTTCCTGCAATGGGCAGAAACTACATGGCCCTCCTGGGCTCCCCATGGATGGAGAGGCCAGAGCCCTGGAGGAAAACGGCGGACTGCGAAGGGAACAGCTTCCACTATGTGAACCATTTCACCCGAGCTGGGTGTTCAAGCCTGAAGTTGGAGCCAGAGTTTCATTTAGCTCTTACTGATCGCAGTGAAGAACTAGGTTTTTGTTTTTAAGGAGACTATTCAGGTATTTGTTTTCCTTAACAAGCACAGAATTCTTCCTTTAAAATTTACACAGTTGTGTTAAAGCATCTTTTTAATTAGAATTTGATTCAAAGGGCAAACAGAAGACCCTGCTCATCTGCCTATTGGATGAGGACCCCCGAGTCTAGCTCCATTTGCAAACTGCACCCCGGACCAGCCCCATTTCCTAGGAGGTATCTCAGGCCCCCAGTGTGGGTAGCAGTCCCCATGTTTCAAAATTCCTTGCTTTTCCTTAAATATAAATGTTTTGCTGAAACCATTTCCACTGCTTTTAAAGAAGTTTTATTTAAAGACACAGGTTTAGCTATTCAGATCATGAAGAAACAGGTAATAAAGGCATCTCCGTCCAGTACCAACACAGGCTAATTGCAGGTGAAGAATCTAGTGCAGTGAACAGCCTATAGCACCAAGGTTCTCAAAGCAGGCTGAAAAATAAAAATCACCCAGGGAACTCTGAAAATCCCAACGTACAGACCACAACACAGACAGATTAAATCAGAACGTCTGATGCGGTGGGATCCAGGCGTCAACTGAAAAGCACTGCTCTCACCTATAAAGTGATGATAAACGTCAATTTTCACCCAAGTGGCCTGTAGAGTTAAAATGTAAAGAACTTTCTGACCACCGAAGTTCCTTTCAGTGTCCTGCAGCTAATTATATGGAGTCCTGGAGTAAGAATACCTTAAATAATATCTCAGTGACCGAAGTGCTAACGTCCTGACTGTACTAATGAGATGAGCCACCAGGAGTGGGGGGATTAAACAGTGGGGAGCCCTAAGGTGAAGATGTAGAGAGGGAAAAGCACATGGAACATCTAATCAATGACTAGGTTTCATCCCTGGAAGATGCTTCCGGGTATACAGCCGAGCCTAACTGAAAGCTGTATAGGTGCCTCCTTTCCAACACACAGAAGAACAGTTAAGTTTCAGTAGCGACAAAAATACCTTATCTCGGCCCCAGAACCTTGACTGAGGCTCCGAGTATTGAAGGATGTCAAAGGCAGTCTCTTTGATAATAACCGGATTCAAAATCCTGAACTGTTTTGGCTGCAGTGGGATCTTTTCCACCACCTGCTTCCAAAAGAAGAGTCGCACCCAAAACGGCTAAGGAAAGAAAGCAAACGATCGTTAGGGGGATTTAATCAAGTGATCTTATCAGTGGAGTGGGCAGAGCGCAACCCCTACGAATGAGGCCAGAGCCGTGGGTGTGGCCCCTTGCGGGTTTGTATGTTGCATTCTGTGGCCAAGTCACAGATCTATGCAAATCCAGTACCTCAACTCAGGCAAGCAACTCTAAAGATCTGATTTATGAAGGTGGCACTGGACAAGGAAGGGAACTGCAGAAGCAGCTCTTATTGATCTGGGGAAGAAATTCTTCAAGTAATGACGGGAGATAGTCAGCCTTTTTAGGATCCAAAGCCACCATTTTGCCCAGGGAAAACCAAGCAAACAGATCCAATTCGAGGGTATGAAGAGTTCTGGGTGCCCCGCCTGTGCTCAGGCCCCCACCACGCACCCCCTTCTCCACTTACTCCACTTCCTGTGATGTCTCTTGGTAACTGACTGTAAGTCATTTCGTATGTGCTTCATCTTTCAACTAGAACAACTACCCAAGAGAAAACCTAGAGGACCACAGTAACCTGTACGGAATCGAGCTTTGGAGATACAAATTCTCCAGCACGTGAAGCTTCTGTGAAAAGTCTGATATGTCCTGTGAACTTTACAGTCAGCTGGTTTGTGCAAGTACATATAAACGTACACACACTGCTTAACAGCTGACCTCTGGAATTCATTTCAACATAATGTGGGGGGCTGGGGGACTATAAAGTAAGGTGATAGATTATCGTAAAGACAAAGAAAAGGAATATGACCAAGTTGGGGCCATCTCCTCCACATCTGCCCCTCTGGAACGCCGTGAACTGACTCCAGCGAGAACACCACCAGGGGCTTCCCCGGTGGCGCACTGCATAAGACGCCGCGCTCCCCACGCAGGGGGCCCGGGTTCAATCCCTGGGTCAGGGAACTAGATCCCACAGGCATGCCGCAACTAAGAGTTTGCATGCCGCAACTAAGGAGCCCGCCTGCCACAACTGACACCCAGCGCGGCCAAATAAATAAACGTTAAAAAAAGAAAAAAAAAAAAAGACCACCACCAAAGCATTTTTGGAGAATCTCTTTGAAAATACTCTTCGGAGAATTTATGTATATTCTTCTGAATTGCCTCAATAATGGTTTATATTCATGGACATACAACTAATTTCTGAAAATAGTCAGAAGCCATGTCAATTCATGCCTGGTGAATGAGGTGGGTGGTCCACCTCAATAATAGCCATTTTGGTCCCAAGCTTGTTATTTCCACTAAGTAATGATCCCAGTTTCCACATGTGACTCACTCAAGTTCTGAAAGCAATTTCCAGGGGAAGTTCTGAGGGGCTTCTACAAAGGGAGTGTTTATGTGAAAGCATGTGTGTTAGTTTAAAAATAAAAACCTGTTAATTCCAATCAGAGACCCCTTCGCTTTTTACGGAGGCATATCTGATGGCTGAATTTCTAGTGCTTACCAGGGTTTCGTTTTTGACCATCGCCTGAAGCCAGTTGAAGTCAACACTCTTAAATAAAACAGCAACAAACAAGTCATTGGAATAATATTCAAGGTCAGACAGTGGTGCACCCTCTGGATAAGTCATCCTTATAGTAGTTTTATTTCCAACATGCTCTGAATATCCTTCAACCGGTGCACTGTTTAACCTATTTAAGTAAAAAGGACAAAGATAAACTGACATTAACCACTTTAACACATGCCAAATTCCTGCAGCGTGTTTTCCACATTTTTTTAGGACTGGGAACGGGGGTGTGGTTGGGGGGTAGGGCACCCCTCCCAGCAGCCCTGTCATCCCTCAGCTCTGCCCTTTCCAGGTGCTTGATGAACGCAGTCTTCAGTCTGCAAGAGACTCCCGTATCCAATTTCTGAACGACAAGCAATTCCATCTAGTCCTGCCACTTTAAGCCAACCCAAACACATTACACTCTGGGCACTAGTAATGTTTCCTTGAAAGCTTCCCATTGAGCTTAGATATTAGTGGTTCTTGCCAGAATTTCAAAAAGGTAATCAAAAAAGAAAACCTAAAAACCGGGGAAAGGCAGACACAAACCATAGTTATATATAGACAGGGTTGGGCCCGAGGAGGGCACTGGGTCCAAGTGCAACCTGGTCTTAAAATAAAGCAGGAATTTGGGGAACTTAGAACTTTTAGATCAAGGAAGGCTTTGCCAGGGTGGATGCTCTGGGGGAAATGCTAAGAATTCTTCCCAAAGCAGTACCACTCACACAGGTACACAATTTTGAAATCTCAAAAAAAGTCTGTTTGGTTCTTTCCCTGTATTATCACACCTGTACAAACCTTTCTTTTCTATTCCACCGTCACTTCCTCTTCCAGATCTCAGATACCTAACTCCTGGATTATTAAAAGCTATTATTAGGGCTTCCCTGGTGGCGCAGTGGTTGAGAGTCCGCCTGCCGATGCAGGGGACACGGGTTAGTGGCCCCGATCCCGGAGGATCCCACATGCTGCGGAGCGGCTGAGCCCGTGGGCCACGGCCGCTGAGCCTGCGCGTCCGGAGCCTGTGCTCCGCAACGGGAGAGACCACAACAGTGAGAGGCCTGCGTACCGCAAAAAAAAAAAAAAGGTATTATTAGACACTACAACTAAATGCACAGCATGATCCTGGACGAGGTATTTTCTTTTCCTTTCTTTCTATTTTATTATTTATTTATTTTTGGCTGCATTCTTTTGGTCTTCGTTGCAGCACACAGGCTTTCTCTAGTTGTGGCGAGCGGGGGCTACTCTTTGTTGCGGTGCACGAGCTTCTCATTGCAGTGGCTTCTCTTGCTGTGGAGCAAGGGCTCTAGGTGCGCAGGCTTCAGTAGCTGTGGCACGTGGGCTCGGTAGTTGTGGCGCACGGGCTTAGTTGCTCCGCGGTATGTGGGATCTTCCCGGACCAGGGCTTGAACCCATGTCCCCTGCCTTGGAGGCGGATTCTTAACCACTGTGTCACCAGGGAAGCCCTCTTTTCCTTTCTTTTTAAATAATGGACACGACTGGAATAACTGGTGAAGTCTGAATAAGGACTGTAGCTAAGGTCTGTACTGCATCAGTGTTAATTCCCTAATTCTGAATATCGTCATACAGTTCTATAAGAGAATGCCCTTGTTCTTAAGAAATGCACACTGAAGTATTTAGGGGTAAAGAAGGAGTTTGAGATTTGCAACTAACTCTCAAAGGGTTCAGAAAAGAATAATAGTATATAAAGAGAGAAAATTATAAAGCCAGTGTGATACAGCGTTAACAACTAAGGAATCTGGGGAAAGGGTGAATGGGAGTTCTTTGTACTACTCTTGCAACTTTCCTGTTAAGTTCAGAATTGCTTTAAACCTAAAAGTTACCCCGGGGGGGGAGAGGTAAATTGGGAGACTAGGACTGACATATACATACTACGATATATAAAACAGGTAACTGATAGGGACTGACTGTATAGCACAGGGAACTCTACTCAATACTCTGTAATGACCTATATGGGAAAAGAATCTACAAGACTGGAGATATATATATATATATATATATATACACACAGCTGATTCACTTTGCTGTACAGCAGAAACTATCACGGCATTGGAAATCAACTATACTCCAATAAAAATTAATTTTAAAAATAAATAAATAAAATAAAAGTTACCCCAAAAAAGTTTTTCAACTGATCTCCATCATAATCAGTCTAAGTCCCCTTCCTTGTTCCCCAGTGCTCTGTGGCCCCCAGTGCCTGTGCCTGAAGTCCACGCTGTCCAGTCTGGCCTCCCCATCACTGGGCATCGAGCCACCTGCCCAGCCCCCTTTCCCTCTCCCAGGCCCTCGTTCCTCCTGCCAGGTAAGGTTCCCCATCCAGATCTCCTGGCCACCTCCTTCCTAAAGGGCTAAATGCCACCATTCTTCAAGGTCAGCTCAAGGCTGCCCTTCTCTTCCACTGCATCTCTCCTCTGGACCGGAGTGTGCACCCCAGTTTCTTACCTCTTCTCCTCCCGTATATCGGTCGTACACCATTAGAAGGGCATATGGGGTCCTGTCTGCCTCCCGCAGTGCTGCCTGTGCACAGCTGACCATCCAGCTGCTCACATAGAGTCAGGGTGAGGTTCTGGAAGCCTCAAAACCCTGCATTCGGAATGCTGGGCTCTGGCCTGGACTCTGTGCCCTGCAGTGTCTCTGTGTCCTCATGCCTGACACTGGCTAAGGGGATGGCTTCACTATGGAACGAGAACATCCAGGGCACGTGACAGTCTCGGGCACACAGGAAGCACCCAGAGAAAGGAAGCAGTTCCCTCCTCCTTCACCCCACCAAAGTCCACAACCCCACTCCCACACCCTCACTTCCCACCTTTCACCTTAAAACGTAGTTCTTACTTGTTTCTTCTATCTCTTGGTTCTTTCCTACAAACATCTTACACCCCGTGTCCTTTCCTCCTTAGCTTCCTACACATTCTCCCAAAATAGCTGCTAACATGTACTAAGCATCTACCCCAATTCTGACACTGTTCCAAGTGCTTTACATCTTGATGTTAACTCATTTTGTTTTCACAGTAACCCTGTAAGGTCTGTGCCATCACTGCCCCCATTTACAGATGAGGAAACGGAGGCACAGGACAGCAAGGAAACTTGCCCGAGATCACAGCTACTGGGGATAAAGGCATTATGTGGATATAGCACCACTTTCAGGCTCAAAATATCTGAGATGGATCTTGTCATCCTCCCTCACTAGCCAGAGATTTTCCTCAACTTCTCCGTTTCTGACAGCAGTCCCACTAACGTCTCAAACCCCAGACTAGAAATCTTGGCATCCCCTGACATGACTGTCAAACTATCAGAAACTCCTGTAATGTAGGATGACTGCCTATTGCCTGTTATGTGGCTTTCAAACACCTCTGTGTGCTTTCTGGTCCCAACCGGTGCCACCTTCCAGGGCTCACCTACCCCAAGCCCTGCTCCCAGAAGCCGGGCGTCCCACTGACTCAAGCTCCCTGCACTGCCTCCTTCTCTGGGCCCTGCCTAGCACAGCCTTCCACCTTGGCTGGCTTGTCTGAATCTACCGATCCTTCCCACCTTCACCTCCTCTGAAAGGGTTTTTACCAAAATTAGGGTCAGTACTGCACAGTTTTGGGCGTCCAATCCTTTCATGTCTCTGTTTCCACTTCTCAAACAGTGAGTCCCCTGCAGACAGGGACATGTAGGGCTGCCTGGGTCCCTCCTGTTTTTGGTGCTGCCCTGACCCACAGCAGAGAACTAAAGTCCAGAGGGGAGAGGATGGTCTGAAAGCCAACGTACCTTATCACAACATCGAACTGGTTCAGGGCCTGGCCCAGCTCTAGTCCGTGGAGGATTCCACCACTTCCAATGACCACACAACGCCTGCAGCTCTTGGCTTTCAAGTGTGCAGGAAAGTCATGCTCGGGCAAGAGTTCCAAGAGGGTCTGGACTTTCTCGGAGAACGTGCGGAATCCGAAAGGAGGGTCATACTTGTACTCGGCCTCGCTCCCTGCGGGGGCCTTCGTCACGAAAGGTGGCAGGTCCGAGGTGTACCTGAGCCTGAAGAGCTGCACCATCGACCTCTTGGCGAACTGGGGCCGGCATTCCTTCTGCAGGACTTCCTGGGCATATTGCTGGGCTCTCTGGAATGAAGCACAGACCTGAGTTTCAAAGGCTCTCAGGCATCAGAAATATACTGACAGGTGACACTTTGTCGTGCGATGTTTGGTGTAGCTCCGTTGTGGATGACTGTCTTGTAACACAAAACGTCTGCTTTAGGGGGCTTCCCTGGGGGCGCAGTGGTTAAGAATCCACCTGCCGACGCAGGGGACACGGGTTCGAGCCCTGGTCCGGGAAGATCCCACATGCTGCAGAGCAACTAAGCCCGTGCACCACAACTACTGACCCTGTGCTCTAGGGCCCTTGATCCACAACTACTGAGCCCACGCACCACAACTACTGAGCCCACATGCCACAACTACCGAAGCCCGTGCGCCTAGAGCCCATGCTCTGCAACCAGAGGAGCCACCGCAATGAGAAGTCCTCGCACCGCAATGAAGAGTAGCCCCCCTCTAGCCCGCGCGCAGCAACAAAGACCCAACGCAGCCAAAAGCAAATAAATAAATTTAAAAAAACAAGAACAACAAAAATCTGCTTTAAAGAGTTAATTTATGCTAGAAACTTGAGGGGGAAACCTGGGAGAAGCACATGACAAGGAGACAAACTCAACAAGGGTATTTATTTCATGGCACAAGTAGAACAGGAAGGACCCCCACCTCCTACCCTCCCAGCCTAAGCTGTTCAAATAAATTCGGGGTGTTCAAATAAATTTTGAACAAGATTTGAACAAATCTGAACAAATTTTCAAATAAATTTTGAACAAATAAATTTTGAAGAGATTTTGAGGTGTTTAAGCTGTTCAAATTTGAGGTGTTTAAGATTTCATGTTTCATAAAATCCTGACATGGCAATTCCCTGGTGGTCCAGTGGTTAGGACTCTGTGCTTCCAATGCCGAAGGCCTGGGTTCGATCCCTGGTCGGGGAACTAAGATCCCACAAATCGCGTGGTGTGGCCACACACACACACACACAAAAATCCTTACGTGCGCTACAACATGGATGAACCTTGAGGACATTATACTCAGTGAAATAAGACAGCCACAAAAAGACAAATACTGTAGGACTCCATTTATAGACGGTATCTAACACAGTCAAATTCGTAGAAATAGGAAGAACAGCAGTTACCAGGGGCTAGTGGGGAGGCGAAATGGGGAACTGCTGTTTAATGGGTAGAGTTTCAGTTCTGCAAGGTGAAAATGTTCCAGAAATCTGTTTCACAACAATGTGAATATACTTAACAGGGCCAAACTATGCATTTACAAATAATGAAGACGGTAAATTTTATGTGGGTTTCTTTTTTAAACACAATTAAAACAAATGATTTCCGGGACTTTACTGGTGGTCCTGTGGTTAAGACTCCGAGCTCCTACTGCAGGGGGCATGGGTTTAGCCCCTGGTCAGGGAACTAAGATCCCACATGCTGTGCAGCATGGCCAAAAGAGAAAACGATTTCCTATTTCAGGCTCCTATCTAGTTGGATGAGAAACAGACTTATTTATCAGATGGAGTAATGAGCTTCACACAGTCTGGAATGGGAACCAGGTGTAACCTGCCACGGCGTCCGGTCAACAAAGAAGTTGCCTTGGTTTTGTATACCGTCTTCCCTGCACGTTAATATTTTGCATCAACAAGAAATGACTGTTGAAGGCCAAGTACACTAGCCCGGCTGAACACAGCAAGACACGGAGAAACAAGGGACAGACACCCACTTGCCCCACAGTCCGCCCCTGGGCTCAGTCTGGCCAAATGCTGCCTCGGGATCATCTGGCAGCATCACTGTGCTTTCTGTCCTCATCGCCACATGCAGCAGTCTTGGCCCTACCTTATTCCTCCTCCCACCAAGCCGCGTGCGTGCGTGCGTGCGTGCGTGTGTGTGCGTGTGTGTGTGTGTTCCTCTATTTTATTTGCTGAGGTATTTATTTTTAGGATTGAGTATGTCTTTTGAACTGTGTCAGTACAATTATGAGGATTATTATTGCCATATACAGTTTTAAATGTTTGTCTCAACTATGTTTTTCCTCAAAGGCTTGTCTGATTTTTGTATAATGAAATTATCGTAGAAATAATAATCTTACTGCAGGAGAACCCCACTCCCTTTTCTTTAAATCACAGCTTCAAAAAGTTCTTAGTACTGGGAAAAGCACGCTGTCTACATCTTAAGAGTCTGGCCCCATGTCTGAAGAAGGGAACGGATTTTCTTTGAGCCTCAGAAGATGCCGCCGACACGATGTAAGGTCACTGTCTGAGGTCACCGGCACGACACCTAGGACACCTCGCAGGACGGTCCTGAGCGTCTTCGCTTTGTGGGTTCCAGGTGGCACACCCAGGAAGAGGGCTGAGCTGGCAGGCTCACGTCGCCTGATCACCTCCCAAACCCCTACAATCCCAGCCTCTGCCCATAGAGAGCAGGTGACAAACACCACCACTGATACATATTCTCATACACCACTGATACCTCGCGAATTAGCATCTTCGCGAGGAATCGGTGGTAACCCAGAACAGCCCGAATGGAGGGCTCGCCCTGACCAGGCCTCCAGGTTGGTGACACTCTGCACCTACAGGCACTTAATGCCCAACTGGGGGGCAGGGCAAGCAGAGGAGTCACATGTACTATCCATACTTGTCTCTACACCCCGGGCCTGAGGGTTGTGAACAAGTTTTTAGAGAACAAAAGGTCTAATTCTTCACTATGGAAGGACATCCCAAGCATCTTGTTTTACAAATCTCCTGGGATAGAAATGAACATCTGAGAAGTGCCAAGAGACAGAAGCTTAGTGACTGACTCAGGACTGGAAAGAGAGGTTAGGTGATGGAGCCAGACACTGGCGCACGACTCTCTCGGGCGCCACATTTTCTAGTTTCATTTGGAAGGAGTGACATTTCATTCCACTTCCATTCTGGCAAAGAGTTCCATCTCAGGCTTCAAACTTAATTTTCTAGACTGTGGAAAGAACATCTTCTGATGGTGACCCCTCCCGTCCCTCCGCAGGTGCAATAAATCAATCCCAGGGACAATGTTCTAAATGCCACTGCAAGTGGCCAAAGCCACAGCAATTCCTTTTCTTCTCTCGTTTCAACTTGTTTAAACACGTAACAACGCCCCAGAAGTGTCTCAGCCTCCCTCCTTCCTCTTTCAGGTTTCAAAGCTCAGAAGAAAAATGCCTCGGGAGGACAGCTCGCCTCGTGGAGCTGCGGTCATGACCGCAAGCATCTCGACCTTCCTCTTCTCCACTGCAGACAATGCCAAACCTGGGAGCCAGAGCAGGCTGGAGAGGAAGGACGCAGTGGGGTCCGGATGGCATCCGTCTCGGATGAGAACCACTGGGAACCAGAGGACTGGTGACCTCCCCAAAGATACAGGAACCCCTCTTCTCCCAAATCGAGGCATGGACGCAAGAGCTTCATTTTTTGAAAGGCTTCAAGGCTGAGCTTGCTGGCTGCCCACAACTGAGAATAAACAGACATCAGGCAGTTTCAGTTGTCACTGACGTGGCGATGTGCCGTGGAAAACCACAATGTGAGAATTCCCTGAAGGATATTAAAAAATGAATTTTCCTCAGTAAAAATCTCCATTTTCATTTCTACCCCATAATTTTTAGGACAATCCTTCTCAGAAATATAGGTAAGTGGCATAATTCTTAGTAAAAGGCAATGTGTTCTTTTATTTATTGATTTAAACCCAGGACAGGGCACAGCATGTGGGATGAAGGAGAGTTTGGGGCCTGGAGCTGACTGGACCTGGGTAGGAGCCCAACTCCGCCACGGACCACATGAACCGAGGGTATGACTTATGCAACGACACTTTCATTTCCACGTTTGTAAACTCTGGTTTAACTTCCGTGAGTTAGCTGTCTGTCACTTTTACCTGGTTAAAAGCAGAAAAATCTGAATAAACAAGTCACAGAGGGAATAGCACAGTAAAATCTCAACCGGCCAACGGTTGTCTCAGGCTGGTAGTTGAGGGTAGCGATTGACCACAGAAGGGGTGAGAGGGAACTAACTTGTGTGCTGAAATGTTCTAAATAGGATTGTGGTGATGGTGTAAATTTAACTATAAATTTACTAACACTCCTCCAACTGGATGCTTAAAAGGTGAAAGTCTTATGGTATGTATATTTTATCACAATACACGGTTAAGAAGAAAACAATCAGACGATCTGGATCTAGACCCAGTTTCGGATCTCTTTAACAGTAGTGTAAACCTGGTTAAAGCAGGAACTTTAAGGCTTTTCAAGGCTTCAGTTTCCTCACCTATATGAGACCACTGAAGGATGGTCTGGGAAAAGCAAGAGCAGGACCCAGGAGAGAAAGGGATCGGCTTGGAAGTGTGAATGTCTGGACTGATTTAACTCAGCCCAGGGTTACTCTGCTTACTTTTTTTTTTTTTTTTTTTGGGCCACACTGCACTGCTTGCAGGATCTTAGTTCCCCGACCTAGGGTCGAACCCGTGCCCCCTGTGCTGGGAACGCGGAGTCTTAACCGCTGGGCCGCCAGGGGAGTCCTACTCTGCTGACTTTGGATACGTGAGTGTAGGTCTATGGAGTCACGGTGAAGACGTAAACTTGGCCATGATGAACCACACAGCCCAGGATGCAGTCCCCAGGGCGATGTGTGGTCTTTAGTTCCTGAGAGAAGGCCAAGTTCAAAATGGTGCTACCATGAGGTCTGAACCTAAACTGATGTGAATGTGCTCTTGTCTCTCTTCACACATCTTTTTTTTTTTTTTTTGCGGTACGCGGGCCTCTCACTGTTGTGGCCTCTCTGGTTGCAGAGCACAGGCTCCAGACGTGCAGGCTCAGCAGCCATGGCCCACGGGCCCAGCTGCTCCGCAGCATGTGGGATCCTCCCGGACCGGGGCACGAACCCGTATCCCCTGCACCAGCAGGCTGACTCCCAACCACTGCGCCACCAGGGAAACCCTTCACACATCTTTTAAGTGCAATTTCACATCTGCACCACATTCAAACTATCCAAGCATCCCTGCAGAGACCACTGTTTGTCTTTTTGCACAAATGGCACGTTCGGGGACATCTTTAAATAGAAAATATAAAACCCACAGCAAACATGGCCACACTTCCGCTGTATACATGCAGGCAGAATGCAACCAGGTGTTCAGAGTCCAGCAGGGTTATTGACCTTGCAAGTTGTTGAATGTCATCAACAAAGCTCACAGGGCCCCACTCTCACGACCCTGAGACCCTCTTCTGCTAATACACAGCCACAATCATTCAGATTCGTCCAAACTCTCTTGGTAGTAAGGATCAATCTACACCGAAGCCTGGAGGCAGGGTTTTCTTTGTAGAGAGCTCATGCTGAACACCATCTCCCAGCCCTTCATACCAGCCGGCTTGCTGGCTACTTCCTCTATTCTGGGGATTTGAGAGAGGATTTCTCTTCTGGTTTAGGGATGTGTGACCAGATATCAAAGTTAGGAACTGCTCCGTGTGGCATTCAAGGCCTCTCACGCTCTGGCCCTGTCTCATTTTCAGTCTCATATCCTGCTACTCCCCACCCCAAATCCTCAGCAGTATCTAACTCTTGCTGTTCCTCTACTTAGGAAAGCCCGCTGAGACATGGGCTTTCTGCACACGCTGTCACGACCACTGTGAAAAGTAGGGCAATCTGACAGAGTCAATAGTGCTAAAAAGCTACATTTAAAAAAAAAAGTCTCAAGCAATAGAATAAAAGACACCCCTCATTCCACCACGGTTAGAGCAGGCTTTCACTTTCTACTTCATTAATTTCTGAATGGAGACTTGCACAAACCTGTTTGACTTAACCGTATCCCCATTCCTCCTTCTTTCCGCACCATTACGGGGGACTTTCTAATTGGAAAAAATAATGATCTTTTAGAAGTCTTTCGGAAATGGGTTGACGTGGCGGTCACCGTGGGCTACCTCCTGGGTCTCCATTTCCTGTTCCTTCCTCTTCGGGAACCGTAGTGTCCTTCCTTCAGGCAGCCATCACCCCTTCTCCACGCAGGCAGTGGGGCTTGGGAGGCTGATCTCACTCATCAGGTCCTTCCATCTCCCCATCAGGGATGAGTTAGGAATCCTTACTGGAGCCAGTCGGGACAGGGCACTAGCACCCATGAGAGGCTGTTACTGGCCCAGCAGTGAACTTAGGTTTAAAACTGGTCCCACCAGCCTAAAGGGGGGGACTCACATGCCATGGTTTAGGGGGAAAGAGAAGGGAGAGTCTGTTTACTGGGGGATAGGAAGAGTTGGATAGGAGGTATCTGTCCTATTCTTCAAAGGGATATTAAACTTAACGTACATAACTGAAAGTCCTCAAAGAATTGCCTGTTAAAATTTAACTGTGGATTTTCTGTACAATCTGGAGTTCAAAGATGAGACACCGTGCTGAGGTCTGAGTAATATCTCTCCTCCCTCTGGAGTTCAATACATAAGTACATATTTATTAATGTAAAATGTTATCCCACAATCCCTATCTCCCAAGGGCTTGCCTGGAGGACAAGTGGGGAAGACAAAACAGTTAAGGTACCACAGTGGTAACTGTCAAGATTAAGGTATGAGGGGGTTCCTAAAAGACAAGAGGGAAGGGTGATCGGAGAAGGATCTTAGAAAAAGTAACCCCTGAGCTGCGATTTGATGTAAAAGATGAATAACAGAGAGGCAAAGGAAGGGCTCCAGGCAGAGAAGAAAGAATGCAGCAAATACAAACTATTACAGAGAGAATGGATAAACAACAAGGTCCTACTGTAGAGCACAAGGAACTATATTCAATATCCTGTGATAAACCATAATGGAAAATATGAAAAAGAATGAAAAAGAATATATGCGTGTGTGTGCGTGTGTATATATAAAATATATAAAACTGAATCACTTTGCCATACAGCGGAAATTAACACAACATTGTAAATCAACTCTACTTCAATAAAATACATTAAAAAAAAACACACAACGCAGCAAACACAGAGAAAAGTGTTCAACAAAGATGCTGGGACAACTGGAAAGCCACAAGCAAAAGAATGAAGCTGGACCCTGACTTCACACCATATATAAAAAGTAGCTCAAAAGTGGATCAAAGGCCTACATATAAGAGCTACAACTAGAAAACTTTTAGAAGAAAACATCAGGCAGTGGTTTCTTAGATATGACATCAAAAGCACAAGGAACAAAATGAAAAGTAGATAAACCGGACTTCATCAAAATTAGAAACTTGTGTGCTAAAAATGATACCATCAAAAAAAAAGTAAAAAGACCACCCACAGAATGGGAAAAAAATAGTTGCAAATCATATAACTGATAAGGAAATGGTATCTAGAATATACAGAGAACACTTAAAACAGCTCAATAATAAAAAGACAGGCCAATTAAAAATCGGGCAAAGAATCTGAATAGACATCTCTCCTTAGAAGACCTACAAATGGCCAATGAGTACATGAAAAGATGGTCAACATCATTAGCTATCAGATCAAAACCATAACGAGGAAGAAGGAAGCTCATTCAGAATAGGAAGAACCCAGGTTACGAAACCAGCCTACACTTTCCAGCCAGGTACTAGACAATTGCAGTGAACCACGGAATTCCAGGGCTGGAAGGGGTCACAAGGCCCTTGAGCCACCAGCTGTCTGATGCCTGAGTTCTACCCCAAAATAGTTAACCTGGCTTTGGTCAAAGACCTCCAGAGATTCGCCACAAAGGTAGCTCAGTTCTTCCATCTTTGGACGTTGTGGACCAGCAAACCCTTCTCCTTTCGGCTTGGCTGTCACCCTTGACCCAAAGTTCTTCCAGTGAGGCCACCGGGGCAGGCTGACTCTCCCCCGGGCCAGGCCTCTGGCTTGTTGGCAGGAGCTGCCATGTGTCCTGCACTGGTCTTCTCTATGCAAATGTTCCCATCCCTTCAAAGGTTCCTCGGGGACAAGGTCTAGAATCTCTTCGCTGGTCCTTCTCAGAAATCACTAGGGAATTCCCTGGCGATCCAGTGGTTAGGGCTTGGCGCTTTCACTGCTGGGGCCCGGGTTCAATCCTGGGTTGAGGAACTAAGATCCCGCAAGCCACGAGGTGGGGCCGAACAAATTTTAAAAGTCACTAGAATTCCTTAGGGGAAACTTGAAGAGCCATAATGACCAGGGCACTTGTCTGAACACGGCAGGTTCGAGCAGACCACCACTGGCCTATTAACGTAGCTAAAAAGAAAACAGCTGTAGGCTGTCACAGCAGTTGACGCAGACAGCGCTGGCCAGGCACGAAAACCACTAAGTTGATTTCACCCAAGGTGTTAGCAAACCACATCTTCTCCATCCGTCTCACAAGTACACACGGTGCTCTTCTCTTGCACAGAGAGCTCACATCTCTCCTCAATTAACCCAGACTCGAGAGCAATGATCTCTGTTGTTGGTCAGGAGGTCAACGGCCTGATGAATGAAATGGACAGGACAGAGGGGACGCACAGAGAATGTGGAGAAGTGTAGCAAAGGGACGAGTTCACAGATACCAGCAATCGTATATCACAGTGTCAAGTGTCAGCATTTCAGGGTTTTTCTAGGAGACAAAAAACAGAGACAGGATGTCTGCAAAGTTTATCCAAGCGAGCTGTGGAAGGCCTTGGAATTGAAAGGGATTTGGGAATGTCTGCAAGGCCAGCCGTTCGGGAGGGAAAGCCCGAGCGGATGATGCGGGACCACATCCTGCTCCAGCAGAGCGGAGGGGCTAATGCTGCCGAGATGAACGGAGTCGGCCAACGTCTGAGGGACAGAAACAGCAGGGGAGGAAGGCCCATGATCAGCAAGACCCCTGAGACACAAGGGTTCTGCACAGGCCAAGCTGTGCCTGTATTAACTACAATACACTCTTTCCATTTACATGTTTATACCTGTCTGTACTATGAAAAATGTGAGGTACTTCAAAGCATATACAGAAGAGAAACACGTGAATAAAAACCAGGCCTAAAAAAGGAGCTTTGTGCATACTAGCTTACTGCACTTGGATGACCACCCCATTGCACAGACGTTGTTATCTACACCTCACAGCTGAGGAAACTGGGACTCCAAACGACTCAGTCACTTGCCTCGGGTCTCACTGTTACGAAGTGGCATTTAGATTTGAATCCAGGTCAGAAGTTTGAGCTCTCTCCTCTGCATCATGCCACCTATAACTTCTGGCTTCCTCTCGGTGGACGCTCCCTACCCCAGCAGAGAGCAGAGTTATCAGGAGACGGGAGTCTGAAACCACACTGCTGGGTCCAAGCCTTCACACCACCACTTACTTGCTGAGATAACCTTAGACAGGTTACTTAAGGTTCTTCCCTACACTCATCTATGACGTGGGGATAATAACAGCAGCTGTATCCCCAGGACTGTTATGAGGGTTCAATGAGCTTCTATTGCTAAAGCATTTTCAGAACAGCTACACAGTATATACTAAACTAGATTAACTAAAATAGTTAACTAAACTAGGTGTGAACTTGGGCCAGCAGCTTAACCTCCCAGGCCATCATCTGTAAGATGCAGAGAACCCTGGAATATCTCTCAGTCATGATGATCACTAAATGAGATAATATATGTAAAGCAGCCATACATGTCGGTTATAATTATTACCATGCTACTTTACTTAAAATCACCTGTCTTTTGTCCAAGGCTGAACAGTATCAGATCATTTACAACTCAAACAATCAGTGAAATCAGGATTTAATATGTCAATTGATTAAAAAAATAAATATACATTGAAGGAAAAATCTTGAGATACAATGTGAAATCATTAAAACGAAAAATAAAACACAGAAATGACAAATGCTACTAAAAGAATTTCTTCCTGATCTGCTTTAAGAACAGGTACGCTAGCAGTGTCATGGTGTATTAACTCCATGACAGGTGCCCTACAGGGTCAAATGGAACTCACCTCACCCCACGACTTCAGTAAATGGGGGAAGAACAGTGAGTGTTAGGTGGGCGTTTTGAAGTGCTAAGGTTAAGTGTTTTTCCCTTCTGTTTATAACTTTCATGAACATCTATTTATAACATTTGAGAGACAATATTACTATTTAAGTGTACACTTGGAGATGTTCTCCACACTGATGGAATATCTAACCTTTATGCGGTTGGGGTCCACATAATGCATTTTTTTCATGTCACATTCTTCAGTAGTATAATTTAACTTGAGGATATAAAGGATCCATACTCCAAACACAAGCAATGTACACCTAGAAAAAAAAAATCAGTTACGTATAATGACGTCGTCATGTGATAATCAAGAGAGATCATGTGAAATAACTGCAAACCTAACCCAAATAGAGTCTGCCTGCCACACAGCATAAAAGTACAGTCTTTAAGAAGACCTCTTAACTTAAGGCAGCATTTCTTATTTTTCTAACAAGATAAGTCATTTATGACTGTCTTTGTTATAAGCAAATATAGAAAAAACATTTTTCTGCAAAGGTACTGCAGTAAAATCTGAATCACAATATAGATTACTGGACTTAAAAAAAAACTAAGTAATAAATTTTGAACGACAGAATCTCAGCTTCAATTTTTTGCCACTTTAAAATAGTCCTGAAGATGGTTATTTTGAGACTTTAGTCTGCCATCTTCTCAGATGCCTGGCTTTCGGAATAAAGTCATATTCCTTGCCTCAATTAAAAAAAAGGAAAAAAGAAAAAGTCAGTCTTGGGACTTCCCTGGTGGCACAGTGGTTAAGATTCTGCGCTCCCAATGCACGGGGCCTGGGTTCAATCCCTGGTGAGGGAACTAGATCTCACATGCATGCCGCATTAAGAGTTCACTCTACAACTAAGGAGCCCACGTGCCACAACTGAGGAGCCGGTGAGCCACAACTAAGGAGCCCACCTGCCACAGAGAAGACCCGGTGTGACTAAATAAATAAATAAATAAATAAATAAATTTTTTAAAATTAAAAAAAAAAAATATATATAGCATTTAGCATAGTATACCATAGATGCTAAATAGTTCTTAATATTTGAGGATTATGTTGCAAGAAAGTATTGCTAGGAAGTGTTTTCAAGACTTCTTGATTCTCATTTCAATAGACTCTACCATGAAAACTTGGACAAGCATTTTAATTCTTCTCTGGGATCAAATACAATGCTAAGTGAATGGGATGCAACCATTTGCATAAAAAAGAGATGGTCGGGGGAGGGGAATACACACACAGTATTTCTTACATACACAAGACTGCTAATATTGGTCATCTTTAAGTGGAAAGAGGAAATGTGGGGAGCAGGGATGGGAAGATGTTTTACTGAGTACCTTTAACAACTTTTGAATCTTGTGAATGCAGTTATGACCTATTCTTTTCTCCAGTCCCAGAAAAGGTATTATATTCAGTGCATTAATAATTCCCTTATTTTGATTATAAAAGAAATAAAAGGGGGAATTCCCTGGCGGTCCAGTGGTTAGAACTCCGAGCTTTAGACGCAGGGAGCACGGGTTCAATCCCTGGTCGGGGAACTATGATCCCACAAGCTGTGCAGTGTGGCCAGAAAAGAAAAAAAAAAAAGGAAGAAAAAGTTAAAAGCAGGCCCAGAATCTACAGCCCTGATTCCGTTGTTCTGTAATTCCTGGTTGCAAGTCTGTCTCAGCCACACTGTAGGCAACACGGGGCCCAGGTCTATCTCCCATGCGGCCAGCACCCAGCATGGCGCCAGGCATATGGGGGCCTCGATAATTACTGGTTGATGACAAAAGGAGATGGAAAATGAGCTGAGTGTTTATTAACATACATTTCCTTTCCCACCTTTCTTCTTCTACACCTCCCGAATTAGTAACATGAGATGGGAGGCTAGATTTCAGGGTTGGATTTCTACCTGTCGGCATGAAAGAAAGGGTAGTTTACCACCTGGTTTGGCTGGTACCAAGTAAAACTGACAAGTTCCTCCTTTAACAATTCTATCTCGGGAGTTCCCTGGTGGTCTAGTGGTTAGGATTTGGCGCTTTCACTGCAGTGGCCTGGGTTCAGTCCTCGGTCGGGGAACTGAGATCCCACAAGCCTTGCCGAGTGGCCAAAAATAAATAAATATAATAAAATATTTAAAAAACAAAAAAACAATTCTATCTCTTACTAGGATGTACGGGTGACCTGGCTGGTACCCTTCTCATCCTGTTTAGTGTTTGATATTCAATGTTATTCAAATGCCTGTAGGGGACTTTAATTAACTGTATTTTTAGATGCACCGGAAATGGCAAAGGCAAAGGGGATAGCCCTCTTGCACTAGGCAGCGGCTGGAAGGGCTGTGTAGCCTGGAGACTCCCGGGCTGGTGCTGTGCTGCCACCAAGCACAGCCTGATGCAGGAGCCCACAGCAACTGTGCTCTGAGCCTTGACTCAGATGTGCCTTATTTCTTTTTTTTTTTTTTGTGGTACGCAGGCCTCTCACTGTCGTGGCCTCTCCTGTTACAGAGCACAGGCTCTAGACGCGCAGGCTCAGCGGCCATGGCTCACGGACCCAGCCGCTCCGTGGCATGTGGGATCTTCCCGGACCGGGGCACGAACCCGTGTCCCCTGCATCGGCAGGCGGACTCTCAACCTCTGCGCCACCAGGGAAACCCAGATGTGCCTTTAAATGATCCCTGAACAAGGGTGACCGTGGATGAGAGCCATCTTCAGGGTTCTCACTGAATTTTTCCCCCAGTTCTACCCAGTTGACCCAAATCAGAGGTGTCTTGCGACCCGAGGGCTCGTGCTTACTTGAGGATGTCTTTTAACAACAAGCTGGGTCTTCTCATCTTGTTCTGAGCACGGGTGTACCATTGCAGGGAGGGCCGCGAGCAATCGCTTTTCAGCTTCACACGGTTGTACTGGTTTGGCATTGCTGTGAAGAGAGGAGAGGGCAGGAGAAGGGAAAGAGGAAAGTGAGTTCAGCAGATTATGCTTTTAAAGAGCTTTTTTTTTTTTTTCTTGGCCTCTCTGTGCAGCTTGCAGGATCTTAGTTCCCCAACCAGGGACTGAACCTGGGCCCTTGGCAGTGAAAGCGCTGAATCCTAACCACTGGACCGCCAGGGAATTTCCTAAAGAGCCTTTTTTTTTTTTTTTGCGGTACGCAGGCCTCTCGCTGTTGTGGCCTCTCCCGTTGCGGAGCACAGGCTCCGGACGTGCAGGCTCAGCGGCCACGGCTCACGGGCCCAGCCGCTCCACGGCATGTGGGATCTTCCCGGACCGGGGCACGAACCCGTGTCCCCTGCATCGGCAGGCGGACTCTCAACCACTGTGCCACCAGGAAAGCCCTCCTAAAGAGCTTTGATGTGGTATAGCCATACCATGAAATACTACTCCGCCAAAAAAATGAGTGACCGATTGATACCCGCAACTGGATGAATCTCGAGGCAATTACGCTGAGCCAATACTAAAAGGTTACATGTTGCAGGATTCCATTTATATAATATTCTTGAAACGACAAAATTACAGAAATGTAAACAGATTAGGTGTCAGGGGTTAGGGAGGGGGTGGTGCAGTGGCTAGGGAAGGGCAACAGGAGGGGTCCTTTTGGTGATGGAAATATTCTGTATCTTGACTGTACCCCTGTCAATATCCCAGTTGTGCTATTCCACGGTTTTGCAAGATGCTACCATTGGGGGGAAAGTGAGTAATCTGTGTTATTTCTTACAACTGCATGTGACTCTACAACTATCCCAAAAGTAAAAGTCTAATTTTTGTTGAGTCTTTAACTATTAGAGATACTTACGGAACTATTTACAGATGAAACAGGAGAAATGAAATCTGCTTCCAAAAAAACCAGGAAGGTGATAAGTGTTTGTGGGAATAGCTGACACAAGTTGAGCTTTAAACTGCTGTAGAATCTGGGCAATGGGTACATGGGGCTCACTATACAGTTCTCAAAACTATTTGAAATTTTCTATAACAAAAGTTTAAAAAGAAAGCGGTATATTGAAAAACAGGAAGAGGGTTACACTAAGAAAAAAAGAAAAAGAAAACATAGCAGTTTAAAAAATTTTTAATGGCAACTTTAAAAGAGGTTTTCTTTAAAAAATACATATGTTCTCTGGTATGCTTGCCTACTTCTTCTTCTGGATTAATTTTATTCTCAAATTTTCAATTTTTAAGCAATATTACAAGGGGTATTGTAGTAGAAATCAACACATCTCCCCTCATATCAGTTTCCCCCTTCCTCTCTCCTCTGGATTTTTAGCTGGACAGATGGCCTCCCAGAAAAAAGACTACATTTCTCAGCCACCCTTGGAGCTAAGTACAGCCTTGTGACTACGTTCTAGTCAATGGGATACAAGCAAAAGTGACCCGGAGAACTTTCAGGGTGCTTTCCTTGGCATACGCCCTCTTCTCCTTTATCCCCCTTCCTGCTGGCTGAAATACTGACACTTGATGAGCCACTTTGGACCACACAGCATGTCACCCAAGGGATGGAGGAGCAACAAGAGAGAAGGGGCCCGGGTCCCTGGACCACCCCAAGGACAGAGCTGCCAATCCACCTTAGACTGCCTGCCTCTGGACTCTTACATGACGGAGAAATAAACCTCCATCTTGTTGAAGCAACTGTTAATTAAATCCCAGCTAATACAGGCACGGATTGTGTTATGATATTTACATATTAATTCAAGAAATAATGTCTTTACTATACTTAGTCTTGAAGCCAGGAGGAAGTTATATCTCATTATTCACTTCATTTCCCCCATTAGTGCTGTGCCATTTTCTTTGAAAAAAAAATCTTTTATCAAATTGACATCCAAGTATTTGATTTCTTGCTACTGTAAACACTCTCCCTCAACTGCAATTTTAACTGTGTAACACTAGAGTACAAGAATTTTCATAGACTTGCATCACTCCATTTGAGTAGTTTCAAAAAACGGAGCCAAGGGCCTCACTAGTAAACCTCTGCTGAAGAATCTACTGAACTCTTAAAGGAGAAGCGAGATCAACTGAGACCCTGGAAGATTTTCAATCACCACAACTTCGTGGTTACTTAGACGCACAGTCAGCCAAGTGGTGGGTCCTAGGGGGCTGCCTATGACCAGGGCATCTATAAAAAGGAAGATTCTATGATGCCCGTGTTTTTATGACCAGAATGACACTTCACACCCGCGTGGACCTCCCAAGAACAAAGCAGACGGTGGTATTGGAACCGGGATCCCACCCTTGCCCACGGCTGGCGCGCTGGATGGCGCTGTGGGCTCTGGGCTCTACTCTGCCCCCTCTTTCGCATCTGCTCTGCCACTCAGGCCGCAAGCCTGCAAACTGCATTCCCAGACTCTCTCTTCTGCCACCCAGCTTTCTGAGGAACTGTGATTGTGTGCCGTCTGGGTGGAAAACTGGAAGGCAAAGGGAGGGGGCAGCCTTTCATATCTCTATGGTTTCTGGTTTCCTGCTGGATACGGACTGGGACATCAGATGACTCTCTTCTGCTACTTTGAGGAAAGTGGAACCAAACAGGAAGAGGCTCTGGAGGTGAGAGGAGAGTCTACAGTCCTGGACTCCTTCCTCTTCTCACCACTGCTGCCACACAACACACTCACGCATCATTCAAACACTCAAAAAAAAAAAAAAAAAAAAAAAAAAAGAGAGAGACAGATACGAAAGAAAAGAAAAAGACAGTTGTGTTTTTGTTTTGTTTTTCCTATCACACTGGAGGGGATCTCAGGAGAGACCCCTAGGCTCAGCTCTGCCACCTGAGAAGTCTGGGGCAACTGACTCTAACTCTTGTAGCTCAGTTTCCCCATCTGGAAAATGGGTCCAATATTACCTACCTCCCAGGATTCATGCGGGAATGGTGGTTGCACATAAGAAACACTACCTCAGTAGTGACAGCCATTTTATACAACTATCTGACAGGGCTTTAAGACATCTGAATCCTTCAGGCACTCTCATTTCTGGCCACAGGTTTCCGCTCCAGCCCCATCAGGGGCCTGTCTTCAGTCCTATCCATGTCCCTTCCTGGGGATCTCTGGAGAGGCAGCATCCTCTCGAAGCCCCTCCTGCGCTCACCCAGTCAGGTCCCAGTCAGTCTCTCTCTCCCCAACCCCTTTCTAAACGCCCAGCTTCCTTCACCGGCCTCTCCTCCCCACCCTGACGGCCCAGCCGCTCCTTCACTCGGTCTGCGCACCATGCCGGGTGCCTTAGAACCACGCTTCCCTCCCGACCTCTGCGATGGTAAACTCCCCTACACACGGTGCAGGACTCCAGGGTCCCGGTTCCCACCCTCAGCACCATTTCCTCCTCGCTCACGTATATTCACGACAAGGTTCACCACTTGCCTTTTACTCACCTCCTCAAGGGATCAGACCCCAAATCCATCTCCCTCTGCAGGCCTCTCACCCAGCTCAGACCTGTCTAGCTAACGACCTGCCTGCTATCTTCTCCTCAAACAAAATCACAAAGCAGAATCTTTTCTCACATCATTTGGTAGCTGTACCATCTACTCACTCATCCAAGCCCAAACCTGCAGGTTGACCCCAGACTTCTCCCTGGCATCCTCAGGCTCAATCAATCCCCAGGGCCACTCAATCATACCTTCTTGAACTTCCCGGGCCCACGGGCATTCTCTTAGCGGAGGTCACTTACCCAGACTCCCCTGTCTCAGTTTTGGCCCTTCAAAGCCATCTTTCTATGTATCTGCTTACTGGCTCCCAGCTCATCTCAGGTGCTATGACTTCAGGTGACAAACTTGTCTGTTACACTCTAGCCACAAAGAAGTACTGTTGGAAGCCTGGATGTGCCACATTGTTGCCTCCGTGCCTTTGTACAGATGCGTGCTCCGTCTGGAATCCCCCCACCAACGATCTGCCTGGTGAAGTGTCTCCTTTCATCCTTAAACCCTTCTCCTTCTCTGTGAAGATCATTTTCAACACCATAACCGTCCCTGGGCACTTCCCCATCTCTGTTTATGAACTGAAATGTTCTGTGTACATTTGGGGTCTCCTCTACCTTTCTGCAAGCACCTGGAGGACTGAGCTGCAGGGCCAGGGCTTTGCGCATCTTTGTAACCCTAACACCTAGGATAGGGCTTGGCATACAGCAGGCCCTTAAGAAACATCCCACATTGAATGGAATGTGCATGACTCGCCTACAGTCTGTTATCAAACGAGATAAACTCCCCCCCCACCCCAAGTGTACTTTCCTAATGATATTTAAGATTAAAACTAAAACTGAATGTTAACAGCAATTCTAAGAGCAAAGAGTAAAGTGTAAACTCTACCGAAACATCTAACGTGTCGAGCAGCAGGGAAATCTGTTGGTAAATTATGGTGCAAACCACTTAGAGTACTCTGCAGTTGTTAAAGCCTTTGCTACAGGAAGTGGAATCTGTGGCCACAGCCTCAGCAACAGCTGGGAGCAGGTTAAGACTTGCAAAGTCTCAGCACTGCCCCCTCCATCTGCTGAATCACAGGATTCATATGAACGTTAAAGTTTGAGAAGCACTCAAGGTATTCGGTCCAGACATTTATTGGCGCAGAAAGATACTGCAAGAAAAAAGCAGGTCTGTAAAAAATTATGTACATATACCTATAATCATGTCCTAGGGGGCACCTACTCAAGGTAGGAGAATTTGATTTCCCGTGAAGTCAGTGAGTCCTCCTACTTGGGTTGGAATGTCTTCTTCCAATTTCGAAGGGACCATATGGCTTCAACACGACAAAAGGAGGGCCAAGCAGAGTCATCTTCACACACGTGCTGTTGACATACGGCTGGGTGGCCTTAAGACGCTCCCTCGGAGAACCCGGGCTTTACGTATTTCTAGTCATAATCATCTCTGCACCACCTGCACTGTGTCCATTCATTTCTTTTGTCTTTAATGTGCTGTTTGGTGGAGGACGGCTTGCAATGAAAAGTTCAATTAAAACGCTTATCATCATGAGACGTGTTACACGTAATTTCTGTCTTTTTGATATACATTTATCTCTCGTCTTCCCCACCGGAATGTAGACTCCATGAAAGCAGGGGTCTTTGTTTTGCTCACCACTGAGTTCCCAGTGCCTAGGATGGTAAGGGGCACACAATAGGCAACTAATACATATTTACTGAATAAATACTCAAGCTTCTTATGAGGTTTCAGAGGTGATGCTGGTTTCAGGCATGCCTCCCAGGACGTGTGTTGGCAAGCCATCACCATCCGTCCCGTGGCACTCTCCTGGCTCTGCTTCTCCATTTCCTTCACGGGCAGCTCGTCCCCTACCACCTCCTTCTAAGTGCTAGGGTCCCAAGGCTCATAAATGTGTCCCTCCTTTCATTCAGACTGCCAGAGTAAGAGCCTCCACTAACCCTTTCTATGCAGAAAAGGCCTGGCTTTCAAAATTATATATTTCTACTCACAGGTAAAACTGTCACAGATGCTTCTCAAGTGCTTGTATACCTGATGAAGAAATCATTCTTATTAAGGCCCTGACGAAGAAATACTAAGGCAAGGTCCAGGCCTTCAGTCCACTTGTAGAACTGGCACTAACATTTTCAAATTAAGACTTAACCATCCAAGATAAGAATACAACAGACGCTGCAAAGCAGTACATGACAAACTGTCAGATTAACTGTACAGCCAATTACTGGTGCAAGAGAGGGTAGGACATTAATATTTATTGGGAGGAATAAGCCTACACATGATATCATTAAATCTGAAAAACACCTTCTTTGGGGACTTCCCTGGTGGTCCAGTGGTTAAGAATCCACCTTCCAATGCAGGGGATGCAGGTTGGACCCCTGGTCAGGGAACTAAGATCCCACATGCCACAGGGCAACTAAGCCTGCACGCCGCAACTACTGAACCCACCTGCTCTGGAGCCCTCACACCACAACTATAGAGAAGCCCGCATGCCACAACAAAGATCCCACGTGCCGCAACTAAGACCTGATGCTGCCACATCAATCAATCAATATTAAAAAAACCCAAACACCTACTTTTTTGAATTGCTATCTGCATTTAACCTGCCGAAGGTCACACATAGACAAGTAGGGAGCTGAAATTTCCAACCAACATCTATCTGTGTCCAGGTCCACGCCCTTCCACCTGGGGGTACTTAGGCAAGGTAGATATTGGAATTAGGTGGGTATACCTGTATGTGAAGGTTTTTTTGGTTCTTTATTTTTTTTAATAATAAAGGCACGCCAAAGCACAGATTATTAGAAACAAAAACCTGAAACTGACAAAGCAGTAAATAAACCAACACAGCTGGAGTGGACAATCTGGGAAGATGAGCAGGTAGAGCTTAGATATTAACACGGCAGCCGGAAGAGCATATGCCCTTCGAGGTGGAAGGTGTCTTGAGAAGGACTTCACAGCAAGAGAGAAGGAAGCCTCACCCTAGGCTGTCCGGGGACAGCGGGGCACGACACTGGACGCTCGGGTGGAAAGGGAGCCTGAGGCCCATCCTGGTGAGGAAGAGGATGGGACGAGGGCAGAGATCGATCAAGAAATGATGAAGGGGCTTCCCTGGTGGCGCAGTGGTTGGGAGTCCACCTGCCAATGCAGGGGACGCGGATTCGTGTCCCTGTCCGGGAGGATCCCACATGCCGCGGAGGGGCTGGGCCCGTGAGCCATGGCCGCTGGGCCTGCGCGTCCGGAGCCTGTGCTCCGCAACAGGAGAGGCCCGCGTACCGCAAAAAAAAAAGAGAGAAATGATGAAGACTAGCGCCAAAAAGAAGCAGGCGAAAATCAACCTGGGTCCCGGTTATGGAAAGCAGTAGGATCGGAAGTCAATTTTTGTGGTTTAGTGATGATGATGTGAAGAACTTGAGATGATAAATAACTCGACAAAGATGCCCAGGATGCAGCTGGAAATGCGGCCTGGACTCCCCAGAACGCCCATCCCTCCAGCCAGCCTTTCTTGGCAGGTCCGAGAGTGATTAACTTCTCTCCTGTGGACCTCGACTGGTACAAGTCACACGCCATCCACGGGAAAGTGGAGGAGACAGTCACTGAAATCATGCTTGGATTTTGTTTTAGAGGAAGAATTGTACTTGACAGAGGAGGACAGGAGACAAGACAGAACGCCTGCCTCAGGGGGGACGGCTTTGGAATGCGCAGATATTAAACACCTCCCGCTGCCAAGGATAACACACCAGCTACAGCAGGCGCAGAGGGGGCTGGGTGAGGAGGGGAGGCCCACCCCGCGGGCAGAAGGAACGAGCAAAGCAGAGGCCTGGGGAGTCTGGAGAGCGAGTGACTAGGTACAGCTGCGAAAGTATGGCCTGGGGTGTGGGCGCAGGCAGGAGTTAAGGGCAATACTGTGGTCTCGTTGGACACCCCAGGGCTGGTGCCACATCTCGGCTGTGAGTGTTGTCTGCTGACAGCACACCGCTGCCCCCTTCTCTGAGGATCTGTCCTCTGTCCCCAGCCAACGATTGATTGACAGGGGGACAAAAGGCCTGGGATTACCCTGGAGAGCAATTCAAGCTCCAGAGCTCCCTGGGGGAGCAGCTGAGACCACAATTCCTGTTCCAGGCTCTGCTTCTAGGGAACCTGACCTAAGACAGGTCATTAGGTCAGCAGGGTCAACATATGGATGATGGCAGAAGGTCACGGACGATCATGAGAAGCCCTTGAAGATTTTATTCAGGGGGGTCATGAGATGTGGAAGAGAGTCGCCGGGGAGGCAGCAGGGACGGGGTGGAGGGGGACAGCCAGAGACTGGACTGGTCTCAGCAGCAGACCCTGTGCCCCAGCCCCCATGCTGTGGCCAGGCGGGCAGGAAGGGCTTCCAGCTGCAGAAGAGACAGGGCTTGAGGCAGGTCAGATGTGGCAAGCAGGCAGGCGGGAGGAGAACTCAAGTGTCAGGGAGGTCACAAGGAGGACGTGTGCCCTTGCGGAGTCCCCAGTGCCAGTGGGCCATTAGGCTGATAAATGCAGCTTGGAGCCCTGGGGAGGGATCTAAGCTGGAGTATCAGTCAGGGGTGCACTTGGTCGCACGTAACAGAAACCTGGGCACCAGGTTGGCTTTCAGCCAACTGGGGGTGTCTTTTTTTTTTTTTTTCTTTTTTTTGGCCATGCCGCGAGGCATGCGCGATCTTAGCTCCCCAACCAGGGATCAAACCCGTACCCCCTGCAGTGGATGTTTGAAGTCCTAACCACTAGACTGCCAGGGAATTCCCCAGGCGTGTGTTTTTCTTACAGAACAGGCGCAGTGGCTCTGCAAAGCTGTCCCTGTCCCTGGCTCCCACCAGCCTCTGCTCCAAACTCCAAGCAGGAAGGAGAAGAGGGATGAGCCAGAGAGGAAGGGGAGGCACCTCCATCAGGAAAGGAAAAACTTCCCCGGAAATCCCTGACGGGCCTCCAATTCTATCTTGTTAGCCAGAACTGCATCAGGTGACTACCCCCAGCCGCAAAGTTGGCCAGGAACTTTTCACAAATTGGGCAGGCTGCTTCCACACAAAATTAGGATTCTGCCAGTAATGAAGGAGGAGAGAGGAAATACCTAAATCAGCAGTAGGGCCAGCCACAGCCGAGATAAGGGCCTGGGGCTGTTTAGATAAAGGAACAATTAAGGTTGTTCTAAAGAGATTAGATATCCAAGGGGAAGAACAAAAGGCAGAGCCTTCTAAGGGTTGGAGAGGTGAGGAAGAAGCACAGAAGGTGCTGCTGGAAATCAGAAGAGGAAACCTTAAGTAAAATCTGTGACTCTGCTGTGACAGTTCCAAGCCTGGGTTCCATAACACTCCGGAAATTCAACTATTTAAGAAAGGAGCACAATAGCTCCTAAAACAAAATGCATTTTGGATCGCTTTAACCTAAAAAAGTAATATGGGTGCCCCCACTGTACACAGAATAAAGGGTGAATTCTAATTTCATCAGTTCCTCCAACATGCTCTGTGGGAATGCCAAGATGAAATGGATTAAGTCCCCATTTTCTAGAAACCCGAGGTCCAGGGAAATGACAACAGGAACGTAACTCCAACGGCGTGGGGAGGGCTTCAGGAAAGGAGGCTGTTCACAAGTGTGGTGCCGGACATCCAGCACAGACACAGGCACGGTGGCCTCCCCAAAGCCCACTCACAGGTACTATCACAAAAGCCACGGGGCTAGGGCCCAGAAGCTGGGAAGCAGTGGGTCAGAGTGAAGTTCTAAACTAAACTTTCTTCTGCCCCCAGCCAACAGGAAGGAGAAGTGGCGGCGGGGAAGATGGTCTCGTTGGAAAAGTTCAAAAGCACACCAGCCAGGGCCTTACCTGGGGCTCACAGTCTTGGTGACCTGTGCTCCCTGTCCAACCAAGCTGACAGGCATCCTCATATAATCTAGGTGGCTAATTTCAAACCAGTTTCAGCCGTGGAACTCTTTGTGTGTTTCAAACAGGAACACTCGCTTAGAATCCTAACATATAACACAGATAAGAGGCATGAAGTTGATCGCTTGCAGGGTTTCTCTGCCTCGGCACTACTCACGTTTGGGGCTGGGTAATTCTTCGTTGTAGGAGGCAGAGAGGCTGTCTTGTGCATTGTGGGCTGTTTCACAGCATCCCTGGCCTCCACCCACTAGATGCTGCTAGCATCTCTGGTCCTTGCCCTCTCTCCCAGCTGTGACAACCAAAAATGTCTTCTGACCTTGCCAAACATCCCCCAGAGGGCAAAATCGCCCCCGACTTTACCCATTGGGATAAAGTCACTATATATTAAAATCTCAATACTGCTGTATTTTTTAAAGGATTGCAGGTAATTAAACAATGCAAAAACTGAAAATCAAAGACTGTGGGCTAAAAATTGATGTTTCTTGACCTTCGGTATCCAATCTTTTTCTAGATTTGGTTTGGGTTGCATAAGCTCACGAAATCCTGATTCAGCAAGATATGTGGTCGTGTTCTCATTGTGTACAATGGAACAGGAACCAACTGGCAGGCACAGCCCTGCATTCACACAGCAGCCTGCTGAAGCGGGTTCACAGGTGTGCATGGGTGAGGAAGGACAGCTTTCACTCCTGGATCCACGCAACTCAAGCAGATCACCTTAACCATCTCAGTCCACGCCCACCAGCAAAGGGTGCAAACCTCTGCTATATGGGACCTTCCTATTTCTGCTGGGTAGGCAGTGTCTCATTTCTACTTTAGGAATGTGAGATTTCACCCATGATGTCAAAACCACAACAAAAGTGCTGGTGAGAGCACTGATGCTGAGATCACGCTCAGACATCTCCCCAAAGCTTCTAATATTTGTTCAATTTAATTGATCAATGCCTCCACCCGTCTCAGCCTGCGGTTCTCCAACCTGACCACGCACAAGAACCGCTTGCTGCTGTAACGTACGCAGGTTCCCAGACCTCATCCCCAGAATTTCCCACCTGGCAGGACCAGGTGAGGACACCAGATGTGCATTTTAAGCAAGTTCCCCCGAGTTCTGTGGGTATGGCCCACAAGCCATACTCCAGCAAGCTTCTCACAGCTGCGATTAACAACAGATTTTAGCCTAAAGATTTTCAGATCCTCCTGCAAACTGCACAAAATGATGAGGACCTGTCTTCTGAGAAAGCAAATAAAAGTGTTGCTCTGCGAATATGTAGTCTACACTCTACTATTTTTGACCACCTACCAAGATGCAAGCAACTGCAAGATGATTCTGAGGTATGCTTTTTAATCTACTTCTAATCAACTGGCATAGCTCCAATGCGGAGAATACATGAGGACTATCATTCAACCGCCTTTTTATGGGTTTAAAATTGTTAAAGGCAATTAACTGAGCCCTCACAGTACGTGAACGTTTTCCAAAATGAGAACGTGCCCGGCAACTGCAGATGGTATTTCTCCAAGGTTTTACTGAAGTGACAAAAGATATTAACAGGACATCCACTGTTGCAGTGTCAAATCTGGAGCCCTCTCCCCGTCCCCGCACTCTTCTCACTCGCCTCTTCTCTCTGCTTCGGCCTAGCAGGCCTCCTGCTGTTCCTCAAGGGGTGGGGAGGCCATCCCCACTTCCACTTCAGGGTCTTCACTGGTGGTTCCCTCTGCCCCTCTTCCAGAAGGCTCCCTCCCGCACCACCTTTATCCTGGTTTTTATTCAAAAGTCGCCTCCTTGGGCTTCCCTGGTGGTGCAGTGGTTGAGAGTCCGCCTGCCGATGCAGAGGACACGTGTTCGTGCCCCGGTCCGGGAAGATCCCACATACCGTGGAGCGGCTGGGCCCCTGAGCCATGGCCGCTGAGCCTGCGCGTCCCGAGCCTGTGCTCCGCAACGGGAGAGGCCACAACAGTGAGAGGCCCACGTACCGCCAAAAAAAAAAAAAAAAAAAAAAAAAAAAGTCGCCTCCTTGATCACCCTCTGTAGCACTGCATTCTCACCCTAAGCCCTGTGATTCACTTTCCTGCTTTACTTTACCTCATACACTCATTACGACCCGTACGTATTTGCCTACTGTCTGCTCTCCCCACTAAAACATAAGATTCCTAGACTGTCAATGTTGTTCACTGCTGTAACCTCAGAACCTAAAACAGTGCCTAGCATGTAAAAGGCACTTAAATACTTGAACGAATGAACCAATGAATAAATGAATGTACTGGTCAGCAGCCTGGACCCAGATCCCCACAGAAAAGCTAACCCAAACTCAGCAAGATCCTAACAGGAGGCAGATGTGAACACCAGATCCCTCTATGCGTCCAGATACCACAATCATTGGTTGTTTGTAGTCTCCAGGGCACACCTGGCATACAGACAACAGGGACAGGAATCCTTTTTCAAACAAGAATCACTGCGTGTGTATGGTGAGGAAGGGTGAGGAAGGGAGATAAATGATTGTCCCATCCACCACCAAGGAAATAAAAGAGCAACTGGAACATCACTTATATGTAGAATCTAAAAAAGCATAACTCGTAGAAACAGAGAGTCGAGTGGTAGTTAACAGGGGCCGGGGTGGGTGGGTGGGTGGGAGAAATGCGGAGGTGTCAGTGCCCAGTTACAAGAATAAGTTCTGGGGATCTAATGCACAGCATGGTGATTTAGTTAATAATACTGTATTTACATACTTGAAAGTTGCTAAGAGACTAGATCTTAAATGTTCTCACCACAAAAAAAAAAAAAAAAGATAACTATGTGTAGTAATGGATGCTTTAGCCAAGGCTACGGTGGTCATCATTTGGCAACATACAAGTGTAGCAAGTCAACATGTTGTACAACTGAAATTCATACAGTGTTATATGTCAATTATATCTCAATAAAGCTGAGGAAAAATCCAATAAAAATAAAAGAGAGACTGGATCTGTTTTGTTTTTCAAGAAAAGAGGGAGAAAATACTTAACCGTTTGGCTGTTGCCTGTTTCACGGTGGCCAAGTCACCTCTCTGAGGATGTCTGCTAACACGTAAGAAGCAGGTTGGGTGCTAATGAAGGTACACTCTGCCTGGGAAGCCTCTTTCGCAGGACAGCTGGAGGTCTATTCTCAACCAGGCAAATGTGTGCATTGGAGTTGGTTGACCAGATACCCGGGGATGCAGCATGAGCGACGCCTTCTGGGACAACAGTGGTGGCGACATCAACAGGAAGTTGGAGAAAGAACCTTCCTGTCAGGTGAAACCACACTGAGTGGTCTCTAACCTGTACTCTACAAAACCAATTCTGAAGAGAGCTCAGTGTTGCTGGAAATGATTCAGTAGCAACCCTGGAAAGGGCAGCCACTCAGAGTGCTGGCCTCTGATGCTACGCTGGCTGCAGCGCCACGATCTGGAGGCTTCTGGGTTTTAAAAACTTTATTTTTGGACATAATCTCAAACTTACAGAGAGCCTGCAAGAAAACTACAAAGAATTCCCCTCACCCAGACTACCCACTTGTTATCATTCTACCACATTTACTTGGTGATTCTATTATATGATGCACATACTATTTTTTTTTTTTTTGCGGTACGCGGGCCTCTCACTGTTGTGGCCTCTCCCGTCGCGGAGCACAGGCTCCGGACATGCGGGCTCAGTGGCCGTGGCTCATGGGCTCAGCCGCTCCGCGGCATGTGGGATCCTCCTGGACTGGGGCACGAACCCGTGTCCCCTGCATCGGCAGGCGGACTCTCAACCACTGTGCCACCAGGGAAGCCGATACTACTTTTTTAACCACTTGAAAGTAAGCTGAGGACACAATGACTTTCACCCCTAAATATTTTAGTGTTTCCTAAAAACAAGGACATTCCCAGACACAACTGCAGTATTATGATAAAAATCAGGAAATTACTTTAATACTGTTCTCTAGTTTAAAGACCTCAGACAAATTTCTTTAGCAGTCCCAATGATGGCCTCAGAGCAAAAACAGGATCACATGTGGCATTCAGCTGTCTTATCTTTTTAGCCTCCTCTAATCTGAAAGAGTTCCTTTATCTTTCATGACTTTGGCATTTTTTGAAAAGTACAGGCTAATTGTTTTGTAGAATGTCCCTCAGTGGAGATTTGTCCGTTTCTTCATGATTCAAGTTACACATTTCCGGCAGGAATATCACAGAAGTGGTGCTGGTCTGTCTCCGTGCATTTTCTCAGGAGGCACCTGATGTTGCTTTGTCCCATTACTGGTGATGTTAAATCAATTGGTTAAAGTTGTGAAAGGCAGCGGGCTTCCCTGGAGCGGCTGGGCCCGTGAGCCACGGCTGCTGAGCCTGCGCGTCCGGAGCCTGTGCTCCGCAACGGGAGAGGCCACAACAGGGAGAGGCCCGCGTACCGCAAAAAAAAAAAAAAAAAAAGAAAAAAGAAAAAAAAAAGCTGTGTAAGGCAAGTTTAACTACTGTCAAGTTACTCTTTTCGCTTTGTAATTAATAAGTAACTTGATGGGAGATACTTAGAGACTAAGTAATTACCCTGTTCCTCATCCAATCTACTGGTTTCAGCACCCAGGGTAAGGACAAAATTCTGTGTGAGGTCAAAGTTCAGGAAAAAAATCCAGGGCTGGTTGAAGCAGTAGCTGATGAGCAAGAATTAGCATTGAGACTCCTCTATCAGACTTTATTCAAATAACCACAAGGTGTGTTCACTCTTCACTATTAAGAAAAAAACACCTCTAGATTTGCTTTGGAGAGTATTCCATGAGTGCTTATGACTCAATTTTCTCTTATGTTGAGTCATGCCTGCTGGACACAGCCGTTCATTTACAAGGGTCCAGTGGCAACACCCAGGTTCAGAGGGCTGACAGCTACCCATCCTCATGTGGAGGCCTGGCTCTCCAGGGGCAATGCTGAGGGGTCAGCTCGGTGATTTCTGGTCCGCTATGGCATGGCACAGGGAGCTATATTTAAAAACAAAACTCCAACTCTCCATTGCCTTATATTAAAGCACAATCAGGTTTAGGAACTCCGATTTGGATTATTCAAGAAACATTAAAAAAAAAAACAACTCTGTTATCACAAAGTTAGAAACTTCAGAAAGAACATTTTGAAATCACACACCGGTCGTTACACTACAGTGCAGTGATATCCACTGCTAACATTCTGGTCTATATTCCATCTGCCTTTCCTCTTTGCATATGTATATTTTATCAGGTTTGGGATCATATTACCTATACTAGCCCTCTTCAGGCTGGGTCCACTGGAGATTAAGCCCTACAGAAAAGGATTTGAGTGTCTATTTTCTTTTAAGATTTTTTTTTTTTTGACGTGGACCATTTTTAAAGTCTTCATTGAATTTGTTACAATATTACTTCTGTTTTACGTTTTGGTTTTCCAGCTGCGAGACATGTGGGATCCTAGCTCCCTGACCAGGGATCAAACCCTCACCCACTGCCCTGGAAGGTGAAGTCTTAACCACTAGACCGCCAGGGAAGTCCCTGAGTGTCTATTTTCTTAATTCTCCCAAGGATGGTATATAACTAGAATCACTCCAGAAGCACAGGAGAGAAGTTAATTCATAGTATACAATGGTGACCTTAGCGCATTAGGGCTTAATTCTCTCGTAGAGCCCCAGCTGGGGAGGGCTGGTCTGTACTGTTGTATAATTTGCTTTGTTCACCTTATAATCCTTTAAACAGACATTTAATAAGCATACACCAAGCACTGGGAATATAAAGAAAACTAAGACACAGCCTTTCTCTTGAAATGAAAAACCCAGCTAGGGAAAGCAAAAAATAGTTAAATACTCAAAATGCCAAATAACAGAGGAACCTGGAGCGCCCCGGGCCAAGGGACCACTAGCTCCATCAGACGAAATCAAGGAGGCCTCCCTGAGGACATGATGTGTAAATGGATCCTTGAGGGACAGGCAAGACCTCAGAGACAGAAAGAAGAGAGAGCAGGCACTCCGGATGGAAGGAAGGGCATGTCAAGATGCCCAGAGAGGGCTGCTCAGGCCAGGTCACAGGGGACCTGGGGGAAAGTGGCAGAAGATGTGACAAAGAAGGAACCAGGTCCTCCCAACTGGCCCCAGAGGAGGAGGCGGCCTTAAGTGGTTCTTAAGCAGGAAGGCGGAGAGCTCACACTGGGATGTAGGAGGCGATGGGACGGAGTGGTCAAGGGGCTGCTGTGACCACCGCAGCCAGGGGTGATGGGGCAGCTGAGCCAGAGCAGGGACGGCGAGATGGGGGCTGACAAGAGTGGTGGAGGAAGAAGAGGCCACGGAACTTGGTGACTGAGCTGGCAGGGGCTGTTCTTGTCGCACCCAGCCAGCCGAGATCTGGCCTGCGTAACAAATTCAGGCCGCTAATGGGAGAAAAAAAAAGAAAAAAATAGCAAAATGCAAGAAGGCTCCACCAGCTGCCACCACTCCACCATCCGCTGAGATGATTTCCCTGCCGAGGTGTGGGCACCCATCGAAGAGGAGGAGGCCAGAGGAAATAAGACAGGACACGGGGATAAACTGAGGAAACTGTCCAGAGAACTGCCTGTCCTCCTTGGGCCCCACCAGGCTCTAACAAAGCACCTTACGTAACAGCTGTCTGGCGGTGGGCCTCCACGTGACAGCAAATTAGACGAGCAGAATATGCTACAGCAGAGCACGTCTGTGGCAACCTCAGGAGTGCCATAAATAAAGCCAAATCTAGAAGCTACCTTTTTAACGGGAGATTTCCCTCTTAATCTAAAGGAAACACAAGGAGTCAGGCTGAATAAGTAATAATAGGAGAAAGTGAAAGTCAGTAGAATGAACAGTTAACAAAAGCAACTCTGGGACCCAAGAGAAACAAGCTCCAAAATGGCGACCTTCCCCCAAACAGGAGTATAAAGGGAAACACCAGGTGTGAGATGATGGAAAAGTGAGTGTGCAAATTCTAAAATAACCAAGATCCCACCCCAAAAAGAAAGGGTAAGGATATGGGTTCTTAAGGTTTGGGATTATCAAGAGACATCCCCAAACAGGACCTTAGCAATAGTCCTCAGGGAGCAGCTGGCTGGTCAATGGGGAAGGGAAGGTGGAGGATTCGATACGCAGTTTATGCACTAATCTGGTACAGTGGTCCCTCAGTATCCACAGGGAACTGGTTCCCGGACACCCCCTTGGATATCATATCCATGGATGCTCAAGTCCCTTATATTAAACGGTGCAGTATTTGCATATAACCTATGCACATCCTCCCGTATATTTTATTTTTCTTTTTTTTGTGGTATGCGGGCCTCTCACTGTTGTGGCCTCTCCCGTTGCGGAGCACAGGCTCCGGACGCACAGGCTCAGCGGCCATGGCTTATGGGCCCAGCCGCTCCGTGGCATGTGGGATCTTCCCGGACCGGGGCACGAACCCGTGTCCCCTGCATCGGCAGGCGGACTCTCAACCACTGCGCCACTGGGGAAGCCCCCCTCCCGTATACTTTAAATCATCTCTAGATTACTTATAATACCTAATACAATGTAAATGCTATGTATGTAGTTGACACCATGCGGCAAACTCAAGGGTTGTTTTTCGGAACTTTCAAGAAAGTTTCCGTTTTGAGTATTTTTGAGCCACAGTTGGTTGATATGGAGGGCTGGCTGTATTCAATAACCCTCTTTGTTCTACTGGAACAGAAGAACCATACTAGTCATGTAAAACCCCAAATCCATTACCAGAAAGTGGTAATGACCCCAGAAAAGGAACTGGAGGGGCAGCGACAGGGAACAACCTGGAGGCTGACAGGCCCTGGCAGTTGAGAGACTTGAAAGAGAGGGAGCAAACACAGGAGACAAAGGAAAGTTTTGTTTGGGTCGCTTTAAGCCCAGAATAAGTTAAGCAGGTTTCAGTTCCTAAAACTGACAACATGTATTTAGGTCTGTAAGAGGCATGGCTAAAACATACAGTTGCCTTTCACACCCCAATCACATGTCCCTTTTACTCTCTGCTCCAAAAATTTGGGAAACCAGCACTTGGGCAGGCTCCCAAACAGGCATACTGTCATTCACGTAACCCCGTTTTTAATCAGGCAGGGAGTATGTGCCTGGGGGTAGAGCAAGAAGCAACACAGAAACAGCCTCTTCTAAAAGCTCTCATCTCATTTTCAAAATCAGACAAGTAGATCTAACACCATTGTAATTATTTTCCTCATTTTTCTTTTTAACTCACTCCACATTGGACATGAGGGCAGTGTTAGGAGGTATTTTACATTTGGAGGACGTGTGTATGTGTGTGCTTGGGAGGGGCTTAGAAAAGGCTCACCCCCACTCCAGGAAAAGAATGGGTAGGACTTGCTGAGGGTGGGGAGACAGGTGCCGCCTGAGCAGGGACAGTAGGCACTGAGGGGAGTTTCTGAAGGTCTAGCCCCAGAGGGAACAACATACCCAGAGGCTGGGAAAGGAAGCAGGTCATGCCATGGTGGGTTGGAATTTTATCCTAAGATAAAAGAAGCAACTGGGGGTTGGGGTGTGGATTTGAACTGGAATTGGAGTTTGGAGAGACCTCTCTTGAGGCAGGACTGGAGATGGGGAAGTCCTTTTGTGAGGCAGGACCAGTGAGGAGGCTGTCATGGAGACCCAGCAGAGTGACGATGCTGTGTCTGGAAACGCAGGAACCTGGACCAGGGAACAGAGCTGCCTCAGCCACCTCAGATCCTCCTCTCAGGAGCCCTTCTGAGGGGTGGGGTAGGAATGTCCTATACACTGCAAAGACAGGGATGCATTTGCCTCATCTACCCCCTCCAGGCCGGACTGCCTGAGTCTGGATCCTGGCTCTGTCCCCTAGAGTTTCTTAGTTTCTTAACCTCCCTGAGCCTCAATATCCTCATCTGTAAAATGGGGATAATAATGGTACCAAACTCATATGGCTTTTGTGAAAATTAAAAGAACATATATATATATATATATATATATATATATACACACACACACACACACATATACATAACATGTCTAAAACAGGTAAGGACAAAGTGAGTGAGTAGAGCATTTATCTTTATTTCTGTCCTATGTTTTGTAGCACGTGGGTTTGTTGGGGGGCGGTGCTTATAAGATTTTCAAAAAGAGCCACCCTCTGCCAACCACAAAACACTCTTAGATTCCCATGACCCTCGATTCACTTGGCAGATAACTGAACCCCACCGCTGTTAGCTCTGACTGTCCTGTTTATCACCACAAATCTCCTCAACATTTATAGGAGGTGAAGACACCACAGTCACATGTGGCTGCTGAGTAATTCAAATGTGGCCAGACCAAATTGAGATGTGCTCTAATAAAAGTATAAGATACACACAAGGCTTTGAAGACTTAGTTTGACCAGGAGAATGTAAAATAGCTCAATAACAATTTTTATATTGATTTCATAATATATTATACATATTGGGTTAACTAAAATATATTATTAAAATTAATTCACCTTTTTTTTTTAATTCCTTCCTTCTAACTCCTTGGATTTATTTTAATTGCTGTGTTCCTAACTTCTTCCTAATTTAGCTGACTAGCTCATTAGTTTTTGACTATTTTCTTGCTAATATGAGTAATTAAGACTGTGTATTTCTCTTTAAATACTGATTTAGTTGCATCCCACAAGCCTTACGTGTACAATTCATTCTACAAGTTTGTTTTTTTTTTTTTTTTTGCGGTACGCGGGCTTCTCACTGTTGTGGCCTCTCTCGCTGCGGAGCACAGGCTCCGGACGCGCAGGCTCAGCGGCCATGGCCCACAGGCCCAGCCGCTCCGCGGCATGTGGGATCCTCCCAGACCAGGGCATGAACCCGTGTCCCCTGCATCGGCAGGCGGACTCGCAACTACTGTGCCACCAGGGAAGCCCCATTCTACAAGTTTTGATTTATATATTTTCATTGTTATTACTTCTTTATCTTTCAAATTCAAAATTTTTAATTTTTAAAATTATATTCTTAAATTGATACATAATTTAGTTTCACTGTGTTCAGAGAACTTGGTCAATACGATACCGATTATTTTAAATGTTAGGACTTACTTTATGACCTGGTATATGTTCGATTTTTGTAAACGTATAATCTTCACTTGCTGGAACTATGTTTTCTATTTAATCAGTTTGATCAAGCTTATTAATTGTGTTGCTTGTTGAATCAATCCCTTATTGGAAAAAAAAAATCCCTTACTGGTTTTTAGTAAGCTTGTTCTATCAATTACGGAAAGAGATATGCTAAAATCTCTCACTATTACGGCAGGCTTGTCAACTTTTTCTGTCATTCTGTCACTTTTTACTTTATACAGCTTGAAGCTGTGTCATGAGGTTAGAAGAATAAGCATAAGAGTCAGAAGGTTTTTTTATCTTCCTGGGAAACTGAAACTTTGATCCACCGGGTTCCTTTTAATTTTTAAAATGTAGCTACTAGAAAAATTTTAATTATATACGTGGCTTGGCTTATATTTCCATTGGACAGAGATGGTCCAGAGGAAGAATAAGCAAGGAAACCAGCTACCAAATCCTGGGCGACTAAGGACTTGACTGCAGAAAATGACAAGCAAAGAGAGGAGAGTACTGGCAGCCCTGTAAAAGTACCACAACTCTGTTCTCCTCTCTTGCTGCTGAAGTCTAGCTTGGAAATGAGAACAAGACGCTTGTGAAAAGCAGAAAGGAGTTGATGAACTCAATACATGTAAGCCTTTAATTATGAAAATGACACCTAGTCTTAAAGGCAGACTTCATGTTCAAAACACAACCTACTATTCCATCAAAACAAATTTGTTATTTGTATCACTTTTTCCCTGTTTAAATTAATCAAATCATACCACCTGATTCTGAACTATTAATTCCAGATATTTAAAACTGGAAAAGGGGAAGAATTCATGGGTATAAGGAGTTGATGAGCCATCCAGTAACTTAACCCTGGATATTCTTCCACACTCTAAAGGGGGAACAAAAATGTCTTTTGCTGAGTTTGGAAACTTTGTTGAACAGTGGTATACTTACGCCTACTTTCCTAGTATGTATGCTCTACTTAGAAAAACAAAGAAAAAGCTGTCCAGGTAAGGAAAGCCTGGTAGTGTCCTTGTAGCCCTCCAACCTCGTTTTCCTCCCGCTCCCCTATCCCTCTTCCTCACTCCCCCTCTGCACGTGTGCTCAAGCTGGGTCTCTCTCCCCGGACAGCCTGCGTGTCACCAACCACAGTCATGCAGTCATGGCTCCCTCCCACACTAGGCCAGTGATTCACCCACTTCTGGATGCCTTTGCTAACTTATACCCCTCATACCGATCCAGCCCTTGCTTCTCCTTCCTCAGCAGTTAGGGAAGTTCGTTCCATCATTGATGTGTGTATACTCCCAGTTGCTTTAATTCTGCCAAGGCTTCCCAGCTAGACCAAAAACATAGAGCATACTCTCTGGGAGTGTCTCCACAGGCAGTTCAGATTAAATCGCTTCTCAGGAACTAGCAAGGTGTGGAAAGTGAGGTTTGACCTTCTTCCAAGACTAGCCCTTCCACCCTCAGCACCTGGATGACTCACACAGAGGACCCAGAACCTTTTTTACTGTCCCATTCACCTCCCAAGAGCCAACCTGCTAGATAAACTCCTGCCAAACAGACCAGCAGCGAAAGCAGGGAAGGACTGAAGGAGGCACATCAAAGAACAAAGGGTTTGTTCTTATCCTGTCTTGAATATAGTCTTAAAATTCAATACTACTACTCAGCCATAAAAAAGAACGAAATAATGCCATTTGCAGCAACATGGATAGACCTAGAGATTGTCATACTAAGTAAAGTCAGACAAATATCATATAATATCACTTATATGTGGAATCTAAAAAAATGGTACAAATGAACTTATTTACAAAACAGAAATAGAGTCACAGATGTAGAAAAGAAACTTATGGTTACTAAGGGGGGTGGGGGGAGGGATAAACTGGGAGATTGGGATTGACATATACACGCTACCGTATATACAACAGATAACTAATAGGGACCTACTGTATAGCACAGTGAACTCTATCTACTCAGTACTCTGTAATGACCTATATGGGAAAAGAATCTAAAAAAGTGTGGATATATGTACATGTATAACTGATACACTTTGCTGTACAGCAGAAATTAACACAACATTGTACATCAACTATACTCCAATAAAAATTAAATTTAAAAAATTCAATACTAATCTATGTGGTAATATGAAACAATTTGGCGGTCTGTGCCAAAATTATAAGCATTTTCAAAATAGGTAGTCATAAATGTGCATTTTTAGAATTTCTGCCTGTTGGCCCTCTCCGTCTTCTACAAACACCTTCGTGCCTTCCCACCTCACCCATTTCTTTTCTCGCCTAGAGGAAGACACAGCTACTAATCATAACCAAGGTTCATTTTATCTTACAGAAACAGCGGCACTCAGACACATGAAAAGGCTAACGACATTCCAGTCACAGGGCTCTGCCAGTTCACATTAGTCTCTCCTTGTCCCAGCACTGACTGGAATTTAGGTGATCCCCTGGCTCTACGACTAGAAATTTAAGACATTCTTCTAAACCATCAAGCTTTCAGGATTATGTGAGTGAAACCACAACCCATCCTGACAGTTTTGAGTTTGTGCCCCTTCACTCAACAGACAGGATTCCTCTTCCAGGTTCAGGAGAGCGCACTCTCCTGTGGAAGAGGATTACCAAGAGAAGGGCTCCGCTTAACGCCAGAGGGCAGGAGATGCGTCTCCTTTCTCTTTGTAATCCCAACACCCAGCATGGTGCGTGGCCTAATGAGCAGGCAACCCGAGGGTGCCAGATGAAGGGTAGCAGGTAAAACCATTTTCCCTTTTAAATGAACAATACCTAATGAAGCAACGTCATAAACATGAATTAAGACATGAGGACATAAATTTGTCTTTCAAGTCAGCTAATGATTCTGCAGGACCCTCTTCATTGGTCAACACATTTTGCAGTCAGAACCACAGAACCAGGGGCCTGAAAGGGGCCTTGGCCATCAGCAGGTCACACCTCCCAGTACAGATCAGGAGATGGAGTCCTACAGGGGGATCAGTGTCCGCCAAGGTCACGCACCTAATGTGGGGTTGGGCAGGACCCCTCGCCTCTTCCTATTCGAAGATGCTCCCCGAAAATCTTGCATTACTTACACACTAAAGGCTCATATGAATGCCATTGCTTACAATTCAGGAGAAACCAAAGGTCACCAAAACGTGTCTCTTCCGCAGGGCTGGCCGCATTGAGGAAGCAGGGAAGATCACTGGCGAATTTCTACCTGCAGACACCGCACGCTTTCCCGATGGATGCAAAGGTCAGTTTCCGGAGCTGCTAGTCATAGGGTCCCCCAATTCTGTCCGGGGGAAATGAGTCAACTCTGTTCTCCTGGGCTCGGAAGCTTCCAGCAATGAATTAAACCCCAAGTCGATGTGAAAGACTGAGGGGAAAGGGACACCAAGCCTGGACCCCACGTCCCGGTCGTTCACCCCTCCGCCTCCACCGCGTCCACACTTGCGCGGGCCGCGGCGCCTCCCGCCGGTCCATTCCGCGCGAGGCCACGACTCCCAGCCCGCGCCCCCGCCAGGCGCGTTTGGGGGAACCGTGCCCTGGGCGCTGCCCGCGGGGGCTTGGGCGGAGTCTCCGGGCCCAGCCACGCGGGGGCAGGGACGGATCTGCGCCGCCGCCCCCGGCCCGCGGGCCCCGCTAGGCAGAGGAGGGGGCTGCGCCACGTACCTCGACCGGCAGGTGCCGCCGCCGCCACCGCCGCCTTGGTCCGCGGCTGCAGGGGACGCCGCTCCGCGCCGCCCTCCGCCTTCGTCCGCATATTAGGGAGCGGGCGCCAGCCTGCCACCAGTCCTGGGCCCCGCGCCCCGGCCCGCCCCCTGCGCCAAGCTAGCTAGCGCCCATTCAGTCCCGGACCGTCCGCTCCCCAGCTCAGATGCGGAGGAGGGGCGTGGGGCGGGGCCTGGAGTCACGAGGACACGAGAACCAATCGGAGCGCGCGAGGGCCCCAGAGGCTGCCCTGCTGCACCGACGCTCAATCCTCCACCCTGCGGGGTTAGGGGAACTGGCCACCCCCAGCCAGACGCCCGTAGCTGGAAACGCGCTTGGCTGTGTGCTGTCCCTGGTGAGGGTCCCGGGCACCCACCGCCCTCTGGATCTCTGCGTGCGGTTAGATGGCGAAGGAACAAAAGGTGTTTATTATAGGCTTTTACTGCACAGAGGACTCGTAGATGCGGAGCCGCTGAATGAAGGGGCTTTATGTAGTCACGTGCTTTATTCTCTAGGACGGACCCGCAGGCGATACTGGTTTGGAGTTCCTGGAGCCCTCGACACAATGAGAGCAGCCTGAGTGTGTCTGGGCATTTGCCGAACAGCTTTCTGTTGTTCCACGTATCAGAAAAAATCGAGGGAGCACTAGTTTCACAGATGGGTAATTAAGACCCAGAGAGCAGAAATGAGTCGCCCTAAATCATTAGGGCATTTAGTGGCAGAGCCAGGATCAGAACCTGTGCTTGGAGCGCCCATTTCCATAACTCCGGAGTCCCCCTCGATTCTGGAGCGGAAGTGTCATACAATTTTTAAAAGTGTGAATATTAGTGAATCCCACAATTCAGGAATTAAGAGGACTTGAAAGCACGGATATGTTATTTCGTTAACACAGGCAGGTGTGTATAATGCGCCTGGGACATTGCTGTGCCGTAGGACTTGTTGACTCTTCAGTAAAGTCAGTGAAGTTGATCTGCTCTCATAATTTCCTTTCGGGTTGGTGAGCACAGAGCATCCCAGTCGTGTGCCTGTGATACCGGTTCCAGTTCCCGTTTGAAAAAGAAGATCCTAGACAAGGAGCAAAATATATTTGCGTGCACCGAGAGTCCTGTCACTCTTTTTGTTCAACAGCTTGCACACGGTTTGTATAGCTCCAGACCCTCTTTGGGGCTGTCTGTGTTCTTCCCTGGGTGGGGGCAGGGGTGCTGGGGAAAAAAAAAAAAGGTGGTATCTGGGTAACAAAATCAGAAGGGAAATCTCAGAGATGAAGGGGTGGAAGGACTCTGCCTTCACACCTTTCAAAGGGATTTTGTAGTAAAAATGTTTCTGGATTATTTTAATTTGAAGACACATGAGCATTTTGAAAATGTTGGAGGAAAAGCTGTCACTAGGAGATCTGAATCCAGTGTATTGGCCAAGGCTGGCCAACAGAGCAGCAGCCTAGCTCTCTGTTGTCTCTGGGGTCAATGACAGCTGCAAGGAAAATGCTGAGCACCTCCCCCCCTCTCTCTTGGAGACCAGCAGAGGCCTGCCTGATTATCAGATACTCTTTACCTCTACTTGCCTCAGCGGCTTTCCCCCTTTTCTCCCAGATACTCCTTGTCTATAAAGCCAGGCCTTGTTTGAAACTATTTATTTAGAGCAGGAACAGTTGACCTTCCAGTCAATCCACCACCATGATGAGGCCTTATCACCACCACTGTCCTCTCCTGGGCAGGACCCTCATCCATCCACCTCTGCATTTCAGCCAGCCCTGAGACAGGCATGGCCCAGACACCCTTTATGGCTGGCATGGGGGTCAGCAGTACTCTGGCTTGGAAGGTAGTGAGAGAAGCTGACCCACTTGTGCAACAAGACAAGCCGTGCCCTAAACATCCTTTCCACTGCCTGCAGGGTCACCCTTAGTTACTTTTGGCCACGCCACAGGGCATGCAGGATCTTAGTTCCCCAGCCAGGCATCTAACCTGCACCCCATGCAGTGGAAGCGCAGAGTCTTAACCATGGGACCGCCAGGGGAGTCCCCGCCACCCTTAGTTACTGTTCAGGGTTAAGACAGAGATTCCCAAATGGTAGATGAGAATCAGCCACTGGATCTCAAAGCCTCAACTAGAATCTCTTCAAGTCAGTGGCTCGTCTCAGAAAAGCCTTTGGACCCTGACTAGCAAAATGGTGGGGCTATTTGTGAATCTGGGACAGCACCCATGATTTCGTGATTCGTTAGTTCCTTATGCTCATTACTTTGGTCATTCTCCTAGCTGGCACTGCCCCCAACATCCATCCCATCTTCCCCCTCTGTGATGCAACATACGGTTTAAGTAAGTCTGCCCCACTCTTAGCTCTATGACTGGGCTGTGATTGGTCTAAATTGGTGGTTCTCAAAGTATGGTCCACAGACCCTTAGCTGGGGGGGGCGGGGGTGGGGAGCGGATCCCTGAGGACCTTTCAGAGTATCTCTGAAGTCAAAATTATTTCATTATAATCTAAGACTTTATTTACCTTTCTCACTGATGGTGCAAAAGCAAAGATGTGCAAAAGGTATGCAACTGTAGTAGTATTTTCACCACAACACATTCATGGTGAAAAAAAAATGTGGTTTCATTTAAGAATGTTCTTGATGGAGCAGCAAAAATGTGATTACCTCATTAAAATCTCAATCTCTGGGACCTTCCTGGTAGCGCAGCAGTTAAGAATCTGCCTGCCAATGCAGGGGACATGGGTTCGAGCCCTGGTCCGGGAAGATCCCACATGCCGCGGAGCAGCTAAGCCTGTGAGCCACAACTACTGAGCCCACGCGCCTAGAGCCCATGTTCTGCAACAAGAGAAGCCACCACAATGAGAAGCCTGCGCACCGCAATGAAGAGTAGCCCCTGCTCACCGCAACTAGAGAAAAGCCACTTGCACCAACCAAATAAATAATTTAAAAATTAAATAATTAAAAAAAATCTCAATCTCTCTTGAGTACACACCGTTTAAATATTTTATATGGCAAAATGGAAACTGCACATAAAACACTTTTGCCGCAAACTGAAGTATGATGGTTGTGTAAGGAGAAGCACTCATGCAATCATTTGAGTTGCAAGCTGAACTAGCTGGTTGGTTTTTGTTTAGTTTTTTTCATGGAACACCATTTTTGCTTGAGAAAACAGCTGACAAATTATGGTTATTTCAACTTGGGTATTTGGTAGACATTTTCTTGAAAATCAACTAAGCAATCCTGTCTCTTCAAGGACAACAATTGACTACTTGTTGCCAATGGTGAAAAAATCCCAGATTTCAAAAGGGACTTGGAATTTTGGAAAACTTGTATCACCATCAGCTTGACAGCTTGTCAGTATTTCAGGACTTTTCTGATGTGATCAATGGTAATATAAATGAAGGTGATTTTTGGACATTGGATAATGTATTGTGTGCCAATATTTGGAAGACCTGCACTTACTCAGTGAATCGATGTTTTCCAAATGGCTAATGCATGATGCTACAAAATCATGTATGGGTAAAAGATCCGTTTTAAATGCAAGGCAGACAATGGGTTTCCTTTTCTTTTATTTATATTTTAATATAAAACAGATTTTACTTGTTTATTTATTTACTGGCTGAGCCACGTGGCATATGGGAATCTTAGTTCCCCAACCAGGGATTGAACGCCTGCCGCCTGCAGTGGAAGCGCGGAGTCCTAACCACTGGACCGCCAGGGAATTCCCCAATGGATTTTAATTTAACAGTATGAAAAGTTCATAGTTAAGGTTTCAGATTCCACAATGCAACAAACTTTTAAGAAATCACCTCTTGTAGAGTTTTGGTGTACTATCAAAGAAGAATGTCCACAATTATCCTAAAAGGCCATTAAAATATTCCTCGCTTTTCCAATTACATGTCAATGTGAAGCAGGTTTTCTTCACATACTTTAACCAAAACAATTTTCAACAGATTGAATGCAGAAGCAGATATGAAAATCCAGCTTAATTCTATTAAGCCAGACTTAAAGAGACTTGCAAATATGTTTTTTAAAAAAACCATTCTTCTCATCATCTTTTTGTTTTGGAAAACGTAGACTTTTTTGCCAACATATTAACATGTAATTTTATTATTTTTTATGAATTATGTTATTATTTTTTAATAATTTAATTTTTTCTTCCAGTTTTATTGAGATATAATTGACATACGGCACTGTATAAATTTAAGATGGACAACATAATGCTTTGACTTACATACATCATGAAATGACTATCATAATAAGTTTAGTGAACACCCATCATCTCATATAGATACAAAATTAAAGAAATAGAAAAAAAATTATTCCCTCATGGTGAGAACTCTTAAGATTTACTCTCTTAACAGTGTTCATATATAATGTACAACAGTGTTGATTATATTTATCATGTTGTACATTACATCCCTACTACTTGGAAGTTTGTACTTTTTGACTGCTCTCATCCAATTCACCTCCCCCGCATCCTATGCGTTTGGTAACCACAAGCCTGATCTCTTTTTCTGTGAGTCTGCTTGTTTATTGTTTGCTTGTTTTTAAAGTATAATCAACCTACAACACTATGTTAGTTCCTGTTATATAGTATAGTGGTTCAATATTTCTGTACATTTCAAAATGATCACCATGGTAAGTCCAGTTACAATCTGTCACCATATAAAGATATTAAATAATTATTGACTATATTCCCCACACTGTACATTTCATACTCGTTACTCATTTATTTTGCAACTGGAAGTTTGTATCTCTTAATCACCCTCACCTATTTCTTTCCTCCCTTCACCTTTCACCCCTCTGGCAAAAACCTGTTTGTTCTCTGTATCTGTAACTCCGTTTCTGTTTTGTTATGTTTGTTCATTTGTTTTTTAGATACCACATATAGGTGAAATACAGTCTATGTCTTTTTCTGTCTGAATTATTTCACTTAGCATAATACCCTTTAGGTCCATATATGTTACCACAAATGGCAAGATTTCATTCTTTTTTTTATGGCTGAGTAATATTCCAGTGGGTGTGTGTATGTGTGTGTGTGTGTGTGTGTGTGTGTGTGTATCTCACATCTTCTTTACCCATTCATCTATTGATGGGCGCTTAAGTTGCTTCCATATCTTGGCTATTGTAAATAATGCTGCAGTGAACATAGGGGTGCGTATATCTTTTTGAGTTAATATTTTCATTTTCTTCAGATAAATATCCAGGAGTGGAATTGCTAGATCATATGGTAATCCCATTTTCAATTTTTGGAGGGTTCTCCATACTGCTTTCCATAGTGGCTGCAACAGTGCACAAGGATTTCCTTTTCTCCACATCTCCACCAAAATTTGTTATTTGTTGTCTTTTTGATGATAGCCATTCTGGCAGGTGTGAAGGTATCTCTTTGTGGTTTTAATTTGCATTTCCCTGATGATTAGTAATGTTGAGCATCTTTTCATGTGCCTATTGGCCATTTGTGTTTCTTCTTTGGAAAAATGTCTATTTAGATCCTCTGTCCATTTTTTAATCTGTTGTTTGTTTTCCTGATGTTGAGTTGTATGAATTCTTTGTATATTTCGGGTATTGACCCCTTATTGGATATATCGCCTGCAAATATCTTCTCCCATTCAGTAGGTGACCTATTCATTTTGTTGGTAGTTTCCTTTGCTATGCAAAAGCTTTTTAGTTTGATGTAGTCCCATTTTTTTATTTTTGCTTTTGTTTCCTTTGCCTGAGGAGACATATATCCCCTCAAAATTACTAAGACTGAGGTCAAAGAGTATACTGCCTATACTCTTTGACCTTTCAGGTCTTACATTTAAGTCTTTAATCCATTTTGAATTTATTTTTGTGCATGGTGTGAGAGAGTAGTCCAGTTTGGTCCTTTTGCATGTAGCTGTCCAGTTTTCCCAACACCATTTATTGAAGACGTTCTTTCCCCCATTATACGTTCTTGCCTCCTTTGTCAGAGATTAATTGCCCATATAAGTGTGAGTTCATTTCTGGGCTTTCTATTCTGTTCCATTGATCTCTGTGTCTGTTTTTGTGCTAGTACAATACTGTTTTGCTTACTGAAGTTTTGTAATATAGTTTGAAATCAGGGAGCATAATACCTGCAGCTTTGTTTTTCTTTGCCAAGACTGTTTTGGTTACTTGGGGTCTTTTGTGTTTCCAAACAAATTTTAGAATTATTGGTTCTAGTTTTGTGAAAAATGCCATTGGTATTTTGATAGTGATTATGTTGAATCTGTAGATTGCACTGGGTAGCTTGGTAAGTTTACAATATTAGTTCTTCTAATCTATGAGTATATCTTTCCATTTGTTTGGGTCATCTTCAGTTTCATCAGAATCTTATAGGTTTCTAAGTAGAGGTCATTCACCTCCTTAGTTAGATTTATTCCCAGGTATTTAATTTTTTTTGATGTGATTGTAAATGAGATTATTTTCTTAATGTCTCTTTCCGATAGTTCACTATTAGTGTATAGAAATGATCTCTGTATTAATTTTTTATCCTGAAATTTTAACAAATTCATTGATGAGTTCTGGTAGTTTTTTGGTGGGATCTTTAGGATATTCTGTGTATAGTATCATGTCACCTGCAAACAGTGACAGTTTTACTTCTTCCTTTCCAATTTGGATTCCATTTATTTCTTTTTCTTGTCTGATTGCTGTGGCCAGGACTTCCAATACTATGTTCAAGAAAAGTGGCAAGAGTAGGCATCCTTGTCTTGTTCCTGATCTTAGAGGAAATGTTTTCAGCTTTCACCATTCAGTATAATGGTAGCTGTGGGCTTGTCATATATGGTCTTTATTATGTTCAGGTATGGTCCCTCTATACCCACTTTGTTGACAGTTTTTATCAAAAATAGATGTTGAATTTCATCAAAAGTTTATTCTGCCTCTATTGAGGTGATAGTATGATTTTTATTCTTCAATTTGTTAATGTGGTAAATCACACTGATTGATTTGTGGATATTGAACTATCCTTGCACCTTTGGGATAAATCCCACCTGATCATAATGTATGATACTTTTAATGTATTGTTGAGTTTAGTTTGCTAACATCTTGTTGAGGATTTTTGCATCTATGCCCATCAGTGATATTGGCTTGTAATTTTCTTTCTTGTGTGGTGTCTTTCTGGTTTTAGTATCAGGGCGATGCTGGCCTCACAGAAAGAGTTCAGAAGTATTCCTTCCTCTGCAATTTTTTGGAATAGTTTGAGAAGGATAGGTGTTAACTCTTCTCTAAATGTTTGGTAGAATTTACGCATGAAGCTGTCTGGTCCTAGACTTTTGTTTGTTGGGAATTTTTTGATTACTGATTCAATTTCATTGCTGGAAATTGGTCTGTTCATATTTTCTATTTCTCCCTGGTTTGGCCTTGGGAGATTGTACATTTCTAGGAGTTTGTCTATTCCTTCTAGGTTGTCCTTTTTATTGGCATAAAATTATTCATTGTAATCTCTTATGATCCTTTGTATTTCTTCGGTGTCGATGAATTTAATTTCTAATTTGGCAAGTATCAATAGATAAAATCTCCATTAAAAAGATTCTTTGGTCGCCTCTTTAATTTCTGTGAGTGTAAAGGGGTTCTGAGACTATAGTTTAAGACCTACTGGTTTCAACCACCCATAGTTGTCTCATCCTCCTTGCCACTAGGATTGGTTTATGGGTGGCCATAGGAACAAGACTGATCCAATCAGAGGAGATCCCAGGAATTTATCAAGTGGTGAGAAAGAGATGCTCTCATATCCTGCTAGACAGGAGCCAGGCAATACGTAGTCTTAGAAATTGCTGAAAAGGCAGCCAAGTAAGAAGAACTTACCTTAAGAAGAAAATAATGTTGTGGAGAAAGCAGAGAGAGAGGTTAGAAAGAAACCATTTCCTTTTTGACATTTTGAGCCACTTGATCAAACCAGACCTGCAGCCCATCCTACTTCTACACATTCCAGTTTTATGAGCCAACGAATTCCACTGTGGTTAAACTAGCCAACCTCAGGTGCCGCAATTGATGCATTATGTACCTGTTTGTGTGTATTTCTTTTTTCCTCAACAGGTGCCTAAGGCCTCAGGATAATATACTTTCTAGGGTTTACTCATTCAGTCCTCATCACTGCAACACAAATTATCTTCTAAAGTGAACTTGGAAGGCAGAGTAGGGTCTGGGAGGAAAGGAACCTAGCACAGATGAGTGACGTCAAAAGTGCCAACATTTTTGAGAGGAACAAGGAACAGTGGCATCTGATCTTGAATAGGAAGATTATAGCAGATTTTTATTTTCTTTTGCTTTTATGTACTTTCAGATTGGACAACATGAGCATGTATCACTTTTATGTTGAGAAAAAAATAGAACTATATTCTTATTTTTTTAATAGCCCATCGAATGGGGGCAAGGCTTTGTAGGTTGGGATTGGAGAGCAGATTGCTCCCACGGCGAGAGAACTCTTGGGCTAAAATTGCTAGCAGGGAAGTAAGATCTGTAAGGCATGCAGATGGGCCTAGGAAACAAACTTCCTTTCATTTCCAGCTTTGCCAGGCGTCAACTTCAAAGATTCAGGGGAATGAACAACATCCCGAAGGGTTAAGGAATCATTAATTATGCCTCAATCAAATTGGCTGGAATATTTGCAGTTAAAAAACAGAGAGAGAGAGAGAGAGAGAGAGAGAGAGAGAGAGAGAAAGAGAAAGAGAGAGAGACAGATGTGAAGATTATTCCAACACTGGAAAAGGCTTAAGACAGAACTTAAGTGAAAACAACAACAACAAAAAGAGGATACAGATTGTATGCAAATTTCTATCATGTGGCCCAAAACTGGAAGATAACTTGGAAAAAGAAACCAGTTGTGGCATTAGGGTGGGGAGATCATGAATAATCTTTTCTTCCTCTTTAAGGAATGTCCTTCCAGGTTGCTAAATGTTGTTTTTTACAATAAATAAAAATGCAGGGAGTCATTGGTTCAAATTACCGAGGTCTCAGAGGCCTCTCCAGATGGCCTGTTCCTTTTCACCTGCCAAATGGCTCTCATCTGACACCAAGACAGAAGCTGTGCCTTCCCCAGGGCCTGGCATCCTTGAAGCTGTTAGTGGTGATGCTGATGTGACTCCTTTGTAAGCGGCCAGAAGGAAAGAAGGGAAGGAAGTTGTAGCAGCCAAGACTGAGGATGAGGGTGAGGTGAGGGTTCAGGAATACCTCGCCCTCCACCACCATCTCATGGGGGTTCTGGCCCAGGCACTGTCTTTGTCTTTTCCCCCTGGTGTGCTTCACCTTCTGTTCAACCCCCATCCGAGTCCTCCCTCGGAGGTGCTGTGCCTCCCTCGGCCCCAAGGGGCTGGAGCACGGCTGCAGCCAAAACAACACAGACTCTCTCTGCTGCCCCGAAGCACAAGGAAAGTTGGTCCCTTGAGGTTTTACTAGGAATGTTTCCCGTGAACAATCAAGGGAGAAGCAGAAGTAAAACACAAGGGAGGGAAAGAGACGTTACGAAAGCATCAGGAGAGGCTGTCTGTTGGCAGAGGACGGCTTACTGAGGAAACAGTTCTGCCCAGACTGAATCCTTTTGGAAGCTGTGGGACATGTCTTCACACGCAGAGATTCAAGCAGGCCCTCATTCCGTCCATCCTCCACCACTGTGTTCATTGCCAAGTGCCTGTTATGTGCCATAATTATTAGTAGTATATGGTATTATGCTAATCAAGGTGTTGGTCAGGGCTGTGTTTTATCTTCACAACTCCCCTTTGAGGTGAGGGATGTCGTATCTAAGGAAGTTGAGGCCTGGGGAAAGCTAGGGAAAGGAAGTAACCTGCACAAGATCACATGGCTAAGAAGTAGCAATGTCAGGATTTGAACCCAGGCTATCAGACTCCAGAGCCCACCTAAGACATGGTCCTTGCCCTTCAGGACCTTCAGGACCAAATGGTCTAACTAAAGAGAAAGACACTTGAAAAACAAATGAGCAAACAAAACCAGTCACGCCACGAGATATAAGAGAAAGATAATGAACGAAGCACAAGGGAGCATCAAGGGGACACGGCTGGGTCTGCCTCAGAGCTCAAGGACATCTCTTGGAGGGGTGAATCTTGAATTTGGCATCGAAAGGTAGGGTAGGTAGACTGGCAGGTACATTCATTTGGGGCTGTGTTCATTTTCGGTTGCTGCATAAATCACCACAAATTTTGCGGATTGAAACAACACCAATTTATTATCTCACACTTTAAGTCCAGGTACAGTGTGACTGGATTCTCTGCTCAGGATCTCACGTGACTGAAATCAAGGTGTTGGCCTTGACTGCAGTCCTCATGTGGACTCTGGGTCCTCAGTCAAGTTCACTGGTTTTTGGCTGTTTCCTTGCAGTTCCGGGGTTGCGGTCCTCACGTTTTTTGCTAGCTGTGGACCAAGGACCACCCTCAGCTCCTAGGGGCCGCCCACAGCTCCTTGCTTTGTGACCCCATAGGAAGTTCACAATATGGATGTTTGCTTTCTTCCAGGCCAGCCAGAGCACAGCTCCATGACTATCTCTTCTGCTACTAGTCAGATAAACTCTCTGCTTAAAAAAAATCTCATGTAATTAAGTCAGGCCCACCCAGATATGGGCTTCCCTGGTGGTCCAGCGGTTAAGATTCTGTGCTCCCAATGCAGGGGGCCTGGGTTCAATCCCTGGTCAGGGAACTAGATCCCGCATGCCTCAAAGAAGATCCCACATGCGGCAATGAAGATCCCAAGTGTTGCAACTAAGACCCGGCATAGCCAAATACATAAATAAATATATTTTTTAAAAAATAGATTAACTGATTTGGGAAATCATTACATTTGGAAAATCCCTTCACAGCAACACCTAGATTAGCGTTTGATTGAATAACCAGGAGAAAGTGTGTGTACACGAGAGGCTTGGGATTTGGGGAGCCATCTTAGAATTCTGCCTACCACAGTAGGCAGGATTTAGCAAATGGAGATTGAGCCAATGGAGAAGATGAGGAAGATCAATCTAAGAAGAGGAAATAGGATTAGCAAAGGATTCCGAGAGACCGTCGGAGAATGAAAATAGAAAAGTGAATGCCATGTTTCCAGCAACATGGCAGGCTAAATTCTGGAGATATCTGCCAAGTCAAAAATCCTTAAGATGCTGGGGGCTTCCCTGGTGGTGCAGTGGTTAAGAATCTGCCTGCCAATGCAGGGACACAGGTTCAAGCGCTGGTCCGAGAAGATCCCACAAGAACTAAGCCCGTGCACCACAACTACCGAGCTTGCGCTCTAGAGCCCGCGAGCCACAACTACTGAGCCCGTGTGCCACAACTACTAAAGCCTGCTCACCTAGAGCCCGTGCTCCGCAACAAGAGAAGCCACCGCAATGAGAAGCCCACGCACCGCAACGAAGAGTAGCCCTCGTTCACCTCAACTAGAGAAAGCCCATGTACAGCAATGAAGACCCAATGCAGCCAAAAATAAATAAATTAAATAAACAAATTTATTTTAAAAAATCCTTAAGATGCTGAGGAAACTATCAAAGGCATGTTTTTACAGGAAGGCTGAGCTGCCCCTCTGAGGCAGAAACAATGGAAAAATGTGACGATAGAGAGGTGAGCGGGAACCAGAGTTTGCCTTGGAGCCATCTGTTAATTCTTGTCAAGTAGATTGGAGATGGGAGACAAAACCTAGGCTGAAGCAGAATGTGAGATTAGAATGGTGATCCTTATGGGTACCCCAGAACCCTCAAAGGGTAGAAGTTTCAATGGGTGTAGTCAGATTTCGCTCCCCAAGGGAAACAGTGGAATACTTACTATAGGTAATCACTTGCCTTAAGATACCTAATTTTAGTTCAGAGTGGAACCAAAATAAAGAGGAAATTTTCCCCTGAGAATTCGCAACCAAAAGCCTGCACTCATACAGGTTTGGGGCTGGAGTTCATATCACCTTCGGAACCAAAAACCTTTTAAAGTGGTCCTAGGTTGGTAGTTCTCTCAGATCCCTGTAAGAAGCAAATCACCTCTAGAGACATGCTTTTTAGACCCAAGCCTAAGACAATTCCCATAAATTTTCTTCGACCATCAGGGACATGTCACTTCTGCTTATCCCAGAGGGACAATTCATCCTTTGTGGCCATTTTACTAGGATCAACAAGGGAATAATCACAGCTTTTCTCTTTTCTATACACTTAAAATTAAAATTTTTACTGAAGTATAGGATACCAACCAAGAAGTTCAAAAATCACAACTGTACAGCCCAGTGAATTCTGACTCAGTGAAGATACCATGTCAAGAAAGAGAACATGGCCTACATTCCCAAAGCCTGCCTCACGACTCCTTTCTGGTCACCACCTCCACCCTCCCCTCTGCAATGGTAGCCACTCTTCTGATTTCTACATCATAGATTTTAGCCTTTTTTTTTTTTTTTGCAGTATGCGGGCCTCTCACTGTTGTGGCCTCTCCCATTGCGGAGCACAGGCTCCGGACGCGCAGGCTCAGCGGCCACGGCTCACGGGCCCAGCCACTCCACGGCATGTGGGATCTTCCCGGACCGGGGCACAGACCCGTGTCCCCTGCATCGGCAGGCAGACTCTCAACCACTGCGCCACCAGCGAAGCCCTAGCCTGTTTTTGAACTTTATACAAAAGAAATCCCACTGTGTGGACTCTGTGTCTGGTCCCTTTCATTCAATGTTGGGTTGGTGAGTTTCATCTGTGTTGCCGAATGCAGCTTAAATTTGTTCATTTTCGTTGCTGCCTGGTGTGGATATATGACAATTTTTTTATCCCTTTGATTGACACTTGGATTGTTTCAAATTTGAGATTATAACAAATAGTGATGCTGTAAGTGGTCTTATTCATGAGTTTTGGTGGCCTTGTGCCTTGTTTTAACCTTCAAGAACAATCTTAAGAGAGTAGTGACGTCACTAGGAGTCCCGCTATCATCCCACCCTGTCACTCGTGATCATAACATTTTACCGAACCTAGATGATCTGAGATAGTTCTTGTACTCAGTATAGCTATGTGGAGACACTTAGAAACTCAATGAGAGTCAGAGATGGAAGAAATCTTATATATCATCCAGCCCAGAATTTCCCAAACTTCAACTGTACAAATGCCATAGCTGTGATTTTTGCCATATTTTTGTACCACCTTACCATCACTTAATATTTTTTCTTTCCACTGTCTAACTTTTTATCATTTAAAGATCTGCTTCAGCCTTACCTTCAGCAATGACAGCTGTGAACAGATAGCTTTGATGTGCTAGCTATGTTCTTTCTATTACACATTAAAATAAACACATGGGGACTTTCCTGGTGGTCCAGTGGTTAAGAATCTGTCTTGCAATGCAGGGGACGCCGGTTTGATCCCTGGTAGGGGAACTAAGATCCCACATGCCACAGGGCAACTAAGCCCGCATGTCACAACTAGAGAGAGAGAAGCCCGCGCGCCACAACTAGAGAGATGCCCGCGTCCTGCAACGAAGAGCCCGCGTGCCTCAATGAAAGGTCCTGCGTGCCGCAACTAAGACCCAAGGCAGCCAAAAATTAAATATATTTTTTAAAAAAGCTTAAAAAGAAAGACTACAGTTTCAAATAACCTCCTCTTCGAACATGAGACAGATATTTTAAAAAAATAAACACATAACTATTTAAATAAATTTGCCAGCCTGCTTCCTGTGTGATATATTCTCCGTGTCTCCTTTTGGTCCATCCCCACCTTCCTCTGTCTGGGAAGCTGACCCCTGCAGACCGCCTCAAGCAGCTCCCTTGTCTTCTGGCTTTTGCTGTGTTCAGCTGCGAGGCGTTGGAGGGTATCTAGAGGTCAGGGTATTCATGCCCCTGGCCTCTGCCCTGCCCTTCCCCAGTCGGCAGTGGCCACATTCTCTATCAAAGGCCGCAGAGCTGGTCATGCAGACCCTCTCTCAGACCTAATAGTTTCATCTTCTTGCCCTTTGTGATGAGAAAAACAACTTTTTTTTTCTGAGTTACTGCCTAGGCATTTTATAGTATGATAACCCTGCTCACACCCAGAGTGTGGACATTTTAGATATGGACTTGAGTTTAGGTTACCCGCCCTAAGTTCCCGCCTTGTGAGGCAGTTTTGTTTCTTGTTTCTGTTTTTTGTCCATGCAGCATGGCTTGTGGGATCTTAGTTCCCCGACCAGGGGTCGAACCCAGACCCACAGTGGTGGAGGTAGGAGGTCCTAATCACTGTATCGCCAGGGAATTCCCAGAGGCAGCTTTTGAATAACCGTTTAGAGTTAAGCCCCAGAAAGCCTAGTGACCTCCACCCCAGCTTGCTACCCTGCTCTCTCTGTCCTGCTCGCTCATGACCTGGGATGTAGGACTGCCCTTCCCCCAGCTTCTAGAATCTTGTGAATAATAAATCTTATGACTTATTTCCTTTGTGTGGGTGTATTAGAGCTGTGCCTTCAATCAAGCTGGTGGGTTTCACTTCCTTGAAGTGGGAGCTCGGATGCTGTGGGAACTCCGGGCCATGCCCTCCCCCCCGAGGAGTGGCTCCGTCTCCTCATTCAGCAGGTCATAATTGTCATATTCTTTTTTTAAAATTTATTTATTTTTATTTATTTATTATTTTTGGCTACATTGGGTCTTCATTGCTGCATGCGGGCTTTTCTCTAGTTGCGGTGAGCTGGGGCTACTCTTCGTTGCGGTGCGTGGGCTTCTCACTGTGGTGGCTTCTCTTGTTGCGGAGCACGGGCTCTAGAGCACGGGGGGGCTTCAGTAGATGCGGCATGTGGGCTCAGTAGTTGTGGCACACGGGCTTAGTAGTTGTGGCTCGCGGACCCTAGAGTGCAGGCTCAGTAGTTGTGGCGCACGGGCTTAGTTGCTCCTCGGCTTGTGGCATCTTCCCGGACCAGGGCTCGAACCCATGTCCCCTGCATTGGCAGGTGGATTCTTAGCCACTGCACCACCAGGGAAGCCCCATAATCGGCCTATTCTCAATTCAATACACCAGCTTCTAGCTTCTCAACACATCCCTTCAGGTCGAAGAGTGGTCATAGCTTCCAGATGTTGCAAGTCCCTGGCATTTTACCATTTCCTTTTGGCACCCTTAATTGTGCCCATCCCTTTGTCAACAATCCTTTCCCTGAACCCTCCTCAACTTCTCCCTTTCACGGGGCCATCTGCTTCCTGCTAGGAGGAATACGATGTCAAACATCACCAATGGTAGGCATCCCTTCCTTCCACCTGTACAGGTGCTAGCTGATACCCAGGAGGGAACACACTCATCCAAGGTCCCCCAGCTGTGAGTGCCAGAGCTACGAATGGTCTCCCTAATTCAATGCACTTCTCACCGTAAATGTTACTTCTCAGGGGAGAAACTGGTCAGTTCTGATAATAGTGCCGGAGTGTTCAATACAATAAGTCCCCTACATATGAACCTCCAAGTTGCGAACTTTCAAAGATACGAACGCGCAGCTGGTTCCAGCAAGGAACCAGAACCTGTGTCATCAACGCAAGGTGTGAGTGGAATTGCAGCTTGCCCTCTGTCTCCTGTTGCTGACGATCCTTCAGCTCTACCGTCTCCCACCTCCTCCCCTTTCTCCTGTCAGTAACTCTTCTTGCCTGTTCACTCGATGCCAGCCCTGTATGTATGCCAGCTGTTGTACTGGACTATTGCACTTTTCAAGGGACTGTAAGATTAAAAATGTTTTCTTTATTGTTTGTTTTTTATGTATTATTTGTGTGAAAAGTATTATAAACCTACTGCAGTACAATACTATATAGCCCGATTGTGTTAGCTGGGTACCTAGGCTAACTTTGTTGGACTTACGAACAGATTGGACTTAATCACCGTGCTCTTGGAATGGAACTCGTTCGTACATAGGGGACTTACTGTACTGCAAGTCCCCTTAGTAATCTCTCTCTTACACTCCCTTCCCTGTCCTGCTCCATTTGTTGCTGGGCCCCAGATTTGCCTGGATCACAGCTGGCTCATTCCTTCCCTCCCCTAACCCAACACTCACGTGTGTCCTGCATCTGCCCTCCCAGAGTACTTGCCTTTTCTCAGACACACCGGCATTTCACCTCTCTGCTTTGATCAGGAGGCCTTCCCAGGGGAGGCCCAAAGGCCCAACCCACACACCTCTTCCTCTATATATACTCGCTGCCTAACTTTTCTCCTCTATCCAGAGAGAATCATGCCTCCCCTGTTCTCCCAAAACTCTAACTTAACACTGGCCCGAATGGTGACTAGTTGTGTATGTGTTTTCCTGACGACACTATGACTGCTTCTATGAAAGATCTTGCTGGATTTCTCTTTCTGGCTCAAATAGCCCCTTCATTGTGCTATGTCGAATTAAATTGCATTCATTGGGGCCATCAAGAGCATTAGAGTGTGAAAGATGTTCTGAAGAGTCCAAGGGGAATGTCTATCCTGGTCATTTTTAATGATTATTTATTTTCAAATGATACATTGATAAGATGGTCTGAGGCAAGGGTGGGATCCCAGGGGGGCCTCTTCCCATTCTCTTATTCTTCCCCTGTGAGGCCTGAGGGAAAGGGGCAAGGCAGTGGTCATCCAGTTTCACTATGGGTCCGGGGTCCTCTAACTGAGGTCCTTAGATGGGCAGCATCGGCCCTGTAAACACCAGTAATCGTGTGTAAACAGCTGAGTGAGTGTGCCCCTTGGGGAGCGGGGTGGCGGAGGGTCGGGGAGGAGCCTCAGAGCTCTCCTTGAATTCCCAGAGGGACTCAGCTCCAAAGAACACTTTGGCCTCCCTGCTTCCTTCCTTTGGCCTTGAAGAGGAAGGAGGCCTTGGTGAGCTCCACATCTGAGGTTGGGTCAAAGCCCCTGCAAGTTATCAACTGTTCTTGCTGGACTTTTCCTATCTGTATGGATCTCCCATGGGGGCCTTGAGGAAGGGTAGAGTTGGCCTCAGGGGCAGCTTTTTTGGGATCTAGGTGTTTGAATCCAGAGTCATAGCCATGTTATTGCCTCTTTCAGACATCGTTCCTGTGAGCATCTGTCCAGGGCCTGAGCTTGGGGGGCAGAGTCCTTTCTGGAGAGCATCCAGAGCCACCTCCGAGTTTACCACTGATGGTGGGCTGACCCATGACCAGTCAGCTCCCTGCTCTGAGCACCTCAGGGACCTTGGACTGTGAGCTAAAGTGGTCACACGTCAGGAGGACAGAGTTCCCCAAGGGGCCAAGTTCTTAGACAGCAATGAGGCTCTGGCAGGGAAATCTGGAGCGTGTAGTGATTGTAGGGCTGGCTCTCCAGGACTGTCTCCTTTCGAGGAAAAGAACTGGGCTGCAGGGTGCGGTTTGGGGATTGATGTGTGGCCAGGGTTTTACTGCCCACTATTCTCTTCTCTTTACTGTGTCTCACTCAGAGCTGAAGGAAGAGGCCTCGGCAATGGGTGAACTTTAGAGGAGCCTAACTGTGGCTTCAACCCTAGCAGGTGGTGGTGTGCCCAAGGTCCTCTGAACCCTTCCACCACACATAACCCAGACTGTCACAGCTCCACACGTGGGAAAGGGCACCAAACTGGACATCGGGAGCTCAAGTCCTAATTCTCCCAACACCAACTACTTGTGTATTCTTGGGCGAGTCACTTAACTTCTCTGGGTCTTGACTCCCGCAGCTGTCAGAGGGAGATAATAATCCTATAAGGTCCTCAGCGTGACTTTGAGGATCGAGTTGATAAGTGTGAACGTCTTCAATTTACTCTAAAGCCTGATCAGTATATATTACTAATATTTACTCTGGAACCCCTTCCTTCCTTTGTGTGAATGGTTAGTAACGAACTTTTCGTTTCCGTTTCCGGACAATTATTTGCATTTGTAACCAAGACCTCCCATGTCTTTGATCAGAGAAAAGAGTAGGGAATAAATTTCAAGTTTGCAGGCAGGTGGAGAAGAGGGACTTCTGAGTCGGAGGGTCCTGCTTCCTTCACAGGAGACTTTGCTGGCATTGCCATCTCTCTCCTCGTGAAAGGACGGACCTTGTTATCTACGTCATCGGGGAAGTTCTTGTGCAGAAGGCTGAGGGGAAAAGAATTGCCAAGGACAAGACACCCGCTGGGAAACCCAACTTCCCAAACTTCCTCCATTTGTCAGCTGCTTGGAACAAGCTGATGCTTCCATGAGGCTGTTTTCAGTTGGGAAATCTGAAAACACCACAGCAGCGGGAAAGGGAAATAATTCTCTCCTTGCATTCCTGCGTTAGGCTGGTTAAGGGGGAGAAAACTGCCAAAAAGTTTAGTAACGTTTGAAGTCGCCTGTCAAGTTCAAGGTGTTTGTTTTCATGGGATAGGCTGGCAGCTGCTTTCTTTCTCTCTTGCTCAATCCTTCCTCCTGCATTCCATCAGAGTTCTTGTTTCCTATCCAAAGGGCTCAATTCCCTTTTGAGTGATTTCCATTTTCTAGTCCCTGGTCTCTTCTTTATCCTATAAATATGGACACCGATTCATCAGTTTTCCAGTTCACCTTGGTGTAGTGGCGCATCGCCTTTCTCAGCATCTGGCTCCTGAACTAAGTCTTCTCTCAAGTCTAACTCAATTCTGTATGTCACTCTCCTGTTTCCAAACTCTCCTCAGGCTCCTCATTATCTACTGAAATAACTTCCATCTCCTGAGCTCGGCTTTCTTCCATCTGGTCCCCAGGGCAACAGCCAACACAGACCCAAAGCCAGACGCACTGTTTCCACTGGCTGATGCAGCCCCAGGTTGGGGCACCAGGCTCAGAAAGGGGCATTTGAACTGCAGGTGAGCCCCGTTGCCCTGCTCACCCCGGTGCCTTTGTCAGACACCTGTTGGTCCCAGACACCCTTTCCAAACTCATCTCCTAATTCTCCCTTCTCCCTGCCCTTCTCCCTAGCCCAGCACCCTCTCACTGCCTCTCTCAAAGGCCTCAACTTATCCTGTATCGGCACGCTTGTTATACTATTCCCTCCACCCCGGTTTCTTTAACTTCCCTCTTAAAGCCTCCCAAGGCCCATCTCAGATGGCACTTCCTCATTAGTCAAGCATGTATATAGATGGAGCTTGATCATATTGTAGGGGATCTGGGTGGGCTGTTTCCCCAGACTCCCCAGAGAGGAATCTTCCTGGAAGGTGCGGTCAGGCTGCCAGCATGTCTGGACCCCGAGCGGCAAGAAGAGCTGGGACTCCCTGAATTTAGAAATTAATGGCATGAGGGAATTCCCTGGCCGTCCAGTGGTTAGGACTCCGCACTTCCGCTGCCGAGGCACAGGAGGGCGCAGGTTTGATCCCTGGTCGGGGAACTAAGATTCCACAAGCCACACAGCACAGCCTGGGGGTGGAGTGCAAGAAATTAATGGCATGAGTCCTCTGTCCTTCTGCACCCCACACTGCACTGTGCATTGGCCCTCAACCCAGAGGCCCACTCTGTTACCCTCTCCAGAGGGTAAAACTCCAGATTTCTGCTGTGGTGAGAGGGGGGTAGGTGCCCAGTGGAATAAAAAGGGTCTCAAGGGACCTAGGAAATGTAGTAACAGCAGACACTCAGAGATTGCTTACCAAGTGCAAACACTGCCTACGGTAAGTCCAAGGTAATTTACATATCCTAGCTCTGTTTGCATATATAAACATATATTTACATACATTGACTACTCCTCAAATAGCGCTTCTCCTAGTCTTCACCTAATGACACATGATCTGCCAGCCGGATCCAGAAGTCCCTGGGGCTCCCGCTTCCTCCGTTTGAGGAGTCTGTGGTGTGAAACATTTGCTCTATCCTTTTCCAAGTCAGACTTGGGATTGGGCTCAAAAGACTGCTCGGCCAGTTATTCCCCCTTGGTTTGCTTTCCCGCTTCCAAAATGTTATTGCTATTGTCTCCTCCTAAAATTCTTTCCTACATAGCATCACTGTAAGTGTGCTAGTGGGCTAAGAGATGTTTATCTCTATGGAGAGAGTTACCCACGCACCTGAGCTGCCACGGCCAACTCCACGTCCCCTGCCCGAGGCCACACCTTAAGTCAAGTGCAGGGGACAGGCATGTGTGCGTTCAGGGTGCCTACTTAGCTTTGCTCTCGAAACAGCACATAAGCCGTGTAAACGGTGGTGATGAATGGATGGACGCAACTCCCCTTCGTACCTCCGGTGGGCAGGCATGAAACTCGGTGCTCTCGGCAACCTGGGTGGAGGAGGTAAGAGCTGCGGGCGCTCAGCCTTTTACACCCCCAGCCATGTCAGCATCCTGAAGCCACTTATGCTCTCACGTGTGACATTAATTCTGCCATTCAGGAAGCAGCACTACTCAGCTCCTCCTGACCTTGTGGCTGAACCAGCCCTGGGCAATCTCTCCTTCTCTGCACCTGGGTGACAGGGCTTCAGATTTTGCATTTATGTCCAATTCTGGGCTTCCCGTGCATGGGTCTCCCCACGACCTGCCACACCTCAAAGTTCTGAAGAAAGGTAAATGCAGAAAGGTTTTTATTCCCCAAACCCCAAAGCTGCCTCTAGGTAGGTCGGCAAGGTTGGGCCCCATGGCCCGCCTCTTCACCTTGGAAAGGTTTAGGGCCTAGACAGGGCTACTACTAGCCTTGAGCAAAACAGGGAAATGTACCTCTTGGATTTTGCATGATAAGTACACAAAGCTCTAACGTCAACAAGGACAACCCTCCTTCTTAGACGTGGTGCACTTGTGCAGTGGCACAAGGTGCCTTGGGCAGTTGTACATGGTGGCCTTGGGTCCAAGGCCATCTTTTGGCCTTTCTCCTGAGCTCACAGCAAAATCTCTTTATCTTTCCAGTCTGTTGGTTAGGACATGTCTGCCTGAGAAAGAGTAATAACAGGCAGAGAGAAGCAAGAATGAGAGCATTTCCTCTAATATACATTTATTATTAGTTTCTAAATTAAGAGACTCTTTTTTTTTTTTTTTTTTTTTTTTAGCATTTTGAGGTTTACAGAAAAATGGAACGGAAAATACAGAGTTCCCACACACACCCTCGCCCACACCAAGGTTCCCTTGTTCTGAACGTCTTGCATTAGTGTGGTACATTAGGTACAATTGATGAACCAATAATACCTGGTGATTAGAGTCTCTGGTTTATATTAGAGGTCTCGTCTGTGTTGTTCATTCTATGGGCTTTGACAAAATGTATAATGATATGGATTCACCATTATAGTGTCATATATAGAATAGTTTCACTGCCCTAAAAAAATCCTATGGCTATGTTTAGTTTTAAAACCCAAATGCAGGCTTCCCTGGTGGCGCACTGGTTGAGGGTCCACCTGCCGATGCAGGGGACGCGGGTTCATGCCCCGGTCCGGGAGGATCCTACATGCCGTGGAGCGGCTGTGCCCGTGAGCCATGGCCACTGAGCCTGCGCGTCCGGAGCCTGTGCTCCGCAACGGGAGAGGCCACAACAGTGAGAGGCCCACGTACCACAAAACAAAACAAAACAAAACAAAACAAAACCCCAAATGCTCTACTCCCTGTACCCACCTCCGTGCTCCTCTGTGCTGGTTGGAGTAGGAGTGGGGAGGGGCTGGGAGCTTCCAGAGGAGGCCAGCATTCCTCAGCTTTGCTCTTTTCTTCAGTTCACCCAATACCCCTCCGTGAAGGAGATTATCCTCACAAATCAATAAAAGTTGAACCTGTCTGCTTTCCTTCCCTTCCTCCTTCTTGGGCTGCCTCACCTCAGATCCAGCAGTGAGAGGAAATTGGCACTTTCTTAAGGAGGAAACCTTCCAGTGAAAACATAAGTCCTTTAACTTTGTGGCGACCTATTAAAACGAGTTTACTGGCAAAGTTCACACGTTAAAAATCGTGTTGGGTAATATAGTTGTGCCTTGTATAATTCCGCGGGTTTCTGATAACAGAGTCAAGTCATGTTCCTTCCAAGAAAACAACTCTGCTTGTCCTGTTTGGGCATCAAGGAGATAACCACATGGGCAGGGTGGCTGTCAAAATATGTAAGAATTGGGCTTCCTTGGTGGCGCAGTGGTTGAGAGTCCGCCTGCCGATGCAGGGGACACGGGTTCGTGCCCCGGTCCGGGAAGATCCCACATGCCGTGGAGCGGCTGGGCCCGTGAGCCATGGCCGCTGAGCCTGCGCGTCCCGAGCCTGTGCTCCGCAACGGGAGAGGCCACAGCAGTGAGAGACCCGCATACGGCAAATGGGGAGGGGGTAAGCAGGAGAAGTGTTCTGTCAACTACAATTCATCAGAAGGATGCTGGCCGTGCAACTGGGCGAGGTCCTGGAGGCCCCATCTGTGCCAGGATCAGCCCTTTCCTTAGATTGTGAGCAGGTGTGGAGGGGTCCTGGGCAGGGCTGGCTTCGTGGCTGTGTGACTTGGGCAGGTGTATAGATCCCCATGTGTTCAGAGGGTCTTGTGCTTGGTTTAATGCTCAGCTGACACTGTCTTGAAATTCTCAACAATTTCTTTAAACATCTTTATTGGGGTATAATTGCTTTACAGTGGTGTGTTAGTTTCTGCTTTATAACAAAGTGAATCAGTTATACATATACATATGTTCCCATTCTCAACAATTTTTAAACAAGGAGTCTTGCTTTTTTATTTTGCACAGGGCTCTAAAAATTATTGTAGGTAGCCATCCTGGTCCCAGCGGAGGGTGGGTAGAAGTGCATTCTACCCACATGAATGGGGTAGAAAGTCAGAATAGTAGAAGTGCATTCCAGAAATAGGGAGCAGCATTTTTTTTTAACCAACCTGTGTGAAGCGTTTCGATTCACTTAACAGCTGGTACGGCAACTAGTGCATGTCGGCCCAGACATGAGTTGACGTGATAGTCCCTAAAAGGACCCACATGCACTAGGACAGTCATTTGGGGTAGAAGTGATTCCTTAGCTTGGAAATCAGAATTCAGAGGCCGGGTGAGGCACTCCCATCTCTTTCTGAGTCTTTCTTTCATGAGTCTAGATTTTAAGGAGGAGAAATAAAAAGATATGACCTCCTGGCTGACGAGGGTTAAACATGGTACTTACTACATGGCATTAGGATGGGAACTAAAGTGGGATGGGTCTTACATATTCTAATGAGCAGTCTTTGCAAACAGTATTATTTTTATTACTCTGAGGTTATTCCTTTTTTAAAATGTTTTAAAAAATTATTTATTTTTGGCTGTGTTGGGTCTTCATTGCTGCGCGCAGGCTTTCTCTAGTTGTGGCGAGCGGGGGCAACTCTTCGTTGCAGTGCGTGGACTTCTCATTGCGGTGGTCTCTCTTATTGCGGAGCACGGGCTCTAGGCGCATGGGCTTCAGTAGTTGTGGCACGTGGGCTCAGTAGTTGTGGCGCACGGGCTTAGTTGCTCCACAGCATGTGGGATCTTCCCAGACCAGAGCTTGAACCCGTGTCCCTTGCATTGGCAGGTGGATTCTTAACCACTGTGCCACCAGGAAAGCACTCCTTTTTTTTTTTAATACATCTTTATTGGAGTATAATTGCTTCACAATGCTGTGTAGTTTCTGTTGTACAACAAAGTGAATCAGCCATAGGCATATGTATATCCCCATGTCCCCTCCCTCTTGAGCCTCCCTCCCACCCTCCCTATCCCACCCCTCTAGGTCATCTCAAAACACTGAGCTGATCTCCCTGTGCTACGCTGCTGCTTCCCACTAGCTATCTACTTTACATTTTGTAGTGTATATATGTCGATGCTTCTCTCACTTCACCCCAGCTTCCCCCTCCTCCCACTGCGTCCTCAAGTCCATTCTCTACATCTGCATCTTTATTCCTGCCCTGCCACTATGTTCATCAGTACCATTTTTTTTTTAGATTCCATATATATGTGTTAGCATACGGTATTTGTTTTTCTCTTTCTGACTTACTTCACTCTGTATGACAGACTCTAGGTCCACCCACCTCACTACAAATAGCTCAATTTCGTTCCTTTTTATGGCTGAGTAATATTCCATTGTATATATGTGCCACACCTTCTTTATCCATTCGTCTGTCGATGGATGTTTAGGTTGCTTCCATGACCTGGCTATTGTAAATAGTGCTGCAATGAACATTGAGGTACATGTCTCTTTTTAAATTAAGGTTTTCTCAGGGTGTATGCCCAGATTGCTGGGTCATATGATAGTTTTTCCTTTTTAAAAAACTTTATCCCTTAGCACAGGGTTAGTAAGTACCAAACATGCATGCTCTCACCCTCCCCTTCTAATCCTCTTCTATGCTAAGTCTGTCATGACTGGTTAATCATATCACTCTTTCCAGTTGATCCTGGCTGTGGTCTCAGAATCTGCCCTCCCTCCACACCCAGCATTGTAGGCAGTCACTAAACTCATTGTAGGTTGGGATCCAAGGAAAATCCTAGCCATCCCAGTGTTTGCCCTTAGTCAGGTCCAATTTAAATATTTCAGCCTATGACAGCCGTGTTATGGGATATTGTATAATAATTTATTCAGTCTCTGTCCTGGATTCCCGGGATGGGTCTCCTAAACTCTTGGAATTTCCTGAATGTTAGGAGTGTCTTTATTATCCACAGTGGGCCCTGGGACCACACCTGAGCTCAGGTTAACGAGGTGACTCCTGGTGGGCCCTGGAGTTTCAGGAGGAGGGTTCGCCAAGCCAGAAAGACCAACCATGTGACTACAAAGCTGGGGTTTTGAGTCAGGTGATATTGGTCTGGGGGGATGGGGGGCTGAAGATTGAGTTTAATCACACTTCTAGTGATTCAATGAATCAAGCCTGTGTAATGAAACCCCAAGAAAATCTCTAGACCCTGAGGCTCGGGTGAACTTCCTGGCTAGTGAACCCATAAAAGTGCTGGGTGGATGATGTGCTCTAGATTCCACATGGAGAGGACATGGAATCTCCGAGTTCAGGACCCTCCCAGACATTTCCCTATGAACCTCTTCACTTGTCTGGTCCTGATTTGTATCCTTTATAATAAAATTGAAATTGTAAGTCTAGCACTTTCTTGAGTTCTGAGAGTCATTCTAGTGAATTATCAACCTGCGGGGGTAGTGGGAACCCCCAGATTTGTAGCCAGTTGGTCAGAAGTCTGGGTGGCTCAGGGACCCCTGAACTTGTGGCTGGCATGTGGCACAAAGGCAGTCTTATCGGCGACTGTGCCCTTAGCCTGTGGAGTCTGCACTTACCCTGAGGAGTTAGGTTCAGAATTGCATTGCAGGAATGCAGATGTGAAAGGCAAAGAGGAAGCCATGCTCCCCTGAGGCTGCCGTGGTAGCAAGTGCTGGAGATGAGGAGATCTCCAGGGGCAAAATGGACCTTTGCAGACCTAACCTGCCCTTGCAACTGGGGCATGTTCCTCCATCGACAACGTCAGAGGAGCTGGACTTCAGTAATGAAGTATGCAAATCTCCCCAGGCCCCATAGGTACAAATGAAGTCACATTCATGACCTTGTTTCTCAAGTTCTTCCCTACATCCACCCCTGCGAAGTGCCTATGCGCCATGAGAATTTCTGGAGTACCTGGGGGTATTCTCATGAACACGCAGAGTCAGCTGTTTCTGAGGTCTGCTGCGCACTGCTGCTTCCACCGGACCACACTGTGGTGGACATCTTCTTCTTGCCCCTCCAGACTCCCTCCCCACCCTCCCCGCCATGCTCAGTGTCCTGCAAAGCTGACCTTTATGAATTGCCTCATCCACGTCTACTTTGTCTTGGCCTCTGGTTAGGTTCAGCCAGTGGAAGGCACTGAGAGCAGGGTGCTCATTGCCTGTGCCTCCCTGCGGTGAGTTGGCTGATTCCCTTAACAAAGGCTGCAGCTCTGACCAGGTGGCCACTTCCTTGCTTGTGCCCTCAGGTCTAGGAGAGGTAAAGCCTTCCTGCTGTTGTTAGCTCTGGGATGCTTTCCAACCCCTTATAGGTTTCCCTTCACTGCTCACATCTCTGTAAATGGTCCTTCTTCAAACTCTCCTTAGTTTGAGATGCCATTTGCTTCCTTTTAGGACCCTGATCACATAGACACCGCTGCTGTTTCCACTGTATATACATCCTTGGGGCCATCCCACCTCCCCTTGAGCATCACCGATAGTTCTACTCTGTCCTATTAAAGTAGAGCTGACACAGTGCCTATGGCAGTGTGGGAGGGAGCATCTCTCCCTGCTCTGTGTCACTCTGTTAGAGGGGTCTCAGCAATGTACTGTTTGTGCTCCAATGTCTTCTAGAATTTTAGAAATAGCTCTTTTTTGACCTGCATGAGGCTGAAGGAGCCTGAGAGGTCTGGGTCTGGGAGCTCGCTATGCCACTAAATGGCTGTGTGCCCTTGGACAAGTCATTTCTCGTTCTCATTTGCCTCAGTTTCCTCACCTGTAGCACAGGGGTTGGACTTAGTGTTCTGTGTGTGTGTGTGTGTGTGTGTGTGTGTGTGTCGGTCATTTTTATTTATCGTTTTTTCTTAAATTGAAATATAGTTGATTTATAATGTTATGTTAGCTTCAGGTATACAGCAAAGTGATTCAGATAGATATATATATATTTTCAGATTCTTTTTCATTATAGCTTATTACAAGATATTGAATATAGTTCCCTGTGCTAACGGTAGGTCCTTGTTGTTTATCTATTTTATATATAGTAGTTTGTATCTGCTGATCCCAAACTCCTAATTTATCCCCCTCACCTTTTTCCCCTTTGGTAACCATAAGTCTGTTTTCTATGTCTGTGTGGACTCAGTGATTCTTAAACTGCCATGGGCCCCCAATCTCACTTTAGCCAGAGTAGCTCCTGTTTAATCTATTTTTAGAATTTGGGCTTTCGTGAAGATTTCCTTTAAAGCATGGATTCCATGGCTTTAAAAACGCTTGACAACAATTGGACTAGGTAATTCTAAGGTGCCTTCCGGTCCCAACTTTTTTTTTTTTTTTTGGCTGTACCGCACGGCTTGCGGGAACTTAATTCCCCAACCAGGGATTGAACCCGGGCCTTTGGTAGTGAAAGCACACAGTCCTAACCATTGGACTACCAGGGAATTTCCAGTCCCAACATTTTTGAGCATAAAATCAACCTTGCCTTCCTAACCACTGTGCCAGGGAGGGTCTGGTTCCAAGAATTAATGGAAAACTGATGGTTGAAGCCTGTCTCCTGTCAGGCTCTGTCATGGCAAATCTACCATGACCCAGTAAATCACTTTGCTCCACCCCATCCATCTTCGGCATCTTCTCACTTATTTCTCATTTACTTCTGCCACTCTTCCTAGGCGAGGGGAAAGAAAAAACTGATTTTAAACCAATTGCATAAAATGCAAACCACCCCAGCAAACAAAAATGTGGAAAAGATGGCAGCTTTAAATGAACTGACTCCCGAGGTTTGCAAAGGCTTCGTCCGCAATAATGGAAACTGGCAGCCCCTTGGTGGTTTGTCCCAGACACTTGGTGCTGGAGAGAATTATAGAGTGGTGATTAATAGCTTGTGTAGCATCTGAGCCTGCTTCCTGATTGTGGGGAATCTGCCCTTGCATGAGCCCTGTCTGGGTCTGCAGGCTGAAAGGCTGAAAACTCCCCTTGATCTCTGGCAGCAAGAGCACAGACACACGAACTAAGTACAGCCAATCAGATTCTCACCTGAGAGTTTCAATACAGACTGAACAATATAATTGGAATTCCTTTTGATGGGGTTGATGGCTGACGCATCCAGTGTCTGGTGGCATCGCTGGTACCCGGGCCAGCAGTGGCCACAGTGCAAGCACAGAGCCCAGCATCCAGCTACCTACAATCCATTTTGAAAGAGGCATGATATCACAGATGACGTTACAGGATGTTAGTTTTGCCAGAGAGTTTCTGCGTCTTGCCAGCCTGTGCCTTTTCCAACATTCCCTTTCTTTCTGTAGTCTCTGAGTTTCCCTGACAATCTCCTTAAGCCTCTCCCAAGGGATTCCTCTCTCAGGCTGCCTACCCTCCATCTCCTCAGATGTTTAGGCAGCGCTGGTTGCCTCTCAAAAGAGGAAGCAATACCTCTCCTGCCTTTCTCCCCACCCCCATCCTCCTTCTGCCCATTTTATGCCCCAACTGTGCCAATGCAGGGCAGTTGGTACTCTTCTCCTTTTGGAAATGAAAACCCCAGGGTGTCTTCCTGACACACGTGCGTGTGTGCTGGGGCTGAGGACTGATTCATAAATCTTGCTTGAAGGAGAAAGGCCTTTGAGCAACCTGGCAAAGGTTGGCTTTCATTCACTTCCTTGTCACCCCCTTTCTGAGCACCTCTTCTGCTCCATGCCTGCGGTAGACCCCATGGGGATACTGAGGAACAAATGCTTATATAAAATAAGGAAAAAGATGTGGGACTTCGAATTGGGAGACCTGGGTTGGGACCTGCTTTGGTCACTCACTCTCTGCGAGAATTGGGTAGGTTCCCTAACCTCTCTGAGCGTCCGTTTCCTTATCTGTAAAATGGGCTCATGAATGCACATACTCTATGGATTGTGCGGAAATTCAAGTCAGAATGTATTTAAGCATTCATCCAAATCGCCGGTTCATAGGAGACCTCCCGTAAAGGTGTGTTGCTGTCAATTGAAAGCCCCTCAGATGACGGAGCCCCAAAGGAAAAGGTGCCCCCCCATCCACCCTGAGTGGTGGGGGAGGGGCACTTGGGAGTCGAGGTACCTGGCAAGGTGGGAAAAATTACTTGCAATTACGTCTTATGTTGATTTCTATCAGCCAAGTATCTTCTTACATTTCTTGACGAGAATGCTTGTAAAATAGAGTGGGCAGGGATGTTGAATCACTAGGGCCATTGACATAAGAGAGGGTGGCTGGAGGGAAGAGGGTGCCAGAGGAGAAAGTGCTAAAAGGAAGAGTGGAAAATGAGCTTTACTCACAATTCAGTGTTGTCTAAATCGCCCCTGAGTCCGGTTTCCCTGTAGCCCTAAGGTGGGGGTGGGAACCACACCGGGGGGATTGAGGTGGGAGCTGCGTGGGCGCTGGTGTCAGGAGACCTAAGTTCCAGTCTAGTCTCTGACCTTTATGAGGTAGACAAACTGAGAGAGTCACTTCAGCTCTCTGAGACTTTGTTTCAGGTACCGAGACGTACGGGAAAATGATAGCACCTGCCTCACGAGGGTGCAAACAGTGAACAAGTGAGCGACTTTTTTTTTAACAGGTTATTGAGCTATAATTCGCAGAGTGTAAAATTCACCCTTTGAAAGCATACACTTTCATTGTTTTTCATGTATTCAGAGTTGTACAGCCATCATCACTACCTCATATTAGAACAATTATATCACCCCTAAAGGGACCCACATCTGTTATCAGTCACTCCCCATTCTCCCTCCCAAGAGACTTATTTTTAGACTGTTTAACGTTGTACCCATTTTGATTTCTAACAAACAGTTGGTTAGTAGGAACTAGTCTGCTTCTAAGTCATATCACGAGTATTTATCAGAGTTAGTAAAAGCTGTCTTGAGAACTGTGTCAGGAGTAAGCTCAGCAGGGGAATTTTAAAGAGAAAAAAGCTTAAAGACCACAGTTTATTTCTGTCTCATCGAATAGCCCAGGTAACTGCAGGTAGCTCACTGTCCATCTTCTCTAGGATACGGCCTTCTTCCTCAGGATCTGAAATGTCAACTGGAGCTCCAGCCACCATATCCTTGTTCCAGATAGCAGGATGCAGAAAGGGATGAACATTGCATGCCGTTGGCCTTGAAGGAAGAGTCTCAGAAGTTCCACACAACACTTCTACTAACATCTCATTGACCAGAACTCAGTTATATGGCCACACAGAGCTGCAAGGAAGGCTGGGGTATTTAGCCTTATTCCAAAGAGCCAATGAAAACTGGGATTTGCATTATAATGAAGGAAGAGGAGAACAGTATTGTGTATGTATCAGTCAGCAAATGCTATAATTACTGTGTATAACAAGTCACATAAAACTCAATGGCATACAACAATGAGCACAGACCTTTCTTGCTCTCAGGTCTGTAGTTGGGCTGGGAAAGCTCTGCTTGAGGCTACAAATCTCCTGGGTTAGGATGAAGGCTTCAAACTGGCTCTCGTCTACATTCCTCCATATTTCCCTATGACCAGCCCTACTAGGGCATGTTCCTTTCATGGCAAATGGCAGGAGCCCAGGAAGGTGAGCAGAGACACTTGATGCTTCCTGAGCCCTCTTTTTTTTTTTTTTTGCAGTACGCGGGCCTCTCACTGTTGTGGCCTCTCCCGTTGCAGAGCACAGGCTCCGGACGCGCAGGCTCAGTGGCCATGGCTCACAGGCCCAGCCGCTCCGCGGCATGTGGAATCTTCCCGGACCGGGGCACGAACCCGCATCCCCTGCATCGGCAGGCGGACTCTCAACCACTGCGCCACCAGGGAAGCCCCTGAGTCCTCTTGAGTCCCTCTTGCCCACACTCCATTGATTAAAGCAGGTCACGTGGCCATGCCAACATCAAAGGCAGAGGTATAGTCCATTCACACTAATGCATACCACTGCAAAGTCACATGTCAAAGACTGTGAGAGTAAAATTCTAATTCAGGAAGGGTCTGAAAAATGGTAAACAATGATTCATCCTATGACAGAGACCAACCAACTTTGCCAGGAAATGCAGTATCCGTGATTCTGGTCCCCTAAGACCTCCCAGGAGCCTACCTATGCTGCTGTTTCTTTAACTGCAGTCTCCTGCTCTAGCTTCCCACTTCTGATGGCCCCATTTTCCAGGTGGGAGAACAAGGCTAGCCCAGCCTCCCATATAAGCTTTCTAGGCCACAATTCCTAGTGTCCGGACTCACCAGCCACCCTGTCACCGTTTCCTCAGAGGTCTTGCCAAGAGAAGCAGGGTCTCCACGAGATTCAGGACTCCTCCATGTGGGACCAGGCTGCCATTTTCCATTACTGCCGTTCCCAGGGGTCCAGCCAAGGTAAGATCCGTTTCTCCTGTTCAGTCCCCCAAACACGAAAGCTTTCTCATAGAATAAGGGTTGCTGATACATCTGGCCGACAGTGAAGGCCCAGTTAGCCAGGTCCTCTAATCACAGAAAAGCCTGTTTATCTTTCCCGGGGTAAGACGGAGTCTACGGAAGTGAAAATTCAGATTAGCTTTTCAAAGGGTGACCTTTCCATAGTTTACATTCTCAATAAATCAACCTGCTAAAATGTAATTGGTTGAGGCAAAATTCTGAAAGGTTTGGTCAAACTTTTGGCATAAATAACCTTCTGTGTATTTCAGTATTGCCACTCTGCTTAGTCCATTTCCATTGGTAATGCAAATAGCATTTTCTGATGTACAGCCCAGAGTTAGCATGTACTCAGAAGTTGGTTAAAACAGCCATTTTCAATAAAGGCTGTGACCTCTCTGCTACCACCTTCTTCCTGTGGAGCTATTTTTGGTGTGGTCTTTGCAAGCTGATTTATAAATGTCCTTTCAGAAAGGTAATCTAAGAAACAAGCCACATGTTTCTTGTAAACTTAAATATCCACCTATTTTATGGCCCAGGAGTTCTACTCCTAGATACTTTTACCTTAGACAAATACAACCGATATCCAACCCCCACACAAAGAAATCTACATAAAGGTTTATAGCAGCTTTATTCTTAGTAACCAAGTGCTGGGAAAACCTAATGGTCCATCAGCAGATGAATGGATAAACAAATTGTGGACTACACATACAATGGAAAACTCTTTTGTGATAAAAAGTAAAGGATTACCAATATACAAAACAACACAGATGAATCTCACAGACATGCCGAGTGAAGGAAACCAGACACAGAAGACTACATACTGTATGATTCCATTTATATGACACAGTCTTAGTTCATCTGGGCTGCTATAACAGAATACCATAGACTGCGTGACTTATAAACAACAGAAATTTATTTCTTACAGTTTGGAGGCTGGGCAGTCCAAGGTCAAGACACCAGCAGTTTTGGTGTCTGGTGAGGGCTTTCTTCTTGGTTCAGAGCTCCCATCGTCCCGCTGTGTCTCACATAGTAGAAGGCGTGAGGGATCTCTCCAGGATTCCTTTTATAAGGGAACTTATAAGGGCTCCACCCTCATGACCTGATCATTTCCCGAAGGCCTCCTCCTAATACCATCAGCGTATGAATTTTGGAGGGACACAAACATTCAGCCCATAACAGACACTCGAGAAAAGACAAAACCAATCTACGGTGAAAGAAGAATTGGGATTGATCGGAGAAGAACAAGAAGGAACTTTCCAGGTGATAGAAATGTTTTATGTCTTGATTGGAGTAGTGGTTCCACCTTGTAAATATTTGTCAAAACTCATCAAACTCTGTAGGTTAGATCTGAGCATTGCACTGTGTGTAAATTATACCTCAATAAAAAATATTTTTTAAAAATCAGGCTATTTCCTCAAATGGTCTAAGAGCAAACTTAGGAGATCTCTGTCCTGGACATTAATGGAAACATCGATGACCTTCCAGCTGGAGAGGCAGTTGGGGGAACGTGTGGTCGGCAGCCAACTGGAAACAGTTTCATTTTGTATCATCAGTTAATCATTTATGAAAGCGTTTCTGAAAATGAAGAATGAGGTCCATCCAATTAGGTTCTTTTAAAAAAAATATATTTATTTATTTGGTTGCGCCTGGTGTTAGTTGTGGCAGGTAGGCTCCTTAGTTGCTCCTTAGTTGTGGCATACAAACTCTTAGTTGGAGCATGCATATAGGGTCTAGTTCCCTGGCCAGGAATTGAACCCGGGCCCTCTGCACTGGGAGCGCAGAGTCTTATCCACTGCACCACCAGGGAAGTCCCCCCAGTTAGGTTCTTAAAATCATTTTACAAATGGCTCTCAGGTTCTGCTCAGTAAACTCAAAATGTCATTACTGGTGACTTTTATGTCAGGGTCCCATTATGCTCCCTTGCTGAGGAGCAGAGCTTGTCCCATACCTCAGACCTGGGGACTGGAGAGACGGTGACATTTTGGTCACAGCCCCATGTGACCCATGAGATTCTGAAGGTGCCACAGAATTGAAGGATCCTGTTAGCTGGGGGTCAGGGTGCCTGGAGTGAGATTTTGTTCTTCCAATAACCTACACTGACCAATAAATCTGTCCCCAAAAGAATCTGAAAAAGAATAGATACATGTATATGTATAACTGAATCACTTTGCTGTACACCTGAAACTAACACAACACTGTAAATCAACTATACCCTAATATAAAATAAAAAGTAAAACACAAAACAAAACAAAGCAAAAAAAAGAAAAATCCGTCCCCAGCCATGCTGACACCCAGCCGGAAAGAAACAGTGCAGTGACCTTGGACAAGGAGTTTGTTACCTCTGCTCCAATCTATCCAGGGCCTCAGGCTCCTAGAACAGTTCGTTCATTATGACATTCCCTTGACCAAAATCCTTTATAATCCCTATGCTACTGTCACTGCCAGGAAAGGCGGAAATCTCCCCTGGGCTGAAGGCTTTGCTTTGTTTGATGTGACCTGAGACTGACTCAGGGCGTAAATTTTCCCCAACAGTCTCAATAGGACAAGTTCTTCTGGCAAACAGCTATACCGAAAAAAACAACATACCAACCAAAAACAGTGTAGAAGCTGCAAAGGAAGCTGGAAGGTCCTTTCTTTCCTTTTTTGTTAAATTGTCTTTGGACTGCGGTTCGCTTCCCACCCTGCAGAGGTGAGAAGAACCTCCCCATCAGGGGAGACCATTGCTGAGTGCTGCCGGTTGCTGGTTGGTCCCAGCCAGTCTCCTGTTCTCCCTGCCTCCTGGGATGACGGCGTACAATGTACTTCAAGGGCTTGGCTAAGGAAGGGCCCCCTCCATTCTTTTTTCTCCCAGCCACCATCTTCTTGGTCTCATTCCGAACGCAGAGGCATGTACACACAACCACCCCTCCACACCACGTCCATGGCACACAACGCAGAAACACACACACCACACACCATTCTTATGCTACCCCCCACCCCACACACACATACAGACCACACATAAACACACATCACACACATATAGCGCATATCTAGACACCACACACACACATGTTCACTCACTTGACTCTTGTCAACTCTTGTTCTGGGCAGGAACGGAGTTGGTACCAGCTTTTGTCCTTCCACAGCCTCCAGTGTGCTTCTCAATCCCCAGGTCACAGGGAAATGTCACCAGGGGCGGATTGTCTGTCTCCCCATCTTGACCATGAATAATTTGCTGATATGCACTGATGATGCTATTTTAGGCAACAGCAGACAAGTTGCCTTTCCAGTCGTTCAGCCCAATCACTCCAATTCCGTATCATAAACAATGCTAGAACACACCAAGGTGCTATTATCAGTTGTTAGGTATTGAAATAATTCTGTATCAATTTGTACACACCTGCTGTCCCTAGACCCCTGAAGCCCACACTCCCCAGATTCCGTAATAAAGGGTTACTGCTTTACATATCAAGGACCAGATCAGATTCTGGTCCCATGGTTGTGATCAGCTGGGGTCCATGATATACCTGTTATCTGTATTTTGACTGTCATTCCTGTCCTCAGGGAATGGGTAAAAGGTAGCTTTGCCTGCTTTGAGGTCTTTTATGATGGTCAAACTTATGTTTTCTAAATATGGAGTAAGCCTTCCCTGGTGGCACAGTGGTTGAGAGTCCGCCTGCCGATGCAGGGGACACCGGTTCTTGCCCCGGTCCGGGAAGATCCCACATGCCGCGGAGCGGCTGGGCCCGTGAGCCATGGCCGCTGAGCCTGCGCGGCCGGAGCCTGTGCTCCGCAATGGGAGAGGCCACAACAGTGAGAGGCCCGCGTACCGCAAAAAAATAAAAAATAAAAAATAAACATGGATTAAGCCCATCTCTGTGAATGGAGCCATAGGTGGATACACAGCAGGATATGGCCCAGTGGGTTACAGTGGAGAGAGAGTCCCAGGAGAGACCTAGACCAGCCAGACCTGCTCTCTAGGTGGGGCAGACGTGGGGCACCGCGAGGGCATCCAGTCCAGCAGACAAACAAGGGGTCTGGAGGGTAGGCTCTGGGCCAGCAGTCAGCACCGTGCAAGACGGGGCTCCACTGCCAGGCGAGCACATGCTGAGAAGGGCTCCCGTGAGCCCAGAGAGCGCGCACACAGTCCAAGGTGGAGACAGTGAGGGAAGCGGGGCCGAGCAGTCATTAGTTAATTCCTTCTCCATCAAGTATGTATGGGCGCCTATGTGCCAGGCACTGTGCTAACCACTCAGGTACTCAGGGAACAAGCTTAACCCTGACGGGTGGGGGGAAACGAATGCAGCCCTTATGCTAACAGCTGTGTAGACAGAGACATAAAAAGGCAATTCCAATCCAAAGCGATGAGCCCTACTATAGGGGAAGTTCTGTAGGAGCCCAGAGTTGCGGCACTAATTCAGACCCAGGGCACTCAGGAAGTGCTTTCCCCGAGGGCATGTGGTCTAAGCTGAGACCCTAACAACACGGAAAATTGTTCAAGTAAAGAAGGAGGGAGAGAATGAGCAGTAGGTGCAAAGACCCCGAGGCAAGAGAGAAATGGGTTTATTCAAAGAGTGGAAAGGAATTTCTCACATCTGGATGCTTGGAGCACACAGGGGAAGGGGTGGCCCACGGTGCTGGCATTGATCAGGAGGAAAGCACCCCGGACAGGCAGGTTTCCAAGGGCAACAGAGTGAGTCAAGAGCAAGGGCTCCGGGATAAGCCTGCCTGGATTGAATCTTGACTCTGCCACTTCCTAGCTGTGTGACCTTGGGAAGGTCCTTTGGCCTCCTCGACCTCAGTAGAATCGTTGTAATGCTCACTTCTGGAGGATGGAGACAGATAACGCATGCAACGCACCTAGAACTACGTGGGATGCGATGTGTCCGTTCACATCAGCCATAATTGGGCCCCTAAACCCCAAGTCAGGAGTGGGTCCAGAAAAGGGGGCAGGCTGGGCCTGCAGGCGTGGACTTACATCTAATCAACTGGCTACTACCTTAAAACAAATGCTCAATGTCAAAAAAAAAAAAAAAAACATTCAGTGCTATAATCACCAGGATAGCCACAGTTCTCCTTCAAATAGCATTTTAAAAGTTGCAATGTAATTTCCACACATTGGCTTCTTGAAGTCTTCAAACTTATCCTGTGAAGGAAGCAAAGTGTCCTTCTTTTTAGAGAAAATGAGATGGAGGCTTTTCACCTGGAGAGTCCAGGGTCTGGAGTGGACCAGGTCCTCTGATCCTTCCATCCCACCTGGGCTGGTAAGCTCGATGCCTTCTCCCACTCCCCCTGCCTCTGTGCAAAACCCAAAACAAGGACAACAATTCGCCCCTTTCAAAGGACAGCTTGTAGGGCAACACTACTGTGGGCACACCTACTGGCCCTTAGGGCTGTTCCCCAGAGGGCATATCAGCCTCCTGGGAGGTCCCCAATTTGCCGGGACATGGCTGTGTGGTGGCTGGACGCATGAAGGATAGTCCCTCCAACTACAACCTGACGTCTCCTCTTTAGAGCTGCCCCTGACCCAGCAGCTGCCCCTTGTGCCTTCCAGCTGTGGCTGGTACATGTCAATCTGATCTCAGCAGTCTTCTCAAGGAACGACATTCTTGGCCCAGCCCTTGGGATCAATGGGGGTGTAATTCTTTCATATATTAGTTTTATCTCCCACCTTAACTCCTTGGAGTGAGGAATTATGTCCTCTACTTTTCTGGTGTGTACATGGCCCCCAGCATAGCGCCAGACACATGAGGTTACTCAATAACCCCTTTGTAATTACACATTTATAATGGGCAAACATACACTGACAGGTGTGTGTTCCTATATCGTGTTGTCAAGGGCAGTTCTCAGAAGGTTGTTTGGGAGCTGTGAAAAATGAGCAAAAGGAGCTGGACTTATGCAATAATTTCATAGCCTTGGTCAAGGATGGGTTAGTAAAAGGAGAATTTATTGTAAGGATACAAGGTAAACTCAGGGAACACACCTGCAGAAGCCAGGACTCACAGGATCTGGTGGCTTTTTTCTCCACCCTCTCTCTCTCTCTCTCAATCCCTCCCCCCCCTGAGTTCCTTCATCTCTTCTTCTCTTAACTTTTGCTTCAGGCTTTGAATATCTCCTGCTTTGTAATAATAATTCATTGTTTTGAGTTACCATTCTACCCCAAACAGCTTCAGCCCTCCATGACCTTACAACTCCAGTGGCCCACAATACAACACAATAGATTGGTTTCTGTGTCTCTTACTTTGAATGCCCGAGAATCTAATTGGCTCAGCTTGGGTCAGTTCTTCCCTGTGGTCCAATTGGTTATGACCAAGGGTGAGTCTCCCAAGAAAATATGGCCACTCAGGCTGCCCCCTTTTCTGGAGGGGTGCAGAGCACTTCCCAAGTGAAGGGTCTATGGGAGATGTGCATCCCAAATCTGCTGACCACACCCAATTCCCAACCATTCAGGAGCCAACATTCCACTCTTCCTCTACGTGGACATCGGCCTAAATCCACTCATTTCAGCAAGCATTTTTGGGGCTATCCTGTACCCTCCCAAAATACTTAAGGCCCTGGAAAAGGAAATAAAATTTTGAGATATAAGAATCCTGACCTCCAAGATCTGTTTCTAGTGGTAGAGACCCAACCCCTGGGCCCAAGGGCTAGGTAAAAGTTAGACTATGGAGTAATTACAGTAATTTTAGGGGCAGAAGTGTGAGAACACAAGATTGAAAGGTGAGCCAACAAGAGTGGATCAAAATCAGCAGCTATCTTCAACTATCAGATTGGCAAATATTGAGAAGAATGATGACACCCAAATTTGGCAGGATGTGAGGAAACAGGCACTATCATCTACTGCTGATGGCAGCCAAAAAAATGGAGTGATACTGCTGTAGGGTAGCTGGCAACCTCTACCGAGATGGTAAATGTGCATCCCCTGTAACCCACCAATTCCAGGTCCAGGAAAGATGAGAGCCAGGAATCGTTATAAGACCATGGGGGAGCTCGGATGAATTTGATGACATGAGCCTACACTCAGCTGGATTTGTACCCTATCTACCGTGCGTGCCAATAAGGGTGGGATGACCCTGCCCCTAACCCCATATAAATGGCATAATTGAGACAGCCCATAACTTTTCCTGATGGGTCATGCTTTTCTCAAATGAAAGCAGGACATTAGAGCAGACATTGCAAATATGGTATAAACCAATTATCATGAGTTGATGGCTGTACTCTTTCCCATTGGATTTGGACACTGCCTCAGGATCGCTCTCAGCACCCTACACTGTCCTTCCTAATCAAGATAAAACCTTTATTCCATTTTTTATTTATAGCTGCTTGATCCATCCCTGTCCATTGCCCTGATCCCTGGACAATCCTGTGGGATTTTGCAAGTCAAATGGCACTATATTTGTGAGAATATTTGTTACCTTTTTTTTTCTTTCTAACCAGTCACGTGGGCTTGATGCTGCTGATCAAGTTTTCAAGTCATTATTCAATTCCCCCTTCCCTGAAAGGGAGGCCCTGCAAGGAAGACCACACAGGCTGATACAGGTAGGGTCATGGAGGCCAGGGAAGTGATTCTAGGAGCGTTTCTTACCTGCAGCCTGACTCCCAATGCTGCTAAGTCAGGCTTGTTTCTGTGTCTCTAACTTTTCCAAAACTCAGAGGAAAGTCACTGTGGTCACATCAATCACCCTATGATATGTTGACCTAAGAAAATTTAACTTCAAAATGCCACATGTTTTCAGACCTAGAAACTCAACTGAAATTGTTTCTGCTTTGAATTGCATAATTTACTTGAAAATTGCAGACTACCTATCATTTGCTCTGAAAGCTTTATATCAACCTTTGACCCAAGGCACCAAAGTTCTGGAGAAAATGATGAAATGAATGGTACCATCTTCATTAACACAGCACCATGCCTGAAGCAGAAAAGGTGCTCCATCGATGGTAGCAATGTTCATCCTCATTCATCAATTTTTGACAAGTAAATATTTTCAACTTTTATATCTAAGCCAAAGGACTTAGAAGAGACAGTTAACAGTCACACTTGTACTCAAGATTCCTGTAGGAAGATTTTTAAAAGATTTTGATTACTATCCAAAGTTTCTCAATCATGGAACTTTTGACATTTGGGGGGAGATCATCTTTGTTACAGGGGAGCTATCCTGTGTATTGTAGGCTGTTTAGCAACATCCTGGCCTCTACCCACTAGATGCCAGTAGCACCCCCTTCTCAATTGTGACAACCAAAAAGGTCTTCAGATGCTGCGAAATGCCTCCTGTGGGGAAGGAAGGTACAAAATTGCCCCCAGTTGAGAGCAACTGATCATTTCCAAATCATCTGTATGAACTGTAACAGAAAGGAACAAATTCTATGATCAACTACAACTGCCTTATAAAGAAGAAAATCTGTTATGCAATAGGCCTTTTGTTTCAGCTCTGGTTACCTGATAGGTTTGGACATGCTGAGGTCAACCTGGAGCTGACTTTGTCAGCAGGCAGCCATCCAGACTTGATCATTCCCAGCAAAGGTGCCAGAGAAACCCTGCCCATGTAGACTACTCAGAAATGCTTGATACTATATATATATATATATATATATATTTTTTTTTTTTTTTTTTTTCTTTTTTTTTTTTTTGGTGGTACGCGGGCCTCTCACTGCTGTGGTCTCTCCTGTTGCAGAGCACAGGCTCCGGACGCGCAGGCTCGGCGGCCATGGCTCATGGGACCAGCCGCTCCACGCATGTGGGATCTTCCCGGACTGGGGCACGAACCCATGTCCCCTGCATCGGCAGGCGGACTCCCAACCACTGCGCCACCAGGGAAGCCCTGGATACAATATTTTTTAAAATATCTTTTAAAATATAGGGTTAAAGTAGAGGGAAAGTAAGAGAAATCTATAGAGGTCCAAGATGGGCAAACCCAAATACAGAGGTAAGCAAATGCTGAAGTTAGAACTCACCCAGAAGATACTTGCCAATCCCTGGGGGACTAGAGCTTGTGTACTGTGCTAGGTCTTGTGTACTGGCAACAGGAACAAACTCTGGGATGTATGTGGGCTGGGAAGTAGGATTAGAGGCGCTTTCATCAAGCCAGTACCTCTGAAAAGTAACAGTCTCGGTTGGTTAACTAGAAAAAAGCCTCAACCCTCAAAGTGTTGTCTAGGCCTTGGCTCTGAGTGAAATGGAAAAAAGATCCCTTCTAATAATCCCTAATCATAAGCCTATTTACATTTGTTTTAGGAGCTGGAATTCATAATCCTTATGGAACACCATACTTAAAACTCCAGCACAGGGCTTCCCTGGTGGCGCAGTCGTTGAGAATCTGCCTGCCAATGCAGGGGACACGGGTTCGAGCCCTGGTCTGGGAAGATCCCACATGCCGCGGAGCAACTGGGCCCGTGAGCCACAACTACTGAGCCTGCGTATCTGGATCCTGTGCTCCGCAACAAGAGAGGCTGCGACAATGAGAGGCCCGCGCACCGCGATGAAGAGTGGCCCCCACCTGCCAAAACTAGAGAAAGCCCTCGCACAGAAACGAAGACCCAACACAGCCAAAAATAAATAAATTAATTAATTAAAAAAAACAAAACAACAACAAAAAAAACCCTCCAGCACATTGGCACCAACCCCAAGCCCCATGGGGCTGTGAGACCAGCATGCAGGGACCTGGCCCTGCCCTGCAGCAGGTTGTCATCAGCCCCTCGACCCCCTGGGCACAGTCAACTGGGTGAGAGGCCTACCCCCGCCTCACCTTCAGTAGGACTGCAGCCACTGCTCAAGGCAGGGCCTCACAGCCAATTGGGCTGGGGCCAGCACTGCCTACCAGCACACCCACAGTATTAAGCCCTGTCACAACAGAAGGGCTCGTGCACCCCACATAAGAGGCATCCCTAGAGCATATATCTCAGGTCACCAGAGGGTAGCATGCTTCTGGGCCCCATACAACATCTCCTACATAAGGTCAATTCTCCAAGACTGGGAAACATAACCAAATTACCTAATACATAGAAATAAACACAGAGAATTGGGCACAATGAGGAGACAGAGGAATATATTCCAAACAAAGGAAAAATATATGACCTCAGAGAAGAAGAACTAAATGACATGGAGATAAGCAATCTACCCAATAAAGAGTTCAAGGTCATGATCATAAAGATGCTCACTGCACTTGGGAGAAGAATGGATGAACAGAGTGAGTATTTCAACAAAGAGTTAGAAAATATAAAGAAGAACCAAACAGAGCTGAAGAATACAATAACTGAAATACATCAGAAGTAATGAAGAGTAGATTAAATGATACAGAGGAACAGATCAGTGATATGGAAGATAAAGTGGTGGAAATCACCCAAGCCAAACAGAAAAAAAAAGAAGTTTTAAAAAGTGAGGATAGTTTAAGAGACCTCTGAAACAACATCGAGCATACTAACACTCACATTATAGGGGTCCCAGAAGGAGATGAGAGAGAGAGAGGCAGATTACTTATTTCAAGAAATAATAGTTGAAAACTTTCCTATCCTGGGGAAAGAAACAGACCTCACATCCAAAAATTACAGAGAGTCCCAAACAACAAACATCATGAACCCAAAGAGGTCCATACCAAGATACATTATAATTAAAATGGCAAAAAATAAAGAGGGAATCCTAAAAGCAGCAGGAGAAAAGCAACTAGTTACATACAAGGGAACTCCCATAAGACCCAGCTGACTTTTCAGCAGAAACTCTGCAGGCCAGAAGGGAGTGGCATGATGTATTCAAAGTGATAAAAGGAGAAAACCTACAGGTAAGAACATTTTACCCAGCAAGGTTATCATTCAGATTTGAAGGAGAGATAGTCTTACAGACAAGCAAAACTAAAAGAGTTCAGCACCACTAAACCAGCTTTATAAGAAATGTTAAAGAGACTTCTCTACATGGAAAAGAAAAGTCCACAACTAGAAATATGAAAATTATGAAGGGAAAAATTATCACTGGTAAAGGAAAATATACAGTAAAGGTAGTAGATCAATTGCTTATAAAGCTAGTAGGAAGGTTAAAAGACAAAGGTAGTAAAATCACCTATATTCACAATAAGTAGTTAAGGGGTACACGAAACAAAAAGATGTAAAATATGATGTCAGAAACATTAAACAGGGCTTCCCTGGTGGCGCAGTGGTTGAGAGTCCGCCTGCCGATGCAGGGGACACGGGTTTGTGCCCTGGTTCAGGAAGATCCCACATGCTGCAGAGTGGCTGGGCCCGTGAGCCATGGCCGCTGAGCCTGCGCGTCCGGAGCCTGTGCTCCACAACGGGAGAGGCCACAACAGTGAGAGGCCCGTGTATCGCAAAAAAAAAAAAAAAAAAAAATTAAACATGGTGGGGGAGTAATAACATAGGGTGGTTAGAATACATTTAAACTTAAGAGATCATCAACTTGGACTTCCCCAGTGGCACAGTGGTTAAGAATCAGCCTGCCAACTCAGGGGACACGGGTTCGAGCCCTGGTCTGGGAAGATCGCACATGCCGTGGAGCAACTAAGCCCATGTGTCACAACTACTGAGCCTGCGCTCTAGAGCCCATGAGCTACAACTACTGAGCCTGAGTGCCACAACTACTGAAGCCTGCGCACTGAGAGCCCATGCTCCGCAACAAGAGAAGCCACTGCAATGAGAAACCTGCTCACCACAACGAAGAGTAGCTCCTCTCGCCGCAACTAGAGAAAGCCCATGTGCAGTAACAAAGACCCAATGCAGCCAAAAAGTATTAAAATATAAATAAATAAATAAATGTATTAAAAAAAGAGATCATCAACTTAAAATAATAACATATATATGATTATATATATATATATACACACACACACATACACACATGTTGTTATTTATAAAGCTCATTGTGACGACGAACCAAAAACCTATAATAGATACACACACAAGAAAGTGAAAGGTATCCAAACATAACACTAAAGACAGTCATCAAATCACACGTAAAGAGAGCAAAAGAAGAAGAAAAGAAAAAAAAGGAATTATGAAAAAAACTCCAAAAATTAACAAAATGGCAATAAGTAAATACATATCAGTAATTGCTTTAAACATAAATGGACTAAACACTCCAATCACATACAGTGGCTGAATGGATACAAAAACAAGACCCATATATATGCTGCCTACAAGAGACTCACTTCAGATCTAAAGACACACACAGACTGAAAGTTAGGGGATGAAAAAAGGTATTTCATGCAAACAGAAACAAAAAGAAACCTGGGAAGGAGTTCTCTAATGACCTAGAGATTAGGATCCTGGGCTTTCACTACCATAGCCCAGGTTCAATCCCTAGTCAGGGCACTAAGATCCTGCAAGCTGGTTGGTACAACCAAAAAAAGAAAAAGAAAGCTGAGGGAACAATACTTATATCAGAGAAAATAGAGTTTAAAACAAACACTGTAACAAGAGACAAAGAAAAACATTACATAATGCTAAAGGGATTAATCCGACAAGAAGATATAATGATTAGCAATAAATATGCACCCCAAATAGGATCACTTAAATACATAAAGCAAATTTAACAAACATAAAGGAAGAAATTGAAAGTAATGCAATAATGGTAGGGGACTTAACACCTCACATCAATGGATATCCAGACAGAAAACCAATAAGGAAACACTAGCTTTAATGACAAATTAGACCCACGGGAATTAATATATATATAGAACATTCCATCAAAACCAGGAGAATACACATTCTTTTCAAGTGTGCATGGAACATTCTCCAGGATAGCTCACATGCTAGGCCACAAAACAAGTCTCATATTTTAAAAGATTGAAATGATATCAAGCATATTCTCTGACCACAACTGTATGAGACTAGAGATCAACTACAAGATAAAAACTGCAAAAAGAACACAAGCATGTGGAATCTAATATGCTACTAAACAACCAATGTGTCATTGAAAAAATCAAAAAGAAAAAAATTTAAATACCTGGAGACAAAAGAAAATGGAGACAGACAATCCAAAATCTATGGGATACAGCAAAAGCGTTTCTAAGAGGGAGGTTTATAGCGATACAAGCCTACCTCAGGAAACAAGAAAAACCTCAAATAGCAACCTAATCTTACAGCTTAAGGAATTAGGAAAAGAAGAAAAAACAAAACACAAAGTTAGTAGAAGAAAAGAAATAATAGAGTGGAAATAAATAAAATAGAGACTGAAAAACAATAGAAAACATCAATGAAACTAAGAGCTGCTTCTTTGAAAGAAAAAAAAAAAAGATAAACCTTTAGCCAGACTCATCAAGAAAAAAGAGAGGGTCCAAATAAATAAAATCAGAAATGAGAGCAAAGACTGTCGCCATGTCCTGTCCACTGTCTGCTGCACATGGTGGGGTTTTGCTCCAGGACCTTGCTTCAGATGTGTAAGCTACCCCATCCATTAAACCACTGATGTCTCTGAAAAAAAAAAAAAAGAAAGAAAGAAATGAAAGAGGAGAAGTTACAACTGACACCATAGAAATACAAAATATAATAAGAGATGACTATGAACCATTATATGCCAATAAAATGGACAAACTAGAAGAAGTGGATAAATTCTTATAAATGTACAATCTCCCAAGACTGAATCTGGAAGAAATAGAAAATATGAACAGACAGATTACCAGTAATTAAATTGAATCAGTAATTAAAAAATCTCCAAGTGGGCTTCCCTGGTGGTGCAGTGGTTAAGAATCTGCCTGCCAATGCAGGGAACATGGGTTCGAGCCCTGGTCTGGGAAGATCTCACATGCCGTGGAGCAACTAAGCTTGTGCACCACAACTACTGATCCTGTGCTCTAGAGCCCATGAGCCACAACTACTGAGTGCATGCCACAACTACTGAAGCCTGTGCTCCTAGAGCCCATGCTCCGCAACAAGAGAAGCCACTGCAATGAGAAGCCTGCACACTGCAACGAAGAGTAGCCCCCACTCGCTGCAATTAGAGAAAGCCTGCACACAGCAACAAAGACCCAACACAGCCTTAATTAATTAATTAAATTTAAAAATCTCAAGCAAACAAAAGTCCAGGACCAGATGACTTCACGGGTGAATTCAACAAAACATTCAAAGAAGAATTAACCCCTATGCTTCTCAAATTATTTCAGAAAGTTGTACAGGAAAGAATGCTTCTGAACTCATTCTATGAGGCCAGCACCATCCTGATACCAAGACCAGAAAAAACAACACAAAAAGAGAACTACAAACCGATGTCACTGATGAACATAGATGCAAAAATCCTCAACAAAATAATGGCAAACTGAATTGAACAATACTTTAAAAGGTTCATACACCATGATCAAGTGGGATTTATCCTGGGGATGCAAGGATGGTTTAATATCCACAAATCAGTCATTGTGATACATCATATTAACAAACTGAAGAATAAAAATTAAATGATCATCTCAATAAATGCAGAAAAGGCTTTTGACAAAGTCAACGTTTATTTATGATAAAAACTCTCGACAAAGTGGGTATAGAGGGAACATACCTGAACAAAATAAAGGCCATATATGACAAATCCACAGCCAACATCATGTTCAATGATGAAAAGTTGAAAGCATTTCCTCTAAGATCAGGGATAAGACAAAGATACCCACTAGCACTACTTTTATTGAACATAATATCAGAAGTCCTAGCCACAGCAATCAGACAAGAAAAAGAAATAAAAGGAATCCAAATTGGAAAGGAAGAAGTAAAACTGCCACTGTCTGCAGATGACATGATACTATATATAGAAAATTCTAAAGATGCTACCAGAAAACTACTAGATATCATCAATGAATTTAGTAGAGTTTCAGGATACAAAATTAATATGCAGAAATCTATTGCATTTCTATACACTAATGACAAACTATCAGAAAGAGAAATTGAGAAAACAATTCTATTTATAATTGCATCAAAAAGAATAAAATACCTAGGAATAAATCTAACCAAATAGGTAAAAGGCTTGTACTCTGAAAACTATAAGGCATTGATGACTTTCTTCAGTTGAAAATGACACAAACAAATGGAAAGATATACCAAGCTCATGGATTAGAATAATTAATATTGTTAAAATGACCATACTACCTAAAGCAATCTACAGACTCAACTCAATCTCTATCAAAATAACAAAGTTATTTTTCACAGAACTAGAACAAGTAATTCTAAAAGACCCCAAATAGGGGCTTCCCTGGTGGTGCAGTGGTTGAGAGTCCGCCTGCCAATGCAGGAGACACTCGTTCGTGCCCCGGTCCGGGAGGATCCCACGTGCCGTGGAGCGGCGGGGCCCATGAGCCATGGCCGCTGGCCCGCGTACCACAAAAAAAAAAAAAACATCCTAAAAGACCCCAAATAGCCAAAGTAGTCTTGAGAAAGAAGGACAAAGCTGGAGGTATTATGCTCCCTGATTTCAAACTATACTACAAAGCTATGGGAATCAAAACAGTACGATACCAGCACAAAAACAGACACATAGATCAATGGAACAGAATAGAGAGCTTAGAAATAAACACACACTTATATAATCAATTAATCTATGACAAAAGAAGCAAGAATAGGGATTTCCCTGGCAGTCCAGCAGTTAAGACTCCATGCTTCCCCTGTAGGGCATGTGGGTTTGATCCCCGGTTGAGCCCATGCCACATGGTGCAGCCCCTCCCCAAAAAAGAAGCAAGGATATAAAATATGGGAAAGAGAGTCTCTTCAGTAAATGGTGTCTTTTCAAAAAATGGGAAAACTGGACATCTACATGCAAAAGAATCAAACTGGACTACTTTCTCACACTATATACACAATAACTCAAAATGGATTAAAGACTTAAATGTAAGACCTGAAACCATAAAACTTTTAGAAGAAAATATAGACAGTATGCTCTTTGACATCAGTCTTAGCAACATTATTTTGGATCCGTCTCCTCACTGAAGGGAAATAAAAGCAAAATTAAACAAATGGGTCTACATCAAACTAAAAAACTTTTGCACAGTGAAGGAAACTATCAACAAAGTGAAGAGGCAACCTATTGAATGAGAGAAGATATTTGCAAATGATATATTTAATAAGGGGCTAATACCCAAAATATACAAAGAACTCATACAACTCAACATGAAAAAAAACAAACAACCCAATTTAAAAATGGGCAGAGGACCTGAATAGACATTTTTCTAAAGAAGACATACAGATGGCCAACAGACACATGGAAAGATGCTCAACATCACTAATCATTAGGAAAATGCAAATAAAAACCAGAATGAGATACCATCTCACACTTGTCAGAATGGCTATCATCCAAAAGATAACAAATAACAAGTGTTGGCAAGGATGTGGGGAATCCTTATGCACTGTTGGTGGGAGTGTAAATTGGTGCAGCCACTATGGAAAATAGTATGGAGGTTCCTCAAAAACTTCAAAATAGAACTGCCATATGATCCAGCAATTTCACTTTTGTGTATTTACCCAAAGAAAACAAAAACACTAATTTGAGAAGATATACGTACACCAAAGTTCATTGCAGCATTATTTACAAAGCCAAGATATGAAAGTAACTTAAGTGTCTATCAATAGATGAATGGATAAAGAAGATATGGTGTATATATACAACGAAATATCACTCAGCCATGAAAAAAATAAATCTTGCTATTTATGACAACATCGGTGGACCTAGAGGATATTACACTAAGTGAAATAAGTCATATAGAGAAAGAGAAATACCATATGATCTCCTTTATTTCTGGAATCTAAAAAACAAAACAAAATGAACAAACAATACAAACTGAAACAGACTCATAGACACAGAAAACGAATGGGTGGTTGCTGGGGGTGGGGGCGTGACATAGGTGAAGGGGGTTAAGAAATACAAACCTCCAGTTATAAACTAAATAATCCACTGGATGTAATATACAGCATAAAGAATATGGTCAATAACATTGTAATAACTTTATGTGGGGACCAATGGTTACTAGAATTATTGTGGTGATCCTTTCATAATGTATACAAATGTCAAGTCACTATACAGTACACCTGAAACTAACATAATATTGTACATCAACTATATTTCAATTTTAAAAATCTTACTACAAAGCTAAAGTAATCAAGGCTGTGTGATACTGGCATAAGGACAGACATATATATCAATGGAATAGAATTGAAAGCCCAGAAGTAAACTCTCACATTTAGAGTCAATTGATTTTCAACCCGAGTGCCAAAGCAGTTCAATGGGGAATAGAAAAATCTTTTCAGCAAATGGTGTTGGGACAACTGGATATTCACATACAAAAGAATCAGTCTAGACCCCTATCTCATACCATATACAAAACATAACTCAAAATTCTCAAAGACTGAAATATTAGAGCCTAAACTATAAAGCTCTTAGAAGAAAAGATAGGTGTAAATCTTCATGATCTTGAATTAGATATGACACTAAAAACACAAGTACAAAAAAAAAAGAGAGAAAAATTAGACTTTATCAAAATTTGAAACTTTTGTACCTCAAAGGACATGATCAAGAAAGTAAGAAGACAATGATACAATGGGAGAAAATTTTTGCCAAGAATATATTTGGTAAATGACTTGTGTCTAGAATATGTAAAGAGATCCTACAAACCCAATAATAATATGATAAATAACCCAGTTTTTTAAATGGGCAAAGAACCTGAATAGACATTTCTCCAAAGAAGATATACAAATGGTAATAAGCACATGAAAAGATGCTCAACATCATTAGTCATAAGGGAAATGCAAATCAACATATATGTTCACCTGATTGATGACAAAGGCAACACCTGCAGTAGTACAGTGGGGAAAAGGGGAAAAGATGTTCTTTTCTAAGGCAATTGAATAGCCCAAGATACAAAATAAATCTTGACTCCCTACCTCACATTCATGAAAATCAATTCTAGGTAAATTATAGGTCTAAATGTGAAAGGTTAAAAAACTAATCTTTTAGGATAAAACTTGAGGTAGGCAAATGTTTCTCACCATGACACAAAATAACGAGTTATAAAGGAAAAAAATGATACATTGGACTACGTTCAGATCAAAGACTTCTGTTCATCAAAAGACACAATTAAAAGTGTGAAAAGGCAAGCTCAGAGTGGGAGAAGATATTTACAATAAAGGACTCACATGGCAGGCTGGGATGCACAATTCAGATTCCTCTTCAAGAGAGGATTCACTGCAGACCTGTGAGGAGTGTGGTTCACTCACAACCTCTTTCTGTTAGCTCCTTCAGGTCCACATCAGCTTTTGAGCCCAGGTCATGTTCTTGTGGTGGCTCTTGACCAATGATTGAGAAAGGCACTGATAACCAACCATGTTCTTTGCAGGGTGTTCCTCAACCAAAGATAAACAAGGCATTCGTACAAGGTCCTAGCTGTTTCCACCCCACCATGGGACTCCTCTAATGGGCAGCCTTTGCTCCAGAGCTCCCTGTTGGGCTGTCAGAGAGCTTCAGATCTACACTGTAGTCTGATGGCCCCCTCCCAATCCTGCTTTCTCTCCTTTTCTTTCACTGGTGCTACTCCACCATAAGCTTTTCATACTACTTACTCCACCTCAGTCTCTGCTTCCCAGAGAACTCAAATCAGTTCAACTTATATCCAGAATACATTAAAAGAACCACTTCACATCAATAAATAAAATGGCAGACAACCCAATAGAAAAACAGGCAACATATATGAATAGGCACTTCATAAAAGAGAATATCCTAATGGTCAATAAATAAATGAAAATGTTCTTATATTAGTTTCCTGGGATTGCTATAACAAATTCCCATAACCTTGGTGGTTTAAAACTACAGACATTTATTTTCTTACAATTCTGGGGGCTAAAAGTCTGAAATCAAGATACTGGCAAGGTCACACTTCTTCTGGAAGCTCTGAGGGAAAATCCATCCCTTGCTTTTTCTGGTCTCTGGTGGTTGCTGGCATTCCTTGGCTTGAGGCTGCATCATTCCAATCTCTACCTTCATCTTCCCTCCACCTCCTCCTCTGTGCCTCTCTCTTATGAAGATACCTGTTATAGCATTTAGGGGCCACTAGATAATCCAAGATAATCTCTTCTTCTCATCCTTAATTTAATCACATCTGCAAATACTTTACTATATAAGGTAATATTCACAGCTTCCAGGAATTAGGACCTGATGTCTTTTGAGTGCACCATTCAGCCCACTCAATCTTGTATCATTAGTTGTCAGGCAAATGCAAATTAAGATCACAACATGCTGTTACTTTACAACCACCAGAGTAGCTAAAATGAAAAAGATGACATCAAGTGTTGGCAGAAATGTGGAGCAACCAGAACTCTCATACATTGCTCATGTAATAAATTGATACAACTATGCCACATAACTGGGTGGCAATACTAAAAGCTAAGCATAGGCATACCCTAAGACCCCAAAATTCTAGTCCGAGGTATGTGGCAGTTTTAAAACACAGCTGCAAATTCTTTGACACTCCTTTCATCAAAAAACAGATGTCTATATCCACTGCCTTTGAATCACGGAGGGTTTATGACTGTTTTGACCAATAAAGTGTGGTGTTGGTGACACTGTGACTTTTTTAAAAATAATTATTTATTTATCTAGGCTGTACCGGATCTTAGTTGCGGCAAGTGGGATTTTTGTTGTGGCGTGCGGGATCTTTAGTTGCATCACTTGGACTTCTTAGTTGCGGCATGCGTGTGGGATCTAGTTCCCCAACCAGGGATCGAACCCGGGCCCCCTGCATTGGGAGCACAGAGTCTTACCCACTGGACCACCAGGGAAGTCCTGACACTGTGTGACTTTTGAAGCCAGATCATAAAAGGTCTTACAGCTTCCATTTCAATTGCTAGAATAGTTTCTCTTAGAGCTCCCAGTCTCCAGGTAAGAAGTCTGACTACATGAGGCCCCCATGCTATAAGGAAGCCTCAGCCACATGGAGAGACTGTGGACAAGTACCCTGAAGTCCAGTTCCAGTTTAGCCCAGTCTTTGAGTTATCCCAGCCCGGACACCAGATAAGTGAGTGAAGAAGTCTCCACAAGGTTCCAGCCCCTGGCCATTGAATCACCCCCAGCCATTTGTGTTTTCCTAGCTGAGGCCCCAGACAAGGTAGAGCAGAGTACAAATTGTACCTTCTGTATCTTATCCAAATTCCTTACCCACAGAATCAATGAGTATACTAAAATGAAACTGTCATGCAGCCATAGGTAACTGAGACAACACCTAACAGAAATATGTATATAAATTCACTGAAATATAAATACAAGGATATTCATAGCAGCACTATTTGTACTAGCTCCAAACTGGTGACTACCTCAAAATGCCTATCAGTAGTGGAATAGATTAATAACCTGTGGTATACTCACACAGTGGAACACTACACAACAATAAGAATAAACAAATTACGGGCACACAAAATAATATGGTTGATACCCACAAACATTTAGGGCTTTGAACAACACAATCCAGACACAAAAAACATATATTGATTATTCCATTTATACATAATTTTTTTTTTTTTAATATTTTTTACTTGTTTATTTATTTTTGTTTGCGGTACGCGGGCCTCTCACTGTTGTGGCCTCTCCCGACACGCAGGCTCAGCGGCCATGGCTCACAGGCCCAGCCGCTCCTCAGCATGTGGTATCCCCCCGGACCAGGGCATGAACCGGTGCCCCCTGCATCGGCAGGCGGACTCTCAACCACTGCGCCACGAGGGAACCTATACATAATTTTTATAAATTTAAAAGTAGGCAAAACAAAGCAAATCTATGATGTTAGAAGTCAGGATAGTGGTTACCCTTGAGGGAAGTAGTAGCTAGAAGGTTTATACTCCGGGTAATGTTCTGTTTCTTGAGCTGAGTGTCGGTCACATAGGGTTGATCAGTTTGTGAAAATTTGTCAAGCTGTATACTGTAAATTTCACATTTTTATGTAAATATGTTACATTTCAATAAAAATGAAAAGAAAGAAATTTGTGCCTTGGACACCATGAAATAGAGTATTTCAAAGGGAGAAGGATGGACAGCACAGAGACAGTAACTGAAAGATGATGGTCTTGAGGCTTAAAAGAAACAATCTTGGTTCCAAGTGAAAGCAGAAAAGTCTGGAAGCCTACTAAGTTTTCAGTGGAACTTTACTGCCAAAAAAAAATCCCAAGACTGGCCTGATATAACCTGTGAGAGTTAATTCAACCCACTCCAAAGTACACTCTAAACTCCAAGTCTGCACCAGCAGAAGCAGACCGGAGACAATGAGGCTCTGAGAAGCAGACCTTCCAGCGCCCACACAGATGTGGCCATGGAGGATGAGAGACAGGGGAGAAACTGAGCCACAGCCACTAAGGACATTTATGTCCTACAGCGTCTCTCCCTTCCTTGTACCATCCAACTGACTGGTACATAGGTGTGAGGGCTGGAGCTCCAGAAGCCACCTTGGACCTTGAGAAAGGAAACCATGGGCTATGAAGCAGTGGGGTGATGAGATAAAAGGCCCAGAGAACTTGGCAGTGAACCAGGCAGCGGACCCTACTGCCAGGGCTGGAGGTCTCCGCTATCCTACTCAACTGCAGTTGGTGATTGCTACAGACCAGTGACTGCTGCATGCTGCCCATTCCCCCCTTTTTTAAATGAGAGTTTTAACCACTAAAACCTATTCTCAATTGTTGTTCAGCAGATGGGTTGTCATTTAGTTTATAGGTCACTGGACCATGAAGAGTCACATCGGAGCCTGAAAAGAAGGACTTTGAGCTAGATGTCAGAGGGTGAGACCTAGATGTGGGAAGGGAGTATAAAATGGATGTTTAACAGCCAAAAGACAGACTGTGATAGAGATTTGCTACCTGCCTACGCCAGGAGCCATTGTCCTCCTTTTCCTTATGTCAGAACCACAAATTTAAATGGGAAGGTAGGCAGGGGCGGCGAGGACGGCGGAGGAGGGGGCCATGGCTACGATGGGGCTGCAGAATGGGTGGAAGAGGCGTCTGTGAGGGCGGTGAGGTCTCAGAGGAACATCGTGGGGATCCACGACTATCATCTGTTCTACAAGACGAATAACAGCCACCTTTGCCGCTTTGCTGAAGTGGGGGAAATTGATCATGTGCACATATTTCTGGACATATTTGTGCCTTGTTGATTGGGGAAGAATATGGCTATGTCACATTTGTTGTGGAAAAGAAAGTGTTTTCTTGCCCACAGGGTAATCTTAGCAGTCAGGTGCCAATATTTTGGAGCATTACTATATGGTGGAATGTGACAATCTCAGCCTGAAGTCAAAATCCCTCTCCAGGACACCACCGCAGAAGTCGCAATGCTACTTCCATACATCTATTCAATACACTAGGTAGGCGAGGTTGACAGATAAGAAGGAGGAGGTGGGCTTCCCTGGTGGCGCAGTGGTTGAGAGTCCGCCTGCCGATGCAGGGGGCATGGGTTCGTGCCCCGGTCCGGGAAGATCCCACATGCCACGAAGCGGCTGGGCCCGTGAGCCATGGCCGCTGAGCCTGCGTGTCTGGAGCCTGTGCTCCACAACCGGAGAGGCCCGCGTACAGCAAAAAAAAAAAAAAAAAATGAAGGAGGAGGTGCTGCTGGACTTTTTGAGCCTGGCTATAATATGGATTTCCAGAGCTGGAGGACTCTACCTCTGAGTACCTCTGCACAACACTTAACACACAGAATGTCTGTATGACTTTTGATGTTTCCAGTCTCTACTCACTTCCCAAGTTAACTTGGATGTGCAGCATGTTTATGGACAGAAATGTTCAGGAGGTGTTCTCAAGCCAAGGCTTCCTCTCCCTTTCTAAAACAGCACTTTTAAACGTCGTATTAAAAGATTCATTTGCAGCTCCCGAAAAAGATATTTTCTTAGTCTTGTTAAACTTGTGTAAGTATAATTCAGAGGAGAATCACGCTGAAATTGTGCAGGCTGTGTGCTTGGCTTTGATGAGCCTCACTGAACTTCTGAATGATGTGAGGCCTTTGGGACTGTTGTCCCCTGATGCCATTCTGGATGCTATTAAAGTTCAATCAGAGAGCCGGGACGTGGACCTCAACTACAGAGGCACGCTCATACCAGAAGAGAACATTGCAACTATGAAGTATGGAGCCCAGATGGAAAAAGGGCAGATGAAGTCGGCCTTATCAGACGGTGACACTCAAAATTATGATTTGGATCATGGATTTTCTAGGCATCTGTTTGATGACGACTGCCATTCCGGCATCGAGATTAAGCCGTGTCAGCCGTCCATTAGCAATCATATTCGGATACTCCTGTTGGACCGAGATGGCCGGTCTCATTCATATTCCTTAGAAGTGTCAGTGGATGAACTTGATTGGATCAGGGTGATTGATCATTCACGATATCTGGGTCGTTCTTGGCAAAAGTGATATCTTCCAGCCCGCGTCAGCAGGTATATTCAAATAGTTGGGACTCATAACACAGTGAATAAGAGTTTTCACATTGTGGCTCTTGAACGTATGTTTACAAACAAAGCCTTCACTCTGGAGGAGGGGCTAATAGTGCCCATGGAGAACGTTGTAAACACTGCTGATCGTGCCAGTATGATTGAAGGGGTCAGTCGGGGCCAAAATACCTTGCTGAACGAGGACACCGAGAACTCTGACTGGGATTCTGGCTATACACGTCATCAGCTGGGAAGTGGTACAATTGGGGTTCAACTGTCACAGCCATACATGATCGGGTCAATGTGGTTATTACTGTGGGACTGTGAAGATCAGAGCTACGGCTCTTATATTGAGGTTTCCACCAACCAGCAGCAGTGGACCACGGTAGCCAAAAGAACTAAAGTCACCTGCAAGTCCTGGCAATCAGTAACTTTTGAAAGACAGCCAACCTCCTTCATCCGAATCGTTGGAACACACAACACTGCAAACAAGGTGTTCCACTACGTCCACTTTGAGTGTCCCGAGCAGCAGAGCAGCCAGAAGGAGGAAAACAGTGAGGAATTGGGGACAGGGGACACCAGCCTGGCCAGTCAACAGCTCGACCTGCACGTCCTGTAGGCGCCCAGCGGCAACTCACTGCCTTCCAGCCCAGGCTCCAGCTCATACTCAGCCATCCAGCAGCACCGATAAAGGTGGTACATGTGTGGAGTGACTCGGGTGGGCCCAGATGGTGCAGGAACCGTGTCCTCCCAGAGCCGGGATCCCTGTGGACTACCCCCCCACATCCCTCCCTGGGAGGAGCAGACCTGGCTGCAGAAACGGACACAGAACAGGTTTCCTCCCAAGGACACAGAAGGGCTGCTTTGTTCTCCTCGATTTGTTCAAATCAGGCTGGTCTCCAGGGGGAGAAAGTGGGTCTTCAATCTTCATCAAGTGCCCTATTAACACCCTACCTCTCTAATCTAACCCCACAAAGGGCACGGAAAGAAGTAGTAGACAGGCCCGAGTCGGAATATAAAAATGGCATATGAACACGGGAATGGAAGAGAATATATTAAGCCTTCATTACCTGGAGGCACCCTTTAGGAAATGGGTTTCCATAGAGTGTTTACTTTTATGGAGCACATTGCCCTGGCAACTAAATGATTTTTCATTTCTTAAAGTTATTCTCCATTTGCTGAATCATAGGTGTTCCAGATCTTTCTGAAAGGCTCCAACAGCAAATCGCTTGTTTTAATCCCTTTTGACGCTGTCATTTTCCTTCCTTAGTTCTGAACGGTTGAGCGTGGGGTAGAGCTGAGAAATATGGTGCGCATCTCCTAAATGAAGCACAGATGCAGCTAATCATGGCACCTGGTCTGACAAGGAAAATCCTTTGAGGAACTTCAACAAAATATACACAATAAGCGGGCTTCCCTGGTGGCGCAGTGGTTGAGAGTCCGCCTGCCGAGGCGGGGGACGCGGGTCCGTGCCCCGGTCTGGGAGGGTCCCGCATGCTGCAGGGCGGCTGGGCCCGTGAGCCGTGGCCGCTGGGCCTGCGCGTCCGGAGCCTGTGCTCCGCAACGGGAGAGGCCACAAAACAAAACACAATAAGCAAATCAATCTGTGGACACTGGAGTTAATAATCACTTGAACTGCCAAGTTATTAACCTGTCATTCCTGAAATGTATCCAGCCTTTAAATTTGGGAGGTTGACAGGAAATAGTGATTATTCCACCAGCTAATTTAATGTTCAGAAGTACAGATAGATGAATGTATACCAACTTCTGGTTGGGCTGGACCTGTCCTTGATTTGCCACAGGTTAGTGGAGCCCTATGGAGTCAGCCATCCTGCCAGTCGGTGTCAGGAATGCAAAAGTGGGCCTTTCCCACACGCACGGTGGTGATCAGTGGTGGCTGTTTTCTCCCCAGACCATAATACTCAGCCAGGGATTGGAAAAAAAAAAATCAGTTCTAAGAAGCTTACCTCTTAATCCTCACTGAAACGATCTCATCTGACAGTTGTCACTTGATCTGGCTCTGTGTGTCTGAGTAATGTCCAACCCAGTGCTAACCACCCTGTGTTAACTTGATGAGATTGTGTCCGGTTTTTGCTAATTCCCAGAGTTCTCCCCTTGGCTGGCTGTTGTGATCAGGTCCTCTGCACACACTGCTTGGAGGAGGGGGTGGGGCCGACTGGGGGTCCTTTCTGTCTTAAAGACACATTCATCTTGGGTGTACAAAGAGCCAGTGGGTCAGCTGTTTCCTCCTAGTGTGACATAGCTGTGAGTGATTTATCAGTATTGGAATAGTAGGATATCTTCAAACTGCGTGATTAAACGGGAAGGTTGTCTTTCTGCTAGTCAAACAAACAAACAAACAAAAAAAGCAAATAAATAAATAAATGGGAAGGTAATTCAACCTACTAAAGTTCTGTAATTCCCAGCCTCACTTATAGCTAGGTGTGGTCATGTGACTAAATTCAAGAATGACAAACTGAATTGGGAATTCAGTTCTCTTCTCAATACACAAACAGAGGCCAATAAACAGTTCAGTGATATCTTCAAAACATGAAGAGAAAATAACCGTCAGTGTAGAATCTTATATCCGGGGAAATTCTCATTTGAAAACAAGAGCAAAGTAAAGATATTTCAGACAGGACTTATACCCACAGACCCTTGACTGATAGAACTTCAGAAGATATACTTCAGGAAAAATAAAACCGACCTCAGAAGAACAATCAAAGGTGTTAGAAGTGAAAAATGAGCAATAAAAATTTTAACCATATGGAGAAATCTAAATACACACTCGACCATGTACAATCATCATCGTCGTCATCTCTAATTTGTGTGGTTAAAAAGAACTAAAATTCTGGACAGAGATAGCATATAATTTGGGAGAGAGTAGCTTGAGTTAAAGCATTCTAAGGTCTTTGTATTTTGGGAAGGAAGGTAAAGATAGTAACTGTGCAGATGCTATCAATGCCCTGCCTGTAGAGTCTTGGGCTTTACCATTTCTGGACTCTAGCTTAACTTACAACTGGAAACGTTTGAACCTTTTCCTGAGGGCTTCTTCTGGCCATTACAGCTCCCCTGTACATGGGCAGGACAAGCTGGAAGTGCTGAGGAATTAATGTCTCCAAAAGAAGCCCTCGACTAAGAACTGATAGGAGTTAGCTGATAAATACTCCAGCTCCTGCATTCCTTGGCACACATTCTACACTGTCTCCTTGAGCTTCCTATTGGGGTTTAGCTCTAGTTGGCCACGTTGGTAACAAAAATAGAGATCCTTGATTAGTGTCCTTCCCTTCCCTGTCTCATCTTCCTTTTCCTTTATCAGTGTTTACTCAAGCCATCTCCCCAATAAACTATTTTACTCAAATTCTTACCTCAAGTTCTGCTTCTGAGGCAACCCAAACTAGCATGCATACTAACTTTGGACTTTGTTAAATATTTGTGTTAAAATTTCTCAAATAGCCATTTAAAAAATAGTAAGAAAAAAAATGGAAAGAGAGGAAAAAATCCAATCAGTTAAAGTGGAGTCAAGAAAGGTTGGAGAGATATACCATGTTCTTGGATTGGAAGAATCAACATTGTGAAAATGACTCTACTACCCAAAGCAATCTACAGATTCAATGCAATCCCTGTCAAACTACCACTGGCATTTTTCACAGAACTAGAACAAAAAATTTCACAATTTGTATGGAAACACAAAAGACCCCGAATAGCCAAAGCAATCTTGAGAACGAAAAATGGAGCTGGAGGAATCAGGCTCCCTGACTTCAGACTATACTACAAAGCTACAGTAATCAAGAAAGTATGGTATTGGCACAAAAACAGAAAGATAGATCAATGGAACAGGATAGAAAGCCCAGAGATAAACCCACGCACATATGGTCACCTTATCTTTGATAAAGGAGGCAGGGATGTACAGTGGAGAAAGGACAGCCTCTTCAATAAGTGGTGCTGGGAAAACTGGACTGGTACATGTAAAAGTATGAGATTAGATCACTCCCTAACACCATACACAAAAATAAGCTCAAAATGGATTAAAGACCTAAATGTAAGGCAAGACACTATCAAACTCCTAGAGGAAAACATAGGCAGAACACTCTATGACATAAATCACAGCAAGATCCTTTTTGACCCACCTCTTAGAGAAATGGAAATTAAAAAAAAAATAAACAAATGGGACCTAATGAAACTTCAAAGCTTTTGCACAGCAAAGGAAACCATAAATAAGACCAAAAGACAACCCTCAGAATGGGAGAAAATATTTGCAAATGAAGCAACTGACAAAGGATTAATTTCCAAAATTTACAAGCAGCTCATGCAGCTCAATAGCAAAAAAACAAACAACCCAATCCAAAAATGGGCAGAAGACCTAAATAGACATTTCTCCAGAGAAGATATACAGACTGCCAACAAGCACATGAAAGAGTGCTCAACATCATTAATCATTAGAGAAATGCAAATCAAAACTACAATGAGATATCATCTCACACCAGTCAGAATGGCCATCTTCAAAAAATCTAGAAACAATAAATGCTGGAGAGGGTGTGGAGAAAAGGGAACACTCTTGCACTGCTGGTGGGAATGTGAATTGGTACAGCCACTATGGAGAACAGTATGGAGGTTCCTTAAAAAACTACAAATAGAACTACCATATGACCCAGCAATCCCACTACTGGGCATATACCCTGAGAAAACCATAATTCAAAAAGAGTCATGTACCAAAATGTTCACTGCAGCTCTATTTACAATAGCCTGGAGATGGAAACAACCTAAGTGCCCATCATCGGATAAATGGATAAAAAAGATGTGGCACATATATACAATGGAATATTACTCAGCTATAAAAAGAAATGAAATTGAGCTATTTGTAATGAGGTGGATAGACCTAGAGTCTGTCATACAGAGTGAGGTAAGTCAGAAAGAGAAAGACAAATACCGTATGCTAACACATATATATGGAATTTAAGGAAAAAAATGTCATGAAGAACCTAGGGGTAAGACAGGAATAAAGACACAGACCTACTAGAGAATGGACTTGAGGATATGGGGAGGGGGAAGCGTAAGCTGTGACAAAGTGAAAGAGTGGCATGGACATGTATACACTACCAAACGTAAAATAGATAGCTAGTGGGAAGCAGCCGCATAGTACAGGGAGATCAGCTCGGTGCTTTGTGACCACCTAGAGGGGTGGGATAGGGAGGGTGAGAGGGAGGGAGATGCAAGAGGGAAGAGATATGGGAACATATGTATATGTATAACTGATTCACTTTGTTATAAAGCAGAAACTAACACACCATTGTAAAGCAATTATAATCCAATAAAGATGTTAAAAAAAAAAGGATGGAAAATAAGAAAAAAATAAAAGTAACATAAATAGCATAAAAGGAGAAATGAAAATTTATTCAAATATATCTGTAATAAGGACTTCCCTGGCAGTCCAGTGGTTAAGACTCCACACTTCCACTGCAGGGGGTGCTGGTTCGATCCCTGGTTGGGAACTAAGATCCCACATGCCATGCAAGATGGCCAAAAAAAAATTTTTTTAATCTGTTATAAATGTAAATGGGCAAAAATCTCCAGTTGAAAGACAAAGATTAACAGCTTGATTCTTTTTATATTACAGCTATATGTTGTCTTTAAGCTCAAGGGTAAAACAAGAATATTAAAGGTTGAAATTAAAAGCATGGAAAACGATATATCAGGCAAATTCTATTGAAAGAAAGCTGGGGCAGCTAGACTGATAATAAATGAAATAGACTTTAAGGTTTAAAATATTACTAGTTATGAAGAGTTACATATATTGATACAAAATTTATTTCACAGGAAGATTTAATAATTCCAGACTTGCAAATATTTACTAACACATCTTCCAAATATAGAGAGTGATTTCCAGTTTCTGCATATAAGGAGCTTGGAAGTCACCACTCCATCCTAACAACAAGTAAAAATCTGGACAAACTGAAAAATTAACAATTCTTTTTAGATCTGTGAGAGAAGTAAGGTCACAGGACAAACTTCTGGTCCCCAAGTTGGAGAAACAGATAAGTGGTTAAAGAGAATCACAACATACCAGAGCAGAAGTCTATGCAGGAAGCAGCGTGGGGTAGGGCAAACTTATAATTGATGAATTGCTGGACAAATTTGAGAGTTAAAAATTATGGGGGGAGGGGCAAGAGTGTGCTTTGTGAGTTTTACCTCTAGGAGCTCTACCCCGTTCTCACAGTAAATATCAAGGAAAAAAAAATCCCCTTGTGCTCTGAGCAGGGTGTGGGATGGGGGAGGAACTACTTTTAAATATACAAGACACTCTGTTCTTCTTAACAAGGTCTGCCCTTAGAAGAAACTAGTTAACCAAAGCCTAACTTCCTGGGTTTTATCAGAAATCTAACTGACCTGGAGGAAGGGAAATACCCAATTCCAGCCCACTCTACTCTTCCTGTCCCACCTAAGGGACAAAAAAAAACTGAAAACACTGTGAAGTTCATAGTCCAGAGACGTAGGCTCACCAAAAGACTGAGATCTAATCATACGACTATATAGAATGCTTCCCCTTTCCTTATACTTGCCAGCACATCACTAAATTCCTGTTTACAACTGATCCATTTACCCATTACATCATGCCCAGCTATCAAGAAAAAATTACAAGGAGGGCTTCCCTGGTGGCACAGTGGTTGAGGATCTGCCTGCCAATGCAGGGGACATGGGTTCGAGCCCTGGTCTGGGAAGATCCCCCATGCCACGGAGCAACTAGGCCCGTGAGCCACAACTACTGAGCCTGCGCGTCTGGAGCTTGTGCTCCGCAACAAGAGAGGCCGCGACAGTGAGAGGCCCGCGCACCGCGATGAAGAGTGGCCCCCGCTCGCCGCAACTAGAGAAAGCCCTTGCACAGAAACGAAGATCCAACACAGCCAAAAATAAGCAAATAAATATTTTTTTTAAAAAAAGAAAAAATTGCAAGGAAAAAGAAACAGTTTGAAGAGATAGATCAAGCATTCGAACCAGACTTTGGATGTTGGAATAATCAGACAGGGAACTTAAAGTAACTATGATTAATATGTTAAGGTCTCTAAGGATAAAATATTCTGCATGCAAGAACAGATGAGCACTGTAAGAAGAGAGATGAAAACACATCATTGCCGATCCTTTGGACGTTAAAAAGATAATAAAGGAATCCTATGAACAACTCTATGCCCACAAATTTGAAAACACAGATGAACCGGACCAGTTCCTTGAAAGACACAATATGCTCATCTAAAATAACAAAAGGCAGAAGAAGAAATAGACAATCTAAATAGGCCTATATTTATAAAGAAATTGAATTGATAATTAGTAACCTTCCAAAACAGAAGGCACCAGACCCAGAGGGTTCACTGGTGAATTCCACCAAACATTTAAGGAAGAAATTTTTATCAATTCTATATACAATCTCTTTCAGAAGATACAAACAGAGGGAATACTTCCTAACTCATTCTATAAGGCCAGTATCACCCTAATACCAAAGTCAGACAAAAACATTACAAGAAAAGTAAACTATAGACTAATATCTCTCATGAATACAGATGCAAAAATCTTCAACAAAACATTAGCAAATTGAATCCAACAATGTATAAAAACAATTATACACTGTAACCAAGTGAGATTTATCCCAGCTATGCAACGCTGGTTCAGCATTTGAAAGTTAATTAATGTAACCCATCACATCAACAGGCTAAAGAAGAAAAATCATATCAATAGATGCAGAAAAAGCATTTGACAAAATCAAAAACCCACTCATGATAAAAACTCTGAGTGAACTAGAAATACAGGCAACTTCCTCAACCTGAGAAAAAAATATCATGTCATACTTAATGGTGAGAAATTAGAATCTTTCCCCCTAGAATCAGAAACAAGGTAGGATGTCCTCTTTCACTGCCCTTTTCCAGCATCATGCTAGAAATTCTAGCTAATGCAATAAGATAATAAAAGGAAATGAAAGGTATACTGTTTGAGAGGAAGAAATAAAACTGTTTTTGTTCAAAGATGACATGATTATCTATGTAGAATATTGAAAAGAATAAAAAAAAACACCTCCTGGAACTATAGGAGATTATAGCAAGTTTGCAAGATACAAGGTTAATATACAAAAGTTAATTGCTTTCCCATATACCAAAAATGAATAAGTAAAATTAAAAATATAATACCATTTACATTATCATTTTCCGAAACGAAATACTTAGGTATAAATTTAACAAAATACGTACAAGAACATATGTACAAGGAAAACTACAAAACTCTGTTGAAAGAAATCACAGAATTAAAGAAGAGGTTATTCCATGTTCATGGATAGGAAGACTCAAGATTGTCAAGATGTTAGTCCTTCCCAATTTAATCTACAGTTTCAGTGCAATCTCAGTCAAAATCCCAGAAAGTTATTTTGTAGATATTGACAAGTTGATTCTAACGTTTTTACAGAAAGGCAAAAGAATAGCCAACATAATATTGAAAGAGAACAAAGTTGGAGAACTGATACTACCCAACTTTGAGTCTTACTATGAAGCTACAATAATTAAGACAATGTTGTATTGGCAAAAGAATAGACAAATAGATCAACGGAACAGAATAAAGAGCCCAAAAATAGACCACATAAATATAGTCAACTGGTCTTTGACGAGGAGCAAAGGCAATATAGTGGAGAAAAAAACAGTCTCTTAATCAAATGGTGCTGGAACAATTGTACATGCACGTGTAAAAAAAAAAAATGAATGTAGACATAGCCCTTATACTTTTTACAAAAATTAACTCAAAATTATATCATAGACCTAAATGTTAAATGCAAAACTATGAAACTTCTAGAAAATACCATAGGAGAAAATCTAGATGACCCTGGATTTGGTGATGACTTTTTAGATATGATGGCAAAGGCATGACACACATGAAAGAAAAAATTGTTAAGCTGGACTTCATTAAAGGTAAAACTTTCTGCTCTTGGAAAGTCACTGTCAAGAGAATGAAAAGACAACTCACAGACTGAAAGTACCTATTTGCAAAAGACACATCTGATAAGCGACTATTATTCAAAATATACAAAGAGCTCTTAAAACTCAACGGTAAGAAAATAACCTGATTTTAAAATGGGCAGAGAGTACAGCAGAAACTAACACAACATTGTAAAGTAACTATACTGCAATAAAAATTAATTTTAAAAAAATGGGTCAAAGACCTTAACAGACACCTCACCAAAGAAGAAATACAGATGTCAAATAAAAATATGAAAAGATGCTTCACATCATAAGTTATCAGGGAAATGCAAATTAAAACAACAACGAGATACTCCTGGACATATATGAAAATGTTCAAAATCCAGAACACTGACAACACTAAATGCTGGCAAGGTTGTTGGGCAACAGAAACTCTTCATACACTGCTGGTGAGAATTCCAAATAGAGCTGCCACTTTGGAAAAGAGCTAGGTGGTTTCTTACAAAATGTAAACATAGTTTTACCACGGGATCCAGCCGTTGTGCTCCCTGGTACTTACCCAAAGGAGTGGAAGATTTACGTTCACACATGGAGCAACCTTAAGTGTACATTACTAAGTGAAAGAAGCCAATCAGAAAAGGCTACATATTGTATGATTCCAAATTTATGACATTCTGGAAAAGGCAAAACTATGGAGCCAGTAAGAAGATCAGTGGCTGGACTTTGCTGGTGGTTAAGAATCTGCCTTCCAGTGCAGGGGACATGGGTTTGAGCCCTGGTCCAGGAAGATCCCACATGCTGCTGAGCAACTAAGCCTGTGCACCACAACTACTGAGCCTGAGCGCTAGAGCCCGTGAGCCGCAACTACTGAGGCCTGCACACCCTACAGCCCATGCTCCGCAACAAGAGAAGCCACCACAGTGAGAAGCCTGCGCACCACAACAAAGAGTAGCCCCCGCTCGCCGCAACTAGAGAAAGCCCACGCACATCAACGAAGACCCAATGTGGCCAATAATTAATTAATTAATTAATTAATAAAAAATCAGTGGTTGCCAGGGATTAGCGTTGATGGAGGTATGAACAGGTAGAGAACAGAGGATTTTCAGGACAGTGAAACAATCCTGTATGATACTATAATGGTGGATACATATCATTATACATTTGTCCAAACCCATAGAACATACAACACCAAGTGTGCACTAATGTAAATTATGGACCTTGAGTGATGATGTGTCAATGTAAATTCATCAGTTGTAACAAATGTACTACTCTGGTGGGGGATACTGATAGTGGAGGAGGCTATGCATGTATGGGGACAGTGGGTAGACAGGAAATCTCTGTACCTTCTGCTCAATTTATCTGTGAACTTAAAACTGATCTAAAAAAGTTGTTGTTTTTAAAAAATAGCAAACAAAAATTAGAATAACAAGGAGAAATTGACTTCTCTGTCCTCATAATAGGAGATTTTAATACACCTCTCTGTAATTTACGAACTAAGTAGATAAAAATACAAAATAAAAATCAGTAGGAATACTGATGATTTTCACAACGCAAAAATGCTTGACTTACATAGAACTCTGCACTAATCAATTTAGGAAAACGTTTTTTCCAAGCACCCAAGATATTTTTACAAAACTTGACCACACACTAGTACATAAAGCAAGTCTAAATAAAGTTCAAAGAACTGAACACACTTATCACATACAGATACATACGGATCTCATTCTCTAACAAAAACAATAAATTTAGTCAGTAGCAACAAAATATCTATAGATTTGTAAATTAAAACATATCAACTAAATAACTCATGCCATGGGTCAAAGAAAAACTGATGGTCTGTGCTTCCAAACTTTTACAAGGTGAAACTGCTAGGGAAAAACCTCTGATGGTAGAATGACTGGAGAACCTTTCAGAAAATGCTGACTTTGAAGCCACTTTTACTTCTTCAGCTTTCTCTGGGTAAAGAGGACCTCTCTTATCTAATGCTCATCTGTCAATCATGATTGGCCTTGCTTAGGTCAAGTGTCCATAATTGAACCAATCGCTATAGATAGAGAGATGGGGTTCTCTGATTGACCAGCCTGGGCTAGGTTCCGTCTTTGTGGAGATGAAAATAGGGATGGGAGTGTCTTGACTCCTAGACCCTTCAAGACCACGTGGGGTCAGAAAAATGGTCCTTCCTGCTAAGGAAGCTTGACAAACAAAATCATCCTTCTTCCCATAAATACAGTTCTATAAATATCCGTCTATAAACAAACACTAAAAACCAAGATCATGTTTAGTTGCCACATTCAGTCTCAAGACGAGAATTTCTGGTTGATGGGTTTTCCTCTCCCATCAGGTTCCAAAGCGGCCTTTCATGGATTTGGCAGCCTATAGCTAAAAGATAAGTGTAACCACCATCACCACCACCTCCAATATACCCAGCACCCAGTGACAAAGAGACAACAGAAACACTGCAATAAGTCTCCCATTTGGTAACAGAGAGAAGGAAAAACCATGCAGAGCACTCCTAGGATACTCCACGCTCTGCAGGGCAGAAAGAGGAACAGCCCAGGCAACGCAGCCAGTGTCCGGTCCAGCCAAACCAACTGTTCCCTTTCCTACTAATTGCAAGGACCCCCTTGTCTAGGGGTTTCTAAGGCCACTGCTCAGTAGGGTGTAGGGGAAGACTCCCCATCGGGAGCTATGATTGGCTGCTTTGAAGGGACTATATGGAAGGGAGTGAAATGCTTCAAAGGAAGGGATGCTGGGTAGACAAAGACAAGAAAGGTTCACCATAGAGGGGCAAGAGAAAATGAAGGCCAAATAGTAGGATATGCCTTGGAGAGTGACTCTGTATAAGTTCCCGAACATTTCTTATAAGGAACCTCCAACATGACTCTGAGTTTCCTGACGATGAAAGCCGAGAAGGAAACATGATCAGTGATACAAACCAGATGCTAGCCGAGGTCTCCAGGCCCCGGAGAGGTCCAAAGAATGTCCCAAGTTTCCTTCTGTTTCCCTGGAGGCTTCCTTTCTCACAGTTCTTGATCCCACAAGGGGTACCTCTCTTCCACACCGCATGGCTCCCAGATGTGACCTCTACTTTGACCTCTACAAAAGATTCCGCTCACACAAAGCAGCTAGTGAAGATTTACACAGGAGGACATGGTTGGGAGGATGGGGGGTGGTCTTCAAATGTCCTTTGGCTCCTATTATAGGTTGCATTTTGCTCCCCCCCCAAACTTATATGTTGAAGTCCTAACCCCCAGTCCCTCAGAATGTGACTGTGTTCAGAGATAGGGTCTTTATTTATTTATTTACTTAGGCTGCTTCAGGTCTTAGTTGCGGCACGCGGGATCTAATTCCCGGACCAGGGATGGAACCAAGGCCCCCTGCATTGGGAGCGTGAAGTCTTAACCACTGGACTGCCAGGGAAGTCCCTAGAGATAGGGTCATTAAAGATGAAGTTAGGGCTTCCCTGGTGGCGCAGTGGTTGAGAGTCCGCCTGACGATGCAGGGGACACGGGTTCGTGCCCCGGTCTGGGAAGATCCCACATGCCGCAGAGCGGCTGGGCCCGTGAGCCATGGCCGCTGAGCCTGTGCGTCCGGAGCCTGTGCTCTGCAACGGAAGAGGCCACAACAGTGAGAGGCCCGCGTACCGCCCCCTACCCCCCCACCAAAAAAAAAAGATGAAGTTAAAAATGATGTCATTAGGATGGGCCCTAATCCAATATGACTGGTGTCCTTATGAGAAGAGGAGATTAGGACACAGACATGTACAGAGGCAAGACCACGTGAGGACACAGGGAGAAGGCAGCCACCCACAGGACAAGGAAATCAACCCTGCTGACACCTTGATCTCAGACTTCTAGCCTCCAGAACTGTGAAAAAATTAAATTTCTTTTGTTTAAGCCACCCAGCCTGCAGTACTTTATTGTGGCAGCCCTAGCAAATTAATATAGCACCTCTGCCACTGGCCTTCACCACACCCACCATCTCACAGGGGTCCCTTCCCACTTCTCACCTGGCTTCCCTGAATTTCCTCTCCTCCTTCCCTGGGGTCAAATTCCTCTTCTTATCTCAGGTAGAGCAGTCTGTGACTCATCTTGAGTTGCTTGACTTAAGGAAACACACGGATCTCGTGTCCCTACTCCCATGCCTCGCAGCTTATCAAAATCTTTTCCCAAACAAGCACTATTTCCTGCCTAAGAAATACCAGCAATTAAAGATCAAAACAGTTCCCCTCCTTTTAGCGTTGTGCCTGTGATGAAGACAATATGCGTGTTAGAGAAGTGCCCCTATGACCCTCATGTAAGGGACACTGAATCACATTCAGGGTGTCCACCACCAACGCCCACAAGAAACCCAGTCATCTCAGGTACACAGTGAGGGCCCCGCACCCAAGGGCAATGATCATGGAAGCAAGTAGGATAGTTTGAGGGAAAGTCAGTGTCCAAAAAAGGAGTTCAAGTGCACAGCCTTTGATAATCTGGCTCCATCAAATCTAAAGGAGATACCCTACATATTCTCCAGGAAATTCTCTGTGAGGGTTGAGGTTATCAAGTTGGCAGCAGTAATTCAAATCTAAAAGCCTCACAAGGCCACCACACTCCTGGAGTGCAGTTGTAGATTATAGCAGATATGTATAGTTTTAAAATCAACCCAACAGTAGATAGGGCAAAATACTACTCTTGTGCTCATTTTACATTTGAGGAAATTGAGGTTCAGCCTGGTTGAGCAAGGTCAAGGTCAGAGCCAAAGTTTGTATCCTGGTCCATTTGATGCTGAGGCCTCTAAACTTCTAAAACTGAGTCCTTGACCATTCTTACTTAGTTTGAAAAGCATTACAAGTTAGCGGTTAAGAGTGGAAACTGTGGGTTCAAATCCTGGCTTTATTATTTAGTAGCTGAGAGATTTTGTGTACGTTACTTAACCATTCTTTGCTTCGTTAACGGTAAAGTAAGGACTGTCATAGTCCTTGTCCCACAGGGTTGTTGTGAGTATTAACTGAGCTTAAATAATGTCTGGCACGTAGTACGTACTCAATGCGCTTTTATTCCTCTCCAATTAGAGCTTCTAGCGTCTGTCTTATCTGCAGCAGTAGCTACGTAATAAGCACCTATCAAGTTCTTAGCTCAGCCCCTGCCTTCAAGCTGCCCCGGTAGAGGGGGTGGGGGTAGATGCTAAACAGCTGAGGTACCATTATCGCATGTGGGTGGCACAGTCAGCTTCTGAGAACAGAATGACAGCATGCCTGTGGGAGGAGGACGTACACAGTGCGGCCACGTCTGCTCTGGACGTAGGAGAATGGGGACCGATTTTCCGGGAGAGGCATGGTGTGTGCACACAGGGTGTTATCAGGAGCTGGTGGTGAGCGGTGGGTACTGGCAGGAGTCGGGGGTAGAGTTGTTCTGAGCAGTTTATTGGGGCAGAATAAAGGGCGACTGGGCTGCAGATGTAATGATGAAGATCAGAGATGCTTTTCACCTGGCACCTGGAGGGATGGCTCAGATTGGCATTTTAAATAGTTCTGGCCAGCCTTGGGGGTGGTCTGGGGGATAAGGGAGGCTGTTAGGCAACTGTCATCTAGAAAGATTCCATTCAGATCTCAACATGCTGGGGCATGTGTTCCACGGAAACTAGGTGGCCTGAGTGTGCCCGTGGTGGAAAGAGGGAAGGTTCCACCCGGGGCGGCCAAGCACAAGCTCCAGGCATGTTCCATCCACTTCAGTTCACCCTGTGAGGGTGTGATGGCCCAAGAAAGAGCCTACATGCTAAGAGAGGCCCAAGGCCTGAATACGTGCGGGAAGGAACAATCCACGTGGCCCTGAGCTTCAGAGCAACACTCCAGAGAGTTGGATAAAGTATGTGACCTTCTGAGGAAATGATCCACCTGAGAGATGGCTGTGTACTGCTGATGAGACAAGGGGTTTCCTGCAGCAGAATGTGTTCTCCCAGAGTTTCACCAGACCCTGGGCTAGAAGTTAACTGACAACATCTACATAAGGGACTTCCCTGGTGGTGCAGTGGTTAAGAATCCGCCTGCCAATGCTAGGGGAAACGGGTTCGATCCCTGGTCAGGGAACTAGATCCCACATGTCACGGAGCAACTAAGCCCACGTGCCACAACTACTAAAGCCCGCGTGCCTAGAGCCCGTGCTGGGCAACGAGAAGCCACTGCAATGAGAAGCCCCTGCACCGCAACGAAGAGTAGCCCCCGCTCGCAGCAACTAGAGAAAGCCTGCACGCAGCAACGAAGACCCAACGCAGCCAAATACATAAATTTATTTTAAAAAATCTACATAAGCCTGGGAGGTGCAGCTACTCCTTCCCCTCAAAAGAAATGTTTTTGGACAACTAAGCAATATTGAAGAGCTGGAACCATCAGGGCAGCTTTCAGATTCTCGGTGGCCGTGAGAGCAGTAAAATCTCCAAGACATCCAGCTGTTTGGGAAGTAATCAAGTCAAAAGCTGCTGAATCAAAGGAAAGAAGGAAAAGGGGGAGAAGAAGGGCGAGGGGAGAGAAAGAAGAGGGCTGCGTCCTCACGAGCAGGGCCCCGCCCCTCATCACCTAAGCACACCTGGCCTGCCTGCCACTCGTGTTCCTGAAAGAGCTTCTGCCACACCCTTTGATGGCACAACCTTCCTTCTGCTGGATTTGCCCTGCCCTGATCTGGTGTTTTCTCTCAAGCCAAGTAACCTGACCTGTCCTCCAGGGGGCCCCTTCCATGTTGGCCGGGGGGCCATACGACACTCCAGCGAGCCCCACCCTCTTGTCCCTCAGGCCGTCCCTCTGGACACTGGACACCAGTGACCCGTGATGTACCTGAAGGTGAGCCTACTGGCACCTATGTTACTCGGTGGCTTAGGGAAGTCCCTCTTCAGGGATGACCGCACAAAAACAGCTGTTTGTTGTGAGCATCTTGTGGCAGCAGGTCCTTTCGTGTCTTTGGTTTCTTCCCAAAGCGCCAAGCAGAGGACAGGCATGTAGGAATTGTCTCATGCGTGCTGTTTGGAATGCCGTGTTTGCCTCAGAGCGCTACCATCTGTTTTGGTGGCGCCCCTACCTCACCTCTAGGGAGAGCCCACCGCTTGGTGGTGGGATGAGGCCATTTGGCGGTGGCTGGGCTCTGATGCCAGGGCTGGTTAAGCCCCGGGACGTGTGATGAGGTGCCAAGGAAGGGAGAGAAAGTTCGCTTCTGCTTCCTTCCTTGTTTCCACGGGCACACACTTCTGTGTGTGGAACGGAGTTGCTTCCGTCCTGATCCACAAACAGCTCTGAGAGTTCCTGGCCACCACATCGGTTCTCCCTCCGGACACAGGCGAGGAACTCCCGGTGTCCATGGCAACAGCACTGCTTTGGATCCCATACAAAAACCCAAGACAGGCTCTCAGAAGTGACTGCTGATTCTTGTCTTTGATTTTGTGCCTGGTAATCTGACCCAGATGGACCACCCACTTCTCACCCTGGGACGTAGACCGCAGCTCCGACGCCCTGTAAACCCCGTGAGACGTGGAAGGGTGATAATAACAGGCACCTGCTCAGGGCCCCACTGTTTACGAGGCTCTGTCATCGCAGGGTTTCTCCCATCCCCCACGGCTGTCCTCTGAGATAGCGCTGCCACCATTTTAAGGGTGAAGAAAGGGGTTTGGAGGGGTGGGATGAATTGGGAGATTGGGATTGACATATATACGCTCTTGATATTATGTATAAAATAGATAACTAATGAGAACCTACTGTAGAGCACAGGGAACTCTACTCAGTGCTCTGTGGTGACCTAAATGGAAGGAAATCCAAAGAAGAGGGACTATATGTATACGTATAGCTGATTCACTTTGCTGTACAGTAGAAACCAACACAACATTGTAAGGCAAGTAGACTCCAATTTAAAAATTTTTTTAAATAAAATATTTCCTGGAGGGGAAAAAAAAAAGAAAGGGTCTTGGAGAGGCCAGGCCTTGTCCAGTACCACACAGAGTGGCCTCTGGGCTCCAGGTTCAAGGCTCTTTGCACGCAGACGGGACCACTTTGGGGTCAGGAGTGGTGGGAGCGTCTGGGCTCTCTCCCCACTCACTCCTTCCCAGGGGCGTGCCCTCTCCTTCCTTCCTGGACAGGGCAACACACGCTCGCCACCCTGTTGGCACAAGACTCACCGGTTCTGAGCTTGAGGTAAAGGATATTCAAGGCAGCCTCTGTATGAGTGGTCCATCCTCCATCCTGAGAAGAGGCACGTGAGGCAGAAGCAAAGCCCGAGGTACCCTGGGCACAGGGCAAAGTGGAGGAACAGGGTGGTGGGGCTTGGGTGCCTCGGGGAGTTTAAGTAGCTCCTGTTCTCAAGTGTTTCCTCAGCCAGCAAAAGTACGCATGAAAAATAAAAACGTAAAAATAAACAGTTGTTCCATTTGTACACGGTTAAGAGCTTGCAGAAGGGCAAGTTCTGGTTTTTCAACATAGTTTCAGGTTACAAGTAGAACTGTGACTCTCATTACTGTCCCCAAGTTAAACTCCAGGGCTCCCTTTGCCCTAGAACAAAGCTCTGGCTTTCAGACTTCCTGGGGCCACCATAATTAATGTCTTCCATGCAAATTGTTTTTCTTTTTGTTTAAATTTGAGGGTTCCTTCTGGCCTGCCCTTCTCCTTAGATTCAACTCACATTGTGTTAGGGGTTTTCACCTACACAGTCTCATGAAATTCTCCCAGGCAGCCCATGAGGTTGGTTTCTTCTTTCAGTTTTAGAGGTAAGGAAACTAAGGTTTCGAGTGATTAAGTCACCTGTCCAATGTCACCAGACAGTTCTGGCCAATGTTACCCTGACATGACATGGACCCATCCAGGGTCAGAACCTTTCCTGATCCCACTCATAGCATTCTCAACTGTCCTGTTTATGTTTTGCTTAAAATTTCCCCCTCCCCCAGTCTCAATCACATCTTTCAAGTTACTCAGTTATTCATGTGTCTGGATTTATCAATCTGGCTCTGCTTCCAAAGGGCTGACCTTCCCCGATGTCCCTTCTCATCCTCTCGGGACAAGGAGCCTCATCACAGGCTATAAAGGCTCCCTGAGGATCTGTTAAGAATAATCTATTCTCTGTACATGAAACATCCCTCCCTCTGCCCCAGCTACTCCTGCTATCGTGGATGGAAGCAGCTATAGATTTTGTTTACTCAATAGTCCTTCTCATCCTCAGTCTTCCGGTAACAGTGCTCTTCTTTTTTTCCCTTTGGGCAACTTCCCTTCCCCTGGACCTAATCCTTGCCTGTCCATCATGGTTCTCCTCCATACCCTGGCAACACAGGAGAGATGCATGACTAAATTTCAGCCAATCAGAGGACCTGATCCCTCTGGCCATTGTGATTCGTTCAAGGATGAGCATGTGAACCAATCCAATGCCTACAATTTTCCCCTCTTCAAGTAACGACGCAACGAATATGCTATACTGATAGTGACGTCTTTTTTCATTTGTCCAATCATTCATTTGTCCAGGATAAATGCCTGGTTTGGAATAGCTGCGTCATATGTCTGTGCGATTTAAACATGGACACATTTTGTGAGGTTGCCCTGCAGAAAGGTTGACCCAAATTTACACCATCCCAGCAATATGTGTGAGTCGGCTCTGCACACCCCAGCAGCACCTGGTGTTGTCAATCTTTCAATGTTTGCCAGCCTGAAAAGCAAAGACAGCTGTTGAAATCTGTTCCATTCTGGGCCTCTTTCTGGGTCATGTTCCCACATGCCTGCCCCTAAAGTTACCTACCCCCAACCTTGCTTCTAAATTGCTTGCTTGGTCCTTTGTCCAACTTTATTGGTCTGCTCTGTCCTGGTCTCACTCTACTAGACTGGAAAATGAGTCTTTATCTCCCTTTTCTCTTTAAGCTCCTTGCGGGTGCTATGAACAGTTTAGAACCCTGTAATTATCTGTTGAATGAAAGAACGAATGGAGTGAATGAAAACCCTTCTATGATGCACCCTTCCTCTGTTCAGTTCTGAGCAGTGCCATGGAGCAGTGCTAACCTGCGTCGATAAATGCCCAAGAACATCACATTTCAAGGATCCAGAAAACCTAACCGTTATATTGTGGGTTTAGGATCAGAACACAACTATCCCATTCCAGTAATGCCACTCCCCACGGAATGTCCTTGATTAACACATTTTTACTGATATCTGCTTTTTTTTTTTTTTTTTTTTTTTTTTTTTTGTGCGGTACGCGGACTTCCCACTGTTGTGGCCTCCCCCGTTGCGGAGCACAGGCTCCGGACACGTAGGCTCAGCGGCCATGGCTCACGGGCCCAGCCACTCCGCGGCATGTGAGATCTTCCCGGACCGGGACACGAACCCGTGTCCCCTCCATCGGCAGGCTTACTCTCAACCACTGCGCCACCAGGGAAGCCCCTATCTGCATATCTTTAGTGTGGAATCAAAAGACACAGTCCCTGATCTCCAGTAACTTAATCTGTGTGAGAGGCAAAACTAACAAGGGAAGGATTTGAATTGAAGTGGGAGCTCTGTCATGTGGCATTAGGAAATGCAATCCCTTGGGGGAAAGTGGAGCCTAATTTGAGCTGGTAACATTTGAGAATGTTTTATATAAGAGGTGGTTGTTAAGGGGACATTAATGAGGATTAGCGAGCCGCCCTGGGCTCCCCACTTACATTTGGGGGAATCTGAAGTCATAGCTCTTCTAATACGAAGCATGAATAAGACTCTAGCCTCTTTTCTGTGTCTCTTATGCTGAGTTATTCACCTTCTTGGTGGTTGGATTTGGCTACTCACTGGCCAAGAATCCACAGTGCTTTGAAGAGGAATGTCACAAATTGCTAAAAGCTCACCAGGAGAGGAAACAAGCAGTTCTGAATTAGGAGTAAGTGCTGCGTGGTCAGAATTGCTCTCAGGTTTCCCAGGTAATAAAAATTCCCAAACTACTTCAAAGCAATCTGGTTTTTGTCTTCCGTTCAGTGGTGCCAGGACCCGAAAGGGCTACAGTTGCTAGAATAGGGGACTCTGGAAGTCTTCACAAGGAATTAGACCCAGCGTCTGAATGGGGGATAGAAACTAAATAAAGGCAGGGGACGGCAGCGCGTTCCAGGTAGGTGAGTGAAGAGCATTTCCAGGGGGCTTTGTCATTTATAAGGGCCTTTAACAAACAACCTTCTGTATAATTCCAAATAACCCTGAAGGGGTTGTTATTATCATCACTGTTTTAGGTTAAAGAAAACTGAGGTTCAGAGAGGTTAAAAATCTTGTTGAAGATCTCTCAGTTACGATTTAAGCCGAGCCTCAAATCCACGTCCTCTGACCGGGGTTGGCATCCGAAATCGTTAACCACGAAGGTGGCACAGGTACAGTGGCCGAGACTGCTTAACCGCTTACCTAACGAGTTTCCTTTTCTCTTTGGGTCGGCAGCTAGACCAGCTTCCCCAGCCTCCTCGTAATTAGAAGCGATGTGTGCCATTTCCCGGCCCAGCCCCCAAATCTTTCAGGAGCAGTGACTCTGGAAGACATGCGCTCAGAGGGCAAAGGGCAGAGAGAAGGAGCCTGGGCCCCAGATGGAGACCCACCCAGAAATCAGGAACACCCATTTTAGACGTTATCTGAAAGATAAGCTGTGTTCATCCTTGAGTCACTCTACATTTTGTGTTACAGAAGCTCACTTTACCCTAATGAATCCAGGCCCCCAACCTATTAGAACAGAGGTCAGCTGTAGCGCCCTATTAATTGTTGGGGGAAAGTAAATTCCCAGGCGGTCCATCTCTCTGTAGCCTCAGGATAGCCCTTCGAGAATGAGGGGCAGGTGCTGGCTGTTGGGTTTGGGGCCGGGGTGGGGAGTTTGGGGATAAGGGAGCCCCACTGTCTCATGATCTGGTCACCACAAGTAAGACAGCTCTCCCCACCCCCAAACACAAACGCTGAGTGAGTCTGGCCTGTGAACTATAATGATTCATCTTCCTAGGAGCTCTTGTATCCAGTCAGATCCCCTCATCTCAGGGGCATACTTTGTTCAAAGGAACGTCACGCTCCTTCCTGAGCATTTCTACCATCCCAGCCTATCCGCCAACACCACTGAATCGAGTTCAGTTTTCCATTTCTGTGATCCTGAGTTCCAGCTGTACATGGAATCTGGAAAAATAATTAACATTTGTAGAATGCTCAGTCTTCACCAGACTTTGTGCCAGGCGTTTAATATGGTTCATAAATCACATTCTTCATGGTCCCTGTGATGTCCAGAGGCCCTTCTGAAAAGAACTTCCCCCCAGCCATTCCTGAATGGGGGGGCTGGGGCACAGGGAATGTGTGGCAGCCATGCTTTACACCAGTTTGTTTCCAGCAGTAAAAAATTGTATTGTTTTTAAATTTAAGTCTTCCACATTTCTTATTAGGTCTATTCTTAGCTTTGTGTATAGTCAATAAGATTCTTTTTCTGTCATGTGTTGAAATCGTCTACTGTTTGTTTATTAGAACATGATTTTTGTATGTTGACTGTACTCGGTCACCTTTCTAAACTCTCAGTTTTACGAGTTTTTAAGTTTGTTCTCTTTCATCTTCTAAATAGAGAAGTATCTTCTAAATAGTAAAATCTTGTAATAGAGAAGATAATGATTTTTCTAACAGCTTTTGGAGGTATAATTTATACACCATACCATTTTCCTATTTAAAGGGTACAATTCAATGTTTCTTTAGTATAATCACAGAATGTGCAGTCACCTCCAAAATCAACTTCAAAACAATGAATGGCAATTTTTAAAAAAATATTTTTTTCCCTTATTGAATTGGTTAGTGTCACCAGTAGACTGTTACGTAGTGCTGGTGATTATGGTCACCCTTGTCTACTTCCTGATTTTTCTGGAATGTCTGATTTTTCACCATTGAATAGGATATTTACTAACGGTTTTTGGTAGTTAGACTTCATCAAGGTAAGAAAGATCCCTTCCACCTCAGCTTGCCAAGAATTTTATGTTCTTATTTAGAAATAGGCATCTGTTGATAAATTATCGAATTCATTCATCAAAGCATTTATTGTGGGCTCCCCTGGTGGCGCAGTGGTTGAGAGTCCGCCTGCCGATGCAGGGGACACGGGTTCGTGCCCCGGTCCGGGAAGATCCCACATGCCGCGGAGCGGCTGGGCCCGTGAGCCATGGCCGCTGAGCCTGCGCGTCGGGAGCCTGTGCTCCGCAACGGGAGAGGCCACAACAGTGAGAAGCCCGCGTACCGCCAAAAAAAAAAAAAAACATTTATTGTAATGGGAATATCTTCTCTCCCTTTTAATCTAGTCCTGTAGCAAATTAATAGATTCTCTGCTGAAAACCATCTTTGGATTCCTTACATATAATCCTTTTTCTTTAACATTTATTTATTTATCTTGGTTGCACCGGGTCTTCCTTGCGGCATGCAGGATCTTTAGTTGCGGCATGCATGTGGGATCTAGTTCCCCGACCAGGGATCGAACCCGGGTCCGCTGCATTGGGAGCTCAGAGTCTTACTGATTGAACCACCAGGGAAGTCCCTACATATAATCCTTTTAAAATACCATTGGATTTCGTTTGCTAATAGTCTATTTAGAACGTTTGCCTTTCCGTTTTTAGTGCAATTAACCTATAGTTTCCTTCCTCCCTCCCTTCCTTCCTTCCTCCCTTCCATCCTTCTTTCTTTCCTTCTATCCTTCCTTAATGGGATATGGTGAGCCAAGGTCACGCTTTTCTCAGGAGGCTTCCGGGTCATGACTAAAAGATTAGAAAGAAGGTACAAGTGCCTGACCATTTCTGTAGGATCCTCTAATGCAGTCTTTGCTCTGGAGCTTCTCGTTGGGCTGGTAAAGACTTGGTCAGACCCGCATCCTGGTCTGACAGCTTTCCCTGCCCAGTCTGGATCCTGCCCTTTCCCCTTCACAGGTTTTACTCCACAATAAACTGTCTGTATGCCCAACTCCAACCAGCACGTGCTTCCCAGAGCCCGCAGCTGACACACATGCTACCCTTGCCAGCTCGATATAAAGCTTTGTTCATTTCCTACACTCTGGAAGAATTTATCTATCCTAGAAACGATCAGGTCCTTGAAAATTAGATGTAGTTCACCAATAAGACCATCTGAGCCTGTGGTTTGGTTTTGTTTTGTTTTAAGGGAGAGGACTTTGACAATAGTTCTAAGTTCTTCTGTACTTATTGGTGTATTCGGGTTTTCTATGTCCTCTTGTATAAATTTTGGTAATTTGTATTTTCCTAGAAAATTCTGTATTTTGATCTAGATTTAAAATTTTTTAATTAACTTAGAGGCCCCTTCTCTACAAGCTGGGGAGAATTACAGGCATCTAAGTAGTCTCCTGGGACCTGGTTTATTGCTGGAAACCTGGAGGTTCCAGGGCAATGTGAGAAAGTTCTGGAACCCAACTTGGTTCCCAAGCCCTAACAAAAAAGTAGTAGAGTGCAGACATGTTAGCACCGGAAGGGGCCTTAGACACTACCTTACAGGTAAGGACGCAGATCCAGACAGGGGAAGTGACTTGCCCATGCCCACACAGCTCTGTGACAGCAGAGTCAGTACCGTGCCCCAAGTCTCCCCGCTCCCAGCCCTGTTTGGGCTGCAGCCAATCTGATAGTTTATTGAGAGGCACTGATGGGAAGATTCCTGGGATTCGTGAGGTGGTAACAGCCTCATTGTGGGTGGGACCTGGGTTCCAGCCCTCGCTCTGTGACTGTGGGCAAGTTACATAATCTCTCAGCTTGGGCTTCCTCAGGGGCACGGTAAGAATAATAATATCTTGCTCCTTGGGGCATTGTGAGATTTAAATGGAAACTGTCTGTGGAGCAATTAGTACATTGCCCACACCCTACAAAGCACTCACTCCACGGGAACCACTGATACCGTTGTTACTGATACGTGTACTGCTCTGAGAAACCAGATTTTGGCTCTGGTGCAACAGTTATTTTTTGTGGCTTTAATCATAACAATCCCCAAGGTAGTAGTATTTTCTGTATTTTACAAATAAGGAAACTGATATACATGTCCAACCTCAAGTCTTCAGATCTGGATCAAACACAACTATGTTTTCCAATAAACCTCTTAGCAGGTATGGTCTCAGCAAAAATACCACCCAGCAAAGTTTATTTTACTACCTGCTCCACTTCTTTCCAAGCCTCTCCCCACCACGCTGGTGTGAGGAAGAGAAAGCTGGGCACAGTCTGATATTCCTGGGTAAGAGTAACACCCTAAGGAACCACATTTCCCAGGAGCCCTCAGGGCAATCTAGAAAGTTCTCCATTCTCCCAGCACTGGCAGACAAATCCAGCCAGGACATGAGAAGATCCACTTGTGTCATCCTTAAAGCAGTGCCACTCAATGCATTTGCTGACTAAGAGCCTATGTGCAGGGGAGGAAAAAGTTTTCCTCAACCCTCTTAGGGCCCCAGGCTGGGTCTGAAAATTAAACTGACAAAGACAGAGTAACAGGAGCAAAGCCTACACGTCTTACTGAATTTTTACACGTACGTGGAGATTTCACAAAAGCATGAAGAGCCAAAGAAGTGACCAGAACAGAAAGCTTTTATAACTTTAGACAAAGAAATAATCCATTTTTGAAGAGTTGTCAAAACAAAGGGGTTGGGACTAAGGGCAAGTGGTGAAGAATTAGCTAGGAAGAAAAGGGTTAGTTTAACAATGTTTGTACAGATTTCTTGGCCCCGCTTCCCCGTCTCTGGTGATGAGAATGTATTCCTTCTTCCTGGTACAGGGAGGGCACCTTTCACATGGGAATTTCATGACTTGTTTCAGGGAAGAAACAGGCAGTGACCAGAATGACCTTCCTGCTTCTGCCATTTTCTCAAGACATTCGATATGTCAAAGGGCCGTATTTTGGGTATCATCTACAACATCTGGGAGCTCGTCAGAAATGATGATTGTGGGGATTCCCTGGTGGTCCAGTGGTTAGGACTCCGTGCATCCACCACAGACAGCATGGGTTCGATCCTTGGTCGGCGAATTAAAACCCCGCATGCCGTGCAGTGCGGCCAAAAGAAAAAAAGAAGAAAAAAAGGAAATGATGATTCTGCCCCGGCCCCACCCAGACCTACTGAAACATCAGTCTCTGGAGGTGGGGGGCGGCAATGTGTTTAAGCAACCTCTACAAGTGCTACTTCAGCACAACAAGGTTTGAGAACGTCTATGCTAGGGGACCAATAAGAAGACATAGGCGTGGACAGTCTCTGCAACCTTGCGTTTCCCCAAGACGGGAGCGCTGACCTGTGCCGAGGGCCTTTCCCAAGGAGGAAATAGGACTGAAAAGAAGAAATTGCATCAAGAATGTGGTTCCTCCTTTTTGTTACTCTCCCAGCTTTCTTCCAACACGTTGTTTTTCACCTTCAACAAAATACCGAAATGAACGTGATGGGTGTGGTATGTTTGGCAGCCTGGGACAAATGAGAGAAGGATGTGAAATGGGTTCACACCAGATAGGACCGAACCAGGCAGGATAGCAGCTCAACTGGAGGACCTTGGCAGGTGTGACGGGGTTTCGGACGGGAGGTGGGCCTCAGTGTGTGCTTTAAAAAGAAAAAAAAAAAAAAAGGGAATTCCTTGGTAGTCCAGTGGTTAGGATTCCGAGCCCTCACTGCCGAGGGCCCAGGTTCGATCCCTGGCGGGGGAACCAACTAAAATCCCACAAGCTACACAGAACAGCGCCCCCCCCCCCAAAAAAAAGAGAGAGAAAGAAAGAAGAAAAAGCCTGGTCATTTGTGATGCACATATCAGCCTTCAGCTGCTACCCTACTCTCACCCACTCGGGAGTGTGGGACCTTGTGCAGGGGACGTGGCTTCTCTCAGCTGAGGGAACTATGTGTGTTAAAGTAACTGGTACATAGGAGGCACTCAGCACAGGTCACAGTAACCACACCTCAAGCCCTTGCTGTGATAGAGGGGCAGTACAGGGCTCAAGACAAGCCATCTTTTCAGTGGGCTCCAGCACATGGGGGGGGCGCCCAGGGTCCCCTGCTTCAGGTCTCTCCCAGGGAAGCCACAGAGTCAGGGTTTGGTGTGACTCCTCCAAACCACTGAGTGGATCTCTATGGCTGTGGCCCAGCATGGTGGCACTTGATGTGGCCACCATCTTGATGAGCAAAGACCACCCTCCCTGCCCCTGGAGCCTCTCCTTCTTGCTCTCCCCGCTCCTCCAGCCCCTTGGTGTTTTTTATGTGCTACCCCTGCGCCTGGCCTCCAGTATGGATGGCGGGTCCTTCTCAACCTTGCTTGTTTCCATGGCTGGTTAACGGGCAGGGGGAGGTAAGAGGTGGAATGGTGGGTTTGATTAGAACTGTGATGATCTGCTTTGGGGCACTGCATCTATAGTGTTAGAAGAATAAACCTCCTGCTAACATTTCTGCTCTACCTTTTTCTGTTAAAATTATATTTGTCTCCTTCCTAGCCTTGAGTTGCATTGTGAAGGTCTCAGGAACTTCCGGGCTCCAGGATGCAGAGGTGGGAAGAACACGTGCTCTCCGTGCCATTACGAGTATCTGATGTTTCACCTGGAGCATCCTGAAAGGTATGTGTAGAGCCTCACTCTGGAAGCTTTTCCTTTTCATCTCACTGGAGCGCATAAGGACTTGGGTCATCGAATGAGGACTCTATCTTGAGGACTCAAGAGCTAAGTGGATGGTTTGTGAGGACTCTTCCCCAAACCATGGCCCTGTGCCCTTGTGGCTGAAATAGTGCTTGGTGGAACCAAACACAGCTACCTGACCCCACAAGAGACTGCGAAATGAACTATGCATTTCCTCGAAGACAACCATCTCCACAGGCTTTGGTCTAGAAACTCACCGGGTGTTATCAAAATGTCCACTCTCAGAACTCTCAAAGCCAGCTCTGGTCCAGACAATGACTTGATGAAATAAAACTGATACTTTAATGCAAAGCAAGAAAAAATTAAACATAAAATTCTGTGTGTGTGTGTTTGCTTGGGCCTCCTTCCTCCCTAATGTGCAGTGTGCAACTACATTACCCGTTAACCGGAGCTCCTCAAAGATGGGAACGCCTGCTCGACCGTAAAGATCGATTTTTCCTTTCTTGCGATGTTAGCAATGCAACTTCTTGAAAGAATAGTATTCTTTTTTTAAAAAAATATTTATTTGGTTGCACCGGGTCTTAGTTGTGGCAGGAGGGCTCCTTAGTTGCAGCATGTGAGCTCCTTAGTTGTGGCATGCATGTGGGATCTAGTTCCCTGACCAGGGATCGAACCTAGGCCCCCTGCACTAGGAGTGTGGAGTCCTAACCACTGCGCCACCAGGGAGGTCCCCAGAAGAGTAGTGTTCTTTCCCAGTTCTGTAGAGGGTCATGAGCAACAAGGTGATTTGCTGCTCGCTTTGTAAGTGCTTACTTGGACTAGGTATCCTGGATGCACTTTATGTAAGATATCAATATGTCATTTTGATGTATGATCCTTTGTCTCAAAAATGTGTATGACCGTGGCTTTGAATTCTAACAGGCGGAACATCTCTCAGACCCTTCTGAGAATCTGCTTCCTGGGTTATAATCCTCAGTTTGGCTCAAATAAAATTCCCTTTTTTTCTTCTTAACTTGATAGTTAATTTAATTTTCATCGACAGGTTACCTGGACAGAGATGGGGTTAGGGGTGTAAAAGATTGGAGAGGCTCATAGCAACATAGTTTATTTTCTCCTCCAGGCCAGACCCAGCTCCCCCTACTGCCCTCACCTCTGTTTTATTTACGTCTTTCTGTTATAGCTCCTGCCTCACAACGCTCGCAGTTCAGAGTACCTCTAAACTCCGTCACCAGAGTCCTCAATGCAGATGGAAAAACATTCTGGAGTCTTTGCATCTGGCAGTGAATATCCCACCTCTTAACCAGACTTGATCACTGACGGGGAGAACTTTGTTCCGAGTCTGGCCCCCTACCCAGCCGGGTCCAGTGCCAGGGTGTGGCCGGCACAAGGTCATGTTCTGTAATGTATTAGCAGTAGAGTTGCATTTAATAAAAGCCAAGAGCTTCTGAACACACGTGTTGGAGGAGAAAAGAAGCAAGTTAGAGCTCAGTAGCTGAGCAAACCTAGAGCATGGGTTGGGCGTAGGAGGGGAAGATGTTTTTCTTAGGACCACAGGCCCACGGTCCTAAAGGCCAAGAAGGAATCCTTGCTAGGACTAGGAGGCAATAGCAATCAGTTAATTCATTCCACAAATATTTCTTGGCACTGCTTTTCCCTGAAAATGATCCCCCAGAAAAGACTAACTCCAAGTAGTCTTACATAGGAGTCCTTGTAAGGGAGTCCTCCCCACCCCTTTCTTCATTCCCTCTTCCCTCCCTCCCTCCCTCCCTTCCTTCCTTCCTTCCTTCCTTCCTTCCTCTTAAGTTATGACAACTGTCTGGGGAAGATGCTTTAGCCTGAAATGACCTCGACCAGTGCTTGTTTGTATGTTTATAAAGGTCATCTGATGACACTGGTGAAAAACATAGGCAAAAAACTTTAAATACAAATTTAGTAAGTCTCCCTGGAGATAAGACCTCACAACGAAAAGAGTTGCATGTTTTCGTAAACAGGGATTTTAAAGGTCATTTAAAAATACCTTTTAAAAGCTCTGAAGATGACAGATATATATACCTACAGGGTACATGGAGGAGAAAAACTGTCCTAATGTTAAGTGAATGGGTAATTGTGGTTTGGGTTAAAATTTCCAGTGTCAGCATCGCACGTGGGTTCAGAAAGTACTGTCTTTCAAGCACTTTAGGTGATGTGAAAATGATATGTAGAGGCTTTCAGAGGCTCAGAAAGTGCTCCTATGAAGCTGTTACTTTCCTGCAGCCAATAGTGGGGCTGCTGGCCTTCCGGCTCTCAGATCTCAGGTCCTAGGGGAGGGAGGGTCAGTATCATCTTTGCTCCTCGGTGCTGCTGCCAAACGCTTCTCCCTCCTCCTTCCTTCCTAAAAAACCACCCGGTTGAATCTCCCTTTGAATCTCATCAAACTATACAGCTGACCCCTTGCTTGTTGCCAGCATCCGCTCGCCCCAGGCTCCTTGAGGATTTGGGGTTCACACTCACTCTCTCCAGCACTACTTTTGTTTTATCTCATGGGGATTTCAATATCCACATAGAAGATCCTCCCCATGTCTCAGTGTCTTAGTCCATTTGGGCTGCTATAACAGAGGATCACAGACAGGGTGGCTTATAAACAACAGAAATTTATTTCTCACAGTTCTGGAGACTGGGAAGTCCAAGATCACCAAGGCATCCATAGACCGGGTGTCTGGTAAGAACCGACTTCCTGGTTCTTAAATGACAATCTTTTTGCGGTGTCCTCACCTGGTGGAAGGGGCAAGGGAATGCTCTGGGGTCTCTTTTATATGGACGCTAATCTCATTCATGAGGGCTCCACCCTCATGACCTAATCACCTCCCAAAGGCTCCATCTCCTAATACCATCACATTGGGGATTAGGTTTCAACATAAGAATTTGAGGGGGACACAAGCATTCAGTCTATAGCACCCAGCCTTGCAGTTCATGAGCTACTCTCCACTCATGACCTTGACACTTCCACCCCGACCTCTCCCTCCCATGGTCATACCCTGGGACCTGTCACCACCACCGACTACAGTTCTCCGTTATCTCCGTTTCTAGTGGTCCACTCTCCAGCCACTCTGCTCTGTCTCTCCAGCTCACTCCTTCTCTTACTCAGACTGCAATAATTCTTCTTCCAGTCGGGACTTACAATCTATGACTCAACCACGTTTTCACTGATAATTAGCCCCTCCATTGCCTCATTCCCTTCCTGACCCAACTTAGAGTTCACAGCTCATCGTTAGAGGACTGCTTGCGCACACCCACATCCTCCGTTGTATTTGCCTGGCAGAACCTCAGCACAGCTGGCCTAATCAATGACAAGACGGAGAAACAAAGTGACAACAGATGTCTCCCCCTTTATCTCTCATCCCACTTCAGACATTGTTTCCCCTCTCTGCTCCCCTTGGACAGAACTCCTTATGAGCTGTCCAATTCCTATCACAAATTCCTCTTCTTCCCTTCTTTCTGGTTCCACCCTCACTGGCCCTGTCACCTCACTCCACTGAAACAGTTTGTGTCAAGACCTCTGAGGACCTTTTGTTGCCAAATCTAATGGGCGATTCTTTGACTTCATCTTGTTTGACCCTTTGATGGAGCAGCTCTCTCCACCTTCCTGACACATTCCTGGTGTGGACATGCACTCCCCTTGGATCTCCTTTGACTTCATTGTCTGCTTGTTCACATCTCTCTGACCCTAAACGTTGGGGGGCACCAGGATTCAGGCCTTGGACCTTCCCTCTACCACTCCTCACTGACCTCATCCAGTCTCAAGGACTGAATGACTCCCGGAGTTAGATCTCCAGCCCAGATCTTTCCCCCAAACTCCAAACTTCTATCTGCAACTTACAACTTGAGCTCTCTACTTGGATGTCTAAGGACAACCCAAACTTACAATCTCCTATCTCTCCAAAGTGTTCCTCCTGGTCTTATTCATCCCAGAAAATGACAATTCCAGTTGCTCAGACAAAAAAAAAAAAAATCTTGTAAGTCATCCTTGATTCCTTTCTTCCTCTCATGCCCTACATGCAATAATTAGTAAATCATGTTGGTTTACCTTCAAAATATAATACATCAGAACCCAGTGCTTCTTTCCACTGCTTCTAACATGGTCCAAGCCACCATCATCTCTCGCTGGAATTATTGCTGTAACCTCCTAAGTGGTCTCCCTGCCTCTGCCCTCATCCTTACTTCTGCATAAGCAACTGGAGTAAACCTTTTAAAACTCAAGTCAGATCAAATTGCTCCATTGCTCAAAACTGTTCTGTGACTTCTCATCTCATACAGAGCAAAAGCCCAAGTCCTTACAATGACCCAAACACCTTATATTATCTGTTTTCTGCCGTCCCACTCACCTGATCTCCTACTTCCTCCCCACGTCACTCTGCTTCAGCTCCACTGGCCCCTGTTGGATGCACTGAGCACATTCTTACCTTAGGACTTTTGCACTTTCCTGCCCCTTCTTCCTGGGACAATTTCCCCTGGATAGTCGCATGCTCTTTTACTTTTTTAAAAAAATTAATTCATTTACTTTGCTGCGCCGGGTCTTAGTTGCAGCACGCGGGTCTTCGTTAACACGTGCGGGATCATCTTTGCGGCATGCGGGATCTTTAGTTGTGGCATGCGGGCTCTTAGTTGCAGCACGCAGGATCTAGTCCCCTGACCAGGTATTGAACCCAGGCCCCCTGCATTGGAAGCATGGAGTCTTAACCACTGGACCAGCAGGGAAGTCCCACACGCTCCTTTATTTTGATGTCATCTTATCAAAGAGGACTTCTCTGATCACCCTGTATCAAGTGTCAAACCTACCCTCACCCCCGTCTCCCTGTCCCCTTCAAGTCCTTCCTTATTCTTTCTTCTCAGAGAGGCAACTCCCAGACACTAGACAGAGAGAGAACAGGGAATGGCAGGGACTTTGATGTTCTATCAGTGATGCTGGAACAAAAGCCAAACCCTGGCCCCTTTCCAGCCTCACCTCTTGTCTTATGTTCCAAGCCACCCAGCTTCCCCACACCTCTCCAGATGACTTCCCGCTCAGGTATCCTTGTCACTCTCTTCCCCACGCCCGGAATCCCTACTCCCCCTCCTCTGCCTGACAAGCTCAGGTCCATCACTCCAGTGCCAGTGTCTCCTTGGGAAACTCCCCCAGCTCCCGGCAGATCGGACATGCTCCCTCACCTGTGCCTCCGCTCTGCTTTATGTACCTTCTCCTAACATTTGTCGATGGCGGGGACCAGTCTGTCTTCCTCCTCTGGTCTGTGTGCAAGCTCCTTAAAGACGCCATGGTGTCTCATCTCTCACCTCCATGTCTGATCCCCAGTGCTTGGCACTGGGTTAGTGCTAGGTATCCACTGGTTTTCCTAAGAATGGTTGGCTCAGAAATCTCATCGCTCACATAGTTCCGGGGTTAGGTGGGACAACGGAGGCTTCATGAGCAATTGTCAGCAATGGGGAACTAATTACCGCCACTTATTGGGTGGGAGTTTCTACATGGAATATTTTATTTCCATGTCACAAGAATCCCTTGTGAGTGAAATGTAACCATCACCATTTACAGATATGGACACTGAGGCAGTAAACACGTACCCCCTCTGGGGTACCCACTCATCTCAGGGCAGGCCTCACGGTGAGAGCTCTCCCAGACTCTCTCTCACATTTCATTTAATCCCACATCTACTCTAGGAGGAAGAGGGTGGTGTTCTCACTTTATAGAAGAGGTAAAACCAAGACTTCCCTAAAAGTAAAGCCAGGACTTTAAACACCATCATCTCGGACTAGGAGTCAGATGGAAGACCAGATGGGAGGGCGCTGGGGGGACATTACCTAGAGGAACTGGTACAGCCCAGATGAGAAGGAACTTGGTTTTCTGGGAGCCTAGGGCCTTCCTGTCCCTCAGCCCTCGGGGACACCCAGCTTGAGCCTTCTGTCACCCTTCCAGGAGGTGTTGAAATAATGTGTCTTAAATGGGGCATGCAGGGAAAGATTTCTTGTCCTTAAAAAGGCAAAAGCTGGGTCTGCCCAGAGCTGGGCTGTTGGGACAGAGCAGCCGGGGGGCAGGAGGGGACCCTGAGCAAAATCTTCCAGGGTAAACTTCTGGCCTCTGGCGAATGCCAGCAGCTTCTCCCAGGAGTCTCGCCCACCCAAGTGCATATCCCAAGCACAGGAAATTACAAGAGAAACAGAGCGTCTTACAACCTGTGCTGAATGCAAATAAATTCAAATTGTATGGAAATGCAGAAGCCTGACACCTTAGTTTAAGAAATATTTTTAAAAGAAAAAAAAAGTTGTAGCAGTTCCCAGAAATGTTAAAGATGCAGAGAAAAAGCATGCAAATGTGCTGGGTATTTCAATAACACACTCCAGAGGGGAAGCAGTGCTCTGTTCCCAAGGCCTAGATATTGCCACCTTCCAAAGAAGGAAGCCCAACTCAAAGACCTAACTGAGGCCCGTGGCTCAGAAATGACACCCCCTTGACGCTGCCCTTCTCTGGCACCCCAGTCCCGCTGGAGGCTTGGCCCAGACACAACAACAATCAGGATCTCCAAATTAAACTAACCAGGACACGCAGTCTGACAAATGATTTCGGATTTGCAACTGTATTTACATACATATTATAATATATCGGTAATCTGTATTATATAGAAGTCTGGCAAAGGCTGGCTCTACCCTTCCTGGCTTGAACGCTGGAATGAAAAGAGTAAAGGGCTGTGAGAGCCAGACCACCTTGGACAAACTGGGATGTACGTTCGCCACGTGCATGATGGCAAATAATAACGAGCTGCTCGATTAGGGGCTGAATTGGGAGGCCCTGTGCTGTGTGCAGGACGGCACAGGGTGGGAAGAACACAGGCCTTACCAGCAACAGGCCCTCCACTTGCACCTGCTGCCCAGTGAGGCCTGGGTCGCAGATGAAGGTTAGCAGTGAGGTTATGAAGGGTGCAGATACTAACTTTACCTCTAACTGTATTCTCCGTTCCTATGATTGCTGGGACTTGTCACCAAAGCTGTATGGGGAGGGGTGCTCTGTGGTAGGGGAGAAGCCCCCTCTCTCCACTTCAACCCCTCCCCTTCTGCTCACCTGGTGGTGGGTTTTCTTTGCACTAAGGGCTGGAAGCAAAGGGGTATATTCCCCTGTGGTGACCCCCACTTAGGCTCTGTCTCTGGCAAGCAGATTCCAGCTCACTCATCAATTCCAACCGATTGTTAATAGTGTCCTGAGATGCCCCGTGGAGAGGTCTGGGCTTATAGAGAGGAAGGCCATGATTGATTGGCAATGTCTGCCAAGGCCTAGGCAGAGGGAATGGGACAGGCAAGTCATATCCCCTGAGACAAGGCTCCTTCCCGATGGGCCTGCTGAGATTGGCTTCCTCAGAAGCAGACTCCAGACAAGGACTCTTGTGCGAACAGTTTGTGCCAGAATTGATAGATATCAGGGGACTTCCCTGACGATCCAGTCAGTGATAAAGACTCCGTGCTGCCACTGCAGGGGGCATGGGTTCGATAACTGGTTGGGGAATTAAGATCCCACATGCCATGTGGCTCGGTCCAGAAAAAAAAAAGAAAGAAAGAAAGGAAAGAAAAGAAATGATACCAGGAACAGAGATTGAAACAGGGAAGGGGTCGAAGGAGAGGGGAGGGAGACCAAGCAGGGTGCCTTACTAAGTAGGTCACCTCTAAGAGCATCTGAGGCTCGGCTGGGGCTCCTCTGGGAGAGAGTGGGGACCACCCCTCAGAGTTGTCCCACCTGAGAGGAGACGGAGTGGGGAGATTTCCTCCAATGCCCCTCAGCTTCCAGTGTACCCCAAGACAAAACCCTGGGATGGGGATCCCAGCCTGCAGGTGGACGTCCTTGGCAAGTGTGGGCAGGGTGCTGGCAGGGCCTTCTGCAGTGGCTGTCCCCTTCCAACAACCAGCCCTGCTCTGGCAATGGAGCAAAACGCAACAACTTCCTCCTCCCCAGAAACACAGACCCGACCCGAAGTTGACCAGAGGAGGTGGCGCAGCCCAGTGGGGCAGACACGGGCTCTGGAGGCAGCCGAATCTGGGTCTGAATCCTGGCCAAGCTGTGTGACTAGTAACCTAGAGGCAACATTTTCTGCCCGGGGCGTGCTATGAGGATCCCCCGAGGCTTCTCTGCCCAGGAATTTCCCAGACACTCTTCTGCACAGCTCTGCACACACATGTACAATGCAAACTGCCCAGAAGCCCAGCCCCCTTTTACTTGACAAGATCTGGGAGGACAGTCTTGAACTGCCACTGGGGACATAGAACCGGGCAAGAGGCCTCCAGGCAAAATGCCAGGCTCCAGAGCTCCAGCGCGGACAAGATGGCAGTCCCCTGCGGGGTGAAAGAGGACATCAGAACGTCTTTTTATCCTCATTTTAAGTTATCCTTTTATTTTATTTTATTCTTTTATTTTCGGCCGCACCTCGTGGCTTTCAGGATCTTAGTTCCCCGACCGGGAATCAAACCTGGATCCCCGGCAGTGAAAGCCCGGAATCCTAACCACTGGACCGCCAGGGAATTCCCTAGTTATCCTTTTAAAAGTTGGTTTTGCTTTTGTTTCATAACAACCATAATAGAAATGTGTACGTGCATAATTTATGCATAAATAAGATATATATCTTAGGGCGTGTGCTCAAAAAAATACCTGATGGGTGTGTGATCCAAAAAGTTTGGAGACACTTGCGATAGATCTTTTCTTCTTGGCCTGGATAACACACATCTAGCCTCTTTCCTCTCTGGACTCTCCCCATGCCCCACCCTGCCTTTAGTCTCATTCTCTCCTCACAGAGTTACCTCTTGCTGCAATTCAGCTCCTCACCTCTCAAGGTTTATAAAGAAAAGGGTGACTTGCTACTTGTATAATCACCTCAAGGGGCCCAATCTCACCCCTTTCCCAGACTTGGATTTCCTTTCCTAGGCCTTCTGCCATCACCACCATCATAGTCTCACAGCTGTTGCTTCCCTGATTAGCAGCTATCAGGGTCGTCCTGTCTGCGGTCCCAGACTACAACCAGTTTCCTGCATCGGTTGACCTGAGTCAACCCACTTTCTGAGTCACTTCCCACAGTTCCTGTTCCCTGACCTGTGCTCCAGCCAGACCTCACCTTTGCAGTCCCCTGGGCAGACCCTGAGTTCCCACCTCTGTTCCTTTTCTCGAAGTGCGCCTTGCCTCAGCCCTGCAGGTCTAAATCCCATCTGACTCCCAAAGCAGGGGCTCCATCTACCGCGGCGCTTCCCTGGAGCCTCCGGCCACCAGGAAACGTCCTCCAGTGCCCCCTGGAAACTACCTGCACAGCCCCAGTGAGACTTCCCAGGTGCTGCTTTGGGTCAGGAGCGGCTACTTCATTTGTGAGCTCAGTACAAAAGGAAAATACAGGGGCCTCTGATCAAAAAAAAAGAAAAGGTACCATTAAAGGTACTAAAATATAAAGATTTTTCCTTTCTTCCGAAAGCTCTCTCTTGACCTGTCATGGTGTTTTTGTTTTCTATTTAGTGTTGGTGGTCCCTCAGGCATGGCGATACTGATGGCAGACTCTCACAGGCATCCAGCCACCTCTGCTCTCCGCAACTGGGTGCTCACCCATCACTGGTTGACTGATTCCCCTCCCACCACAGCTGCTGGATCAGCGTGCAGAGCCAGGCATCTCCCTTCCCGTGGGCCTGTGCCCCAACCCATGGCAGACGGGCATTCCCCAAGGGGGATGCACTAGGTACCTGGATCAGGGGAGACCAAAAGGTCTGCCCCTGCTGAGTACCAGCCCAGGGCAGAGACGGCTGCCACCATACCCTGTCCCAAGACACAGCAGGGCCCGTGCGCCCAGGCCCCTCCAGCCAGGGCTAAGAGGGGCAGTGCTTTCTGGGCAGCAGCAAGGAGGGGAGCTGGGAGACCTTGGGACACTGTGGGTCAGGAGAGTGGGCAGCCAAGACCACATCCCAGGGAAGTGAAGGAAGACAGCATGGTGTGTGAACCAAGACTCCAAGCCACCAGGACATGCTTCACTGTCCCATCGGACTTCACTTACGTAATACAAACTCAAAGGGATTTCCCTGGCCGTCCAGCAGTTAAGACTCTGTGAGCTTCAAGAGCAGGGGACTGGGCTTCCCTGGTGGTGCAGTGGTTGAGAGTCCGCCTGCCGATGCAGGGGACACAGGTTCGTGCCCCGATCCCGGAAGATCCCACACGCCGCGGAGCGGCTGGGCCCGTGAGCCGTGGCCGCTGAGCCTGCGCGTCCGGAGCCTGTGCTCCGCAGCGGGAGAGGCCACGACAGTGAGAGGCCCGCGTACCGCAAAATTAAAAAAAAAAAAAAAAAAAGCAGGGGGCTCAGACCCAATGCCTGGTCAGGGAACTAAATCCCATTTTTTAAAATTAAAAATTAAAAAAATAAAAGAAAATACAAACTCAAAGATAAGATTATTAAAAGCTTCACGCACCCTCATGTTCATTGCAGCATTATTCACAATAGCCAAGAAATGAAAACAAGCTAAGTGTCCATCAACAGATGAACAGATAAAGAAAATATGGTATCTATCTATCTATCCATCTATCCAACCAGATATATACACAATGGAATATTATTAAGCCATAAAATAGAATGAAATCTTGCCATTTACAACAACATGGATGGACCTTGAGGGCATTTGGCCAAGTGAAATGAGTCGGATAGAGAAAGACAAACACTATATGATCTTACTTACATGTGGCATCTAAACCAAAAAACAAAAACCCGACAAAACTGAGTTCATAGATACAGAGAACAGACTGGAAGTAGCCAGAGGTAGGGTGGTGAAAGGGTGGATTGGGGATGTGGATGGGAGGAATGGGTAAAGGTGGTCAAAAGTTATAAACTTCCAGTTATAAAATAAATATGTCATGGGGAGGTAATATACAGCATAGTGACTATAGTTAATAATACTGTATTGCATATTTGGAAGTTGTTAAGTGAGTAGATCTTAAGATTCTCATCACAAGAAAAAAATCTTTGTAACTATGAATGGTGACTGGTGTTAACTAGACTTATTGTGGTGATCATTCTCCAATATATACAAATATAGAATCATTATGAAACTAACGTGAATCACCTGAAACTAATATAATGTTATATGTCAATTATATCTCAATTTAAAAAGTAATCAGAAACTTGATGACAGGGCTTCCCTGGTGGTGCAGTGGTTAAGAATCCACCTGCCAATGCAGGGGACACGGATTCAAGCCCTGTTCCGGGAAGATCCTACATGCCGCGGAGCAACTAAACCCGCGTGCTACAGCAACTGAGCCTGCGAGCCACAACTACTGAAGCCCATGCACCTAGAGCCCGTGCTCTGCAACAAGAGAAGCCACCACAGTGAGAAGCCCACGCACCACAATGAAGACCCAACGCAGCCAAAAATAAAATAAATTTATTTTTAAAAAACTAACAAAACTTCCAGACAATGCCCACAGAGCGTTAAACCCCCAATGCAGGGCCTTTCTGACCATGGGGCCTGTGTGACTGCCCTGGTCTCACACCCACGAATTGGGCCCTGTTTTAGGTTATGATTATTAATGCCTATTGTGTACGTCCAATCTCCTCTACAAAGTCAATGTTTCCCTGACTGCTGCTCACTCTGTGGGTGTTAATCAAGATGTCTTTAGGTGATATGTGAGCAGGTATTTAAAACATTTTAGGGACTTCCCTGGTGGTCTAGTGGCTAAGACTCTGCAGTTCCACTGCAAGGGGTGTAGGTTCAGTCCCTTGTTGAGGAACTAAGATCCCACATGCCGTCCTGCCATTTCAATAGTTTATATTTATTTTAATGTACATTAGAAAAATTATGACTATCACATTCAATCTATATTTCACAGTGGTACTCTCTTAGTTCAGGCTGCTATAACAAAACACCATAAACTGGGTGGCTTACCAACAACAGAAATTTATTACTCACAGTTCTGGAAGCTGGAAGTGTGAGATCAGGGTTCTGGTGAGAGCCCTCTTCCAGGTTGCCAATGGCCACCTTCTCAGTATATCCTCACTTGGTGAGAAAGAGAGTTCTCTGGGGTCCCTTTTATGAGGGCACTAATCCCATCCATGAGGGCTCCACCCTCATGACCTAATTATCTCCCAAAAGTCCCACCTCCTAATACTATCACATGGGAGTTAGGTTTTTAACATAAGAATTTTGGAGGGACACGAAGAGTCCATAATAGATACATAGACTCCCTTAGAAACAAATTTACTAAAGGAAAAAATATCAGTTGCTCTAAAGAAAAATCTTAAGTAAATGATAGTACATGTGGTACTCAGATACAGCAAAAAATGCAACCATGGTGCTCAGAGTTTGGGAAATACCAGACTGTGAGTTCTTGACCATCATATATGGCTTGTCTACATGTTCACTCTACTTGCTGCATCAGCCTCCCTCAGCCCTTCCTTTAGGGGCAGCCAATGCTGAATGAATGAATAAGCGAATCAACCAATGGAAACTTGGACACCCAGAGCTGGAGCCTCTCCTTTGAAATTTTCATTTGCAGGACTTATTCTGATTAGTCAACTTGCACAGTATTCATTTCTACACATTTTAGAAAAAATTGCTAAAGAAATTAATTCCTTTAAAATATACAGAGCTTGTTTTGGGATAACCTGCCTGCCTTCCTTTTTTGGGTCTTCTTCATGACCACCACGTTCAGAAACTTGGCGACATTCACAGCATGACGCAAAGTGCCATGGGCTCCCAGTTACCCTGGAAGCTGTGTCCTGTGTGTGATCTGAGATGACACTTTGTGACATGTATTTCCCCGGGAGTTTACCTTGTAGGGATATCAGGACAGAAAAATGTCAGTTGATACCCTTGGGAGATCCTCGATGAACAAGTGGCGAAAACGTTATCACCAAAAAGTTGTCAGCCCTTAGAGAAATGGTCTCCAGCTTCACCTTGCAACCAAATTTCACCTTATCAAACAGCTACACAATTTTTTAAAGGACAAAGACTGAAATGTCGCTCACGGCAAACATTTTGGAAGCAAGGTTTTCAAAAACAGAGAAAAAGGAGAAACACATTCTTAATGGTTATAGGCCAAAGCCACTACCAGCAGCTTCACTGCTGCAGGTGCCCTCTTTGCCAGGTGGCCTTTTTTTTTCTTGAATAATCATTAATATATGTTTATTTGGATAATCTTCTGCCTATGTTTAATGAATGACAAGAAACGACACTCCTGGCCTGCTGTTTTCAACCTACTGGAATATATCACTAGTGTTCTTGATTTTTTTATTTTGAAGTTTTGAGGTAAGCATCTTGAGTGAACTGACATATTTCAGGACTTATCACATAAATCAAGAGATGGATTTACATGTTCATTGTGAAAATTCAAACATCACAGATATGGGTGACTTAGAAAGTGAAAGTTCCCCCATAATTAGGCTTTCTAGATATAATCAGTGTTTCTAGTCCTTGGTGCATTCTTCCAGATTTGTCTGTGCTTGTGTGTACACACACACACACATACACACTGCAGGATGCTATTACTCACTGTGCTAAGATTTGCCTCTTTCACTTGACTTGCCTTGGACATCTTTTCACAACAGCTCATAAAGATCTACCATGCGAGAGGACTTATTTTAATGATTCATCAGGGGACTTCCCTGGTGGTCCAGTGGTTGGGACTCTGCACTTCCACAGCAGGGGGTGAGGGTTCGATCCCTGGTCAGGGAACTAGGACCCCGCATGCCGCAAGCCTCGGTTATATAAATAAATAAGTAAATAAATAAAATGATTCATCAGACTCATATTTCTGGTCAGACTCAATAGAATGCCATGATTCCGAGGATCTACTAAGTTTGACTTTCTCCCCATCACCACAGGACAGAAAAGACGACTTTCACCAACTCTTGGGAAATGGCCGACTCTTCTCTGAGACCATCCCATGCTCACTGCCCACAACTCACAAACTGTCTGCCCACCCCAGTGGGGTCTGCTGTTGATCTCCATGCGCCTGACCAGGCCCACCCACCTGGCCCAAAAGGTAAGCCCAGGCAGACCCAGTTTATCCACTGACCGCTATCCACACAGGAAAAGTTTGAGTTCCAGGGAAAAAATTAATTTGCTCCAAAATATACAAAGAAAAACTGCATAATCAAAATGAATACATATTTAATTAAATGTCTACAAAGTGGACCATTATGTCAGCTACATTAATTGGTAAATTTAGTATTTGTAATAATTTTGTTACATTTGAAAAATGAATTGAGAGTAACATTTTCTCTGCAAGAGTGCGTGGAGATCGCCTAGAAATAACGTGTGTTGTTTGCTCATATCCTATTATTTCAAAAAGCAAAATTATTAAAGCCAGTTAAAAATATTTGGCAATAAAAAAAATATACACACACATATATGTGATTATGTTATATGTATATATACATACATCTATCATAGTGCAGGTTGTGTTTAACGTGTTTGATATGTTGTTGGAATAGAGTCTTTAAAAGTAAGCCGAGGGCCCAGGGGCCACCCAGTTTTTCAGGAGGCCCAGACCACCCCAAGGAGCCCTGCACTCAGACAGCATGCCCTTCTGCAGGCATGAGATAGGAGTCGTGCTGGGTCCAGAGGAAGTTTTTCTTGAATCATCTCTAAAAATAGTCCCTATCATGTGGGGCAGGATATTAGTGGCCTGGGAACCAGGAGATTCTGAGGCAGAATTTAGAGAGCTGACGAAAATGGAATCCCACAGCCTAGAAGGTATCTTCAAGGTTCCATTGGCCCTCTAGAAAAATGTAACGTTCTATCATTAGAGCCAATGTCTTTTTTGGCCTAGATCCCCACTGAACTTCAGTGCAAATAACTTCATGAGAAAATCGCTCTTTTATTTATTTTATTTTTATTTTTTAAAATTTTTATTGGAGTATAGTTGCTTTACAATGTTATGTTAGTTTCTATGGTACAGCAAAGTGAATCAGTTATATATATACATATATATACTCCTTTTTAGATTTCCTTTCCCTTTAGGTCACCACACATCATTGAGTAGGGTTCCCTGTGCTAAACAGTAGGTTCTCATTAGTTATCCATTTTACGCATAGTAGTTTATACAAGTCAATCCCAATCACCCAATTCATCCCACCCTCCCTTCCCCCCTTGGTAGCCATAAGTCTGTTCTCTACATCCGTGACTCTATTTCTGCTTTGCCAATAAGTTCATCTGTACCATTTTCCTAGATTCCACATATGTGATATTATACGATATTTGTTTTTCTCTTTCTGACTTACTTCACTCTGTATGACAATCTCTAGGTCCATCCACGTCTCTGCAAATGGCACTATTTTGTTTCTTTTTATGGCTGAGTAGAAAATTGCTCTTTTATTGTTTTTTCAAAAAATTCCAATGTAACATGTGTAATAAAGAGCACACATCTTAAGAGTATGGCCTAATGACTTATTACATAGATAGATGATGTTAGATAGATAGATAGATAGATAGATAGATAGATAGATAGATAGACAGATGATAGATAGACAGATCTCCCCAGGTTAACACCGTCCAGATCACCACAGACTACTTCTGTCTCCCCAGAAGTCTCCCTCTGTTCCCTCCCAGGTCAAATCTTCCCCTCCAAGGTAAGCACCATTCTGCTTTCTATCACCATAGATTAGTTTTGCCTGCTTTTGAATTTCATATAAATGGAATCATGCAGGATGTACTCTTTGGGCATCTCTTACTCAACATAGCATCTGCAAGATTCCTCTCTCTGGCTGAGACTGAGCATAGGGCTTTTGGGTGTTCACAGTCACAGGTTTCCATGTGGCCACGCAAGCCTATTCCAGCTTGTCCCTTCCTAGACCGTGCAGTTATCTCACCTTCCTCCCTCACAGCACACAGCTGTATAAATGCACAAATAAAAGTCCTTTTTTTTTTTTTTTTTTTTTGTGGTACACGGGCCTCTCACTGTTGTGGCCTCTCCCGTTGCGGAGCACAGGCTCCGGACACGCAGGCTCCGGACGCGCAGGCTCAGCGGCCCCAGCCGCTCCGCGGCATGTGGGATCTTCCCGGACCGGGGCACAAACCCGCGTCCCCCGCATCGGCAGGCGGACTCTCAACCACTGCACCACCAGGGAAGCCCCCCAAAAGTCCATTTTTTACAACGTAAATGTATTTTTTTTTCCTGACTACAGAACTTACACAGACTCATTTCTTTTTAACAGATCTTTATTGGAGTATAATTGCTTCACAATACTGTTAGTTCCTGTTGTACATACTTGTTTTTAAAAAAAGAAAGAAAGAAATTCTAGTTCTGAGAAGCTTGCATGGCTTACCCAAACACAGCCAGTCCATGGGCTGGTCAGTGGCCTTTGACCTGTGTATCCTGGCTCCGAAAAACAAACTGGGTCAGTCACATTCTCTGTCTCAGGAATGTGACCTCTCGAACTCAGAGGGAAGTTGCATTTGCTGGAGACATTGGTCCCACTTGGACTGTGTGTAGTGCTCCTCAGACCCTGCTCCAGGACCAAGGGGGCTATTTCCCCAGCTGCCAGCCTTCTTGTTCCAACTCAGGACAGCTCTCAGAGGCCATCCCAGCTCCAGAGCGCCTTGTGGCTTGGGCTGAAGCCCTTGCTGAGAACTCTTGGCCGCCCAGTTTCTCCTATTACTTGCTTCTGCTTCTCCCCACCATGCCTCCACCTCCCCATCCCAGGGGCATTAACCCCAGGGAACAGCACAATAAACTTCCTGCCCACTAATCTCTACCTCAGAGTCTGTTTCCTGGGGGACCACTCTGCCACCGATGGAAAGAAAGGATGATGCAGAAGAATCAAGTGTGCCCCCCAGGTCTTTCCCTTCTGACCCTGCTGAGCCCTGTATCTTCTTCAGTGGGGTTGGGGTGGGGGGAAAAGAAGCTCGCCCACCTCTCATACATGCCCCCCACCGCCATGCTCCTGCACATCTGTCCTCCTGGAGAATTGCTCACCTGACACTCAGGGTCTCCAAAGGAAAAAGACAAGTTTTGCAGAGAGGCAAGGCCAGATCTAGTATTACCCATCTGAGCTTTAGTTTCTTCATTTGTAAAATAGGCCTTTGCCAAGGTCACTGTACCCCCTGTGTCTTTCCTATCACCCTCCATTTCCTTCCGCGGTCCCTACTTCCACCGTCCCTTATTTGGTCTCCCCTCCCCAATCTGTTACCGAGTCCAAGCTCACTCTGCTCGCCACACGACAGGACAATAAATCAGATGAGGTGTTGAGACAAGGAATAGTGACTTTATTCAGAAAGCCAGCAGACCGAGAAGATGGCGGACTAAGGTCCCCAAATAACCGTCTTATGGGGTCTAGATGCCAGATTCTTTTATAGAACCGGGGGAGGGGGAGGTGAGGAAGTAAAGTAAAACGGCCATCAGTCTTACAAAGCATCTCGCATGGCCTGCATGGGGGAGGGGATGTGTTAATTTCTTCTTTCCTGCAGGGTCAGAATGCCTCCCTGTGAGCTGAACAAAGGCCCTTTAGTTTAACCTTCAGGCAGAGGGGCAGGGTTCTCTGTGGCAGGCCATTATGTATGATTATAATAAGAAAAGCAACGAAAAGCAAATGTTAACCTATAAGAAACAGATCCAATATGGGGTCAGATTTGTCTCTTCCTTGTGACAAATCCACCCTCTACACTTCACCCAACAGCACTCACCAGTGCTGTGGAGGTGGTACAGCAGGGCACGGGTTCATATGGGATGGACATTTTACTGGGGAAAATGGGATTGATGACTGCTTTCACAATTAGCCATTTCATGGCAGTTATGTGAGAGCATTGTTCCTGATCAGAGCTCTTTAGCAGAGTGGGCTTTCAGAAGCCCCATTTTAAAAAAATTTTTAGATTTTATATTGGAGCATAGTTGATTAGAAATGTTGTGTTAGGGGACTTCCCTGACGGTCAGTCCAGTGGTTAAGACTCCATGCTTCCACTGCAGGGGACATGGTTTCAATCCCTGGTCAGGAAACTAAGATCCTGCATGCCACGTAGCCAAAAAAGATAAAAAAGAAATGTGTTAGTTTCAGGTGTACAGCAAAGTGATTCAGTTATACATATACAGATATCTATTCTTTTCCAAACTCTTTTCCCATTTAGGTTATTACAGAGTATTGAGTAGAGTTCCCTGTGCTATACAGTAGGTCCTTGTTGGTTCCCTATTTTAAATATAGCCGTGTGTACACGTCAATGCCAAACTCCCAATCTATCCCTCCCCGCCACACACACCCTTCCCCGCCCTGGTAATCATAAGTTTGTAACCAAGCTGGACCTTATGGGGCCTTCCAGTGACAGGCCTTCCCCCATATCCTCTGCTTTAGCTCCTCTCTGAAGAACATAGATAACAGTATTTGATGCACATTTCCTGAGTTGTTTTACAGATGTGAAAACCCCTTACCAAATGGGAGATGTTAACTACTTGTTGGCCGTGAGCTCGAGCCCCAGGCCTCGTGGAGCCTATAGGTTGATAATGTTAACCCCTGTGACACCACCCTGTTACCTCACCATCAGCCAATCAGACAATTGTGCACGAGCTGATCACAGACCCTGCAACCTGCCGCCCCAAACCTGGCTTTTAAAAATGCTTTGCCAGTGTTCACTTCGGCAGCACATATACTAAAATCGGGATGATACAGAGAAGGTTAGCATGGCCCCTGCACAAGGATGACACGCAAATTCGTGAAGCGTTCCATATTTAAAAAAAAAAAAAAAAAAAGAATATCAATGCTTATACAATCAGAATAAAAGTAAATATCAAGTACAAAAAAAAAAAAATGCTTTGCCAAAACCCTTCAGGGAGCTCGGGGATTTTAGAGCATGAACCACCCATCTCCTCGCATGGCCCTGCAATAAACCTTTCTCTGTTCCAGACTCCAATGTTTTGGCTTGTTTGGCCTCACTGTGTATCAGGCACGTGAATTTGTGCTAACAAGTTCATTCTCTAAGTTTGTGAGTCTGTTTCTGTTTTGTAAATAAGTTAATTTCTATCACTTTTTTAGATTCCACGTATAAGCAATGTCATATGATATTTGTCATTCTCTGTCTGACTTACTTCACTTAGTATGCTAATCTCCAGGTCCATCCATGTTGCTGCAAATGGCATTATTTCATTCTTTTTAATGGCTGAGTAATATTCCACTGTACATATGTACGACGTGTTCTTTATCCATTCATCTGTCAATGGACATTTAGGTTGCTTCTATGTCTTGGCTATTGTAAACAGCGCTGCAATGAACATTGGGGTGCACGTATCCTTCCGAACCAGGGTTTTCTCCCGATATATGACCAGGAGTGGGATTGCTGGATCATATGATAGCTCTATTTTTAGTTTTTGGTTTTTTAAAATATTTATTTACTTATTATTTATTTTGGCTGAGCCGGGTCTTAGTTGTGGCATGCAGGATCTTCATTGCGGCATGCGGACTTCTGAGCTGTGCATGTGGACTCTTAGTTGTGGCATGCACGTGCGATCTAGCTCCCCGACCAGGGATCGAACCCGGGTCCCGTGAATTGGGAGTGTGAAGTATTACCCACCAACAGGGAAGTCCCTCTGTTTTTAGATTTTAACGAACCTCCATACTGTTCTCCATAGTGGCTGCACCAATTTACATTCCCACCAACAGTGCAGGAGGGTTCCCTTTTCTCCACACCCTCTCCAGCATTTATTGTTTGTAGATTTTTTGATGATGGCCATTCTGACCAGTGTGAGGTGATACCTCACTGTAGTTTTGATTTGCATTTCTCTAGTAATTAGTTATGTTGAGCATCCTTTCATGTACCTCTTGGCCATCTGTATGTCTTCTTTGGAGAGATGTCTGTTTAGGTCTTCTGCCCATTTTTTGATTGGGCTGTTTGGGGTTTTTTTGATATTGAGCTGCATGAGCTGTTTGTAAATTTTGGAGACTGATCTCTTGTCAGTCACATCGTTTGCAAATATTTTCTCCCATTTTGTGGGTTGTCTTTTCATTTTGTTGCTGGTTTCCTTTGCTGTGCAAAAGCTTTTGAGTTTAATTAGGTCCCATTTGTTTATTTTTGTTTTTATTTCCATTACGCTAGAAGACAGCTCAAAAAAGATACTGCTGCGATTTATGTCAAAGTGTGCTCTGCCTATGATTTCCTCTAAGAGTTTTATAGTATCTGGTCTTACATTTAGGTCTTTAATCCATTTTGGGTTTATTTTTATGTATGATGTTAAATATGTTCTAATTTCATTTTTTTACATGTAGCTGTCCAGTTTTCCCAGCACCATTTATTGAAGAGACTGTCTTTCCTCCATTGTATAGTCTTGCCTCCTTTGTCGTAGATTAATTGACCACAGGTGCATGGGTTTATTTCTGTGAAGACCCATTTTAATTAAATAGTGTCTCCCTAACCTGCCCAACAAAGCCTAGATTCCTGAGCCCAATCCAGGGTCATGTGATCTGTGGGAACCTCATCTCCCATTACCTGGTACCACGTACCTGTCGACTAAAAAAATATATGCACAACCTAAAAGTTGAGAGTTCTGTTTTATTTGGTGGGAATTTTTAGGACTTCAAGCCTGGGAGGCAGTATCTCAAGTAACCCTGAGAGAACTGCTCTGAGGAGACTAGGTGGGGAGCTAGGATATATAGCAGTTCTGCAACAAAGGGCAGGTAGTAGGAAGAAAAGATTACTGTTAAGAAAACTAAATATCTCAGTTAAGGAATTTCGTGCTTTTCTATGTATGGAAAGATGCAAGAATCTGGGCTCATCTAAATCATTCTTTTGATTTGCACCTCAGCTATCTGTGGCCAGTATCCTGTGTTTTCGCATCCTGAGTTTCCTCAGGGCTCGCAGTGGGGAGTGGCTGCAGTCTGACTGATGGCTGCTACATGGCAGGCACTCTTTTCTTTCCTGAGTTCCCTCAGGGCTCACCAGCTCACCAGTGGTGGCTGCAATGGCTGATGACTGTGACATCCTTTGTTTACTGAAACGGCAGCCCATATTCCATTACTCACTCCCATGCCCCGAGATTCCCTAAACATTCCCACCTCTTCACCTTTGCTCCTACTGACTGTACCTGCTGAGGCCCGGCTCCTATACCAGCTCTTCTACAAACCTTTCCTAGAACCCCCAGGCCACTGTCGCAGCATTTTGTTTGTACATTAATGATAGCATTTGCCATTAGCTGCCTTGTACTAAGCCTTAACTAGGTTAACTAGCTACAATGCTTCTTTCTTTAAAAAAAAAAAAAAAAAGTGAGTGGCATGTCCTCATGGCTTGGTAATTTGTAAAATGCCTCCCGTTTTTCCAAACTTGGCACCAAAATTTATCATTCCTACAGATGAGTCAGTAGAAGGGAGAGTTCATTTATTAGCTTAGGTTTGGGAAAAATGCACAAGAAGGATATGTGTCACCTGGCTGCCCCCCTCCCGGGATGAGCAGGCCTCAATGGAGACCTCACACAGGCCCCTCCCAGGAAAACCCCCAACATCTTCCCCATTTTCCTGGGTGGGAGAGACTGTCCCTCTGCATGGCGCTAGGGGCCATTTGCAGGCCTAGGGCGGGTTCTCCCCACCATTCCCACCCCCCAGAGAGGGACTGGGCATCAAGGACTCCCACACAATGTCTCCATTGACACTTGTGTCCAAGTCGGGTCTGGGTGCCATGGAAACCTCTCTTGGGAGCAGAGAGGGAAAGCAACAGCCCAGGCCTCCCACACTAAGCCCATTGTCCCCTGAGCCGGCCGCCCTCAGAAGGCTCTTATCACTGTCCGCCTGCCAGGCCTCAGCTCCAGGCTCCCCACCCCACCAGAGGCACCCGCTTTCCCCCTGCTGGCCCTGCCTAGCTGCAGGAATCTGTTTGCCTGGCAAACAGAGGCCTGAGACATCGGAGCCCCGTGCCTATCCCCCTCTCCATCCCCAATTACCATTTTACAGAGAAGAAGCTGAGGCTGGAGAGAGGCCTGGCCCTGCCCATGCCCGTTTCACCACGTGGGCCTCTTAGCCCTGCTGGGAGCCAGGGGGTTCAACAGATCCCGGAAGCAGCAAAACCCCCAGGGGCTGGAAGGCCCCAAGCCAACCCAATCCAAAGTGAGGGTGTCAAAACCAGAAGGCGGGGCTTGTGATTACAGCACCGCCTCTCACCAGCTGTCACCCAGGTGTCCCCAGGGCACTCCCTTCACAACAATATAACCAACAAGGACACCGCCTTTAAGCCGAGCCCCTGAAGCCCCCCCAGGCTGGGGGAGGGGTGGGATGACCAGATGGGCAGTAAGAGGAACCTGGGCTTCGGACCAGCGCTGGGGGGGCTTCAGTCCCAGCTGGGTGACCTGGGAGAAGTTAGGTAACCTCCCCAAGCCTCAGCTTTACCATCTGTAAAATGGGAGCAGTAAACACTTTCGACACACCTTCCTGGGATGTGGTTAAGGACTGGACAGTACAGTAAATGACGCCTTTAGCAGAGCACGGAGAGAGCACTGGATGAATGGATCAGGTGCTACTATTACCCATTTGACGACCTTTCCCCACAGCTCTGGGCACCAAGTCAGGCTCTTGGGGATAAAGGAGCCACAGGGAGCAAAGGGAGAGCCCTCAAGTGACCCCCAGAGAGGCCCGACCCCTCCTGAGGCAGGAGTCCCTGGCCTGAGGGAGAACGAGGCAGGAAATGTTTGAGTTGCAAGGGGCCCCCCTAACATTCCTGTTGGGGTTTTACACGGGGCAGCCAGTTAGTTCCTGGAATGTCCAAGAAAAACAAACTGGTTATTCTGAGTGAAAATGCAGCCTGGCTAAGGCAGGTGGGTCTGCTTTAAATTTAACACAGTGTTTCTGAGATTCTTTTCATCTCCTGGCCACCGCTGGTCTGTGGAGACATTACCTCACTTCACCTTCCGGCTTTGAGGCAGGGCAGCTGACAGGGAGTAGGCCTGGGGGTGGGATGAGATGGGGGGCTGAGAGAGCCCCACCCCAGGCTCCTGGGGGCTGGAGTGAGCAGGCCGCCTTCCTCCAACAACTCGGTCTACCTCTGGGGCTGGGGGGTCTGGAATTGGGGGATGCGGGGATGTTCCCACATGCAGTCCACCCCATCCTTGGTATTTAGCTGAGGAATTACGGCATTTGCAAATACACTGCTTTCCCAGGAGTACTTGAAAAAAAACTCAGCGGCAGTTTTCCAAGTCCAAGGTTGGTCCCTTTCAAACATTTAGGAGCTGGGTGGCCGTGCCTGCTGGCTCCTCCCAGCATCCCAGTTGCTTTAGCTGGCAAACTGACAGGAGAGGCTAGCGTCCCCACGGGGTGCCTTGGGCAAACGTGGAGTTCCCTTCTGGTTTTGGAAATTGCTTTTGGCCCGGCTTGCCAGCTTGCGGAGTCCTTGAAAATTCCAGAGCGTTGGAGGCAGACCCGAGTGTGTGAGTCCCAGACACCTAGACAAAGATTGCCTGATCTGACTCAGACCTTGAATAGCCTCATCTTTAAAATGGGGATAAGGGAGGACTTCCCTGGCGGTCCAGTGGTTAGGACTCCGCGCTTTCATTGCCGGGGCCTGGGTTCAGTCCCTGGTCTGGGAACTAAGATCCCGCAAGCCGCGTGGCCAAAAAAGTAGTAATAATAAAAATAAAATAAAATAGAGTGGAGATAAGGGGACCTACCTCCCATCAGGGCTGTTACGTGGATTAAATGAAGTCATGTGCTCAAGGTTCCTTTGTTTCAGATGAAGCAGACCTCAAGTTCTTTGGTTGTAACACACAGAAACTTCCTCAAGCTGTTCTTTGTAAAAGGGGAATTTTTTCTACGGAATTAAGGGACTTTCATGAAAACAGGCCACCAGTCCTCTCAGAAAACTGAAACCAGGACCCTGAAAAGGGATTTGCAGTGTCCCTCATTCCATCCTGTCTCCACGTGCTCTTGGGTGCCTGCTTCTTGGGGCCTCAGCTCATCTCCTCTCCCTGCAGACCAGCTTCCAAAGAGAAAGACCCCTTCACTCACCAAGTAAAGCCTTGGCTTTCCATCATTTCCTCAAGCTGGGTCCATAGTTTGTGCTCCGTAAAAGACAGGCCAGTTTCTACTGTGTTGCTTTGTTTTGTATGTCAGTATTAACTTGCTGAATATTCCGTTCGTCCCTCCAGATCTGCACCCCTTTCTCCTCCACCTTGCTCTGTCCCCAGGCGCCGACCTGTGTGAACTGTTCCTGGAGCTCCCTCCCCTTCTGGGTTCTGGCTGATTTCAGCCCATAGTAGACACCAGCAGGAAATAGGAGGGCAGGAGGAAAGAGCCTGCAGGGCGTTGATTGTTCTAGCGCCTTGCCAGTGGGGTTGGGCTGGCAGCTGTGTGTCTGGTTCCTACACTGAAGGCCACAGCAGCTTTCCAGCGACCCCATCCTTCAGCTACGGGCCTCTCTGGGTTCTTGTAACCACTTCCTCTCCCGGTCCCTTCAAGCTGACCGTGCTGATGGCTCTCCACGTTACTATCCCGGAGGTGCTCTACCATCTTGGTTGGTTTCCTTTCATCTTGTCCACATCTCTGTAAAAGTCTCTACACATCGTGCATTTATTATGTTCTCTCTGGGAACGAGGCTGTAACTTGCCATCTCTCTTCTGCTGGGACTCTGGTGATTCAATGAGATCAAGGGAGAAGTTTGTCTCCCTGCTCCACTTCCCACTCTGGCTCCCGCAGGAAGTGGATAAAGAGCTAGAAGGCCTTTGAGATAAAAATTATAAATAAGATACCCAGAACCAAGAAGATAGCCGGGATTCTTTTGGCAGGAAAAAATAATACATGTGCACTGGTGGGGGGGAGTTACTTCTTTTGAAAGAAACTCTCCATTTTCCTGGGAGAGTGTGACCCACATAAAAGAGTTGGAAAGCCCTCTCTCTTTCCTAGGGCACAGCTGTCTGTAAACGAGCATAATACAGGTTTTGAACAGAGGGTCTTTTTAAATTGTCAACTTCTCTGTATTTTTCACTCCCAAGTTCATTGGACTGGTCACCAGAATCTCTGTCTTTTCCTTTCCTTTTTCAGCTTGGCCCATGCACATCTCATTTTGGGCTTTGACCATGACCGTAGCCTAGGTCAGACCTCCCTGTCTCCAGTCTCTCTTGCCCAGTCTGTTCCACAGCTCACTGTCAGATCTGTCTTGGCTTCATACAGGCCTGTGCATGTCGAGTCCCACATCAGAAGCATTCCACGGCTTCCTGGTGAAACATCTGAAAGCTTCAGCCCGACGACATTCAAGGTCTCTGCTGTTGGTCCCCAACTCAACTTTCTGGCCTAATTCCCTTTCCAGGAACTTCCCTCTCCTGATGAATCAGGTTCCACACTGACCTGCCAATCCTCGTTCCCCACCCACTCCATCTTTTCATCAATGTGCAGTACAGGGACTTCCCTGCTGGTCCGGTGGTAAAGAATCCACCCTACAGTGCAGGGGACGCCGATTTGATCCCTGGCCAGGGAACTAAGATCCCACATGCCACGGAGCAACTAAGCCCGTGCGTGCCACCAACTACAGAGCCCACGCACTCTGGAGACTGCGTGCCACAACTAGAGAGAGAATAAAAAAAAAAAACCTGCACGCCACAACTAGAGAGACGCCCGTGCTCCACAAAGAAGGGCCCGTGCGCCACAACTAAAGACCCGATGCAGCCAAAGATAATAATAATAAACATGCAGTCCAAATCCCACTTCCAGGTAAGGCCTGCCCTGCCCTCTCAGCCACAGGTGGCTGCTCACGTTAAACTCCTACTGTTCCGAAGAGGACTGCTGAGAGTCCAGGAGGAAGGGTTGAGGGAAGGATAGCTGAGTTCAGGCCAGTTAAAGAGTCTGTGCTTGCCCCCTTGGATATCACTCGTGGTCACTCAGGGGACCTTGTGTGTGCCTCCCCTTGAGCTAACTCCATCCCAGAGGAGCTGAGGGGATGACCCTTTGGTGTCATCTCCTCTTCAGGCCTCTCCATTCTCTGATTTCACTCTCTGGTTTCACCGCGTGGCGGTGCTAGTTGCCTTTCTCTTCACAGACAGTCCTGGGACCCCTGGTTGTCTCATTTAAATGCTTGGGTCAAAGGTTACGTCAGAGTCTTGTGGATTCCTGGATACTGGGCTGCTCTTAGCTCACTGGGAATCTTAAGCAAGTACCAGGAAGGGCTTCCCCCCGGAGGTGCATTCATGGCACATTCTACTTATCTTCAGATGGGGTGTCCCAACCTGGCCTGTCAATGCCAGGGCACCCCATGTCTTCTTAGAAAACCCAAGTCTTCTGTTGCATTTGAGGTTAAGCCTCGGTTGGTTTCAACCATCTTTGGTTACACACACACAGAGCTTTGAGTACCCAAAATACTTTTGATCATTCATTCCAGACTTTGTAATTGCCTTGACTATGTAAAAAAAGGCCTTTAGAACACTGTAACAATGAATAACATGCAATGACTATTTCGGCAATTGATTATGCATGACTTAAGAAACCATAGATTTGTAAGTTTCATTTATCCCTGAGAGAACTGCCAGAACAATTAGCTACACATTAGATTGTCCTCACTTAGAACAGGGTCTGCAGCCTGTTCCGAACCGGTCCCTGGTGCCAGAAAAGCTGGGGATGGCTGACTTAGAATGTAGATTGGAAACAAAAAGAATTTAAATATCACCACTACTCACCTATTAGAATGGTCAAAATACAGAACAAGACAATGCCAAATGCTGGTGAGGATGTGTAGCAGCAGAAGTTCTCATTCATCGCTGGGGGGAATGCAAAATGTACAACACTTGGAAGACAAGTTGACAGTTTCTGGATTTTCGTTACAGGGAATTGCTCCATGTGTAGCTGTGTATTTGGCGTGTCCATGAGAGGAGGGAAATTCAGGAGCCTTCTATGTCCTTATCTTGGTGACATTATGCATTAGCTTTTTGTTGTTGTTGTTGTCGTTTGTTTGTTTGTTTTGCTGTACGCAGGCCTCTCACTGTTGCGGCCTCTCCCGTTGCGGAGCACAGGCTCCGGACGCGCAGGCTCAGCGGCCATGGCTCACGGGCCCAGCCACTCCGCGGCATGTGGGATCTTCCCGGACCGGGGCACGAACCCGTGTCCCCTGCATCGGCAGGCGGACTCTCAACCACTGCGCCACCAGGGAAGCCCTGCATTAGCTTTTTTAAAGAGCATTATGCTCATTCATTAGTGGTCTCGTGTCATCACCAGGCATTACCAATCCTAGATCTGTGATCTTCAAAATAACATATTCAGGATAAAGATAAAAATTAAGCAGGACTAAATAATTTATATCATCCAAAAAAAAAGAATTTAAATTGGAATATTTTTTAAGTTTAAAAAAAAAGGTAAGAGAAAATACTGGTCCTTGGAGCCAGTGTGAGCTTTTCTTCTTTTTTATTTTTTGGCCACGCACCATGTGGGATCTTTGTTCCCCAACCGGGGTTTGAACCTGCACCCCCTGCATTGGAAGCACAGCATCTTAACTACTGGACCACCAGGGAAGTCCCATAAGCCAGTGTAAATTTACTAGGAATAAGTCGTGCCAAACTAATTTCATATTCTTTCTTTGTAGAGTCACCAGGCTGATAGATGAGAGAACTCCTAAAGAGATGAGTCAAAGAATGCTAGGTGAACTGCATTGGTTTCCACTGGCAAATAATGAAGCCCCTCATAGCAGCTGGGATAGTCATCAGCGCTGTGCACAAAGAGTCTATCTATGTCTCCTCCTCTCACTCACATACTGGAGCCGAATCCGGCCTCTGTATCCCGACACCGAATTAAATCTTGGAGACAGAGTTTTGGGTGAAGTAGAAAAGAATAGCTTTATTGCTTTGCCAGGCAAAGGGGGCCATAGAGGGCTAGGGCCCCATTCTTTTGATTGGTTGGTGGTGAGGTAAGTGGGAGTCAGCATCATCAACCTTCTGGTTCCAATTGGTCTGGTGTCTAGTGCTTGTGGGCAGCGTACCATCATTAACCTTTAACTTCTCCCACCTGGTGAGGTTCAGTATCTGCAAAACAGCTCAAAGATATTGTTGTCTGTATCCCTTGATGGGGAACCAGGACGTTGCCCCAAGGCTGCACTATTGTTCCTCCCCTGTCTCTGCATCCCCTCCCTTCCCTGATTAGCAACTATTTGAACCTGCTCAAGAAACTCAGGGACGGTATGGAGGCTGAATGAAGCCTATTTCCTGTAATCAAGAAATGGTGGGGGGCGGGGCGGGGCGGGGCGGGGCGGGGCGGGCTCCCCTGGTGGCGCAGTGGTTGAGAGTCCGCCTGCCGATGCAGGGGACGCGGGTTCGTGCCCCGGTCCGGGAGGATCCCACATGCTGCGGAGCAGCTAGGCCCGTGAGCCATGGCCGCTGAGCCTGCGCGTCCGGAGCCTGTGCTCCACAACGGGAGAGGCCACAGCAGTGAGAGGCCTGCGTACCACAAAAAAAAAAAAAAAGAAAAGAAAAGAAAAAAAATATTTAAATAACTATTACCATACAATGTAAGTTAAAACTATACTTTTTTGGTATAGTTTCATCACAAAATTCAGTTTCTGCCTATTCACTTCTTAATAAAAAGGACAAAGAGTTTTCCTGAAATAGTGAAAGTTTGCTATCATAGTTCTAAGAGTCATTGACTTACAAAACCTTGAGACCAGGGACTTCCCTGGTGGTCCAGTGGTTAAGAATCCGCCTTCCAACGCAGGGGCCGCAGGTTCAATCCCTGGTAGGGGAACTAAGATCTCACATGCCGCGGGGCAACTATGCCCATGTGCTGCAACTACTGAGCCCACTCGGGCCACAAGTTGAGAGCCCATGCTCTGCAACAAAAGCTCCCGTGTGCTGCAACTAAGACCCGACCAGGCAAATTAATTAATTAAAATTAAAAAACAAAAAAACCTTGGGACCACAATATGTCTGTTCCAGTAACATTTACCAGGATGTTTGTTGTAGAAAACTGAGTTTGTTCACATATAGTTGCAAATTCTATTTGAATAGGCCTTTGATCTTATCCACTGGTCCAGGTGACAGTGAACTTCCCTTGACCTCATTGATCTCATTCTCATTTAGTCAACTTACATAGGAAGACTGTTCAGATTTTCTTAAAATTAGGAAAACAGTGAAAGGCATGGTCCTTTTTGTAAAATGTAAGACTGATGACAATAGATGAAATTTAAAATACAATGCAGAATTGCAATTGGTCACAGTGTTACTGAACCAAACTTGGGTCCACTCGCCCTCATGTAGTAAAGTCAATCTACTGACACCAGGTTGTGGTGAAGGAAAGTGTAGCGTTTATTGTAAGGTGTCAAGCAAGGAGAATGGGTGGCTCATGCTCAAACCCCCTAAACTCCCTGAAGGGTTTCAGCAAAGCATTTTTAAAGGCCAGGTGAGGGAGGGGCCTCCCAGGGTCTGTGATCAGCTTGTGCACAATTCTCTGATTGGCTGATGGTGAGGTAACAGGGTGGTATCACAGGGGTTAACATTATCAGCCCTTAGGCACCAGTAGGTCCAGGCCTACAGTGCTCATGGTCATCAATTAGTTAATTTCTTCCATCTGATTGGGGTTTTAGCATCTGTAAAGCAACTCTGAAAATGTGCATCAGATACTATTATCTAGGAACTTCAGAGAGGAGCTACAGTAGAGGATATGGGGGAGGGGTCTGTCCCAGGAAGGCCCAATAGGGTCCCTGCTTGGTTACAACAACAGGCTCTGCCCTGTCAGAGGGAAGTGGCCCTCTGGCCACTTCCCAGGGGTTCCCTGGTCTTCCCAGTGGCAGCAGGACGTCTGCCTCAGCTCTGCACCCTCGCAGGACCATGCACAGCAGGAAGGGAAGGACGAGGACAGCCCTCCTCCGTATATGGAAAACATGGATCTTCCCAGAAGCCACTTACTTATATCATTGTCCGCCAGGGTCAAGAGCAAAGGGAGTGGGGTTACTCTTGGCTTAGACTAATCAGAGGCTGGGTGTACTGCAGCCTGGTTGAAAGTGGGGCTCTCTTAGTAAGGGAAGCAGGGGCCGAGGGTACACAGCCCTGGCCCCCTTCTGGGGGCCCACAGTAGAAGACACTAAATGCGCAGAAAATGGCTGTGAAAAGATTCCATTTTTACAATGCAATAAATATCAAACAACTTTGCTGGAGAGTAAGGAGCCTCGTAGAGATGGAGCCACCCAGGATTCTTATCATGGGACTTGGGTTTGTCCACAGGCGGGCTTCGAACAGAGACCTTCTCAAAGCGCTTCTGAGGGCGCCTAGCAGGGAGGTCGCTCCCGCAGAGCACAGATGCCTCACCTTCTCCCTGTGACTCCACCCCCAGGGACTCGACTGCCTTCTTGGCTGGACTCATGGGACCTCCAGGAAGATGCTGAGGAAGTGGAAAGGCCAGCGCCCTCTGGGTGGGTCTCCTGGGAAGGCCTGTGAGGGGCCTGGGAAATGATCACAGGCTTTATCCAGCCTTGGGAAACTCACTGGAGGCCAGGTCCTGGTTGAGAGCTGGGTCCTGGGCCCCCCTTGGGCCCTAAGAAGAGCTGGGCTCAGCTTCCTTCTCTCCCAGCAGTAACTACATGAGACTGGCACAGTGAGGAGACAGAACCCGGAGTGAACCAGCTGCAGGAAGTCCTGGCTTTGTTCTCGAGGCTGTGAGGCCCAGAGAGCAGGCACTGGTGCTAGCTCTTTGCTGTCCGGTGTGGCTCCAGCAATCCCTCCTGATATGGTCTCCTCTCCTCAGCCCTGTGCTCCCCACTTCGACTGCAGGCAAACAGGGGGATGCACTGGCCTAAACACGCCCACCCAGCCCTGCACCTGCTCACCTGCCTTCCCCAGCCAATGAGATGGGGGCACGGCCTCTGGCCTTCCCAACACACGGTCCAGGGTGGTCCTGCTGCTGACACAGGCCACGAGCTCCTCACGGGCTGGAGCACGTTTCACAAGGCTAAGCACGGTGCTAGCTGAGAACTAATGCTCAGTGGGGAGAGGACACAGCAGACAGAGCAGGAGCAGGGCCAGGGCATTTGGTCCATCTGCAGCCCTCAAGGGGCTCAAGCACATAGCACATGGCAGGGGCAGCACAGCTGAGCCTGGGAACAGGGGTGACAGGCAGGGGAGAGGCAGCCCACCAACACACACACACTGACACACGCTCACAACTACATAAGCTGCGTTCTAACAGGTATACTGGAGACTTGAATCCATTTCCCCTTTAACCGTGGCACCCTCTCCCCATCACATACACCCTTACCTGCTCTCGATTTCCTGTGTCACAGCAATGGCTAACACATGCCCCTTGTCTCCCATCAGAAGACAAATCAATCCCTCCCTTGCTCTACCGGGCTTGGAGACCACAGAATGTATTTGCCTCTCATTCAAAGTGACGTCAGCCAGAGGATGGGGTTGGCAGTGCTGGGATAAGTAGAGGTGCAGGGATGGTGGGGCAGCAGGAAGGGCAAAGGCCTCAGCAGCTCTAGGAGCCACCTTGGCAGCAAGAGCCACCTTGTGGTCTGGACAGACCCTGGTCCAGGCATCCATGTAGCCTCTAGGAAAAATGCAGCATCCCCAGTAGAGATCTAGCATCTCCAGTATGGGATAAGAGAGCGAGGGGTGAACACTTTCAAGGAGATTTCCAAGCATCTTTGACCGTTCCGACCTACCTTACAGTTGGCTGTGAAACTTCAGTGAGATCATGGATGTGAAATGTGCTTTGAGGCAACTACTCACTTGTTGACTCATTCATCGAAAATGTGTTGAGAGCCTAGAATGTGTCAGGCATTGTGCTTGAGCCAAGAGAGAGGGTAGAAAAGATAAACACATAAAACAGAGAAAGAAAATAAACAGTACATGAGCCACCACAATCCCTCCTTTCTAAGCTGCAGGCAGACATGACTAATCAAGCATAGCTCTCTTTATCACAGAACCTGGGAAGGACCTCAGAATTCTTCTCAACACAGCTCTCTAGGCAGCTACTCCTAATTGAATGTTATGGATTGAATATTTGTTTCCCTCCCAAATTCATATGTTGAAGCCCTAACCTCCAGGGTGGCTATATTTAGAGATCAGGCCCCTACGGAACAATTATGATTAAATGCAGTCTTAAGGGTGGGGTCCTGATCTTATAAGATTAGTGTCCTTATAAGAAGAGATGCCAGAGAGCTCACTCCCTCTCTCCCTGTCCTCACACATCATGTGAGCACATAGCAAGATGGCAGCTGCCTACAAGCCAAGAAAAGAAGCCTCAGGATGAAACCTACCTTGTAGGCACCTTGACCTTGGACTTCCAACCTCCAGAACTGTGAAAATAAATGTTTGTTGTTCAAACTACCCAGTCTGTGGTATTCTGTTATAGCAGCCTGAGCAGACCAAGACACTGAGTCGACATGAAGGATGAGGTTTGTCATTCCTGGGGCAAAGACATGGAGGTATTGATAGGCGAAGTTGGTATCAGAAACAGGGAGCAGCATGGTATATCCAGGGCCCGTGATGTTTAGAGAAGGGAGTGGACAGAGATGGGACTGGAGAGCGAGGCAGCCACCATAGCACATGTGGCTGTGTAGGCCGTGCCAGGGCCTTGGGGCTTACTCTAAAAGCATTGGGGAATGATCTTCAGGTCCACATTTAGAAAGACCAATCTGGGACTTCCCTGGTGGTGCAGTGGTTGGGAATCTGCCTGCCAATGCAGGGGACACGGGTTCGTTCCCTGGCCTTGGGGGGTCCCACATGCCATGGAGTAGCTAAGCCTGCGAGCCACAACTACTGAGCCTGCGTGCTGCAACTACTGAAACCCGTGTGCCTAGAGCCCGTGCTCTGCAACAAGAGAAGCGACCGCAATGAGAAGCCTGTGCACCGCAACGAAGAGTAGCCCCCACTCGCTGCAACTAGAGAAAGCCCGCACATAGCAGCGAAGACCCAACGCAGCCAAAAATTAATTAATTAATTAAAAAAAAAAAGAAATCAATCTGACGACAATCCATCTATGTGCAGGCTTGATAGCAGGCAGGCAGGGATAGAGGCGGGAGGTCAGCAGGTAGCTGCCCCATGGATCAAGCCTGGGATGGACCTGAGCCATGTGAGAGGACAGGCTTGGTGACCAAATGGCTGCAGTTTAAGAGGAAGAGGTGAGGTGAGTCCCGGGTTTCAGGTTTGGACAATGGGTTGGATGGATGTCCCTTCCTTTGACAGGAATATGATCTCCTATGGGGAGATCTCCTGTAGGCAGGCCCCAGGTTGAGAGTAGAAGTCACTGCAGCCACATGCTACTGGTCAGAGTTAGGCTCAGGCCAGCCCAGGTTCAATGTGGGTGGGGATTGCCCAAGAGTGTGAATACAGGGAGGTGTGATTCCTTGGAGCCACTGGGTAACAGCCTTCCACCACATCCAAGTAACAGGCAGAAAGGAAGGGGAAGGACAAGGCCCAAAGCCAGAGGCACCTGCCACCTGGGCCTGTGGCCTTTTGACGAGCTCTCCCTGAAGCCCTGCTCTGACTTCCTCTGGGCCAGAAAAGAACCAGGTCACGTGAACACCCTTAGCTGCAAGGGAGTCTGGGAAACTGAATGTTTTCACCTGCGCACATTGTCATCCCCTCAAAAACCTGAATTCTCAGGTAGGGAGAAGGGGAGCACGGCTTTGAGTAGGCCACTAGCAGAGTCTTCTGTGGAAGTCTCAGGGGCGTGGGGGTGGGGGGACTAACAACCACTGAACACCTTTACGGGAGAAAAGCCATGCTTAGTGCTTTACACAGAATTTGGTTCAGTAGGTCGAGGGTGGGGCCCAAGAATTTGCATCTCTAACCAGCGCCCAGGGGATGCCAAGGCTGCGGAAGCGAAACCATGCTTTGAGTGGCCTTGAGCTGGGTCACACTGAGGAAACAGCAACTCCCAAATCTCAGAAGCTTAAGTGACAAAGTCTTGTTTCTTACTCACGTGACCTGTCCACTGTGAGTTGCTGGGGCTTTGCTCCCAGGAACCAGGTGGCCAGACCAGAGGGAGAGAAGTCACCGCAAAGCACCTTCTGGCTCCTTCGAGTTGCATGGCTGTGCCCGATATCAGACGTCAGACAGGGAGGAAGAGCTGCTTTGGTGAATGATCCTGTGGGCTACCCCAGGCTTCATAGAAGCAGTGGGATTTGAGCTGGCTGGGCTTTGAAGGATGAACAGGAGCTTACCCTGCAGAGAAGGGGGAGAACATTCCAGGCTGAGGAAACACCATAAATGAACTACCATTGATGGAGCACTGATTATGTGCTAGAAGCTTTCAGATCGCTTCCCTCTGAGCCCTCACAAGAACACCGAGATAGTACTGGTCCCTTTCATGAAAGAGGAGACTGCGGGTTTGAGATCAGGTCACAGCGCCAGAACATGGGAGTCCAGGAACTTGAACCCAACGTCCAGGGCTTTCTTACCCTTGTCACTGTGGTGTCAGGGAGGTTGTATGGCTGTGCAGAATGATTTGTGTGCTGCTGTTTCCTGGAAATTGTTTCCAACACCCAGAGGATCTGGGGGGTGGGGGCAGTGGGACTCATTAACGGACAGCAATTTTTATTGTGGTTAAATATACATGACATGAAATTTACCGTTTTTAAGTGCACAGTTCAGTGGCATGAAGTACGTTCACGTTGTTGGGCACCATCCATCTCCAGAGATTTCTCATCTTACGAAACCGAAACTCTGTACCCATTAAACAGAAACTCCCCAGTACCCCTCCCACCAGCCCCTGGCAACCACCGTTCCACTTCCTGTCTCTGTGACGCTGACGACTCTATTCCATATAAGTGGGATCATACGGTGTTTGCCCTTGTGTGTCTGGCTTATTTCACGTAGCATAATGTCTTCACCGTTCATCCATGTTGTACCATGTATTGAATCATCACTCCTTTTTATAGCTCAGTAATATTCCATTGCATGCACGGACCCCATTTTGTTTATTCATTCATCCATTGATGGATATTTGGGGTATCTCCACCTTTTGGCTATTGTGACTAATGCTGCTATGAACATGGGTATGCAAATATCTCTTGGAGTCCCTGCTCTGAATTCTTTTGTGTATATACCCAGAAGTGGGACTGCTGTGTCCAGAGGAGTTTTTAACATGAAGGACTTTATGTGGGTCAGAGGTGCTGGTGGGCTTCTTTGGGGTCCAGGGGAAAATGCTGCCCACCGGCACTGTAGGAGGAGGCCCAAGACCCCCCAGGTTCCTCACCGCCCCCCAGGATGTCCTGGTTAGGCACCCCTCACCTGCTGCGGGGGGAGGTGGGGCTGCAGGAGCCCCGACCCACCACCCAGGTGCAGAAAGTCTCTCTGCCCAGTTATTTAACCGTTTCTCAGGCATAGATCTTGTCCCCCTGGAGTTGGGAATTTCTCCAGGGAGAACAGCCCTTCCCCTCTCTAAGCCTCTCTTTTCCTGGCTATAAAACTGAGGTGCTGGTATTGGCCCGCCTACCTCACAGATTGTCATGAGGTTCAAATAAACTAATGGACGTGAGGGACACGGAGATGCTGCTTCCTGCTGGAGACCCACCCCCCGCTCCCAGGCTGCCCTCCACGCACCCCTCTTGGTGGGTCAAACAGGGACACTGCTGGGGTGACGGTCTGCAAAGGCTGAGGCTGCTTCCACAAGGCCGGAAGAGCCCCCAGGGCTGAAATAGCTAAAAAGAGGACAGCTCAGTAAGATCACTTCCTCAAGACAGTTCTGGGGCAGTGGTTTGCAAATTAGAACATGACTGAGAATCCCCCAGAGGGCTTGTTAACACAGAGAACGGACCCACCCCAGAGCTTCTGATTCGGGAAGGCTAGGGTGGGCCCCAGGAATCTGCTCTCCTACAAGTTCTGAGGCTGAAGAGGTGACGCTGAGGCTGCTGATCTGGGGACCGCATTCCGAGAACCACGGCTCTAGAAAATGGAGGAAAAAAGATGCTTATTTTGAAGACCACGGACACATGAGTTCCCTCCATCCCTCCTTTCCTCTCCCCTCCCTTTCTTGTTTCTTTCCTTCCTCCTTTGTCCAACATTTATTATTAGAGCACAGAGTCTGGCCTGGGTTGACCAGATGGTCCTTGGCTGCCCAGGGCCCAAGGCCTGTGCTTGTGACCAGATGCAGAGGAGTCTGTGTGACTCAGGCTGCTGGTGGGAGGGAAAATACCATGTTCTGGGCGAGGGGCCAGGCAGCCTTCCAGGCCCTGCAAGAGCCCAGGGCACTGTGCAAGGCCGGGGCAGCCTTCCTCCGGGGTCAGGTGGTGCCCACACAGCATGACACTGGGTGAGGAGCTGGTCTTGGGAGAGGCACCTGATATGGTGCCAGGCCCCACAGCCCAGCCCTAAGGCGCTTGCCAGGCTAGGCCTTCCGAGGCAGGGCTGGAGGAATACCCTGGCGGTCCAGTGGTTAGGACTCCACGCTTCCACTGCAGGGGCACAGGTTCAATCCCTGGTTGGGGAACTAAGATCCCGTAGATTGAGGGCTGGCAGGCAGGCTGAGAGGTTCAGTGAGTAGGGGCAGAGGTCCACGCGCACTGGGGCAGCCAGCCCTTGGCCCTTAGATGGCCAGGTTGTGACATTTTTCTTTGAAGGCTCCAGCGTCCTTGTGTCCCACCCCATGACGCATGGTGGACCCTGCAGTCCACCTTCCCAGAGACTCATCCATCAGGCTTCCCTGGACCTTCCCTCTCCTCCCTAATGGACCAGGGTCTCATTCCTCAGGGCCTCCTTTTCTATTTTCAAAGGAGATCACAAACCAATCCGATCAATGGAACCTAATATGGTCCCCTGTGTCCATCATCAGAACCCAACAAAACGCCAGGAGATGAACCGCAGAGGCTCAGCTCCAAAAGGGACACCAAACCTGGGCGTCTTCCCTGGAATTTGATCTGACCCCATGGCATTGCTTTCACCTTCTCCAGACCTATTTCTTCGATCAAGAAATGGGGCCAATAGGATGAGTGCCGAAGGGCTGTGGGGATCGTACCAGCTAGTATCACGGGAATCCTGGGTAACTGGTACCTCTCTCCTCTGCAGCCAAGGGCTGGCCCCCAGGTTCTGAGATTCTTTCTGGTAACACACATGACATATTTCTCAAACTCTTCAAAATTTACCTCCGCTTTGACTGGGACCATAGGTTGGGGTTCTTAGTTCCTTAAGGTGTCTGCTTGCTGTTTATTTGTTCCAGTTTCATCTCGTGAGCTGCCAGCTCCCCAGCCAGGCAAAGCACAGGACCCCCTCCCCGCACCTGGCTGTCCTGTCTGTACCTCTGCGAGGCGCACTCAGAAGGGGTGCTCTCCGGCTGGGGGAGGCATCTGATACCCTCCCGTCTGCCAGCCACACTCCATGTAGGCAGCTTCTGATGCGAAAACCCCTTCCTTGGGGTCTGAGCGGAGGGGGAGGGCACAGTGCGGAGACTGGGAGCCCAGGCTCTGGAGCCCGCAGTCGGGCTGTAGATCCTCAGTGGCCCCACATGTTGACTGTGTCCACGTGTTCCCAGGGAAGGAGGAGCGTAACCGTATCCCTCACTGCCCTGGGTGAGCGGCAGGGGAGGGTGGGTATCCGCACGTGGGACCCAGCTAAGAACAGCCATGCAGGAGCGGAGGGCTCCTCTCCGTGCTCTGCTCCTGACTTGGGGAACTTTCTGCTGTTAGCACGGTCCCTCCAGCGCTATGGAGATGCCGTGTGCAGACCTCCTGTTGGTCCCTCACAGGGGGGAGCTTGCTTTGTCAGTCAATCTCTGTACTTCAGAAGATGCCCAGTGTGGGTTCTGCACTGAATTTTTGGCCTGTGTTATCTCATTTAATTTGGGAAAGGGTGGAAGTATTTAATGCAGATGACAAAAGGTTATCTATATCAGTAAGAAATAAGAGTTCTTCAAAATTGACAGTAAAGGTCAATAGAAACCAACCAATAGAAAATGGGCAAAGGATACAAGTAGACAATTCTCGTTTAAGTGCAAATCAGACTAGCCAATACATGTCTGAAAAGAGGCTCAGAATTATGAATAGGGAATTGCAAGTTAAAGTAACAATGAGAGGCGGTGTTTACCTCTCAGAGTGGCTAAAATTTCAATGATTCCATTTTGTAAAAGAGACAATGTTCCTCCCCCCTCCCACCCCCACCCCCCGGGCCCCCATAGATGTGTATGTGGCAGGGTTTTCTCAACTCTGGCACAACTGACATTTCGGGCCAGATAATTCTTTTTTTTTTTTTCTTAATGAATAAGGCAGCTTATTAACCCAGCATCATTTGTTGTAATGCTTCTTGTTGGCAGCTGCCACCTGTCCAGCGATTCTGTCCAGATCTCTCTGTCCCGGACATGTCAGTTTGCAGCTCCCATCTTGGTCCTTTCCCACCATCTTCAGCCCCTCTGGGGCTCAGGGGACCCGGCGGGCCCCACTTTTTGAGCCTGTGCTGAAATGGCTGGGTAGGACACTTTCTCTGCCGTCCCCCCCAGAGATCTCGGTCATGGAGCTGTCTCAGCGCCATGCCAGAGGTACAGGTGCAGTGCTGTGGGAGCAGCTCGCGTGTAGAACCACGGGGCGTGAGCTCTTTGTGTTTGGCCAGCTTGACAGTGTCCACCCATTCAGGGCCTTTCAAGCTTCCCGGACTTGCTGAGGAAGGCTGCCAGGGCTCTGACGAACACCCGCTGGTTCACGTCTTTTACAGTAACTCCAGGTATCGTGGGGCCTCCGCACTGCCAGCCGGGGGAAAGGAGGGGACAATTCTTGATTGCAGGAGCTGTCCTTGTATTGTAGGGTATGTAGCAGCATCTCTGGCCTCTACCCACTAGATGACAGTAGCAACCCCCCCCGCTCCCCAGTTGTGATGACCAAGGATGACACTGCCAAATGTTCAGGGGGCAAAACTGTCCCCCACCTCTGCTTGAAAACCACTCGGTATATAGCTAAACATTGACAGCTGCGTATGCTTTAATGAACACTTATTTAATTTTAATCACTATTTTACAGATAAGGAAACTGAGGCACACAGAGGCCAAGTAACTGTCAGCTGAGGACCCGAGATTCCAAGAGGAGTCTGATTTCATAGCTCAGTTTCTTGCCTGAAATGCAGCCGCGCTGCTCAATTACATTTTTGAGGTTCGACTGGTGGAATGTACCGGGACTTCAGATTCACGTTTCCAGGCAAGAACCACGGGCCAGGGAAGGGAAGCCCAGGCCTGTGGTGTCTGAAACTGTCACGTATGAGGCCATAGCCCCAGGGCTGGCTTGGCTCCCTGAGATGACAGTGCTGGGTGGCCAGTCCAAAAAGCATCAGCCAGCAGGGCCGCCTGACCTCTGAGCAGGGCTGACCACCATTTGCAAAGAAAGGCCTAGAGGCTGAACCACGGGGTGGGGGTGGGGGGGGAAGGTGGAGGAGCTTGGATGGGGGCAGGTGCATGAGGAGGGTGGTGATGACTGGACTCCTGATTCTCTCTCATTTCCCTCCCTTCTGGCATCTGGGCACCCAAGTGCCTCCCTCCCCACTCACTGTCGCACTCACTGTCCCCACACTGCCCTCTCCCCAAAGCCCCGCTACAGCCAGCTGGGTGGGCAACAGCCCTACCCGGAACGGCAGGGGAGGTGGGCGGGCGCATGTTCACGTGATGCCTGGTGGCTTCCTCAACCTTTGGCCGGGTCACAATGGGCTGAATTTCCTGTTGGCTCGTCTGTTTGGGGCCCTAGACCATGAGCTCTGTGAAGGCAGAGCCTGGTGGGCATCAAGATTGGGTGGGTGCAGGATGAGGGAAGGAGGTGGGAGAGGGGCAGTTGCTCAAGGGCTGAGCAGCTCCAGTGACACCCAAGCCCAGCCCCTGGTGAGCTGAGGTGCTCAGCTCTGTCCCCTGGGACTAGGTTCTGGCCTTTCGCTGGATCTGTGAACAAAGCATGGCTGTGAGTTTTCAACTGAACAGAGCTCCTGATTACCTCTCCTGGGAGGAGAGAAGAGCTGCTTAAAGAACTTGAGGGATGATCCTCATTCAATAATTCAAGCTTAGCTTTTTAAACGGAAACTTCTCTTGGAGCTGCTTCTAGAAACACTTGCTGGTTGTGTCCCCTCCTGCTGTCCCTGCAGGTCCCCTGCTGGTAGGAATGTGTAAGTTGAAAAAGCAGTTGCCCTGATGCGCTGGGCTGGGAAGCAGCATCACCACCTCTTTCTTTGCTGAACCCCCAGGAAGAGCTGATCAAGGCATCCTTTGAACCCCACTGTATTCTTGGCACCATGAGAACTTTACCACACGCATGCACTCCCGCTTTCTGAAGACAGGGATCAGACCTTAAGATCTTTGTGGAGAAACCTGGCGTCCATGACTCACTTGTCGAGAGGTCAACACACTAATAGGAGGGGATGGTGGGTGGCTGTGACTCCGCACAACATAGGGCTTATTCTAAGTCGGTGATTTTCAACCCTGCTCACGTTAGACTCATGCCCCAGGCTCATTAAATCAGAATCTCTGGGACAGTGGTCCTGTAATCACAGGTTTTATAAGCTCTCCAGGTGTTTCCACTGCACAGAGTTGAGGACCTCTGTCCTAAGTGGACTTTGACAAAGGGGGGGCTTGACGGTGTAGAAATATTGAAATTTTAGACTGTAGCTATTTCGGCACTAGTGACCGAACTGAGAGCCCTATGTAAGTGAGGCAGGAGAAGGAAAATCACACCAGGTTTGGCATACCTGCAGAGCCCAGCAAATCCATCACCTGAACTGCATGGCCCCAAACACGAGCGGCAACTGGTTCGCTCATGCTGCGGTCCAGTGCCACCCGCTCATGAGTGGGTGAAGTCACAGAGAAGTCGCTGATGGACGACTTGTCACCTAGCCAGCTTTTGAGGACCGGTCTTTCCTATTTCAAGAGCATTCTCTGGACTCCTACAGCCCCCAAATCAATCGTAAACTCAAAATCTTAGGGTTGGCAAGCAACAAAGAGACACTTCTTAAGTGGTTCCTAACTCTCTGTAGGTGCAGACCCCCTAAGGGCCCCAGCATCTGATTGGGTCCCGCAACCCAAATCAAATCCACGATGAAATGCCACCTCACACCCATCGGGATGGCATATATACGGTATTTCATCATGGACTTTATTATGTATATAAAACATATAAAACAAAACAGGAAATAACAAGTATTGGCAAGGGTGTGGAGGACCCTTGTGCACTGTTGGAAGGAATGTGAAACGGTTCAGTCACTGTAGAAAATAGTATGGCAGCTCTCAAAACATTAAAATAGAATTGCTGTGTGGTTCAACAATTCTACTGCTGGGTCTAAACCCAAAATAACTGAAAGCAGGTACTTTACCAGATATTTGTACACCTATGTTCATAGCATCATTCGTTAAGAGCCAAAAGGTGGAGGCAACCCCGAAGTCCACTGACAGGTAAATGGATAAACAAAATATGGTACATACATACAGTGGAGCATTCGTCAGCCTTAAAAAGAGGGACATTCTGATACACGCTACAACATAGATGAACACTGTGGCTATTATGAAGTAAGCCAATCACAGAAGGACAGACTCTTATCATGCCACCTATAGCAGGCAGTGGTCAGATTCAGAGACAGAAAGTAGGATGGCGGTTATCAAGGGCTGGTGGGAGGGAGGAATGGGGAGTTACCATTGGGTACAGTTTTAGTTTTGCAGTGAAGGTAACTGTGATGATTACGTAACAATGAAACTACTTAATGTCACTGCACTGCATACTTAAAAATGGTTAAGATGGTAAATTTTATGTTATTTTTACCGAAGTTAAAACACAAAAACAAAACCCCACAGCCTAGTTCTGGGGTGGGCACACATGAAGGAACCCACATTTTCACCAGAAGTGGTTTATCAGAGTAATGGCCTGTAACAGCCCTGAAAGGCCCAGGGAGGCCCAGGGGAACCTACATATACTGTGGCTCCTGTATTTTGGGGGAAGGGGACAGACTGGGAATGGGACAGGGGGCTTTATCCATTCCTTGCTTTTCTTCTCGATTCAGGTAGAAAATGTCTCAAAGACTCACTGGGGTACCTGTGGGAATGCTGGTAGTGTTTTTGATGAGAACCTAGAGAGGGGAGATTTTGTTAGAAGCAAGCAAGTAGGTAGGAATTGATACGCGAAGGGACAGGGTGGTGGGAGTGTACATCCAGGAGCGGTGTCTGGTCCAGCACCTTGGGGTTCTGCGAGAACTCGTAGCTTCTGTGAAGTTTGGGAACCCCACCAATCACAATCCATTCCACTTTGATTAAAAAAAAAAAAAAAAAAAAAGATCATTCAGGGGAATTCCTTGGCAGGCCAGTGGTTAGGACTCTGTGCTTTCACCGCTGAAGGTGTGGGTGCAATCCCTGGGTGTGAAACTAAGATCCCATAAGACGCGTGGCACAGTCAAAATAATAAAAAAATTTAAAAAATAATAAAGAAATGAAGTTGGTAAATATTAAAAAAAAATCATGCAGCTTGACCTATTCTCTTCATCAGATTTGACTTGGACCTACTTGTGGCTCTCTCCAAAAATCAACTTTGCCCTCAGAGAGGAGCCTTTACGATACTGAGAATATTCCAAAGGACATGCCATCTTAAATGGCAAAGGAGGCCACCCCCCCCCCAGAGGTTGCTGAACAAAGAGTGGCACTGAAGTGCGCGTGTAAATCCCATAGGGGAGAAAGGGAGTCCTGGTCTGCCAAGATGTGCAAGCCTGGAACGTCTGCTTACAAACCAGGAGTGGGTCTCCAGGAGAGAAACACGCATAGAATGGAGCTGCCCAGGACACGCACGGATGGTCGGGCAGGAAGGGCAGGGGGCCATCACCCCACGCCCAACGCAGGTCAGGGGTCTGATTTCAGCAAGCACGTCGGCCCTGCCCACGTCTGGGGCTCGCTTCTCCACCTCCGCACCCTCAGTTCCCAGGTGGGGCTGAGCCATGACACTCAAGTGCTTACGCCGAGCCCTAGCGCCAGGTAACCACATGCTTATTTGTCCAATGGGCACCTTGTGACCTCCTCTGAAGACCCTCTCCCACAGTCCAGTAGGAGTGGAAATTATCAGGTTATAAATTGGTCCTTTAACACCCAGAGAGCACATCTTCACCTGTGGTGTGGATTCCATCCTGACCCTTCTTCCTGCGCCCCTCAGAAGCTGTCCATAATCCTCTGTACCCAAGCCCTGGTTGAACCCTATTTCTCCTTTTTGTTTTGTTTTTTTTTGGCCGCGCTGTGCAGCACGTGGGATCTTAGTTCTCCAACCAGGGAGCGAACCTGCGCCCCCTGCAGTGGAAGCGCGGAGTCCTAACCACTGGACCACCAGGGAAGTCCCAGGTGAACCCTGTTTCTGCCAGGTTTTCTCTAGTGTGGGCACAGGACACACAGGCTGGGTTCTGGCATCACGTACCTTGGAGGGAGCAGCATGGTGACTCTCCCCAGGCGAGGCCTCCCTTCCCAGCCCAGACACACATAGCTACCTCCTTCCCACTGGCTTCTGCTCTCCTGGCCTCAGGGCCAGAAGCTGGCTGTGGAAGGGGGACACCACAGGGCCAGGCTGGGGTCAGAGTGGGAGGCTGCCAGGGCTGAGCGCTCCCTCCACGTCCTCTGCCAAAAAAACAGGAAGAGGAATCCGAGACGTGACTGCGCTAATTCCAGTCCCAGGCTCTGAAGTCACAGATGTAGAAACCACAAACCGAAGAGCAAAAACAAAACCAAAAAGCCCGCAGTCTTTTAGACTTTTTCCCTCCCAACAGCTAGTTCCAGCGATGTTTATTACTCAGCCTGACTTGGAATAACATTAGACAAAAATAGAAACAGCGTCTGGTTTTACAAAGCCTCGGCACAAGTCCTCTGAGTTTTCTGTCCATGCCAGGGCCGCTTGCTGCTGGTACCAGAGGTCAAGGGAGCCCGGATGGCCCCGGATGGAGCAGAGCCTGCACAGGGACGCAGGTCGCAGTGCTGGCTTGAGAGCAGAGCTAGGGAAAGACAGCCGGGCAACTTGCTCAAGCGGTGCGGCCCGGCTGGGGATCCAGGGTTTTATGTCTGGGGGTGAGCCGCTGGGGCCCCGAAGAGACCAGCCCCGGACTCAGGGCTGATCTGGTTCAGAAGGACACGTAGCCACATGCCAGCAGGGCCAGGGCTCTGCCCCAGGCACGGAAGCTGGGTGGGTAGAGGTCTCCACCAACCTGTGCTTGTTCCAGAGAAAGAGCCTTAGCGGGGGCCTCTCTGGGAACTCTGTCCCCAGGGGCTGGTGCGGCCAGAAGGGCCAGGCCACGCAGCAGCAGGGCCCCCGCTCGTCGTGAGCCCGCAGGAAGCCTGCCTGCAGTCACTGGCTGCTCACAGCACTGAGACCTCGCGCCCCTACCCTGGGGGCGGCCAGGGCTTCCACCTCCAAGGCCTCCTGCAGCACGGGGGGAGGTCCGGCCGCCTCGGAGGGGCTCGGGGGACTTGGTGGACCTCGTGCGCATCGTGAGATGGGGAGGGGCAGGGATGAGCAATGTAGCCACTTTCCAGGTGAAGCCAGTCCAGCCCAGAGGCCGGCTGCTTTTTGGACCCCCCCCGAAGTCACTGCCGGGCTCTGCACCGTCACCATGAACTGCCCGGGACTCCGGTCTCCCGGTCCTCTCCTGTGACGGGCAGGCCAGGTGGCCAGTGTGCAGGGGCTGCTATCTCAGGGGCTGCTTGAGCTCGAAGAGGCCTGTCCCGCCCTTGACGACCTTCCCAACCACGAGGCAGGCTGACGGCGACCTCAGCTCATCGTGGGATCCTGGGAGAGACACAAGAGTGCTCGTTAGTTGGCTGAGGGAGAAGTCGGGGGTGGTGGAAGGCGATGGGGGGGCGGCACCCAACACTGAGGCTGGGCGGGTGGGGCACCTCCGAGGCCACGAGGGATGGTGCTGAGGCTCAGGGTCTGATGGGAACGAGGCCGCACTGCTCCTGCGTTTCGAAGAGAGGAAGACCCTCTCCCTCTTCTCCCATCTGCTGCCCGCCCCTGCCAGCTGCTTCCCGCAGGGAGATGCCAAGATCTCCCCTGCATGCGCGGCGTGTGGAGAGGTGCCTGAGGGACGAGCCCATCTGCCCAGAGCAGACTCAGGAGAGGGGAGGCCAAGGGCACCTGCCCACGACTGACCCATCATGGTGGCCTGCTTCAGAAACTGGAAGCTGGTCTCAAACGTCATCTGCTGCAGTGGGGAGGAGTTCGACCGGATCCCAAAGCGGTTCAGTGGCTTGTAAACACCCTCGAAGCACATGTAGTCAGCGACCAGGGAGAGATGGCGGGGGTCAACGGCGATGCCTGTCACACGGGCGGCAACCGAAGGGAGGGTTAAGCAGTGACGAGGGGATGATGGCAGCCGCATCACCTGACACAAGGGCGCCCCCCTCCAGCTCCGTCACCTACTCACTCAGCTCCCTAACCCCCGACCTCGGCGGGCAGCCCTCCCTGCCCGGTCACCATTACTACTTCTTTCTCCACTTCCATCCAGCAGCACGGGAAGCAGCCTTGCAGGACACAAGACCCTAAATCACTGTTTGCGCTTGGGAACTGAAACCCTGAAGGCAGGATGAGGAAGCAGACTCTCCCTCAGAGGCCAGCAGACGAGAAACAGGCTAGGAGGCCTTGGGGACGGGACTGACAAGACTGACCCACAAGGGACTCCCTCTCCACAGTGGTTCTGAGGATCCCCTACGGGCTCCATGCTCACCGTGCCCCTATTTCAGTTTCCTGCGGAGCTGGATTGACACCCCGGGACCTCCCGAGCGCCGCCCGCAGCCCCTCTTACCGTACACGGCGAACACATCCTTGATCTCCTTCTCGATCACCCGCAGCGCGGCCTCGATGCCGTACGTGCTGGCCATGGCATGGATGTCGTTGGAATAGAGGCGACGCAAATCCAGGACCTGGGGGAGGACGGGGGGGTTGGTTTGGAGGGCCTGGCCTTCTGCCCCTTCCTGCGGACACACCCCGCCCAGGCTGACCCCCCCGCTTGGCTGGCACTCAAGCACAGCTGATGACAAAGGGGGTGCGAGGTGGCCCAGGACGAGCGAGAGGAAACAGTGTAGGCAGAGCTGCCAACAGCACGCTGGCCGGGCCCCAAGGTCTGTCTCATCATCACCAGGGCTAGAGGATGACTCGGTACCTGCTTTACAGTCAACAGGAAGAAGGGTGTTTGTCTATTTAATGGAGAGACCTGTTTCCTAGGATAGAGGCTTCCCCCGGTAGGCGAGGCAAGTTCGTCAGCAGAGACCCAAACGCCTCCCCCAGGCATGGGGAGCAGGGCTGGGCCTGCTGCGTGGGAGTCAGCCGGGCCCTATCAGGGGCCTGGGGCTCCAGGTCGGCTGCCCCGGGGGGCCCACGGTGGCTCTGCACTGTGGCAGGTCACCCCCAGAGGCAACAGCAGAGACCCTGGTGGCCTGCCTGGCCTCGTCTGGACAAATCCCACGAGCACGACGCGGAGCTTGGCCTGTCAGTGGCTGGCTCTCGGGAGGCATGAGCCCTGCCCGCTGCGTCCTCCGGGAAAGCAGCCTGTGAGAGGCTCTGGGGCAGAAGGGGCCTTAGTGGGGCAGTGCTGTGCGGGGCGGGGGGTGCGTGTGAGGCCGGAGAGCCTCGCCAGCTTGGTGCGCGCGGACTAGGGAAGAGTGAGCTGGTCCCCGCAACTCAGAATTCTGTGGGGAAAACTCGCGCCCACGGGTCGAGAGCACCTCGGAAGGTTCTGGGAGGCTCAGTGAAGCTGGGGGGAAGCAGGAGAGAGCCCAGAGGAAAGGGTGGGGGAGCAGGCGGAACAGGGCGCACAGGCCTCTGCCAGGCGTGGGGGGCGGGGCGGGGCAGGGCCCCTCTGCACCCAGGGCCTCCTTCGCCCGGTAAAGTGAGCAGCCCCCAGGCCAGCGACTCAGAAAACTACTTCTTACGAGTCTACTTCGGGAAGGTTTTAATTTCAAGGAGAAGAAAGAAACTGTACTCAAAGTGATTTGGGAAACTCTGGGTTCCGTAAAGTTAAGCCGGTTCCGTACTGCAAGCCTTACCAGGCTCACGTGCATCGGGGACCCCCGGGAGGTGTGCCGGCAGGCGCAGACTCGGTTCGGGGACCCTGGGCTGGGAGCGCGAACAGCCCAGGAGGGAGTGGGGCCACGCACCTCGGCGTACTTGAACAGCTCCGGGAGGTTGATGCCTTCTGTGTTTAAGACGAGCTCCTTCTCGTTCTTACTGTTGGTGGTTTCGTTCAGGAGGCATCTGGTGATGCCCTTGGTCGCGTAGACGACGGCGCCTTGGGCCAGGGACACTACCAGGGAGCTCATGTCAAAGTTGACCTTGATGAGAGGGAGTTTCACCATCACCTGCAAGAGGAGGGAGAGCTGGGGCTGGGGAGAGGGCCGCCCCAGACCCGCCGCCCGGGTTCCCCGGGAGACGCCTCCGGAGCCCCACTAGGGAACACCGCGGCCCTGCTGGGGCGAGCGGGTGGCAGGCCGGGCCTGTGAATGCTGGGTGCCTTCGCGGCCACACGGCAGTCACCTCCAGTCTGCTGAGGAGAAAAGAGCAGAGCAACGTTTTCACAGATGTCGGTGAGAACGGTGAAAATCACATCCACTCACACCACCCTTGATATCCTTTCAATCACCACAAAGCACAACACGTGTCCTTTCGCGGGTGCAATCCCGGTCAAGGCTCCGTACCCACGCTACCACTTAGGAACCAATGAATCGGACTGAAGGAAAGGACTAAAACGCCAGTCTGCGTGTAGAGACGTCCAGGCATCCAAGCCACCGAGTCTCTCAGGCAACACTGCAGTGCTGAAGCTGGGGGCCAGGAACAAAGGCGGTGTGAGGAGTGAAGTGTCTCTGCCGGTCTCTATGACAACCGATACACATCAACACATGTGTTGTGCCGAGGCCTGAAGTACAACGTGAAAGCACCCGTAGGGTCTGGTGGCTCAGATCCCCGCGCAGAGAGAGGACTGGCCCACGAGGGTGTGAAAGTCGAACGTGCGAAGCCATGACCAGGGGACCAGGGGTAGCAGGTGCACAGCTGTCACTAGCCTCTTTAAGGGACCCGGGGTGGAGACGAGAGCAGCCGGTGGCCACCCCGGCACTGACCTGGCACCACAGGCCGCCCTGGGTGTCGTACTGGTAGTCCTCGATGAACGGGTGGCACTCGCGCACGGCCCGCACCCGGCGCTCCACCGCCTCGGCGTCCTGGGGCTCCCGGCTGCGGGTGGGCTTCCACGGCTGTGCCAGTGGGGCGGCGGGGAGCGAGTCCTCCTCGGGGCCTGAGCCCCCCTCCTCCTCCTGCGCCTGGGCCTGGGGAGTGCCTTCCCCGAGGACAGTCCCTTCCTCCTGCAGGTCCTCGCCGTCCTCGCCGTCTTCACCGTCCTCGCTCTCGTAGTCGACCTGGCGGGGGGTGGAGCGCAGGCCGCGTCACTCGGGCTCCACCAGCTGTTTGGACTTGGCCTGCCCAACAGGCGCCCCCGCAGAGGCCTCAGCTGCTGGCTGACCCCGGCCTCGCCTGCTCCGTCGGCCCGGCTGCCGTCCTCCTCGCTTCCCCTGGGGATGCCAGCCCCTCAGCCCCTAGGCCCCCTCCTCTGAGCTGAGCCCCACCCCGCGCCTCTAGCTCTCGCACCCGTGGAGCCGCTCAGCCCTGCCACACCGCCCTCTGTCCTGGCAGCAACCATGGCAGTGGAGGACCAGTAATGGGCAGGAGAAGGAGGTATTTTCATGGCAAAGACAGGAGGCGGCCCGACTTCCTCCCCCTGCCAAAGGCCTCTGGGTCCTCGAATCTGATTCAGACGCAGGCCACCCGCCACCCCACGAGCACCGCCTTCTCAGTCCACTGGTGCGCTGGGCAGCCCGCCTTGCTTCAAGGCTCCTGATGGTTCCAGCATGACGCACAGGCATGGCCTCATGCACCAGGGGGTGAGCCCTCATCTGTGACAAAGGGGTCCCCTCACCTCCTCCTCTTGTTTCTCCTTGCGTTTGGCGTCCGAGGCATCAGCGTCTCCCTCCTCAGCTTCGGCATCCACGATGTGCCCCTCCTCTTCCTCGTCGCCTTCCTGCTCTCCCTGGGGTGTGGGGATAAGAAAGAGAAAGATGAGCTCTAATACCCTGGTGAATCCATCTCTCCACCCACCACACTCACCCAGCCACCCACCTGCCCACCCACTCATCCGCTCATCATCGTTCAGCCACCTATCACCTTGCCAACTATCCATCTACCTACCTTCCACCCCCCTACCCACCCCTGGATTCCACGCTTCCTTCTCTGCACCCTACATCTTTACATGTACCACTCGCAAAATCTTGCATTTAAAAAAAAGAAACAAAAGAAAGGAAGTGCCAAGGCTTTTCAAGTCATGAAAAGAAGGTGTTATTCCAAGTAATTTTGTTATGGGTGGAGATGAAGAGAAAGAGTTGTCTTGGTATTTTAAAAGCCAAATATTTATACCTTTCTCCTGGCCTTGGTTCCTAGTTCCCTGTAGTCTCCTTCTGGGTGATCTGAGAATTAAGACTGGGCAGCCTTTCAAAGACATCCCGTGCCCATCTGTGCTTGAGTTAGCCAACTAGTAGACCCCGGGACAGGAGACCTGGCACTCTCTCTCTCTAGGTAGGCCAGGCCCTCATTTTAGGGATGAGGAGACAGGCCCAGTGAGAGGAGATGACATAGCTGAGGTCACCGAGCCGGGAAGGGACAGGACCAGTCTTCCCTGTCCCTGTGCTTCGTTGTGGCCCTGTCCAAGCACAGCACAGCCCTACCAACTGCCGGCTCAGATGACACCCAGGGACCTGCCCCACACCGCTCCTGGGCCTCTTGGCAGATGAGGTGCCATCATTCCTGGACTGTTTTGCCTCCACTGGTTTTTCCCTGGCTCTATCCTTTTTCGTCACTGTAGCCCAACTTCCCGGCTTCAAAATGCCTCTCTGGTCCTTGCCTAGTACTCCGTGGGCCTCAGTTCATCTGGCCTAGGTAAGTCAAAGGCAGAGTGAACGAAACCAGAAAAAGAACTTCCAAGACCTCAGTGGGTACCATTACTTTGAGACTAACCTCAGGAGAAAAAAAACCACCGACAGAGGGGTCCCTGAGAGCAGAGAGATGGATGACCTGGGGCCCTCACCCAGGGCCAGGCAGACCATGCTGCCCGACGTGGCCCGCCACACTCAAGAAGGAAGTGTTGCTTTCCGGCTCTCTCAGAACAGTGGACAAATGCTAAGGTAAGTGGAGAGATGGGCCAACAGCAGGAAGGGGCTCAAGGGGCACCGAGGATGGTCACAGAGCCATCCTAGGAGAACTGACTCAGTGGGCCGCCATCTGATGTGCTTCCCAGCCCTGGACCCTCCCAAGGGGCCCTCAGGGGACTCGCTCACCCGACTCCTCTCCGACTCGCCTTCGTTGTCTAGATCCTGCTGGGTAGCTCTCCGCGTGTTTACGCTTCTGAAAGCTGATGCTTTACTATTCTTCTTTCTGATGGATTCCATCAGAATTTTAAAGAATCTGAAACGAGAAGAAAGCCACGCAGCCCCGTTCAGTACCAGCACCTCCATTCTCCCCTCACCGTGGGGACAGGATGCTCTAAGGATCTCACACCCGCCCAAGGTGATGTTGGGGACCTCTACAGGAGGCGGAGACCCTGCCTCTCCCTTCAGCTTACTTTTCCCCCTCCTGCTGTTTCTGGGTGGTATGTGGCGCATTGGAAGGAACACTGCTCCACACCCAATAGGCCTGGACTGAATACGTGCCTTGCCATTCCCAGGGTGCATGGCCTCGATCACCACAGATGGTCTCCTGAGCTTTACCTCTCTCGTCCGCAAAACGCGGATATTAATAGATACCATGCAGTCTTGCTTTAGGGATTAGAAACAACCCCACATCCGATACCTGTCATGGGGCCTGGCAGGCTGGCTGCTCAGCAAGTGACAGTTCTTGGTGCTGTGTGGTGGCCGTCTAACTAGGGTGGCAGGGCCTGCAGCGGGAGAGGGGAGTCCAGGCCGGCCGGGACGAAGGCCGCCCCCAGCCCGCCGCCTACCGCATCTCCAGGAAGTGGCACTGCTCGGGGCTGGCAACTCCTGTGTCCTTGGTGTGGGACCCCCGACAATTTGATGAGAGAACTAAGATGTGGAAGAGCTTATCGGGATCTCCAAGGTGGTGATAACTTACTTTGTGGCAGTAAATCATGTCGACAGTTAGAACGAAACCAATTTAAAAGGACCAACTTGAGGCAGAGCCCAGAGGACCTTTCCTGGCCCCTGGGTCCTTCCCTCCTGAGTTATCTATTTCTTGCTTCCTCTGGGCCTCATCCTGTCTCCCGCCCCCTGCTCCTTTCTTCATATAACCTCTTGCCCGTCTTCTGCATCAGGCCATAACAGCACATCAAACAGCCTTCTTTTAATTATATAAAGTATCAGTTCCCCATCTGCCCAGCCAGCCTTCCTGTGTTCTCCGAGCGCCTATGATGGGCCCACCATGTACCAGCCCTGAGGGCAAAGCAAGGATGAAAAGACAGGCACTTAGAGCTTTAACTGGAGAAGCAGGCAGGTCAGATGTTTACTATTTTGTTCATTAAAAACAAAAGACTGCTACTCTCCCTCCCCACTATTTTTTTTTCCCCCAACGTTTTAAAGTTGTACAGGGTTTTGGCTGAGCTTCTACCCTTGGCAGAAAAAAGCCTCCTCACCACCGATCCAAGAAAGAGCCTGGTCACCAGGTGCTGTGGACAGAGACCAGAGGGCCAGACAGGGGAGAAGCCCGGCTTGACTTTAGAAAGATACGGTCCACCCGGGAGGAGGGGGCGGAAGAGATGTTTCCGAAAGGACAGGCTCCGGTTCAAGTCTCTGTTCTGCCAGAGTCTGGAGACAGAGACAGACGAGGGCCTTGACCCCGCCTGTAAGTGCTGGGACCGCCCCTGCCCCACGCCTGAGCCTGCAGTGCAGACTGCAGGGCGCGAAATGACACGGATGGGCTGTGAAGCTGGGCTGCCTCCGCACACAGAAGCTGCTTGTCGCCTCCCTCTGCTGTGGGGCTGCCGCCCTGGCCTGTCCCTTCAGGTGACATCCCCCCTCTGAGGCTCCCTTGCCAGCACTTCAATCCCCGCAACTGGCCTCAACCCCAATCCCCCACCTGCTCCCACCCCCTGCACGTGCATCGCCGGGCTTCTGTTCGGGCCATGTGCGCCGCCATCAATTTCCCCAGCCTCCCATCGACCTGCTGGAGCCGCGCCCAGGCCCACGGTGGGGTCTAAACACAGATGGAACCCCCCAAGAGACCTTCCCTAACCACCCCCGGTGCAAATCCTTCCTACCCTGCCTGCCTCTTCTGGTGAACAGGACCAGTGCAGAACGTGACAGAAGGTGAGAAAGGAGAATAACCCCCTGAACGGTAAGTGGCAGGCATGTCACCTGTGTGCCAGAAGTTCTCCCAGGGGTACAAAGAGTCTGCCCTTCTGTGATTTTGCCCAGAGCCAGGAAACCGGAGGCCCACAGTGACCGCTCTGTGAAGGTCGTGCTGTTTGTCCGAATGTGGCAACTGAGGGGGAACCGGAGGGGGGCAGCTGCACAGAAACCTCCGTCCCACATAAATAATTACCAGCAGGGAACATGACCCTCGGCTGTTTCCGAAAGTGCCTGCCAACAGCTCCACCACCTGCTGTCTGCAGAGTCAGACTCACAGAAGCTCTGGCCTCAGACTCCTGGCTTGGTGTTACACGGCTGGGGACCGGAGGCCGTGGAACTCACACACCCCTGCCACCTAGCTCGGTACTCCTGCCGCCTCACCACCCCGGCCCACCTTCCAGATCATTTACACACACATCCAAAGGGGTGGGCGCCAGGACAGATATTGAGGGGAGCTTCATGGCTTCTACACCTCCATCTAGGGAAGCGCCTCTGTGTGTCTCTTTTTTTTTTTCTCCAATCTGTGTCAAAAGAGTCTCAAGATCCCACAGCTGGGACAGAAGCAGGGAAGAAAGGGAGGGAAAAGGGTGGGGAAGAGAGAGAAAAGGAAGGGAGAAAGGAAAAAGAAAATGCTCCCAGCGGAGGGGGGGGGGTCCTTTTCTGAAGGCACACCCCCATCCCCGTGTGGTCTCCAGGGGGCCTGCGTGAGGCTGCTTCGCTGCCCAGGCCTGGCAAAGGCAGCCCAACCACAGCCCCTTCCACGTGCTGCTCCCTCTGGCCCCCCTGCCCAAGTCACAGGGCAGCTCCACCAGGCGCGACTGCACATGGCTTTGTTCATCACAGGCTTTCAAGTACACGAGCCAAATACAAAGAAGGAGCTGACCAAGTCTGTCACCACCGGGAAGAAGCCAGGGCTCTTCCTTACCAAGAAGAACTTTTAAAAAAGTGATGAATTTTCAATTCCCCAAGGCAACGTAAAGAGAAAGAACGCTGAGCACAGCCTGGGGCACGCCTCAGGTGACCTACCTGCTTGGCAGGCCCACACCTGAGATACAGAGATATGGGGCAGGTCGCAGACTCCGCCCGCTCCTGGTAATTCTCAGGAGGCCACGTGATCTGAATTCCGATTTCTCAGGGAAGGGCCGCCTGGCCGGCACAGACAGCGGCACGCCTGGGAGTGGTGTTCCTCCCGGTTAATTAATGAGCCGGCAGCTGGGGCACAGACAGGTCTCCTGCGCTGTGACCCAGCACCCCGAGAGCACTGGGCCTGCCTGATAAGACGAGCCTCCTCCACCCAGGCGAAGAGCGACATAGGTGCTTCCGAGGCCCAGCAAGCTCCCCCGTCCAAAGGGCTGAGTTCACATCCAAGCTCATCTACCACAACACCCGCCATCCTACATGCCACCTGCTTCGGGGGCCAGGCTGCAGCCAGTCCACATCTTCAGGTGAGGGCAGAACAGGGCCCATGGCAGGACAGTCACTTCCTCCCAGCCACACTGCCCTGGGGCCTAGCCTGTGAGTGGGCATCACTCAGTAAATATTTGTGGGATGACTGAGTGCACGGACGTCCTGCCTCGACTCTGCCTTCAGTTCTCTACTTCCAAGCAGCTCCGGAAAACCTGAGGGCTGTTCTAGACTCAAGACAGTGGTTAGTGGTTAGTGGTCCGTGGCCAAATCCTGCTGACATATGGGATCTATTTCAGCCTCACCAGGCTTTCTTTTTTTTAAATTAATTAATTAAGTTAGTTAGTTAGTTTTTTGGCTGTGCTGCGTGGCATGTGGGATCTTATTTCCCTGACCAGGGATCGAACCTGTGCCCCCTGCATTGGAAGCACAGAGTCTTAACCACTGGACCACCAAGAAGTCCCCTCACCAGGCTTTTAAAAAGATATGAATTAGTTGCCAATGCTTACAAATTAGAGAAGATTTATCTATAAAAAGTAAAAGCAAGTCAACAGCCAAAGAAAGAAAAAGGAGAGGCAGTTTTCTTCTTATTTTTCTGCATCAGAAGGTCTGGCCACCCTGGCCCACATCCCTGCCCGCTTGAGGCCGGTGATGCGCTCTCCAGCCGGACAGGGGCCCCCAACCTGCCTCACCGGCCTTCTCACCTGCCGGCCCCGCAGCCATCTGAGTCTGCGCACCGCGATCCAGGGTCAGGTGGCCAGTCAGAAGTGCTTCGCTGGCTCTTCCCGGCTCCTCCCCAGCCCCAATATGACCACCATCCTACTCCTGCACACTCAGCACTGTGGCCCGTGCTTTCCCATGGCCAACAGTGACTTGAACTGGAGAGAAAATGGATGTTCCTTCTCCCCACCAGAAGGGAACCAGGATTTCTCTACGAAGCTGAAGGTAACCCCAGTTATAGATCTGTGTCCAAGAGCAGCATGCCGTCAGCACACTGCTCCTTCCTAGCAGAATAGAAGTGTATCGGGAACCGCACGTTAACCGCAATTAACACCACGCAGGAGCGTTGTTAACCGCAATTAACACCACGAGCTGGCCTGACATCACAGCAGCGCCACCGCGACGGGGCTCTGCTCTCTTTACGGTACATGAACTCCTCCATCTTAAAGCCTACAGAACCTGAGTACACGAGACTCAGGGGGCAGAGACAGGAATGCGGTTAATGCAGTCATACCCAAAAGCCACGTGAGGCTGCAGGACCTGTTCCTTTTCTAAACACCTCCTTTGAAAGAATCATTCGGGCAAAAGCACCCGGTCTCTGGGAGTCCTGTGGCCAGAAGCCCTCAAGGTCCATGACAAAGTCAAGCAATAAGCACGGCCTGAGTCCTGACCTTGTTTCCATGAAATGCAGGATGTCCCCGGGTCTCAGGCACTTTTCCTGCTGGTAGTACGCGTGTGGCAGGAACTGAAACCGCAGCTCGTACACCCGGAACTTGTTCTGTTTCTCCCCCATAGAGAAGGACTCCTGGACATCAATTTTCTCCAACACCTAGAACCAGATTGACAGAAACCAATTTGCCCAAAGCCTGGGACTGAGCATTACAAGTGGGTTATGGGAAAACTGAGAGTTTGCAGGGAGGGGGGCTGGGACCACAGGCCAAAATCCCAAAGAAACTCCAACAAGCTCTGCTGGTGTAGATCCCTCGGGGGGTGGGGAGAGAGACCCCCCCAACCCTGTAGGCACACCTCCAGAGAACAGCCTGAGGCTGGAGGGGGCAGGCTCCAGCGGGGCTGTTAAGCTGACCCAGAAAGTGTCCCGATTCTTAAGGCACGAAGAATGCTGCAGACCAGTGATTACCTTTAAGGCTTCCTGATCCATCCCTGCTTAGCACCTGGCAGAGAAAGCCTCCCTCTCACTGGGTGGAGTCTGAGCCAGGGTCTGAACAGCTGGCAAAGGCTGTTCTGCCCAGATGGGAGAAGAGTTGGGAGGACGGATGGGAGGATGCAGGGAAACGCCTGCAGCCAGCCTGCAGCCCTGGGTCCCAGGGAGACAATTACCTCCCCGAGGCACACCCTGGTGAGCTGCTTCTTCAGGCTTTTCACTTTCTTCAGCGCTTTCTTGGTGTTGAACACGGGCACGCTCATCGTGGGCGTCTTGATGTTGGCGCTGGCCACCATGAGAATCTCCCTCAACCTGTCACAGAACAAGGGCACATATGACCGTAAGAGGTACCCGGATTCTTTACTTTTGCGAGGCCTTTCTCATAAAGATGTCACAGTTCTTTGAAGATCTGCGAGACCACAGGATCTCGTGGGGGAGATATGCTGATCAGGGAGTCCCAGCTCTGGCCCTGCGTGTGACAGCAAGGGACTCTTCTGTCAGCTTTCTCCACTGGAGCACGAGCTCCTCAAGGACAGGGCTGTGTCTTCTTCCTGTTTCCTATCACCTGTGTCTCGCATTACAGCGTGGGTGCTTACTGAACGAATAAGAGATGCAGGGAAGGGAAGCAGCGTCTGCAGCGCTCCCACTGGGCACAGGGACCATGGCTAGACCTCGGCCATGGCTCAGTCAGCCTGCAAAGCCCGACTGCACGGCGCACCCCGCCCTCCTCCCTCCCACAGGAAGCTGGGGAGCCTGAGTCACTCTGCTAAAAAGTAGCCGGGCCGGGCAGGCGAGCCTGATCTCTTTTCTTTCCTCTCACCCAGCGGCCACCATCCTGCAAGGTGCGTACTTTTACCTGAAGGGCCAGGGCCCCTTTGGGTCACGTTCTAGGTGAGTGGTGCCCCCGAAGTTGGGCAACCAGACGGCCTGACCCCGGGAGTATGTAGTTTCACAAGCATCTCAGGTAACTTGGATACAGGAGTTGGTGGAGAGATAAATGGAGATGCTAAGAGGCCTGGGCATGGATCCAACCACAGAAGCCCATTGGGCTCTGGAAATTCCAACCCTGACCCCTGCTTTGATGACACTCTCTCTCTCTCTCTAATGAAATGACTTCCTCCCCAATGAAATGACTTCCTCCCCAGGAGTGGGCTAGGACAGACCCAGCTCCTGCACCCTCGCAGTCCCTCACCTGGGAATGCCCAGGGTGACATTCATCTCGCCTCTGCCGGCAAAGTGGAAGGTGTTCAGGGTCATCTGTGTGGAGGGCTCCCCGATGCTCTGTGCGGCCAACAGGCCCACGGCCTCTCCCGGGTCACACAGCGAGCGCTGCCACTTCAGCCGCAGAAGAGTCCTCAGCCTGGAGATGGGGCAGGGGACAGCAGGAGTCAGGGGCGCAGACACTACCTGCCCGTCAGGAGCTGTCAATGCCACCCGCCAGCAGGGCACATGGACCTGTTACCTCTCCCTCTTTCTGGGCTTGTTTCTTCCTAAACAAATGGTCCTTCTAAGCCTTAAATTCCGGCCAGTGACCCTGAAATGTCCTAAATGACACAGCACAGAGCCCAGCTGGGTAGCTGAAGCTCTAGATGTCCATGCTCGGACTGTTCACGTTCACCCTGAGAATGTCACGGAACTAGTGAGCTCACTATTCACGTTTCCCTTTGTTAATTCTTTTTTTGCCCAGTAGTTGTGACGGCTTGGAGAGGGCTTAACCCTCCCTCTGTACAAACTAGGAAGAGGTTCACTGAGCAATTATGGGGATATGGGGGGGGGGGAGGCGGGAAGGGGGTGCTTACTTTCTTAATTAGTGCAAATGGCTACAGGCTACATCGGAAATGTGCGCGCTCCACAATTTTGTAATTCACTAACCCTTCTTCCTACGAATGCCGGCCCTTTTAGAACAGCCAAGGAACACTGTATTACCCCGGAACATAGGACAAGGAAGCGGCTCAACAAACAGCGACTAAACGGGACGTTACGTTTGAACACAGAGGAAGGTAACAGAACTACGTTTCTATGCAAGTTCTTTTCAAAAGTCAGACTTTCTGCTGACCTGATGTGTCTTCTCTCCCTACTACGTCAAACCAGTGAAGGGTTGGCAGCTTCTGACCAGCTTCACAGGGTTGGCAGCTGCTGACCAGATTCCCTGATTCTCACATAACCGTGCCCACCACACCACACTCAAGAGAGGGGCCACCTGTGCAGGGCTCTGTCCCCAAAGAGCGCTCTTCTCCGTCGTGGCCCAGATGGGGGGCGCACTCCTGCCTACCTGCTCTCATCCGTCCCACAGGCCTCAGGGCCTGCAAGGCGCCCTCTGTTTCACTTCCCTCCTTCTTGCTGGGGTCTTGAACCCAGGAGGCTGCCAGAGTGGGCGGGGAAGGGCCTGAGGAGCAGATTCCCCCTCTGTGTGTGCTGTGCAATCAATGTCATTACCGGTCCAGAGAGAGCTCCGCTTTCTCGTAACTCCTCTCTGCTTGAGCTGCCCACTCGCGACTGTAGTCATCCACCTTCTTTTCAAATGTTTCTGACACTGATGCAAAGTAGGTGTCTGGGCGCCAGACAGACAGACTGGGGTCAGGACAAGGAGACGCCTTCTTCTGGTATTTCCTCCGGCTCTGCTCATCTAACTCAGCCCACATCCTCAACATCTGAAACGAAGGATGGGCCTCAGCTATGCTGGAGGACACGAGGAATAGGCTTCTCTTCCTGGGATGCCCAGTAAGATAAGGCATATCAGAGGCACTGGCTTCAAATGAGAACAGGGGAAAGAGACAGAAACCTGACGGCAATGAGAAGGCCATCTTGACATCTGAAACACGGAGAAACCGAATCCATCCCAGGGCGTGCTGCTTTACCATGACTCTACAAGCGATTCGTCCTGGCCCTTCAAGCACAGGCAGGGTGACCACGTTAAGTTACTGTCCAAACTGAGTGTCTTGTAGCGTAAAATGGGGCACTATTAATAATACTACTGGGATGAGAGGCAAAGCCAGGGCTGTCTCAGGTCAACAAGGACACAGTCACCACAAGCCAGGTGACTGTGCTGGATCCCTGTTTGTCCCCCACCCAGGCTTTCACACGCTCGATGCCCCAAAGCTGTCCCACAGCAACTGCTTCAAAGCGCTCCCCTGCCTCCTGGCTCCCAGCTGTGCTTGGCTGATGGGAGGTCCCAGAAGCAGAAGGGGATGTGGGAGGAGAGTGAGGCTGGGCATTCATCCCCCGCCCTCTCTAATGGATCTCGGAGCCCAGAACTCTTTACTGAGGGCTCCTGTCAGGTGGCCTCTGCCCACGGCCACCCTCTCCACTCCTGGTGACTGTTCATGCCTGTGGGGGGCAGGTGGGAACCCAACTTACCAGCCCTAGTTAGTTTCCTGGAACCCTGTCCACACCTCTGTAAAGATTCCCTTCCTTAAATCCCTATTTGAGTGCCATGTTTCCTGACCAGCACTGAATGAAGCCAGATTTCATGACTGTACCTTCCACTGGGAAAACAACTCCTTCCTCATCCCCTCAACCCCTGACTGATCGCCCACTCCCACCCCCCACCGAACCCCAGCATTACCTGGTGAGTCTCAGGGCTGCGGCCGTTCTGGTTTGCGCCCTCGAGGTTCAAGGCTTTCACAGCTGCTTGAATTTTCTGGGAATAATTCAAGAAGGCGCCTTTTCTCAGCAGGGTGTTGGAATGCTTGCTTTGCCATTTTTTGATGGCTTTGAAGTGGCGGAGAGCTTTCTGGGGATCTGCTCTGGATAAAACTTCATGGAGGTGCTTCGATTTCATTATCACCTAAACAAACAGACCACACAGACAAAACCAAAGAGATGAGGGCATAACACAAGGGCCACGTCACACAACTTCACAGGATGGAGGTGGCCCGTGTGGAGCCCTCAGGATGCCCCTGGGGGGTCTGAGCGCCCACTGCTAACCAGGGCCCTCACTCTGTGCCAATCAGACTTGGGAGCTGGTGGTCTCAGGAGCTGAGGTCACGGGGGAGAGACCATGACACTCAAGAGTCCCTCCAGAACACGGCACCAGGATGGGAAGGAGCCAACCCCGGAGTACAACCTTCAATTCGACCACCTGCTTCATGACCTTGGACAGGCCATGTCAGTTTCAGTTTCCCAATCTGTAAAACAGGGTGAGCTAACGGTGACGATCGCTCTTGGGGCAGTAAGGTGTGGCATGAAAACCGCGGGCTTGTGTGTCAGAGGGCCTGGGTGCAGACACAAGCCCTGCCACTCACCAGCTCATCACTGAAACCCTGACACTCAGCTACCTTGGCTGTAAAATGGGCAGAGGGCCACCTGCGTCCCCAGGCTGCAGGGAGGAGGAAGGGAGACAGCAGCCATGGTGCGCTCTAGTTTAGGGCCCGGCACAAGGCAAATGCCCCACATGGTGCAGTTTTTCTAGATGTATGCGTGCCTCTCTGCCATCTCACGGGATGAAGCACACAGAGGGAGGGGCTCTGACAAGGTCAGGCGTTCCAAGGCATCGCCTGGTGCTTTTGAACTCTTCCCACTCTAGTTTTCAGCGGCCACTCTGAGTGGCAAGGCTCAGGGCGGGAGGCCCACCGCACGGCCCCCGCCCCAAGACCCACAGGCGCGGGGAACCGGCACAGTACCTCACAGTTGCTGGCGAGGAAGGGGAACTGCTTGGGCTGCAGGAACTGTGTCTTGGGGATGTCCAGGCCGTCCTCTCCATACAGGAACTGCACCACGCTGCCGTCGCTGTCGCGGACTGTCAGGTCATACTGGACGACCAGCCCCTCCAGGTGCTTGATGACGCACCTGTACAGGGACCACTGACTGGCTCAGCGCCCACCGGGCTTGCCACCTCCCAGGGCAGCCTCTGATGGAGCGGATGGAAGGCAGAAAAGGGGACTGCTGTCCTGCAGCCAGGCAAGCCCCCAGGACAGGCTGGCTCCCGTGCCCCAGGCTCTGAGCTACAGCACCTCGCGGCCAGGGGCTGCAGCCACGTGTCCTGAGGAGGTTGGCTGCCCCGCTCGACCCCGACTCCCAGCTCCAGCCCCAGCTGCTGGGACCACTGCCTGCTCCGTCGCTCCCTGGCATGGCAGGGCTCCCCAGGGACCAGTGTCCTTAGACCCAGGAGGCAGGCAAAGCAGCGGGGTTGTCTCCCCATCCAATGCTTCTCTCACGCCATTAGTCCAGAGACTGTCAGGGACAAAGGGGACCTTAGGAACTAAATGCTGACGTGGCAGCCCTAACCCGGTGCCTTTTTTCCTCAGTGCTCCCAGCGGTCAGCTGCCGCCCTCAACCTGCCCGCCTCTGCGGCCCTGGTGCTGGCCTTAGCTTACTTCTCTGGCCACCCTGCCTTGGTTTCTCCTCCTGCCACATTCAGAGGGGGTCTCCTAGGAGCCACTGGTCCCCTGAGCGCCAAGGGCAGAGCTCGGCACTATCTTCTCGGCACCCAGCCCAGGGCCTGGCAAGGCTGGAGCTGAGCATCCAGGTCCCCTTTGCTGAAGATGCTGAGGTACCAGGCACCTCACAGGGCTGCAGCTCTCAGCACCAGCCACGGCCCCGGAGGCTGCATCTCCAGGCCTCTCCCGAGCTTCAGGCTCCCTCCCTGGAACGTGTCCCCTTGCTTATCCTGCCACTGCCCCCTCACGCCAGCCACAACTTTCTCTCTCCCCTCTGCAGCGTCTTGCTTTCTGTCCACCGTGCCACTGTGTTGCCACTCAGGCCTGACGCCTCCTGCCTCTTGTTCATTTCAGCCGGTTGCCCCACGTCTTCGCCGCGTGGGATTCTCCCTTTCCATCGCCACCCACAAGAGGCAGCCTTCCAACCTACGGCCCCTCCTGTCTGAAGGAAGGCACTTGCCCTTTCTGCCGTGACCCTCCACCGGCAGAGGGGTCCTGCGGACGGCTGTGCCCTTTGCCCCAGTGGCTGCCGCTCTTCATGCCAGCCCGGATCCCCAACACCCTCCTCTTCCCTGCCCTGCATTCAGATGGCCCCCGACACAGATCCCCCACCCCCAGACTCACGTCATCACTCGATTCCTAGCTTTTTCTACACTCCACAGGTATCCTTGAATGATTTAAGAGGATGGAGGTGGGGCGTAACCCCTGCTCACAGGTGGATCTGGCCCTGTAATCCACACCGGATGCAAGAACTCAGGGCGCACCAGCCCAGACCTGCTTGTTTAACCTCCTCTCTGGGAGGAAAGGGAACACGTAGCTCCTCTGACTGGCCTGTTTGGGCAGGTGGGAGGTTGAAGCTTAAAACTGAGACTGGCCTGGCTCCGAGTGCCAGACCCAAGGGGCCTGGAATCCTCTCTGGCCCAACCACAGAGCCCTCCCGGGGCGGGGGCGGGGGCGGGGTGACCAGTGCATCACCACCCAGGACCTTTCCCCCAGGGAAAGGCACACACGCTGACGCACGGGCCCTTCCTATAAACCTCTGAGCTCACACTTTACCGATCCTCTAGGAGGGGAAGGATATCGGCTATTTTCTGTCTTGGGCCACCCATGGACATTTTTTTCTAGAAGTTTTTTCATCCAAAGGGATCTTAAGTGAATTGTCAATGAAAATGTGAAAAAAATGACAGAGGTGAATGGACCTGCAACGCTGATGCCACCTAAAGGTGGCAGAGCAGGTGCTGTTTACCTTTGGAGGTAGCCAGAGCGGCTGGTCTTCACAGCCGTGTCCACCAGACCCTCTCGCCCGGCCATGCAGTGGAAGAAGAACTCCTGTGGGAGAAGCAGGGACCCAGGTCCCAGGTGTGGCAGTGAGGCAGTGAGGGGTGGCAGTGAGGACCCTTCCTAAAGGGTGGCTCAAGCCAGTGCCCCTGGCAGCTCTGACGTCTCCCACGGCCCCAGGGACCCCTGCCCTCCCCTGGGGTTGCCTCTGTCTTATTCTGCCCAAGCACAGAGGGACAAATGGAACAGAAGTGCCAGCTCCCATGCCCAGGAGTCCGTCCTCAGTGCCATGTCCCACACCCCACACGCACCCCATCTTCCAAACAGAAATGGCACTGCCGCTTCATCATGTAGTGTTTTCCAAAATTCCACAAGAAATGGGTTTATAACAGTAAGCAGCAAACACGTACCTACACACACACACACACGAGCCGATAAAAGATAACACGACTCGAGCTAAAACTCTATGAAATGACCCCATCCCTCACTCTGATGCTTTCTTTACCACCCGACTCTGTTTCATTCCATGAAGTCAATCATTTCATGATGCACTAAGGGGTCGCAACCAGAGTTCAGAACTCTCTGGTCTACGACAGCTCTCCACCACCCGTCGCCAGGGGCCACGGATGACCACTGGAGAGTCCATGTGGGACTGAGGGAGGAGCCCTGGGAGCATCACAACCTGGACTTAGCTGTCTGACCACAAGAGGCGTCCTTGCAGAGACGCACTAGACCAGGGAACAGAAGGTACTAACAGTCGAAAAGCCATTCTGCCAAGTGTGAGGAGAAAACCTTTCTCTTAAGGGAGAGTTTTGTTGCTGACTGAGGAAAAACTAGACATTTGCTACCGCTGGTCAATTTTCCCAAGGTCAAGGAGGAGCCAGGGGAGGTTCTCTTAGGGAAGCTTTGTGAAATAAGTCTCTGTGATGCTCCTTTTGGCCACAGAGAGCACCCTGGTGAGGGGCCTCGCCGTCCCCAGCTGCCCTCAGATGCAGGGAAGAACCGGGGAGAAAGGGCGCAGAGCAGGAAGAGGGAGAGCTGGGATTGGTCTTACTCATCTTCCCACCCATCAGCAATCCCTCCCGAGCACCCACGATGCACTAGGCACCGTGCTGGGCTCTGGCATTATGATGGTAAACACGACATGGCTGCGTCCTCTTGGTCCTTGCAGGCCCCAGGGTCTAGTGGGTAAGCAGGGATAGCATGGCACTTATTACTTAGCTGTCTCTGCTTAAAGCTGCTGGTGAAGGTCACAGGCCTCTTACTGTTGAGCTTAAGAGATGAGGAGAACAGCCCAAAGGAAAAACCAAACTACGTACAGCAGGCTTGATGCCGGTGAGGAATCTGCCAGTGACGAAGCCGCCAGCCCTGGGGGTGAACTCATACGGCTCGAAGCAGGGCAGTGACTTGCCAGATGCCATCAGTGGGGGTCTCCGGCCTTCCAGTTCGATCTGGCCCAGCAGGCACGAGATCTGGGAGAAATGAAACCCAAAGGCAACTGAAGACCCACATGCTCGTTAAATGATGCTCTGTCCCAGCAGGGGATGAGGGGGCCTGCTCTTCCAGAAAAACTGCATGGGATCCAAGTTCCTGAAGGCCAACCTAGATTGCTAAACGAGCCCAGAAAGCTGACCTTTCAGGAAGATAACTATGTCTTCCTTTCCATGACGGCAATTTTCGCATTTGGACTCAGTTGAAATGGACGGTGTTTGTAAAAGCAGCCGCGTTTCAGAAGCATCACGTGTTATACTTGGACAGGACCCTCAGGTCCTCACAGGGAAACTGAGACTATAGCAGAAAAAACAGTTTACTGTGATCTTTAACAGTCTCAGGTCAAAAGAGAATAAAACTGCATTAATGTTCCTGGGGGGAGAAGAGCAGCGGGTCTGGATTTTATTTAGTCAAAAGGGCTTCCCGATGGCCTCCAGCCTTTTAAGCCCATTCCTATTGCTCTCTACTCACCAGATAATGAGATGGTCCTTGAGACCCTCTCAAGGTCATCAAGATATTTTTTAAAAGTTGCTAAAATTTGTGAAAATGCTGTGATAGCACTGCAGTAATTGCTCCTCCATAATGAGCCAAAAACTAAAGGTTAAGAAACTTCTAGGACAATGCCTACAATGTAACACTAAATGAAAAAAGCAGACCGTGCAACATTTCAGGATCTCAGCTAAGATTATAAATACACACACACCGTGTTTATATATAATGTGACTATGTATAATCATACAGTATGTAAGTTTACAACAGGTATCTGTTTGGTACACGTCAGTATCTGGATACTTGTGTCAGTATCTGTCTACAACACTTAACAGTGGTTAGCACCTGCACTGATTTCCACATACTTTTGTATTTTTCAGTACTTGCCCCATTTTGTACGGAATGTGGATCCTTTTAAAAATAGAAACAAATCTGAAAAGTGCCTCCTGCAACTATCCCACCCTTCTGCAAACCAGCCAGCACCCGCCGTGGCTCATACCTGCATGGTATTCACAGTTGAACCTTTGGCTCCAGACTGCACCATCATATGCAAGTTGTTCTCTGGGAACGGTCTGTGCAGGCCGAAAGGCATGCATGCCTGCAGATGGAACACACGCACTGGTCATGACTCACCCTCTTGGGAATCCCAGGTTCAGAAGGTAAATCCAGGATGCAGGAGCCAACACAGACTATTTATCTAGAGAGGCGCCAGAGCCCACGCGAGGCAAGAAGTCTCATCTGGCAGCAACCCTTTGGCTAGAAGCCCTAGAGAGAAGTCTAAAGGATGGCCCAGTAAAGCAGAAACTTACACAACATTTTAAATCAACTATACTCCAATGAAAACTAAAAAAAAGAAAAAAAAAAAAAAATAAGAGGATGGCCCAGGGTGCTGCGTTCTCTTGACACCTCTGCCAGGAAGCCGGAAAGGAGATGCAGAGGGGCCAGCATCTCCAGTTCATGATTCTGAAAAGCAGCTGGTAAAAAATAAAACCTAAGGTGGTGCCCTTGGGAACCTGTCCAGCAGAGCATGGCCTGGCCCTGGACAGTACCAATGATGACCAATGTCTGTGTCACATTCACGTTTCCCAACATGCTGTCCAAGTACCAAGCAGGAGGCTCACCTTGGCTCCTGGGCCAGCGGATGCTGGCAAAGCCCCCAGGGGGACCAGGGAGATGCTGAGGTGGGGGGAGCTCTGAGTCTATCTAAGCTTCTGCCTAGGGTTGCAGAGACCCAGCCCCACACAGGAGAGGCAGAGTGGATGGGAAGAGATGGAGGAACAAGAAATAATCCTAAGATGCTTCTGAGACAACGCCCCACCTGCAGCATCCCCAGTCAGCCCTAGAAGCTGAGCCTGGTTTTCACACGGTACTGGAGGGCTCCTCTGAACAACACCTCTCAAGGACGGAACTGTACCAACAAGGTCTGCATTCTTGGCAGCTGAGGGGATGCTGACAGCCAGTCAGAGGACTCTGCGAGCAAACACTGACTTCTGTTGGGCACTGGCCACGCCTCCCTCCCTCCTCCTCAGGTGGGGCCTCAAGGCCCAGGAGGTAGGGTGAGGGCCAGGTCGGCTCCTTCCAGCCGCAGGATTGGGAGCCCCAGCTCTGGGCTGAGAAGGCGAGAGAACGGGGTCTGCCATCCTGGCTTGTGCGGGGACGTCCCTCTCCTTTCTCAGCTGTGCAGGAAGGGGCCCTGGAGGACTGGCAGGGCGCTCACCTCACCCAGGGCACTGCAGATTAGCTCCTGAATCCTCCCTGCAAGCCCACGAGGCAGGTGCTCTTCCCATCCCCATCCCCCTGGGGGAGGACACCTGGCTCAGACCGCTCACATCACACAAGGCCCGAGATCTCACAGCAAGTCCGCGGCAGAGCCGGGATTCGAACCCAGGCCTTCACCCCTGGGTCCCCCATACAAGCAGCACTGGTGGTTTGGATCCTTCATTCTGCCCCTCCGCCCTGCAGTGGCCCCTGGGAAAGATTTCCTTCCATCCCCTTTAATGCAGTTACCCCAAAATACAAACATTTAAAATGAAAAATAGTGGGGAATTCCCTGGTGGTCCAGTAGTTAGGACTCGGTGTTTTCACTGCCAAGGACCTGGGTTCAATCCCTGGTCGGGGAACTAAGATCCTACAAGCTGTGCGTGGTCAAAAAAAAAAAAAAAAAAGAAAAAAAAAGAAACAAAGAAAAATAGAGCAATGCCTTCTTTCTCAGCATTCATCAAAGACCTTTCCAGACCCCAACGGGGTGAGGGAATGAAGCCCTTGGCTTTTCAAAACGATCAATTCTACTCGCCCCACCTCACATCTCACCTAGTCAGCTATTAAACAGCCAAATTGCTCCAAAGAGCCCAGAGTGAGAATCAAAATGTAATTTTTTAAAAAACCAGCATTCAAAATGGTGGCGGTAAGTGCACACACTGCTGGACTAACCTTGTTAATTTCATTGCTGTAATGATTCACTTCCTCCTTGAACTTCAGATCAATCATGTTAAAATCCCTCTGGTCTTTGCCCAGATGGGCATCCTGCCACTTCCCTCGGACCTCATCACACGATGCTGCTTCTGGAAGGTTTAACGCAGCCCTGACAGCCTAGAATGAGAAAAGGAAAACGTCAAAGGCTGCAGCCAAGTGAGGAGGGTGTGGAGCCCAGCCAACCCTCTGCGGCAGGCAGTAGCCACCCAGGCCCTCCTCACCTGGGGCCCACAGTGGGTGGACTCTTCAATGATCCTGTGTCTCCTGACATCTGCCTTCGGCTTGACCAAAATGTCTTCCACGCCTGTGAAGTGAAATAGACAAGCTTGGATGCTACCGGGCCTGATTCCTCACCAGGCTGTGAACTTGGTGAGGTCAGGGCACGGAGCATGGTGCCACGCGTGCAGGGAGCACTTGGACAATGATGGTGACATTCATATCACCATTAAGACACTGCTACCATCCCTTACGGGCTTACCATTTTACACATGACAAAACTTAAGGCTCGAACTTGAGCCCAGAGTTCCAGTAGCAGAGAGTAAATCCAAGCCCACGTCCCAAACTTGTGCTCTTAGCCACCAGCTATACTCCCTCCATTCAATAAAAACATGTTGGATGGATGGGCTAGAGGTGAAGATGACGTTTTGGGTGAAAAACTTGAGTTTGAGGGAAGAAGAGAGGGAGGGAGAGGACATCCTAGTTTTGACTCCCAGGAGTCACACTGCGTAGGGCCCAGCCTATATGGTTGTGAGAACGCGAGTGCAGGCACACACACAGACATGCTCGAGCCTGGGGGACAGGGACCACCACCGCAGGGTCCCCGTCACTGCACTGGAAGGAGGAAAGCCTGGGTCACTTCAGTTAAGCCTGTCCTTCTGGCTTCAAAGGGCTGAGGAATTCCTCACCTTGGGCAAGAAGTCTTCCCACTTTCTCTTTCAATAAACTATTTTCTGTCTACATCTGAGAGCTACTGGACTCCAAAGTCCCTCGGCCAAGGTCCGAGTGGGAAGGGAGACAAAGGCTGCACTGTTCCAAAGCGGGGCTAAGGTGGCTGGGACTCCCACATGCAAAGTCCTGGAAGCTTGAGAGCCTCTAAAGAACTTGTGTGAGCAGGAGGGGAAAGAAACTGTCCCTCTGCGAGGAAGCCACAACCATGAAAGTGGGCCCTTCCACGGGGTCAGCTCCAGACCGCCTTGCTGTCCCTCCAGCGGCCTCCGGCTGCGAGGGCTAGAAGGCAGCATGGCTGCGAGGGCTAGAAGGCAGCATGGCTAGCCTGCCCTCCGAGCTCGACGCCCAGCTTGGCCCTGCGCCCTCCCAGTCTCTCGGCACCTGATGGTCTTTGCACTTTGGCCAGTTTCTCCTCGTACCGTGTGCTGAGCAGAGCTGCTTGTTAGGTTTGATCCTCGTCACTGTCTGGGTGTGGGATCTTCCTCTACTTTTCGCTTTGAAAGATATTTGCTCAAGGGTGTTCATCCCAGCAATATCGTGACAACCAGGAAAGAGCTTAAATGTCTCATAACAGGAACTGGTTAAGTAAGCTACGGTACATCTACACAAGTAGAAGAGTCTGTAGCCACAGACCTGAGGATGTCGGTTTATATTTGCTCACCCAAGAGGACATTTATAAAACACGTCTGCAACTGGAGGGAGGGGGGCAGATTACAAAACACTAGGTCGTGTAGGATCCCCTTTTTTCTGAATGTGTCTGCACTTGGCAAGTCTAGAAAGACACACATCAAATCGACATTGGTGGTTATCCCTGGCAGCTGAATGCTGGGTGATTTTAAATTATTTTCACACCTGTACTACATTATTTTGACTTGTCCACAATTAATATAAATTATACAATTACGCAGGCCCCGCTGCAGGCCGACGAGCCAACTCCAGCTGCGGCAGGCCCACCGTCCCCACGTCTACGCGGACACGGGGTCTCAGTCCCACCGCTGCTGGTCTTGTCAGCTGGACGATTCCCACGCTCACTGGGGCTCCGGTTCAGCACGCAGCCGTCACCCACTCCTCACAGGAAACTGCCGGAGGGCTTGGACTCCGCTCTGCGCACCTGGAGACACGCTGCCCTGAATGAGCTCGGGGCACAGAAGGCATCTGCACACATGTTTTCTAACTTCCTGAACAGCGGGCTCTCATTTCCAGGGAGGAAACCAGAGTTCCTCTTCCTGTCTTAGGATCACCCGACAGGTCTGCCCCAACATGGTGTTTCCAACCTCACCTGCTGCATCGGGAGGTGTAGGCAGCTCTGACAACAGGAAGGGCCCTAGACGGAGGGTGGAGGATTCTGCACTGGAGGATTCTGGGAAGGCACTTGCAAGAGAGAATGGAGGTGAGTGTGAGTGTGAAAACATCGGTCTCAGGGACCGAAAACCAGAAAGGGTGGGGTTGAGAAAGGGACAGATGGAAATGGAGATGACGGTGCAGGGGGGTGTCATTCTGTGCTAGGTGAAGAAACATGGGGTTGGGGGGCGGGGGAAGCACTGAGAAGGAGCAAGGCTGTGAAGTGTGGCTGGTGGCCGAGTGAGGATGCCTTTGTCGAAGGAGCCCGGCTGTTCCCCTGGAGGCTGCCAGGAGAGCCGGGGAGACATGCTGGTGTGCGTGCTGGCCAGGGGAGGGGCCAGGGCCACCTGCCCACACTCACCCAAAGTGAAGCCTCTGTAGAGCTGCAGGTAGGCGGTGAAGAGGCGGGCCAGGCAGGTGAGAACCTTGCCGCTGGTCTCCCCGCCGTAGATCTCGTAGCAGCAGTGGACCAGGCCGTAGGCGGAGCTCCCGTAATGCGCCTTGTCCAGCACCCCGCAGAGCAGCTCCCCTTCCCTGATGATCACCTGCAGACGGACGGCCACCAACGCTGGGTTGGAGGCAACGCCTCCTGTGTGAGGCCCCCAACCCCACCCCATCTCGTGTCTTGTTAACCTTATTGTAACCTGCCTCAAGCCCTTGATGCCAAGAAGACTACACACACACACACACACACACACAGATATTTCAGTGTGTTCTTATGCCCCGTGCTCCTTCCACCCATCCGTACTGACTTAAAGTCAAGGATCCTTGACAAAAACCTTGTGACTGGAAATGAGAACACCTAGCGTCTAAACTTCATAACCGTGACCTTGGCCTAGGTACTCCCTTCCTTGTACCCTGGGAATAAGAAAAACACAACCTTTTGGATATCATTTAAGGCCTGAATTTGTACTTCCATAAAGTTGGGTTCAAGCATTAGAAGCTAATTCAAGGAAGGACTTCCAGTTGCACGGTGCCACACACATTAAGTGTATAATCTAGGAAGGGAAAGAAGAGGGGCAGCTTGGGTTCCAAATGCGATGTGTGTTAGACCCTGTGACAAAGCACTTGTGAGCTGGGGCCTTGGGGATACTCCCCCACCAAGAGCACACAGAGGCCTTGGCAATCTTTAGTGTGTCGCTCTCCTACAGCAGCACCGTGCCCCCCGGGTTTGGCTGCCCTGGGGCTGCCCCCAAGGCCTGGTTCCTAAGCATGGAGCTGGGAGGTGTGAAACCTCACAGCAGTGTAATGATCTTCAGCCTCTCAGGGGTCTCAGGGGAAAACACAGGGTCTGCATTTCCAAGCTTTGCGGAGTCAAGTTCAGAGGCCTTCTGCCAGAGAAGCCTTTCCGTGCTGGTTATGAGTTTTATACTGAGAGTCAAATGCTAATGGTCAACTCTTACTCTTTCCAAAACCGAAGTCGACACAGTTTGGGTACAACTTCTTCCCTTCAGGCACGACTCCTCTTTCTGTGCACATGTCTCCATTTCTCTGTCTCGATTTCAAATCAAGCTGCCTAAACCCAGGACCGGAAGTCTCCAACCCATACAGCTGGGCAGCCATACCTGGGACTCGCACATGGAGTCGGGGTTAAAGCCGGGAACGGGCCGAGGAGACTCCTTCACCCAGGCCTTCCCGCCAATCTTCGCCTTTCCTGACAAGTTCAGTGGGACGTGATCCTCTGGGATTACGTTGATGAGCAGCGTGGACACAACCTGGAAAGAAAAAGAAGACAAAGCTGATGGAGGGAAGAAAAGCTGAGACGTTCCCTTTTAGGACCCCCTGTCCCTCTTCATCCTGAAAGGCAGACAGCTCCATTCTGATGAGCTGCAGGTGAAGCAGAAAACAACAGACAAAAAAACACCACCAACAAAAAAGGGACAGTTTCTTGTCTGTGGGACAAGATCTCAGTTTTTACTTTTCTGCTTACATGACTTAGGAGGGAGTTTAGGATTGGAAACAAACACATACCACTAAGAACTTCACTTCTTCTTAGAGTGAAGAATCCCCTAGACGTGAAATCAAGTTCTTGAATAGACCAAAGGAAGAAAAGGAAAATAAACTGCTGTGCCATCACAGCAGAGAAAGATTTAAATTTGTATGTGGTTAAAAACGAAAACAAAAAAGGGAAAACAAAGACAGCAGGGTTGAGAGAGATGGCGGGGCACGTAACACCGCCCTCTGCCAGGGAAAGGCAGCTCTGACACGTGAGCCCCAGGACTGAGGCAAAGGTCCAAGAACACCCGTCAGAGGCATCCTTCTCTCATTTTCAGGCCACATCAAAAGAGATGACAATTATCACATACAGTTAGTAATGTCCTCCCACAGAACAGTGCTGACTTTCTAGGGGGCACCAAGGAGGAAAGGATATACAGACTAAGAATCCAGAGTCTTCCCTCTGAAGAGCTCCACAGAGGAGGCCCGAGGTATGTGACTGAGAAGCAGGCTGCCGTGGAGCTTCGGGGATAACGGGGTGTCCCAGGGTCCACTCCATCTCTGACTGGTCGTGGGCTGGGGGGCAAAGGGTTACGTTCTCTTAGCCTTAGCATTGCTCACGTGTAGCACAGAGATGAGATCGGTTCATTCATTCAGCAATTATACATCGAGGGCTTACTTTGAGCCAGGCGCTGGGGGAGTCATGAATAAAACAGTCTCTGCCCTCAGTGGAGCCTCCAATCCCGAGGCGATCCATGGTTTGGAGGAAAATAAAGCGGGGAAGGAGGACCCAGAGTAGAGCAGGGGGAGAGAGTACCTGGGATTTTACACAAGACAGGCAGGGAAAGCCTCACCACGAAGGAGAAGGGAGCCCTGCAGAGGTCAGATCATGCGTTTTGGGCAGAAGGCTTTTCGTTTGAGTGAGAAGGAAAGGTAACTGGAAAGTTTTGATCAAAGGAGCGACGTGCTCGGATTTAACTTTTAGCAGGATCACCTGTTCCAAATACATTCCTGGTCTGGACTTTGAAGCTAAATAAATATTGCAAAGAATAAGCCTCCCAACTGACACTGACAAGAAGGACTGACACTTTGGAAGCAGTTATTAAGGCGTCCTGAGTGGGGAGCACATGGGACGCTGTCTCTGTGTGAGGTCCATCACAGGGCGCACTGGTGACGTGACTGCTCGGCCACCCAATGGCTCCCACACAATTCACTTCTACGTAGCTAATACCAGAAATAAATTTATTTGACTGGGATTAATTATGGCTACTGAAAGGCCGGGGAGTCCTTCCCCTGCCCAGTTGGGCCCATCAGTATGGCCATCCACTCAATACACGACTGCCAGCAGGAGGCCAAGAGAGGCGATTTCACAAACAGCTGCTCCACAGAGAAGCCATATGGGGGCAGCCGTACCTGGGGATGACCACGGGTCAGCTCCACAGAGGCCAAGAGCACGCATTCCCAAAGACACAGCAGGCTGGGGGCAGGCAGACCGGTCAGACAGGTCCAGGGCTGAGGAGGGGCTGGGAGCCATCGGCTGGCATCAACGGCTCTTTGTGTGCCTGTGCCCTACAAAGAAGTATCTATATGTGCACAATGGGGTCGGGGCAGCTACGGGAGCAGCTGTCTTTTCACGCATGTGCTCCGGGAACCAGGGACAGCTGGCAACAGCATCGTTAAAGAAAGCAGACAACAGTCCTTGTTATCCCTCAGAAAATGACCAGGAAGGTCATGGCCCCCGTGCTTCACAAGGCTGGCACCGCCAGGAGAGGGGGTGAGGAGTAAAGGCAGGAGGGTGACTTCCCTGGGATGCTGACCACAAGATGCGCTTCAACCACAGTGTCACATGCCCAGTTGGGAGCGCCAGCTGGGCACAGTCAGGATGGAAAGTCTGAGAGAAAGGTAACATATGTATCCAACCATCTAAGGACAGGGAGATGTTACCTGCCACCTCATTTGTAAAATCAAGGGGGCAGTAAAAGCGTTTGACAATCTCAATACCCTTTCATGATAAAAAACACTCAACAAACTGGGAATAGGAAGGAACATCATCAACCTAATAAAGGGGAGGCATCAATGAAAACCCTACATCTACCATTCTCAGTGAGCAAAGACGACGCTTTCTGCCTAAGATCAGGAACAAGAAAAGAATGTGTGCTCTTGCCACTCTATTCAACAGAGGTTCTAGCCAGGGCAATCAGGCATGGAAAGAATAAAGCTGCTTTCAGATTGGAGAGTAAGAATGAAAACTACCTCTAATTGCAGATGACATAAACTTACGTAGAGAGAACCCGAAGGAGTCCACAAAAAATTATTAGAGCTACTAAATGACTTCAGCAAAGCTAAAGGATTTAAGATCAACATTCAAAAATCAACCATAGGGCTTCTCTGGTGGTGCAGTGGTTAAGAATCTGCCTGCCAATGCAGGGGACATGGGTTCGAGCCCTGGTCTGGGAAGATCCCACATGCCGCAGAGCAACTATGCCCGTGTGCCACAACTACTGAGCCTGCGCTCTAGAACCCGCGAGCCACAACTACTGAGCCTGCGTGCCGCAACTATGAAGCCTGCATGCCTAGAGCCCGTGCTCTGCAACAAGAGAAGCCACTGCAATGTGAAGCCCGCGCACCGCAATGAAGAGTAGCCCCTGCTCGCTGCAACTAGAGGAAGCCCGTGCGCAGCAACAAAGACCCAACTCAGCCATAAATAAATAAACAAATAAATTTGTTTTTAAAAAAATCAACCATATTTCTACACATTAACAATGAACAATCTGAAAATGAAATTAGGAAAACAATTCCATGTACAATAACATCACGAAGAATAAAATACTCAGGAATAAATTTAACCAAAGAAGTCCAAAACTTTTAAGTGGAAAACAATAACATACTATTTAAAGAAATTAAAGAAGATCTAAGTGAACGGAGAGACATCATGGATTGGAAGACTTCATATTGTTAAGATGGCAACACTCCCCAAATTGATCTACAGATTCAATGCAATCCCCGTTAAAATTCCAACTGCCAGTTTTACACAAGTGACAAGCTGACCCTACAATTCATATGGAAATGCAAGGCACCCCAAATAGCCAAAACAATCTTGAAAAAGATCAAAGCTGGAGGACTCACATTTCCAGATTTTAAAACTTATTTCAAAGCTACAGTAATTAGGACATGATATTGGCATAAAAATAGACATATTGATTAGCAGACTAGAAATGAGAGTCTAAAAATAAACCCATACACCTGTGGTTAACTGATTTTTAACAAGGGTGCTAAGAATATTCAATGGAGAAAGAATAGTTTTGTCAACAAATGGTGCCAAGACAACAGTGTTATCTACTGGCAAAAGAATGAAGCTGGACCCCGACCTCACACCACATAGAAAAATTAACTCAAAATGGATCAAAGACCTACATATAAGGGCTAAAACCATAAATCTCTTAGATGGAAACACAGCTGTAAATCTGTGTACCCTTGGATTAGGCAACAGATTCTCAGATGTGACAACAAAAGAAAAAGTCAATAAATAGGACTTCATCAAAATTAATATTTGTGTGTTAAAGGGCACTCTCAAGAAAGTGAAAAAACAACCCATATAATGGTACAAAGAGCCACAATATATAAAGAACTGTTAGAACTCAACAATTAAAAAGACGAACAACCCAATTAATAAATGGGCAGAGGGCTTGAATAGACATGTCTCCAAAGAAGATATTATAAATGGCATATGGAAAGCATATGGAAAGATGCTCAATATTTTTAATCATTAGGGAAAGGTAAATGAAAACCACAACGAAACACCACTTTGCACCCACTAAGATGGTTATTTAAAAAATGAAAGACAAATAAGTGCTAGTGTGGATGTGGAGAAACTGGAACACTCATACATTGCTGGTGGAAATGTAAAATTGTATAGCTGCTTTGGAAAAACGTTTGGTAGTTCCTCAAAAATGTTAAACATAGAATTACCATATGACCCAGAAATTTCACTCATAGCTATATATTCAAGAGAATTGAAAGTACACATTCATATAAAAACTGGTGCACGAATACTCAATGCAGCCTTATTTATAACAGCCGAAAAGTGGAAACGAGCCAAATATTCCATTTATCAACTGACAAATGAATAAACAAAATGTGGTATAACCATACAATGGAATATTATTCAGCCATGAAAAGGAATGAGGTACTGTTCATGCTACGACATGGATGAATCTTGAAGACATTATGTTAAGTAAAAGTAACAAGCTGCAAAAGCATACCTAACTTGTATGATACCATGTATATGAAATGTCCAAAACAGGCAAATCAACAGAGACAGAAAGTGATTGCCAGGGAATGGGGGAAGGAGGAATCAGGGCTGACTGCCAATAGGTACTGAGTTTCTTTTGGGGGTTATGGAATTGTTCTGGAATTAGTGGTGATGATTGTACAACATAAAGAATACACCGAAAAAAAAAATCACTGAATTATATACTTACCAAAAATGGTAACTTTTCTGGTAAGTATGAATTACATTTCAATAAAAAAAACAAGGATTCCAGACAAGATGATTTGAGGTCCTTACCTACACTAATATTCTAGAAGTGCATAATTTACTTTCTGGTTATAAACTATGCTAGGGAAGAAAGATCATACCTGCAACATTCTTTTAAACTGTGAGGGGAGGCAAAATCTACAAGAATTATAATTATTTATTATTTAAATTATTTATATGAAGCCTGTATTGAACTTTAAAAAATGTTCTAAAAATTAAATGGACTTCTTTTTAAAAAATGTTTTGAAATGTGTATACCCTTTAAGCCAACAATCACAATTTTAGGAATTCATTTAAAATATATACCAACGAAAAGTACACTAGTATAGATACAAGTGGGTGTCCACCACAGCACTGTTCAGAATAGTAAAAAACCAGGTTACAATCTACATGGCTGCCAATAGGAAATTCCCTGGCGGTCCAGAGGTTAGGACTCAGCGCTCTCACTGCCAGGGCCCTGGATTCGATCCCTGGTTAGGGAACTAAGATCCCACAAGCCACTCAGCGTGGCCAAAACCAAAACAAAACAAAAAAACCACCACAACAAAAAAACTGGACACTCATTAAATGTCTGCCAATAGAGAGACAGTTAAATCAATTATATATATCCATATTATTGGGTACAACACAGAATGGGTTAAGAAGAATGAAGTCAATCTACACGTACAGACACAGAATGAACCCCATGATACATCGTTAAGTGAACGAAATATGTCACAAAGCAATTACAAGAAAGGTTCTGTCAACCTAGCACATGAAAACAGTTAAATAAACTTCATGCTATATTTGGAGTGTGTTAGGGTGGTTCAAATTAAAAATACAAACTGCCTGAAATAATGAGATTCCCTTTGGAGGACCTGGTGGCTCAATTAAAGTAAGCTCTCTTACAGACCAGTTAAAATTGAGGTCAACGTGCCTGAGGATGAGGTAAGTGCATGCCTCAGGCACCAGAATATCATGGATAAAGAAGTGGTCTTAAATACAAGCTCAAAATTGAATGTCAAATTTAATCACGGTTCATGGTTCTCCTGAGTAGGTATAATATGATTCCATTTTTATTTCTTTTCTATGAGAGTATGCACATACATGAAGAATGGGATTGGACAGAGAGGAAATTTTTCCTTTTTCCTTTCATATTACTGTCTCTTTATTTATTTATTTTTATACATTTATTTATTTTATTTATTTATTATTTTTGGTTGCATTGGGTCTTCATTGCTGCCGCAGGCTTTCTCTGATTGTGGAGAGCAGGGGCTACCCTTTGTTGTGCGTGCGGGCTTCTCATTGCAGTGGCTTCTCTTGTTGCGGAGCACGTGGGCTTCAGTAGCTGTGGCTCGCCCGCTCTAGAGCACAGGCTCAGTAGTTGTGGCAAACGGGCTTAGCTACTCCGCGGCGTGTGGGATCTTCCCGGACCAGGGCTCGAAGCCATGTCCCCTGCATTGGCAGGTGGATTCTTAACCACTGTGCCACCAAGGAAGCCCTACTGTCTCTTTATTTAACGAAAAACTTACATTACTTCTATAGTTAAAAAGAATTTAAAGGGCAGAGATCTAATAAATGAAATCAGCAAGGTTGCTGAATCAAGGACAATATACAAAAATTAATTGTATTTCTATATACCAACCATAAACAATTAGGAAATTTAAAACATAATATTGGGCTTCCCTCGTGGCGCAGTGGTTGAGAGTCCACCTGCCGATGCAGGGAACACGGGATTGTGCCCCGGTCTGGGAAGATCCCACATGCCGCGGAGCAGCCTAGGCCCATGAGCCATGGCCACTGAGCCTGCGCGTCCAGAGCCTGTGCTCCGCTACGGGAGAGGCCACAACAGTAAGAGGCCCGTGTACCGCAAAAAAAACCCCAAAAAAACAAAAAACCCATAATACCATCTATAATAGCAAAACCTAGGAATGAATCTAATGAAAGATGAACAAGACTTTTATGTCACTGAAAGACATACTGTGTTCATAATTTGGAAGATTCAACACTGGAATGTAATCTCAAAAGAACTCCTGGCAGGTACTTTTTTGCAGAAATATACAATATGACTTTGAAATTTATATGGAAATTCACAGGGCCAAGAATATTCAAGATAGTCATGAAGAAGAACAAAGCTGGAAACTTTTACTATTGAAAATCAAAACTTACTATAAAGCTACAATAATTAAGACAGTGTGGTATTGGTGCAATGGGATCAAACTAATCGATGGAACTGAAATGAGTCCAGGAGTAGACCTACACATATACAATTAGTTGATTTACAACACAGGAGATACTAAAGAGCAGAGGAAAAACAATGGTCTTTTCATCAATGATGTTGTATCACCTGGATAGTTCTATGGGAAGGAAATGAATCCTGACCCCTTCCTCACATCAACAACATCCACAAAATTCAACTCCAGGCAGACAGTAGACCTAAGCATGAATGGGCAAACAATAAAGCTGCTTACCAATGATACAAGGAAATACCTTAATGACCTTGGGGCAGCCAAGTAGTTTTTATATAGGACTAGCCATAAAAGGCAAAGCCTGGTGAATTATATTACACAAAGAACTTCTGATCATTAGAAAACAGCATTAAGTGAAAGGGCAAAAAGGCCAGCCATCAAGCAGAAGGTATTTGTAATACACATATCTGGCATTGGACTTACACTAGAACATATTTCTAAAACTCTTACCTAGTAATAAGAGAATGGCATAGACTAAAAAAAAGGCAAAAGACTTGAACAGGCACTTCACAAAAGATGAGATCCCAGTGGCCATGAGCATATGAAGAGGTGCTCAGGGACTTCCCTGGTGGTCCAGTGGTAAAGAATCCGCCTTCCGATGCAGGGGACGTGGGTTCGATCCCTGACCAGGGAACTGAGATCCCACGTGCCGCGGGGCAACTGAGCCTGCGTGCCACAACTGCGGAGCCCATGCACCACAACTAGAGAGAAGCCAGCGTGCCGCAACGAAAGATCCAGCATGCCACAACAAAGATCCCTTGCAACTAAGACCCGAAGCAGCCAAAAGTAAAAATAAATAAATAAATAATTTAAAAAAAAAAAAAAAAAAAAGAGGTGCTCAACCTCACTTGTCATTAAGGAAATGTAAATTAAAACCACAATAAGACACCACTACACACCCATTTCAATGGCTAAATTTACACAGATGGGGGAAAAAACAATAAATAAAAGACACCCAAACGAAATGGGACAATAATAAGAAGTTCTGCTGAGAATAAGGAGTAACTGGAACTCTCATGCCCTGCTGGTAGAGGTGTAAATTGCTACAAGCACTTTGGAAACCTGTTTATTAAACTATTTATTAAAGTTGAAGGTAGATCTTATGACTCAGCAACTTGATTCCTTGGCATTTAGTCATCAGAATGCATATATATGCTCAGCAAAAGGCATGTACAAGAATGTCATAGTAGCCCTATTTGTAATAGCCAAATGAAGACGATCAAAGACAACCCAAATGTCCATCAACGGTAAAATGGACAAATATATAATGGTATATTCATATAATATAATACCACACGTCAACAAAAGTGAATAAACTATCACCATATGTGATGACATGAGTGACTCACACAAAGATATGATTTACTCTATGATCCCATTTTTGTAAAGTTCAAGAAAAGACAAAACTTACCTATAGTGTTAGAAGTCAGGTGAGTGGCTACCTTTGGGGAGGGGCAGAAATTGAGAGGGGCCTGGAAGGGTCTTCTGGGGGTGTTGGTGATATTCTACTTTCTGATCTAGGTGACGACTTATGTATTCACTTTGTGAACACTCATTGAGCTATATATGCTCGAGATCTGCAGTGACGGGCAAATCTTCCTTTACATGCTCTCTCATTTTCAACAAATGGTGAGAGACCTCCGATTCTTAGGTGGAAAGAAAACCACTCGAGAGGCTGTATAAAATGCCCTGGAGAAATAGCCTAACACTTAATTTTCTAGGGCAGTACAAATAAACTTCCCAAGCTAAGTTCCTTAATTCCTGATTCAAAACATGGCTTTTCTCTGTAGAATCAGACTGAGTCACTAACAAATTCTTGCGCAGTGCAGTCACTCTTCCCCTTTTCATCTATTTGCAAAGAAATAACAGCCTGTACCAACCTCTCAAAAAACACTGAAAAATCTCAACTGCAACAGAAATAAAACCTGGGCCTATTTTCCAATTCGATTTCATTATAAAATAAGCATAGGCCAGGAATGTTAAACAGGGAAAAAGAAATTATTCCTAACACAAACCAAATTACTCTATCACTTTGATCTTTTTCATGTCAAAGTTTTTGCTCATATACATTTTTAACACGTTCCAACTGTGATTACACATAGAACTGTGTAGTCTATTTCTTCTTTCAACATTATGTCAGAGAATTTTCCAGACGGTTACATAACTTTTTAAAACCACTATTTTAAACAACTACATAATATCTTAACAAATGGATGTCCCACCATTTACTTAGCCCCAGTGCTGGGTATCTAGGTTTTTCTAATTTCTACTACTATAAACCACAATGTCATGGACTGCTTTTTTCAAGTTATCTTTTACTATACTTCAGATGATTTCCTTAGGCTGGATTCTCAGATTGAAGGGAATGAACATATTCGTAGCTCTAGATATACAGTCTTTGTCAACTATTTGGTTCTATTTTGAACTCACTGCTTATGTTTAAACAAAATCCTAATAAATTCTGGACACTTACTTAAGAATTAAAATCCCTTTATGTCCAAGATAACTTGAGGTGACTTACAAAATAAAGACACATAAAAAAGAAATAATAAAAAGAATGTAAGTGGACAAATACATATAACCAGCTGAACTGGGGGCTAGCAAACTACAGCCTATAGGCCAAATCTGGCCCACCATCTGTTTTTGTAAATAAAGTTAAATTGAATCGCAGTCATGCTCATTCATTTAAGCCTTGTCTATGTCTGCTTTCACGTGACAATGGCAGAGCTGAGCAGTTGTAACTCAGAGACTGGATGACCAACAAAGCCTAAAATATTTTCTCTCTGGATTTTACAGAAAAAGCTCACCAATCCCTGAACTAAACTTAACTGCAAAATTCCCCATCTATTCTGTTAAATCAACTTATGTTTCTGGCCAGGATAGAACAATGGTGACCTGATTTCACATCCACTAGAAACAAAAACAATAACAACAAAAGCAGACATGAACATGAAACGTGAATATAAAACAAAGGTTTTCAATACAGTGACCTTAGGAAATGGACAGGGATCAGCAAGGATATAGTACACTTGAACTATCTATCACCTGAACCTGACTGACATTTACAGAGCATGCCACCCAACAACAGCGGAATACATATTATTTTTAAGGACACACAGATCATTTACCAAGACAGACTGTATTTGAAGACATAAAACAAATCTCAATAAATTGAAAAGGATTCAAGTTATCCAAGGTATGTTCTCTGGCCACAGTGGAATTAAATTTGCAATCAGTAATACAGACATCTGGAAAACCCCTAAATATTTGGAAACGAAATCATATACTTCTAAATAACTCAGGGGTCAAAAAAAGAGAAATTAGCAAGTATTCTGAAGTGAATGGAAATGAAAATACAACATGCTTAGGGGAAATTTTATATATAAAATGCCAGTATTAAAAAAAGGAAAAAAGTTTCAAATCAGTGACTTCTGTTTCAACCTTAAGTAACTAAAAAAGAAAAGCAAATCAAACCCAAAGTAAACAGAAGAAAGGAAATAAAGATCAAAGTGAAATCAATGAAACAGAAAACAGAAAAATAGAGGAAGTCAATAATAGCTGGTTCTCTGAACAATAAAACTGACAGACCTCTAAGCAAACTGAGCAGGAAAAAGAGAGAAGACACAAATTACCACCATCAGAAATGAGACAGGGGACCCACCTTCAGATTCTACAAATAGAAAAGGAAAGTAAAGGAATATGATGAATAACTTTACACCTATAAATTCAATAACTTAGATGAAATTCCTTGAAAAAACAAAGCAGTAAAGTTCCTCTAAGAAGAAAGAGATAACCTATTTAGGTTATCTATTTAGCTCTATATGTATTAGAGAAATAGAAATTTTAGTTAAACAAACCTTCCTAAAGAGAAAACTCCAGGTCCAGATGGCTCCACTGGTGAATTCCACCAAATATTTAACAAAAAAATAATATCAATACTACACAAACTCTGGGGACTTCCCTGGTGGCACAGTGGTTAAGAATCCACCTGCCAATGTAGGGTACACGGGTTCGAGTCCTGGTCCGGGAAGGTCCCACATGCCGTGAAGCAACTAAGCCCGCAAGCCACAACTACTGAGCCTGCACTCTAGAGCCCGTGAGCCACAACTACTGAGCCTACGTGCCACAACTACCGAAGCCCGCGTGCCTAGAGCCTGTGCTCCGTAGCAAGAGAAGCCACTGCAATGAGAAGCCCGTGCACCGCAACGAAGAGTAGCCCTCGATCGCCGCAACTAGAGAAAGCCCATGCGCAGCAGTGAAGACCCAACGCAGGCAAAAATAAATTTATTTAAAAAAAAATACTATACAAACTCTTACAGAAAACGGAAGAAGAGTAAATACTTCCCAACTCATCCTATGAAGCCAATGTTACCCTGATACCAAAACCAGGCAAACATGACAAGAAAACCACCTATCAAAATCCCTCATGTACACAGAGGCAAAAAATTCTACACAAAAGTTTAGCAAGTACTACCTCCTAACCAAGTAAGGTTTATCTCAGGAATACAAGTTGGCTCAGTAACTGAAAAGCAGTCAAGTCCCAGGTCCACAGATTTAAAGAACTGCAGAGCTGGGAGAGACCTCAGGGCTCATCAACCTGAACCCTTTTGTTTTACAAATGAAGAGCTGAGGCTGACAGAGCCAAGGTCACATAACTGATTAAGTACAGTATGATGGTCTGGGTGTTAGAAAGTCCTGGGTTTGAATCCCAACTCTGGCTCCTACGGACTTGGGCATGTAACAGCTTCTCCGAAGTTCATTATCCTCGTCTGCTAAATGGTGATAATGATGGCTTCTGCATCGCAGGTTGGTTGTGAGGGTTAAGTAAGATAACATATTTGAAGCACTCCCAACAAACCTTAACTACTGCTACCATCAGCACCACTGCCTATTACCACCATATCTGGCTTCTGAGGACACGGAGTTTAAGTTATGAGCAAAGGACAGAAACTATGCAGCTTACGCTTAGCAGACACGCCCTTGAAACCATCTATACCCAAAAACCCCATCAAAGAGAGAGTCAGACTATTGTTCGATTTGCCATTTCTGTTTCTGGCCTGGGCTCTCCTGGGAACCAAAACCTCTTTACTGAGTGGCCTGTTTCCTTGTTTTATAGCCACCATTTGTTTTCTCCCAATTACCTGCTTTCCTGTCCACAGCGGACAGGGCTTCAGGATGGCAGGAGGAAAGAGCTTCACACGTCCCACTCTGTCTGTGAGTCCTCGGTACACCAGCTCCATATACTGCTCCCGGCTGAAAAAGCAGCCTCGAATGGTCATGTTTGCACCCGAAACCATGTGATCTTGGATCAGCCCTGCCAATGGCTGGCCATCCTACAAACCAAAACAGATAAGAGGAGAACAAAGAAAAAACTGAAGTCGCATTCTAATTCCTAATCCTGTGCTTGGGAGCTGCCCGCTAGCAACAGCCCTCCTTCACGTCCCCGTACTGTCCTGTCTCTGAGCCGCACCAGGCCGGTGCTTGGGCTTCCCATCTTGAGAGCAAACTGCCTACCAGAGCACATGACCAGGGCTTCCTGATCAGCTCCCACCTTTGCCTTTTGCCCACTGTTCTGTATCAAAACTGCTGCAAATTCATCCAGCCCCCCTAGCCTTCTCTCCATAATCCTATCTGTTTCTAGTTACTCCAGCATATTTCTGGCATTTATGCATAAATTTGGTCTGGCTGCTGTTAGCTGTGTCCTTGTTTTTATATTTTGGTTTTACGCTTTGGTATTTTTCACACATTTCTGGCCTGGTTCTCCTCTAAATCAGTCATCCATTCAACAAATATTTATTGAGAGCCTACTGTATGCCTAGGCACTGGGTTAGACCTTTCATCTACTCCAGTGGCCCAAGCAGACACGATCCTTCATGATGAGAAAGAGCTAGACAGTAAACAAATGACTGGACAGATACATTATCACAAAGAGTTTTAAATACGGGAGGAAAATAACAGGATGGGTCATCACATAGATTTGGGGTGAGGAGGTTGGTCAGGAATGGTCTCTCTGAGGGGCAGTATTGCAGCTTGGCCTGAGGCGTGACTTGGAGTGGGCCAGCGCAGGGAGGGTGGGGTTCGGGCAGAGGTTCCTCAAGAGGGTTGTGGAGGGCTTTGACGTGTGTGACTGCAGAAGGAAAGAATGCCTGCTGTCAGCGTCTCTTCATAATGCAGCACGTATTCATGGTAGGCTGTTATTTACCAGATGTCAAAACAAGGGCCTTTATAAAAGCCCCAGTTGGGTGGGTACATTCATCTTTCCACAGCCTTTCTGATCCCTAGTCTCCTGCACCCTATCTGCAGGTCTGCATTCATGGCAACATAAGGCACACTAAAGTAAAAATAGCTGCGCCCACTGACATTCTCTAAGAAGCAGTTTTTGCAACCTTTTCAATGTTTATGGGAACTTGAGAAATACCTGCGCCTCGGATCTACAGATTGTTATCATTTGCTTATTTGTTAAATACTGTCCAATATTATGTCCATGTTTCATAACTAAGGAACTCACAAATGCAGCCACGGAGAAGCGCCAGGAATGTAACCACATGCACTAATTCAAAGGATAAAAAGGATGCTTGTTAAACAGTCTCAATACTGTGGCAACGGGCTTTACGTCAACTCAAAGATAATTATTACAGATGAGCTGAATAGGTGGTGCAGACGGAAGGCAAGATCAGATGGGGCACGCGGCCCTTCTTACGAAGGCTCTGAGTTATGAACATGATTAAAAAATCACACTCTGTGTCTTGTTCCAAAGACAAGGTCTTATTTTGCTTAGAGGAAAAACCCAAAACAGTATTAGGCATTTGACTCATCCCACAGTCTTTGGGGGCAGATATAGATTTTCCCTTTTGCTTTTTTCCTTTAAAGAACATAATTGTAAGTTATGGGATCTAGTCAGTGCCTTCTCTTTCCATCCAGACTTTTCCATGACTAAAAAATTACCTTAATGGCTAAATTGCTTTCAATGCAATAATCATGAATTCTAGGGAGGAATACTGATTAAAGCAATTTACTAAGGGTCTACTTATAATTCTGAATTTCCTAAATCTGCTTAGGATCAGAAAGACCATCTCTGAATCAAAAACCCAGGTAATTGTCAGCTATCCTATTCCACCTAATATCACAGCAAAATGACATTACAATTGATGTCTTTGGTCAGGATGCTTTGAGAATTGGGGTATTCTGTGACTTGAATTTCGTAGCTAAGTCAAAGTCTGGAAACTATGTCTCAAGCCTTGTTAAAAAAACTTCCATGAAGCATTGGCCCTCAATAGATACAACAAACAGAAGAAAAAAAAAGAATCCACAGAGAAACATGTAAATGAAAAGTGTAACTGTTTTCTTGGAAAAGAAACAGCTAAAGTTCCATTCCTCTCCTATTTTAAGTAAGAAGACAACCTCCAAACCTATTAAACACATATAACCAACAATAAAATGAACTTAAATCGGGTACTATGGTTAGTCAAGGAAGAGAACCTAGAAATAGAGAAGAAACAGAATAATGAACAAAGGGAAACAGAAGCAAAGGGAAATAAAGACACGCCAAAAAAAATTACCCAAAAATGGCTTAGGAAAACCAGCTCTTGTCCTTTTAGGACTTTGCCAACAAAGTACATGTTTCATTTTTATAACCATTAGCAAAAAAATAACGATTCCACCTCGGCATTCACACTGAGGACTAAACAAAAATTTATCAAGAATTGAAAGCTCTTTACCTCTGACAAAAGAAATTGTCTGAGGGAATTCCCTGGCGGTCCAGTGGTTAGGACTCTGCATTTTCACTGCTGAGGACGCGGGTTCAACCCCTGGTTGGGGAACTAAGATCCCCACAAACCGCACAGAATGGCCAAAAAAAAAAAAAATTGTCTGAAAGTAAAGTGAACCCTCAGGTCATCCCCTAGAAGTGTCATTTTTTGTTTTTACTCTTTAAGAATTTAGTTTACTGACGTAAGCTTATTGATCTGTGTTCTCCCTGTCTCCTGACCTAAACCTCATAGGCAGGTGAGCATATGATGAAGCACATCTGGATCTTACATAGTCCAGCCCTGCGCAGGTCATGCCGTAAGCAATGAGGTCGCCTGTTCTACCTTAGCCAATCAAAATCAAGTATAGCACATTCAAATTCATTGGCCTGAGAACTTCGGAGCACCCCGACTCCCCACGCGGCTGAAGTCCAGAGGTCACTCTGCCGGCAAAAAATGAACCATCTGCTGCCCGCTGGTAGTATCCCCTGTGGTGAAATGTGACACTCCCTTTAGAGAGCCAGACGGCCGGTTCAGTCCTGGGAGCCACTCACTGCCACGTGCCCTCAGCCAGGCCCAGCCTCGCCTGTCAGCGGGGCTAATCACACACGAGGCTGAGCGCACAGGCTTGCGGGGCCAGCGGTGCTGGGTTCAAGTCCCAGCTTCGTCACTGGCTGGCAAGTCACTCACCGGTGTTTCCTCATCTGAAAATTGCACCCACCGCCTAAGGCTGTCGTGAGGACTAAGTGAGAATGTTTGCCAACTGCTCAGAGCAGTGCCTGAGGCACAGGGAGCCCTCAGCAGACGGTGGCAAAGCCACCACCGTCACAGCTACCACGGATATGACTTACCTAAAAAGACAAAAAGCCAATTTTCAAGTTAATCAAATTATTTCCTTCTAATTATTTCTTCTTTTTCTTCTAATTATTAGTAAAATCATTACTAATTGCTAGTAAAATTATTAGTAGAAATTAACCAAATTATTTCTTCTAATTTCCGGGGGACCTGAGTGGGCCCCTAAACCCCTCCTGCCTATTGTCAGCCCCTTCACTCGTCAACAGCCAGCTAAGGTGGGTGGAGAAGGGAAAGAGAGTTATATTCAAATAACTGGGTCCAGGATGAAGCCACAGTCGTGTGTCTGGTAGGCAACGAGGCTGGGACGCTCGGACCCTGGCCACCTGCCTGATTCCCCAGGTGGGACTTGACGGGGGAAGAGGAGTTCCCAGGAGGAGAGGTTACTCATCGATGAGGGACATCTCCGAGCAGCCTCTGGTGCTTCCTGGGTGCAGAGGTCTCCCTCTCTTCTGTGGAAGGGCAGCAGGACCCGCACAGCGGAGAAGAACAAGCCACAAGGCTCTGGGAGTTCCTGGCCCTTCCTCCTCCTCGGCTCTGTGCCCTTTGGTAAGTTACACCATTTTCTTTTGCTGTACTGCGTTGCATGTGGGATCTTAGTTCCCCGACCAGAGATGCAAGCTGCGCCTGTTGCAATGCAAGCAAGGAGTCTTAACCACTGGACCGACAGGGAATTCCCTACACCGTTTCTTCATGTGTGAATGTGGACGTTAGCAGTACCTACCCCAAGGAGTGTGGGGAGGAAGAAAGGAGAGGCCTCCAACGTGCTTTGTAGTGTCTGACACTGACAAAGTGTTTGGCAAACGGTAGCCATAGCTCTTGATTATTATTACTACTCCACACTGCGGCCCAAATGAACGATGTATCATTGTGAATCACTGTGACGCAAACGGCTCATAAAGGAAGGGGTTCACAGAGGAGATTCCTCATGGGCTGGAGGGGAATTTCATCTGGACCCTTGGGGTTACGTTGTCTCTTAAAACTCCTGCTTGTCCAGACTCAAAGGATCAGAGTCATCTGTGGACCTCGGGGACCCTCACAGCTGGGATGCTAATGCTTGCCAGAGGCTAATAAGTTGTAGAATCCAAACAGACTGGAAGACAAGACCTATTATGCAGCTACTAGCCTCAGCGTTCTGGGATGACTGTTACAACTTCTTTCCTGCCACCTTAAGGGGCAGCAAGAGAGAACCCTTTCCCTGCCTCTAGCCACTAGAGAACTGAAGATCCCACCCGGAAGAAGCCAAGACCTTCTGTTCCACATGCCCCTGCCCTAGAGCCACCCACTGACTCCAGGAGCTGGCAAGGGCCCGGACCTGGACTGCCAAGTTGTGCTGGCGATGACCATGGAACCGCCTCAAGGTCAGACCTACCTTGGGAACAAGGTACTGCTGATCTGTGCAGGCCAGGACGTAGGCCTCGGCCCGGCCCAGTTCACTCTGAGGGAAGTGGGCGTTCATCTCGTCTCCATCAAAGTCGGCGTTGTAGGCCTTGCAGTTGGCATAGTGGAGCCGCAGGACTTTCTCCTCGGGCAGGATGCGGGCGCGATGCGCCTGGATGGAGGGCCTGTGCAGGGTGGGCTGTCGGTTCAGGAGGAGAATGTCCCCATTCTTCACGTGCCGGCACACCTGGGGGCACAGGAGAGAACAGGGTGAGCAGCAGCGACTTCGGCAACATCGCTACTATTCCAAGGGCTCACCTTGGCCTGGGCTGAGTGTGCCTTCTGTCTGTCTCAGAAGGTTTTATTCAACTAAATAAAAGGAGAACTTTTAGTCTGGATTGAAACCCTAGAAATCTTTGAGAAATAGCTACTAAGCCCCTCTGGTACTCTGAGAAACAGCTGCTAGCCCAGCAGAGTCCTGTCCTGGCTCTGGGCACAGAGGCATATGCCAATGAGGCTACAGGCTCCTGTCCAGTAATCTCTGTCTTCTTCAGAGATGCACAACCTTTCCGGAGTTTGAATTCCTCTGCGAATTAATCTGAAGAAAGAAAGAGACACATCTGAAGACAGCGTATCTACATATAACCATAAAACTCCTGGTCTGCCAGATCTAGAAGGATCTGGCAGACCTCTAGAATCCCCGCCAGGGCCACATCTGTGTACGTTATTCGAAACATGAATTCCACGTTTTAGAAATACTTGCCCAACCTCATCCAGCAGAGCCAGGACTGAAACACAGGGTTCCTGATTCCCAGTTCAATGCTCTCTGCAAATGTTTTATTGCACTTAAAAATTAATAATAAGTTTAAATTGCATGGTCTTCTGGGAAAGCAATTTCACAACAGATTTTAAAACTTATTTCCTTTTGTCAACGCAAGGTTCTAAGAATGTGCATGTTTATGCAGCAGTGTTAACAGTGGCAAGAACTGGGAAAAACCTGGCTGCCCCACAGAATGGGCATTGGTGGCTAAATCATGGTAGGTACTATGGAATATTATGTAATGATGAAAAAGGATGACTTAACCCTATAATAGTCCTAAAGCGACAGCAATAATGTATTCCAGTAAAAGAAAAACAATCCAGGTGCCATCTAAGGTGACAGGATGAGGCAATTTAAAACCCAACCCAGGGGCCTCCCCTGGCAGTCCAGTGGTTAAAAGACTCCAGGCTTTCAGTGCAGGGTGCGTGGGTCCTTAGCGAACTAAGATCCCACATGCCACGCAGCACAGCCAAAAAATAAATAAATAAAACCCAACCCAACTCTACGGGTTTATATACACGAGGGAAAAGGGCACTTAGATCCTCAGTGAGCTGTTTCTATGCTCTCCTTGAGGCAGGGACACACGGGAGGAAGAGTAAGGCACAGATCATCACCTTTACCTTTATATGTCTTAGTGATGTTCGTGTTACAACGAGCGTGTACTACTTCTATGAAATTTCTTTAAAAGATCTTCAACTATTTCTAAAGAAAGCAAGAAAAACTGCACAAGTGATGCTTACTGTGGGGGAAAGCACAGAAAATACAGACAAACTTAAAGAAGAGAATGAAAACCACAAGTAACTTTACTCCTTAAAGACAACCAACGCTCACGCTTTTTTGTTCCTTACCAATATCAATATGCCACTGGTCACATCCCCCTGACAGAACACCTCCTCCCACAAAGCTGACCTTAGTATAAGGCCCTTAATCTTACGCTATATTAATTACTGAGCTTCCCAAATGATGAACAGAGACGCCACTTTAAAAAACAAATGCAGGGTTCCCTGGTGGCACAGTGGCTGAGAGTCCGCCTGCCGATGCAGGAGACATGGGTTCGTGCCCCGGTCTGGGAAGATCCCACATGCCGCAGAGCGGCTGGGCCCGTGAGCCATGGCCGCTGAGCCTGCGTGTCCGAAGCCTGTGCTCCGCAACGGGAGAGGCCACAACAGTGAGAGGCCCACATACCGCAAAAAAAACCCCAAAAAACAAAAAAAAACCAAATGCATTGGAATTCCCTGGCGGTCCAGCGGTTAGGACTCCACGCTCTCACTGCGGGGGTCTGGGTTCAAGCCCTGGTCGGGGAACTAAGACCCCACAAGCCTTGCGGCACGGCCAAAAATTTTTTTAAAATAATAAAATAAAAATAAAAAAACAAATGCATGAGGCAACTGCTACCCCAATCATTTTGCAGGCTGCCCTTAGCAGCCCAGAGGAATTGTGGAGACTCAGTGAGGCCTCCCCCCATCCCAAGTCTCCCCTAAATTATCCAGCAGATAACCGGTTGGGGGGAAACAAATTACTCCAAGTCTGGTTTCTTCTTATGTCGTCCACATTATAAAGTTGTATCAGAAAGCTGGCTACAGAAAGAGGCTAGAGGTCAACAAGAGATGCTCCCCACCCACCTCCCCGCATCCCTGTTCGGCTGGGCTGACAGTGTCCCCCAACTCAGGGAAGCAGGGAGCACACCCCTCAAATTCTAAAAGGCAGTCCTAAAAGCAGCTAGCGGGGAGGCAGTCTCTCTGCTCCCAAGGAATTCAAACCCGTCCTCCCCCTACCCCCATGTCCGTGTTTCCAAGGAGACCTGGATTCTGAGGATTCCCAGGAGTGGCTGCCTAGGGCACGTCACGGAGCCTGAACTGACTTTCAAGGTCTATTTCTTTAGCTTCTCAAGGAAGAAACTGCTGGGACCTGTGGCTTGGGTCCCGAACCCTGGGCTCGCCTCGGATCTGAGTCTCGAAAATTCGAGACATCCTCCAGCGTAAGCAAACCCCACAGCTGGGAAGGCTCGCAGGCCCGGCCAGCAGTCACCAGCCAATCCAAACAGAAGCCCTGGAGCACAGGGTGCTCCCCTCGCCAACCCAAACCTGAGGCCCTTCCTTTCTCTTGTCTCTAAATAAATACCGCAGCGAAAATTAGTGTGCCCCAGTGCCCGGGTCAGAGTTCCCAGGGGCAGAGCCGGAGCCAAAGAGCTGCTCCTGGCTGACTGCTGGGCCGGGAAATGAGGCTTGACCATCCTGGCCACTTTCTACTCCATTTACCAGGCCCAGGAGAAGGGGCAGAGACTTCACCGCCCCCAGGGGAAATGGCTTCTTCCACTCCCCCGTCCCCCTTCTCATCTAACTTGCAGTTTGTCCTTTCCTGGACCTGGGTCTGTCCCTCCCAGTCACGTCACCCGGCCCTTTGGCCCAGGTCATGATCTAATGTGTTCCATAGGAATACATTAACCAAAAAATTACTTTACAAATGAATTGTAAATGCACACATATCTGACTACATATATAAACATTACATATGGCATCATTGAGATTTTTGGAAACTAAAGATAATCACCTTTAGACCCCAGGTCCCAATATAAGGACCACTTATGTTTCATAAGTTCCCTTCCTGTCTTTGCCCCAGGGCCACATCCTCAGGTCAAATGTGGCCCTCACACCTCAGAGCCTCCTGCATCTCATCCTGGACCCGTCCAGTCCACAGGTATTTCCCAAGTGCCTCCTACATGCTGGGTGCTGGGGAGAGTACGGGGCCGAACACCCTGCCCTGTCCTCATGGGGTTTAGGAACTTGAGGTCAGTCAGATGGGGGTACCTGGAGTGACAACATAACGCAATGAGGGTTGGGGGGGTGAGGTGGGACACACCGTGGGGGGGACCCCATTCACGTTGTAAAAGTGGCAAACTGCAGGCCACCTGCTTTTGCAACTAGAGTTTTTTGGAACACAGCCGTATCCATTCACTTTGTACTGCCGTGGCGGCTTTCACGCTACACAGGCGGGGCTGAGCAGCTCCAACAGAGACCGTGTGGCCCGTAAAGCCTAAGATATTTACTATCTGGCCCTTGGTTGAAAAAGGCTGTGGACCCCTGCCCTAGAGGAACGAAGGCTTTGCAGAAGGACGAGTGGGCCACGGCTGGGGAGTGTCGGGGAGGACAGAGTACTCCCGGCAGGAATGGCAAGTTCAAGGCCTGAAGGGGAGAAAGAGGCCCACATCGATGGGACGCCGAGAGGTGGGGCTGGGAGACGAGGCAGGGACAGTGTGCTTGGGATGTGAACTTAGGCTGGGGGACAGGCCACTGGGCCAACCTCACTCAATCTCCCGGCTGCTGAGAACTCATTCCGTCGCTTCCCACGAGCTGACCTGAGTGTGCAGTGAGGCCAACCTGCCCTCTCCTAAGCCCACCCCCAGCCCCACAGACGCAACAAGGCCACGGGAAGGAAGCTCCCCTGCGCGTCTGCCCATCCTCACTCCCCACTAATGTCAGAAACCCCCGTATCATTTTGCTTTTGCTCCAGTCATAGATGAAGCTACTGCTTCGCTGCCTCATCACAAAGGCCCTGAAGCCCAGCTCCCCCCACTTTGTTCAAACGGCTCTCCTGGGTCACACGTGACCTTCATGTGGACAAATCTGCATCTTCCTTCCGTTTCCTCACTCTTCTTAAACTTCATATTTAACTCCACAAACACCTACTAAGTGCCTCTGGGAGATGCAAACATACTCTGGGGCTGGTCTTGACCGGGAAGAACCCCCCCCCAGCGCAGGTGGGAGACAGATGCAGATACCGAGAGCGAGCCCTCTCTCCCTCGGCGTCCTCCCCTACCTGCCTCCTGCTTCCACAGGGGCCCGCATTGCATTTTCTCTCTGTTGTACTTTGTGCTCAAAGAGTTTAACGCTGATAATTTCATTTCTTCTTTTTTTTTTTTTTTTTTTTGACTGCACCACGTGACTTGCGGGATCTTAGTTTCCCGACTAGGGATGGAACCCGTGCCCCCCTGCAGTAGAAGCTTGGAGTCCTGACCCCTGGACTGGCAGGGAATTCCTGATGATTTCTTTTCTTAACTCTATGCCCCCCTAACCTAAGTGCCACATTTCTACCTTTTACGGGAGACTAGCTAGCCCTTAGATTCTCCACCATGACCTCAGTTCAGAAGGACCCAGACACACCTCCTTCCAGGGCACTGGAAACCACGCTTCCTTCTCACCTTCTCTCTTTTACAGCCCTGACACTCAGCCTACAGCCAAGCCCCCCTACTTCAAGGTCCCCTTGAAACACACCCTGCTTTCACCCTCGGTTCCCCTGCAGCCCCGGGCTGGCCCTCAACTGCCTCCTGGTGACTCCAACCTCGCCCTGCACTCCCACCCTGCCCACAGCCCTCTTTGCTTCTCCAGCTTCATGTGGGTAAAGTCACCATCCCTCGTCGCTGTTCCCTTGTGTCCACCACGCCACTCAGCAGCGGTGACACATTTATGGTCTCATTCCCTGGGGGTGCTCCTACCAGGCCGTCCACCCCGAGACAGCAGGATCTCATCCACGGTGGCTGGCAGACTACCTGACCCCACTCTGCTCTCTTCTCTCAATTTTTTCTCCAAAATGTCCTACTGTGAGACTGTTTCACATGCTCGACTTGAGTTAGTAGGAAGATTACCAGTGTTTGCCTTGCTTCACCATAAATTATGAAAAACACACCTTGATTTCTCCTGCATCTTTCTCACAGCTCCTAGCAAAACACTAGGCACTTAAAAATGGCAGAATAATCCCGTGAGCCTGAACACAAACCTCACTTAATGCACGAGAAAAAAAACAAAACAGGTGATTAGATTTGCGTCTGCATGTGCCCCCTGCCACCAAACCAGAAAACGCATGGCCTGTTCCTGCTTGACCTCGGGACAGCGGTGAGATGGAGAGGAAGTAACAGGACAGGACGCGGTGAAGAGCAGCGGGGACCAATGGTCACCGTGACGAGGCTTCCTCTCCCGCTCTGTCCTCCAACCAAAGTTCCTTCAAGGACCAGTGGTCCTCTGTAGAGCTCAAACCCACTAAAGAGAAGACCTAGTCGGCCACTGGGTCTGGATGTGTCAGAGGGCAAGAGGAGGTCTAACAAGCGCGCAAGTGGGTGCGGGAGACACACTCTCAGTCATCCTCTGACTCTGGGCAGTCACCATAAATTAATCCCAAATCCAGTCCATTTCACTCTAGCAACTTCCGCCACTGTTGCCTGGTTAGCCGTTATTTGCTATACCCCTCCCAGCAGGAATGGTTATTATTTGACACAGACACAAGTGATGTCACCCACCCATCTGTCCTCAGCAGACATTGCTAATCCATCATATACTCTTTCTGGTGAAGCCCAGATAAAGCCTCAGGATCCCTTATCACAGTACTACAGGCAAGAACTAGCAGTCCCCCGGAAGTGAAGTATCAGATGAAACCTGTCAGTTTTCAGTTATCAGACACAGAATGTTCCCTTCCTTTAGGGCAGTTCTCAAACTTCAGCATGCAGAGGAATCCTCTGCAGAGCTTCTTACTATACAGATTCCTAGGTTCCATTCCCAGAGAGACTAATTCAGGGGTGGGGGGAGGGAGAGGGGAAGGAACGAATGTGCATTTCCTACCAGCCCCAGGGGTACTGCTGCTCGGAGGACCACCCTTTGAGCAGCCCTGTTCAAGGGCAGCAAATCACAACAGAGTTATAATTAAAGAGCGTTTTTCAAGCCCCGACATGTACCCAGAATTGCGCTGCATGCATGGGATGGCCAAATGGAGTTTTATTCATGGTGTTCAGGCCCTAGGGAACACCCACATCTGGGGGCAGCTTCCCCTGGGGGTGGGGGGGCGGGGAGAGGGAAGGGGAGGCAGGAACTGCTCTCACAGCACTCCTGCATGTGCGCTCACTGAGGCCACAGCTGACAGCCGGCAGTCATGGGGAGCCAACAGCAGGTGGCCGAGCCCCTGACCAAATCTGCCCATTACTCACAATTTTTGTCCCCTGGGGCTTAGGTGCCCCCATGGCTGGTGTCAGGAGCTGTTTGGCCACAGCCTCCCGCTGGGTTAGGTTCGAGGCACTCAGGGCCGTGCGGCTACCATCCTCATTGATGACCATGGAGGCTCCTGGGTGCACACTGGGGCCGTTGATGACCGCCTGCCTCAGTTCCTGAACGTTCCAGGGGGTGACTGGCTGAGGGTAGGTCAGCTTTGTGGCAAACACCTGGAAACAAGGAGTGGATGTGAAAATTCAGGGTGGGCAGAAAGGTTACACGGACCCCCAGATCCGACTCAACAGGCTGTGTTACTTTTTCCCTAAGATGCAAAGGTACTCTCTGAGCCAAGAAGGTCGTCCTTCAGCAAGTAAAGCAGCATCCTCCCTGTGTTTTCCACATTTTTGCAGACCCGCTCCCTTAAGGAAAGAGATTGGGTCTCCTTTTCTAGCAGAGTCTGCTCGAAGAGAGTAATCTGAGTGTTGCAGTTTACGCAGAATTTTTTTTAACCCATTTAAAAATTTCACCATTTCCTGGTCTGCCAATAACACTCATTTAGTCCCAAAAGACAGAAAATAGCATGGAACGCTAGCTTGAGAGAGACAGCAGATACCCACCCTCAAGTACCATTTTCTCCCGCCAACACTTCCCCCATGCCTCCAGCAGCCATCTCTAATTGAAGGTGGCCCATGCCCTGAGCCCAGCCATGCCATTCAAATCTCTTTACTTGCCCTGAGATGAAACTGATTTGGTCTCCTGATACATGAGAAAACCCAGTGCTCCATTTGATACACCGGACCTGCACCACACTCCAAGAAAAATGAATTCCCTGGTTAAGCGAGTTCTGAGCTACTGAATATTAAAACCCTTTGATGCTTCAAAAGGCACATATAAGTACATGAGCAACTCTGAGAAGTCCCAGGTAAAGGAACTTGCTAAATGCTGGCCAGGTCTCGACGTGAGTGGCTCTGTGTGAGAGGCCCTCCCCGCCCCGTGGCCCACTCCACTTCTGCCAATGCACTGACCACTGCCTGACAGAGTGTACATGTACAGACTGTGCCCGACTTAGGATTTTGGGGGCTTTACGATGGTGCAAAAGCAACACGTGTTCAGTAGAAATTGTACTCCCCATTTTGAACTTAGGTCTCTTCCTGGGCTACGAAACGTTGTATGATACTCTCCTGAAGCAGGGCGGGGCAGCAAGCTGCAGCTGGCAGTCAGCCCCGTGATCACGAGGGTAAATAACCCATACACTCAGAGCCGTCCTGTTGTTCACTTTCAGGACAGTATTCAATAACTTAACAAGGGATATTCAACACTTTATTGAACATTATAAAATAGGCTTTGCATTAGATGATTTTGCCCAACTGTGGGCTAACATAAGTGTTCTGAGCACATTTAAGGTAGGTTAGACCTAAGCTATGCTGTTCAGTAGGTTAGGTCCGTTAAATGCATTTTCGACCCATGGCATTTTCAACTTACGATGGGGTTTACAGGGATACAACCCCATCATAAGTTGAGGAAGATCTATACTTGTGTATCTGTTGATGCGTCTCCACTGCTGTAATGTAAGCCTCACAGGGGACATGCTAAGTCTGTCTGGTTCCCTGCTGGGTCTCTAGCTTACTTCCCAGACTTTGCCTCCTCTGCTTCTGTTAACACCTGTCCACAATGCTAGATGAGAAGGGCGTGCCACAAGGAACCAAGAGGCAGTTCACACACTCTGCTCCTCATGGCTATTCTGCAAGTAATACCCCAGGCCACCATGGCCCTGAGGCTTGGGGCAGGCTGGAGATAGGCAGAGGGGGAAATTCAGAGTCCCTCCATTACCAAATGAACCCAGATCCAAGAAAGAGAGGACCTTTGAAGGTGGAAAAAGGAGCAACACTAAAGGTCCCTCCCACAGCCGGGGACCCTGGAGGCACCATGAGGCCAAAGCCAAAAGGGGCAGCCCCTGCCCTCTGTCCAAAGAGAGCAACGAACAGGTCTCCTCCCAGGGCCTCGGACTCAGGAACTTCCCAATGCCTTTCCCTGCCACCTGACCCAGCTTCCAGATGCAAAGACCCCTGGGTTCCCAGGAGGCCATGGGCACCGGACTGGGCGTTCTCTGACTCTTGTCCCCTCCCACAAGAGCCCTTGCCCAGGAAGCCCATGTGTGCCCGAGGGAGGAGGCGGCAGCAGGTGGGAGTCCATCGGAACACTTGAGTTCTGCTCTCTGCTGCTCACCAGTCCTCCCAGGAGAGCGGCAGGGGGACCGTGCACAAGGAAGTGAGCCTCTCCGTGGAGGGAATTAAACCATCTTCTATTACTGACATCAAGGCCCATTAAGGAGGAAGCCGATTAAGGGGCCGCTGCTAACGAGCACCACCGCTTGACGTGGTGGGGGAGTGAGAAAAGGAGGCTGGCTCCTTGAGGAAACACTAATGGGTGGATGGGGCAAACCGCCTACCCCTGCGGATCTGGGAGGATGGGCGATGCCTGCTCTCTGGGGCTCCTCCACGGCCTGACTCCTGATGCCGGCAGGTACACGGGACGGAGACACCCCCCCCTTCCCTCCCCCTCATCCCTGTCATGTATTCAATCTCACTAGGAAGGCTTAAAGATTAGGCCAAGACAGGCAGGAAGAAGCTAGGCGGGAGGGATGTACACCCCGCCGTCTGCTTCCTGGTGGCCCGGGAGGCGGTTCTTCCTTGTGGGTAGAGGGTATTTGGAGACCAGGCAGGGATTGAGAGCAACGCTACCCCATGGCCTCAGGGTCCCCTCCGAACAGCTCGTCCGGGAAGAGGCAGAGGCTGTCCCCACCCAAGCCACTGCAGTCGGCCACGTGCCTTCTCCCCAGCCCTCCTCGCCACTCCCATCGCCACCTACCAGCACATACCATGGGAATTCCAATTTCATTGGTGTTGATGTACATGTCCGGGCAGATGACTGAGCGGGCTGCATAATCTACTCGCTTTCCCATCATGTGCTTCCGGAACAGACCATCCTTCTTCTCCAGGATCTTTATGGGGGAAAAAGTCCACAGAAAGCATTACAAAAAAAAAAAAAAAAAAAAATCAAATATGTTTATCATTTTCTTTCTTCAAGACAAACATGTTTACTATTTACCCCCTTTGGCTAGCAATGGGGATCCAACTCACTGCTCACCTGTCTGATGCCAGGGTACTTTTCCATCATTAATTTGTCCATCTCACTATCAAACACAATATTGACGTGGCTCTGAAGGCGAATCCAAATGTTGTAAAGTTTGTCTGTGAGGGACTGGCCTGGAAGTAGACTCAGAAAGGACCGGTCCATAGCGATCGAAGGGTCTTTTTCCTGGCCAAGACACAACCAAGAAAACAGGCGTGATGGAAGAACCTCAAAAAGGCCAGGCCTGGTTCCATTTTTCTTTCTTACTAGAGCTCTGACAAATGATGAGCTCTGGAGTTTGCCTTTATGTCTTTTGAACTTGACAGATCAGTGGCAAAAGTAGTCCTAAATCTCTCTTGTCCATATGCATCAACAAAACATCAACCCCACTACCTATTTACCAGCCCATCTCTTTCTGGGAGTAAAATGAACTCAAATTTCTAAGAAGTCTCCTTCCTTTCCTTTTAAATCGACACACAATTATTATCTCACAGTTTCTGAGAGTCAGAAATCTGGGCACAGCTTAACTGGGTTCTCTGCTTCAGAGTCTCCCCCAGGCCACAATAAAGGAGTCAGCCAGGGCTAGGGTCTCATCTGAAGGTTCAACTGGGGGAGGACCCACTTCTAAGCGGACACGGCTGTTGGCAGGATTCAGTTCCTTGAGGACTACTGGACCAAGGGCCTCAGTTTCTAGTTGACTGTTGGCCAGAAGCCACCTTCAATTATTTGCTGCATGGGCTTCTCCAACATGGTAGCTTATTCCCTCAAAGTGTGCAAGCCAAGAAGGTAATGGATGTATCTGGTAGCAGCAGCTGAAGTCCCCTGGTATCTAATTCTTAAGGCAACGCTAGAAATTCTTCCCATATCAATACTCTTATGTAGCTCTGTTATCCTGCGGGATAACTGATTCTCATATGGAGTTTCAGCTTTATTTATGGTTTTGAAAAACTTAATCCAAAGCACTCATAAAAATGCAGGTGAAGTAATTTCTTAAAAGGAAAAATGCTTGCCTTATGATTTCCTGTGCCATCAATTAAGATAAAGGCTATGTCAAGTTACTGGCTGATCTCCAGGCCTCAGTGAAATATTTAACCAATCCTTTCAATATTTCTGTCCCTGGCTCTGCCTCTTCCTCTTCTCCCACACCTGCCCAGGTGACAGGCCTTAAGGCAGTAAGCTGCCCTAGAGCACCACCTACTGACACTGTCTGGTCTCAAGGGGCTGGGTACGGGCACAGGAGAGAGACACATGGTCCTTTGCTCCAGGGTGGGTCAGATGAGAGAAGAAAGCTGCCAGCACTGAGAGGAGGGAAAGCGGAGGGTGGGGGAAGACCCAGTAAATGAGGATGTCTTGGAACCCATTAGTGATAAAGTGGGCTTGTCCTCAATCCTGAGGAATAGCAGGGTCTTCTCAGTTACAGAGAGGACAGGTCTATTTTCTGTTCTGGCAGAAGGAGCCTCACAGGGAGAGATGGTCACCTACATGATGACAGAGGCCCTGTCAGACTAACTCACTTCTTATGGCGTCACCTGACTCAGGGCCATGTGACTACTTGTGAAATGAGTGAGACCCTGTCTCACCTTGTATATTCTCGGTGCCTGGAGCGGCGCTAGCCCACCCACACAAGGCATTCACGATGCGTGAGAGGGCCTCCATGGGAATGGGATGTTGGGTGCAAGTGTGGGAAGAAACAACACACCCTGTTAATCAGATGGCAGGAGGGTACTGGGACTTCAGGTAGCAAAAGGACCTCAGGAATCAGAGAGGACACTGTTCATTTCTGCAGAGATTTAGCTTTTTCTCTCGGACAAAAGGCTGCCCTAGTTTCAAGGGATGTCAACGCAAAATCCTTAGCCCTGGTCACTGGAGCCGGCTATCCTAAGGCCTTCCCTCTGAAACTGAACTAGGACCTGCAGATGGCACCTTTCTCTAATACTGAGGATTTTTAAAAGCACATTTGCCCCAGCAGATCAGAAAACTTAAGCAAAACCAAAGAAATCCCAAGCAGAAGGGCCGAGTAACGCAGAGCATGGGCGTCCGGGACAGACAGTGGCGCCACCTGGCGACAGGCCTGTCCCAGCAGGGGAAGGGAGCCTGGAAGCCCTGACTATCTACTCAAGGCTGAGATGGTCCTTCCCATTTGCATCCAGAGAGCATCTTAGAGATGGGAAGGATGTCAGTGATCTCAGCAAACTTCCTGAGCGCCTGATTCATCTTTATACCCACCGAGGACCTGGCCCACTGAAGGGGCTCGGGAAATGCCTGCTGAAACAGGAATTCAGCTCCACTGTTTACTGGAGAGGAAGCTGAGGCCCCAAATCTGACAGTCCTATTCTGGGAAATTCCTACAAATGACAACACTGCCTTGCTGACCCCAATGCTGGAGACCTTCCTGAGCCAAAACCGGAGCTGGGTGGCATGGGCTCTGGTACCATAACCCAGGAGGGACATTCTTAGAGCTGAGGGCAGCAGACTGGTCTTTCTAGAGCTGCCAGGGAGAGCAGGTGGCCCAGAACACACCACATATAAAATCCCACCCCAGACCACATGCATTTTATAGTGGAGACAAGACCAAGAAGTTAAAGCAACTCAACCAAGGTCACCCCGGGCGTGATCGCTGGGGCCACGCTCAGACCCATGCTTTCCCCCAGACCTCGCCTGGTCCTCCCAAGCCCATGGCTCACACACAGCTGTACAGAACTGCTAACAGGCATCTCCCAGGACCCAGAGCGTAGGGAGTCAGAACTACGACATCAGCTCCAAGGCGGCCCTGACCTCATCTGTGGCGGGTGCTGCCACCTCTCTTGGCAGCTCCTGTTCTTGGGCCATCAAGGCCAGAAGCTTTCGGATCAGAACCACATCCTTCATGACAGCCTGCAGGTTCACCGTCTGGCCGTTGGTGAACATCTGGTCCCCGAGGCGGCTGACAGGGCGATACCTGTAGGAGGACGCATAGCATCAGTGGCTGCTCAGCATGAAGGGCGTGTTCCTCAGCCTCTCACCCACTCCTACTTCACCACCACACTCAGAAAGAAACCCACATTCTTCCTGCACTCAGGAAGAATGGAAAGGAAAATGTTCCTACCACCTGCCACCTGGGAGTGGAACAGATGCGCGACTTCTCAGTGCCCGTGACCCTTCCATCATCCTCTCCCAGAGGTCATTATTCAATTGTTCCAGAAGCCTTTGTCAAGTGAAATACAGCCAATGAAAGGGCATTACCTTGAGGGTGGCACCACCAAGAAATCCAGAAAGAACATACTGGGATTGAATCTGGACTCCATGCCAACATCTTCCAGTCCCAGAAAAAGGTAATTCAGAAAGAATCCTGTGTTTGAAATAAACCAAAAGGATCATTTAAATCTATATGTAAGAGCATGGAAGGATGACCACGGAAATTTTACTGAGTGGAAAAAAAAAAATCCCAGAATGTAGGACAATATGTAGAGTAAGATCACATTTGTCTTTATAAAAACTAATGAGCAAAAAAAACAGTCTCTGGGTGCTGTGAGCCTACACACAGGGGAGATGATGGGTTTAAAGACGGGTGCCACAGGGATGACAGTGCTTAGCCCAGGGGCTGCGATGGACAAGGATGGGAAACAAAAACTTTCACGTGCTTCTGGCTACGTTCCTGGATCATTAGACTCACGCGCACGCGTGCACACCACACACTTATTACTTTGGTATTTATAAGAAAATGTATTTGAAATAAACAAACAAAAATCAAATCAAAAAATAGTCTTCTTAAGATGGGTGGGATGGGGGGGGTAGGTCCAAGAGGGAGGGGATATATGTACACATATAGCTGTTTCAACTCATTGCACAGCAGAAACTAACACAACATTGTAAAGCAACTATACCCCAATTAAAAAAATAATAACAACAAAAGGAAACAAAATAAAAAACCCTCCACATAGATGCTACCAAGATCGTCTATGGATCAAAGCTGTGTTCCAAGTGTCTGGTGACCCAAAAAAAAAGCTACAGAGAGAATGAATAGAACATGTCAGGGCCATCAACACTCATACTAACTTGAGTGCTAGTTTTTTCCTGACATCACTTATCCCCTTAGCAAGATTTTCATTTTTAAGTGCTTGTCATTACACAGCAGTCACATTCAGTGTTCCAGAACACACTCTCAGAGGGTGGGTGATATGTGGGCTTTTCTTATAAATTCAAAGACTAATGGAAGACTTTCCTATTTGTAGGGAATTAAAATGTATGAGAATCCTAATGTAATAAAAACAGAGTTCATTTTTTGATTCACAGAAGGAATTCCCATAGAAATCTTAAAAAAAAAACAACAACTTTTATTTATGGGCATTTAAAATAAAGTGAGTTACACTGAACCTTCGAGACATATGTCAAACTGTATTAGGCGATGCCCACCTGCAGCTGTCATTTAATGACCAGGCTCAGTTACAGTAACTGTCGAGTTCATGCCTTCCCCACACTGTAAGGCATCAACAACAATGTACCCTGAAGCCTGCCCCAAATCTACTGTTCGATTTCAGGAGAGATGTATAAGAATCACAATTGTGAAAGCATGAAAATAAAAAGGCAGGGTAAATGAGTCCAGGAAAGCAAAGGGCTATTTCTTTAGGCTGGTACAGCACCTTCATTCTTCCAAAGAGCCGTGAGATGTTCTTGAGCGCTGGTGGGTGTCAAGTATCCTCGTTTTCCCATCTGAGCTTCCTCAATTCCTGGAGCCGAAGAGGGGAATCAGAGCACAGTAAGTTAATTACAGGCACTCCCTCCTTAATGGGATTTATCAATTCTCTTCCCCACCCTGCCAAGCCTGCAATCTAACCACAAAAACCAATCTCTAGGACAGCATACTCTCTGCTCTGAATTTTTTCCCCTTTAATCTAATTCCTAAAGTAATGAAAACCATATAACTAGTGTATGAAATCTAAAAAAGTAGAGCCAAAGGGGGAAAAAAAATCACCCACGATTTCATCATGTTAACACGATTACCACCTTTATATATTCTTTTCTGGTCCTTTGGTTTATACAGTTTTAGATCATTATAATCTCAGGTGTGGATTTATTTTGTACTACTTTGTTCATTTAGTGTCATCTTGTGAGCATTTCTGCATGTTGCCCTATAGCTTTTGCCCTATAGTCTCACCATCATTTTTTTTTTTTTAACCCAGACTGAAACCTAGTCCTTTATCTCTATTTTGTCTATTTTCCCAAGAGATGTCACTGTTCCAGAAAATAACTTAAATATTCTTGGAGTGGAGGTAGTCTCTCTCTTCCTACTGGGATGTCTTCTTGGCTCCTTTCCCAAACTTGGCATTGAGACCAAGACCCAAGAACACAAGCACAGTGACCACCCACTGCATGGGGCTGATGGGGTTGGTGAAGAGGATAACAGAGGCCAAAATGGTGAAGAACTTTCGAGTTGTGGTGATCATGGAGCAGGTCAGGGGACCAAAATACACAATTGTCATGAAGGTGAAGCTCTGGCCCAGGGCACTAGTCAGGCCAATCACCATCATCTTTAATGGCTGCATGATATCCCTCGGAGAGGATGTTTCCCGAGTGACTGAACCACACTGTGATAGTTGGATATCTGAGTTGATCCCGATCTTTTTACTACTATAAATTACACTGTGATAAATAGCTTTATGCACATGGCTTTTACCAGAAAGCTTCACAGCAGAATTATGGATAAATGAGGATGAATATTTTTATGGGTAAACGTATATTCAATTTCTTCTTACAAATACCTTGCTGGTGCGTAAGAAGTAGTTTCATTTTGGTCTCTCAGATTAAGCTAGATCACTCTGGGATAATGTTTATCAGCTATACCCAGAGTAAGACAGAAAAATCACACTTGGGGCTGCCATTCAGGAGGTGTGGCCCCAAGCACTGAGATGATTAACAAAGATAAGTAAGTAATGTGACAGTCTAGGTTCAAAACTATCAACTTCTTTTGGAATACATTCACTGAAATTAAATATTGCTTGGGAATTCTCTGGAGGTCCAGTGGTTAGGACTCCGCACCCTCACTGCTGAGGGCCCAGGTTCGATCCCTGGTCAGGGAACTAAGATCCCACAACCTGCACAGGGCGGCCAAAAAAAATTTTTTTAATTGCTCAGTATTCTTTTTTTATGTACTTATCAGGGCAGGAACTGTGACTCGTCTGTGTTCCTAACACCTAACAGTATCTAGGACCCAGCAGATACTAAATTTTCATTGGCTTGAATACACATGCTCGAAATATCGTAAGATAATCTATATTTAAAAAGCCCTACTCTTCTGCTTTTTTCCACGTTTGTAAAATCCAGCTTCATTCCACCTCCAATTGTCTACTTGGTTTCTTTACCAACTGCAGAAGACACGTCACTGAAAGTTTTTAGAGAAATCTGTAACTTGGAGAACAATAAACAGATGTACCGTAATTTAATTACTCTCTATTAACAGGCACTGAAGTTATTTCCAATTTTAAACGACTTAATACTGTGGGCATGCCTAATTCTTAGGATAAAATCATTAAAGTGGAATTGCTAGGTCAAGAGTTTACACGTCTAAAATTTTGATTCCTATAAAAGCAAAACATCTCAACCAATTAATGCAACTGAAGAAAATGTGGGGAATGCAATGAAGAGAGGCTCTGACCTTCAGGAATAAACCACAGAGATAGAAAGCTATGTGCGTTCAGTGGAGAGAAAAGACCCCACTAACCTAAAGAACCATTTTGCAGGCACTTTTTTTTTTTTTTTTAAAGATTATGAATGTTTATTTTTTTATTTTATTTTTTTTGCTGTACGCGGGCCTCTCACTGTCGTGGCCTCTTCCGTTGTGGAGCACAGGCTCCGGACACGCAGGCTCAGCGGCCATGGCTCACGGGCCCAGCCGCTCCGCAGCATGTGGGATCTTCCCAGACTGGGGCACGAACCCGCATCCCCTGCATCGGCAGGCGGACTCTCAACCACTGCGCCACCAGGGAAGCCCTTGCGGGCACTTCTGGAAAGAACCCCGCTCTTACTAAACTGGCTTGATGAGCTGAGGAAGATGAGCTGCATCTGGCAGTGCTCTCCAGCTCCTAACCCAGAGCTGCCAGCGCAGGAAGTGACCCCACCAGTTTAGGCACAGACTAAAGCAGACTGGGGTTGTTCACTCACTGGGTTGGAGTCAGAAGAGACCTGTGGGATGCCACCTCCTCACATGGACCGCACCCTTCCTAACGGGACACTTTTGCAGCCTGCAAAAAATGAAATCTGCCTCGATGGTACCTCAGAACGGCCCTAATGTGTGTTTCGTTTAGCTCTAAGAGCCGCCATGTCAAAAACAAATGTCGGGAAGTCAAATAACTTGGGGAAGACAAGATCACAGTGGGTGGAGTACCCGGCTTTAAGAATTCTCATTTGAAAATGCTATCATCTTGGGGCTTGAGGAACACTCTGGAGTGAACGTGAATTTCACAAGCTTATGGCGCCCCTCATGGGATCACCAGTGCGTGGGGATCACTGAGGCACAGGCCTCGCTGCTTGGCCCCCTTCGATACCAGGAACGTGGCCAGACCCTTGTCCCAATGCTCACCTGCCTCCACATCACCTCCCCCTGGAGTTACTGACCTGCGTCACCCACAGCCTCCCCCAAGAGCAGAGGCCACAAGGTCAGTTCTCCACTTCGGCACTGGACTCGGCCAGAGGCCAGGCCCTGGGCACGAGGCTGAGTGCCCAACAGGTAAATGTCTGCTAAATACTAAAAACCCAATCCAAAAACTATCGAAGACTATGGCTGACTTGTTTCTAATGCACAGAATTTTGGGTGGCACCATCATATTCTCATAGCTGCAGTGAAGATTACGTCAAAGAATGGATTTGACAAAGGCTACCTAACTTTTAGATATTTGCCCCAAAGAAACAGGTATCCTCTAGATTTCTGACCATCTTTGTTCTCAATCTATGAACATTTTCTAAGGTGCCCTAAGGGCTAGAGCAGCAGCTTCCAACCTTAAAAATTATTTTAAGGGGGCTTCCCTGGTGGCGCAGTGGTTGAGAGTCCGCCTGCCGAAGTAGGGGACACGGGTTCATGCCCTGGTCCGGGAGGATCCCACATGCCACGGAGCGGCTGGGCCCGTGAGCCTGCGCGTACGGAGCACGCAGCGGGAGAGGCCACAACAGTGAGAGGCCCGCGTACCAGAAAAAAAAAGAGAAAAAAAAAAAAAATTATTTTAAGGGCTATATATAGTGTAGAAAAATCCACCCTCGTGGTTGTTTACGGTTAACCATTAAACAGGCTTTCTAAATGCATTGTGGTATACTGGATTGGATCCTGGAACATAAAAAGGGCATTACTGGATAAACTGGTGAAATTCAAATAAAGTCTGTAGTTCAGTTAATAGTGTACCAATGTTAATTTCTTAGTTTTGACAAATGCACCATGGTCATCTAAGATGTTACGTTAGGGCAAACTGAGTAAAGAGTACACAGTGACTCTCTGTACCATGTCTGCAACCCTTCTATATGTCTAAAATTAGTCTAAAGTAGAAGGTTTATTTAAAAAGTAATAATAGGGCTTCCCTGGTGGCACAGTGGTTGAGAGTCCGCCTGCTGATGCAGGGGACACGGGTTCGTGCCCCGGTCTGGGAAGATCCCACATGCTGCGGAGCATCTGGGCCCGTGAGCCATGGCCGCTGGGCCTGCGCGTCCGGAGCCTGTGCTTCGCAACGGGACAGGCCACAACAGTGAGAGGCCCGCGTACCGCAAAAAAAAAAAAAAAAAAAAGTAATAATAAACACATTTGCTATTGCTATGGTCTCAATGTTTGTATTCCCTCAAGTTTCATGTGTTGAAATCCTAACCCCGCAAATGGTGGTGTGTTAGGAGGTCGGACCTTTGGGAGGTGATTAGGTCATGAAGGTGGAACTCTCGTGACTGGGACTGGTGCCCTTATGAAAAGACCCCAACACAGCTCCCTTGCCTCTTTCCACCATGTGAGGTTACAGGGAGTAGCTGGCTGCCATTGAGGAAGTGGGCCCTCACCAGACACCGAATGTGCCAGCACCACAACCCTGGACTTCCCAGCCTGCAGAACTGTGAGAAATACATGTCTGTTGTTTATAAACACCACTTGGTTTATGGTACTTTTGTTACAGCGGCCCAAAAGGGTAAGGCAGTTACTTACTCCAGGCCTTGCCATAGTCCTCAATACAAAAGACAGATTATGCAACTCCAGGAAGAGAACTTACTTCCTTGCCTATTCTGTGTTCTTGAACTCTGGAATAAGGTTTAGAAACAATGTGCTACAGACTTTCGCACAGGAAATTTCCTCAACTCTGGGCAAGAAGTTCTGTCGCTGCCACTACATAGAGTTGGAAACCCAAGGTCCAAGAAGCGACCTTCTCTAAGCCCCTCAGAATAAGAAGCAGAGTGAGGTGTCCATCACAGGTGATGCTTTTCCCGCCCTGGCACATTGACTGTATAACGAAAAACAAATGGTCAATATTTACAGAGCACGTAAGACATAGCAGGCACTGGTCTCAGTACTTCAAATGGAACACCTTATTTAACCTTCACTTCAAAAGAAAAAACAAACAGCATCTTTAAACAAACTTACGACTACAAAAATGAAAAAGCAGGAGTACCAAGTCTCTCAAGTTTCTTCCCAGGTACCCCCAAGGGCAGAGCAGAGCTACTCCAGGGATCTGACAGGACTGTCAGAAGCAGCCTGTAGGAGGCGCTAACATTCTTTGGCTGCTCACAGCTTTTCTTTAAAATTCACCTACATTTTACTTCAAAATAAATCCACACTTGTTTGACAACAAAATGGTGTGAAATATTTGCCAGGTAAATTTCTTAACTTCCTTCTCAAAAATCTTTCAGAAAACCAACCACCTGTGGCAAGAGGCGCGTCATTCAGCCTGTGAGCAGCCTGCAGCCCCGCCGTCAGTTCTGCACGAGAGGCCGGGGCTGGGAGCTCGCCAGGATGCCCACTGGCCCTAGAGCCTGGACACCTACCATCTGCTGGTCCACCACAAACGCGCAGCTGAAAAACACGTGGTGTGGAGGACCAGGGATCCCCAAGGCTCGGGGCACGTCTGATGGTCACACGTGAAAGACATGCCGAGGGCCTCCTGGGGCCCGGCCTGCTTACCCTGGGGCTCAGTGTCCTTCTGGTCAGCTTTCCTGTGCACCATGGCCGGATACGTGATTGTCAGTTTGCTGTTGTGCTCCTTTCGGACAACTGACCGCCCGGTTCTAGACATGAGGACAGTTTTGAGGAGAGAAAAAAAACCAAACAATGTGAAATCTAAAATACGACACAAATGAACGTATCTGTGAAACAGAAGCAGATTCACAGATATAGAGAACAGGCTTGTGGTTGCCAAGGGGAATGGCAGGCGGGGGAGGGAAGGATGGGAAGTTTGGGATTAGCAGATGCAAACTATTATGTATAGGAGGGGTAAACAGCACAGGGAACTATATTCAATAACCTGTGATAAACCATAATGGAAAAAATATGGAAAGGAATATATATAACTGAATCACTTTGCTATACAGCAGTTTATACAACATTGTAAATCAACTATACTTTAATAAAATTTAAAAAAACTATAGAGGGGAAGGTACTCACTTGCAGTGGGGACATCGCTTAGCAGTCATATGTGCCTTCCAGAAGAAAGCAATAAGTTTGCTTCTGCTCTCACAGACATTTTTTACCTATTAAAAAAAAGCAAGGAAACTCAGAGTGCCATTCTGATGACAATCCAGTAGGTATTCATTTTGTGGTTTTCACCTTTTTTTGAAAAACCAGAGGAAGCCACCCCTTTCTTAAAATTTCCCACAGAACCCTAATATAGCCAAACGCTACCAATCACTGAGCGACTTCTTTCCTTAAGTTTCCTCATTCATAATATGGGAATGAGAATAATAACCACCTTACCAAGCTGTTACTAAGATAAAGACATCATGAATGCGTGGGGAGGGGGGCTTGGAATACAGCAAGGATCAATAAATGCTACTTTAATTCAAAACAAATCTGGACTTCCCTGGTGACACAGTGGTTGGGAATCTGCCTGCCAGTGCAGGGGACACAGGTTTGAGCCCTGGTCCGGGAGGATCCCACATGCTGCGGAGCAACTAAGCCCGTGCGCCACAACTGCTGAGCCTGCGCTCTAGAGCCTGCGTGCCTGGAGCCCGTGCTCCGCAGCAGGAGAAGCCACTGCAATGAGAAGCCCACGCACCGCAACGAAGAGTGGCCCTCACTCGCCGCAACTGGAGGGGGCCCACGTGCAGCGACAAAGACCCAACACAGCCAAAAGTAAAAAATAAATAAATTAAAAATAAATAAATAAAACAAACCTCTCTGGGGACTTCCCTGGTGGTCCAGTGGCTAAGGTTCCGCGCTCCCAATGCGGGGGGCCTGGGTTTGATTCCTGGCCAGGGATCTAGATCCCACACGCCGCGACTACGAGTTTGCATGCCACAACTAAGACTCTGCATGCCGCAACTAAAGATCCTGCATGCCACAACTAAAGATCCCACATGCCACTACGATGATCCCGCATGCCTCAACTAAGACCTGGCACAGCCAAATAAATACATAAATGTTAAAAAGAAAAAAAGAAACCCCTCTGGATGCAGCTGCTGCCTCCCCTGAATGGACCTCAAAGTTCCGAGGGAAGGCACATCCACAGTTAAGCTACACTAGTGGTTCTGAACTGGCTGCAAATGAGACCCACCCAGGGGGCTTTTGTACCCTCCCCTGGGGCCCTACCCTAGACCAATTAAATCAGAATCTCTGGTGTGAAACTTGGGCATGAGGTGAATCAGATCTCAAGATGAGCCCTGCAGGTTGATTACCTAGACAACTCATTCCCTGAACAAATTAACACTTACACAGGTGTGACGGGGGGACAGGGAGGCAGCAGTCATTTAGCAGTGTTGGAAGGAGAAAGCAGCACAGGGTGTGGGCCTTATTCTCCAGGTGAGACCGCAAGCCAGAGCATAAGCCTCACTGGATGCTGTACCCAAGCCACTAATTCCACCTAACCTTCTCCTGCAGGCAGGCATCAAAGATGAGGACCCAGTGGCTCAGGGATGGTTATGTAACTTACAAGGTCAGAGGCCTCACGAGAGGCAGAGCTCGGATTCAAACTTTGGGAAGCTAAAGGATACGCAAAAGACAGTGCAGTGCGGAGGCAACTGGGATAATTATGCTAAAAACCGAGTGTTTGGGAAACAGAGAGATAGCATAACTCACACGTGCGCCGTGGGCTCCCAGGAGGTTGTTCTGTAGGATTTTGGTTGTATATCGTTCTAACTCTTCCTGAATTTCGAAGGCAGTAGGATCAGCATTTTCTTCCAGAAACTGGAAAACAAAGAAAAAAACTGTATGATCAAAGTAAAGCAAGTGTATGATAAGCAGCAGCGGGGGCAGCCTCTCCAAGGACGGGAGAGTTTCGTTTGAGGGGAGAGAAAGAAACCTCATGGCTGCTGTGGTGCATTTTCAGAAGTTTGGCCACACTGCTGTTAAAAAAATAAAATAAAAATTTAGACTATTCTGCTTCCAGTAGTGGTCAGCTAGATTATTCAGACCAAACCGAAAAGAACCAAGACAGGATAAAATATTTTAAAAAATGTAAAGCTCGGAAGAACTGACAGGACAGTGAGGGATAACAAAGGCCAAACGGAAGGGAAAATGGGAATCCAGGTCAAAGAACACAGGGGCCGTGGCTGCTCTGAGGCGAGGATGCCGCAGTGCACAGCTCTGGGGCAACCCTCAGGGTAGTTGTGTCCCTCCGGGGAAGATGCTGACAGACTGGTGATGCTCCCTGGAGCTGCACAACACGTTAGCCTGGCCTTGGAAACATTCTACAATCCAAAAATTTTGAACTTTTCATTTTGAAGGTCTTAAATGATCAAGCAGAGAGAAATGAAAGCTTAGAGTTAGTGCAAGGACAGGAATCTAACAGGATATCTTCCTGCCATATCGCACCCCACAAACACAGGAGGCTGGGGACCCTAAGGGCTATGTCCTTGGGAACTAGACCAGCCATGGAACAGAACCACCTGGCCTCCATAGCCTGCAGTGCAGTCCAGCCTTGAACATGGACGACGATTGTCCCAGGCCACCAAGCATATGGCAAAAGCAATAAGAACGCTCTCTGGAGGAAGGCAGCCAGCATCCCAGACCTCAAATTATTCCTACAAAGAATTTGCTAAGTACAATGACAAACTGTCAGAAATAAGCACACAAGGAGGATAAAGAGAGGGAGTTCCTGGAGACTAGGACAATCTTCTTTAAAAAACTTATTTATTTATGGCTGTGTTGGGTCTTCACTGCTGCGCGCAGGCTTTCTCTAGTTGCGGCCAGTGGGGGCTACTCTTCACTGCGGTGTGTGGGCTTCTCATTGCGGTGGCTTCTCTTGTTGCAGAGCACAGGCTCTGGGCATGAGGGCTTCAGTACTGGTGGCACATGGGCTCTAGAGCGCAGACTCAGTAGTTGTGGCACACGGGCTTAGTTGCTCCGCGGCATGTGGGATCTTCCCGGACCAAGGCTCGAACCCATGTCTCCTGCATTGGCAGGCAGATTCTTAACCACTCTGCCACCAGGGAAGTCCTTTAATTATTCTTATGGCTTCATGTTTTCACACCTAGCTATTTGTACCCAGTCACAAGCCTTAAAGCTCAAGCATTCTGCTGTTCTTAGGGGCCACACACAAATAGCTCTTGTACCCCCCACTCTGGCTTGTCTGATTGCCACGACAGCCACTACCCACTTACCCTGCACTGAATTCTCTCCAACTCGTACACTGCTTGTAGGGCCCCGACTTCCAGAACTCTCAGCTGGCAGAGCAGCAGGTGAATCACAGCCCGGGGGCAAGTCAGCATGTGACAGTTTAAACAGGAACCCCGGAGCAGCAGGTAGAGTTTCTGAAGAGAGGGAATAAGAGAGACAGGATATTAGAACGTGACATAGCAGTCAAAGTGATTTTCAACGTTAAATACTTACGATTTTTGTTTCTATGTTGTCAGTTTACTCCTTTAAGAATTCTACTTCACCCTATGTACCTGGAAAGCCCTTTTTCACCATAAGAACTCGATAAATATTCCTCTATGTGTTCTCTTACGGCTTCATTTTAATCCATTAACACTAGAAGTTTACTTTGGGTCTGAGGTTGGGAACTACCTTTATTTTATTTAAATACTAAATTTAGTACTCACTTAAATACTGAAAACTTTTAAAAAAATATTTATTTATTTAGGCTACACCAGGTCTTAGTGGCAGGTGGGATCTTCACTGCTTCATGTTTAGTTACAGCATGTGGGATCTAGTTCCTCGACCAGGGTTCAAACCGGGGCCCCCTGCATTGGGAATGTGGAGTCTTACCCACTGGACCACCGGGGAAGTCCTAACTATTGAAAACGTTTAATTAGAATGTTTCATTTAGGGCTTCCCTGGTGGCGCAGTGGTTGAGAGTCCGCCTGCCGATGCAGGGGACACGGGTTCGTGCCCCGGTCCGGGAAGGTCCCACATGCCACAGAGTGGCTAGGCCCGTGAGCCATGGCTGCTGAGTCTGTGCTCCTCAACGGGAGAGGCCACAATAGTGAGAGGCCCGCGTACCGCCAAAAAAAAAAAAAAAAAAAAAAAAAAAAAGTTTCATTTAAAATAATGTTTCAAATGTTTAGTGTTTAACTAAGACAATTCTCTTCCCCTAATACGATTAACAGACAAAAATCATGTCCATGTACAAATCCTGGAGGCTGGGTTAACTGACGTAAGAAGCCCAAAGTGTTCAAAGTAGGACTGAACGGTAACTTCATTCTCAGCTCAGTGCTGGGCCTTCTGGAGCTCTGCTCTTCCTGCCACTAAGCAAGAGCCAACAAATCCACCTGAAGGGCTCAGGGAGGCCTGGAGAATTCCAAAGTCCTCTATTGCCAGGGAAGCCCCACCCACATTTCTGAAAGACATAAAGCCCTTAGAACAAAAGGTCTAGGAACGGATCTGAACACTTTCCCCTCTGTGTAAACAGAATCCAGCTGTGGCTCTTCTCAATGGGAATCAAACTGAAGTTCCTTTAGGTAGGGCTCGAGGCCAAGCTGAATGTACTGAATTTCGCTCCTCAAGGTTTTAAATTGCCAAGTAAAGAGCACTTTCACTCAAAGTGTCAGGAGCTGACCTCCTGAGACACCTGCCCCAGGCAGAGGGGTGGCACTCACATATCTCACCCGCACCCTGAGACCCACGCGGCCAGGGTAGCCCAGGCCAGAACGTACCTCAAAGAAGAGAGGGTTGTACACAGTGAGCGGGAGCTCGATGTGGCCCAGGTGCCCGGAGCAGTTGCTGAAGTCCTGCACGCAGGTGGAGCACACCTCTTTGGAGTCTGCGGGGCCCAGAGCTAGATCGTACAGGCCGTTCACCGACGGGTTCCCCAGGCTATCTAGGTACCGAGGGTTTGTAATGGACTTAACACTTAATTTCCTAGGGAGATAAAAAAATACCAGGTGAGACAAGGTTACCCAACTTCTAGGACATTTCCTCTTCGGCACTTACAAAGGGATGGTTTAATGTCTGTGTCTTCAGACGTGCAGACGGCTCCAGAGGGCAGACTCGGTGTCTGCCTTGCTCCCCACTGCAGCTCAGCACTTAGCCCAGCTCAACAAGTGCTCAATGAATATTTGCTGAACGAAGAGCAGTGAGTGGTAACATCTTTAAAACCCAGATTTAGTGCAAATCTTGCGCTAACCAAACACACTGGCCGACTTTATACAAAGAAGTACCAACTTACACGCCAAACGCGTCATAAGCAGCATTTAGTCTCACTTGAACCCTCTGAGATGGGCATCACTATATGCGTTTTTCAGAAGAGGAAACAGGCTCAGAGTGGTTAGTGATTTAATTCAGGTGACCAAGCCCAGAATGGTGGGGGTGTGGTGAGATATGGACCAGACCTAACCCCAAACCCACAGAGTTCAAGAAAGGGAATAATCCCAGTATGTAGGAATAGTGAATTGAGAAAAGTTAAACATAAATATGCAAACCTTTGAGAACTATAACCTGCTTTACTAAAGGTTTCATTGCAGTATTTTATGTTTGGTTGAAAGCAGGCTCCCCTAGGACACCTAACTACTTTTACCAAAATTACGTTCATGCCAAGTTTGCTTTTAAACTTTTTTTTTTTGTAAATTAGAAAAAAAAGATAATGAAATCCAAATCTCACAATGTAGAGAAAACCGCTAACAGACTTCTTTCTATGGATACATTTTTAAAAACTGTAACTGGGATCATTTGCCATTTCTAGCATTGCCTTTGTCATTTTCATTGAGCATTTAAGTGTCTTCAGGTCACTAAAAATTCTTTGGAAAGATTCTGTAATTAAGAACTACCAGGGACTTCCCTGGTGGCGGAGTGGTTAAGAATCCACCTGCTAATGCAGGGGACACGGGTTCGAGCCCTGGTCCGGGAAGATCCCACATGCTGCGGGGCAACTAAGCCCATGTGCTACAACTACTGAGCCTGCACTCTAGAGCCCGTGAGCCACAACTACTGAAGCCCGCATGCCTACAGCCCGAGCTCCGTAGCAAGAGAAGCCAATGCAATGAGAAGCCTGCACGCCACAACGAAGACCCAACGCAGCCAAAAATAAAGAATCACCAAATCTTTCATTATATGTCAATTAATATAATTCATTTAGCCAAACTCCACTATAAGTAAGCTCATGCCACCTATCTGCATAAAGATTTTTGCGTAGCATCATTCAAACTTTTAACTATTTCCTAAAAATATAATTAGTTCCTCGGTGAAGGGAAATCCTTGAATCAAAGGGGACAAACTGTTTTGTTTTGTTTTCTGGCCTCCTGCATGACTTGCAGGATCTTAGTTCCCCGACCAGGAATTGAACCCAGGGCCCCTACAGTGGAAGCTTGGAGTCCTAACCACTGGACTGCCAGGGAAGTCCCAGGGCAAACTGTTTTGAAGCTCTTGATATATTCTGCCATATTGCATTCCAGAAAAGATGGGCTAACAATAAGTAGATTGTCTGTCTGTCCTAACCAGCACTGAGTCTTAGCACTTAAAAACTTTCCAAATTTAAGGTGAAAAAATGCTACCCACTGTGATGTTAAATTTTTTTTTAACAGAAATTAGGATATATCTTTTCAAAAAAATTTTTTAAAATTTTTATTGGAGTATAGTTGCTTTACAATGTTGCATTACTTTCTACTGTACAGCAAAGTGAATCAGCATCCCACCCACCCCCTTCCCTGTCACGTTAATTAATCTTTTTATTATGTTTGGTTTTAAAGGCCATTTTGGTCCTTTACTTAACTAAAAAAATAAGATTTAACTCATTTTTAAGTTAAAATCTTAACTTTTTTTATTATTGTCTACATAAGCTACTTACATATGAGGACATTAACCTTTTTTGGTGGCAAATACTTTCCTAGCTTGTGATGTCTTTCGTCATTTTTCACAGGCGAAAGTTTATAAATTCTTCGAACAGCTTTGTTGAGCTGTAACTCATGTACCATACAATTCGTCCATTTGAAGTATACGTTCCGTGTTTTTTAGTATATCCACAGAGCTGTGCAACCATCACCACAATATCATTTTCCTCCCCAGTAAAGGAAACCCTAGCAGTCACTCTCCATCTGTCTCTACCTCCCTCACAGTCCTATGCAATGACGAATCTACTTTTTGCCTCCAGAGACTTGTCCATCCGGACATGCTATGTGGTCTCTTATAGCAGGCTTCTTTTACCTCGCATGTTTTCAAGGTTCATCCATGTTGCAGCCTGTATCTGTATTTCATTTTTTTATAGCCAAAAAATATTCCATTGCATGGATACACCATATTTTATTGGGTTAGTTTTATACTTTGGCTACTATAAATAATGCTGACAGGAACATCTGCATCCAAGTTTTTTTTTTTTTAATTACAAATGCATTGGAAATTTCCTGGGTACTCTTTTTTTAATTAATTAATTATTTAATTTTTTTTTTTTGTCTGCGTTGGGTCTTCGTTTCTGCGTGCAGGTTTCCTCTAGTTGCGGTGAGCAGGGGCTACTCTTCATTGCAGTGTGCGGACTGACTGCGGTGGCTTCTCTTGTTGCAGAGCATGGGCTCTAGACACGCAGGCTTCAGTAGATGTGGCATGTAGGCTCAGCAGTTGGGGCACGCCGGCTCTAGAACACAGGCTCAGTAGTTGTGGCGCACGGGCTCTAGAGCGCAGGCTCAGTAGTTGTGGCACATGGGCTTAGTTGCTCCGTGGCGTGTGAGATCTTCCCAGACCAGGGCTTGAACCCGTGTCCCCTGCGTTCGCAGGCGGATTCTTAACCACTGCGCCACCAGGGAAGTCCTGTACACAAGTTTCTGTGTGAATATATTTTTTTAATTTCTCATGGATATATACCTAGGAATAAAAGTGCTGAGTCATATGGTAACTCTACGTTTACCTTTTTGAGGAACTGCCAGACTGTTTTCCAAAGCGGCTGTACCATTTTACAGTCCCACCAGCAATACACCAAGGCTCTAACTTCTCCACATTCTTGCCAACACATTTTATGATCTGACTTTTTAATTCTAGCCATCCTAGTGCGTGTGACATAGTCTCACTGTGGTTTTGATAACTAATGAGGTTGAGCACATCTTTGTGTACCTACTGGCCATCTATATATCCTCTTTGGAGAAATGTCTATTCAAATCCTTTACCTGTTTTGTAATTGGGTTGTTTGCTGTTTTATTATTGAGTTGTAAGAGTGCTTTGTACACTCAGTATACAAGTCCTTTGTCAGATACATGATTTGCAGATATTTCTTCCGACTCATCTTTTCACTTTCTTCATGATATTGTTTGCATAATTTAAAATTTTTTAATGAGTTAAACTCACTGCTGCTTTCTTCCACTACCTTTGGGCTAAGTCTTTCTCCTTCGAAGTTGGATAAATACTCATCTACATTTCCTTCTCATTCATTTTACACTAAGCTCTAAAACTTAATTGGGAGCTTCCCTGGTGGTGCAGTGGTTGAGTCCACCTGCCGACACAGGGGACACGGGTTCGTGCCCCGATCCGGGAAGATCCCACAGCCCGTGAGCCACGGCCGTTGAGTCTGCGCGTCCGGAGCCTGTGCTCCGCAATAGGAGAGGCCACAGCAGTGAGAGGCCCGCGTACCGCAAAAAAAAAAAAAAAAAAAACTTAACTGGAATTAAAAACAAGGAAAACATTTATTGCATAAGGCAAACACAAATTAATTAGGTCTGGGTGCAAAGACTTGTACCACTAGATCCTCTTTCTATCATGTTCTGTAAGTTGGTACTTCACTTCCCTTGCCTGGAGCCTACAGTGATAGAAAAAGAGTAGGCAGGTGGGGCCGGCACACACCTGTGTCAACTGGCAGAAGAACTGTGTCCTTTGCTTGTCAAGGCAACACAAATAGCTCACATCCAAAACTGAATGTATTTTTTTTTAATCTTCATCCTAAGTCTTTCTATGTGGTAAGGAGCAAAGTTCCTCTCTCTAGCTGGGGAGGAGGAGAAAACTCCTCTGATCATTGCAGGAATGGGATGCAATGGGAAGAGCAATCAGCAAGGATTCCACTGGAGAGAAAAGAGTTTAAGACTAGCAAACTTGGGTTTGAGGATGACCTTTGCTGCCTCCTAGAGAGTCATTTTATTTGCTGGACAGGAATTTCCTCTCCTGTAACTGCAGACACCAACACGAATGGTTGCAGTAAGGACTGGTAGTACCAAGCGCTGAACAGATAGCTCCCCCATCCACCCATGAGTGCACTTAACAAATATCTACTGAGTGCTTATTATGTGCCAGACACACGTTTAGATGCTGGAAAAACAGATCAGAATCCCTGTGCTCATGGGCCTTACATCCTATTGAAGGCAGGCAGACAAAAGCCAAGATAAATAAGCACACAGTCTATTGGATGGCAGAACATTCTATGAAAAAAGTAAAGCAGAAAAGGGGAAGGACAATAGAGTGGGCCAGTGGCTGGGGGAACCCCTATTGAGAAGGTTATACTGAACAAAAGCCTGAAGGAGATGGGGGCGTGAGCCATGCGGTCACCTTTACAGGAGGAAGAAGCAGGGAGTGCAAAGGCTCTGAGGTGGATGTGTGACTATGGTGCTCCGGGAACAGCAAGGAGACCAGGGTGAGTACAGAGGTAAGTTTGGAGAAGTAGCAAGGGCCAGAATGACCTTTCCAAGGCATTTTAAGGACTTGGCTTTTACTCCAAGTGACCTAGGAAGCTACTAGAACTTAACACAATAAAAGGTAGCATAATGATTGATTGCCAACCCCAGACTCAAATAGGTCTACAGTGCTAGTAATGGGTATAAACTTGCTTATGCACTTCCCTGTCTAAAAACTCCACAATTAACCTGTAAAAATTCAATTCTTTTGCTTTCGGATGAAATAGTATGTATGGCTAGTGATGGTATAATTGACATTTCTGGGCCAGCATACCGTTGTAGCTCAGTTTATTCATCCAGTCATTCGACCAGAGTTGAGGATAAAAGAAAGGAATGAGGAAGCTCAAGGCTAGTGGAGAGAGGCAGAAATATAAACAAGCAAAAAAAGGAACTGAGGCACCATAATAGACAGCTGTACTAGGTGTGGAAAGACCTCAGAAAATGAGGGAGGTTGAGCTGAGCCTTAAGAGGGGGAGAGATGCTCTCCAGGTGTCTGCTGGGGGTTGGGGGCAAGAGCAGAGAAGTAGATCCCTCTGGCAGAGAGGACAATGCATGCAGAGGAAATAGCTTGAGGTAAGGCCCAGACGTTGAAACCTGATGGCACTTTATGGAATGTGCAAGTGGTTTAGTAGGGCTGGCGAAGGGATGATGCTTTAGCAAAAATCAGCATTGGCCTGATCATGGGTAAACTTGTAGGCTAAGCTAAGAAACGATCATTTACCTGAGGGAAATGGAAAGTCTCTAGAGGGGTTTAAGGGTGAGAGTAGCATGATCACATCTGCACTTTGGAAGAATAATTTTAACAGCAATGTAGAGCATGCACTGGACTGGTGTAAGCATGGGGGAGGCGGAAGAAAAAGACAATTCAAACAAGGAATAAGGGTATGATCTAAGATAGTAACAGTAGTGTTGAAAGGAGGTTATAGAACGAATAGACACGTAGGTGACACACAGCAAGAGCCCAATAAGTAAATGAGATGTCAGGAGAAATAGATCTAGAATATTTGTCCTGTCACAAAATATTGACCATTTTGCACTAGACTAGGTACACCACTTTGGAGGGGCAAGTTCCCTCTCCCTTTAGGGGAAGTAGTTGTTGAGTTTTTGGTTTAGGAGTTTAAGAACTCGGTGTGAAATTCAAATAGAGATGTCCAAAAAACAGCTGAAAAAAATGAGTCTGAAGAATCAGGAAACGAAAATTGGTCTGGAGATTTAAATTTGAGAGTATCACTCAGGAAAGTGGTGAAATTGTCTAGGGAGGACATGTAGGACAAGAAAAGCAGCATGTATGACCAGAATAGAATCTCAAGGAACAGCAAGATTTAAGTAAAAGAGGAATCAGTTAAGTAGCCTGAGACGAATTCGAATATAAACCACGAATGCAAGGACCTTGTTCACCAATGTGTCCTGAATGCTTAGCTTAGTGCCTGGCAAAAACTGGATGATGGATAAATGTTTGCGGGTTGATAAAGGGAAGAAAGAAGTAGTACTTGTTACAGAAATAAAAGAACCTGAAAACAATAAATAAGGTGCTGGAAAAGAGAAAGACTGTCAAATGCTACGGTGATCAAAATGAGGACTGAAGAGGGCCGCTTTGATTTAGTAATTAGGCAGAGAATATAAGCGGTCCTAGCAAGGAGAAATTGTCATGAATTGAGTCTCGAACGATCATCATTTTATAGACAAGAGGAGACTAACCATGAGCTTAATAAACCACGTCAGAGACATTATAGTAACTACACAAACGCAGGCTAATTAACGAGGAGACTGGCGGATGATAACGCTGCAACCTGGGTACCCCCACCTTCCCAAGGGCAAACTCTTCCCCAGCCCCACTGGGTTCTAGGCAGTGCTTGGAACTACGGGTCCCAGCAGGCCATGCGCCAGACAGCCATGGACTCTGAGGAGAAATTGGGCGCCAGACCTTCTGGGAACGGTAGTTTGTGGCCCCGACCCCAAGAAGCTCTGCACGCTTCCCACCAACTCCTTACTTGAGCTCTTCGGCCGAATACATCCCGAAAGAAATGCCCTGCAGCCGCCGCCAGGGCATGTTCTTTGATCCCAACATCCTCCAGGTCAGTTCTGAGCTCTGACACCCAGAGAGAAATTCCAGTCACCACGGGTATATTTCTAACGCCGCTTCCGGCCCGCAGCCACCATGTGATTTAAACTGCGCTTGCGCGCGCGAGAAAGGCTCGCGGGAAGATTTACGTGGACGATAACATTTCCGATCTAGGGGGGGAAGGAAATAATTTCACGACTCTCACTCGCCCTTTTATTTTGAAAATAATCGAATACATATAAGACATTAAAATAACATTTTAGGAAATATCTTTGAGGCAAATGAGGTGTACTGAGCCTTTAACTTCCGAAGGAAATTCTTTCAAACCATGGGACTGTAACCTCCTATGTTATGATTGCTTTCGTCTTGTTCCGTCTCAGCCAATAGCCGAGCTATTCCACGCCCACCTCCCCCCTCCCCCACAGCCTTAGGTGAAGGGCATGCTTTCCCCGCATGCTATGCGAAGACGCTAAAGATGGCGGCCGTACCTTCGGCTCGGTGGCTGAAGGTCCGCCGCGGGCTTTGCCTACTGCTGACGGGTCGACGGGCAGGTCTCTGCGGACGGGACCCCAGTAGCAGGTAAGAGAAGCTTGGAGAATCCATGAGAAAGACCCCAGGATCACCTGGGCCATATGTATCCCCTTTACCCCCGGAGAGCTGGGGAACTAGGTACGGTGGAGTGGAAGGCGCGTGCGTGCGCTCGCGGCTGCGTGCCCCGAGAAGCTGGCACGCGGAGTCCGCGTACTTGAAGAAGGGCTCCAAACGCGCTGGTTGGGGGGATATTTATTGCTGGGGCTCGCCTACCCCGGGGTTAGAACTCTTGGCAAAATTCAAGATCCTGCTGTTGTGGATCTTGCGTTCTAGTAAGTGTGGGTATTGGCTACGCCTCCCCAAGTTTTAAAAGAAAGAAAAATTGTATCCGCTCTTACCCGTTTTCACCGACCGGGAGGAAGGGGGGAAAATCAGGTTTTCCCAAGTTAAAGGCAGTTTACGAGTTCCACTGTATGCTGGGTGTTGTGGGGATGTTTGGCCAAAGAAATTATACAGGTGTTTATAAAAACAAGAAAGTCTAAAAGATCTGAACACAATCTGAATAGGATTGCTGTGATTGTTAAAACTTGGCGCATGTATCATTTGTGTAGTTTTTTTGACTAGGTACAGTCTGGCGTTATGGAAGTATGAGAGGCGGGAATTTGTGAAAATTTGGGAATAACCTAATTTTGGATTCGATGTTTGCCATTTCCTTTGTGAAGTGATAGTAGACAAATTCCCTTATGTGTAAACTGGAGCTAGTAGTAGCCATTAGAAAATTGTGAGTAATAAGTGAGGTGTGTAATTTACAGTATACATTTTATATGTAACATCTTCCCTCCTCAATCCTCACAAAAGAGAAGAAGCTCCACCTGGTACTGCAGAAGCCTTAAGGCTGCTGTTCAATCCCAGTCCTTTTCCCGGTGGTGCCCAGTGTTGTTGTTTTTCTACCCATTTCCTTTGCTTTGGCAGCAGCATCTCTCCCTCAGTCTTCACCCACAAGACAAGAGTGGTGTATGTGACGTACATGTCACGAGAAACAGCATGATTTGAAAGAATTGATCCCTTTCTGAAGTTGATCCCTAGCAGAGAGGTATTGTTTTAAGATGATGCCCGAGACCAGATACTAGTAGAGGAAGTAATTCTTCATTTAATCACATCTTGACAATTTTCTGAATGGTACCAATGCTATTTAGGAAGGAAATACTTACAAGGTGGTGTACGTTATCTGTGTGGTGTATTGACTTTATTTTTTAGCATGATCAGAACGTTTTAAAACTCATTCATGGGTCAGTGATTCTATATTTTGGGTTAAAAAAATAATATAAATTGTTCCAAGTTTAAATTAGTACACGTACATTTGGTACATTCCTGATTGTCGAAGGAAGTGCAATGAAAGGCTGTGGTGATCTTAGTTTCATAATTTGTCAAAATTGCTTTAAGTGGGATAATCTTTTATTGTCATCAGGGCATCATCCATGTAAAATCAGGAGCTCATTACATCATCCCTTTTAGCCTCAGTGTTTTGGGTTCTCAGAGGTGAAAGTTCCTTATATTTCAGATAAGCTGCTCAAATGTTCAAGTGCTACTAAATTTTTCCTTTTTTTCCCTGATTTTATTTAATGAGATGGCCTGATTTAAAAATTTTTTGGCAATATGATGTCTATATCTTGTACATATTTTGTAATCATTTTGAACTTGCCATTGAGACCATGTCTTCTCAGCATACGTTGACGTGAATTATCCAGTTGGTTTGATCCGTGATAATTGGAAAATTTTGGCTGAGTTGCACATAAGTGGAGGTGAGGTGGGAAGTTCATTAATGAGTATTAGCTTTAGGGCTTTTATTTTTTTGTAGATTTTATTCTGGAAGTGCAGCCATCCCAGAGGTTGAAGGAGCTGGTGCAACAGGTATATAAAAATATATTGAAGTAACTCGATTTTTATATTAATGCATTATACTTCTTTATAGTAGTAGTATTAGGAAACTGATTCACTTTGTTTTATTTTTCACATTAAGGGACTGAGGAAGTGGTCATTCCAAAAAAGAAAACTTGGTGAGTATTCCATCAGTGTTCATTCAGCAAGTGGTTATTATGAGCGAAACATTGTTAGGTAAGAAACTAGTGACGGGAATAGCAATGGGAGAGCATTCTTGGGGAGGGAACCATTGAGGAGAGAAAAGCTTAGGGGTCTGAAAGAACATAGAAGAGGAAGGTAGAGAGTAGTGTGTGAATGGGGAATGAGATTTACTTAAGAGTTAAAAGACCTTCTGAACTAAATTTGGGTTAGTGTTTATGTAGTGATGGTCAATTATGAGTATCATTATTAGAGTAATTTTTTTTTAAAGGAAGTTTTCACGTTTTTGGGAGATTAAAAAAAATATTATCTTTATGGGGGTCTTCCCTGGTGGCGCAGTGGTTGAGAGTCCACCTGCCAATGTAGGGGACACGGGTTTGTGCCCCGGTCCGGGAAGATCCCACATGCCGCGGAGCGTCCGGGCCCGTGAGCCACGGCCGCTGAGCCTGTGTGTCCGGAGCCTGTGCTCCGCAACGGGAGAGGCCACAACAGTGAGAGGCCCGCGTACCACAAAAAAAAAAAAAAGATCCTTCAAAAAGCCAGGTGTTTTTTGAGTTTGACCTGAAGATTCAGGCTCATTTTAAAAAAACTTTCTTAAATTACTAAAGTAATTAATGGTTATTGCCATTAATTAGCAAGGTAACTAATGGTTATTGTTCAGTGGGATAAATTGAACATGCAGAAAGGAAATAAAATTACCAACAATCACTGTGCTCAGAGGCAAGTTACCTAATCTGTCTGTGCCATAGTAGAATGTGGGTAATACAGTACCTGCCTCAGGATTAAATGAGCATTTGAACAGTTCTGCCACAGAATCAGATCTCAATAGGTGATATCTATTATTTTAAAGTTCTGGGATATAACATTTGAAGTTGTACGTATACATTTAGTTTAGCAGAATTGATTTGTTAGATGTACCGTTCTATACTCTGTTTTAAATTTTGAATGATTATGTAGTATTTTATTATATGGTTATATTCAGGGTCTTTTTTGTCTTCCCTGGACTGAGAATCAGAACCAAGATAAGAGTAGGAATATACACATCGTGAATGAGGCATTTCTTGAATGACGTTCCAGTCCAGTGTACTTTACCAACTCATTGTGCCTCTATCCCTGACAAAGGTACCACAGGGAATACAAGAGAGGGAGTGTATTGAGGATGTGTTCAGATGGACTAAAGTCTAGTTGAGTTGTGTGCATATTTTATACTTTATGTCTTACACCCACTTTACATGTGTACATAACTGTTTACACATGACTAGGGGCTACACAGGATATGATGGAACGAAGAGTGGTTGTATTGCAGTAATCAAGGTGAGTTTTATTGAAAACATAGTTTAGCTGTACCTTAAAATGGGTCACATGATTTTGTTGGCATCAGAATCACCAGGGAATTTTGTTTAACATACATATTCCTGCAGGTAATTCTTATAAACCCTAAACTATAAGCCCCACAGATATAGAAGCAGTAAGATAGGGTGGGACGTGATCATGATCTGTCTGGTGGTAGTAGGAGACCATGCAGGCAGGCCTGTGAAAAATGCTCTATTAGAATAGGAGAAATAAGGTAGTTGGTAGAGAGCAAACTGAGGCCTGTTTATTTACAGCCCATGAGGTAAGAATGGTTTTTACATTTTTTATAGTTGAAAGAAGAAGACTATTTGATGACACGTGAAAATTATGTGAAATTCAGATTTCAGCGTCAGTTAAATTTTTTTTGGAACACAGCCTCACTCATTTGTTAACTTACTATCTGTGCCTACTTTTATGCTCCGAAGGCAGAGCTGGGTAGTTGCAACAGTCCTCACGGCCCATAAAGCCGAAAATACTTACTGTCTGTCCCTTTACAGACAAAGCGATTGATAGAGGCTCTCTGATAGCCTCTGCTTTCCAGGCTCAGGAATTTGTGCTTTTAGACCTAGAAGAAGCCATAAAGACTACAAATTCCTGTTGCCTTATTTGAGAGATGAAGCATCTTTTAAGGCTGTTAAGATGCTTTTAAGGTATCTTTCCCAGATCACAGATGCCGTAGAAGACTAACAAATTGTAGAGAGTCACTGTGAGTTTTCCTATAGGAATGTGACAGGATAGAGTATTCTGAGCACGCTAATCTGGATGGTGTAGTTACTGTGAGAGGGCAGGGAGCCCAATTATGATCAGTGCATAGGTAACTGGGCTCATTAAAGGAATGGATGTTAAAACTTACCAGATTGGCCAGAAGAGGATGTGGAGAAATTGATGCTCACATACAGTTGTTGCTTGGGCAGTCAGTTGGAACAACACTTTGAAGGGAAAGTGGGCAGAACCACGACCTAAAATGTGCACACCTTATCGGTTAGCCATTCTGGAGGAGCCCCTGCAAATACGCCCAGAGAGACATGGATGACAGTGTTCTTTACAACTTGGGAATAATAAGAAATTGAAATAGCCCAAATGCCCATATGTAAGGAGATAATAAAAAGCAGTTATCATACAATATAACATTTAAGGAATTAATTAGATTTACACATCGTAGCATGGATAATACAGTCAAACTTATGGAAGCACGTATCCAGAATGACAGTATATGTTTTCGATTTAGTTTTATGGTGGTATGTCTGTAAAAGTACCCTTTAAAGTTCTGGAAGTATAAACACCAAACTTACAGTAGAGGAGGAGGGGGTCACAAAATGACACCAGATATAATAGTCTAGTTGTTTTTTTTTTTTTTTTAAGTATAATGTATTCATTGTGGTTATTTTTAGTGAGTGATCTGAATGTTCATAATTTTTTCACTTACATTTGTTCAGTATGTTGTAAAGATGTACTCACTTGATACGACTTAAATATGCTAACATAGGATTTAGTTAGGGAATACTGAGAGATGAAAGAATATCTTTCACTGAAATTACATAAGTGTGATTTTAGAAAATCCAGTAGATGTTGTGAATGTCAGGGAATTAGTCTTGACATAGTATAAAATTTCCTACGTGTTTTCTTTTTTTTCAAATGACTTAAATTATGAGTGTATGTTTAAACTTTATTTTAAAAATACATTTGGTTTATTAAGTTTATTCTTATTTCCCTTTTTGAAATGAAACACAAAATCTAACACAAGTAAAAATACATTTGAAACCAAATTATTTTGTTTGTCAATTATTCCAGTGAAACCTCCTCTTTTCAGTAGTTAGTGAATGTCTCTACCCATAGTCATAGTGGGTGGCTGGCCTGAACTTCTTATAAAGGTTATATAGTTGAGAGGTTCTAAACTCGAATCATCTGGGAATTCAGAAAGAATGAATGTGACAGTTCTCCATAGAACCTGGGGGTCCTGATTCAACAGTCCAGAGTGCGGCTTGTGATTTATTCTCATATATAGCTGAATTAAGAGCCACCAGTTTGGATAATAAAGGCAAGAATATTACAGAAAACTACAGTTAGAATGCATAGGAAAATGGGTAGGAGGAGGAAAGATTCAGGTTAGACAGTTTGATGAGATGAGGGTGAAAATTGCTAGCCCTGGGTGATGGTTATAGGGACCAGGCCAGAGAGTGTAGCATGGAACGTGTACTAACCACCTTTGGGCAAGAGAACTAAACAGTTTTCTCATTTTCTAACTTATTATTCTAGTGATCTTGAGAGATCAGAACTGGCTTTACTTGAGACCTGAACTTTGTTGTTGGCCAGTCCATTCTGAGAGTAGGACCACTTGTTCGCTTTGTGAGTGTGAAAAGCCCTCACGAGGGTTAACTTGTGATTCTCATTCTTAGGGATAAAGTGGCTGTTCTTCAGGCACTTGCATCCACGGTACACAGGGTAAGTAGGAATTTTAGGTTTTTGTATCTAACTCAGCTAATAATAACTGTTATGTTCATATCTGCATGATTCACAATTAAACTGTTGTAGATCTAGAGAGTTTCTTATTAGAAATATCTAGTTCAGTCCCTTCATGTGACAAATGAGAAAACTAAAGCTTTTAAAGTGATTGGCCCAGGGCTACTTAGGATATTAAAACCCTGACTTAGTACCATGTCTTTTTTCTCCAAATTCAGTGTTTTTATACTATGCCAGTGATTTTTAAACTTAACCTCCTGAAGAGCTTGTTGAAATGCATGTTCCTGGGGAATGGTTTGGGTGTGATACTCTAATGCAAGTGATCTGTAGACCAGCTTTGAGAACAGTGTACCCACCATGCTGGAAGTAATTCAGTGATTAAGAATCTGGGTCCTGGAGCCAAATGTTTTGTTTCATCTTTATCACAAAGTGACCTTTCCTCTTGATGCTTCTGTTTCCTTATCTATAAAATGGGGATTTAATTATAGCACCAAACCTTGAGGTTTGGGTGAGAATTAAATACGTTAGTACACGTGAAAGGGTTTAGGACCGTGCCTAACACAAAGGACATGCTCGGTAAGTGCTAGCTATTTCATTATTGCTCCAGCTATCTTGGTGATTTATTTGTGAATAATTTGCTCTCTTGACAGTTCAAGAATAGAGTCTGTAGTCTTGATAGATAAACTGAAACCCTGGTAAATGTCTTAGAAATGGAACTTTCTGATTGATTGTATTTTTCATTAGCTGCAAACCGTACTTTCAGTTTCAGCTGTGGGGGAAATGTCTAAAGTAATTAAGTCCTTTCTTTTTGCTGCAATGTCTGTGTGGATTCTGACCCTCCCTGAGACCGTTATCGCAGATTTCCAGAATTTTTCTTCTATTGTAGATGCTAAACTTATAGGCTGTCAGGCCAAATATGCACTGATATACCCTAGCAGTATCTGAGGACGGGTTTTTAAATACTGCATCTCCACACTAGCAAGACATTGAGATTTTCAGCTCACTTATCCATAAATAGGCACCTGAAATGTAAACTCTTGAAATAGGCCTCTGAGACTGTTCTCAGTTTTTTAATGAGAATGGCCCAGGGCCCTTTCAAGTCAAAGAAGTTACAGAATTATGTGTGGAGTTGTCTGACTTGTCTGTGTTTGGGCATTTAAAATCCAAGGGATAGTCACTCATTCATTCAGTAACCACACATTCTGCCCTTAACTGTGCTTACCAGGCACTGTGCTGGTTGTAGAATTAAGACAGCGTCCTTGCATAGTTTCTAGAGAGGGAGGCTGAAGGAGCACTGAGGAGAGGGTGCATAACCCAGACTGGGAAAGGACTTCCAGAAGAGCTGGTATCAGATCGACGCTTGGAAGATGAGAAGCCAGGATAGTGGGAAAGAGCATTCCTAGCAGAGGCAGCACCAGGAGCAGAGGCACAAAGGCATAGAATGAGTAGGTTGTATGGGGGAAGCAAGAATTTGTGGGGTATAGCAATGAGAGGTGAGGCAAGAGTATGAATGCTATGCTAGGGTCTTCTGATTTTTATTCAAGTCTACCGAAAGACTTTAAGCAGTGGTGTGACATAATCATTCAAATTTTAGGGGGCTTCCCTGGTGGCGCAGTGGTTGCGAGTCCGCCTGCCGATGCAGGAGACACGGGTTCGTGCCCCGGTCCAGGAAGATCCCACATGCCGCGGAGCGGCTGCGCCCGTGAGTCGTGGCCGCTGAATCTGCGCGTCCGGAGCCTGTGCTCCGCAATGGGAGAGGCCACAACAGTGAGAGGCCCGCATACCGCAAAACAAAAAAAAACAAAAAAAAACAAAAAAATTTTAGGAAAGACAGCAATGTGGATACGAGAAACCTTTCCTATCAGATGTATAATAATGATCTTAACATGTCCAGAGCCCAGCCCCTTTCTCTCTAAAACTCACACATTCTTTGCCATCTCATTAATGGCAGCTCCATGCTTTTAGTTGCTCCTCTTTTTCATGTGCTGCACTTCAGTAAATCCTGTTTCTTCCATCAAAATATTTGTGTACGGAGTCCCAAAGACCACGCCAAGGTCCAGTGGTTGGCTAGGAGGATTCACAGGACTGAGCATTTGGTCCTACAGCTATGTTTTATCACAACGAGAGGACACAAAGCAAAAGCAGCAAAAGAAGAAGGCACGCGGGGTAAAGTCCAAAGGAGACCAGGAGAAAGCTTCCAGGAGTGTTTTCCCAGTGGAGTCACAAAGGACTCACTTAATTCCTCCAGCAGGGTTGTGACGACACCTGGAAAAGTCTACCAGGAAAGCTCTTTAGAGACTCAGTGCCCAGAGTCTATGTCTGGCACATACCAGAATTCCACACTCCCAGAAGGAAAGCAGGAGTTTAGCATAAACCACATAGTACAGTTTAGGTCAGTACTGGGAATGGTGGGAACCCTCCAAAATCCAAGTTCCCAGATGCCCACCAGGCCTTGTAAGCAGGCCTTTCTAAGAATAGCAATTTCAAGCCTGGTAACTTTTCTTCCTGCACAGCATCCAAATCCTGAGCACTTGTCATCACCATGATCCCCTAGGTCATCCAGGCCACCATCATCTCTTGGATTAATTACAACAGTCTCTGTCCTCTTCACCTCCTCTGCCCCCTACAGACTGTTCTCAATTAAGCAGCTGTAGTGACCTGCTACAGTGTTGAATCACATCCCTCTCCTACTCAGAATTCATTTGTCTTCTCATTTGTCATAATTCAAATAAAAGCTGAAGTCCATCCGAGGGCATCTGAGGCCTTACGTGTTCAGCCACCACCCCCACTGCCACATCTCCTACCGTCTTCCTTGATGGCTCTGCTCTACGTGGCCTCCTGGCTAATTCTCAGTTTCTTAGTAGGCCTGGGTCTGCCTCAGGGCTTTAATGTTTGCTGTTTATTCTGCCTGGAGTATTTTTCCCTGAGATATCCACATAATTTCCTCCTTCATTTCTTCAAGCCTTTTCATTGAGGCCTTCCTCAACCACACCATTTAAAATTGTATGTTTCGGGGACTTCCCTGGTGGCACAGTGGTTAAGAATCCACCTGACAATTCAGGGGGCATGGGTTCGAGCCCTGGTCCGGGAAGATCCCACATGCTGTAGAGCAGCTAAGCCCGTGTGCCACAACTACTGAGCCTGCGCTCTAGAGCCTGCAAGCCACAACTACTGAGCCCATGTGCCACAACTACTGAAGCCCATGCGCCTAGAGTCTGTGCTCCACAGCAAGAGAAGCCACAGCAATGAGAGGCCCGTGCACCACAACTAAGAGTAGTCCCTGCTCGCCACAACTAGAGAAAGCCTGTGCGCAGCAACGAAGACCCAGCACAGCCAAAAATTAATTAATTAATTAATTTAAAAAAAGAATTAGGGCTTCCCTGGTGGTGCAGTGGTTGAGAGTCTGCCTGCCGATGCAGGGGATGTGGGTTCATGCCCTGGTCCGGGAAGATCGCACATGCCATGGAGCGGCTGGGCCCGTGAGCCATGGCCGCTGAGCCTGCACGTCTGGAGCCTATGCTCCGCAACGGGAGAGGCCACAACAGTGAGAGGCCCGCGTACCACACACACACACACACACACACACACAAATTAATAAATGTATGGTTCTGTTCTCTGATAGTTCGTTTTCCCTGCCTCCCTCCCTCCCTTCCTTTCTTTCTCATAGCAGTTATTACCTTTAAAATTACTATATGTTTTATTTATTTTTGTTGTCTGGAGATTTTTTTCCCTACTAAATTGTGAGCTCTATGGGGGATAAGATTTTATTGTCTCCTTGGTAGCTAGAATAATGCCTGGCACATTCGAGGTGCTCAGTAAATATGGAATGAATGAATAAGGAAGGTACTGAACTAAGGCAGTGGCAGTGGGGATAAGGGACGGTGGAGTAGGTAGGGGATGTTAAGGAGCTCGAGTTGACCACAGCTGGTGACAGGTTAGTTGAGTGGAAGTAGTAGGAGAGGATCTTTGGCTTGGCTTGCCGAGTGCTTGGTCCCATTCACTGAGACAGAGAAGATAGGAGGGAGAAGGAGCTCTGTCAGGAGGTTCAGCTGGGGGTAAATTAGAGTGAGGCATCTGAGCTACAGGGCCAGAGTAGAGAAGTTGTTCCTCAGAAGCCATGAGGGGCTTGGAAATCATTGAGGGAGGAAAATGTAGGAAACAAATAGGAAGAGTAAGTCTAGTAAGGGAAGTCCAGCATGTCACAGAACTAGGGGCCCCAAACAGGTATTTGATGAGGATGGTGGACAGGACAGAGCCAAGCAACAGTTGGTAATCGGGGAGTAATAGTCCAGGGCAACTGCCCTAGAACTGCTTCCTCTGCGTTGCCATTACATACCCACCACATGTTGGTAGAGAGTGGTATAACCAGATGAAAGGAGCCTCAAATGAGTATAAAGGGAATACAGCATCAGGCATCAGGAAGCGAGGACCCCAAAGAGTACTGCCTCTGCGCCCTAGGTATGAGCGTCCTTCCTGTGAGAGCCGCAGGGAGGCTCTCCCCTGGAGAATCCAGGTCAGTAAGACAAGGCATCAAGGGGACAGAAGAGATTCAGGATGCAAGTTGAATTTTTCCTGTGGAGCAAAGTTGCCAGAAGGCCCAGGGAAGGGGGCTCCAAGGGATAGAAGAAGGCCAGAAGAAGTAATTTGAGGGCTGTTCTAAGTGAGCCTCTAGTGGGGCTGGAGAGTTAATTTTGCTTAGGGTTCTACCTGGAAGTATAGAACCTTGGGCAACAGGACGCGGGAGAAGCTGCTGTTCCTGCCTCCAGAGAGGGCCCAGTAACTCCTCTCCTCCATTTGCAGGAAACCTTAGTGCAGGAAGCTGGTGCCCAGGCTAGTTAATTCAGAAGCTCTTGACCTTCAGTTTAAAACAGCAATTGTCCCTGGTGATAGCAGCCTTCAATTAAAAAGCAGTCATGGGGGTTTGAGCCATTGTTTGCTTTAAGTTGTGCATAATTACAACCAGCTCTACAGAGCCATGGGTACAGTGTAGGCATTAGTGTCTGCAGACATACATATTTCCGCTTCTGTGATACATGTATAGTTAAAACTTTACAGAGTTTTTAGTCATCACCAAAACCCGCAAGGTCCTCTTAATAAAAATCTAGCTAAAGAGACTTCTGTGTCTTGTCCACAGGATGCTACAGCTGCCCCTTACGCATTTCAAGATGATCCTTATCTCATACCAACATCCTCTATGGAATCTGTGAGTATTTTAATGAAAGTTTTCTAGTATTATGTTTTATCTTGTTGGTTTGAGTACAAGAGTACATGTATAACTTAGCTTAGTTGTAAAAACTTTTGAAAAGTTTACAGATGCTGATAGATAAATTGGTAGATTTTCTGAATCTTTTACTACTTTTATTAAAAAGTTTTAGAGATTGCCTGTGGAGAGGGTATTTGGTTTGGGTTTTTAGTACTTAGGGCTCTTTCCCACTATAGAGCCATCCACTCGGTTTAAGCACATTGCTTTTATATACCTCAAGCTGTATATAAGATGTGACCTGAAATTATGTCACACTCAGCAGAGGTAGATAAGTAATAATTATGTAGTTTAGCTTCTAATTGGGATTCTGTGTATCACTGTATTCTGTTTTTTTTTACGGGGGCAGAATAATTTTTGCTGAGGGTGTGACTTTGATCTCTTGAGTTTAAATTACAGGTTATATCAACTTATATCTAAATCTTTTTCTTTATATAGCATTCATTTTTGTTGGCAAAGAAGTCCGGGGAGAATGCAGCAAAGTTTATTATTAATTCATATCCCAAATATTTTCAGAAAGACATAGCTGAACCTCATATACCGGTAAGGAGAGATAATTGGACTTTTCAGGTAATACTATGTAATTGTAACTTAAACTAAGTTTTCATGGCTAATATTTAAGTAGCCATTTGAATGCCTACAGTATTTGGGTGAAAAGTCTTTTAATGTTTATGGTTATCTTTGCTTACAATACTAACCTTTATTAAACTACATGTATTTGCTCTCCATTTTATTTTCCCCATTTGGTTTCTGTGACACCAGACTCTTAGATCTTTACCCCTGTGACTGTTCCTTTTTCATTTCCCTCATTAGCTTTTCTATCTACTCCTTAAGCCCTGGTGTCTTTTTCTTAGGGTTCCATGCTCAGTCACTTTCTCTTTTTTCTGTCCAGAATCTTCCTGCTTCAGTGACCCCTATACTCCATCTGGCATTCTTGTATATCTGGCCTAGGTGTCTCTACTTTGAACTCCAGATTGTATTTCCAGCTACCTCTGTTCTGTAGCCATGAGGAGTGTGCAGGGCCTGCTGTGTGTTAGGCATTGTGCTTAGCGTGTCATACGGTGGTGAGCGAAACATGGGCTCTGCCCTCCTGAGTTTATTAGTGGAAGTGGTAACTCAGACTCATTATGTCTAAAACTGCTCCCTCTCACATCTCCCTACTTTCCAAAGCATGCACACACACACACCCAGACACACCCTCTTGTGCTTCTCAAGCAGCGACTTTTGGGGACAAATTAGGTAGTCAGTGTGATTGTGTCCATAAAAATATTAGAATCCTGAACTAAGACAGTGGCAGCAGTGGAATGATCATTTGTTGGCTATCCTTTCCCCGTTAAGTTTCTGACTTAACAGTTACTCTTCTGTGTTTAGCTCACTTCTGCTTAAAGCTGTCCATGGATCCCCTGCCCCCATGGCGGGCAGCATTCGCATACCTCTGAGACCTTTTACATCATTTATCATTCACGCTGTATCATAATTATTCCCTATTTGCTTTCTCTGTTAGATTGTGAGCATCTTGAGGGTAGAGAATGACTTCCGTCTGTTTATCCCCAGTGTCTAGCTTAGTGCCTGGCATCAAGTAGTAGGCAGGCCTTCAGTAAATATTTGGGTAAATTGGTGAGTGAGGTAAAGTCAACATACCTTGGTAGTACTAAACGTTTAGAGTAAAAGAAGTATCAAGGATGAAAGGTTTCTGTCTTTGCAAACTGGGTGTACTGTGGCACTTTTAACCAAGATTGGGAGGAAAGTAGGAAGGATGGTTTTAGCAAGGGAAAAATAAGTTCACCTTGAAATTGGGAAGTTTGGTTGGAAATTAGATTCTTCAGATATGGATTAAATATTTATGTTTGGGTGCTTTTAAATTCTCCACCCCAAGCTAGGAGATCGCTAAGTAATCTTGTTTTGGAGACTGGAGAGGTTTTTTGAAATAAGTTATATTCCCTACAGAGGTATTCTTGTTAAAAAAAAATAGTATCTGGTGCATGAAGCATGAATCGGAGCAGTGAAGTTTTATTTTGGTGTGTTGGTGATCAGAATTTTGTCCTACCCGGTTACCTTTGACGTTGCCCTGTTTGCAATAACTTTAGCCATCTTGTTTTCCTAGTGTTTTATGCCTGAGTACTTTGAACCTCAGATTGAAGATATAAGTGAGGCTGCTCTGCAGGAACGAATCAAGCTCAGAAAAGTCAAAGCTTCTGTGGACATGTTCGATCAGCTCTTGCAAGCAGGTGACTTAAGTTCATTTGAAGCCTCTCTGGGAACATGGGCTTGGAAGTGGGCCACAGTTACGTATGTGATCCAGATAGGTTATGAGTATAAGTTACAAGTGCTATGCTACTTCCTCTGCTCAGTGGCTATGTTTGTGTTTTTTACAGTTTAATAAGTCATATGTCATGTTCTGCTTGAGCATCATTTTAAAACTGTGGGTGGGGTAGAGTTGCAACTTTGTTAGTATCTTGTCCTCTTGTGCTGTATCAGAGGTAGACAAATTATACAGCCGTTCTTCCTTAGCTTCTGTTTTTAACATCAGGTGTGTAATACTCTATTCACATTTCCTATATTCTTTAAGTGTGTTTGGAAGGCATAAAGCAGACAAAAAAGGAATATTTAAGAAGGAAAGAGCACTAAGCTGCAGGACCAGAGGTTTGGATGGGCTCTGACACCAGTTAGCACTGTGGCCTCGAGAAAGCCACTTCTGTCACATCCTGCGGCCCTCTGGATTTGATCTGGATGGACCTGCAGGGGTGTAGATCTAGGTGCCAGGGCTTGTAAGCTGTCATGAGAATGTACCTATAGTAACGTGGAAGGCAGCAGCATTGAGTTTTAGAATCCCGAGTGCTGTTCAGTGATTTAGGAGAAAAATCAGCCAAACGTGCCAGAGATAGAAACTGGACTGAGTCAGTACAGCCTTAAACACAACAAGAAACGTTTGCAGAAAGCTGTGTTTGATTTGAGAATTTTGGTGTGTAGCCTGTTAAAGCTTCGGGTGTACAAATGAATTGCTGATGCAGGTTATCATTTGGGGAGGCTTTTCCCTCTGCTGGCTGAGTACGATGAACATCTTAGTACTAAGACTCGTCTTCCTTTGTTTCACACACTGAGTGGTGTAGGCACATGCAGATGTTCAGTAAGCATTACTAAAGACAGCGTGTCAAGCCCGTAACACTCGACTCATTCAGAGTAATGGAATGAGGCAGCATACTGGGGGAGGAAACAAAATTTTATCATCAAGGCCCTAATAAGTGCCATACACTTTGCTAGGCATTTAATTATACAACACCTTATGAGTTGGTGTGCTTCTCGTCATTTTATAAAGGAAACTGATTACAAGTAATCTTTAGGGTTACACAGCTTTGAGATGGTAAGACCCAGTCAAGTTACACTCCATCACCAGTGTCCTGTCCACTCTGCCATGCTGTCTTTTCTGGGCTTTTAAGTTTCCTGATGGGCGTTTGTATTATCAGTATATTTTCTTTAGACAAATGCAGTTAGTTTTCTTTTAAAGCACTAAATTATGTTTCGTACTTCTTCCTGTTCCCTTTTCTCCCCCTTCATAAGAGTCAAGATGGGAACATAATGTTTTGAGCAATAATTTTTTAAAGGCTACTGTAATTAGGCATTCATGCTAGTATTTCTAGGCAGGTATTTCAGTGAGGGCCTGGACCCAAGAGGAATAGTTCTGCTTGCATTTGTAAAAATGGAACTGGCCCTGGGGGACAACGTGGCGATCATTTGCAGAGGGTTCAGTTTGAAGATGATAGTTAGAACTGTGAGATAATTTCTCTGGGGATATGAGTCCATAAAATAAATGAGCACAGGGTCAAACTTGATCTTGTGTTTTATCTTTTCTGTCACACAGCACTGTTGGGGATTGTGTCCTGTCTGTATCACTCCAAGTGTTTAAGCTGATGTGGAGTGCACACTCATCCATCAGGAAGGTGATGGGTGAGACTGAATATGTAGCCAGGAAGGCCACAGCTCATACAAAAAGGGAAGAATTTTCATCTAATAGGCTTTAGTTCTTTGATGCTTCAAGGTTTCTTTCCCTTTTTTTTTTCTCCTACCCACAGGAACCACCGTATCTCTGGAAACAACTAACAGCCTCTTGGATTTATTATGTTACTATGGTAACCAAGAGCCCTCAACTAATTATAATTTTCAACAACGTGAACAAGCAGAAGAGTTGGTAATGGCTTTGGCAGTGATTTTTCAAGTTTCTTATGGTAGTGGTACCTCCTCAGAGTAAGGCAGGCTCTTGTGCCATGTGTTAGGGTCGAAGAGATTTGTTCCGAGGTGTGGTGTGGCATAGTACGTAGCCTGGACAAAAATGTGGAGAAGGAGACGGATTTTAACAATTGTTTTGCCCTGGTTCCCTCCTTAAAAATATTTTGACCTTGCCTGCCACATGCAGCAAACCTTTGACCAGAAATGTTTGGACACGCCCCTTTGTTGTTGTTCCTTAAAGTGATATAGTATGATGTGTAAGGGACGGGGAAAAACCCCTGGTTCCAACCCCCTCAAAAATTCATACGTAGGTGGGCAGAGAGGAGTGAGCATACTCTACACTTTAGAAATTAATATTTCTTAATAAACACTGGGTTTCCTTTTTGCCTTCCATTGGATCTGTATTTCCTTTGCTTTTCTGAAGTTTCCTCAGAGAATGCATTCCACTGTCATATTTTGTTTTATATCTGTTGGTGATGGTTCATTTCAGGAAGAGGCCACAGAGGGAAGTAACGAGAAACCTAAGAAGAAGGCTGGTCATCAGCTTGGAGTTACTTGGAGGTATGTTACAGCATGATTAGAACTTCGTGTTATGGCTCCGTACAGTGCGTGGAATGTTCCCCATCAGCTCCTGAAGAAGACACGATCCTGGAATGTTCTAAAGTGCAGTTTGTTTTCAGTGGGCAGTATAAATGTCTCAGTTGGTTTTCATGTGTTTTTGGACCATTTTTCTTTAGATCTTTGCCTCCCACCAGCAGCACAAGGTTGACACCTGGCTTCTTTTTTCCATCTAACTCCATGCAGCCTTCATGGTGTGGTTCTTCTGGTAGTTTCATCAGTAGTCCTGCCTTGCAATATATACCTCTAATTCTAAAAGATTCACAGTTTTTTATTATGTTAGAATACACATGCTAGAGCATAGTTCTAAGTTCAGACTAGTGGCCGGCAAACAGAAGTATTCACTTCCGAACAAAAGGTGAATATCATTTAACATTTCAGAATTAAATTAACTGAGTAGAAGCATCTAAATAAAAGAAAGGTATTTCATATGGATGTCTGAAAAAGGGAAACTACCATTAATAACTAAAGTCTTTTTTGAAGTGATAAAATGAATAGAATCAAAAATTAATTTTTTTCAGTAGATATTAATAATTTCTCATAGTGGTTAAGAGCATTGACTGTGGAGTACCATTTTGGCCCAAATCCTGGTTCTGTCTGATTTCCAAGACATGTTGGTAACAGGGAGAATCAAGGTACAGCATGATTTGTGTAACACAGCACAGGGATAGGCTAGAATAGGACAAAGGATTCTAGAGACACCGCTTGTCTGTGGTTGCCTCTGGGGAATTGTATCCAATTGAAAGAGGGTGGGGAAACGTCACTATGTACCCTGCTGTGCAGTTTGCTTTTTGTTTAATACCTTGAGTATATATTACACCTTTTCAGTCCTGGTTCTGCCACTTAGCCTGTAAAGCCTTGAACAACTTGAGGTCTTGGAGCCTCAGTTTTTCCTGTTTTCACAATGATGATAACCATGTCTTCCACTCTGGGTGGCAAGAATTACTTGGAATTATACACATAAAATGCTTAGCACGGTGCCTGGAACGTGGTAAGTTGGTGGCTATTACTGGTTTTTCCTGTTTCCTCTGGTTCACATTTACTTTTTTGTGTCTAGAGCAAAAAACAATGCTGAGAGAATCTTTGCTCTAATGCCAGAGAAAAACGCACATTCCTACTGCACAATGATCCGAGGAATGGTGAAGGTAACGTTTGTTTTATAGATCTTTTTTTTTTTTTTTTGCGGTATGCGGGCCTCTCACTGTTGCAGCCTCTCCTGTTGCGGAGCACAGGCTCCGGACGCGCAGGCTCAGCAGTCATGGCTCACAGGCCCAGCTGCTCCGCGGCATGTGGGATCTTCCCGGACCGGGGCACGAACCTGCATCCCCTGCCTCAGCAGGTGGACTCTCAACCACTGCGCCACCAGGGAAACTCTGTTTTATGTATCTTTATCTTCCCCTAAATCAGCACTTCTCAACCTCAGAACTGTTCACCGTTGGGCCAGATAATCTGCTCTTGTGGAGCTGTCCAGCGCCTTGAAGGGCTTTGAGGAGCCGCTCCTGTCCACTGCACGCTGGTGGTGCATCCTTCCCGCCCCAGCTGTGACAGCCAAAGTGTCTCCAAGCATTATTCAGTGTCTCCTGGGAAGCAGCGTTGCCCCATTAGAGAACCACTGCACGGAGGATACGTTTCTTGAGAATGAGACCATATCTGTTTACTACTGTGTTCCCAAACCCTAGAGCAGTCGATAACGCACATATTTCTTAAATGAACAAATTTGGTGATCCTTAATTTTCATACTTTCCCTTTTCCAGCACCGAGCTCCTATGCAGGCATTAAACTTGTACACTGAATTATTAAACAACAGACTTCGTGGTAAGTGTGTTTGGAGAATTCCCCTCTGTCCTTCCTCTTCTTCTCTCAGGCATCTATAAAATCTCAGGATTTTACCTCAGTCATTTGTTCATTCTTAATCTTTTCCTGTGGTATTGGTGATTGAAGCAGGAGTCCAGAGCCAGAGAAGAGAATAGTTTTCTAGTTTTGTAGACATGTGTGCATGTCTTTGCCTTTAATCTTCAACCCCAAATTTTGTTAAAGTAGTTTTCTTCTTTTATAGCTGATGTACACACCTTCAATTCATTGATTGAAGCAACAGCATTCGTGGCGAATGAGAGATTAGAAGAAAAATGGAATAATATATTGGTAAGGAGGAACTCTCACTTTGTCTTCTAATAGGCCTAAAATATTCTTCGCTAGGAGTACGTGGGTTGGAGACAGCATTCACTGAGCATCTTCATGGCAGTCACTGTGCTGGGCGTTCAGCTCATGGTGACCTGTTCACACCCTTCCAACAGCCCTGTAGTTTACGTAGGTGTATCTGACATGTGACCCAAGCATACAGCTCGAATCCAGGAAGACCTGGGTTGCTCTATTCACTTATTTCTCATAATGGTTTTCTCATTAAAATGAGACACATTTATTGAAAAAATTTATTAGCTAAGATTTAAAAAATTGAGGGGCTTCCCTGGTGGCACAATGGTTAAGAATCCGCCTGCCAATGCAGGGGACACAGGTTCGAGCCCTGGTCCAAGAAGATCCCTCATGCCGCAGAGCAACTAAGCCCGTGCGCCACAACTACTGAGCCTGTGCTCTAGAACCCTTGAGCCACAACTACTGAAGCCTGCGTGCCTAGAGCCTGTGCTCCACAACAAGAGAAGCCACTGCAATGAGAAGCCCGTGCACCGCAACGAAGAGTAGCCCCCGCTTTCCAAAACTAAAGAAAGCCCACAGCAGCAACAGAGACCCAATACAGCGAAAAATAAAATAAATTAATTTTTTAAAAAGATTGAAATCACTGGATTGAAGTGACAGGAATAGAAACCGTGTTATACCATACTGCGCATGTAAAAAAGGAAAAAACGCAATCCATTCTAGTCTGCTCTCTTGCTTCAGTCTCAAACTCACTGGGCCGCTAAAGACAGTTGGACACCTTGATCACATGCTGTCGGGGTAACTGATGGAGGGGCTTCTCTAAGGGGCAGAGTTACTGGTCCTGCTAGTTACTAGATAATTCTGAAATTGGGGGTGTATTTATTCATCTACTTTAAACATAGGCAGAGAGCCCAAGTCTTTTTTAGTATGTTACATTAGTTTATTGGATAAATTACCTACCAGGCATAAAAAATACTTCCTGCTTTTGATTCAACTAGGACCTGTTGAAACAAATGGTTGCACAGAACGTGAAACCCAACCTACAGACTTTTAATACTATTCTGAAATGTCTCCGACGATTTCATGCAATTGGAAAACTGCCAGCCTTACAGACCTTACGGGAAATGAAAGCCATTGGAATAGGTGAGGATGTGTCCTGGTGTCCCTCACTGAAGACAGTGCTGACCAGAGGTTTCAGGTCCAGACAAGCAAAAGAGAGACTGTAAACTCCTTTGCTGTTTACATAGTATGTTGGGAATTTCCTTTCCACCATTTGGCACATTTTAATTACGTGTATTTACTATGATGGGAACTCTTTTATCATCTTTGTGTTGTTTATAGGAAGTTACATTCTTTCAGTATTTTAGGTACTTTTTTATGGATTTCTTAATTCTAGGGAGAATTGTTCTCCTACAGTTGGCTGGTTTTAAACTCGTGACATTTTCTAGCATAATTAAGTATTTGAACCCAATTGTGTGCTAGTGTGTTGTATATTTTTCAGTAATTACTTTATTGAAGGATGTTTTGGGAATCAATTCACTTTGGTATGCTTTAGTTTTCTTAAATGAAACTCATTGTGCATTGGCTGTAATAGGTGTCTGGACTTTCTAAGAGGGATTCAATCTCTGACACCTTTCCATCTTTACATTGATCATATGAGCTAGCAAATGTCTTTGTTCAGAGGAACAGAAATGTATCTTTTACTTAAATGCCAACATTAATATATTTTTAGTTCAGTGTGCATCGGCGAGCTGTATTTTGTATAGCTGTGTTTGACGTATTTTTTTTCTCCTCTATGTACCCGGTAACGTAAGAGCCCTCGCTTGCAACGTATCACTATATTATTCAGCTGTTTTATCAACATGGTATGTATGTCATTATGCTACTAATTTATGTAGAAATTAGGCTAACTTCACTGCTTATGAACTAAGACTAGACAGTTCACAAAATAACATCATCTACAGCCTGAGCAAACCGTTATTCTTGAGGGGAGTAACATCTTGTCTGTGATGTAAAACTTGAGCTGGAGGGGAGGGAGGTCATTAAATGTACTAACAAGGATGGTGGGGCTTCCCTGGTGGCACAGTGGTTAACAACCCGCCTGCCAGTGCAGGGGACACGGGTTCAAGCCCTGGTCCGGGAAGGTCCCACATGCCACGGAGCAACTAGACCCATGCGCCACAACTACTGAGCCTGCGCTCTAGAGCCCGTGAGCTGCAACTACTTAACCCATGCGCCTAGAGCCCATGCTCCGCAACAAGAAAAGCCACCGCAATGAGAAGCCCACGCACCGCAACGAAGAGTAGCACCCGCTCGCCGCAACTGGAGAAAGCCTGTGCGCAGCAACGAAGACCCAGTGCAGCCAGAAATAATTATTTTTTTTAAGAAAAGAAAGGATGGTGTACAGTTTTTGTCAGGAGAAACTAGTCTGGAGTTCCTTTTGCTCTCCAGAGCTGTGCTGTCCAGTACAGTAGCCACTTGGCCACACATGGCTATTTAATTAAAATGAAATAAAATTAAAAATTCCTTCATGGCATTAGTGCTCAGTAGCCGCTTGTAGCTGCTGGCTACATGTGCAGCGATGCAGGTGCAGAGCATTCCCATCCTTGCAGGAAGCTGCTGGATGGCGCTGCCCCACAGTAACCTTAACTTTCTTTTGCAACCTCATGGGAGAACCTTGAGGCTCTGTTTGTCACCTAGTTTTAGGTCAGCTGTGCTCTACTGAATGGACTTTGGAGCAAGGCACACCTGAGTTGAAATTTCACCTCTACCATTTACCACCTGTGTCAGAAGGAACTGGATACCTTACCTGAGTGATGCCATCATGGTGTAATGATGAAATGAATTATGCACAGAGTCCTGTCCTTGGAAGGCAGGTAGTAGGCACTCACAGTCTGTTGGTTCCTATCCATTTGCCCCAGCCTGAGAAAGAACCTCTGGGTTCAGAAATGACAGTTGTAGTCCTTCTGTCCTGTGGTAGACTTTATGTGTGAAAACAACAGAAAACCTCGATTATCTGTTTCGGAGGGCTAGTTTTACAAAATTCACATTCTCACCTGTCGGTAAGTAAGGGCAGTTAACTGACTTTATCTTGAAGACAGGTAAACAGTTTCCATGGTAATTCTGTCTTCCAAACTTTTACTCAACTTTGGTGTCATTTTGCTGAAACTTTTATTTCTGACCCCAAAGCCTATTCCATTTCTCAACATCACATATCACTTTGGTTCCGTTGCTCACTAAAGTCATTGGTACTTGTGCTTCCTAAGTAACACCCAGGGCCATGGGGGGGAGGAGTGTTGGTGTGTCTGAGGGATGTAAATTGGCTGCCCGTAATAATAATTCCTAAGAATTTACCCAAAGGAGAAAGCCTGACATAATGAAGAAATGATACATATAAAATAGGTTATTATAAAACTAACAGAATAATTAGGATTGCTAACAAATGAAAACATGCTTGAGGAACTTCAAAAGTACATCTGTGCTGTCATGGAAAGTATATTATCACTTCCATATGGATAAGGTGGGGAAGGGATGTGGATTAATAATGTGAAATGTTTAATTGGAAATGTCATAGGTGCATTTTAATTCTACAGTTTTCTTTTTCTTGGCTCTCATCCTGGTTATATTTAAAAGGAGCGCCAAATGTTTATTAGCAAAAACGTGTTTGTTTTCTAAGTATGCAGGCTTAGTGAGGGTCTGTCTGTCTCCCGTTTCAATGCAAGTCGACCTTGTGAGGAGCTTAAGAAGGAATGGTGGAGTCTCTGTTGGGAGCACCTGTAACTGTCCCAGGTCTTGGGGAGAGCTGCAGTCTGTGCAGAGGGTGCGCTCGTTGCTCGAGCAGGGATGTGCCCGGCCAGCTCCGTGCCTTGGGTGGAGGAAGGAGAAATGCGGCCTTAGGACTAGTTCTGCACACTCGGTGGTTGTACAGGAAGTGGACTCATGAGAAAACCCAGTTGCCTTCTTGTTCTGCAGAAAACCCTTCAAAAGGATCGTCCCTCATCATCTATGACATCATGAATGAATTAACGGGAAAGAAATTTTCTCCAAAGGACCCGGATGACGGTATGTACAGAAATTGCTTGTATAAGACAGAGAGCCCTGTTTTCCTGACTGCTGGGTATTAGAGCCTTGTGATGAGGACAGGGTTTAATTTAGCTTAGTAATTCTTGGAAGCTGTATGCTTCCTGTGCTTCCCCTCCTGAGTTTTTATGCCGTTAGGTTTGTCTTACACGTTACCAGTTTTGTTGCCAGGATTTTTATTAATGTTACTGACTTGAAAACGTTTTATCCATAGTAACCAAGGCTCTTATGAACTTTGATTTTCAGATATGTTTTTTCAGTCAGCCATGAGGGTTGTAAGTACAATTTCTTGCTTAACTTTTGTTTTCCTTTTTTCTTTTATCCAGCTCCTAAATTCATCATTGGGGAGGTGGGGGGGATTCTCCCTGATTCTTTCACTTCCTGACTCTTACTTATATTCATGTCTTTAGTTCTAATTTTTCATTCCTCTAAAATCTCTACAAAATCACAACATTCCTGCCCTGTGTTTATTGTATACATTTTCTATTTTCATACCTTTCTTCAGAAAGTAAGGTTTGAAAGTAAGGTTTCAGAGTATTTCATATTTGCCTATTGGTAACTTTTTAAATTGATGGTTTTTAAGTTTGGTTTTTCATCTTATCATGCTAATCATAGGAAAATTTTCAAGTAGTTTCAGAATGAATTAGCATATCCTATTATTCCCTAAGGATATATATTATTATATATATATTATTCTCTAAGGACAATTGCTTTACATTTTAGTGAGTGTCCTTCCAGGTTTTCTCCTTTGGTTATTCAGACATGCACATCCAGACTCATTTCCATGTTATCTTGTTTGTTGACAGCAGTACAGTTACTTCACAGGAGGGAAGGACTTCTCCTGTGGGTGGGTTTTGGAGTTATTTCATGGGTTTTTTGCCAGTATAGTGATGCTGGAGTGAGCACTCCAGCTGTCTCGTGCATGGCAACCAGGTGTTTTCATATAGTTACTAAATATAGGTATAATTACTAGATTAAGGTTATTTTGTTTTAAATTTCACAGAACTTGGTGATTTGTTTTGATTCCTCCCCCCCCCCATTTTCTTGTAATTCATTTGCTGTCAACCAGCAACTAATGTTAAATCAGCATAGATGTTTCCGCAGGTAACTGTACTTATTTTCTTGATATAATGAGCTCTTTATGTAATGAGCCACTGTTTGGCTGACAAGGATCGCAGAATGATGCTTATTTACTACTTGTAAAATTTTCAGTGCTCATCTCTCAGAGATCTAGAACTTGCTTACCAGGTCCATGACCTTTTAAACACTGGAGACAACCGGAAATTCATTGGACCGGATCATCGGCGTAATTTCTACTAGTAAGTGTATTGGAAATGTATCCTTCTGCATTAATGGAGCACCTGTATGCAACCAGTTGTCAGTTCTGCCAGTGGGAGGCTGTTGGCGGCCTAATTTTAGGCAGCTTGACCCTGACTTAACGGTGTAAGTTAATTGAACACTTGAAGAGTCAAGCAGTGGTAAAACTGATTTGTCAGACTGAGATGTCTGCTGTGTATCTTTTAAGCTGTTTCTATTTGTGACACTTCGGGGGTTTTTGTTGTTGTTTGTTTTTTGTTTTTTTCACCGCACAACGTGCAGGATGTTAGTTCCATGACCAGGGATCTATCCCGCAACCCCTGCAGTGGAAGCGTGGAGTCTTAACCACTGGACTGCCAGGGACGTCCCTGTAACACTTTAAATCCATATATCCTTTCCCTGTAAACCCTCCTATTTTATGTTTTTGAATTCATAGGAGGGTGGGTCCCTAAAGATTTCATCGCAGCCTTATTTGTTTTTGAAGATGAACATGTTGGAGCCCAAAGAGACTCCTTAAATGGGTTTGCTTTTAAGCAGAGAAAAACCAGAACTTAAGGAGGCAGACTGTTTATAGGTGTGTGATGGTTCTCTTCTATGTGGTCCAAATCCTCGCTTTACGTTGAACGCTTTTAAAATGAATAGGAGATCCACTCTCTCCTCACCATGAGCTGAGAGTATAACCAGGAGGTGGCATCAGTGACCGGTTGAGGATTAGAAGGCGTTAACTGGGAAGTCCAGAAAGCACAGTTAGCAGCACCTCCTGGGTCAGGCATTGGCCTGTGTAACTTGAAATTGTGTGTAACTTATTGTCTTTAAATTCTGTGTAACGCGTCATCATATGGCTGTGCTGTACTTTAATCATTCCCCAATTAAGCACGGATTTTAAACTAAACGTGTTTTCTTTCTCCATTACAGTTCCAAGTTCTTTGGTTTGCTTTGTCTAATGGAACAAATTGATGTCACCTTGAAGTGGTATAAGGACCTGATACCTTCGGTAAGATGATTCATTACTTACCATTTATCATTGTAGATGTTTGTGGTTGTCTTTGCTGAGTAATACTTAAAAAATGTATTTGTATTTTTCTGAATCAGGTATTCTTTCCACATTCCCAAACACTGATAGATCTTCTCCAAGCATTAGATGTGGCCAATCGGCTAGAATTGATTCCTCAGATCTGGAAAGGTCAGTTTCAGCTTATGTGTCCCGACCCATCTTATTTTGTCTTATGTTTTGATTAACAAGCATGTTAACACTGTTAGGGAAGAAAACTTCCTTTTTTTTTTTTTAAATTTATTACTACTCTTTATTTATGTTTTGGCTTTGTTTGGGTCTTCCTTGCTGTGCACGGGCTTTCTGTAGTTGCAGCGAGAGGGGGCTGCTCTTCGTTGAGGTGTGCGGTCTTCACATTGCAGTGGCTTCTCTTGTTGCGGAGCATGGGCTCTAGGCATGCGGGCTTCGGTAGTTGTGGTACGTGGGCTCAGTAGTTGTGGCTCGCGGGCTCTAGAGCACAGGCTCAGTAGTTGTGGCGCATGGGCTTAGTTGCTCCGCGGCATGTGAGATCTTCCCAGACCAGGGCTCAAACCCGTGTCGCCTACGTTGGCAGGCAGATTCTTAACCGCTGTGCCACCAGGGAAGTCCCAAAAACTTCCATTATTGACTAAATTGAATGCAGTAGTTGAGGTCTACTTCAGGGTCATTTTCTCATGTTACATATTGGATTGCATGAGTGACAGTGTAGTGGAAAAGACCTAAATTGGTTCCTTTGTGACAAGAAAAGGCTGGGTTTTGTGCAGTTGTGTGACATCAGTGTTAATTACCTGGGACACCCAAAATATCAACCCCCGAAGCCTGTGCTGTTCGTTCCTCTGTATCATGTTGCATCACTGTGCTTCAGTAGCTAACCAGGGGCTTTTCTGGTGGCGCAGTGGTTAAGAATCCGCCTGCCAGTACGGGGGACGTGGGTTCAATCCCTGGTCCGGGAAGAGCCCACGTGCCACAGAGCAAGTAAGCCTGTGCACCACAACTGTTGAGCCTGCACTCTAGAGCCCGCGTACCACAACTGCTGACACCCGAGCACCTAGAGCCCATGCTCCGCGGCAAGAGAAGCCACCGCAATGAGAAGCCCACGCACCGCAAGCAAGAGTAGACCCCGCTCGCCACAGCTAGAGAAAGCCCGCGCGCAGCAACGAAGACCCAGCGCAGCCAAAAATTTTAAAATAAGTTAAATAAATAAATTAAAAAGTAAAAAAAAGCTAACCAGTCAGTGATACTCAGGTTTCTAAGAAACAGCCGTGACTGTGGTTGTGTGTAAACTGGCTGCAGAAGATGCTGTGTCTCATCCACTGGGTGACTGGTCATAGAATCAGTTTCTGTCTGCCTCAAGTTGCCTTGAGACAGAGACTATAGCCCTGCCCTCCTACCTTACAAGGCTGCTCTAATGATAGTGTACAAGGACTACTGACGATTCCCACGTGCTGTAGGACCACGTGGAGCTGGTGGCTGCTGGAGTGTGGTGCACGTGCCGTGTTAACGCTTGCCTGGGAGCACGTTACTGGTGCTGGCTTTCACTGCTCATTTGTCCTTTCCTACCATGAATCATCCTGCTAGTTTTCTGGAATCCTGGAATACATGTCAGCGATGTATGTTCACCCCTCCAAAAAAAGTTGGGTGACTGCTGACAGTGGACAGAGGTCAGCCAGAGAGTCTTGGTATTACATGCCAGTGATCACTTCTCACTCTTTTCTTTTTCGTTTCAAGATAGTAAAGAATATGGTCATACTTTTCGCCGTGACCTAAAAGAAGAGATTCTGATGCTTATGGCAAGGGATCGGCACCCACCAGAGGTAGGCTTGTGTTGACACTCAGGTTTTGCTGTCGTTATTAGATGTATACTAACCAGTGTATCCTCTAATACTGACGGCCGGTGAGGGTCATTTCCATGGTTTTACCTATCATTGTGGAGAATTCTGCCATCTAAAGTCACTCTTATTCCTCTAGTCCAAAGCAAGCAGCATGAAAATGGATCCTCTCGATCCTGACAATTAATAGCAGCTTGCCTTCTTGTAAATTTCTCTCTAAAAAGAAAACCCATAGTTGGATTTGAAATATGTGGCTGATCCCATTATTACCCCAGGGCAGAGTGCTTTGCTTTTTTTTTTTCTTAAATACGGTATTACTGTGTGCTGTACATGTGATGTGTTCCAACGGTAAAATGCATTGCTTAAAAATTTTAATGGTCCTGTGGAGTCTCCCGAACTTAAATTCTCATAAAACCAGTTGGGCATTTCTGCTGACTCCCAAAGCGTCTCAGCTGCAGGTGGCGTTTGCTGACTGTGCTGCAGACATCAAATCGACTTATGAAAGCCAGGATGCCAGACAGACGGCTCCCAGTTGGCTGGCCAGCTCTCTGAACCACATAGCCGTCCTCTTCTTGAGGGCCGGGAGAACCCAGGAAGCCTGGTGAGTGCAGTACGCGCCACACGTGTCACTGGAAGCATCTGCGCTTGGATCTCGGGGAACCTTCACCCGGTCGGTCATTAGGGTCCCTCTGATTTGGCCGCACACCCCGTAGTTTATCAGGAGACAAACGAGTTTTCTACGTACCGTGTTTTCTACAGGAATTTCCAAATACCAACTAAAAAAGCAAACCTGGGGAAGAGGAACCAGTATACACGATGTGTTTAAGGGAAGGTGTGGTTCCGTGGGCTCATTCTCTTTCCGTTTTTGTTTTCTGTATTTGTGGGCGAGTCACCTCTCCGTTCACTTAAGTAGAACAAAGTGATTAGAGAATCTTAATTTTGAAAATGTTCTGGTCATTTGGTTTATTCAGGTCATCTCATGGATGCTTCTCCCCCAACCCCCACCCCCCAGCTTAAAATGTGGGCTGTGTACTGGGACTTCCGGAACCTGGCGTTTTACCAGTTTACTAAACCTGGCCTTGACTAGAACCTGTCTTTGGTTTGTGCCGCTGTATTCTAGTTCCGTGTGTTCATCAGCACTTCACTCACATACTAATTTCTGGTGTTTAACTGTGAATAGAGACGTTATGCATAGTCGTTTTTCCAAAAGTGGAGAAGTCAGAGAGAGTCCTTGCTAGGGGAGGTTCCGATGTGTACTGTTTTGGATATAACCATGTGTTGGTGTTATGAGCCAGTGACAGGGCTTGTTGTGCCTGGCTGTTCACTAGAGAGGACCTTAATTTGAACATGACGGTCGGTCCACGGTGTGGGTGTTTGCTCTCTCCACGAACGGCTGCTGAAGGCTTTGCTGCCTCCTCTGATCGTAACTGGTGGCGAATCACACAGCCGGCTACACGGCTGCTGACAAACATTTGCTGCTTGGACTTGTCGACTAGGGCAGGTTAACACACGCTTGTTATGAATCAGGCTGTGATGATTGGCGCAGGGGTACGGACCTCAGCTGATCATGGGAGCTGAGTGTATGTGTTTGTCCCTTGTCCTGCGTGTGGCAGGATGACGGCAAGCACTTACACGAGACTGATGCCTTAATCTGAGCCTGCTCTTCATAATGTCGTTTTAGGACACACTGAGCTCACACTGGATTGTAAGAGGAAAGAGATCAAATTGTATTTGCGTCCCCTCTTCCCACTGCCCACATAATATCATACATTCCCTCCCTGGGGGGACTGAAGTGATCCTCTGGAGGATATGCCCCAGCAATTCTCAACGCTGGCAACAAAGCAGATTTGCCTTTGAAATTTGTAATGCAACGTGCATATATGAAGTTTGGGAAGAGGGGGCTGAGGCACCTGGGGTGATTCTGATGGGAAGATAGGGCTGGGAGCTGGTGGAGCTCACAGACGTGTCTCCAGGAGCTTCCCCTTTGCTTGGCAGGAAGGACACTTGGTCTCTGAGTCCAGGAGAAAAGCTATGGTCATTCGGTTGCCTTCTGTTCTATTAGTATTCATAATCTTTTTCCTATCTCATCTTCAACAGGAAAATGCTGGGGCTTTTCAGGAAACATAATAAGATCCCTGGGTAAGTTCAAGTTAACAGGGCTGCCTGGGGACATCCTGGATTAGCCACATGCGTTTAACTCTTATTGGGGGAAGGGGGTTGGAATTTGCTCACATACCTCAGCCATGGCAGTCGGGCACTTTCCTGTTAGGCGGGTAGGTGATCCTCAGCCATGGCAGTCGGGCACTTTCCTGTTAGGCGGGTAGGTGATCCTCAGCCATGGCAGTCGGGCACTTTCCTGTTAGGCGGGTAGGTGATCCTCAGCCATGGCAGTCGGGCACTTTCCTGTTAGGCGGGTAGGTGATCGGTCACTCCACCATCTGAGGCATCCTGAGGCAACACTGTTTGTTTCTGTCTGTGCTCAGTGACCGCAGCACGCTGGGTCCTCAGTGAAGGCGTGATGAACCAGTGTTCATTATTTATTTGGCCCTTTGAAGTTAGACTCCATGTAACTGTCTGCAAAGCTACTGTTGAGGATTTACGACTGCTCTTTGTAGGATACTAGATTTTGTATGTAGGTCTTTGAGGGGTTTGGGGGGATGTTGGGAAGGATTTTTGCCTTCCACAGGAATGAGTTGCTGAATGAGTTTATGGACAGTGCAAAAGCATCCGGCAGCGCTGCCCAGGCCATTGAGATCGTGAAGCTGGCAGGTGCCTTCAGCTTACCTATCTGTGAGAGCCTCACCCAGAGACTAATGGCTGACTTCACCCTCAGCCAGGAGCAGAAGTAAGTGGGTCCTGTATCATCACCATCAAGGCAAGTTATGAAAATGGAGCAGACCATTTCTGTCTGCCCATTCAGATGTTTGTAGCTTTCTACCCCCTGAACTTCCTTTCCTTGCAGAAAGTCAGGATGTATGGGTTTAACGATATTTTTCGTTTGTCATAAAAGTCAGGGAGGCCTGTAGGTTTATTTGCTGGTTGGAACCTTCTCCTTTGTTGCTTTAGTGCAGCTGCAGAGTCCCCCAGCCCCGAGCCTGAGTTGCAGTGTAACCCTCCCATTTATTTTTCTTACAGGGAAGCCCTGGGAGATCTAACTGCATTGACCAGTGACAGCGACAGTGACAGCAGCAGTGACAGTGACGTCGGTGAAGGCAAATAAAAGTCGAATCAGGAGCTACTGTGGCCTAGCATGGCTGTTGTGATTACACTTGAGAACTGAGATGTTAGTATTTAATTGTAACGTGAAGAAAACAAGAGAATACAGATTTGGTGAATCTTGATAACAGCGCTTACTTGTTTACGTTTAATTCCTGAACTAAACCATCCATGCCAGGGTTACCACGTGAACAGAAGGGGCACTACCATTTTCATTTCTTAGGACACACGTTGTGATGTTAAGCTCCGCACAGCTGCAGTGTTTGTCAGCTGATGTCGGTGTGGTTTGCCCCTCCCCCATTGGGGACTGTAGCCTTTGTTGGTTGATGCTATAACCTGACACTTCCTCCAACTCAGAACGCGTCTAAAGGAAGTTTTTGTTCAATTACATCACAGTTGATACTGGGTCAGTAGTAGCCAAGTTCAGGGATATTTATATGTGGGAAATTATTAATCTTAGAACTGATTAAACAACGTCAGGAGTTTAGGCTGCATAGCCGGGAAGATGAAGACTGGAAATAAATACTGTAACTGAGGTATGTATGTATGCATTTCCATTATTTTTATAAAATAGCCCATAGCCTCCCACTAGGCTTGGGGCTTGCACGAGAGTGTTTCATCTCCCCCTTTCTCTCTGTGTGAGTGCTGGCACCTTCAGTTGTGCTGTACTTAAAGTGGCCTAAATGTATGTGACGACAAGAGGATTGAGGTGTCTTCTTGACATAATTGTGTATTGCTGGTAATCGAGTAGGTCAAGAACCACTACTCCAGCCTCTCTCATGACTTGCAAGTGGTATGGGAAGCAAACAGGAACTTGTGAGGCTTGCAGGAGCTCCACAAGGGTATCTAGCGCAGGCTGCTTAGCTCATAATCTGATTGCCAGATTTACCCAGGCATCCCAGGAGTTCTCCTCGGATGAGCAACTTCATCCTTACCCTGCCGGGGTTGCCATTTATGGGCTACTGTATTGTACATGTGTCTGTGACATGTGCCTGTCCGTCCCCATCTCCATCTGGCTATCCTCTGGCCAGGACCCAGTCATACATCCTCAGAAACCTAAGTGTTGACCCATGTTTTCTCCTAGATCACCAGAATTTAAGACATCTAAGTGAGAGACAGAGGGCAGGGGAAATGACAGCAACTAGCTACTTAAGTATTCGTGTGCATCGCCCCAGTAGCCCCTTGACATAGCGAATGAGCAAAAGGGATAGGTAGGGCAGACTAGCCTCTGATCTTGCCTTAAAACCTGCAAAGAGAACTTGGCTGCCTGGAAGCTTCGGTAAACTTGGCCCCTCCCTTTCCCTCTGGTTCATCAGCAGCTGGAAATGGCCGATTCTTCTGGGCCGAGTATGCATTCAGTGCAATCCTTACAGATGCAGAACACTTGCATTGCCGGGGAATCCTGCCAGAGAACCGTCCTCAGCATCGTGCTTTGCAGCTATGGCGTTGATGGGGGAAAGGTCCATCTGGGCTGATGGCACATGAATTTGTAGTGGACTTTCCAAGTGGGTGATGTTGTGGCCATGTGGTCTTAACTCTGTGCTACAGACATTCCAGATTCCTATTCTGGGCAAAATAACTGCTTCCAGCTTTTCAGAAAAAAGTTAAGGAAGGCCTGTAGGACTGGTCTCCATTCTCTCTTTAGCCTCTAATAGTATAAGGTGTTCTGTTTTTCTGTGCCAAAGTTAATAACCTATCAATTTTGGTTTTGGTTCAACAGAACCTGAGTACTCTTAATAAAATGGATTGTCTTACATCTTTCAAACTGCAGGGTTTGAAATCAGTTTTTGCAGATGATCTAGAATATTTTAATGAGATGGATTAGAAAATTAAGTACATTGCATACGTTCAAGTTGTGTGACATTCTTTCTTACAGCACCACAGATATATGCATATTGATAAACACGTATAAGTGTACCTGATGGCAATGTAAATTATTTTACTGCTGGTAAAAGGACGTGCTGTAAGATGGCAGTCACCAGGAGTGTGGATGGGCAGGGCAAGGTTTACAGAATCATTTAATTAGATCTCAGTGGTAGAGTGGCAGTTTACCCGAGAAATGGGCATACTTTATTCGACTGATTAAGGCGGTGTGCTAGGACATGGAGTGAGTAAATGTAAGGTACACAAAGTGGGGGTGAAGGAGTCTCCAGCCTGGCCCAGGAAGGAGCCTAACCTCTAAAAGAACGTTGTCTAGGGCCTTTCCTGGACAAAGTAACCATCACCCGTATGATCACCTTCAACATCAAGATATTGTCCTCGGACTTCCCTGGTGGCACAGTGGTTAAGAATCCGCCTGCCAGTACAGGGGACGTGGGTTCGAGCCCTGGTCCTACATGCTTCGGAGCAACTCAGCCCGTGTGCCACAAGTACTGAGCCCTGCGAGCCACAACTACTGAAGCCCACGCGCCTAGAGCCCATGTTCCACAACAAGAAGACACCGCAATGAGAAAGCCCGTGCACCACAAGGAAGAGTAGCCCCCGCTCGCCGCAACTAGAGAAAGCCCGTGCGCAACAACAAAGACCCAATGCAGCCAAAAATCAATAAGTAAAATAAATTTATTTTAAAAAAAAGTTGTCTAGCCGACCTGCATAGCTGTGGACTTTATAGAAGATTTTAGAAGGAACACTGGAGATCAAACCCAAGTTTACAGAGCTCAGCAAGACTTTACTCTTGAAAACTGAGAACGTCCAAGAGAAGTGAAGGTCACAGTAGAACTCATCCCCAGGAAAACCTAAGCTTTGCCGATACCAGCGCCATCTTTTCCCACAACAGCAGCGCCTTTGCTGGCTGGTGCCCCCCAGTCCCTCCAGAGCCCCTCCTCTTTCCTCCTGAGGCCCCAGGGCAGCGTCTGTACAGCTAACCTGGACCAACCAGTGAAACCGTGGCACCACCCCCTGTGGAAAAGGGCCCAGGCAAAGCCCCTCCTCCTCAGTGCTTCCTCTGCTTTCTCAGATCCCCCAGCCCCTGAATGCGTCCGCAGGGAGGAAACCAGGGGAGCTGAGCCGAGCCCTGCTAAAGGTAAACGGTGCCCACTGGACCTGATGAGGGATTTGCCTGAAATGTAGTCACTTTTTATTTCCTGTTTATGTTAAATTATCTTTTCTTCTGCACTGAGTTCAAATTACTTTAAAAGTGGTGGGACAACTAATTTGGGACTTGGAGACTGCTTTTATGCAGAACCTGTTAAGAAAGCAGAGGGTTTAAGTCAACACTAAGGAACACAGAAGTACCGTGCCTTAAAAAGAGACTGCCTAAGTTTACATTTACTTACTTTGCTGATTTAGAAACTTTAAACAACATTAAGGCAAATATCAGAGTTTTAATGATTCCACCTCCTTGAAGGTAGAACTGAGAACCCACGTAAAGGCTCTTTAGGCCCAAGTGAAGGCCCTTTTCACCTAAGGGGTTGCTGAGTGATAGCTCAGGAAGATGTGAATCTTACTGGGCATGAGGAAGAAAAACCAGGGTCTGGACAAGCAGAGTCCCCTTTCAACATCGTCTTGTTTCTCAATATGCAGTGAGGGTTGGGGAGGTTTGCTAAAGGAATACTAAAATTGAAAGCCAGTGGCTTTTGTTATTTGATTTAGAGAGCTGAAATAAAGCGCTCAGCATTGCTTGCTTCCTGTGAGCTCAGATAATCACATCCGAAGGAAGTTATTCCTGGGCTCCTAGAGAAATTTACTTCCTTCTAATCTGTAATGTTTTACACATTTCCTGAGTAAAATAAAAATTATGAACGCTTCTAACATGACAAATAAGTTAGTCAGCTTTGCGAGTTAATGTATTCTACAATTTCATGCTATTCCAAAGGGAAGAAAGGCTTAATTTAGAAGAGCCTCATTATCTTCTAGTCAAAGCTTAATGGCCCACAGGCACCGAGAGTACCTCTACCTGCAGAGATTAAGGACGTCACACAAAGTGTGTGTTCCAGTCAGAGAAACTAGATGTGCTGAATTAAGAATCCACTTAGGAGGAACATAAGTACCGTTAATAACGCCAAACGAACCACTGGGTCCCCCAAATCAAAGGACAACGTCAGGCGCCATGCAGACCTGAATGTAACAATCAGGAGCCGGGACAGGCCTGCAGAAATACATAGACAACCCTTTTTCATGATTTCCAGATATGCTGCTCAGATAAAAATGCCTCTTCAATAATCTGTTTATGAACACATAAACCTCAACAAAAAGGACTTCCCTGGTGGCGCAGTGGTTAAGAATCCGCCTGCCAGTGCAGGGGACGTGGGTTCGAGCCCTGGTCCGGGAAGATCCCACATGCCATGGAGCAACTAAGCCCGTGCGCCACAGCTACTGAGCCTGCGCTCTAGAGCCCGTGAGCCACAACTACTGAGCCTGCGCTCTAGAGCCTGTGAGCCACAACTACAGAAGCCCACGCGCCTAGAGCCCATGCTCCGCAACAAGAGAAGCCACTGCAATGAGAAGCCTGCACCCTGCAACAAAGACCCAACGCAGCCAAAATTAAATACGATAAATTTATATATATAAAAAAAAAACCCTCAACGAAAAATCATGATTTTGAAAAAATATGTTGACGGTAACTTCACGAAGTAAGAAATGAAAGGTGAAACACTGGTTAATGTTTACCCAATATGGCAACTGTCCTAATCTTCAGAGAAGTGAACTACGTAAGCACGGTCTCTGGGTTTTACAGCAATCCAGTTCACATACACCACAAAATTATTGAACCCCTCTGAGGTTCCAGGCTCACCAGCCCCACTTCAATGGAGAGATTCACAGTCCACACACCAGAAAGGAGCAAGGTCAACTACCAGTGTTCCAGAACTGGGAGCCGTGAACTTCTCTGAGGGCCGTGGAATTAATTTGTGGGTAGAGAAGACACCAACATTTTTCTAATGCCACAGACCAGAACACAGCACACCACAAGTAGAAAGGAGAAGCAATGGCTCCAGAAACCGTTTCATGTCTACATTCACATAAGGGTGCGTGCGGGTGTGTTGGATCCCAATATAAAATATTATTTTTCCCTGTGGTAGCAATCGAAGTTTGGGATACAGGCTATTTCTAGTGCCTCTGAATCACTGGAATGACATATCTCCAATTACAAATGTATCAGCATTTTGGCTCGTATTTACATCACTCTTGAGCTTCACCAGCAGGAATCAGTTCACGAGGACCTTCAAAGCCAAGAACAGGCCTAGGGCTTCTGAAACCCGGTTCACAGCCTGGCAACTCTGAGCGCCCAGGAGTTGCTACTTCTGCTTCTCAAGGAGATTTTCCATATACACAACAAACTAGAAATGATACTTTCTGAAAAGGGATGAGCTGCTCAGTTTTCAATTTCTGTTTTATTCAGTTTGCTCCAAGGGCAAAACCAACAGTACAGTGACCACAAACATTATTTTGACTGGCTCACAAGCCTGATCAGGAAAACCTGAGAAACAGAAAATGTTATACCCAAGTTGCAAATAAAGTGCTCCTGGAGTTGACTGACATGACAGCAAGAAGGAATCATATAAATGCAACAGGTGTTAACATTTAGAACAGTACCTGTCACCTGCTCATTTCTAGGCAGTTCTGAGACCTTGTTGCAAACCCTTCATACATTACTGCCAATTTCCTTTGACGTGAAATGTGACTTTACAAGACTCTTCCTAGACCTTACTCTTGCTGCACTTGAGTGGTTCCTATTCCTACGGCGCTGGCGTATGCTGTCAGGATCTCCACTATCTGCTTAGTTTCTAGGGTCATTCGGGCTTCCTTCAGCCAGTCCTGTGCCACTCGTCTGGACTCCCCTTTCAGCTGATTGACAAACTTTGCTGCCAGCTCCAGGTCACCATGCTCAATGCAGTAGGAGGCATATGACAGTAACTTAAATGTGTTTGTATCCTCGGGGCAGAGCTCTGCTGGTGGCTTCAGCTGCTTAGGTGGGAACAGCAGCAGGGACTGTAAGTAGGAGAGGAAGTACTGGTATAAGCTATTCCTGGTCTCATCGATCATGGCTACCCTGTGGGCCAGTTTTTGGATGGCATAGAAACGGACTCTAAGGGTCTCTTCACTGTACACCCCACGGGTCAGGGACTCTGGAGGGAGGGCTGCGCTTAGAGCCTGGGCAAATTCACTATCGGAACAGCTGACTCTGATGGCCTCCACTGCGCTACCCAGGGGAACAGTGGGCAGGTCTGCGGATGCCGTCTTCATGCGGTACTTTAATGCCTCCACCGAGAGCCAGAGCTGGTGGGCTTTTCTGGCCTCCTCTTCAGCAACTGCGTGACCTATTAAAAAAAAAAAAAAAAAAAAAAAAAGGCATAGACAGACTTTTTTCTCCACCTGACTATGTCCTCATACACAGAGAGAACTGGTACACCTTCCACAGCAGTGGAAGACGGGGCTGGAGAGAGCCTCTTCCAAGCCCATCCCACCACTTATTTATGGTGCATTCTTTCCTAGCTGGCCTCTTCACATGAGGCAACAAGGCACGACATAATCTGCTGAGGACTTGTTTTTACTGTAGCCGTGGAGAAAGCTGAGAGGGTGGGTGTGCACAGATGAGTCTCCCTTCTTTCTTCCTGTGACATCTAGGAGAACGCAGGGTATCTAATTCAGATACATTTATCTTTAGAAATGTCTGAGAAAGAAATGTGATATTTAAATTAAGCCAAGACTTACATTAAGGCCATCAGAAACTTTACTTTCTACAAAGGAACGGACTACTGGATCTTGAAACTTCACGAGTACTTAGCTTATTGCTATGCTTATCTGACAAAAAAGATTCCATCACATCCCACAGAAACCCATTTTCTTAATAAAATCCTCACTGTCAGGACATTTCCCTTCCGGTGCGGCACATGGAGGCCTCAGCATAACTACCATCCATTTGGTGGGTGGAACAAGCAAGTCACCACCTCCAGGTAACCCTCCAACAGCAGAGCCCGGAGGGCGAACATGCAGCACACTGACCTTTCTCTCCACTCAGGGCACGTGAGACACCACCAAAGTGTGTTGGGTAAACTGCCTTGTAAATGGTGATCTCATGCCGGTCACATAAGGAGTAAAACTTCAAGTTACTTAGGTTTAATTTTTAGATCCTTTTAAGTTTCTTCTCACAACTCTCTAATACTACACACTTACCAAATCTGGGGCTAATTTTCTAAGAAATGGATAAAATTTATTAGCAGGACTTTGGCATCTTTATTCCCTAATGTCAATGCATGTATACCATTATCCTCATAGCAAGAATTTACCCTGAGAAGTAGGGCTGATGAAATTAGCTGTAAGAGGTCCATGTGCTTACTCTGAACAGCCTGCTCGATTCCTCTCAGTCTGGCGTAGGCAGTGTTGATATCCAGAGTATAGTTGTCAACTTGCTCTTGACTGAGCCGACGAAACTGTAATTCTTGTTCAGCGAGTTTCTCAGACAGGTCCTGAAATGGTAAACAGTGCACAGAGAAAGTGATGCTACCTCAGTGCATGTCACTTATTGGGCCACTAAGTCTTCCAGTAACTGCAGCCTCCAAAAGTAAAGAGGGCCTTTAACTAATCTCAAAACAGGTGTCATGAAACTCCTACATTATGTGTAAGGTTTCAAAAATTTCCTAAAGCATATGTGATGTTTCACCTTCTACAGATTTACTGGTGGAACCTAATATTAGAGGAAGAGGACCAGGAGGGGAAGAAAGAAGTCTATTAAAATGAGAAAATGACAGCTTTAGAAAATACAGTAACTGTATGGCCACCCAGACATTAAATTGTATTCAATATCTTCCACTTTAAGAGTTCATTTTTCTCAAAATACTCATCAAAGAGAATTCAAAGTAATATACCTTTTCATATTGGTATAAGTTTTCATATTGGTATTTTCATATTGGTATAAGTTTCAATTTTCTGGAAGATTTCCTTACTTGGAAAACTTCATTCCCTTCTTGTGAGACAAAATAGTAAGTTAATATATTATAAATGACTTGCTGAGTAGAAACTAATTATGATTAAAGGTATCCTGATGGTTTGCTGTGGTTTCCAAACTTAACCTCTCCGGGATGTTTCCTCAAATATAAAAATCTCAGAACTACCACATAATCCACAAGAGTTTGTGGAGATAAAGCAGGCGATACATGTGTCAAGTATTATTACCTGCTTTCCTGAAACCCCCTGTACCAACCCTCCTTAAAGCTTAAAGGCTCCAAATGACTAGGACATAAATACAAAACACATCTGATCAGTAACACATAGGTACACCTTTATGTAAAAAGGAGCAGATGTGAAATATACAAAAGTCCCCCTCCAGCAAGGAGGCACCACTAGAAATCTTTCCCCATTCTTCCACACTCTCAGACTGAATGACATGGAGCACCTTAGAAGGAAAGCAGAGACTGTTTATAGTGTAAAGGGGAAAAGGAGGTTGAAGGGAGACGATGCTTTACGACAGGTCCTCACCTGCTCAAACTCGTATTTCAGTTCCTGTTCTTGGACCCTAAGGACATCTCGTAAGTGATCGGTGTGGGCAGCAGCCTGGCGGCGAAGCTGGGTCCTCATTTCATTCTCCATGGCATCTCTGACTTCCTCCACCTGTGAAGCCAAGCACAGTGATGAGGAATTCTCAATTCTCCACATACGCTTTTAGCAAAAGAGAAAGACCAGTAACCACGATGATGGCAGCTTCCACGTCCAGAACCCCTTACGATGAGCCGTGCATGGGAACACATTCTTATTTCAAATTCTCGTATGAATCAGAAAGTGGAATGTTGGAAGGTGACTCAAACAATGTCGCATGGCTGTGGCGAAATCAGATTTCAAACAGAGGTCTCTCTAACCCCCAGACTTGAGTTTCTTCCATATCACCAGGCTGCCTCCTGTACAAATCAAACACTGTCATTTCCTGCATCACGTACTCCCCTGAGAATCAAGAAATCTGAGACCACAGGAATAACTACAAAGACTTGGGATCAAACACAGCTTCACCGCAACCATCTGTGTGACCTTAGGGAGATTATTCATCTTCGAAGTCTCCATTTTCTTGTCTGTGAATAATAATGCCTACCATGCAGAACTGTTAAGAAAAGTAACAAATGTCTGACAGTTACCGAACACAGTTTCTCTCAACAAAGAAAGCACCTCTGAAACTGCTTATTTTAGTATGAATTCAGACTCAACACAGGCCAAATCAAGCCAAAACTATGAAAAGCCTACAATGTCTGGCCTAACAATTAGCCGTGGGTCATATTACAAATTATTTAATACTAATTACCTGGAAACCGTAACTTCCTTTTTCTCAGAAACAATACAGTTAATAAATGAATCCATTCGGTCAGTGCATAAATATTTATGCAGTGCCAGCCCTGTGCCAGGCAGTGCCTACTGTAAGCTTGGATGCGATGGTGCTCAAGGCAGACAAACTCCTTGCTCTTTTGCAGTATACATTTCAAGAGAGGAATCAGTGACAGGCAAAACGGACGTCTCAGACTGTGGTACTTGTTTTTAAGAAAATAAATAGGGCAATGTGAGAGAAAGTAATAGAGACTCTACTTTACATTGAAGGGAACAGGACGGGGCTACCCCAGGGCAAAAGATGTAGTCAAGGCACCAACACAACAGCAAGAAAGCCCAAGGTACCTGGTACACTAGGGAAATAGGGAAGTAAGGGAAGCCTGGCTCACAGCAACAGGAATGAGATCAAGGGGCTTCTCTGGTATCAGTTAAGAATCTGGATTTTACATTAAATACAGTCGGCAGTCAGTGGAGGATTTTCAGCAACATAGTGTCTGAGGCGAATACATTTTCTAAGGACCACTTGCCCGTGTAAATAGACATAGAAAGATGGGTATGCAAACAGGGACCCTGTTAAGACGATACTCTGAACTAAGGTGGTGGTGACTGAAGGAGAGAAAAGCGGAGCGTTTAGGGATTTATTCTGAATGCAGAGCTGGTAGACTCTGTCAATGGTCTGGATGCAAAAACTGATGGAGGAACAACTGAGCATGATTTCTAGTTTGATCAGTGAGTGGATGGAGGTTTATTTAGAGAGAAGCAGCTGAGGGGCTGGGAGACAGTTTGGAGAGAATCAAGAAATTCGTTTTGAACATGTTGAGTTTGAAATGACTACTGAAAATCCAGCTGAAGACATCAAGTCAGCTGCTGGACAGCCCTTGAAGCCAAGGCAGAGGTCAGAGCCAGCAATCTAAGTGTCAGTAATAGACGGTATTTGAACTTCAAGGCCACAGGACTAGCAAAGAGCACCTGGAGGCAGCTTAGATGGATAAAGGGTTTCAGAACAATGCCAGTGCACGCCGCTATTTGAAGGCTGAGCAAAGGAAGCCAAGGAGCGTCAGCAAGGCAGGGGGAAAGGCCAGCAAGTGTGGGGTCTGGCAGCCTAGGGAAGAAAGAGCTTCAAGGAGGAGGAAGTGGACTTCCCTGGTGGCGCAGTGGTTAGGAATCTGCCTGCCAGTGCAGGGGACATGGGTTCAATCCCTGGTCCGGGAAGGTCCCACATGCCGCAGAGAACTACGCCCGTGCGCCACAACTACTGAGCCCGCCTGCCTAGGGCCCATGCTCCGCAACAAGAGAAGCCGCCGCACCGCAACGAAGACCCAACGCAACCAAAAATAAATAAATTAATTAATGTTTTTAAAAGAGGAGGGAATGGTCACCTGTGCAAATGAGAAAACGTGAAGGTCGGGTGAGTAGCCAGGCTCCCGGATCAGCCTGTAGACACCTGTCTAATGCGCGATGTGCTCGGACGGAAGACCACAGCTATTTCATCCACGCTTCCCCACTAACTACTCAGAAACGCTTGCAGAGAGGGCGCCAGCGGTTGGGGCTCAGCACTTCCACTGTGGGCGGCACGGGTTCAATTCCTGGTCAGGGAACTAGATCCTGCAGGCCATGTGTTGCAGCCAAAGAAACCCCAAATAAACAAACAAAGAAACAAAAAACAACCCTTGAGGAGAAAAATATACTCGGAATCCAACAGACTCAGCACTGCTTAAGGGGACAGAGGCTCCACTGGGAAAAGGCAAGCTAGATAATCCTGGATGACAGTAGCTCGTTACTCTCTGACACCCCTGCATCAGCTCAACGTAAAGGCTCTCTGCTAGACCAATCCTTCCCTAGAAGTTCTGACTAGAACAAGGGCCAAAGTTCCATTCAAGAGGGGGGTTGGCCTGACTTAACAGCTAGTATTTTAAAGTCAGTGACTGCCGGTATTACCTCTAGAAGCAAACAAGTTAGATTCACTTTAAACATTAGGCAGTTTTGCTCATTTCTTTACCTTTCTGTCCTGTTCAGCCTGTATCTCACTTCTGTGATGTTCTAATGCTTTTGCCACTGCAGAGTCAAACGCCCGCTTTTCCTCCAGCTTCTGTTTCTCCAAGGCTAAGGCAATGTGCTGCTTCTCCGTGGCTTTCTGTTCGGCCAGCGCCCTGTTCAGCTGGTCGATGCGGCGATGCGCGTGAGCGATCAGGGAGTTTAGGTCGTCGGGGGACAGCCTGTCAGCTAGACAAAACCGCATGAAAATGTTGATGATTTCACCAAAATCATACATCTGCAAGGTAGCTTGCCTCAACTGATTGTAACTTAAACAGCTAGGAAGAAAAGCCGAGAGGAAGGAGCGGACGTTTAAAAAGAGATGTAGAGGCTGCCGTGTAATCAGAAATTCGCAGCTCGTGGCCAGCAACTAAGCATTTTCAATCCCAAGCAAAATAATTCAGGGAGGCCTCCAAGTATAGAATCAGTTTTTTTCCAGGAACCCAAATAAGCGATACTTCCAGCGTGAACTGATGATACATTGGCTTTATAACTCACCATAATTCTGCCTCTAAGGACAAAGCTTACAATTAAACGTACTCACTTCTACATTTTCTGCTAAAACGTGAATCAAATCCAAGTTCTCTCAGACTTTTCCCTAATAAGAGTTTTCTGCTTTTTCTTACACAGATAATATGATCCAGGACAGGGATCTGCAGCCAGAGCTGTCCATCAGAATCACTGGTAGAGCTTTTAAAAATAATCATACCCAAGGATTCTGATTCTGATGGCTTTTTTTCTTCTTTCCCCAATCTCACACTCCAGAAGTGTTCTGATATATTACCACAGGTTAGGAATTATGGCTCTAACAGCAAAATAAAGAATATGGGAAATACTATGATAAACAACTCAATTCCACAATACGTAGACTGAAAAGCAAAAAACCAAGTGAGGATGAGAGATTTATTGACCAAATTCACCACGTGTAGCTCCTCTGGATACTGACTTGAACAAAACAACTAAAAACACTCATTCTATAAAGTGATTAGGAATATTTGAACACTTAAGAGATATCTTTGATGACATTAAGGAATTATTGTTGACTGGGACAATGGTATGGTCACCACGTTTTTTAAAAAACATACTGAAAGTTTTTACAAGCTGAAGAATATAATGTTTGGGATCTGCTTCAACATAAGTTGGGGGAATAAATGAGACAAAACCAGCCATGTGTTGGTAACTGCTAAAGTTGGGTGATGGGTAAACAGGAGTTCATTATAGTTTTATTACTTTTTAATGTTTCAAATTTGACAAAATAAAAACTTAAATATATATATTTATATAGATATATATATATATCTTTTATAAAAGATATATATCTTTTATAAAGATATATATATATCTATCATATCTACAGGTTTCCAATCACATAGTGAAAACATTTTTGTTCCTGAGAGCACATGGATGACAAAAATATACAAATCAGATTTATCACATGCAACATAATTCTACTTTAGATTAATTTAGACGGTTTAGTATAAGAATCATAGGCAAAACGAAAAGACTTGAGTCTTTTAAGACTCCAAACAGAAGCCTTTAAACATAAAATACACATAATTACTCACCTAGGTCAGAAATACCTACAAAGAAAAAGAATAAGTTTGAAAAAAAGTAAGTACATGTTTCAGTTATTAATCATTAAATAGGAATATCCAAAAGAAAGCAAGAAGGAACCAGAAGCTAGTAGTAGAAAAAGCATATTTTGGTACTGGGAAGTAAAATGATGAGTTTATTTCCTAAATATTTTTTAAAGGATCAGAAGACATTATATAAATCAAGGTAAATTCTAACATTTCAGAAAACAAGAGAGTCAATGATATTAAAGCAGTCTTGGTTTCTGGGGACTCATCTCTAACTACTTTTGTAAAGCAATCAACTTGGTTAGTTTTTACATGGAAACTACAATTCTTGTTTATCCCATTTGCATTAGTTCGTAGACTATTTCACGAAGGCACAGTCCTGACTGTGTTCTCAATACCACGCCGCTCCTAACGTTGCAAATACTTAAGAAATTAATTTTTCTTCTTTGGAAATTTGAAAACAGTGAACTCACATTAAATTTGTGCTTAATGGGTGCAAATTAAACTAAGAACTGTGACTGCCTGACGTGGCGGAAAGGAAAAAAAAACAACATTCTGAAGAGTTCGGATGATGCTCCCCGCCACGATCGCAAGTACCGCCGCGTGAAGCCCTGACAGGAGAGGACCCGCAGCCAGTCTCCTGCCTCTCAGAATAAGCTGCTTAATATCCTGGGTGTGACCCTTGGATTCAACAAGTTCAAAGACAAGTACTTTTCATCCAAAATGGCTCTAAAAGTTCAACTACTTAATCTGGTATTCAACCAAAGACACAGGGATCTGTCCCAATGCTGCAGGAAAAACCGGCAAAAGATGGACGAGGTTAAGAGATAATAGGTCAGTGTCAACGTGGCACGCAAGTATGGCTACATATACTAGTCTACTAGCAATAAAGGAAATGTCCCTCGGGAATACTGACAACCTACAAATTGCACCTCATTCTCTCATCCTGGCAACACCCATGCGCACACCTCCTAGTGGCGCCTCCTCCCTCCTCCCACAGTGGTATCCGCTATCTGAATATGGTGTTTATCACTCATTTTGTTATACTTCACATACGCATGCATCCTTAAACAATATATAGTTTCGTTTTACATGTTCTTAAGCTTCATGTAAGCGGTATCCTATTTTATATATTCTTCTGCAACTTTTTGCTTTTCCTTAACATTTATGTTCAAGAGAAATGGTCTGGGTCATTCATCTGCACTGCCATATGTGTGGTATTTAACTGTCTTTGATTTTTCTGCTCTTACAAACAGTGCTGCTATAAACATTTTAATGAATCTTCCTGAGCACCTGTGTGAGTCTTCCTGAGCTCATACCTAGGAACTGAACTGTTGGATCGGGAGTATATACGCTGTCAACTTCACTAGATACAAGTTATGGTTCAACAGACCAGTTGCTGGGAATTCCCTGGCAGTCCAGTGGTTAGGACTCAGCGCTTTCACTGACAGGGGCCTGGATTCGATCCCTGGTTGGGGAGCTAAGATCCCACAAGACGCACCGGTGCAGCCAAAAACAAAACAAAACAATTGGTGAATGATCACTTCTAAGTCTCTTTCCTATTCCTCATTTTCAGTGCCCTTGGCATACACACTGGGTGACCCATATCATCACTTCGCCCTCAGATTACTCCAGCAGCTTTGAATAGCTTCCTTACCCTGAAGCATCCCTCCCTACGTCAAACTCACCCTCAAGCTCATAAAAATGAATTTTCCTACTTATGATAATCACATCATCCCTCTTCTCCAAAGCTCAAAAGGGGGTCCTGGGTTGCCAATACGAACCAATCAGCCAGAGAACAGTGAGGCCAGTAGGTAAGAATGAGATCCTGGCCCTAGCCCCAAACGTGGACAAACTACTTAAGCCCTCTGTGTCTCAGTCTTCTCATCTATAAAACGGGCATAATAATAAAACTCACCTCAAAGGACTGTTATGAACTTTAAAAAAGTTAACTACATGTGAAGCACTCAGAACACAGTGCTAGAAATAAAATAATGCTCAACAATGTTAGCTAAATATTGTTATGTTTGCCACTGTGCTCAGCTATGGAGAACACAGAAGAAGTACCAGACAGATGAGTGTCACCAGGATACTTATAACTTAGGGAAATAAGACTAATAAGAGAAAAATAACTGGTAACACACATCAGTACTAATGAGCTTAGTATAGGTCTTAAAAGAGTTCAGATTGCAGAAGCGAGAACATATATTGAGGGCTGAGGTAATCATGGAATAAGTCACTATCTCCAGAGGGACACAAGCAATCAGTAGCACTGGCAGGAAAACTCTGCAGCTGTAGGCGTGGCTGGAAGGGAGAAACTTCAGCAGGTGCCATTTGTACCTTTCAATCTATTTACAAAATAAGAAATTAAATGGAGGTTGCCTTCCTCCCTCTAAAAAATAATCCAAAGATCACACTGCAGAAGATTTTCCCTTTCTATATGATACGTTTCTTTCATGCTGGATTTTCCACCTTGGTACTACTGACTTTCTGGGCCAGACAGTTAGTTGGAGGGGCTGTTCTGTGCACTGTAGGGTGCCGAGCAACACCTCTGTCCTCTACCCTACATGACACTAGAACCCCCCATGTGACAAGTCTGTCTCCAGACATTGCCAAATATTCTCTGGGGGCAAAAATGCCCTGAGCTGAGAACACCTGCTTTAATGTTTTCATGCTTTACAATAGCCATTTTTCTAATCAGCCAAAAAAAAAAAATTTTTTTTATTTTATTATTTTTTTTTATCTTGGCCGTACCACGCAGCTTGCAGGATCTTAGTTCCCTGACCAGGGATGGAACCTGCACCCTCGGCCCTGAAAACACGGAGTCCTAACCACAGGACCACCAACGAATTCCCCCCTGACCCAGGTCCCCAAACTTTTTAAGCTAAAAACTTCACAGGCTGGCATGGAAAAATTAGTAGGATTTAGCCTACTGGGAAGACCAAAGACAAGTATTTTAGATGAGAGAATGCAAATTTCTAGGGATGGCACTCATAACTAACTCTCTATAGGCAAAGCCTGACCTGCCCTTTCAACCTTATTTAATTTACTGCAGCCAACCTAGACTCCCTGCTATCTACCAACGTCAGGTTTAAGCCAAGGAGCTTACATCCAACCGACAGAGATACACACACAACAAACAAAAACCAGACGGATTAAAAAAAGGTAATGTGGTAGAGTGACTTGTGGAGGAGGATGTCTGTGGGATAATCACATCTGTCTCAGTTGTAACCTCAATGAAGCCCAGCCCTTCAAAGAGTCTGGTGAGGGAAACGGTACAGATGTGGCTGAAGCAGGCCTCCTCAAGGACACACCGTCCACACTGTCCCCTCTGCTGCTAGTCAGTTCAAACAAGTTTAACCAACAATGTTCAAATAAGACTGACTCACTGTTCCCACACTAAACTTTGTGTGATTCTCCATTTAATCCTCTCTTACAAATCCTGCTTTTATTTTTTGCTTTGACAAGAATCTGGTGTCTATCTCCCTCTTAAGTGAGTCAACTACATTAAAAAAACTAACTACATATCTGAGTTAATAACAGCCTTGACTCCACTTCTTGCCATGACATCTCCTTGGTTGGCTATGATGCTGTGAAAATTCCTGCACTGTCTTTATTACCTGAGCTCCTCAGACCAGCCACGGTTCTGTGATGCAACCTTGACACCTTCACCCCAGAGAGGTCTATAATGCCAGTTCTTCAGGTGCTACCTGATGTTCAGTTTCTAACAGACGCTGGCATTTAAGAAGTACTGTTTTGATTTTGTTGAGCCTGGTAATCTCCGTGATTCTTATTACTCTCACAGAGCTTCAAGGAAATGTGACTATTCCCTGCAGTTACAACATGTAACTGTTGAGCCATCAAAGTTCCATGCAGTCTGAGCTGTTTGCAGGTTGAAGGCCACACAGCAGATTTCCTTTCCACCCAGCACCCCCGGGTGAGTTCTCAACCACAGTGTTGTCACAAAGCAGTCATAAGGTGTGCCTTAAGTCATTCATTATGAATATTTTTAAAGTCACAAAGGCTTTGAATAATTTTACATATATATAATATGCTAACAGAGTCAAGGTTATGTCACTTCACTCACTTAGATTCCAAATTACACTGGCTGGAACTTGTGTCCACCATGGCTAAACCAGGTGTGTCACCTGTCACAGGTGTGACTGAAATAAAATGTTGAAAACACGATACTGCATATCAGATGAGATATGCATGCCAGAGGGGTTTACACTAGAGAATGGAGCTGAAGCAAGTTTAGATCAGTTGATCAGTTGTTAAAAAAAAAAAAAAAAAAAAAAAAGGGAAAGTACCAACACTTCAGTTGTACTTACTCATCCCTTTCCACCCTGGCAAGACTTCCGGAGTAATACTGTCCAGTTCTCGTTTAAAGTCATCCCGGGCTTGGACTACCAGCTCGTGATACTGAGACACAACCTTAGCCTCAGACTGAGCTGCTTTAACCTGAACAGATACAATGCGTATGTGGTTAAAGTGAACAGAAAGTACCATAAACATTCCAAAATACTCTAAGTCACAGTCATTTATTTATTTACATTTGGTTGTGAATATATAAGCAATATATAGAAAGAAATCTCAAGCTCAGAAAAAGGAACATAAGTCTTGTCTTTGTGTCCTTCTAATTCTATTCAGATGCCATGGGCAGGCCCTGTCCCATCTCACTGTGCCCCCGTCCCTCTTTCTCTGGGTCACGGGAAATTACCCATACACATCACAAATGCAGACTTGTGAAATTTCCATAAATGGTAATGACCATGAGCAAATGTTTACCTATTATAAAAAGTATCAACAATACTGAAGAATCCACTTTGTGTCCAAAGCAAGTTTTTAAAATTAGTTACAACTAATATTCTTTTCAAGGGAAAAGGGAGAAAGATGACAGGAATCTTACTACATTCCGGAATTCTTAAAAATCCTTTGACAAAACAATTACCTTTAAAAATAAAAAATACTTGTACAAGATCTAAGAAACACACCTTTTGGACCACATTATCCAGATCAACTATCAAGTTGTGAAGTTTCCCCTCTGCAGCAGTTACATAAGATTTGGCCCCAGCAACCTCTTCTTTCTTTGCATTTTCAATTACACTTTTCATCTTCTCTAACTCTTCTCTGGAAACCAATAAAACAAAACAAAGGTTTAGTATTAGTCCTTATCAACTTTATTAAAGAATATGACAAACAATTTGTTAAGTCTATGAAAAATTTAATTTGGAAAAAACTACTCAATGCTTTTCCAGTCAACAGGCAGAGAACCTTTCCTCACCAACAACTGAAAACACCTTGGTGAGAAGCTAGATTTATAGAGTGAACCGGACGAGTAGCATGGTGTACAGGAAAACACACAGGCTTCAGAACCAGAGAGACTTGGATTCAGCTCCCAGACCGGCCTCTCCTTTGCTGATCACCCTTATACAGGGAGTAGAAGTAATTCACGCTAAGTAACTTGCACGGGGCATGCTACATCAGGAGCACTCAATAAATGGCAGCTTTTGCAAGGATTAGGTTGACTCCCCTGCCAATGAGAGCTTGAGGAAAGCAAAGGCAAGGGAGGAGGCCTAAGAGCTCACTAAGCAAACAGCTGGGTCTTCAGGAGCCCTCACGATTCAGGCTGGATGGACTATGGTCTACCCAACCACAGAACTCAGAGCCCTGACTCATGGTCTACTGATGTGAGCATAATGCCTTCAATCTCCTAAAAGATATGCTGGCTTTATTAGAAGGCTTCTCTTTCTCTAAATATTTTGTTAAGACAGCAAAATTTTGAATGACAAATATTGATTAGGTGGGCCAAAAGGTTTGTTCAGTTTTTTCCGTAAGATGGCTTTAGTAGCACTTAAACAATTTTGTTAGATTGTATGTGACAGCTGTCGTATCAGCACGCATTAAAAAAAAGAATTATCAGGGCTTCCCTGGTGGCGTAGTGGTTGGGAGTCCGCCTGCCGATGCAGGGGACGCGGGCTTGTGCCCCGGTCTGGGAGGATCCCACATGCCACGGAGCGGCTGGGCCCGTGAGCCATGGCTGCTGGGCCTTTGCGTCCGGAGCCTGTGCTCCGCAACGAGAGAGGCCACAACAGTGAGAGGCCAGTGCAAAAAAAAAGAATTATCAAAATTGGTGAATTTTTTGTGTGGCCATTTTAATATTGAAGGTGGAAGAAAAAAAGCAACATTTTCAGCATATTACACTTTATTTCAAGAAAGGTAAAAAAGCAACTGAAACGCACAAAAAGATTTGTGCAGTGTATGGAGAAGGCACTGTGACTGATCGAACGTTTCAAAAGTGGTCTGCGAAGTTTCGTGCTGGAGATTTCTTCCTGGACGATGTCCATGGTCGGGTAGACCAGCTGAAGTCGATAGCGATCAAATCGAAACAATAACTGAGAACAATCTATGTTACACCACATGGGAGATAGCCGACATACTCAAAATATCCAAATCAAGCATTGAAAATCATTTGCCCCAGCCTGGTCACGTGAATCGCTTTGATGTTTGTGTTCCACGTAAGTTAAGCGGAAAAAAACCTTCTTGACCGTATTTCCGCCTGCGATTCTCTACTGAAATGTAATGAAAACATTCCATTTTTAAAACAAATTTGTAATGGGCAATGAAAAGTGGATACTGTACAATAATGTGGGATGGAAGAGATCATGGGGCAAGAGAAATACACCACCACCAACCACACCAAAGGCTGGTCTTCATCCAAAGAAGGTGATGTGTTTATGGTGGGACTCCTCTATTATGAGCTCCTTCCGGAAAACCAAACGATTAATTCCAACAAGTACTGCTGCAAATCAGACCAACTGAAAGCGGCACTCGACGAAAAGTGTCCAGAATTAGTCAAAAGAAAACGTGTAATCTTCCATCAGGATAACCCAAGACTGCATGTTTGATGCCCAGGCAAAAACTGTTACAGCTTGGCTGGGAAGTTCCGATTCATCCACCGTATTCACCACACACTGACTGCACCTTTGGATTTTCATTTATTTTGGTCTTTACATAATTCTTTTTTTTTTTTTTTTTTTTGTGGTATGCGGGCTTCTCATTGTTGTGGCCTCTCCCGTTGCGGAGCACAGGCTCCGGACACACAGGCCCAGCGGCCATGGCTCATGGACCCAGCCGCTCCGCGGCATGTGGGATCTTCCCGGACCAGGGCACGAACCCGCGTCCCCTGCATCGGCAGGTGGACTCTCAACCACTGCGTCACCAGGGAAGCCCTACATAATTCTTTTAATGGAAAAAATTTCAATTCCCGGGAAGACTGTAAAAGGCACCTGGAACAGCTCTTTGCTCAAGAAGAGAAAAAGTTTTGGGAAGATGGAATTATGAAGTTGCCTGAAAAATGGCAGGAAGGCAGTGGAACAAAAGTGAAAACACTGTTCAATAAAGTTCTTGGAGAAAATGAAAAATATGTTTTTCATTTTTACTTAAAAAACCGAAGGCACTTCTTGGCCCACCCAATAATAATTCCACCATGTTGATGAGAGCCCTTTATTCAAATGTAGGTTCCCATTGTCAGAGGTTGATCTTGTACCTGGTTTGCCTGCTTCATCCTAGTTTTAGCCAACTTCCAGGAAAGGTCAAGGTGGCATAAAACTAGACTCATTATACGCTAACTACTTTGGTAGTTAAGGCAAAGAGACTGTGACATACTCTTTAATTTCTGATAAAATTGCTCAAGACATCCCAGAAACATCTTGAAATGATGGCAGAGCCTCAGTAAATCTGTAGAACACATATCACCTCAATAATAACCCAAAGAAAAACTTGATTTTTATACAAGATCTTTTATATAGGCTTCTGCCGAGTTTATTTTGGCTGGGTTACGTATCAATATTTTATTCCCTCTCTCCCTTTTAAGCTTCCGTGCTCCTATCACCAATACAGTACAGGCAGAGAGGGGAGGGAAGGGTTTCTCTGCCTCCTCTTCCTATGCAGACAGTACAAAGAAAGCCACCAGGAGGCCCTAATTACTTGTTAAAGTCCATGAGTAATTACTTGGCTTTGAGAAGGGCATCGGCAGCCTCATCTACTGCCTTTCTGCGTTCCTTCAATGCACCCTCCACTGTGCGCCACTGAGCTGACTTCTTGTCACCTGCAATCTAAACAAAAAGTTTTAATTACATAAACACGAACAACTGCTATTACTGTCACAATAACATGACTAAGTGCAGAAAGCAGTGACATAAAAGTCAAAGGTAAAAAGTTATATACACTGTTTCTCCGGAAGAGGAACTCTTAATCTAATGTTCACGGACAGGCTCAAAGAAATCCATGAACCGTCTCCCGTCAACCACCCGCGCCAAAACTGTAAAAGACTGTGCTCCATCAAACAAGCATTCTCTAAGGAGACATGATATTTTTTTATCAGAGTCTCAAAAGGAGATATGAAGCAGAAAAGATTAGTAAGAACAATAACTTGTCATGAATTGTCTGTTGATTAAATCATTCTTCAATGAAGCACCGGTGCTTAAACTTTTCTTATTTGCAGGTCTACTGAAATCACAGCAAGAATAAGTAGAAAGTTTACCCATTTGTAGGGTCCTTACTCCTCCAGAAACATTACCCTAAAGAATGACCCTCCATAATTTTTAAGGAGAAAATCAACTACTGTCAAGAACCCCACTCCACCCTGACCTGACTTCTACAGAATGTGAATTTTATCTTTATATATATATCTCCCTTGCAAATCCCTTAGGCAGGTCTAACATGTTTTGCTCCAGCACTGGAACTGACTGCCACTTCTTCAACTGAGCAGAGCTGGCTAATACTTAGGGGATACATCATACCAAAAACAAAAACCACCTCTAACACCATAATCACACCCAGTGCAGCAAGAAGCTCACACAAGAGAGGCGCAAGAAAGCCGGTCACTGAAGGCGTGGCGTGGGCGAGTCCAGCTTGCATCCCCCTCTCACTTTGCATCATATAAACAATGAGCAGAATGTTATTTGGAACTGTTTCAACTCTTTAAAACTATTTTTAAAATTAGTTATTAACTATTTTAAATGACATTTTCCCCTCCCTTTTCTTTTGCCAAGTACATACAGTTTAAAGTGGTATATTATGTGTAGATATGAAGCAAAAACCACCTTATGGCTTCTCTTCAAAGTACAGTTGACCTTTTAACAACACAGGTTTAAACTGCATGGGTCCGCTTATACAAAGATTTCTTTCAACACAGTACTACACAATCTGCAGTTGGCTCAATCCACAGATGCAGGAGGGCCAACTACGGGATTTGAGCATCCGTGAATTCTGGTATCCGTGGCGGGTCCTGAAATCAATCCCCTGCAGATACTGAGGGGTAACTATATACTATGCTAGGACCTTAGAGAGGAATAAGAACATACTAAATTACCAAAGAATGAAATATTTTTTATCAAAGAAAAAAACGACTGAATTGGTTCAATAATTATATCTCAAGTCGCCCAAAGAGGGCCACTACAGGGGCTGCTGCACACCTAAAACATGAGTGCAATCTCAGTGCGGTGTCCTGGGTCTTGGATGCCCAACCCGTATCTTCCCTTGTTAGAAACAGAAGTGGTTTTGCCTCTGCGGCCCTAAGCCTGCTACTTTAAGGGGAATAGGGCTCAGCAAAAAAGTAATGCCTCTGGTTTGGGTCATTCACAAGCAATTCTCCACATTATGTTCCTACTGACATCTAGTGTGATCTCAATTTTAAAGGTACATCCATTATCAATGGAAAGTTTAAACAACCAAGTTCCTTAAGGCAGGATTAACCCTGCCACCGGACCACTGTGGCAGTCTGAGGAAGCCTCTCAGGGTAACATTTTTAAATTCTTAAAATGAAACTATTAGATTGCAGAGAAGCCCAATTACCTTGAAATATGGTCATAAAATAAACATTTTTTTAATTTTATGAAATAGAAACCAAGATCTAGTAGTAGAACTAATAAATACCCTAATCCAGAAGTAGTGATGGGCATAAATGATATTTCAAGAGATCTTCAAGTACCATAACGTAATATGAAAATACCTATGCTTTCTCTTGGTAATAAAGTTATGGATACTACTACACTAACACTACCGCTTTTGTTGTCACTAATCGTAATTGAAGAAAAGCTTTTGAGGCTAGGGAAAATAAAGATGTTTTCCATCCAAGTTCAGCGCGCCCCTGAATTCTATCCACAGACCCAACTCTAGATTAAGAACCCCTGCTTTTAGAAGAAATACTTGGTACTTCTTTTCTATCTTTGTATCTCACTTTTCTAATTTTTATGTTCTACATAGATTGTTGCAAAGTGACAAAACCAATTAATTTCATGGTGTGGATAATCTAGTTGAAGATTCAGTGAACTGCCACTTTAGCCATCTTGCAAAATAAAATACATCAAAAAATGTTGCTGGTTTGGGCCATATCAGTATCCTGTATAAAAAATTTTCCAAGACTTTATAATATGCTGTTACAAGACCCTGGTATTGTATTAAGATAACTCTTCATAACTAACCCAAACAGACTCATGAATCATGTAAATGTCAATGACATATCTGGGGGCCAAAATGTGTCTCCCTCTGTTAAAGGTATTCCTGTTTATAGAGGTCCAAGGATAAGCTGTCCTGTAAAACAGACATCGGATTCCCCTACGATCAAGCCTGGTCCAACTGTTTACAAACAATGCTTTGAGAAATTAACTCAGTATATATTATAGAACAAGCCCATGTGCACCTACAGCTTCTTTTACTACAAGAAACAGAGTTGGGATCAATTTTTAACACTTCAAAACTTGTGTTCAATACGTTTTTCTGATTATTTTGTTAACACCAGCTAATATTCCCTAATCTGGTTAACTGTGCTACTATAAAGTATCCTTTAGTTGTAACATCTTTATTGTAAATGATTTCATACTGTCTAATCCACGTGCACTACGTTATGTGTTCAGTGGGAAGAGGAAATACCCTCTTATGCAGACCTCCACCAAAGCAGTACCATGGACATCTAAAGCTTCTAATCACTGTCCTTCTGAAAGAACCTACTTGGGTTTGAACTCAACTTCCTGATACCATGCAACTTCCAGCCTTCTCCATACATGTGTATAACCAGCATAGTAAATATTTCCTGTGTGGTTTCTACTTTCCTGACTGAACTCTGACTAAGATTTAAATTTTTCTCGTGGACTTTGAACAAAACAGAATTTTCTTTTAATTTTTCAAAGGTTGTAGTTTCTTGACTGTTTGCATCAGAGGTCTAATTTAACTCCTTTGTGATGCACGTACATACAACTAAAGCAATCGGAAGTGTATTCAAATTTTTTAAAAACCACAGTCATGGTGGCAAAGTAACTTTACGGATCATGCATGATCCTGATTCCTGAGATTTATAGGTTCTCTATTTCATTTTATTCTTTAAATGACTTGGTGTCAAGATACATTTTTATATACTGAATAACTGAATGTAATTATAAAGGAAATTTATTGAGTCCCAGTATTACATTTTTTAAAATATATTTATCTATTTATTTTTGGCTGTACTGGGCCTTCGCTGCTGTGCACAGTCTTTCTCTAGTTGCGGCAAGTGGGGGCTACTCTTTGTTGTGGTATGCGGGCTTCTCGCTGTGGTGGATTCTTTCGTTGGGAGCACGGGCTCTAGGCAGATGGGTTTCAGTAGTTGTGGCTCACGGGCTCTAGAGTGCAGGCTCAGTAGTTGTTGTGCATGGGCTTAGCTGCTCCATGGCATGTGGGATCTTCCCAGACCAGGGCTCGAACCCGGGTCTCCTGCGCTAGCAGGCGGGTTCTTAACTACTGCGCCACCAGGGAAGCCCCAAGTCCCAGTATTACATTTTAATTAGTGTAATTACTTTATTCTGTGAAGTGTCCAATGTAAGTTAAATAATCAACATATAAGCATTTAAAGTAGCTGGTGTTTTGGGGTACCTGGGATCTCTGTATTATTCTTTTAACTGTGTGTCAATCTAAAAGTATCTCACACAAAAAAGTTTATTTTAAAAAATGGCTGGCGATTTTAAAGCAAAAGAAAATAAGCAAACAACAAATACATTCAAGCACTATTAAGATATGAAAGCACATCTGAACTAGTTCTTATATCATATCACCATTGTGAGATAAAGCACCATTTATAAAATTCATTAAAAAGAACACCTGAAATTTTTTTTTCATTTTTGTTTGTTTTTCTAAAAAGACAATCATTCTAGTTCGTTTTCACTTAGTGAGAGAAAGCCCAACTTAGAAGGAAGAAATCGTGTCTAACGTTCTTCGGCCCACCTCAGAATCGTCCATGGCTGTTTTCAGTACGTTGGCGTGGGCAGTGACAGCCTGGACCGCAGCATTCTGAGCCACAATAGCCTGCTGAGTAACGCAAGCAGTCTGGCTCAGAGCATCTTCTAAGCTCTTCGCTAGTGCTGAAGTTAAAAAAAAAAAAAAAAAAAAAAGTTAAAAACTAGATCCCTCCTGCCAAATGACTTTAATCTTTCCCTCTTCACCTGTTGAGTCCTACACTGCATTTCCCCCTCAAAACAAACAAAATACAGATTTAGCGAATCAAAATTTCACTTAAAAGTATGATAAAATATTAATAATTACTGAATCCAGATGGTGAATCTATGTGGGTTCATTACACTATTTTTACTTTTATGTATATCTGAATTTTTTCAAAATAAAACATGTTTTGGGTTTTCTGTGTGAAAGGGAAAATCGCAATAGGAAAGGCAAATATACAAAAAGATTGAAGATCACTTAAATAAGCCAGCATATAGTTTAAGAAACAATCAGAAAAATTGTGTGAAAGCGATTATAACTACAGTGAACAGCAAAAGGATAAACATGAAGATATAAAATAGGACATCAAAATCACAAAATGTGGAGGAGGGGAATAAGAAAATGTAGATCTTTTACAATGTGTTTGAGCTTATATGACTACCAGTCTAAAGCAAGCAGATATAGCAACGGGTTAACACACTTGAAAACAAGGGTAACCACAAATCAAAACACGCTACAGATTCACAAAAACCGAAAAGAAAGGAATTCAAGCATAATACAAATGAAAACCATCAAACCCCAAAAGGAAGAACAAAAAGAAGAAGAAAGGAACAAAGAAGACATTAACTGGATAACAAGACTTTAAATGGCAAGAAATACATGCCTATCAATAATTACCTTAAATGTCAATAGACTAAATGCTCCAATCAAAAGACACAGAGTGGCAGATTAGATAATAAAACAAGAACCTACAATATGCTGCCTACAAAAGACCCACATTAGGGTGAAAGACACACACAGACTGAAAGTGAGGGGATGGAAAAAGATATTTCATGCAAATGGAAGCAATAAAAAAGCTGGGGCAGCAATACTCAGACCAGAAAAAATACATTTTAAAATAAAGGCCATGGAGAAAGACAAAGAAGAAAGACAAAGATGGACACTATATAATGATAAAAGGATCCATACAAGAAGAGGCTATTACACTCATTAACTTATGTGCACTCAATATAGGAGCACCTAAACACATAAAACAAATACTAACAGACATAAAGGGAGAAACTGATGGGAATACATTAATAGTAGGAGACTGACATCAACAGACAGATCTTTCAGACAAAACATCAACAAGGCAAAAGAGATCCCAAATGACACCATAAAACAGTTAGACTTAATTGCTATCTACAGTGACAATACATCCAAAAAACCAGAATACACATTTTTTTCAAGCGTGCATGGAACATTCTCTAGGACAGACCACATACTAGGACACAAAACAAGCCCAAGAAATTGAGGATAAGTAATTAAAGATAGTAATTATTTCAAGCATCTTTTCCGACCATAAAGGCATGAAACTAGAAATCAACCACAGAAAGAAAAACGAGGAAAAACCTATTACATAGGGACTAAACAACATGCTACTAAAAAAACAATAATAGGTCAACAAGGAAATCAAAGAGAAATCAAAAAATACCTCGAGACAAACAACAATGAAAACACAACCATACAAAAATCTATGGGAGGCAACAAAAGCAGTCCTAAGAGGGACATTCATAGCAATAAAGGCCTTCCTCTAAAACAAATAAATAAAACTCAAATAAATAACCTAACCTACCACCTAAAAGAATTAGAAAAAGAAGAACAAAACCTAAATTCAGCAGGAGGAAGGATATAATAAAGATTAGAGATGAAATAAATAACACAGAGATTAAAAAAATAGAAAAAAAAATCAAAGCAGGAGCTGGTTTTTTAAAAGTGTAAACAAAATCGACAAACCTCTATCCAGGCTCACCAAGAAGAGAGGACCCAAATAAACAAAATAAGAAATGAAAGAGGAGAAATAACATCTAATGCCACAGAAATACAAAAGAAATCATTAAGAAGAAAATACTATGAACAGTTATATGCCAACAAAGTGGACAACCTTGAAGAAATGGACAAGTTTCTAGAAACATACAGCCTGCCAAAACTGAATCAAGAAGAAACATAATTTGTACAGACCAATCACTAGAAGTGAAATAGAATCTATACTTTAAAAAAATTCCCTGCAAACAAAAATCCAGGATCAGATGGCTTCAATGGGGAATTCTACAACAATATACAAAGAACTTATACCTAACCTTCTCAAATTCTTCCAAAAGACTGAAGAGGAGGGAACACTCCCAAGGTCAATCTATAAGCCAATATCACCCTGATACCAAAACCAGACAAATACACTACAAAAAAAAAAAGGAAAATTACAGGCCAATATCTTTGATGAATGGAGATGTCAAAATCGTCAACAAAATATTACCAAACTGAATACAACAACATATAAAAAGGATCATATACCATGATCAAGTTGGATTCATTCCAGGGTCACAAGGATGGTTCAACATATGCAAATCTATCACTGTGATACACCACAGCGACAAAAACCACATGATCATCTCGATAGATGCAGAAAAAGCATTTGATAAAATTCAACACCCCTTCATGATAAAAACTCTCACCAATGTGGGAGAACATAATAATAAAAGCCATTTATGGCAAACCCACAGCCAATATAATACTCAACAGTGAAAAGCTGAAAGCCTTCCCACTAAATTGTGGAACAAGACAAGGATGCCCACTCTCACCAGTTCTATTCAACATAGTACTGGATAGTCCTAGCCACAGGAATCAGACAAGAAAAAGAAATAAAAAGGATGCAAATTGGAAGGGAAGAGGTAAAATTGTCATTATATGCAGATGACATGACACTCTATATAGAAAACCCTAAAGATTCCACACAAAAACTAGTAGAACTGATAAATGAATTCAGCAAGGTGACAGGATACAAGATTAATATAAAGAAATCTGTTGCATTTCTTTACACTAACAATGAAACATCAGAGAGAAAGTAAAGAAACAATTCCCACTTAAAGTCACACCAAAAAAATAAAATAAAATACCTACAGATAAACCTAACCAAGGAGGTGAAAGACCGATACACTGATAAAGGAAACTGAAGATGATTCTAAGAAATGGAAAGATATCCCATGTTCTTAGACTGGAAGAATTAATATTGTTAAAATGTCCACAGTACTCAAAGCAATCTACAGATTTAATGCAATCCCTACCAAAATATCCATGACATTATTCACAGAACTACAACAAATAATCCTAAAATTTATATGGAACCAGAAAAGACCCAGAATTGCCAAAACAATCCTGAGGAAAAAGAACAAAGTTGGAAAGATATCCCTCCCAGACTTCAGGCAACACTACAAAGCTCAGTAATCAAAACAGTGTGGTACTGAAAGAAAAAGAGACATATGGATCAATGGAACAGAATAAAGCGCCCCAAAATAAACCCACACAGCTAAGACCAAAAACCAAATCCAAGTAATCAAACGAATGCCCTACATCTGTGCTCATTCTGGCCCTTCTACTCTGTACACAATTCTAACAAACTTGCCTCCTAGGAGTAGGACAGAGCCAGCAAGTTGAAGGAAAACAAGAACCACTCAAGACAAAAAAAAAAACAAACAGAAAAGTGTGATGGAGACAAAAAACAAAAAAAACTGAAAAACTATAAACAGCTGTCCTAAGAATTTAAAACTAACATCTCTTGGTCCAGCAAAAAGCTACATGCACACTACCTCCAGGGACATCAATATATTGTAGCACAGTACAATAAGTTATGTTCCAGGTACCTCGTTTAAGACAGGAAAATACATTTTTAGGTAACTAATATCTGTGTTTTATTTGGCCCTGTGGCAGGCGGGCTCTTAGTTCCCCGACCAGGGATCACACCTGGGCTCTTGGCGCAGAGTCCTAACCACTGGACCGCCAGGAAGTCCCACTAACATCTTTCTTTAAGCCATCAAAAAACCTAATGTAAAATTGAAACTTAAAAAGGAATATGCTTCGGTTAGGTGGAAACTAGCAATGTGTGGAACATTCCATCCCCCAATGATGTCAGATAAGGGGGCGGCCAGACTGAGTCCAGAGGCCAGGTAATAAACCAGAGTAGGAGCCATTCCAACCTGCACAAATAAATGCATGAGTGTAACAGTTAGAAGACGCTTAGGCAAGTGGCCAAAACATAAATAATTTGTGTTCCGCAGAGTATAAAGAATCTTCAGCACTAACCATGATAAAAACAAAAGGACAAAGTACGTGAATCACTTGAACTTATGTGTATTAGAATAGCCCTTGTCACCTGGGTAACAGTTTAGATGGAAAGAACACAAATGATGAAATAAAGATGGTGAACAGAGCAACACCACTAAAGAAACCACAAAGAGCTGACGGATGAGAAACTTGTGTGACAGCTAAAGAAGAGAGCAACCGAGAGAGATGACCCAAGTGCTTAAGAAGCGTCAGGTTTACATACACTCAATCTTAACTTGTTCTTGCTTCTCCTGTTGCGCAAGCCGAGCTGCAACTTCTTCAGGTGGCCGCTCCCTTACAGAAGTTGAGGATGCTTCCTCTTGCAGTAAAACTAAATGAAAGGCAATCAAATTTCAGCACAGAATTTCAAGAGCTAATGGGGACATAAAAACACCATCATTTGTGCTTGCCAGATGCATCAACTTGAGGGCATTTTTGTGATAAAAGATTCTAAAACCACATCATCACTCAATGATTCCAACATGAAGAAATAAAGGGTCAGCTCTCAGCAATCCCACTACTGGGCATATACCCTGAGAAAACCATAATTCAAAAAGCGTCATGTACCAAAATGCTCATTGCAGCTCTATTTACGATAGCCCGGAGATGGAGACAACCTAAGCGCCCATCATCGGATGAATGGATAAAGAAGATGTGGCACATATATACAATGGAATATTACTCAGCCATAAAAGGAAATGTAATTGAGTTATTTGTAGTGAGGTGGATGGACCTAGAGTCTGTCATACGGAGTGAAGTAAGTCAGAAAGAGAAAGACAAATACCGTATGCTAACACATATATATGGAATTTAAGAAAAAAAAAAAACGTCATGAAGAACCTAGGGGTAAGACAGAAATAAAGACACAGACCTACTGGAGAACGGACTTGAGGATATGGGGAGGGGGAAGGGTGAGCTGTGACAGGGCGAGAGAGAGGCATGGACATATATACACTAACAAACGTAAGGTAGATAGCTAGTGGGAAGCAGCCACATGGCACAGGGATATTGGCTCCGTGCTTTGTGACCACCTAGAGGGGTGGGATAGGGAGGGTGGGGGGGAGGGAGACGCAAGAGGGAAGAGATATGGGAACATATGTATAACTGATTCACTTTGTTATAAAGCAGAAACTAACACACCATTGTAAAGCAATTATACCCCAATAAAGATGTTAAAAATAAATAAATAAATAAAGGGTCAGCTCTTAAACCCCTTGTTTTCAAAGATTTATTCAGCCTTTGAAATTCAGGGAATGCCTAGACGTTGCATAGTTCTGATGAGCATATCATTTACATAACCACAAATACAGATAATTTAACTACCTGAAGTTGCAGGCTTGGGTTCTCCTTCACCAGTTTCAGGGTGATCAGTTTCTGTAGATTCCTCATGCTGAACCAAAGGCGCTGGGACGGACAGTGTGTCACCTGCCGCAGAAATAATTTGAGCTGCCTCTGTAGGTGCTATAAACATATGTTACACACGGTATTTACCGTTTGCTGGGTTAACAGAGAAACACATAGGAATCCACTACTACTACCTCCCACTTCACATCTGACTCCTTAAAGACACAAACACATGTGCTGCCACTACTCAAACACACAGTCAGGGGCGCTGTCCACTGCACAAACCCACACACAATGAGCAATGGCTGGGAAAGCACAAGAGAAGACAGTCTGGTCAGCATCCACCTGCATTTTAACCATTATTCTCAGGCAAGCCTTCTAATAACAGTACTAAATGGTACTAAATCTTGACATGAGAAGGGGACGTAAGATTTACATAACATGGAAAAATAACAACAAATGAGAAAAGAGCCTGTAATGAAGAAGGTAGATAAAAGAAAGTAACCAAAAACTATTTTTTAATTGCTCCGAAGAGTGGCAGAGGTGAAAGAGGTGTGGGCAAGAACAGGATGGCAATTTTAAACACAAAGAAGACAAGTTCACAGTTTAGATGGTGAGTGAGTAAAGGACAGGACTCGGTTAAAAAAATTACTTCATAGACATATTTTTAAAGAAAAGAAGGTTGAAAAATCAAGAGCTTATAAATTATAAATAAAAGTATTGATGGAAGAGAAATGAGTAATTCTGAAGGTGGAATAGATGGTGGGGTGGGGAGCAACAAAATGGAGAAAAAAAATTTTAAATAAACTGAAGGTTCCATTTAAGAGTTAAAGTTGGATTATCACAAGGCCCATTAACTGGTCTCCTTGTTCTGTCCGTGGTTCCTTTATCTATTCTCCACAATAGCCAGTAATCTTATTAAAAGTCAGCTATCAAAAAAAAAAAAAAAAAAAGTCAGCTATCAACCCCGGCTCATAATCCTCCCAACAACTTCCCATCTTACTCAGACTAGAAAACAAAACTCTTATGATGGCCTCCAAAGACTGCCACTATAGGCTTTCTGCTCCCTCTCTACTATTGCTATTATTCTCCTCTTACTCTACCCTGGTTTCATTTGCTCCTTGCTAGAATACGCCAAGCCTTTGCACTAGCTAATCCTGCCTGGATGCTCTTCCCCACCAGCCCTTTACATGACTGACTCCCTCATCTCTTTCTAGTCTCTGCCCAAATGACACCTTCCAGAGGAAACTTTTCTTACCCACTCCATTTAAAATTGCAATATTCCCTCCCACACTTATCACTGTATGACATCCTATACATAATTTACTTGTATGTTTATATGCGACTTCCCTCCCCTAATCCCACTAAGGAATCTTCACAGCATTTGTGTGTTTGTTTTTACTGTTTTTTTTTTTTTTTTTTTTTTTTATGCGTTACGCGGGCCTCTCACTGTTGTGGCCTCTCCCGTTGCGGAGGACAGGCTCCGGACGCGCAGGCTCAGCGGCCATGGCTCACGGGCCCAGCCGCTCCGCGGCATGTGGGATCTTCCCAGACCGGGGCACGAACCCGTGTCCCCTGCATCGGCAGGCGGACTCTCAACCACTGCGCCACCAGGGAAGCCCATTTTTACTGTTTTGTTCACTGCTATAACCCCAGTGCCTAAAAGACACCCAGCACTTGGCACACAGTAGATACTCAGTATTTACTGAGTGAAAGTCAGGTGATTTAATCAAGGACAGAAGTGAAAGGAGAAACATAATAAATTCAAATGCATGCAGACCAGGTTAGGACTAGGCACTGCTATAAATTAGTGTGGGATTACAATCATCAAGGAGAAAAAATGTGCAGATCAAAATGTGATCAAGACACTTCATCACTAAGAAAGAAGAGAGAAGAAAGAGCTGGTGAACAGGCAGAAAAAAGAGGTGTGGAAAGAGAACAAATCTTAAAATCTAAAGAGAGGGAAAGCTAGGAGTCAGAGAAAAGGAAAAAGAAACAGAAAAATAAGCGTGCTGAAGGCAAGACAATTCTTGTTACCATTACTTAGTAGCTGTTCACAATAAAGCCCAATTTTATATCCCACTCAACCCTTAAAAGGAGAGCCAAGATGACAGGTGAGAATACTCCCTCCCCAAGGTGAGGGAAGAGTCCTTCATGGGGACGGGCCCCCCTCTTGACCATGGGTACAAATACATTAAAACAATTCATTTACCTATAATTTTAAAAGAATGATTCTAAATATAGGTACCTGTCGTTGAAGCTGAAGTGTCTCCCTTTTGTTTTTGGAGTTGTGAAGCAGGCTGTTTAGATTCTTTCATTGCCTCAGATACACTAGAGGTTTTTAGTGGACCAGACTCAATCTTGGAAATGAAAAACATTTAACATTTCAGATATGACAGTGTTCTTAAAAACAGGCAGCACAAAAAAAAAAAAAAAAAAAAAAAACAGGCAGCACAAAGTATCTTGTATCATTTTAAAAATCAAGTTTTTCAGGCTTTTAACATAATAAAGGTATCAACAATTTACAACAATGTATTTTATTCTTTAGTTTTTTTTTAAGCTTCTTTATTGGAGTATAATTGCTTTACAATGGTGTGTTAGTTTTCGCTGTATGACAAAGTGAATCAGCTATGCATATACATATATCCCCATATCTCCTCCCTCTTGCGTCTCCCTCCCACCCTCCCTATCCCACTCCTCTAGGTGGTCACAAAGCACTGAGCTGATCTCCCTGTGCTATGCGGCTGCTTCCCACTAGCTATCTATTTTACATTTGCTAGTGTATATATGTCCATGCCACTCTCTCACTTCGTCTCAGCTTACCCTTCCCCCTCCCCGGGTTCTCAAGTCCATTCTCTACGTCTGCGTCTTTATTCCTGTCCTGCCCCTAGGTTGATCAGAACCATTTTTTTTTTTAAGATTCCATATATATGTGTTAGCATACGGTATTTGTTTCTCTCTTTCTGACTTACTTCACCATGTATGACAGACTCTAGGTCCATCCACCTCACTACAAATAACTCAATTTCGTTTCTTTTTATGGCTGAGTAATATTCCATTGTATATATGTGCCAAAACAATGTATTTTATTAACCATAGTAAGAGAAGCCATTGTACTAGAAAAACGCAGTCCAAAAATGTCATTCCAAATGACTAGTCTGTATTTTAATAGTAACAAAGACTTCTCTTAGGGCAACTAATAAAGTACACGATATATGACCTTCCCTTTAAACACCATTCCTTTTATATATACAACACTGAGAAGGCTATTTCCATTCGCATTCTAAATCCAGTTATGGTGTCTTCTAAATAAATTCAGTTAAAAATAAATGTTTTTTTAGAAGGCTCTAAGTAAAAATGACAATTCATCTTTTTTCTCTTTAATCTCCAAGATTCCCGTACCTGCACACTAAGATATATGATCTAATTGTGAGTAATGCCTGTTTTTCTCTTTCTCAATAACCACCTGCCTTAAGTTTAAGGCACCACTCATTAACAGGACTGCCAGGTGATGTGCCACAGAAAATTACTGAGTAACAGAAATATTTTCATTCACCACCTATGTTGTCCCCCTTTTTGCCAGAACTTGGCAATGGGACTCAGGTATCCCTAAGATGTCTACTCAAACAAAATAGAAATGGTTCTGGATTTTGTCACTACCAGAAATCAGAAATATATCCATTTTCTTATTATTAAAATTTTGTTATTTTTTAACTCATGAAATGCATGCTCACTATATAACAAGCAAAATAACATACATCAAGATACATCATTGTTTTAGTTTGCCCCTTCATTGCTCCTTCCAGCACTCTCAGGGAGCCACTGCTAATGCCCTGAAATCTATCTTTCCACCCATGAGCTCAGGTATATATGTACAATTTTTCATTTCTTTAAACAAACTAAAATAGTTAATTTTATATTATACAAATTATCATGTAAACTTTTTTTTCATTTAACAACATATTACGGACATTTGCTTCTGGTCAAGAAATTCTTTTTAGTTGAATAATATCCTAATTTAATTGTATATCCTAATGGAGTGGCAAATCCCATAATTTGGTCAATTACTCCCCTACTTATGGACATTCAAGTTGTCTCCTGATTTTTGTTAAGCATTCTTGTCCACAGACAACTGAAAAGCACTAGAGTGTGATGTCTGCAGGATAGCTGCCAGAAGAGGGAGTGCTGGGTCAGAGGGCTCGTATATTTTTAAGATATTACCACTTTCACATAAGGTTCTGGCAACTCACACTTCTCACAACAAATGTGTGTGTATGTGTTTGTGTATAAATATGATCTATTTCCAGACTCCGTTGTACTGTTCCTCTAATTTTTATTCCTATGTCAAAACCTTATTGTTTGATGAAAGTAGGATTATAACAGTCAGTATCTGGAAAAGCAAGTGACCTCTGACCCCCTACCCCAACACTTTTTAAAAATGTCCTTGACTAGTCTTATACATTACTTATTCCTCCACATGAACTTTAAAATCATCTTGTCTGGTTCTTCACCCTCTGGAAAAATCAATTAGAATTCATATTAGATGTCTGTGTGTGTACTTATGTACACATACACACACATCATAAAAACATTATTTCTCTCAAATATATATATATTTAAGAGAGATTTGAGAGAAATGCATATATTTAAGAGAAATGACATTTTTATATTACATCCCATCCAGGAACATAACATTTGTCACCATTTAGACAGGTCTTATTCTATGTCCATCAAAAAGATTTTAGGTTTATCTTCTCTCAGTATTTACTGTCTACGCATAAATAACCATGTTGACACTAAAAGGGTTACCATGAAATAAAATGCATAGTTTCTGAAAGAAACAAGTTTGTAAGAAAGCACAACAGTACAGAGTGCTGAATAAACGGTACAAATTAAAAAATAAAAACATTAATTGCTATTGGAATTCAGCTGTGTAGTGAAGGATGCAGGCCTTGAAGAGAACACTGAAAGACAAAAGAAAGGAAGTCACTCTGAGTAGAAGACAAACATGAGAAGAGTTGTACATATGGAAAGGATCACTCTTTAGTTCTCTAGTTTACCAAGGACCTTGGAAGAATGCCTGGTACATAATAAGCACTTGATTGACATTTGAGTAAATGAATGAATGAAAAGCACAAGGCACATTTGTAAGGTAAACAAGCATGAAACTAAGTATTTATGAGCAGGACCATACAGAGATAAGACTGGAAATGTAAATGAGAGCCAGAATGCCAAGGGTACTAAAATGTCAACCTAAGAACCAGCAAAAGTCATAACTACAGAAATAAAGGAACCAACAGCCAGCTCCTAGGTTAACATTTAACCACTCCTGGCTTCACTTTCCTTATTCAGAACATGAGACAATCTCTCTTCTGTCTTTAAAACAATAGGAATCAAAGTTCTTGATTAAGTGATATGATGAAAATATCATGAAAACATCACAGCACTTATTCTAGAAGATTCTCTGATACTGATATAAGGATGGCCTAGATCATGTTAGGAAGAGAGACTGGGAGGAAGTGGGAAAGGCTGTGTGTCAGGGGAGAGGAACAGGGCTAATTTAAATACAACGTGATAAAGGTCAGAAATGAGATAAATATGGTGGAAAGAAAAAGAACAAACATTAGAGATCTAACAAGATAGGATAGCTAGGACTTCCCTGGTGGCGCAGTGGTTGAGAACCCGCCTGCCAATGCAGGGGACACAGGTTTGAGCCCTGGTCCAGGAAGATCCCACATGCCACGGAGCAACTAAGCCCGTGTTCCACAACTACTGAGCCTGCGCTCTACAGCCCGCGAGCCACAACTACTAAAGCCCACGCACCTACAGCCCGTGCTCCACAACAAGAGAAGCCACTGCAATGAGAAGCCCGCACCACAACGAAGAGTAGCCCCCACTTGCCGCAAGCAGAGAAAGCCCACGCGCAGCTACGAAGACCCAATGCAGCCAAAAATAAATTAAATAAATGAATGAATTAAAAAAAAAGAAATGAGTAACATTAAAAAAAAAAAAGATAGGATAGCTACAAAATATGGGCAGCTGTGAAGATGAACCCAAGAATTCAAACTGAGCTACTTGACAGCGTGGTACAATCTTTAATACATAAGAAGCAAATCAGGAAGAGCGCAAGTTTTGAGGTGGTGGAGTACAGACATGCAAAGTTCACAAGTGGCAATGTTCAGCAGGGTAGGGAAAGTGGGGCAAGAGGAGGCCAAGGCTATTGAGAAGACACCTGAGGTCACGTCAAGGGAGAAAAGAACACTACTCTGAACTGTTCAGCCTGACTGTGTGCTCCTGAAATTGCTTCCAGCTCTTTCTCCCAGGTCATGGAGCGTAAAATAGGCCCAGGACTTTAGAATGAAGCTATAGGATTCTGCTCCTTGACTACTGAAGCTGCAACACTACCTCCCTCAGCCCACGTGGACATTTTAAAGTTCAGATGGAAGAATAAATGCTGTAGAAGACCAAGAACATGTTGAGTCCTTTGGGGTGGAGGTGAGAGAAGTCAGAGGACACCTGCTTTTCCACATAGTAACTCTGTCATAGGATTGGTCTCGAGACCATGTTAGATGCTGGAGAACAGACGTCTACCCAGTTTCTAATAAAGAACTGGTCAGCCATGTCCAGCCTCACAGCATAAAGAAATATCCAATACCAAATCAGCAAAAATTCATGCTCTCTTTTATACATTTTTTTCAAGCACCCGTTTGAAAGAAGAAATATGTTAACATGTTTAAAAAAAATCTGTAAGCCTAATGGGGGAAAAAGGGTGAAACTGAAGAATATGCACAAAGTTCCAGGAATACTAGAAGGTATTCCCGTCACAGAATCAGCGTGTAGCTGAAAATTCTGTAGCTGTTTTGAGGTCTAAAAGGAGCCATTACTAACTATGACATGTGGGTCCTGTGTCATGGCCATTCTACGTTTATGTTTTTAGTCTTCTAAGTCAGAGTTTGAGAGCTGCAACGCTGTAGGCTGACACAGAACCCCCTCCATCCACAGGGCAGCTGGGGTTACTTCTGCCCGAGCTGCCCCTTCCATTTAGCCTTGTGTGCCACGTAATCATTTTCTATACGATGTGGACTAAAGGAGAATACTTATGGGACTCCAAAGGGATAAAAATCCAGCTCTACGTAATATTACTTCAATTTTTAAAAAAATGAAAACATATACCCGGCAAAATATTTTCAAGATGAAAACAACCTGCTTTTCAAAGCATTCTCTAGGATAAACTGACATTGTGCTTAAAACTCTTACCGGCTTCTTTGGCAATGGAACGGTATACGGTGGGGAACCAAGAACCATCTCAAAGAGTTTGTCTGAGTAAGGTATGGTTTTCTCTACATTTTTCCGGAAATGGGAATCCCATTTGGCATACAGGATAGTGCCACCGATACCGCCACCAACAAACAAGATGCCAGCTCCAGCAATTTTGGTAGGAGACCACCTAAGTGAAAGAAACAGGAAACACATTTTTATTTTTTGGCTCTCCTAAACCTACCTCCCTAGATTAATGTAATAGTCTCAAAGACCTCGAGCCTCTATTTCTCTACCACTGATTCAGATCACAGCAGCCCAGTTTATCACCACAGCTGCACATCACCTTTCCCTGATTTGTTTTTTAATATGTTCACAACAAAAAATAATATTTCTTTATGGATAAGTTTTTAACACAGTAATATCTAGGATAGGAAGAATGAAGCAATCTTCCCTTTAACACTTAAAACTTAGCATGTTCAGGGACTTCCCTGGCGGTCCAGTGGTTAAGAATCCGCCTTCCAATGCAGGGGGTGCAGGTTTGATCCCTGGTCAGGGAGCTAAGATCCCACATGCCTTCTAGACTTTAAAAATGGTCCACATCAAAAAAAAAAAAAAACCTTGGCATGTTCACAATCATGAGGCTTCCTTTGAACCCAAAAAACAAGTATCACTAATTTTCAACAGTCCTCTCCCTGAAACATTCCCGTAAATACAATAAAACAAATGTCAAGTAGAACAAATACTTTTAAAGTTCCAACGTGCTGAGTTCTGGATGTATATCTATTTGCTATAAAGGGGTGGGGGGTCTACCTTGGATGCCATCCAGTCACCAAAGAACTGAAAGGAGCACCATGACAAATTTTCGCCTACAAATAAATAATGCTCCAAAGATATTATGGCAAAGCTCCAGTGTTTGTACCCCTTAAAAAAAAAAGATTTTATGCAGATATTCTCATATCCAAAGAACGAACACACACACACGCCCCTCAGCATACAGTTAAAAGCCTATTTATTTACAGGGAGACATGCTACATACCGAGAACTGCCTGGAGTGGAGTACCTACGGCATGGTCGCAATGGACGGAGTACAAACTTCCCACAAAGACAACTCTAGAGAAGAAAGAGAAAACACCACAACCAATAGAGTTATAAGAATCTGGGAGGACTTCAGGGTTGGGAACTCAGTAGTAGTACTTTTATTACAAATACAAACGTCTTCATTAAACAAAAATTTATTTTACTTTCAGAAACCAACTTACCTTACCATGAAACATATTTACAAACCCTTAAAAACCGTGATGCTTCCTACGCCCCAAAGGCTCATATAAAACGACTTCTAAGATTTCAAGAAACAGGGGCTATGAGACCACGATCAATTAGCATTTTTTATATTGAGGTACAGCTGATGTACGGTGTAAGTTTCAGGTGCACAACACAGTGATTCACAGTTTTTAAAGGTTATATTCTATTTATAGTTATTATAAAATACTGGCTATACTTCCTGTGTTGTACAATATAGCCTTGTAGCTTATTTATTTTACAAATGGCAGTTTGTATCTCTTAATCCCCTACCCCTGTCTTGCCTCTCCCCACTGATAAGCACTGATTTGTTCTCTATATCTGTGAGTCTGTTTCTGTTATATTCACTAGTTTGTTGTATTTTTTGGATTCCACGTACAAGTGATATCATACAGTACTTGTCTTTGTCCAATTTATTTCACTTAGCATAATGCCCTCCGAGTCCATCCATGCTGCTCAAATGGCAAAATTTCATTCCTGTTTATGGCTGAGTAGTATTCCATTTTATACACACATACACACACACCCCTTCTTCATCTATTGATGGACACTTAGGTTGCTTCCATCTCTTGGCTATTGTAAATACTGCTGCTATAACACTGGGGTGCCAATTAGCACTTTTAATGTTATATATGCTGAGTATTTCTTAGAGACGATTTGCCATGTTTTCTTTTTTATAAATTTATTTATTCATCTAAATCTAAAAGTTCATTTTGGTTTCTCCTAATATATAATTAGACTAAAAGTCAATAGTTTTAAGAAAAAAAACTAAGTTTACTAATGTCATAAATGTTCGTGTAAATACTTATCTCCATATAAGTTGTCTACCTTTACACAAAAGCAAATGATCAAGACAATGCTGTGTGATTTGTTTTGATCAAAGTAAAGCACATAACATCAAACGTTTCTTAACAAAATGTAGATCCCTTAAATAAAACAAATAAATGGGCATCTAAATACTATTTGGGGAGGGTTTTGATAAACTTAAGGCCATGCATAGCTATCAATTAGAAATTTCAAACTTATTGTATCCAGAAATAAAATCTTTCTTTATACCAAGTAGGAAATCAAACAGCAGCAAGGGAAAAAAAAAATGCTTTCTCTAGGTTCCTTGGTGAAACTGCATCTAAGGAGTAACAGAAAAACACAAACTTCCTTTTAAAAGTATCTTAAATTTTAAGAAAATATATCACATGATCAGAGAGCACATGAAATTACTCTAGAATTATGGTTGCATTTACATTCTATTTGCCAAAGCCCACATAGAGGTCAACATCAAATTAACATATTAATACATTTGGGAGAGGAAAAACTGTATGTTTTACAATGTGTAAAGCAGCTATAATTGGTATTTTTAAAGTATTTCAATTATTACCTTTAGTGTAGAATTCTCAACTGAAATTACAAGAAAAGGGTGTTTTCCTACTGTTCTATAAACCAGGTAGCATGAAATTTCAAACAGAATTGCATCTACTTTCATATATTAACAACTCCATTTTGTTCACTTAGGGATGAAATATTAGGAAACCATTAAAGTTGTGTTTTGTTTAAGAAAGCATTTTTTTTTTACCTCAATGGGTAGAAAAAAAGGTATTTGAGTCAAAAATTAAGGCACTGTTAACGGCGGACAATTCGCTAATTGGAACGTCAAGCAGCAAACATAATAATGGATCCTTGATTCTGTGGAATACAGAGCCAAATTCAACACTAGAGTCTGAGAGCACCCTAATTCACAGCAATATATACTTTTTAACCTGCTCCTTTATCCATCTTCTACTCTTAGCCTGCCCCTCTTCCCTCCCTTTGACAGATATATTTGATGTGATTGTAAGTTTACAGTTCCTAGCATTAAGTAAATTTAAAATCTGAAAATCAAAATTCAAAATGTTCAGTTACATACAGAGTGAAGTCTCCCTCATGCTTCTGTCTTCAGCCACTTAGATTCCCTCTCCATAGGCAACCAATGCTACCTGTTTCTTATATACTCAGACATTTTGTGACGGAGAATTCCGGGCACGCCCCCTTTACACAAATGATACCATAACATACACCCAGTCCTGTACTAAAGTTCACTCAACAATATAACTTGAGCTCATTCTATATCAGCACATGAAAATCTTCCTATTGGATGTGAGTGATTCAGTACTCCACTGTATGGTTGGTTGTACGGCTGTTAGCATAACTGATGCCATCTTAGGCCCATACAGTTCCTCCTGTCCTTCCACAGACCCTGCCCAGGATGGTACTGTGTGGTAAATCGCTTCTCTGTCATCAAAGGCTTTGTAGTTAATAGATATTGTTTAATCATCATTAGGACCAGGGGGCCTCTATGCTCTGTTAGTCCCCAAACATTGAAGACCTTTGCTGACGTATTCCCCTACCCATGAGACCAGTTCCCCACTCAATCATCTTGACTTAGGAATGCACGTCCTGTTCCCAAGCACGTACCCCTGTACTCTAGGTTAACTATAAAATCGTCCCAATAGCCCCTCAGACGTGCGGAGTGCAGTTGTGAACGCTTCTGGATCATTGCCTGCCGGATCCCACCCTGTAAGTTACCCTATAATAAACTGATCTGTTGATTATGTGGAGCTGCCTGCCTTGTGTTTTGGTCCCAAGACGCTCTCAGTTTGGTGGGTACATTTCGTTCTCTCTGGCCTCCAACCGTTGTCACTTAATATATTTAACCAGCCTCTTTTTGATGGTGACTGAGGTTTTGTTTAAATTTTTATTATAATAAACAATGAGAAACGTACATCATTTGGGGTCAATTCCTAAAAGTATTCCTAAAAGTAAAATCTGAAATGTTGGTAAATATTGCTGTATTAGGGGCGTCCCTAGTGGCACAGTGGTTAAGAGTCCGCCTGCCAGTGCAGGGGATGGGGGTTCCCACAGCCTCTCCAACAGCCTTGCAGTGCAGTTTTAATCACAGTTTCCTTTGTTATGACTGTGCATCTTTTAATATATTTATTATCTACTTCTTTTTCTATGAACTATCAGAGTGTATCCTTTGACCACTTTTAAATAAGACTGCTCATCTTCATGTTCTAAGTGTTCTTTACATATGAAGAAAAATTAGCCATGTCCCTGCTACTTGCAAATGGTTTTATCCAGTTTGTGATACTTTTATAGCCAAAAGTGTCCATCTTTTATGATTTCCGGGTTTTCTCCTATTTGTAGAAAGCCACCCTCCGATGATAAAATAAGTCTTCCATGGTTTTACTCTCATGGTTTCATTTTTCTTATATTTAAATCTTTGAATCCAGTGTAAAGCATACGGCATGGATTCAACTTTATTTTTTCTTAAATGTCTATTCAGTTGTCCCTAAATCATAGACTGAATAATCCATTTTTCCCCCAACAATTTGAAATGTCACCTTAAAATATACTCAATTCCTTGATGCATTTAGATTTCCTAATTTGTTCCACTGTTCCACCTATTCACACACTTCTATTCATAGACTAACCCCACAGTGTTTTAACTACTGCATCTTAGAATTAGGCTTTAACCTGGTAGAGCTAGTCCTCTCTTCTAGTACTATTCTTTTTCAGAATTCTTCTGGATATTCTTGCTTCTGTTTTTGTTTTTGAAAGCTGAGCTTTGAATTAAACAATTGTAAAATGCACCAACTGTAATATGCACCCTGATTTAAGAAGGGATAAAACGTGAAAAAATTTATCTTTTATGACCAAAAAACAGTAGCAATAAAAGGTTTCACACTTGGGACTTCCCTGGTGGCGCAGTGGTTAAGAATCCGCCTGCCAATGCAAGGGACATGGGTCTGATCCCTGGTCCAGAAAGATCCCACATGCCGCGGAGCAACTAAGCCCGTGTGTCACAACTACTGAGCCTGTGCTCTACAGCCCGCGAGCCACAACTACTGAGCCCACGCACTGCAACTACTGAAGCCCGCACACCTAGAGCCCATGCGCCGCAACAAGAGAAGGCACCACAATGGGAAGCCTGCGCACCACAACAAAGAGTAGCCTCCACTCGCCGCAACTAGAGAAAGCCCACGCACAGCAATGAAGACCCGACGTAGCCGAAAAATTAATTTAAAAAAAGTTTCATACTTCTGTACAAAAAAAAGAAAATTGACTGTATCCTGACGCAAATAAACAGGTTTTTTATCTGAAATAGTGGCTCCTGGTTTAAAAAATTTAAGTATCCGTCATAGTCTATGTTGCATTTCATATTCCAAACAGAGCTTTAAGAGTCAAAATACTTAAGTTTTTTATGGTTTTATCACCCAAGTATGAATACCTAGATACAAAATTTAGTCTTGCCTATTAAAAAAATATGGATATCTTCTGAGTCTATTAATCCATACGTCTTTTACTCTATAGGTGTTCCCTCCAGTAATTATTCTGTTGAAGAAATCTGCTTGTTCAACCTGCAGAATTTTTCACAGACTGGATTTTGTTCAAGGTGAAATTTAACACGTTCCTGTCCTCTGTATTTCCTGCAAGCTGGAGCTGGAACCAGACACTTGATCAGACTCAGGTTTACACTCTTTGGCAAGACTTTAGGGGGTGGTGTTTTCTTTCATTGGGAGGTACACAACATCTGCTTGCCTCTCTTTTTGTGCTGTTATCAACTGTGCTAATGTACAATGTCTAGATCCATTAATTTATTGGAAGTTGCAAAAAGTGGCCTCTAATTCTATTTTTCATTTATAATTTGACGTATTTTATAAAGAGATGCTTCCCCTCATCTACAATTTGATTACTCAATAGTACAGTTCACAGAGGAAAGGAGGATAAATGGTTGATTCTTTTTATCCTTTTATCCAGTTATCCTCTGATGATGAACAATTGTGCGGTTTTTTGGTTTTCATTTATTAATTGTGACAGACTGTATTTTCCAAAACTGCCATACTTCACAGCTCACATGCTTTTCTAGAACCTTGCCACTTCCCCAGAACCTTGCAAGCTCATGAGACCCCAAGAACCTCCTAAGAAATGAAAGATATTTATTTATATGTTATTTCCTTATAAGTATATACAATACAATTTTTATCTGTATAATAATAAATATTATTTACCATAAAAGAATAAATAAAGACTAGGTTTGGGGTGATCTGTTTTACAGCTATAACCAAACAGATGCTTGTACCTGGAAGCAGGGTGCTACTATAAAACATAAAGCACGTGTTAATGACTTTGGGACTGGGGGATGGGGAGTGAAAGTTGGAAGGGCCTTGAGGAGACTGTTAGCAGAAGCCTAATGGCCTTCACAGAAGCTGTCTTGGTGAGGGCTTAAGAAAAGTGAGAAAAATATTTTTGCAACCTGGAGGAAAAAGGGATCTTTGTATGTAGTGGCAGAAGTTTATCAAAATTGTCACCCGTGGTAAGACGTGGAAAATAGAAAATTAGGTATAGCTATACCTAATGAACTGATGGATTTAGCTAAAGACAGTACTAAGCAGAACGTTCACAAGTGCCAACTGCTTCCTTTTAGCAGAGTGTGATAAGGATAGCGCCGAGCTTCTGAAACGCAAACCAACCAAAAAAACCTGTTTAGCTTTCAAGCAAAACTTGAAGGAAATATAAAGGAGCCAGTACTTGGTGGGTTAAAAAATAAGACTGTTTCTCATTCTCAGCCTCTCCAGTTAGCAACGATCCTTTAAGACCTCAGAAAGATCTCAGGAGGTGCTCCTCACAGAACTTTTTATACTGAGAAAAGGCCCACTAAGGACCTTAAGAGTATGCATCCCACATTCTTTTTATTAAACAACAGGGCAACTGAGAATCTTAGGGGTTTGAGACCACAGCAGCCTCACAGGGAGCCCAAAATTGGAGAAGAGCTTCTTCTGATCAGATTTGTGGGTGTGGCTCTTGTCTAATGGAGAACACCCCAGTAAGACCCACAAGAAACCCACAGAGTCATTAAGATGAAAAACGGGCCGGCCTGGATTTAAAGGTGAAGAGTATAAAACAAATAGAGGTTTTGGGCCTCTAGAACTTCTACAGACAGAAAGCAGTCTGAGAAAACGATTCAGCTGCCAACAGGCAACACATCTGGAAAAGGAAGGATGGGGCTTCCCTGGTGGCGCAGTGGTTAAGAATCCACCTGTCAATGCAGGAGACATGGGCTCGAGCCCTGGTCTGGGAAGATCCCACATGCCGTGGAGCAACTAAGCCCGTGCACCACAACTACTGAGCCTGCGCTCTAGAGCCCGCGAGCCACAACTACTGAGCCCACGTGCTGCAACGACTGAGCCCGCGCGCCTAGAGCCCGTGCTCCGCAACAAGAGAAGCCACCACAATGAGAAGCCCGCGCACAGCAACCAAGATCCAGCGCAGCCAAAAATAAATTAATTAATTAATAAAAAGAAAAGGAAGGATGATTCAAAGGGCGAAACCTGAAGCCCAGAGGGTAGTATGGAGAGGGACTTCCCTGGCGGAGCAGTGGTTAATACTAAGCGCTTCCACGGCAGGGGGCTCAGGTTTGGGGAACTAAGATCCTGCATGCGGCGCAGTGCAGCCAAAAAAAAAAGAGCTATGGAGAAACATTCCCAAGCAAGAGGACTAAGTCCTAATTAAGCAAGCAGCAACATGTGTCAGTTGGATTTGACATTTGTTATGAACAGTGACTGCTGTGTGCCTCTTTGGATGGGAGTGTCACACTATACTGTGTGTAGGGTATATGGGGAACAGATAACTTGTCTCTTTAGTTCACAGGTCTTTAGACTGAAAGGAAAAGCACTTAAGGAACTGTACCCAGCAGACCACATTCAAGATGTCTTACCTGCAAAGGGATCTGATTTGATGGCAAGATCCTGGTCCGTTAGTCTAAGCCTGATGCTGTGATGGGATGAGGTTTTGGAGGGTTATGAGGAAGGTTGTGAATGTATTTACATGTGGGAGGAACGCAAGTTGTCATGGCTACAAGGCAGACTGTGTTGTCCAAAACTGACTACAACAATATTTCCTGTAACACATGCTCTTCCAGAAACTTGCTACTCCTCCGGCAAACTGAGTCCTTCCCTGGAACAAGGGCACGCCTTAGCTACTAATTTACTAATAGAGGGCAGTGAAAGTGAGGCTCTGTGACTTCTGAGACCAAGACATAAAGGGGATACAGTTTCTGCCTGGCTCTGCCTCTCATCACACTTGCTCTTGGAACACAGCCGCCAAACTGGGAGGAAACCCAGACACACATGTAGGTGTTCCAGCCAACAGACCCAGCTGAGGCCTCAGCTGCAGCCAGTATCAGCTGCCAGACACGGGAGTGAGGAAGCCTTTGAGATGACTCTAGCCCCAGCGACGGCCTGACGACAACCTCCCGAGGGACACAAAATGCCCAGCTGAGGCCAGGAAACCCCCAGAACTGAGGGAGGCAGTCAATAAATCTTTTACCCCAAGCTCAAGGTGCCTTAGCAAACCAAAACAGGATCTTTATCAACTCATGGATTTAAACACTTCTGATGAACTTAAACCAGTTGCGATTGTTATCCTTTTGAAAACTCAAGTTGTCCCATTTTTGGCTAATGGCTGCTACTTCAAGTCTATTATATATTATTTTATATTACTTTAATTATATATATATATTTAAGTCTAGCTCTGTATTTATTAGGCCATCTGCAACTGCCTGGTGTTAAGTGTTTTGTTTTTTTTTTCTCTGTGTGGTAAAATTCGCTTATAAAATTCACCATTTTAAAGTGTACGTTTCAGTGGCATTTCGTACATCCACAATGCTGTACAACCATCACCGCTATCTAGCTCCGGAACAGTTTCATCACTCCAAAAGTAAACTCCTGTACCAACTAAGCAGTCTCCCCATTTTCCCTTCTCCCCAGCTCCTGTCAGCCACTATCTACATTCTGGCTCTACATTGGCAGGTGGATTCTTAACCACTGCACCACCAGGGAAGCCCCACAACATTTTTTAATTTTGTGAAATCCAATTTATCTTGTGTCTTTTGGTGTCACGTGTAAGAAACCACTGCCAAATCCAAAGTCTACCTTCAGAACCCTCTTTCTTAAGCACCAAACTAAACTCTCTTTATTTATATAAACTAAACGTCCTAACTTTAACACACAAAATACTGGACACTTCTTAGTTCTGGAATACCTTTTTACTAATAATAACCAACAATGTAGAAAAGACAATACTGTTTCAAAACAATTTGCCTTGACATATAGCCTTGTAATAAATGTTATAAGGTTAGCATTGCTGCTTCCAACCTATAGAAACATGATTTTAACAAAGAAAACCCAAAAAAGCAAGTTAAAACACACAATTCCCATGTAATGTTCTTGCAAAGACCACTTATTCCTTAGCTCTTCCAAATTAAAGTGAACATATAAAATGAAACCACAATCCTGGAAACAGAGACTATAATACAAGTCCCCTCATGTGAACCCTATCTGGAGGTTGCAGGTTTCCCTTCTAGATGTGGCCATTTGCTGTAACTGACATTTCGGTTTTGAGATTTGTAATAAGGATTCCTCCCACACAAACAAAAGGTATCCCGAAGTTAATGGCAAGTTCTACATTTAAATTACAGATTAATATCCAACAACTCTTTCTATAGTTGACTAAAAATATTTTATAGGAATCATGCATTAAGGTTAAAAATATATCACATACACAAATCCAATTAAGTTTGGCATGAAAGCAGTATTATTTCCCAGTAAAAACATATTCTATAGGAGAAAAAGTGCTTTTCAGTTATGACAAGGAAATAGCAGACATTCATCAGTATGGCAAAAGCAGGAAGGTGATATTTCTCTAGTTTTCTCTGCATATATGTGTGAAAATATATATTACCTATATACTCTCAATCTTCTGTTCTAAGTTATGATGTAAAATGTATTTCAAAATGGTTTGAAAGCAATTGGTCCAGAGAAATGAAAATGAAGAATAATAAAAAAGGATTCTAGACTTCCCTGGTGGCGCAGTGGTTAAGAATCTGCCTGCCAATTCAAGAGATATGGGTTCCAGCCCTGGCTGGGAAGATCCCACATGCCGCAGAGTAATTAAGCCCCCGAGCCACAACTACTGAGCCCGCGTGCCACAAATACTTAAGCCCAAGCACCTAGAGCCTGTGCTCCGTAACAAGAGAAGCCACTGTAATGACAAGCCCACGCACCAAAACGAAGAGTAGCCCCCGCTCGCTGCAACTAGAGAAAAGCCTGTGCACAGCAATGAAGACCCAACACAGCCAAAAATTAAAACAATAAATTTATTTTTTAAAAAAAAGGATTCTAATATGCATAGAAGCAAACAGGCTGCATCATATACTAAACTACTTTCTACCACATGTGCCTCACTACCTACATCTATTATTGAGTAACAGTGTTTTATAACCCTAATGAAAAGAAAGAATTCCAGAAGATGACAGCTAAAAATGTCTACACGCAAGTTCAGTCCTAAATTAGCCCTGATATCAAACTTGGTCTTAGTTAAATAAGCTAGCTTAGTCAACCCTCAAAAATAATGTTTCTTTTGCTTTTTCAAAATTATAAGCAGATAAGATCAATGCACATGCAGATGACCACTCCCAAATTTGTAGTCTGGGAGAGGGCCAGGCTAGGCTGAAAGTCCAGGTCCTCCAAACCCAAGGCCCACCTCAAAAAAGGTTGGGCCTGGCCATGCAGTCCTGGGACTAAAAGAAGACAGATGGTGTTAAGTCTGGGAAGTAAAGTGAGGAAGAATCAGAGCACTGAAGCTCATTTCTGGGAAAGAAAGAAAGATCAACTCATTTCTGCTGAATACCCACATGTAAGGAATTTAAGGATGATTAAGTCCGGACATTGAGGATAAGCTAGATGCCAGCCGTGATGGTAAATTTTATATGTCAACTTGGAGGGTGTTTTTGGATGAAATTAACATTTGAATCAATGAACTATGAATAAAACAGGTTGCTTTCCATAATGTGGGTGGGCCTCAGCCAGTCAATGGAAGATCTGAATAGAACAAAAAGACCAGTCTCCCCAAGCCAAGAGGGAATTCTCCGGCAGACTGCCTTCAGACTGGAACTGCACCATCGGCTCTCCTGGGTCTCCAGTTTGCCAGCCTTCAGACTGAAAATGCACCACAAGCTCCTCTGGGACTGTGCATATCAAGCCTGCCAGCCTCCACAACTGCATGGGCCAATTCCTTATAGTAAATCTTTCTATCTACATGCACATCCTATCGGTTCTGTCTGGAGAGGTTCTAAAACCTATGAAGGTTTAAGCTTAAGGGAGGTCACATCCACTTACAGAAATTAAGAAAAATTTACAGAACACATTTATTCTTTCATTCAAACATGTCATTCTTTCATTCAAACACGTCACAAATGACACATCTTTATTTACTGAGCATCTATTAGGAGCTGGGACTATTGTGAGTACTGATATGGATACAGTCCCTTTGAGGAGCTTCCATTTTAATGTGGAAAATACACAATAAATACACAGTATGTCAGGTGGTGGTAGGAGCTTCAAAGTAAAACCAAGTAGGGTAAGGGTAAGTTCAGAGTGATGCAAAGGAGAGAGTGGTCAGAGGTCTGTTTTAGATAGGGAAGCCCTCTCTGAAGGGAAGGTGATAGCTGAGAAAATATCTGAAGGGAGTGAGAGCTAAGCAAAGATGTGTGGGAGAACTTCAGGGTAAACAGCAAATGAAAAGGCAGTGAGAAGAAGAGAATGAGGCCGAGTAGAAAAATAAGATATGCAAAGAGCCAGATCATGAAGGGCCCAGGGGGCACGGTAAAGACTTTAGATTTTACTCTGATGAGACGGGATGTCACGGGAGGGCATGACATGGTCTGTATGCTTTTTTAAAGGCCTTTGTTAACAACTAGGTGAAGAACTGACTCTAGGAGGGCAACAGTAAAAGCCAGAAGACATTTAAGAAGATGGTGTGTGGTGTGGGGCTTCCCTGGTGGCGCAGTAGTTGAGACTCCACCTGCCGATGCAGAGGACACGGGTTCGTGCCCCGGTCCGGGAAGATCCCACATGCCGTGGAGCGGCTGGGCCCGTGAGCCATAGCCACTGAGCCTGCGCGTCCAGAGCCTGTGCTCCGCAACGGGAGAGGCCACAGCGGTGAGAGGCCCGCGAACCGCCAAAAAAAAAAAAAAAAAGATGGTGTCATGGAGTGGAAAGGATTTTGACAAAATCAAACAAGAATTTAGAAATTTGAGTACAAAGTTCAAAAGCGGAGGCTAGACAATCATCTGCTTAGGGATTAAAATTCTGAGAACTGATGTAATCCCAGTAAGAGAGCATATAAAGAGATGGGACAGTATCATTACACGCCTCTTAGAACGGCCAAAATCCCCAACACTGACCACAACCAAATGCTGGTGAGGCTGTGGAGCCACAAGAACTCTCATTCACTGCTGCTGGGAATGCAGAACGGTACAGCCATTTTGGAAGATAGGGTGGCAGTTTCTTACAAAACAAAGCATATTCTCACCATATGATCCAGCATATGTGCTCCCTGGTATTTACACAAAGGAGCTGAAAATGTATGTCCACGTAAAAACCTGCACTGAAAAGTTTACTGCATCTTTATTCTTAACTGCCAAACCTTGGAGGCAACCAAGATGTCCTTCAGTAGGTGAATGGATAAATAAACTGTGGTATAGCCAGACAATGGACTAAAGCACTAAAAAGAAATGATCCATCAAGCCATGAAAAGACATGGAGGAACGTGAAATATACTAAGTGAAAGAAACTACTAAGTGAAAGAAACCAATCTGAAAAGGCTACATTCTGTATGATTCCATCTATATGACATTCTGAAAAAAGCAAAACTATGGAGACAGTAAAGAGACTGGTGGTTGCCAGGAGGTGGGGCTAGGCAAGTGATGAATAGGTGGAGCACAGAGGATTTCTAGGACAGTGAAAATACTCTATATGATACCACAGTGATGGATACATATCATCATACATGTGTCTTAATCCACAGAACGTACAACATCAAAAGTGAACGCTAGTGTCAACAATGGATGTTGGGTGATTATGATATGTCAACGTAGGTTCATCAATTGTAACAAATGTAACACTCCGGTGGCAGATGTTAATACAGGGGGAGGCTATGCATCCCTCAGGCACAGGGTATATGGGGAATGCCCTCCAGTTTGCTGTGAATCTAAAACTGCCCTGAAATAATGTCTTAAAAGAAAAGAGAAAGGGGGAGAGGGAGAGGGGGAAAGTTCATTGGGGTACCAGAGTTCCTAGAGGTACAAGAAGAAGTCGACTCAACAAAGGAAAATAAAAGAGATGAAGGGTAAAATGGGACCCAAGATACTACTTGAGAAGAGCAAAAAGAGTTTCACAATGCAACAGGAGCAAATACTATAGAATGAATGAAGAGATAAGAAGAATAAACCAATGAATTTTTCAAGATAGCAGTTTTAGGAAGGTAAGAAATCTTGGTTGCAGGCTAGAAAAGGGTTCATATTTTAATATGAAGTTTTAACCAGTTTTCTCCTAATTTCCTAATTGGGATCCCATTAAGTGGAAAATATTTTGATAAAGGCAAGGAAGGAAAAAGTAATTTTGGAATTCAGGGCAGACAGAGACAGATCGGTGACAACCATGATGTAACAAGACTGGGCCTGAAAGGAGAGCTCCAAAAACATACCTCATCAGTTCTGCCCTGAAAGGCAGTTATGCTTCCTCCAACCTCCTAGCCCCACTTGGGCAGTATGATAGGCCAGATTCTAAGTCGACTTCCATGACCTCTGCCCCCTGCGGTTAAGCCCATGATTAGAGTGGTATGGCAAAAGGGATTTTGCAGATGTAATTAGGTTTCTAATCAGTTGACTTGAACTAATCAAAAAGGAGTTACCCAGGTGGGCCTGGCCTAATCACATAAGCCGTTTAAATCTGGGTCTGGAGATCAGAAACAGGGAAGAGAAATTTTGAAGTCAGAGAGACAAGCTCCTGGTAGCCTGCAAGAAAGTAAACATCTGTGTTACAAACTGCCTCTGAGGATCTTGCAGCACGGAACTTCAGACAGCCCCCAGGAAGGGTGAGGTGACAGCTAGCAAGAAAACAGGGACTTCAGCCCTACAGCTGCAAGGGACTGAATTCTGCCAACAAACTGAAGGAGCTTAGAAGAGAAGCTCCAAATGAGAACCACAGCAGGGAAAACACTTTGCATCCTTGTGTGACAGCGAGCACAGAACCCCGACCATTCATGTCCAGAAACACTAAGATAATAAATGTGTTGTTTTAAGCTACTCAATCTGTGGCACCTGATATAAGGCAATAGAAAACTAACACTACCCCGCACTTTCCTACAGAAGAGACTGCTTCTCCTACCCTGGAAACGAAAGGGGAGATAAGCAAACTTGAAAAAAAAAAAAGCTTGACTTTTATTTCTAACTCACTGTGTCCAGGGAGTTTGCTCAATTCCTTGGGTCACAGTACCTGTTTTGCAAAATACCAATTTTCTCTAAATTGTGAGCAATGGGAATAGGTTTCCTTTTTTATTTTTAATTTCAGAAAATTACTTTGATAATTATGCAGAAATAAAAATAACTGGGTGTCTGGGCTCCTTGAATGTCTGCCAAAGTCGTCCCAGCACCCGAAGACACAGATCCTCAGGCTAATCTCAGAAATGAGCACAAGGTCATGACGCCTAACCTTCCTCGAGTACCAGGTGTTCGAGCTCCATAAATTACAATCTTTCATTTTTGTTCAGAGTAAGAATAGCTCAAGAAGTGTTCTCCGCTACGAAAAGAAAGGCAGCCCCTCCTGATTAATTACAACCTTGACCCCCCCCCCCTCCCCCCGCCCCCCCCCGCCCGCCCGCCGCCAAAACGCGGACTCTAGCAGTCCAGGCACCTCCTTATTAAGATGCAACAAGCCAATGCTATGCATGTCCTGCTGGGAACTGCAGTTTTCCCCCGTCGACCTTCAACCACTGGCTGCGCGAAACCTATCAAGCGCCCAACCGGCGACCCGGGCGCCAGCACCTCAATTGGTCCTAGGCTGGGGCAGCGCGGGGCTGATTGGATGGCATGTCCCAGAAGCCGTGCCTCCCGTCCTACGCCCGCCTCCCCGCCACCTTCTCTTCTCCACGCCCCATCCCTATTCAGCAATAACCCTCAAGTCATCCCAGTCATCGAACTGCCGAATTAACTGCCTCAAGGGCTCACCGGGGACTCTCGCCTAAGACACGCCTCTGTCCCCGGGCCTAGGCAGAGCCAAAGCCTCCCTTATTTTCCGCCGGCTGCCGGGAGTCAGTTTCACCACGCGCTCTCTCCCGGCGCCCGCATCCTCACCTGGGCGGTGGAGGTCACGCCGGATAACTGACAGGCTCGCAGCATCTCTGCGGGGCTGACCGCGCTGCAGGTGTAAGTGGCAGCTAGGGCGGCGGCGCAAGCAGGGGAAACCTTGCGTCCGTGCGTGCTTGCGTCCGTGCCGCCTCTCCGCGCCGGGCGTACCGGAAGGGCAGCCAACGCCACTGCGCACGCGCAGCTCCCTCTCGCCCGTGTCCAGGCCGCTGGGAGAGGGTGGGCCCTGCTTAGGCGGAAAGGGCGATTTCTCCTTCCGGGTCGCGCTCAGGGTTCTTGGCTGTTACCCCAAGCTCGGGTAACTGGGTGATTGAGGTGGGTAGCAGTGCGTCTGGAGCTCGGACTCTGGTCCGCGCGGAAACCGGGCAGGTGTGACTCCGGAGAATTCAAGCAAGAAAGCATCTCAGCTGTTTCTGTCAGCTGGATATTTCGTAGAAAGGAATGGATTTGCCCAAAGTTACGTAAACAGTGGTGTTGTCTCGGGTTGCGCGTTCTGTTCGCTTGGCAGCCCTTCTTCCGGGAGTCATCCTGCTTGTGGGAGACTGGGTGAAAGAACACTGGGGAGATCTTTGTGCAGAATGTGTCGTTCGCGAATCTAATAAATAGCACAGCAGGAATAGAAACCCTGATTCTTCGGGTTCCACAGCTTCTACTCCTTCATATTAAACCACACCGCTTTCTTCACCAAGTTTTTATTTTAGAAAGATAATTTTGGTCGCAATCTGTGGGATGGATGGAAAGATGAGGTCAGTGCAGAAACACTGTTAAAAGTATTCCGCTGAGTCTGTAATCAAGGTAACACACGTTAAATACTGAACACCGTATTCAATGCTATTAGTACTAATTGTGATCTTACCGTCAATATATCGTAGAAACTAAATAACTTGTGTGTCTCTTGCGTTTGCAAAGTACTTTCAAGTCTTAACTAGGTGCTCTATTGTAGTATGGTGTTCTCCCTAGAGGTACACAATGCTACTAAATCCCATTTGTAAAGTAGAGATATAGGTTTGAAAATTATCTAAAATGAAATAATGACTTATGTTTATATAGGTTCAGTGCTTTTCAGGGTACTTTTGTAATTACATTACACTCTGTATTTCATATCGCCATCACTTAATAGCCTCCAGAGCAGTCTCCCATCTTTTTTAGTAATTTTAATTATTGAACTGCAGTCCCCCTGCCCCCCATCTCATCCCTGCCCACTGCTGTCATGCTGGGTGATGACTTTTCAAAAACCTTGGCCATAAAGCTTTCAAGGCCAGTGAACATTTTCAGTCTCTTCCAGCCATGTATGCCTTGAGCCTGAACATCATTAGCAACTTCTCCAGCTTCAAGATTTCAAACTCCAAAATTAATTTCTGTAGTCTCCTGACCTCTCGTTTAACCAAGTCCTTAATCCTCATCTTCCACGTGCGGTTTAAGATTTTTTTTTTCTTTTGCTTTAAAATGGACTCTCCTAAAGTAACTCAGAAGTTTAAATCACTCCCTTGTTCAAAAACATGCCACATGGCAGTGACTCCCACTGCCAATTCAAAGACCCTTAAGAAATGTCTCAGAGTACTTTTCCAGCCTGTGTGCATGTTTTATGGCTCAAAGTGGCCACCATAGATGGGAGATCAAGATAGCAACAATAGCGGTTCAAGCTCATCACCCTCTTGTCGACCCTAAAACTCAGAGAAACTAAAATATAACCAACTCAGTGGTTCTTAAAGTGTGGTATGGGAGGCCCTGGTCCGCACGGAAGGCCCTGGTCCCTGGTGAGCCTGAGACCCTTTCAGAGGGTCCACAAAATCAAAACAACCTTAATATGGGACTTCCCTGGTGGTCCAGTGGTTAAGAATCCTCCTTCCAGTGCAAGGGACGTGAATTTGATCCCTGGTTGGGGCACTAAGATCCCACATGCCACGGGGCAACCGAACCCATGTGCACTCTAGAGCCTGCACGCCACAACTAGAGAGCCCACGGGCCGCAGCTAAAAGATCCTGCTTGCCACAAAACATCCCGCGTGCTGCAACTAAGACCCGACACAGCCAAATAAATATATTTTAAAAAATCAAAACAACCTTTGTAATGTTAAGATATTATTTGCTGGTTTTACTCATTATACATAATTGTAGAGTTTTCCCAGAGACTACATGACAAGTGATACCACAACAAATTGAATGCATAAGCAAATTTCAGAATCCAGCTTTCTATTAAGCCAGACCTTACAGAGATTTGCAAAAAGGTTAAACAATGCCACTCTTGCTAATTTTTTAAAAAATTTTGAAATAGTTATTTTTCATAAAAATATCTGTGTCAATATGTAATAGGTCTTTGGGGGTTTTTGCTGCACCACGCCAGCATGCGGGATCTTAGTTCCCCTATCAGGGATCAAACCTGTGCCCCTGCAGGGGAAGCACAGATTCTTAACCACTGGACTGCCAGAGAAGTCCTTATAATTGTTGTTTTAAAATGAATTAATAAGTGCAATGGCAGAATACTTATCGCCCAGTAGGTCCACATTCTCCTAATCCCTGGAACCTGTGAATATGTTACCTTACATGACAAAAAAGAACTTTGCAGGTGTGATTAAGAATCTTGAGATGGGGAGACTATTCTGAATTATCTGTGTGGACCCAGCGTAATCACAAGGGTCCTTAGGAGTGACGGGGGAAGCAGGAGGGTCAGAATCAGAAAAGGAGGTGTGACAATGGAAGCAGAAGTCAGAGTGATGTGATTCTTGGCTTTGAAGATGGAAGGAGGCAGGAAGCCTCTAAAAGCTGGAAAACACAATGAAACAAACTCTCCTCTAGAGCCTCCAGAAGGAACACAGCCCTGGATACCTTGATTTTAGCCTTGTGAAACCCATTTTGGACTTCTGACCTACAGAACTGTACGATAATGAACTTGTGTTGTTTTAAGCCACCTAATTTGAGTTAATTTGTTATAGCAGCAATAGGAAACTAGTACAATACGTATTTAAATTTTTTCTCAATTTTACTTTCCAATATAATACATTCTTACAGATATAATCCATATAATTACAAGCTCATTGGGATCCACAATTTTTAAGCATGTAAAGAGGTCCCAAGACCAAAAAGTTTGAAAACCACTGCTCTAAATATATCCTGTGACTCTCTGTCTTGGCTTCCTCTCTTCTCACCTTAGCTCTTGATGCTCTTACTGCCAACAGTGACCTTGCCCTTGTTAAAAAATCCTCCCCATTCTTTAAGATCCGTGTTATACTCTATCTCCTTGTCCCCTGATCACCCCAACCAGAAGCCTTCCCTCCTTATCTTTGAACTGCCCCATCAGTCATTTATCTGCCTATTATGGTCTGTAGCTGTCTCCTTATTAAATGTGAACTCCTTGAGACTCAGTGTTTGACCCTTACCCATTTCAACCAGTAAATAGTGCCATATACTGTATATGCATCAAGTATCTTAGACTACAAGGATGGGAGAGAGGTTTGCTGTTTATTTTCTGTTTAAATGAACATTGTTTAAAAATGTATGATCACTAATTTTCAGGAATAAGATAAGGTATGTAGATTGTTCAGGAAGAGTTGAGGTGCTACCAAATAGCAGTCTTATTGATTAGAGAGAGAAAAAAAAATGTGTGTGTGTATCTGATGTCCTCGGGATACTTACATTTATTTGATTAGAGTTGGCATTCAATTTTTTTAAAAAATTCTAATAATGTTGCTATTTCCTGTCAATTTAGCCCAACATATCCCAGCTTTGGAAGGATACATTTTATTCTTTCAAACTAATTTAATGAAATGAGCAAAAAGAAATTGTTTCAAATATGCTGGTACTTAAATACATCTTTCAATCGAATGCTCAGTAAGAATTTATTGAGAGCCTACTATATGCCAGGCACTATTCTATAGGCACTTGTTTTACAGCGGTGAAGGACAGCTTGGCATAAAGAAGATATTCAATAAAGGTAGACTTCAACGTTCCTTTATTCATGTTTTTAACTCCCTTCCCCGACTCCGCCCAGGTTACTTTTCCTTAGTGCCCTCTTGCTCTGAAGTTTTTAGAGCCAATTCGGCTGCCGTAAGGCAAGGCGGCAAGATGGCGGCCTCCGCTTTTGCGTGTACTGTGAGAGCAGCCTCAGGTCAGTGGGCAGCGAGGAGCTCGATTCACGCCTTCACAGAAGGGGGGACTGGCGCGGGATGGAGTGGGCGTTTAGCTTGGAGGTTAACAGGAAAAAAAAAAAAAAAAAAAAGAAAAGAGGGGGATTGTTATATGAGGCCAGAGGTTTGTTCCGAATTTTCTCCGGGGCGGCCTGTGTTCGGCCGCCAGCACCGGAGATCTCCGAGATTCTTGGACCCTCGCGAACCGGGGTGTCCCGCAGTTTTGGCTTCCTTACCGGCTCCTAGCCATTCCGCCTTCCCTAGAAAACAAAGCAGAAGGGCGCGGGTGGGGGGCGAGGAAGACAGAAAAGTCCCACCGAGGCTAGGATCCGCCACTCACGAGCTGTGACCTTGAAAAGTTATTTAATATCTCTGAACTTCAGATTCTACGGCTCTAAAATAGGGATAACACTATCCACCTGAGGACTAAATGAGCTCGAGCACGTAAAGCGCCTCGTGTAGTACCCGGCATATGGTAAGCGTGGCTGTATGAAATGCACACAACGTGCAGTGCAGTGGCGGCCCTAGGGCAGCCTTGAGGACTTCTTGACAGAGAGAGATGACGGAAGTGAAGGGTTGCCTTCACTGTAGGGACTCTTGCAAAAGTTAAAGATCGTTCAAATAAGATACGATGATCGGTAAATTACGTTCACACAAAATAGGATAAAATTCTGTGGAACAAGACTAGAAAGAAAAAAGTGTCAAGTTTCCAGCGGTTACAGAAGAGCTGGTTTATGTGGGGTATTTTTCAATTGCGAAATATAACATATAAAGAAAAATGTATATAGCATACATGACTACCTTAACAAATAACTCTGGCAAACATGGGTATAACTAACACCCAGGCCAGGACATAGAACAGTACCAGGAGCCTTCACCTCTGTGTGCCTCTTCAACCAAAATTGCCAGTTTCCACCAAACATAAACACTGCCCTCACTTTTATTACCTTGTCTTTTTTTCTGTAATAGTTTTAAGATGCATATGTGCATCTCTAAGCAATATATTGTTTAGTTTTGCCTGTTTTTTTACATTCCATGAACGGAATCACATAGTATGTACTCTTGTGTCTTCTTTTTCTTTGTGAAATTCATTCATTTTACACGTAGCTGTCATGCTTTCTCATTGCTATAGAATGGTCTCTTATGGGACTACCCTCCAATTCTGCATTTTACTATTGATGGGCATTTGGGTGTTCCCACTTTGGGGCGGTTAGGTACAAAGCTGATTGGCCTTGTGTCATGGTGCATGAGTGCAAGAGTTTCTCTATGGTGTGTGTGTGTTTGTACATATAAAACTAGCTGTGGAATTGCTGAATCAGAGAATATATATTCTGTATTGCCTGATGCTGACGAAGTGATGCGCTTATTTAAAGTCACCCAGCACGGGCTTCCCTGGTGGCGCAGTGGTTGAGAGTCCGCCTGCCAATGCAGGGGACACGGGTTCGTGCCCCGGTCCGGGAGGATCCCATATGCCGCGGAGCGGCTGGGCCGGTGAGCCATGGGCACTGAACCTGCGCGTCCGGAGCCTGTGCTCCGTAACGGGAGAGGCCACAGCGGTGAGAGGCCCGCGTACCGCAAAAAAAAAAAAAAAAAAAAAAAAAAAAAAGTCACCCATTACTGTATGCGCCATATCCTCATCAACAGTTGGTATTGTTAGACCTGTACACTTTTTCAATCTGGTGAGTATTTAGTGGTGTCTTGTTGTGGTTTGAGTAGCATTTCCCTGATAAGTAATGAGCCTGAATACCTTTCTACATGTGTGTTAACCATTTGAATTTCTTTTGTGAAATACTCAAATATTTTGCCCATTTTTCTGTTGAATTGTCTTACTGATTTATAGTAGTTCTTTATGTATGTTGGATGTGTGTCTTTTCTCATTTAAATGTGTTTCCAATATATTCTCCCACTCTGGCTTGCCTTTTTAGTTTGTTTAACGGATCTTTTGATGAAAAGTTCTTATTTTCATCAATTTGGATTTATTGTCCTTGTTTTTTAACAGTTGATGATGTAGGCGGGTATTAACTCACTATGGTATTTAGATTCCACTGAAAACATTTAAAAGAGTGGTGTGACAGCTTATTTTTAAATGTCAGTTTTAGAAATATACTGGAAATTATATCCTTTTTAAACTATTTAAAATTTTAGATATTGAAATTTTGTGAAAGGGTACATAATTTTTCAAAATTCATTTAGAGAGTATGGGATCAAAAAAAAACCTTGAAGACTACTAGTTTAGACACTGTCACACTCACCTCCCCCTACCCCCACATTCCTTTGATTCCTGCCACAGGGGGGCTATTTGTAATTACCCAAACAGAGCTCCCAAAACGTACTACGTACTACGTATTCCATTTTTGGCCTCCTGTCTCCACTACCTCCTCTCTTACTCCTTCGAATCTGGTTTTGTGTCACCTCCTTCATGAAAACGTCAGTGTTCTCCGTACAAGAGGGTGTTTACGAGAAAGCCTGTCTGTACTAGAATTCCCAAAGAGGGCAGAAGACTGAAGGAGCAGTTAATCACTGCCCTTGATTTGTGAGCTGCCCTTGGTTAACACAGTCTAAGTTGGACTTTGGTTTTTACAAGCTAAACCACAGTGTTGGTCCAGGAGAGGGTATGGTGGATAAAGCCCCCCAAGTCATTTTCCCAGAAACTGCTCTCAAGCCACAGTCACCCTATCTGTTGTTCCAGGAACCATTTTTTTCTAACCTCAGTTGGTTTATCCCTGGTTTCATTTTGTTAATTTTGGTCTGTTTTTCCTTTTACTGAGATCACTTTGAGTCTAGATAGTCTATCTTTTCACAAATATGTTAATAAGCCATGGTTCCCAGCTTGTTTTTTATGCAGATTTGCTAAACATGCCTTGTACAGCTTCAGGACCTTCATATAAATTGGGGAAAAATAAGAGTCAATTAGGGAGCCAGGAAGACACTTCCACCAGGAGAACAGCAATCAACTAATTTGAGTACAGTTTCCAATCAGCTTGGAATTTACCTAATTTATTGTCCTGCCCACATTTCTATATTTATTTAGAATATAAGAAACCTTTTCATATGCCTTCCTATCTAGACAGATACACTGTCTAGGTATTCTCATGATTTCTCAGGCTGGTGACTACATCAAAAAGTGAAATCAGAAAAAAAAAAGAAAAGTGAAATGAAGTTCTTTTCAAGGAACAGTTCACTCCCGGTTGACGAAAAAAAAGTTTTTTTTCTGTGCATTTCTATTTATCCATTCTAACATTGTTTTTTTTCTACAGATAAGCCTGTAGTTTGCCCAGTTATTTCTGGACTCCCATCTGCTCACCTCCTTCAGGGGCAGTTTCCAAGAACTTCTGAGAGTTTTGTTGTGTTTTTTAATAGAGATATATCAAGCTCTGATGATCTGTGAAAATTGGGACATTTTGTTGTCTACAATGCTCCTATTCACTTAATCTTTCAAAGTTTACCTCCTGGCATGTAATCATGTCTGCAAAGAGTTTCAGTTCTTTGAGATATAAATTATTTATACTTGGAGATTTGAAGGGATTGAACCTGGGCCACGTCAGTGGAAGCCCAGAATCCTACCCACTAGGTCACCAGGTGACTGGAAATTGTTATCTCTGATGGAGAAGAGAAAAGCAAAATAAGGGTTTTAAGTATTCCATCTTCCTTCTGCCACCTATTAACATTATACCATCTTTGTTAAGCACTCCTCAGCTCTTTTCTGTTGTCTGCTTTTAGCATTTATTAAATGTTTTCTCTATGCCAGCCACTCTTCCCAGTACTTTACATATTTTATCTTATTTAATTCTCGTTACCTGCCCATGGTTGACCTCATTTATTTCTTTCAATAAATTTATTTATTTAGTTATTTTTGGCTGCGTTGGGTCTTCGTTGCTGCACACAGGCTTTCTTTAGCTGCGGCAAGTGGAAGCTACTCTTTGTTGTGGTGCGCGGGCTCTAGGCGTGCAGGCTTCTGTGGTTGTGGTGCATGGGCTCAGTAGTTGTGGCTTGCGGGCTCTAGAGCTCAGGCTCAGTAGTTGTGGTGCACAGGCTTAGTTGCTCTGCGGCATATGGGATCTTCCCGGACAAGGGCTCGAACTTATGTTCCCTGCCTTGGCAGGCGGATTCTTAACCACTGTGCCACCAGGAAAGCCCATGATTAACTTCATTTAAATTTGAGGAAACTGAGGCACAGAGAGGTTAACTAACTGGCCCGTTGTCACACAGCTAGTAAGTAGTAGAGCAAGAATATGAACCCAGTCTGCCTCAAACACTGGCATTTCACTTCTCCACACTGCCCCTCATTTGTCATGTGAAATCAGTGCAGTGGACAGTAAGAAAGTGGTTCCAAGCCCTCACTTAGTATCAGACTCACCTGTAGAGCTTTTTTTAAATAAATAAATTTAGTATTTATTTATTTATTTATGGCTGCGTTGATGCGTGTGGGCTTTCTCTAGTTGCGGCGAGCAGGGGCTACTCTTCGTTGCTGTGCACGGGCTTCTGATTGTGGTGGTTTCTCTTGTTGCGGAGCACAGGCTCTAGGTGCGCGGGCTTCAGTAGTTGTGGCTCGCAGGCTTAGCTGCTCCGCAACATGTGGGATCTTCCCGGACCAGGGATCGAACCCGTGTCCCCTGCATTGGCAGACGAATTCTCAACCGCTGCGCCACCAGGGAAGTCCTGTGGAGCTTTTTTTTAACCAACTATTGAGGTATAATTTACATACCATGAAATTACCTGTTTTGTACATACAGTTTTTTTTAAATTTATTTTGTTTTTGGCTGTGTTGGGTCCTCGTTGCTGTGCGCGGGCTTTCTTAGTTGCGGCGAGCAGGGGCTACTCTTCTTTGCAGTGCCCGGGCTTCTCATTGCAGTGGCTTCTCTTGTTGCGGAGCACGGGCTCTAGGCATGTGGGCTCAGTAGTTGTGTCGCACAGGCTTAGTTGCTCCGTGGTATGTGGGATCTTCCCAGACCAGGGCTCGAACCCGTGTCCCCTGCATTGGCAGGCGGATTCCCAACTACTGCGCCACCAGGGAGGCCCTGTGTGTACAGTTTGATGTAGTGAGTTGTGCAGCTATCACCACAATCCTCTTTTCGGACATTTCCATCAGCCCGTGGAGTTTTATCAACGTGCACTTTTTTATTATTATTTTAAAAATTTTTATTGAAGTATAGTTGATTTACAATGTTGTGTTAGTTTCTGCTGTACAGCAAAGTGAATCAGTTATACATATACATATGTACACTCTGTTTTAGATTCTTTTCCCATATAGGTTTTTACAGAATATTGAGTAGAGCTCCCTGTGCTATGCAGTAGGCTCTTGTTGATTATTTATATATAGTAGTGTGTGTATGTCAATCCCAATCTCCCAGTTTATCCCTCCCCCCCTTCCCCCCGATAACCATAGATTGTTTTCTATATCTGTGACTCTGTTTCTGTTAACATGCACATTCTTTTTTTTTTTTTTTTTTTTTTTTTGCGGTACGCGGGCCTCTCACTGTTGTGGCCTCTCCCGTTGCGGAGCGCAGGCTCAGCGGCCATGGCTCACGGGCCCAGCCGCTCCGCGGCATGGGGGATCTTCCCGGACTGGGGCACAAACCCGTGTCCCCTGCATCGGCAGGCGGACTCTCAACCACTGCGCCACCAGGGAACCCCAACATGCACATTCTTAAGCCCCACACTAGCCTCACTCAGAATTTACAAGTGGAGTCAGAGCTCTGTGAGTGATTCTGCTTTGCAGCCGTGGACTCTGAATCTGGTGATAGCGTGAAGGATTGATAAAGAGGACGGCGTTCAGTCCACACATCTAGGCCTTCCATGATCTGCCTTCTGAGCTGCCCACCTTGTTACCCACTACTCCCCAGGCATCTCCGATAGTCCGGCAAACAGTGCTCAGCCTCTGTGGCAGGTCCAGTCCCCGCTCCCGACATGGATTTGTTTCGGCTTCCTTGCCTTTGCGTACGTTGTTCATGCTACCTGGACTCTGTGCCTCCTCTCATGGCCTGTTCATTTTCTAGAGGGAAGCTCAAGTACCTCTTCTGTTTTCTTTATGAATCCTCCTCCTGCCACCTGCTGTCTCTCTGTGGAGCCGAGGAGCTGTTGTGTTTCTGCCTTGCCATTCCCTAAGTGCAGGAGTTCTGTGTATTCACGGTGTAAGATCTGGTGGTGGGAATTAACATTGCATGTCTTTTGTCCCCTACTGTTGAATGGAGAGCTAGGACACATCAGACTGGACTGTGATGATGGTTGCACAACTCTCTAATTTACTAAAAAGCATTGAATTGTACATAAATGGGTAATTTTGTGATGTGTAAGCTATACCTCAATAAGGATAAAAAGCTCCACACGTGAGTCTGATGCTCAGGACCCATTAATTATATATAATACTTGGTCGCTTCGGTACATTACTTTGTTTTAAATATCTGGATGCATAATTTTGTTTTTGTTTTGGCCACGCCCCGCAGCTTGCGGGATCTTAATTTCCCGACCAAGGATCAAACCCAGGCCCCGGCTGTGAACGCGCCAAGTTCTAACCACTGGACTGCCAGGGAATTCCCTGCATGTGTATTTTGGAGTGTCATGTTAAGTATATATGCTTCTCTCTCTCTCCAGGAATCTTACGGCCCCTGAGTATTTTGGCATCTTCAGCCTATCGAAACTGCTCCAAGAATGCCTGTCTTAGTTCTGCACTGTCTTCCCGACATTTCAGTCATATTCAGACACTGGTTGTGTCCTCTGCTCCCAGACTGATCACATCTGTCAGAAACCTGACATGTGGGCAGACTGCCACAGTCCTCAATAGGTTGAGTATATTTCAGTAAACGTGATGCTTAGACAAAAATTCTAAAATCTTCATGCCTACAACATCTTAGAAGTAGATGATATTCTTTGCCGGTTAGTTATATAGACTTTGCCTGAAGGATGGGAGAATATACATGCCAGCATCAGGGGTGACTACACAGGGCCCGCTTCTGATGTTCTAAGATGTGGTTTCCTGGGTGGAAGCTGTCAGCCAAGGTGGGGGGGTGAACAAGATGCTCAGCTTACAAGGCTCGGCTGCGTGTGGTGCTTATTCCGTCAGCAGATATTTAGTTGAGCACTCCTGGGTGCCCAGCACCATACTTGGCCAAAACGATGCGAAGCTAAAAATAAGCTGAAGTCCTCAAGGAGTTTATAATCTAGTGGCAGATGGATAAGGAATCAGGTGATTAAAATACAGCAGAATAAATTCTCTCCTAGGGACTGAGGGGGTAGATTATGGAGGACTTGCAAAATGATGATAGTTGCCATTCTTATGTGTAGTGTCACGGATCATCTGGAGTAACAATGTTTATTGAAAGTGAGCTCTATTCCAGTGGAGCTGCTGCTTTCATTTCTAAGTACAGAAGTGGATTTTATCCTTTAACGTCTTATTGCTGAGTTAAAGATTTTTCAATGTATTTTAGAGTGGTCCCCTTGCTCCCAAACGTCCTGAAGCCACCAGTCAGAACTGTAACATACTACAGTTCAAGAAAAGGCAAGAGAAAGACTGTGAAAGCTGTCATCTATAGGTTTCTTCGACTTCATTCTGGCCTGTGGCTAAGGAGGAAGGTGAGTCTTCACACGGTTACTTGCTTAGAAAAGGAGTGTGAGGTTAGACTAAACCGAAGCAGAAGTCAGCCTGTTCCTTGACGCATCTTCCCCCCCATCCTACCAGCAGCTTTTACAGAGCTGTGCTTAAGTCCCGGCTTGGCAGGCATCTCTTCATGTCAGTGAATACGTGTGAAGAAAACATTTTTAACTATTCATATAACAAAATATTATTCACAATGGCGAAAGTCTTCACTGCAGGACAGGTTCATCCCAGGTCTCTTACATGTCTGTCTTGTCTGATGATTACCGGAATGCCTTTGAAGCCCCCGATATGTAAATAACCTGTGGGGAGGCTCTGTTTAAACCCAGAGCATTAAAACAGCGGAGCGGACTTCAGCAAGGACTTAGTCCCGTGGTGCAGATTTGGGACCGAATAGCTTCCAGCCTACCTTGGGTTGGGTTCTCCAGGTGGCTTACTCTTTATGGCGGAACGTTAACCCCTCATATACTTGTTTTAAATTTGACTTTGTAAGTTTTTCTCTGTTGGTGTGTATGATTGGTGATCATATCAGACAGAACTCCAATATTTATTCTGGCCAGGGACCATGGCCTCTAGAGGGGGACTCTGACAGAGTATTCCTACTCTGTCTTCTCCCACAGCAGCAGGTCTTTTCCATTCATGTCCTTATTATTCATGGAAACAGTAGGTGATAATTAGAAAGCAGCTGAAGACCAGAGTTTTGCAAAACACCTTTGAGTTTTGATAACTTCAAATCCTAATTCCATTTTACTACTTGGGAGTTAACAAACAAATAATTCTTTAAAGATCAAAATTTGTTTCCCTGTGAAAATAAGATAATTGGTAGCATTTTCTCACTATTTGAAAGGTACTCTGTTATAAACAATCCTAAATTTGTAGACAAATAAGTTAATTGGAACTCTCAGCTCACTTCTCCATTGGAACAATACTGTGGTCGTTAGTTTCCTACACTAGTCAGTAGAAGCTCATGTAATCCATAAGTAGCTGAACTAAGTAATTCAGCACACAGTTATGAATTTTGGACCATTGGAAACATTTCCTCCCCTTTGTTACACTAACTATTTCCAGGTCCTCATCTGGCCCTAGATAAAATAAAATGGGTGGTTTTCCTTGCCTTCCTTTCCACATCCCTTTTACTGGGCCCTGAAACCCTCACACTGTTATAAATGACCTGATCGAATTCTCCAGTCATAATACCTAGTCCCTGCTCAAGGCCCCCAAAAGTATTCCATATGCAGAATGGCCTGCTTTATCAAAATCGAATTTTAAGAAGAAAACAAAAATCTGGGTGGGGTAATTTACACTAATGTATAAAAACAGAAAGTATTTTCTGCAGCACAGTTTCATCCAGGTGTCCCTAATTTTTATGGCTTATTCCCTCCTTCCATTTCTGAACTTGCAGATTGTCCGAAAAGTCTCAAGCATTTTCACAGTGGTTACGTTCCACAGAATAATCTTCAAAGGAGATTATTCTGCTGTTGATGGGCAGGACAGCAAACCAGCTGTTTGTATGTCAGAGATCCACAGGGACCCAGATTGGCTTGCAAACTAGAAAATTGTTACACAAATATGGGGATTTTTCTTTGACTCTTTCAACTTAGAATTGTACGTAATGAGAAGTAACCATCTAATCTCTGGCATTTTAAAGCCAGAACTCTGAAACGACCCTTCCTTATTTCTGAGCATCACTGTACTATAGAAGTTGCTGGTCCCAGTGATGACACTAAGTCATGTCAGAGACCCCAAGGCACCTTCTCAGCAAAGAGCTGTGGTTTTGTTCAGTTAGTGTGCAGCCCTAAGGAGCCCTTGGTTTGAAAGGACCCAAATGCTCTTACCAATAGCTGCGCTTCTAGTCTCACCTCTCCTGTAAATTACTGTAGCCAAGCATTAACCTGGGTGGCAACTAAGGTCTCTTCTAGTTTAAACAGGCTATGATTGAGAATTCCCTGGTGGTCCAGTGGTTAGGACTCCACGCTTTCACTGCTGAGGACCTGGGTTCAATCCCTCGTTGGGGAACTAAGATCCCACAAGCTGTGCAGAACGGCCAAAAGGAAAAAAATAAACAGGCTATGATTATAGTTTTATATTCGATCTAATTATCTATTTCTTCAAAAATTAATTCTTCAAAATTAATAATGCATGGATTATTCCTTCACCACTCCCAATAATAGTTTTCCTGCGGTCATTATTCCTTAGAAAAGTACTTACTGTAGAAACTGGTCCCCCCAGTGTGTGAAAAGAATAAATGACACAGTATACTTGAGAACTCTGCTTCTCAGCCTTTGTCATACTTAGGCCCCCTTAAATGAACATAAGTGTCACCAACTAGCCAGTACTCCCTTCATCATCCTCCACTTTAGGAAGATAGCAGTGTAGCTGTTACAATTATATTTCACTACCCTGTACTTCACCAGCACAACGATTTATTTAGCTTTATTTGCTGTGGCTTTAAATAATCTTTTTAAAACTCTTAAATTATTAACATTCCTTTTTCAAACTACACACGATTCCTCTGTCTACCCCCACACTGAGAATCACATTTTTCTGAAAAACATACCAGCCCCTATGAAAGTTTAGTCTTTGTTTCCAGCGAGCCTATGAACCATGAGTGGTTAACATATCTGTTGTTTCCTATATAATATAATGTTTTAAATTGTCTTTGTAATGTTATCTGACAGGCTGGTTATAAGAAAAAATTATGGAAGAAGACAGTTGCAAGAAAAAGACGCTTGAGGGAACTCGTCTTCTGCAATAAAACCCAAAGTAAGCTCTTAGATAAAATGACAGCATCTTTCTGGAAGAGGCGGAACTGGTATGCTGATGACCTTTATCAGAAGTATCATGACCGAACAAACTTGAAAGTATAGATCCGAAGTTTTATGATTTCCCAGTTATTGAATGTGCATCTTTGTATATAGGATGTCTTTGCAAAGATGAAATAGTATAAGACATGATGTAAGTTGTACCAACTGATGTGGAAACATGTAGTACCAACATTAAACTTACCAATGTTTTAAAACTTAATGGATTAAACATTCCCAGATTTGTTCAGAGAAATAGAAATTTTAAATTCTGATTATTTTTAACAAATGGTAATGGCTTAAACAGTTGTTCCAATTAGGCTTATTTAGTTGCAAGGAATCTCCAGTTAGGACAAACGTAAGAGGACTGTAAAGCTAACGAGTTGGCTCAAGCAGTGTGACATTATCTTAAGGATATGTGCCTGGGAACGCAGGAACACCTCACACCCCCATCTCCCACCCAGAACTAACCCCCAGGCCTCAGGAAGAGCAGAAATTACATGGTGATACCGGATCTGAGGCACCTGCAGGGGCATCAGCAGCAGGAGTGGTGGAGCTTTAGGCTTGGGGTCTGCCATGCACGGGGCTCAGTTCTTTTTCCATCACTGGCTCCATTCTCTTTCCTCACCAACTTCTCTGATTCACAGCTTTTGTTTACTCTTAGTGTCTGCTTCCCATAATAACGCTAGCATGCACTTTTGAGGTACTTTTCTACATCATGACCCTCAGCTCCTATCTCCAGTCTCTAACTAATTGCAAAGAGACTCTAACTGGGTCAGTTTGTCCTTTTACACCAGGTCTCATCAGGGGTCACGGACCAGTGTGGGGACTGGCTGTTCTGAGGTCAGGAGCCCACCCTGGTCCATTTGATTGGGCTAGCAGGTCCACTTGGAGCAAAAAGTAGTCATGTGAGCAGTTTTCTCTCAGAGGTGAGCCTGGGGTGCTAACACGTCTGGTCTACTAGGTTCACTGCATTCATAGCAGTTCTCACTTAGTTTATCGGAACAGGATTTTCATTGAGAGAAGAGTAAATGAAATAGCCTTTCAGTGTGCCCATTCGTGAAGCTAAAGAGGCTGTATAAGTGGAGACAAAAACTTTTTAACCAAGAATTAAAAGATACTATATTTTATAAAAGTTCATTTATCCACTTGAGATTTCATACTTTTAATTGTGAGGGTAAACTTTTTCCAAAATTTTCCAAAGACACATTGTAGAATCTAAAGGGGAAAAGTAATCTCAGTCGTGTTTAGAAACGATGCAGAAGTTAAGCAGTGTTCACATGAAGAGGGTCAGGTAAGCGGCGCTGAGGGAAATTCAGCTTTTCAGGATGCTTACAGTCTAGGGCAGTGGTTCTCCGCTCTCCCGTCAGAATCTCTGGGAAGCGTTTTCAAAGAGCAGAGCATCTTGACTGGTTGAAAAACCATTATTAAATACAATTATGCCTCAATTACTGCTTCAGACCCTTTAATATAATAGTTGGTGATGATAAGATGCAGTTCCTCTATTAACAGATTAAGAAAAAGATAACCAAATTGGAATTCTGTGGCATGTCAGACTAGGATTATTGGAGGAACTCCTTGAAACCAGCGTGTGTTCACTAAAAGGAAAAAGGGTGACAAGCGAGTGTTCTAAAACTCCAAGGCCAAGTGTGTGTCTGTTTATGGGACCAGTTAATAAAGAACACACATTTGATTCGAGACGAGAATCTCAAGAACCTGACGCATGGAATGGCTTTCTGTTTTGATGGGTTTTCATTTCCTCCTGTTCTGGGGTAGCGGAAGCCAGTCCCTCACAAGGCCTCCACATCATTTCTCACCTGCCTGGCTCCTCACCTCTTCCATTCACCCCTGGAAGCGGGATGGATCTGGCACCCGAAGAAGCCGAGGAGGAGCCCTTTCTACCACCTCTGTGACTTCTTAGTGCAACGCGGACAACAGGGTCTGTGGGCCTCAGAGCACCTTGGTTTCCCCTCTAGGCCAGGGGCAGGAGAGGTAGAGACAAGGTCTGGCTAAGGCCCCAGCAGCCAGAGACGGACTGAAGTGGAAGGGCTGACAGGCACATGATTTAGGGGAAAGGGAATTTTCATACATGTAATTTTTGTTTTATGGGCAGCAGGGCTTATCATCTACAGTGATTTTATAGTTTGACAACAAAACATCTTATTACATTAAAGGGTCTATCTAAATGACATTCAAGTATATGTAAAAGTGGAATTTATTTAACACCTACTACGTCCCAGCATGGATCCACAAGACGGCTAACCCTCATACCAACCTTGCAAGGGAGATATTGTCTGTCTGTCCCTAGTTTAGATTTGCAAAAACTGAAGCTCACAGAAGGTTAAATACGTCACCCAAAATACGACTAGTAAGTCACAGAACCCGGGTCCATCTCCTTGGAATCCTGTGTATTTCCCCAAGTCTTCTAACAACACATGAAAATTCACATCAAAATCAACAAGTGACTGTAATCTAGCACCATAAATACTAAATGCTTCTTTATGACACAGAAGCAAGTCAGCTTTTAAATTTTGTAACTTTGCTTTTTGTTATTTGTCAGCTCTTAACCTGGTTAATATCAGTTCTGTTGACATTGGACTTGGCTCAGGAAGTGATTAATGAGTGGATTTTCAGCCTTCCTTTGCATCTCTTCTTTCTTTCAGTCCTCTATCGTCTTCTTTACCTGCTGCTGCTATGCTTTACAGGCCTCGTGCCAAACATATAGGAATATAAAGGCAAAGAAAATGAGTGTTTCGTTGTGACGTTTCAGATTTTGAGTTTCCAAGTCTTTGGGGGTTTTTTTGTTTTTGTTTTTTTTGGCCGCACCACGTGGCATGTGGGACCTTCCCCGACCAGGGATCAAACCCGTGCCCCCTGCAGTGGAAGCGCGGAGTCTTAGCCCCCAGACCGCCAGGGAAGTCCATGTACCCGTTTATATCTTAAAGGCAAGGGCTGCAGTGGCATCAAGGGCATCCATAACTCCCAGTGCATCTCCATGTACCCCGCCCTCTTCTGACCTGCATCCCTTCTCCCGCATTTGCAGATGAGGACACAGGTTCCTAGAAGGATAGCAACAGACCAAAGGTCTGTTTGCAGAATTAAAACTGCCTTGCAGATGAACTACCCTGTTTTCACAGATACCTGGTTTCCACTGGCGACCTTTAAAAATGTAAGACAAACATAGTACCAGATTTATATTTATGCGATCAACTGGTTTTCAAAGCACAGATATCAATTAATTTTTTTCTCTTTGCAACAATTCTGTGCAGTAGGCACGGAGCCAGGTCACCAGGCACCAGGCCAGTTAGTGGCTGAGTACTCAGCTTCTAATCCTTGCTGACGAATACATTTTTTTTTTTAAGTATTTTCTCTTTCCTCATAAGCCCAACATTACAAAGATGTCTTTTAAAAGAAAAATGTTAAGACTTTATTCAAGATATATATCAGGCATTATAACAAAACAGCAGAACTTCAACCTTTGGAATACTGTAACTTTACATCCCTTTGATGCACAGTTCAGTATACTATTTGATTACAGATCATTCTATGGGGATTACAGAAATAAACCAAGGGCAAGTGTACACAGTCACCGTCCAGAATGCCAGCTCTCTGAGTGTGTGCCGTTTGTGAATGAAGCACACATCCGTTACCATTTCCAATACTGTGCAAGGTGAACTAGGAAGGTACTCGGTGGTGGTCGTGGTTGACAAGCACTGTTATCACAGACACATGGACAGTATACTACAGAGAACACACATTTCAGAGGCCAGCGAAGTGAGCAAGCTATTCACATAAGGCCAGGAGGGATTATGCCTAACTCTCCAGTTTATAAGTACAACACCACGTCTCATCTTCTCAGAAACAGAACAGGTGCTCAATAGCAAAGAACCGAAAGTTACTACATGAAAAGTACAGACTTTCCAGCTAGCATTTTGTAAACAGCCTGTGTCTGTAAATCAGCCAATTAAAAACATTCAGTTTTATCCTCTAGACAGAACTCCACATCACTACTTGTACACTTTGAGGCGTTCACATTTTACGTCAGTCCACACAAATATACAGCTTGTTGGATAAGTAAACATGTTTTGCCAGAAATATGACAGCTGCTCTCAGTTGTACAGTGGGTGTTTTTAAGAGAGAATCCAACTCCCTAACCAACGCTTGAAGGAAAAATAGTTACATTAAGACAGCAGTTTGGATACCTTTATATTTTTTAAATCTTAAATGAGAACTAATACAGCATGTCTGAGACTAGAGTGCTTCAAACCTGTTTTTGGTATAGTTGAGTGCAAACTTCATAGCCCGTACTTGTTAAAACTCTCCATTGTAAAATGGTGAAAATATAGCTTGTTCACAATAGGATTTTAATCTCTGCTGCTACAGGCATTTATTATTTTGGCAAAAAAAAAATTGCTAAAAAGCTGCTTAATGAGTTAAGCTTTTTTTGCTTTTGTTTCTGATAATTCTGGGTACTCCCAGTGACAGGTAAATACATTTTAAAGCACATATTTTTCCTCTGTCTGAAACTATTCAGTGAGCTTGAAGAAAACAGGTTTTCTGTCTTCCCTCCGGGGTTTAGGTATTGGTGGGTGTGGGGCACAGACAATGAACAGACAGCCTCTGTTTGCCCTCTGAACCACAAATTTGCTTTTAGGTTTATTTTCCTAAATCCTTTTGTAAATTACAAAGTCACCTTCAGAGGCATTGTGGGGAAAAGGGATTTAAATATGCACATCTGGTAACAAGCAACTTCAAGTAAAACCCTCTCGGAGGTGGCTAAGATCCAGCCAGTGTGTCACCAGCAAAGACTGATGTGTGTTTGCGTAGCTCAGTCTTTAACTGGGCCTGTTTCTAGCTGATCCACAGTAGGTTCTATGTGGTACATAACACTCTCTAGTGTTCAGGGCCTATCTACGAACAAACACAATCCAAGTATTATAAGTAACTGGGTTGTGACCACTGCATGCATCACACTGAAGGGAAACGCCAACTCTAAGCGTAAGTGTATGAGTCCTGCATTTAGGCTCAGCTCTACCAGAGCAGCTGCCTCAGACCAAAATGCTATTTAAACCAGATTCTTCTTTTCAGATAACATTCTCAGTCTAAGCAGGGAGTCCCCTCAGACAGTGATTTGTTCTCTTCCTAAGCGACGCGGGCTTGTATGAAGTACGAGTGCCCATGAGTGTGCGACATCTCTCTGGTTCACATTCTGCACAGGCCAGGAGAGGAACAGAGGGCATGAGCCAGAGCTGCCCATGAGCTGGGGAGCCAGTCACATCCATGAAGGTCTCGACCTCTGAAACCTTTCTAGAACCCAGCGTTTGGACTGTTACCCAGGTGTCTCAGATGTACTTCACCGCGTATCTGAAACAAAGCATGATCGTAGGGTTGCTTTTGTTTGGGTGGATGGGTTGGTTTTCGCTTAGTGTTTCCTGAAACGAGGCTCTCCCACTGTGGGCTCCTCTACCTGGGGAAATCAGTCACAGCACTGGGTCCTATTATGGAGACACAGTCATCGTCAAGCACTTCTGAACCACTCAAAATGATTCCTTACAACAGCGCTGTAAGTCTACACGCCCGAGAGAAGTTTTACCAAGGGCGAGGCTCCTGCCTAAGACAATGATAAATCCCCTGTAAGGATTCAGAAGCTCCTAATCCTGGATCCATGGGAGAGACAAGCTTCCTGTGACTTTTCTCTTATTCTAGGCTGTTCCCCTGCCTTCGTTACACTCACACCTGTCACTAAAATGTTGCCTCTCTTCATTCTGAACTTCACTCTGGTCTGTTGACTAACCGTCTGAAGGATATGGACCATCGCCCTGCAGGAAAAGGGATGTTGTCCTCGAGTTGTATTTGGAAGCTTCATGAGCACATCTGAGACATCCTCTAGAATCAAAATAATTTTTTACACTTCTGCTTTTGCAGTTTTCTTACACATCAGAACCTCTGGCAGCCCTTGCAAGTCCACTATATTAAGCCAAAAGCCATAAATATGTACATTGTAGTCCAAAGTACTAGTACCAAGAACAAAAAGAAGTTAAAAAGAAAACTGCTTTGTTTGCATATACAGGACTAAAAACGAAGTATGCAACCAAGAAATTACAAATGTGCATCCCAGCAGTGGGGGTGATTCTCTTCTATTTCTAAAACACTGCTGTCTGTACGCCGGTCCAGTTGTGGAAAACTGCTGACCCCCGGCACACTACCTTTCCCTTTAGCCTCTCCCCAGCAAAAGAAAGAAAAGGAGGGGGGAAGAGAAACTCTTAAAAGTGGAACAGGGGAGAGAGGAAAGGCCATGTCCGAGGCTGCACGCTCAGTACACCAGCTTGCGGGTTTCTATGTTATTAGTGAATAAATAGCTCTTTAAGGCAGAGAAGAAACATTCTGTGGATCCAGTGCTGTTGGCTCATCTCACTCACGTGGTTTCAGTGGCCGAGGATGAGGTACTTTTCTTCCTGAAGCGAGATCGAAGGATTCTAGGCGGTGCCTGGTAGAGGAAACAGAAAAAGGACCCCTCAATTTGGCATAGCATGGAAGCTTTCGAGGACAGCACCCGGCTGGGTTTGTGTTGAGACTCCAGCTCCTTTGGTCAAATGCACGCGTGTGTGAAGAGGCTGGTGCGGCTGGGGGCCCACTCGGAGCGTCCACAGTAGGAATCGGCGTCACAGCCCAAGCATCGCCATGAAGCTGAGCCAGTTGAGGAGCCCGGCGCCTCCCTCTTCATGTTCTCCTAACTCCCTGGATCTCCCAAGTGAATGGCTACACAGAAGGATGACACATCTTGTTTCTGCCTTGAGAGCAAAATGATCTTACCAAGTGGCTCAGCAGAAAGACCTCCCCATCTCTTCCCTTGGGAACCAGCCTCGTGTTACTTGGTACGTGCTTCAAATTTCCATCACCAAATTTCCAGTCCTCTTTCTGGAGGTGAAATCCCTTCATGCACAGCAAACCACACAACAGAGGAAACACTGCCTTTAAGTATGAAGGGTTCCACCTCATCTTCCCTACAAATGGCTATCAAGGGACCCCTCCTTCCATGGGACACACAAATCACAGGGGAAGTTACTATCACAATAAAAGAAAAGGGAAATATTTTCTAGCATAGCACTCAAGGGAGTTCACAACTGGCCCCAGCTCTCTGTACTCAGCTTCGTTTTCTACATTGCCCTTTCATACCTCCATCCCTTCTGACCAGAGGTCCTTCCTCCCTTCTCAGTCCTAAGTCACTCCTGAGCCCCACCCACATGGCCCACTCACAGCCAGGATCGGCTCCTTGGTTCTCACATTGTTTAGCACGTGACAGGGCGTCAGAGGACTTCGCGCCCACGGGGGAGCGTGCCTGCTCTGTGCACTGTGTCCCCTGCCACACTGTGACTTCCTGGGAGCAGGGCCGAGTTCACCACCGTTTCCCAGCAAGGAGCTTGGTGCCCAGCGGGCACACGGAAGGGAGGCAGAAGAGAAAGAAGCAGGAACGGAAGGCTCTGGCCTTCCACATCCTGAGTCCTCACGCTACACCTCTGCGACTAGGAAATGTTTACCAGCCACCTCTGGACACAGTAAGAAAAGAATCGGTGAAACCTCTGTTTTAGGGATCTGCCTCAAGCAGATTAACCATAAACAGTAAAGCAGCTTGCGCAGCTGTACGAAAACAAAAGCAAAAAGGCACAAAGCCTCAGGACCTAGAATGGTTCTGGCACCTCCGGGAAGGAGGTCAGCCTTTCCACGCGCTGCCTCACCTGAGGCTCACAAGGGTCTCTGCTCTGTGGGCAGGGGGACTCCCAACTTGCCGCAGAGGGACTCTCAGGCCGCAGTGTTCAGGGGAAGGGGGGGGGAGATGTGACGGGACAGAGAGGAAGACTCTGGGGTCCCCCGATTCTGCGGGCCCTGCACCCGAGCCCAAGGCTGGTGACCCTGCACAGAGCAAGGCCCTGAGGCTCTAGGCCTGGCCCTCCTGCTGCCAAAACTCCATCTGCATCTACAAGTGGCACATCAAGTGTATTGTTTTGGTCATTTCGAAGGGCTGTGCCCCTTGTATAACATTTTATGAACATCTGTGTTGTACCAGGCACTACGCTGTGTCATGGAGATACAGGGATGAACACGCTTTATAAAGCCTTGTCATAACACATTCTGAGTTTTTCTTCCTCCCAAACACTCATTTGGTTGCTTTTCATTCACACATCACCTTAGGTTGGTAGTTGGGTTTTTTGTTTGTTTTTTTAATCCCTAGGCACTATCTCACCTCTCCTATTTCCAAATAAAAGTAGTAGGGTCTTTTTTACCCCTTGGCAAGTAGCTGGACGCTACCTAGTGGCTTGTCCTGCCTGTTTGATGGAGGGAGGTCTCCCCGCCCCAGGCACTCCGGAGGCGTTGGGTGCCCGAAGAGATGCTGCCCCCAGGAGCCCCAGTTCCCCAGGGCAGAGCCCTTTGTGCAAACACACGCTCCACCCCGCAGCCCCCAACACCGTGTACCTCCAGGGGGAACTCCGTCCTTCGAGGCGCTTTATACTTGTACATGAAATCCAGCAGGTCTTCCTCATCATCATCGGAAAATGCCAATGGGTTTTGGACCTGGTGAGGCTCCCATGCCTTCACACCACCCTCATTCACATCCCCCTCAACCACTGAATGTCCATTTACAATCTATGCAGAGGAGACAAAGTACAGCGAGGTGGGATCAGCGTAGAAAGGAGCGAAGAAGGGCACGCAAGGTCAAAGTGAGGCACACAGCACGGCAAGCCAGGCCGGTTAGGAGAGCCGAGGCCCCCGTATCCTCTAGCGATACTGCAGAGGATCCAGGATCATTGCAACTGTGAGACTGGTCAGGCGCCGTGCATGGGAACGGGCACAGGCTTCAGAATCTACTGATAAGCTACCAGGGGAGGTGGGGACAGCGCTGCCCTAACTGAGACACGTCTAACCCTGCAGCTTAGAGCTGTGAGGCCATACCAGAAGAATGCTCCGGGAAAGAATCTCTAGGAAAGATGGTGGCAGTGACCTCTGGAGAGGAATAACACAGTTTTCTATAATACAAACCAGCAATGCTGACAGTGCCTTCATTACACTTGCACATTCAACTCCAAGCATTTTTTAAGAGACAGGATGTAAAATGCCAGGAAGCCTTCAAAGAGAACCTTAAGCAAAGCTATGTAGATTTTTCATTTCAAAGGCCAAGTCCTAGAGAAGCAGAGGAGCCTAGTGGAAGGAGAATCTAGCAGCGGTCTTCCCCTCCAAAACGACAGCAGGATTCCTGTTTTGGTCTGCCGTGACTAACCCACAGGGAGAGCACCAGAATGGATTCGTGTCACTGAGTGCACGGTATTTTTGCAATGTTCAATGCTGAGCATATTCCATGTCATCTGGCCATGTGGTCCTATCTCAGTCGAGATATAAAATACTTCCTGCCCATACCCAGTTTATCTGACACCCAGAGACACATCTTCCTAGGCTTCGTATATTGTTTTTACCTAGAATCACAGAATGCACAGCCAGGGGGCCCTCAGATCACCTGGTCCGACCACCCCAAGGCCTGCAGATAAAAACCAGAACTCTTTCTGGGACACCCTGCTACTTCTCCCCAAAACACTTTCAGCCACCAAATGTGTTCTCTCTACCAAAAGGGGAATAACAGCACCCGGTGCGGGCTTAGTAAAACTAACAGCGGAAGCCTAATCTTGAGCCGCTTTCCGGGTCATTGCTGCTATATTCCCAACAGCCGGCAGGGGGCAGCACGAGAGCAGAGCTGCCTTAACCACGGATTTCAAAGCTGAATCGTAGGCTGGGAGCAACCTGCTCAGACAGCACCTGAGTAAGAGCCCGAGATCATTAAACTTCCTTTGCGTTTTTTGCTCCAGTGCATCCCCCAGCCTGTCTCCTCCGGGTTTAGGTTCCCTCTGGTCCCTTCCCCTGGCCAAATCAGCTGCATCCTTAGGACCGAGGAACATGAAGGCTGGCAACTCCAGGGAGCCCTCCCTGAATGCTCCGGTCCCGCCTGCCTCTCTACTCCCAGCGGGGCTTGGGATGTGTACCACATGGCTTGTGCTGCGCACCCTGGTTCTCCTGTCCTTCAGTCTCACTGCCTCAGCCCCACAGAAAGCGTCCTGAGCTATGGCTGATCCTCCTGGGCCCCTCGGAGCACCTGACCCTGGGGTTGTACCCACAGTGGCTGCTCGTCCACTAACCGAGGTGGAGACCTGACATCATCTCAGAGGGCTTGGCTCCTGTCCCAAATCAGAACTTGACACCTATCACAAGGACATTCCTTCTGGACACCTGCCAGGAGGAAAAAGAGACAGGCCAGCCCAGGCCCGAAAGCTCTCAGGCCAGGCCAGAAACTGCAGAAGCAGCCGGGCCAGCTCCGTCCGCGCCAGCACAGAACCCCACATCCTGAGAACGGGTAGGGGACTGGTTTGAGTCTGTGCCTCTGCACACATGGTTCCCTCTAAATCCGGGGCCAGGGCTTTCTCTGTACCGATCACTCTGGGGTTCAGAGGGCAGCCCAGAGTCACCAAAACATCCTCAGGCATCGAACAATTCAGCCTGCTCACGTGGTCTGGATTCACTGAACCCACACGTTACCAAAATAATAATAGTAATAATAATAACAACAACAACGACTGTCTCTGGACTGAAACAAAAATGGCTTCGAGTTGTTCTCCACTGCATCCTTGAGCATGGACTAAAGGGTAGAAAAGAAGTGACCCTCTGGCCCACTAGGAGTGATGGATCAAGGGGAACCCAGATATCCAGGCAGGAACAGAAACCAATCATTCAACTCAGCAGAGGTGGGGAACAAAGGAGGTTAGTGCGGGCAGCTTGGGGGCTGGAAGTAGCTTCGGATGGAAGCCACAGGGAGAACCTGCTAAAAAGAGAAGACTCCTACTGCTTACTGTGTTCATGGAGGGGTTTTGCCAAGAATGTTGTTTGTAATGTTCTGCCTGACTCTCGGGACCCGTGAGAATAACCACTGTGGACAAGCTGAGCCTCTGAGCCTCTGGCTGGCTACCGTGTTGTGACACTGAATCTCTGAACTGCGTTTCCCTCTTTGCACTGGCTGCCAGGAAGCCCAGCATCTTGGACAGTCTGTGACTTTGTGACATGCACTTAAACTTTTCTTCTCACCCTGACTCCATCTTACCTGCCTATTCCCTTTCTCTCAAGCTTCATTTTTCTTAGTTGGTTCAAGTTATCATCTGTATGTCCACAACCAGACTTAAATCCTTTGTGAAACAGGGAGGCGTATAAATGAAGATATAAACCCCACAGAACCTGGTCCCATCAAGATGGGCACCAGGACGAAGGTGAGTGGCTGGGCAGAAAATTCGATGGTGGGCCTCCTCTCCCTGTAGATCCAAATAGAATCTGTGACTGAATAGGTTCTCACCCAAAAGGGTACTGCTGCCCACATCTTAATACTCTGATGGCTCCTGAAGACAACTTGTATGAGGAACATCTCATGCAAGGTCATGGCCACAACCACCTCCAAATCTCAAGGAACGGCAGCCAAGGCCTTGAGCCCGCAGAGCTGACCACGGTGCCCGAGGCTGCGCAGCCTCTAGGAAAGGACAGGGGTCGCCCTTATTTTCCACAGCAGGGGAGTGAGTGTGTGGCCTTGACTGACGGTCTGTGTTAGCAAACGTGTCCACAGCAGGCTAGGAAGCAGCTGCACCTCTTCTCTCCGTGGAGAGGCCAGGGAGGGAGAAACTCCCAGCCCTCCAAGGCCGAGCTGATCCTTCTGCAGGAGCCCCGGGACCGCCCCCCCCCCCCAACCATCCCACCAGTGCAGCGAACACCCCGGGTTAGCAAACACTCCCCCGCAGCACACGTTAGTGGGAGCCGTTCACGAAAGTCAGCAAAGGCATCTGGAGGAGAGCACGCCCATCTGGAACACTCACGTCAGCGTCCCCGACAGCCACAGAGGAGAAAGAAGAGAATATTCTGTTAGGGAAGGACCTCTGGGGATGAAACTCACACACACGTGTGAGTGTTCGTGCACACACACAGGTATACACACACGCTCACTCTCTGCCCACGCTCCAAACCTCTGACGGCTCCGGCTGCTGAGGAAAGAAACTGCCGCGGAGCCACCCTCAAGAAAGAGGCAATTCTCTCTCTCTTTTAATAGAGAGGATAAAAAGAGATGACTCTGCTTTTTATAGGTCCCATACACTTGATTTTTTTAAAAAAAAAAGGAAAAAAAACCCCACCTCTATGGCTAATTTCAAGCAGGAATAGAATTCAGTTTTCAGCTCTATATAACATCAAGGCAGGTAGAGAGAAAAGCGGGGAGAAAGGGCGGTAGGTATGAGCGGGAGAGAGAGAGAGAGAATAACAGAAGCACAGAAGAAGAGAGACAGATGTGCAGGAGACAACAGGAAACGATTAACAGATGGGCGGGAATGGAGCAGAATGTTCTCCTGGGGCCCGAGACGCACAGATGGAAATCATTTCCGGGGACCGGGAGGGCCCCTCCGACCAAAGCGTCTGTGACCCCCTGAAATCCTCTCTCCCAGCATCACTGCCCCAGCCCCGGGCGTGAGACCAACCTCCCCCCGACACCGTCTGCTGACACTTCACACTCAGCACCCTTCACCTGCAGAAAACAGGGCCCCAGGGGCATCGAGCTCAAACCACCCCCACCCCCCGCACTTTGCAGAGGAGGAGACTGAGGCCTGGAGCGCCAAGGGGTTTTCCCACCATCACAGAGGGAAATGGGGTGGACAGACCACTAGCTGGTTCCTTGCAAGAAGACCTTAGGGAGACAGGGAAGAACTCCAGGGCCCTGGGTGTCAAGAGGGCCAAGAAAAGGCAGGGCTGGGGCAAAGGCTCCCAGATCACAACCCTGAGCAGGGCCACTCCAGCCGGAGGCCTCCACCGAGCCCCACCTGCTGTCCAGTCCCCAAGAAGCCCCCATCCCCGCAGCTCCCAGGAAGACCGAACTCTACTCAGTTCCCACAATCGGCTGTAATTCTATTTAAACGTACTGGAAAGGCAGCCTCTGAGTATGAAACCACCAGGGGTCATGGGGAGGGCGAGGGCTTCCCCATGCAGAGAGCAGCACAGAACAGGCCCACGAGGCAAGAACGGAGGAGAAGGCAGCTCTCCTCTCCCCGGTCGCCCAAGTGACAAGATCCCGGAAGGAGAGGCTTTCTGAACGGCTCATGGAATTTACAAACTCAAAATTGTAAAGGGTGACTAGATAGAAATAACCATAATTGCCTGGGACGCTGTGGTTGTTTCCCATGAACTAGTACGTCCACCAGGCCCGAGTCTTGGCTGCTAGCGCTGGAAACAGCTGCGTGCAGCTCCTCCGTTTCTTTTATCCTTGCTGAGCATATATACACTCCTCTGTTCCAGCACGACGCTGGTCTCCGCAGCCCTGCTCAGGACTCCTTGGACCATCGGTTCTCATTAGGTTTATGGCCTCCAAAACCCCCATGTCTTCTACAGACCTTTGAAAACCTTAGCATTGAAAAGTCTTAAAACTGAAGAACTAAAGGGAAAACAGGACCCTTCTCCCTCCACCGATATGGGAGGCGCGAGCCACGTCTCAGTGGCGCCGGGGCAGGGGGCACAGGCAGCAAGGGCGCCAGGCGTGCCTCTCTCCTCCCCTCACACCAGCCAGCAGCTGCAGGCCAGGGGCGGCCCCTCTCACCTTCTGAGCCAAAGGCACCTCCTTGGTGCGGGGGGAGCAAAGGGGGCTGAGCACCATTTCTGGTCCCTCGCATGTCTAGTTAAGGTCAGGGAAAACGCGGGAGCAGGTCAGGAGAGAAAGCGTGGCTAAGCTATCACCCACACCCAGGGAGGGTGGCAGCAGGGGCCGGCCGGGCTCCCTGAGGTCCCCGGGCTCTAACAGTAATCACCATCACCACCCTTCACAAAGTCCTTTCACAGACATTTTCACAACAGCACAGTGAAGTGGGGAAGCGGGGATCTCTCTATTTGAAGCAAATCAAGGCTTAGGGTGGTTAGGTGATTTGCACACACTTACACAGCTGGTTAAGTGGCAAAGCAGGACCAGGGCTCCCTTGGCTACACAAGGACCGAAACCCCTGGGGCTCCAGCACTTCAGAGGAGCTGGGGAAGTGCCTGTGTCATCACCACCCAGAGCACAAGGAACTATGACCCTGGGATGGTTTTAAAATAGCTCCACACACCCTTTGCTGCTCCTCCCTTCAAGAGGTGGAGATGAATTCCCATCCCCTTGAGTGTGGGCTGGACTTAATGACTCACTTCCAGCAAACAGAATAAGGCAGAAGTGGTGGTGTGTGACTTCAGACCAGGTCCTAAAAGGTACCGTGGCTTCCTGCTTGCCCTCTCTCTCCTGCATCACTCACTCTGGGTGAAGCCAGCTGCCATGTCGTAAGGGCGCTCAAGCAGCCCCAGAGAGGCCCACGTGGTGAGGATCTGAGGCCTCCGGACAACAGTCACAAGACAGCCATCTTCAGTCAAGCCTTCAGATGGCTGCAGCCCTGGCCGACATCCTGACCGGAACTCTTGAGAGTCCCTGAGCCAGACCACCCAGTTAAGCCGCTCCCAAATGTCTAGCCTGGCTTCGCTGTAGGGTAATACATGTTTGCTGTTTGGAGGAGGTAACCTCCTGACTCCACCACCCCAGACCCTGCAGCTGAAAGGGAGCCCCCAGGTCTGACACCAGCTCATGGTTAGAGCCTCCTCCCAAGGCGAGTCCCGCACGCTGCAGAGATGCTGGCTGTCTACTCACCTTTCCAGGTCCTGCAGGTAAAGCAGCAGGTACACACTGTGGGGATGGGGGCACCATCAGTGATAGCCTCCAGTTGACAGGAACCAGCCCCCAGGCAAACCAGGAGGTCCCAGGGAGGTGTGGGGATCCCAGTGTGTTCAATACAGGGGTCCCAGGAATGTGGGTCTCTGTAGAGACACCGAGGTGGCGGAGGGGATCATTTCAGATCCAGCTTCCTCTCGGGTGCTAGAAAATGACCTTGCCTGGCCCACAGAGGTCAGTCCTTGTGTCCTGCAGCCCAAGGATGACCTTGCCTGGCCCACAGAGGTCAGTCCTTGTGTCCTGCAGCCCAAGGGAAGGCAGAGGGTGACGTCAAAGTTTCCTCTGAGAAATAACTCCAACTGTGCCTGCCCAGATGCCCTTCCTCTGTCTGTCTCCCAGTTCAGAATGACCTGAAGGAAACAGACCGCTGAACCCTCCAAGTGCTCAAACAGCTAATTGGCTGCTATCTTACACAGTCCATTGGTCTTGGTGCACATCTGGCCCTTGGTATGCAGTAGGTGCTCACTAAATACAGGCTGTCTCCAAGTTCATGGAAGGCACGGATCATTTTTTCAACTCCCTTGTACCCTTCCTGGGGTTCAGTGCCAGACTTTCAATAAATGGCGTCTGACAAAACGCCTCCCAGTCCTTTCTGCAGGGTGGGCGATGCAAACTGCATAGTGCTATTTTACACCAATGGGCCTATATTTTTATTTTACATAAATTGTCATACAATATCTTATTCCATTTTGTACTTTTTTCACTAGGCCTCGTGTTTTCAAACTCTACCTATGTGTACATTGAAACTGTTGCTTCCAACGCTGCACACAACTCCACGGGGGGGCAGCCACCGCGTCTTGCCCATCCTCTCCCAGCCTGCCTGCAACAGGTGCTACCTGCCAGGGCTTGCAGATAAGCCCTGTGACTTGTGACTGCTCTCCTCACAAGCCTAAGATGTAGGAGGGATAGGGATTCTTGCGCCTTTTCTCCAGAGGAAACCTGAAGGCAACTGAGCTCGTTTTTCTGTGCCAAGGTCAAATCCTCTGATAGCAGCCGCCTGGGGTATCATTCTGAGGAAGGTTCTGAGGCTGAATCTAGGCCCATAGGGAACAAGTGTGGTGACTGCTTGTTGACGTCTGCCTCGCTGTGTTGCATTTACCGTCTCTGCACAGGCCCGGGGTCACTCAGCCAGGATGGAAGCCCAGACCGGGGGCCGTTTCCCCGACCCAACCATGCCTGGTGTTCGAGGTTGGGTGCTGGGAGGGTACACAAAGCTGGGCCTCCTTTGGCTGACTCCCTCCCAGGCACCCGCACCCTCCACCCTGGGGTTACGACAGCCTCAGAGCCTCTGATCTGGGTGCTTTTGCCCCACGCCCAGACCCTGGGCCACCTTTCACTGGTCTTTCTTTCTGAGATGACTTTTATTTTAGGCCCAGAACAGCCAGGGCGAGGGCCAACGGTCCCTGCCCTCCCTGCTAGGTCAGCACCTCCCTTGCCGGCCCCCTGAAATCACAGGCGCCACGGCCAAGGGCAGGCAGTGAGGAGAGCAGGTCGTGTGGCAGCACTGCAGGCTCTCTGGTTCTCTGCAAACTCCACCTGCTTGGCCCGCACACCTGCAACCAGAGCGCTGCCCCTGCCCCACGGGGCACAGCAGAGGACGGAGGGCAGCAGGGTCAGAACCAAACAAATCAGCCCAAATCCGCTTCCATCTAGTGATTGTCTGGGAAGATGTTCAAAGCCCAGGGGATGCCTCCCATCACCGTTTTTTTTTTTTTTTCCGTATTGAAGTATAGTTGACTTACAATATTATATTAGTTTCAGGTGTACAGGTGCAGTAATTCAATATTTTTATCAATCATACTCCATATACAGATACTATAAATAACAATGGTTATATTCCTGTGCTGTGCATTGCATCCCTGTAGCCTATCTATTTGATATCTGGTAGTTTGTAGCTCTTAATCCTCTCCACCCATTTTACCCCTCCCCGCCACCACTCTCCCCTCTGGCAACCACCTGTCTGTTCTCAGTATCTCTGAGTCTGTTTCTGTTTTGTTATATTCATTCGTTTGTTTCATTTTGTAGATTCCACATATAAATGAAAACATACAGTATTTGTCTTTCTCTGTCTGACTTATTTCACTAAGCATAATACCCTCAGGTCCATCCATGTTGTCACAAATGGCAAAATTTCATCCCTTTTTATGGCTGAGTAATATCCATCACCTTTTAGATCCTACCAAACCTCTCTCTTTCCTAGTTCTGAAGCTGCCACGAATCATCCACCAAGGGGAGGTGTAGGCAGGAGGCCTGGATCCCAGTCCTGTGTGGCCTTGGCACAGTGTGTGACCTCTCTGAGCCTACTTCCTCTGCTTCGTTCACCTCGATAATGAAAATATAGACTCTAAGAGGGAAAGGGACTGTAGGGCCACCTAGGCCCACTTCCTAGCCAAAGCAGGAATCCTTCCCTAGAGCTTTGGTATATGACTATTTGACTGGTTTGGGCCCTTCCAATGTCAGGAATCTCACTGTCTCACAAGGCAGCCCATTTCTGTCCTGGATACTTTCGTATTATAAAGTGCTTTCGTAGGTGAGTTAGATATCAACAAGAAGAACAAAACCGGCAGCAGCTACGACCTCGAGTGCCAGGCATGACCCTAAGCACCTTTACGTGGATTATTTCGGTTGAATCCTCACGACAACCCTACAAATGGGGCTTGTCATTCTGTGTGTTTAGATAAAGAATCTGCGGTGCAGAGAGGATAAACAGCTTGCCCAGGCCACACAGCTGGTAAGTGGCTACCCCCTTGGAACTTGACCCCACTGGTTCTAGCTCTGCCCACCGAGCCTCAGAGAATTGGGGCCCTTTTTCTTCCAATGACAGCTTTCATTTGAGGCTTCGTAGCCGGGAAGCTGACCGAGGGTGGAGGCGATATCTAACTGCATTTCGCATCCCTGTTTCTGCGACGGTGCCCAGGAGGTCAGAAGCTGTAGATGCTCAGGGAAACCTGATGGCCAGCAGGTGAGTGGAGAGAAGGCCCTGGCCTAGGAGTCAGGGGGCCACAGGAGAATGTCACCGGCGGGCAACCCTGGTGACAGCTCCCTTCCCTGGGCCTTTGTCTCTTCATTGGCAAAATCAGAGGATTAGACTGAGTGATCCCCAAGGTCCCCTCCTGCCTGGCCTTTTGGGATTCCATGCTAAGTTCCCCTGGCACAGGGACAGGGTTCCCCTACCTGAGGTAGACCTCACCCCCATGGCCAAGCCTCCACCTCCCCAGCCCTGCTAGGGTTAAAATCTCTCCCTTCCAACAGAAAAGCCACATTCTTCAATCCTGGGGCCAGGGGTAGAGAGGCCATTCCTGAGAGGGTTGGAACCTGGCAGACGCTGGGCCGGGCCCTGAGCCGTTCTCCTTTCCCTGGAAGGGAGCATGGGTTGTCATTCCCAGGGCAGTGGTGAGGCTCCCTCTTTCCCATCCATGTCTTAGACCCTCAAGTCAGGTGGGGCCTGGAAGGACCCCAGGCACAGGACTGAGATGCCCCTGTAGGCTGTACCTCACAGCACCCTGCCTAGGTCTAGGTGGCCTGGAGGTCCCTGTTTATACATTTAAGGGCAGGCTAGCCACCTGCACACGTCACAGACAGAGATTCCAATAGTGGCCCAATTTCAGCCCCCAGGCTCAATTTCCCAGCAAGGTGGAGGGGCGGAGGTGATGATCCAGAATGATCCCCTGCAGCCCCTTCCCCATCAACCTTCTGCTGGCAGCAGCAGTGCTCGGCTCCCATCAACCTTCTGCTGGCAGCAGCAGTGCTCGCCCCGTCATCTTCCCAAGGAACAGTCTGGGAAACCCTGAGTCCTGGTCCAACTCCATAGCCCTTTAATCCCTGCCCCTACCTTCCACAAGCCCGAAACCCACTGAGGGATCAGACGTCAGTGGGTCCCAAATGTGGCTGCAACCTCGACAGTATCACATACCAGGGGCTCACCCTAGACCTACTGAATCCCCCGGCGGGGGGGCCCAGGACTCTGCACTTTTAAACAAAGTTCCAGGCCAATCCTGGCCCAGGTACCCCTCTACCAGGGGTAGACATCGAGGTAGAGGTGTGGTTTCCGTAAAGCCCCGGCCTCCACAGGAATTAGACCTCAGAGCTAGTGTGGTGTTTGCATGTGGTGGCCGAGGTTATGCATGGGGCATGGTGGCTCAGGGAGGGGAGGAGATGGTAGAGTGAGAGACAGGACAGGAAATACCGTGCAGGGAAAAGGGATACCGTGCCGTAAGCCCTGGCTGGGTGGGAGGAGACACGCAGGTGCTCACGACAGGTAAGCCCTCCTGGGAGTGTGGGGTCAGAGAAGAAGAACACAGAGAAAGCTGCCTTGGTCCAGGTCCAGCTGGGCCTGTCGCCTCTAGGCTTGGTCCAGGTACTACTACTCAACCCCCCCACCCCCAGATAATCAGATGGAGGAGATGGGGCCCTTTGGTTCAGGTGACCTAACCCTGCCCCCCGATCAGAGTCCCCAAGGCCAGCCCTCTGCCCTGGCCCAAGTGGTGCTCTGCCCCTTGGCTGGCCTGGCACGGTCTGATGGATGTCTGTATGGGTGGCGAGTCCTTGGGGCAAGGACCCTAGGGGGGCCTGGGTCTCCCTTCACGAAAGCAAGGCCTACGAGGTGGAAAAGAGGGGAAGGGAAGTGACACCTACCTGAGCTGCCAGCGCTCTCGGAAGCACTCCTGGACATCTTAGGCTGGCCATGTTTGCCGCTGGCCCGCCCGGGTCCCGGTGGCGGGGGGCCTGAGGGAGCAGGGGCGCCGTCTCCCCTGATGGTGGAGAGATCCTGCATGCTGAAGCTCCGGAGTCTCTCTGATAAGGCACCCTGTCCCTGGACACAACACAGGACGGGGCACACGTCAGAGGCCTGCCCCACAGACCGGGGCAGCTGTGGCGGGCGAATGCAACCGAGGCCAAGAGGGGGGCTCTGGCGGTCAGCAAGGTGGAGGCCAGTCCCCTGGAATACTCTGCAGAGGGGCAGCTGCCTGGTGTACTTGCAGGGAACACTGAGGGGGTCCAGGCCCAGAATGTTCTAGGGCCTCCTGTGGGCTCAGGGACTGCTCTTCTGGCTCCAGGCTCCTTCCTCTCCTTCAGACGCCCCCCCCCCCCCCCCCCCACGATAAGCCCGAGCCTCAGCCAGACTCAGGGCCGAGGAAACGACTGCTGCCTTCGGTTCCCACTCTCCAGGGCTTGTCTGTGGCTTCTCGGGCTTTACATAAATCAAAATCCTTATAGAGCTACATTTTGCTCTGTTTCCAGGACACAAGGATCTGGCTAGAATATCAGAACTTAATAATCTATGTGCTCAGTCCTTACTCTTTTCAAAGGAAATAAAATGCAGACGGTATTTTTTAAATGTATGACAACAGCCATTTCTTTTATCTGTTCACATGGCTGTTCGTGAGTCACACTGACTGCCACCGTCACATTTGAGCTCCATCAAATACCCAAAGGTAATGAATCAGGAAGGAAAAAGATGATATTAAAAAAAGACACACACGCAACAAAACACTGTTGACCGTAACCATTTCTTATTCTCAAGGAGCCACAGAAGCTGTCTCGGGGGAAACTGTTCTTTTGTTTAGGAAAAGCAAAATCAATCCATTATACTTATGAAAGGGAAGGGCCTCGCCATCTGGATGAGAGAATCTGTCAAAGTGAAAAGATTATAAGGAAGGCACAGGGATGATAGCATTGCTTTAGGTGTGCCTCAGGGGCTAGAGGGGGAGACTTGTGTTTGGGGGAGAAGGAAACCCAAGGGCGGAGGGGCTGGTAAGGAGACGTGGATTATTGAGAACTGGGCTGGGGTTTGGAGCAAGAGGTGACAGGCAAGTAACCACTAGGCAAATTGATACACTTGGGTATCTTCAGAAACACTCATGGGCATGCAGACTTCCCATAGGTACGTGGGGTGCATGGATCGGGGGCGGAGGTATTTTATTTGAATAATGAAGGAAAGAGTAGTCCTAGAGGGCTAGAGGACGTGGGGACCATAGGCACCGCAGATGGAACAGAACCAACAAATCAGCACAAAATCAGCGAGAGCAGCTAACAAGGGCTCTGGGCTGGGGGGTGGGATTGATGAAACCAACAAGGGCCATGACAGCATTAGTTAAGAGGCTTTCAGAGATGGCAGAAGGGTTTGGAGATTTTTTTTTCACTTTACTTAAATAGTAATGAAAATGAGCCAACAAAGCACAGTAATTCACTGAAGTAACTTTAGCAAAAGAGTCAGTTAGCTAAAGGAGCAAACGCAGAATGAGTTCATTAGAGGCAACGGGGGAAGACAAAGGAGCTTGCAGACAGTTTTAGAAAAAATGTCAGAATGAAACAAAGATGCATTAAAATATGAAAATGATAAGTTCTCAGCCTACCGAAGATATTAAAAAAAAACATGTCTCCAGGAAACTAACAACAGCAGAAAGAAAACTATTTAAATAATCAAATATATATACAGGACTTCCCTGGTGGCACAGTGGTTAAGAATCCATCTGCCAATGCAGGGGACACGGGTTCGATCCCTGGTCCAGGAAGATCCCACATGTCGCGGAGCAACTAAGCCTGTGTGCCACAACTACTGAGCCCACACACCACAACTACGGAAGCCTGTGCGCCCTAGAGCCCACGTGCCGCAACTACTGAGCTTGCGTGCTGCAACAACTGAAGCCTGTGCGCCTACAGCCTGTGCTCCGCAACAAGAGAAGCTGCCGCAATGAGAAGTCCGCGCACCGCAACGAAGAGTAGCCCCCTCTCGCCGCAGCTAGAGAAAGCCCACGTGCAGCAACGAAGACCCAACGCAGCCAAAAATAAAAATAGATTTAAAAATAAATAAATAAAATAAAATAAAAAATATATACAACTAGAATTCTAAATCCAGGCAAAGGGGTGTTTGGAGGGCATTATGTGAGAAAGGCAGAAATCTCCCTGGTTGCCTCAGATACAGCTCCTGAACGATGGTAGGCAAGGGGTCTGAGGCTTCACCTTCTAGACATAACAGCTGGGTGGTCTTTGCCAAGAAAATGAGGGGGGAGACCCGCTCCCCAGTATAATCCTCTCCAAATCCATCAGCCAATGATCCATGATTATTTTACTCAGAAACATTCAAGATGACATCTAGGAACTTCCCTGGAGGTCCAGTGATTAAGATTCCGTGCTTCCACTACAGGGGGCACGTGTTCAATCCCTGGTCGGGGAACTAAGATCCCACATGCTGCGGGGGGGCAGCCAAAAATAAAGAATAAAAAAGGATCACGTCTGGGAAAAAAACTAGGAGGGGCTTTATGATTCTAAGTCCAAATAAACGGTGGCGGACTAACCCCTTCCCTGGGTCTGCCAGCTCTTACAGAAGCTCAGCGATGTATCTGAGGAAAAGAGGCAGCAGCATCACACCTGTCCATGACCATTTCAGCAAAGCACTCAGTTCCAGTCCCAGAAGCCAGCTGGCCTGCTCCAGTATCACCAGCACCATGAAGACAGGAAGTGGCAAAGGTCAGGAAAGAAAAGGAGATAATAATAGCTCAGTATCGACTGAGTCCTGTCTCAGAAGAAACCACGGCAGCATGGATATAGGCTCTTGAAAACAAATTAGCCCATACCCATCGAGACAATCTGAGACGGTTCAAATCAATATAGCCCTTTCAGCTGTAAACCTCTCAGCCCTGCTCAGTCTCTACTCCAAACCTCATCTCCATTCACTTTCCACAGACCTTATTCCACCGGCCGATTCAGCTCTGCTCTGAGAACCTTCGTTTTCTTATTCTGGGAACAGCCAAGAGTGGTTCTCTGGTATTCGGCAAAACTGGGTTCCTTATTTTTGGGAAAATAAATTTGGACTCCCTAAATTTGGAAAAGCTTAAAAACATATTCTATAATTCAATGAGCCACATACTAAAAGCTTTGAGAAGTCGTAGTGTTTTGGGTTGTTCGACTCAGCATACCCCAAATGTATTTGACCACAGTGGGACAGACTGTTAGTTGACCATCCAAAAGTCATTCCCAATTCCGTTCTCGAAATGGTGAGAAAAAAAACCAGATTTCCCAAACTCCCTCCTAGCTATTATGCATGGCCATGTGATGCAGTTCTGGCCAATGGGAGGTAAGGGGAAATCTGCTAAGGGATTTCTGGGAAAGATATTTTCTCTCTCTCACATGCAGAAGGAGAAAGGCCTGACCCTGCTCCCTGCTTTCTGCCTTTGAGTGTGGGAACTGCCACCTTGTGACAAGGAGACTCGCAGAGACATCCACCCGGAGCCTTGGCATCACTAAGTCACTGGAATACCGACAGTGCCCATTTACTCCTAGACTTCTTGTGGATAATTATCATCAATTACAAGACATACATTTTTTCACCTCTGAAAACTGGGGCGGGTCTTACGGTTGCTGTTGCCTTGTCTTTGTTGTCACTGCCTACACATGAATGCACTTAGTTGTTATTCCCCAAGACATGACCAGACAATGGAAACTCCTGACTGTTCACTGTTAACAAACCATTTAAGACCCAACTGGGACTTCCCTGGTGGCACAGTGGTTAAGACTCCGCCCTTCCAATGCAGGGGGCTTGGGTTTAATCCCTGGTCAGGGAACTAAGATCCCACATGCCGTGCGGTGTTGCCAAAAGATTTTTAAAAAAAGACCCACTTGAAGAAGGAATCTGAGTCTAGGTTGCCTAAAACACGTTCCACTGACACCTTCTAGTAAGATGAAGAAAGTGGCAACATCAGAACTGGCAGAATGGGTATCAGCAGCATGGATGAAAATCTCAGAGACAAAAGCTCTGCATCACCAACGCTCTAGAAAGCACAGTGATGTGGCCTCATCATAAACGGATACTGATGAATGGAGTTGAAAAGCGATTCAGAAGAATCAGATTCTGAAAGTGAAGGTTAGAAAGACTTCAATCAATTTATGGTGCCTATATCCTTTATTGCATATACAAAAGTGACACACAGAAAAATCTATGTCTAAAGGCTCCAAAAGAGTCTTTTTAATAAGTAGAAGTAGATGGGACTTCCCCGGTGGTCCAGTGGTTCAGAATCTACCTTCCAATGCAGGGGATATGAATCTGATCCCTGGTCGGGGAACTAAGATCCCACATGCCACGGGGCAGCTGAGCCCAGGTGCACTCTAGAGCCCAGCCTCATGGGACCAGAAAGGAACACATCCACAGCCTTCCATGAAAACTAATCTCCTACTTGTATTGTCATATTTTGACCTCTTTATTCCCCACAGTATTATAAGCAGGGTCTACCCAGTTTTGTTGTGGCTGCTTGTTTACATGCTGTTTGTTTTAACAGACTCACCTTGCTTTTTTCTGGGCACGTCAACAACATATGGCCCAGTGGCTCTCTCAGCTGGGCTCCCAGAGCCCCAGAAATCCCACAGAAGTATCTTGGGGGCAGGGGAGGGGAATCTATTCCTGACTACTTTAATCTTTTCTTTTTCCTGGCTAAAACTCTTAGAAAATTGGACTTTAAGAAGTAAACTGCGGGGACTTCCCTGGTGGCACAGTGGTTGAGAATCCACCTGCCAATGCAGGGGACACGGGGTTCGAGCCCTGGTCCAGGAAGATCCCACATGCCGCAGAGCAACTAAGCCCGTGCGCCACAACTACTGAGCCTGCGCTCTAGCGCCTGTATGCCGCAACTACTGAGCCCACGTGCTGCAACTACTGAAGCCCATGCACTTAGAGCCTGTGCTCCGCAACAAGAGAAGCCACCACGAGAAGCCCGCGCAATGCAACGAAGAGTAGCCCCTGCTCACCGCAACCAGAGAAAGCCTGTGTGCAGGAACAAAGACCCAACGCAGCCAAAAATAAATAAATAAAAGTAAATTTTAAAAAGTAAACTGTGTCACTGAATTTTCTATTAATCTGAGATCTTTTTTGTATTTCAATTTTAATTTTATTGATGTAGTTTTTCATTTGTATTTAATTACTACATTTTTCTAATTTTATAGATGGATTCAAGATATAAACCTTAGGGACTTATATGTACTTTTATATACATATTTATATGTACAGGTACTGTAAAATTTTTTTAAATTTTTACAATTAATTTTTATTGGAGTACAGTTGATTTACAATGTTGTGAATCTGAGAACTTTAATTCCTCATCCTTCCTCCAATTTGTAAGGAATAAGAAATCCATGTAGCTAACACACAGCAAATTTTCTAAATTTTGATGCTTTTCTTAGCCAGAGGAGGGAGTGTGTTCCCGGGAAAACCCAGACCTTTAAAAAGCTGATATTCTAAGTAAAACAATTTACCACTAATAGAATACCTGCCATTAGGGCCCACAGAACCCCGATTCAACAGTTACTAAGTTTGGTTGCAAGCCCTTAACGAGGTCCTCTTTTCCAGAGGGACACAAAGGGGAAGGGACACCAGTGACAGGGACACAAGTGACAGGAGGGGGCTCCAGCAGAGCACAAAGTTTAGCCCGCCTCACCTCACATGGTTTCTACTGCCTTCAACTGATAACAATGAGAATAAAGACAAAAGGCTTTAGTGAGTCAGGCAGTTGATAACAAAGCCACCAGCATAACCACATTTCCCACTGGCGATTCAAATATTTGAAAAAAAGAAAGAGTTAGTACTTCCTTCTAAATTCCCGCAGGGTTCCCACCTCGCTAAAACAGTTAACCTCCACAGCTATACATGCTTCACGTCGAGGCCAAGCAGGCTCCTTCTCAACGTGCTGCACGAAGGCAAGGGCCTCGTTCGTGACATAGAATTGGATTAACAAACAAAAGAGAGAGAAAGGATTCTTCCCACCGTAGCATCAATCGTCAAATTCAATTCATTCTCCAGGCATGAAACAAACAAACCAAAAAACCAAATAAGTTAATTGCATGTTAGATGCTACCAAATCAACACAATAAGAGGCTCTGGGAGGAGGCTGACAGGGCCTCGGCTCTGGGATTAACGCACATGTACACACACGGCTGTCGGGAGGAGAGACACCTGGCTCCGATCCAGACCATGGGCCAGTGGGCACAGGTGGCTGCTGGCTTCCATCCCCGAAGGGTTCAGTTTGGAGTTAGTCACATCTCTCAGCGGGGTTACCTGCCCTTCTCTGAGGTCCAAAGAGGAGACAAAAGGAAAGAGTCGAACCACCTGATAAAAGGGAAAAGAAAAAAAAAAAGCCATGGGCACCAAACCTACAAAATGGTTTGAAGGGAGCCATGCTGCCCTGGCCTCCTACAAGTCACTCATTCACTCACTCACTTCTTCATTCCTCCCTTCGCAGCCAACGCTGCTGGAGAGTTCCTGAAGCGCTGAGTGAAGCCCCGCAGGGGAAACAAACATGAATAGGAAACATGACACGGTTCCTACTCCAAGGTTCTCCCAGTCTGGCTGAGGCATCGAGACACAAAGGCGTACAAGACAGCAAATGACAGACGACAAAACATACGACAGAAGCTCAGGGGACGGAGAGAGAGTACTGTTGGCTAGAATACCCGGGGAGGCCTCGTCCAAGAGCTCAGACTTGAGCGAGGCAAGGGCTGCACCATCAGAAAGAGAGGAGAAGGACATTGTGGCCAGACAGTGGTTGGAGCCAAGGTGTGAGAGTGGAAAACCCGGGTGCATTTGGGAAGCTGAGATTGAACCAGTCTGAGGAGAAGAGGCTCGGGTGCTGGTGACGAGTGGGAGATCAGTCTGGAAAAACTGTATTTTGCCTGAACTTGGACTTCGATGAGAGCTCCACTGAAGGTTTCTGGGTAGTGAGCAAAGTGAAGACAGTGGGATTTTAGAGTCATGAGAACATTCTGGACACACTGCGTGGCACACATGGAGAGCGGCCCCCGGTATCTGCTCTCTCTGCCTTCCTTCCTCAGGTTGGAGCTGGGCACATGGATGTCTGCAATAAAGACCCTTAATGGGAGATGAAGTGCAAAAATGAACATTAACTGGTGAGGGAAGGCCGGTTGGGAACACTGGCCAACACCTCAGGCCAGGCTGGATCTGAGGTGCTGACAGCAGCTGCTGAGGAGATGAAGACCTGGATCTGGGAAGCGAGACAGGGCTGTGCAGGACAATAACAGCACACAGATGATCAGAGTCCCTGTAAAGCAGAGCGGGGCCTGGTCATCTGAGCCAGGCCAGCACCCAGGTGATGGGGTTTGGGGGTCACCGGGAAGGACTCCACACGCAGCAGCTGTCCAGCCCTCCTGTGTAGAAGGCCACCAGTGAGACCCAGCTGGAAGCTCTGCTTGGTCCAGGCTTCCTCCTTGGAGAGGCCAGGCCCTGAGGGGAGGTTAAAGTCGTGGCAGATCTCTCTTCAAGGAGTAGGAGTCGGGTAGGGGACCCAAAGGTGGGGCATCCACAAGACAAGTTTGCTCAGTGAAAGGTGGAGCTACGTTTACAACTTCCCACTTTATCACGGTGATACGCTTTGTTTATTTGTTTTGCTTTTCAATATCCTAATTTCTTTTTACTGAAGTAGAGTTGATTTACCATGTTATATTAGGACACAGTGATAAAGCTTTAAAGAAACTATCTTTAGTCTCTTAAGGTAACTTGCCACCCACCACCTGCATTTAAGTGTGGCCCCAGCCTTGCCTCAAGGCAAAGTGGGAGCCTGCCTTGGGGGCAGTTGCTGGCTGTCTCTTGCATATGAATGTACCTTCCTGACTCCTAGAGGTGTTCCAGACAAAACGGTCAGAAACGTAGGCAGACAACCTTAAAAGTACCCTGGGCTGGGACTGGCTCTAGAATTCTCAGTGGCAGACAGGCATCCCTCAGGCTCTCAGCCATGGGGCCTCAGGGCCTGGGGGTGTGATCCAAGCAGAATGTGGCCAGGAATTGTCAGTTCAGTGTGTGTGGAGGGGAAGGGGCCATGGGGGTGTCTGGAGTGATGCAGGAACACAGGACTAGGAACTGAAGTATCGCTCTCAGCCCAGCTGGGCATCCAACAGCAGCATGACCTTGGGCAATGGGATCTCGGTGTCCTCCCCTGTGAAGTAAGTAGCACCTAAGGCTCCTTCCTGTCCTAACAACCCACAGGTTGACATTCCTCTCTCTCTCGGTGGGGTTTGGGGCAGGGGCTTACGTGTTATATAGACTGCCGCCACTCGGACACTGCTCTCCTCGAGGCTGAACGAGGAGGCGGAAGTCGGGCCCAGAGCCCGACTGGATGAGGGACCTGAAGCCCAGGGTGGGAGAGTGGCTTGCCCAGCGCCACACAGCACAGGCAAGGTGGACAGGGAGGAACAAGGGCACAGGCAACGCCCCAACTGTGCCCAAGCTACCGCACCACAGAGAAAAGACGGGAAGAGATCCGCACAAGCAGGAGACAGCCTCCTCTCCACAAGAGTCTGGACTGTAAATAACTTCCCAATGCCAGCATCGGACTTGTTTCTCTTATTGGTTCAACAGTGAGTGAAGATCATGGTCAACCTTAGAGAGCAAACTGACACAGGAGAAGTGACCAACAGGTAGCCTCAGCATGAGCTCTGCCTCCTGGGAAGTCCCTATGGACATCGACTCATGACTGTTTTGTGGCAAAAACCATTATCATGCCCATTTTGCAGGTGGAGAGGCTGAGGCTCATAGAGGTGCAACAGCAAGTGGGGGAGGTGGGGGTTTTTTTGTTTGTTTTTTTGGCTAGGCCGCGTGGCATGTGGGATCTTAATTCCCCGACCAAGGATCGAACCTGCACCCCCTTCATTGGAAGCACAGAATCTTAACCACTGGACTGCCAGGGAAGTCCTGGAGCTGGGATTTTTTTAACCTGGGTCTGCATATTTCCAAAGCCCATACTTGTTGCTAAGCATTGCTCTCCTGGCTGTGACAGCTAAAAATATGAACAGCCATCCTTCATCCCTTTATCATTTACCGTGCACCTAGTAGGCATGCAGATAAGACATGGATATAAATGACTACAAGAGGGCCACTGGGGTGCCATGAAGTGAGAGACCAGTTCCACCAGGAATCTAAGGAGGCTGCTGTGAAGGAGGTGGCTCTTGACCTTGAAGGGTGGACAGGATTCCAAACAGGTGGGAACAGGGGCAGATGAACTAGCATCAGTAGAGGCCGGAAAGAGAAAATTCTAGAAACAGCAGAGTTGCTATTTCTAGAACAGCACTGAAGGTGTTGCTGTAAATACAGTATACAAGAACCAGAAAGGTCAGGAGAGACTAGACAGGAAGGTTGGGATCAGGGCCAAATGCACAGGCCTCAAACAGGAAGGGAGAGTGGCAGTGACCCCTTGAGTGGCTACTGCAACAGTCCAAGCTAGAAGGGAGGGTGCCTGGAAGAGGGCCTGGAAGGAAGGAAGGAAGGAAGGGGTATCAAATGGGCAGGACTCGAAGAGTCAATCGGAGGAAGGAGGAACTCAAAGATGACTGAAATTTGGAGCTTGGGGTCCAGAGAGGATGGTGATTTTGTCATCATCAGAAATTTGGGACACAAGAGCAGGGATACACTTGGAGTTAGAGAGATGCTGACTGAAGGTACCAGGAGACAGGGAGGAGATGTTCAGAGAACCAGAAATGCTGGACTTGAGACCTGGGAGAGGAGCCGATCTGGGAACCAGGAGCAACAGGTGGTGACAGCTGAAAGTGAGGGAAAGGATGAGTGGCTCTGGGATGGAGAGGAGAGCAAGGCGGGGCCCTGGAGAATTCCCCCCAACACTGAGGGAGTGATGGGAGGAGGGAGAGCCAGGAGACAGGAGTCGGGGGGAGGAGGTGACCAGGAAGGAAGGTGCATCACCACAGCCAAGTGCTTTCTCAGACCTCCCAGGTTTCAACCAGGTTCTTCTCAGAGGTCAGGCAGGCAGGTGGGCTTCTCTCTTTCCACTGGGACCCTCGATGCCTCCAGCTACATATGATCTCCACAGACAAACTTGGAACAGAGATTTGGCAAGTAATATCAGACCGGCAACTCCGCCTTCTGCTGACTTGTGAGACCGAGTCTCTTGTTTGTTTCAATCCACCTCACCATCTATGGAGTGGAGTAAGGTGAGGTAACATTCCAAGTAGAAACATCGGGAGGAAGACAGGGTGTCGAGGAACAAAGGCGAGTGATTTGTCTGGGAGGGAAGTATTCCCTACCCTCTACCTAAATGTTTTCAGCAGGTTGTCCATAAGAGTTTATGTAATCTTGGTGTTTAAATGGTTGCCATGGTGAACTCTAAATATTACTTTTATGTTACACAGTCCTTGGCTTAAACGAAAGAAAGAGGGCTAACTTGACACAAGCTAGCGCAGACGCTGGGAAATGTTCCTCTGAGGGGGTGAAGGGACGAGCATGAAACTTCCTAGAGTCCTCAGCCACTTAGATTCAGCAGACACAAGTGTGCGAAGCCAGACAAGGGAGACACGGGGATCCAAAAGGCACAGCAGTCTTCTCTTCTTCCTTGGACATACATTCAAAGCATGAGTGGATACAGGGAGGTTTTATAAAAAGAAAATTAACACCTGCCCTCTGATTAATCGTCAACAGGTAGTTTTTGCTTTTGCCTATTGTGGGGTTTTTTTTGGCAAGAAAGAAAACAAAGGCAAAGGCAAACAACTCCAGTCTGGTCAGAAGCCCCAAATCACTAGGCTAATGAACTTTCCAGAATGAGCTTCTGGTTCCAAGAATAAAGTTCCATGTCGTTTGAAAGCAGTATTTGTATTCAAGCAAGAGGTTTAGATAAAGCAGTGATGGATAAAAAATAAGGATCAGAGGGAGAGGACACTTTTTAGAACTATATTGAACTGTTTAAAGAGTTTGTTTTTAAAGCAAAATTGAGTGGGAATTTTTTTTTTTTTAAATGAGTGGGAAAACACTATAATTTATCTCTCTGTGATTGTGCCTAGGCGTTCAGATGCTAGGGCTATAACCAAGGCTGGGCTATACCCTGGTGGCCACTGACCATAACTGCAGGCAAAGTACCTGAGCTTTGGCTGGCAAGTCAGCAAAGTGGAGGTCACGGTGTGAAAGCAGAGCCGGACCAGGGGAGAAGATGAAGAAACGGAAAGATCCACCATGGGCAATGCCGTAGGCTGAGTCTCCATCTGCCCGTTTTCCTCGTGAACCTCATATACAGAGGCCCCAAAGGGCCAAGTGGGTAAGGGAGGGGCCCTTGTCAAAGCAGAGCACTGCAGGCGAGAAGATGGAAATAAGGCAAAGGAGAACCCAAGAGGCTTAACAGAAGGCTTGGGACAGTACTGCCCAAGAGACCTTTCTGCGATGGTGGGAACGTTCTATCCCTGTGTCAGCCACCAGCCACACTGGCTGCCGAGGACTTGAAAGCGGGTGAGTAAAGACTGAATATTAAAATTTACTTAATTTCAATTAATTTAAATAGCCACACGCGGCAAGTGGCTACCATTTTGGGCAGAGCAGGATTGGAGGCAGCAATAAGTTTATTCTTCAGATCCATCAACAAGGTTTAATGAGTGCAAAACACCAGACAAGTTAGCAAAGTTTGGTTTGGGGTTTTTTCTAAGCAAGAAACAAAGGAAAAGAATCCAGAGTCACTCATGGCCAGAAGCTCACGATCTAACAGGAAATACTAGATTCTAGGGGGGAAGAAGCCCACACGCAATCTGGGGAAGAAGCATCCCTAATTCACAGAACGCCAGCTTTACTTAGACCAGCTGTCTTAAACAGGTGACTTTAATAACACTATTGTCAGCACTGGAACCGTTCTAGGGATAAGATCTCCAGGGAAAGTAAAAGGGCATTATTTTTCAAGTTATGAGACAGGTCAAAAGCAAGATTGGTTTACCAGGCCTGAGAAGTGGGAAGGTGGAAGAGACCTAGGATATGGTCCAAATGTCAAGGGGAATAAGGTGGCCTGGATACCTCACAGTTTGGGGGGATTTTTTGGAAGATTTTTTTTATGTGGACCATTTTTCAAGTCCTTATTGAAGTTATTACAATATTGCTTCTGGTTTTTTTTTTTTTATGTTTTTAATTTTTGGCCACGAGGCATGGGGGATCTTAGTTCCCCGACCAGGGATCGAACCCACACCCCCTGCATTGGAAGGCGTAGTCTTAACCACTTGACCGCCAGGGAAGTCAGTTTTAAAACTACCTGACAGTTTTAAAACTCTTGATCAATTGGTTTTTCTCACTATTGTTTCTCTTCCCGTGAGAATGTGTTTTGCTTAACTAATGAGTTTCTAGAGTATTAATTTTAAAAAGCGAGAGATTTCCAATTCTGGTCTTAAAAAGACGTGGGGCTCAATTTTCCCTCTGGGTGGAATCACTGGCTGGGAAACAGCTAATATCTAAGCTCAGAGCCAGCCAAGAGACTAGGGACACTTAGAAAGAAGGTACTACCGATGTGTGTCCCTAGGAAGGAGACAGAGCAGCTTTTGCTGAAAGAAAAAATGTATCACTACTTCCCGGGGACAAGGATTAGACCTTGGGGAAAACTGGGGGATGGGCTGGGGGTTAATAGGCCTGGGGAGAAATTTCCAATGTGTAATTTTGTTTGTTTGTTTTAGCTTTTCTATTCTAAGATAAAACATTAACATTAATAACAACTTATATTTGTACAATGATATGGTTTACAAAGCTTCTTCACACTTTATGATGATCCCAAAACCCTGCAAACATTCATTTTTTTTAGAGAAAGGGCTCAGGGTTCAAAGTTATAAGGAACAAAAGGATTAACTAAAAGTGTAGGCAGAAGATCTTTCATTCTTCTGGTTAAGTTCTGCAGTCTCCTCCTGGGGAGCCATCAAAGGATGGAAAATACAGCAGATGAGGAAGGAGTGACCGCCCTCATCCGGTCACCTGGTCCCAGCCTCCCTTCAATCTGTCTGAACTCAGAGGGAGGCTCTCAGTCCCCTCACCCTCTCTCCTGCAACTGTTTGGCTAAATGCAGTGGATATTTACAGTGAGAACTGATTTGTAGGCTGAGGGTGTTTTCTGGGAGGAGACAGGCAGGGTCCAAGAGATGTAAAATGGAGCCACGAGTAGGGCGACCATAAACTCCGGTTTGCTTGGAACAGACTTAGTTTCTACCCGTTGTCCCAGCATAATAATTATAGCACCGTTTCACTCTCAGATGTGTCCTGTTTGAACAGTATATGGTCACCCTAGCCACTGTGACTGGGCAGAGTGTCTTTTTTTCACAAAATTGCTTTGATTGTTCCCCTGGGGGTAATCGACAAGGTTGCTCTGGACTCAGCTTTCTCATGGTCAAGGTTAATGCTTCTAGGGAGCTACATCTGCATTCCAGGAATGTTAAAAAAGTTAACTGTTTTAACCCTCATCACTGGTGGTGTATGGTTCTGGATGGGCCCTCAGGCAGCGGCCTGTAAAGAGTTGGCTGTTTATTTTATTTCCTTATTTTTTAAAATATATTTATTTATTTTGTTTATTTATTTTTGGCTGCGTTGGGTCTTTGTTGCTGCACGCAGGCTTTCTCTTGTTGCGGTGAGCGGGGACTTCTCTTCGTTGCAGTGCAAGGGCTTCTCATCGAGCTGGCTTCTCTTTGTTGGGGAGCAAGGGCTCTAGGCGCAGGAGCTTCAGTAGTTGTGGCACACAGGCTCAGTAGTTGTGGCTTGCTGGTTCTAGAGCGCAGGCTCAGTAGTTGTGGTGCACAGGCTTAGTTGCTCCGCGGCATGTGGGATCTGCCTGGACCAGGGCTCGAACCCGTATCCCCTGCGTTGGCAGGCAGATTCTTAACCACTGAGCCACCAGGGGAGTCCGAGTTTGCTGTTTAAAAAATCATCTGGGGAACTTGTTAAAAATAGAGATTCAAGGGCTCACTGCCTGAGATTCTGATTCAGCACATCTGAGAATCTGTTTAAAAATGAAAAACAAAGCTTCCCAGGTGGTTTGTATACTAAAGCCAGATTTGAACCCAGTGGTAACTTATCATCCTTTGGCCGCGGCCTGGAGTGGTCCATTGTTACTATGGAAACCGCTGATCTATCCCTCAGCCAGGTTGAATTTTACTTTTTCTTTTCTTTTCTTTTTTAAAGTACACATCTGTTTCAAAAACAGAGGGCATTATTTTGGGGAAAGAAGAGTGTTTTCTCTCTCAAGATATTTAGAGAGGAAAAGCAAAGCCCCCACAAGGCAGAAAATTTTCTTGTCTGAAACCAAATTCAGCAGGAAGCAGGCGTCCCTCACTACTTTAGCCCAACTAGAAAGAACGAATGAGCAGTTATTTTCTGAGGCAAGTTTCAGACTATCTAGAGCTTCCTTCAGGTTAGTTGTAAGGTGCCCGGCTGGAGGCCTAGGCTCACGGGCTTCCCCGGTGGTCAGAGGGACTGGCGGTGACTGGCCAAGATGGTATCAAGACTCAGGAGGTTCTAGCTTGAGGCAGACCTGGAAAAGGATGGCCCTACAGAATTACCATAAGAATATAATTTACACACACGGCTGAGTGGCCTGGTGACCGGTACTGAGTCACCCTGATAAATATACCACACGGACACTCTACAACTGAGCTGAGAAAAGAGCAGTAACCTATATTCCTTCAGGTGCAGAAGCAAAGGTGGGGTGGGGAGAGGGCCTGGGAGGCTTCTGTAGCTTTGTGTGGCAAAGTTAGCCTGATGAATTCAGAATTTAGCAATTCTGAGTTCTCTTTTCTGTCAGCTTAAACACAAAAGCCTAAAACGACTGCATCTCAAACAGAAGGATCTTAGAATTCACTGCTCTTTGTAAATCCTCATACATCTCCTCCAGATACCAAAGCGGAATTTCCCCTCCAATGATACTCATTGGGATTCATCACTTTGCCAGCTACTATTGTACCTAAGGTGGACAGGGACCTTCCAGGTACCAGCGGAACACTTCACTATGGTTCTGTGTTACAGAAGCACCTGGTCCTTCTCTGAAATAGGAATCACTCCCCTTTGGTTCTCCTGTCTCCCCGCCAGCCTTTGTCTGCAGAACTCCTTGACTTTATGTGGAAGGTGCTTTTCAAACTCCCAGCCCTGTGTACTAAGTTTTTCTCCCAGAAATGCTCCTGAAGTGCCTCTCCCTGGTTCAGGGCCCAGAAAACCCAGCTCAGTCCCCTGACCCAACTGGCTATCAACACCCTCCATCCCACCATCCACTGGGAGCCCATGGAGCACGAAGATCTGTATTAACTGTCCTCTTCCAAACCCTTTCACAGCTCTACCCTCTCTTTCCCCCAAACCCTCACATTGCCACCCAGGATTCATAGCTTCCCTTTGCTAATACAGCTCACCTCCCAACCACTGTATCTCTCCAGACATAAGCATAACTGCCTTTCCTCCACCCTCAGCCAACTGTAGACCCCTACTGTACCTTTGGATTTGGAGGAAGGTGTTGTCACCAGGAAACACTAGGGCAATCTGCTGAATTTGCTCTGAGAGTAAACATCTACCAATTTTAATTTTTCAGGGCTGAGCACATAACGAGAAATTGACAAAGCGACGAGGAGAATGTAATGGGAGAGGAAGCTGGGAAGGAACACAGAGGGCCTTTGAACAGGGCTGGGTGGAAAAAAGAAGGAAGTAATTGCTTATATCACAATGTCCCACAAGACCAGTATTTATTTCAAACCTCCTCTACCTCTAGTTACTGCTGCTACACATATCATTATCCTCCACGTTTCAACCACTCAACTTATTCTAGGACCCTGGGTTCCTTCCCCTGGATCTGTGGGGCCACGTGAGCATGGAGTACACCCACTCACTCAGGTAATAAGTCTCTGCACCTGTCTATTTAGGTGACTCTCCCAATGCACCCTAGGAAATTGCAGAGAAGAGCTCCCTCTCCTCCCCTTCTCTCTTCTCTGCATCCAAGGATTACACTCCAAGTACTTTAGAGGTTCTTGAGACCCACAGATGAGCTTCAGGGGCTCTGGGAACCTCTCAATATTGCATAAATCATTTGTGTGTGGGGGTGTGCAGTTTTCTGGGGGCAAGATTCACCCTTTTTCCCCTCAGATTTTCAATGGGACCCCAAAAAGGATGAGGAACCTGATCGGTCCTTAGCCTGTCTCTGGGCAAGTTACAGCCACGGCGGTCAGGTCCCAGCATGGTACCTTGGAAGCAGCCATCACCGCCGCCGTGGCCGCCACGTTCAAGCCTCGCTTCCCAAAGTGCACAAGGGCATCATAACTTCGGTCTTTTGCTTGGACCAGGCAATCATCGATTTCCTGTCAAAGGAAAACAGAGGCACACTGAGTTGGAAAGCTCAAATAAATCTCTGTTCTTTCTCCCTTCTCCTGAGCGCTGAGCTTGGGGGCTTGTGCCCAATCACTCATTCTCTCTGGCATTGCCACTAACTGGCTGTCGGAACTGGGCAAGAACTTAGCCTCTATTCACGGTTCTGTCTTCTGAAAAACGAGGACCCTGGTAGCACCTAACTTGTGGAGCAAGGTGAGGATTACATGCGATCATTCCAGAAAAGCACCTGACACAGTGGCTGGTTTCAATAACCAAGAACCATTGTCATCTTCCTTATCTCAAGGAGGTCAGGCCCCGGCAGCTCTGAAATTCTGTTATTCCATAGCTATTTCATACGATACCCAAATCCCTCCCCATGTACATATCGATGGGAGGGATTAGGACACAGAAAGAAATAGGTGTTATTTTTGTTGATAGAGAAGATCATTTTACAGATAACAAAATAAAAGCAGAAATTAGAGGTCATCCAGCATCATACCACAAGGTAAAGGTGAGGTGGGAAAGAGGACTGACATCTACTTCAGGGACCGAGACCAGGTAAGATATTGGTTCAGTTCAAATTTGAATCAACGTTGGCTCATTCTTTTTGTTTGTTTGGTTTGGGTAGTTGTTGTCACTGTTTTAAGAAAACAGTTGTTTCGGAATCACAGGAGCTCATTGCAGAGTTCAGTCAATGACACTTGGCCTGCATTTCATTTGAAGTTCAGCACATCGGTGCACTTCCTTCCTGCTTTGGGGTATGCAGGTGGGCAGTCAACCCCCTGCCTTGTCCTTGTTTAAGCTTCTTCAAGAAGTCACCGCACTAAGTTTCCACTGCGACCCCTGGCCGACTCCAGAAGTGATTCTTGGCAGCTCTTAAGAGTCAGTCACCTTCCTTTCAATGGAAATTACACTGGCAGCTTCAGGGTAAGTCCAGCGTTTGGAGAAAGGGAAGTAGGAAGAATAGAGATTTGATAACCAGGTTGAGACAGGGATTACCATTCCTCAAAATCCACCCTCTGAGACGGGAAGTGTGTCCTAGTTCCTAAACAGATTCTCAGAAACGTCTACAGTAGCCTGCTCATCCAACCGATATACTCAAAGGCTTCCCCTGGAAGTCCAAAGTATCCAACTTTCAGAAGCAATAGAAATGAATATCTCAAGCCACCAACAGTGCTCCTAATTCATACTGTAGTATCCGACCACACAATCAGTTTGGAAAGTCATGTAATATCATTAGTGAGTTATACAATGTTGGACCCAGTAATCCCAGTCCTGAGAATTTATTCTAAGATGTCAACAGAAGGAACTATATACTATGTGTGGTGATTGTCGTGGGTCATTAGGAAGACCAAGTGAGAAAGGATGCTATGCCATCATGTCTAAGATCTCAGAAGATAAATATTGCATCTGCTCAGCTTTTTTGTTGTTGCCTCTTGGTTTGGAGTGGCTTTTTTTTTTTTTTAACGTACGCTTAAAATTTTATTTTAAAGAAACGTTTCACAGACTGGGTTGAACTTAAAAAGGGAGCTACCAAACAAATTAATAAGACAGAGGTCATGTTTATTTTAGTGGTCTCGGCATCTATTACTGTATGAAATCTTAAGAAAACAATGGAACAATCCATTGAAAACAAATCCAGGAAATTAGGTTCAGTGGAGACGTTAAACAAAAAATAATTTTATAGACAGTGACATTATCTTATAAGTAGCTTAAATTTCTTTTCAAGAGGTGTAAGTTGTAATTCCCCCTTGAATCCTTAGTTATTGTTGACCCCTTCCTGCAATCTCTCCCTATCTTATTTTTTCCATCTCTGACAATAGACAAACCTGCATTTTCATTTCAAGGATGGATGTGAAGTACTTTGAAGCGAAACAAACACAAATGATAAATAGCATGAAACAAATTATTATGACTATTCTCATTAATACTTATTGACTGATAATTACTAAAGTAGCAGGTATTTCATTGGTAGCATACGTTTTATCATTGAACAATAAAGCAAACATACTAGAAATGTATTATATTCCAGTCTCTGTTAGTAGCTATCTGGGTACAAGTTCAAATCATTTAATCTCTCTAGGTTTCAACGTTCCTGTTTATGTTAAGTTTTTAAAGTATTTTAATAGTCTATGTAAAAATCCTATCTGCAAAAGGATAGGGGCTGAGCCTGATAAAAGGAAGGAAATTCAGTTTGGGGAGTTGAATTATGAGTGAATCTTTTCTGCTTTTTGTTTCAATGTATGGAAATGTTTTACAATAAATAATGATGAATAACATCCTTTGGAGAATTTCACCACTATTTCTAAACAGGTCATAAAAATAGACTTAAAAAAGAAAGATTAGAAGGAACGAATGTTGGAGGGGGGAAATAAGAGTCAATTAAGAGCCTCCTGCAATAAAACAACCTGCCTTTTTTTTTTTTAATCACTTTTTAAAATTTTTTCACTCGCTGGAAGGAGTGCAAGGCAGAGCAACATAAATTACCTTTTCTTTTGAGGACAGCGTGGGATGTACAAACTTCCTATAGAGGAGGCTGGAGCCTTTTGTGTAGGGAGACAGCAGCCAGGCTACAAATGCTATTTTTAGTTCATAATAGAATGGAAACCTGGAGAGAGATGAGAAAATACACATTCCATTAGGTTCTCAGCAACTCCACCCTGAGCCTTTGAAACATGAGACCTGGGGGCACAGACACCTCTCCTGCCTGCACAGGGCCGCCTGGCCCCCAGATTCCCATGAAGGTGTATGCACACACAAGCACATCCAAGGCACAAGCCCAAGGCCTCTTGAAAGCCAGTTCATTTTTTTTTTCTTTTCCTCTTTGGCCATACGGCTCAGCTTGTGGGATCTTAGTTCCCCAAGCAGGGATTGAACCTGGACCCTCAACAGTGAAAGCACTGAGTCCTAACCTACTGGACCGCCAGGGAATTCCCAAAGCTGGTTCGTGTTTTCTTTCCTTGTCAAGCAAGCCAGGGACCTGGGGTCTCTCCAGCAATCACCCTATGACCGTGCTTGACAACACCTGGAGCTTCCGTCCGAGCTCTGCTCATTTCGGTTGGAGCCGGGGCTCCTGTAGGCCCAGATGCCACAACCAGCCGTGCCCAATTTCCCGGTCATTCACTCTTCACTGGAGGCCACGAAGGCACAAACGCAGGATTTACAGTAGGGATTTACAGTAGGGCGGAGCTGACAAAGAATCGCCAGACTGAGAGTGAAAGCCTCCCCTCCTCGGCTATCTCCTTAGTCCCCAAAAGGCAGGGACGGGAGCCCAACTCTTGCCAGGAAAGAGGATGCTACTCACCCTATTCAAACCAACAGCAGGCTGGCGGGGAGGAGGGGAGGCATCAATTAGGAGTTTGGGGTTAATATATACACACTACTATATATAAAATAGATACCAACAATGACCTACTGTATAACACAGGGAACTATACTTAACATTTTGTAATAACCCATAAGAGAAAAGAATCTGAAAAAAATATATAACTGAATCACTTTTCTTACACCTGAAACAAACACATCATTGTAAATCAACTCTACTTCAATTTAAAAAATTACATTTAATTAAAGAAACCAACAGCAGGCAAAAAGGTCTCGATCTTTTTGGTGCCGAAAGAAAGAAGAGTTCAGGATACAGATAACATACGATTCTGAAGTTTAAAGTCCTGCGTGCCATGTGTTTATGCATCCCATGAACACTTACCCGGCACCCATATGTGGCAGCCGGTGCTGAGCACCAAGGAGACAGTGGGAAGCAAAGAAGACCTGACCCCTGCTCTCTTGGAGCTTCCAGTCTAGCAGGAAACATAGACAAGGTTCTGGCGTCCTTGGAACTGGTAGTCCAGTCAAGGAAACAGAGATCGCTCAAATCATCACGATTAATATAGAATAGCAACCTGAGATGAGTGCCATCACGGGCCTCTGCTGACCCATGTGGTGCCTCTGCACGTGTGAGAAAAAGCCAAGTCCTTCAGCTGGATGCAGTCCTGGGAGCACATGGCTTGCAAACAGGGCTTCATCCAAATTTCAGCTCCACTTGCCTCCTTGGCTAGGTATCTTGTGCTATGAACAACCTGTGCAACCATACTTGGCAGGCCGGATGTGTATTAACCATATTTAAAAATTTTCTGTACTCTGATGCTTTGACATCTTGGGACCTTGCTGACTCTGGAGAGACTGCCTCTCCCATGGAAACCACAATACAGTCTCTTGCCCACACTTACTGCCTCTGCTTCCTGATCAGCCCCGTGCTTCCCCATGCGGCTCTGTGCAGCGGGCTGTACCTCTAGGGATCTGTGAATATAACGAACTTATTCCTTCATGATAGTCATTTCTGTGTCTGCATGTCTTACCAGACCTGAAAACAAAGTCTGGGTACCATTAAAACAGATGCGATGAGGGAAAGTGACACCTGGGCTAGTCTGAGGAATCAGAAAAGTAAACCCCTCCCAGGCATCCTCCCTGATAAGAGAGCCCAAACAAAGAGCAATTTCTAGCAAGTCATTTCAGAGCCCTTTAACTCTCATGTCACTCCAATCAGCGGCCCCACCCCCTGCTCCTCTCCTCATCCTAGTTCACGGCCTTCTCTTCTGGCAGGCCCTTCCTGAATATTCCCTTAGCAACTATAGGACACTTTCGTGTCAAGATTGCTTAATGTTTCACAGCCAGAAAAGAGAAGGAGCTGAAGGAACAGAGGTGTGATTCTCCCGTAATTGAACACTCTGGTGATGAACAGTGAAGGAAGTTTGGTCTGGAAAACAAGTATTCGTCAGCCCCAAGGGACAAATGAACCTGCAGAGCTCAGGCATCAACCCAAGATTCACGGATAATCCCAGGGGTTCTGTCACGCCGCTGCTCTTTTGTTTATTATGTAAAAGACGGGTTTTGTAAAAAATAGGTCATGCGTGCACGTAGTTTAAAAAATTCTAGAAGTCCAAAAGAGTATATAGCAGAGTCTCCTTCCCATCCTGGATGCTTTTCCAAAAGCGTAAGCATCATGGGTCTTGTGCATCCTTCCAGAAGCGGACTAGGGCTAAGATATACAACTGTGTGGGTGCATACGACTCCCGTAATGTCCCCATGCTCACCTAGTGGCATTCTCTGCACCCCCTCCTACACCTTGCTTCCCCCTACTGCATACACGTGATTAACTGTACGCTTTGGGGATTTCTTTTTTCTTTGGCTGCACCATGTGGCTTGCGGGATCTTAGTTCCCCAACCAGGGATCGAACCCCGGGCCCTGGTAGTGAAAGCACGGAGTCCTAACCACTGGACCGCCAGGGAATTCCCCAGGCCTCACTCTTCTTTTGAATTTTATTTCATTTATTTTTTTATACAGCAGGTTCTTATTATTCCCTCTTCTTAATGGCTGTGTATGGGGGCGTGAGCATCAACCCAGACCCCCGTGAATGGATATTTACAAAAGGTTACAATCTTTGGCTACTACAAGAGAGCTGCAGTGAATCTCCTGGAGCACGCTTCTTTATGTACCTATGCTAACGTGCCTTTAGGAAAATGCCCAGAAGCGGAATTTCTGCGGGCATCTAATTTACAGATAGAGGTTGTACTTCTGTGCAAACATAGGTACAAGAGTCTGATTGCCCACAGTCACACCCTCACAGTCTAGGACCAACCGTAAGAGCCTGCCCCAGGCTGGACGGGGGTGTGGGGGGGAGAACGTTAGATCCTGAGCAATCCTTCTGGGCTGCCAGAGACCCTTTATTCTTTGGCCAGCCTGCTACTGAGCCTCCTGTTCTTCAGGATCTTTCCCGTGTGCCCCATCCATGCTGACGCAGCCTTTGAAAACCTTCCTGCCTCCTAACCTTCTGGCTTCACCTCCCAAATCTTCTCTTGTCAGGCTGGCAAAGCATCTCCAATGACCAATTGCGGTAGCAGACTTCACTTGGTGGTCTCCAGACCACCAAGATACCGCCCTCCCTGGCATCTCTAGACCAGGACACAGAGGGCTCCTCTGTATTCCCCTGTCCACCTTGGGTGATGGAGCTTCCTTTGAAGCGAAATCAACTAGTTATAGAAGAATCACGATGGAATGGGTTTGTTCCTTGGGCAGAAAGCTGACATGAATATCCACAGAAGAAAAAAGGAAGAGGTTACAGCCTGCTAATTCTCGACCTTTCCAGGACTTTGGTTAAAAGTAGGCTCCTTTAGAGTCTTAGTAGCAAAACTCGAATCTCAAGACTGCCTCCTACTGTTAGCAATCACTACGTTTCCTTTCAATTTCTCTCCTCAAGCTTTTTTCCTGCCCCACTTCCTACTCGAAGACAACAACTAGCTTATTGATTGATTCATTCAGTTGGGAAAATTCTATCGAAAAGCTAGGAGGTGAAAGGTCTGCGCTAAGCAATACAGGGAAACCAAAGCTAGGTTAGGCGTGTCCTCGCCCTTAGGGGTTTATCATCTAGCAGGAGAGCGGAAACCAACAGGTGACCCCACAATGTGCAATGGGATATGGAACAATGTCTTACTGAGGATCAAGAGCCTTGCTTCTCTCCAAATCTCCATCCGCCGCCCACGATCATCCACTTCATAATTCTTACTATGTACCTGGCATCAGCTCAACCTCGGTAGACCCAAAGCAAATCTCTCAGAAGTCTCTACACGTTACTCTCTGGTGGGTGAGGGCCCTCTCCCCTTTGCAGATTCAAGTGAGAAAATGAGCTTAGGACTGAGTGGGCCTCAAGTTTTAGTCTAAGTTGCCAGTGACTGTCGGTAAGGCCTGCGGGCCACCTGAGAAGGTCCCTGGGGATGCCAGCTGCCCCGTGGTATCAAAAGAAGCTGAGAGCTACTGCTGAAATCTAAAGCCTCACGCCACAGAACATAAGTGGGAAACCTCCCTACCTCTCTACTGTGGAACGAGATATCCTGGGTAGGAGTAAAGGCTGTGTATCTTAGCCAGGACAGGAAAGGAAGGGAAGAGCATGGACGGAGGGAGGCTAGACAGACAGAGAGACAGACAGACAGACACACACACACTACAGGGGAGAAAAGAATCCTGCCCCTAAGCCACCAACATAGAAGAATAGAGAACAAGAAGAGGCACCTACTTACTTTTTAGTGTATTGTTTCAATTTTATTTTGTCATGTGTATGTATTATTTTATAGTTTTTAAAAAATTAAATGAAATCACTTATACAAATTGTGAAAAAAGCCACCATCCTATCTCTCTTTTTTTTTTTTTTTTGCGGTACACGGGCCTCTCACCGTTGTGGCCTCTCCCGCCGCGGAGCACAGGCTCCGGACGTGCAGGCTCAGCGGCCATGGCCCACGGGCCCAGCCGCTCCGCGGCACATGGGATCCTCCCGGACCTGGCACGAACCCGCGTCCCCTGCATCGGCAGGCGGACTGTCAACCACTGCGCCACCAGGGAAGCCCCCATCCTATCTCTTCTGTGACCATACACAACGGCTGTTTTCATCAACACAGAAAGTTTTTAAAAGTTACCAATGAAGAGGGAACTGCCCTGGTGGAGGGGTGGAGAGAGCAGGATGGGGATGAGTGAAGAGTGATGGGAAGAGTATACACATGAGGGGTGATCTCCAGTCCTGGAAGTAAACAAAAGTTAAAGATGCTTCTAGGAAGCCAGAAGGTGCAGGACTACCCTGCCCCCCTTTCAATTATAAACAGAGCTTAGAGCAGCTGAGTTGGTGTCCATTCCCTGGAAGGGAAAGGGGGCCCTGTGTCTGATGGGTCTATCCCATGTCCATTCCCAGGCGAGAGGGAGGATGGAGAGGAAGGGCTCTCCTAGAAGGAGACCATGATCTGTAATACCTGGAGGTTGGCAGGAAAAGAAAAAGCAGACTGAGGGTGTGTCCAGGCTGTGCCGAGGCAGGCAGGGAAGGGCCCCAACGAACCATTCCCTGCAGAAGCAGAGCCCACGGTGCCAGGAGAGAGGCAAGGGACCCTCACTTTCCACCCACAAACTGCATGGACAGCGCCAGTTCAGAGGGACTAACGAGGGACCAGATGAGGCCTCCACATGGGTCAGGAAGAGAGGGGGATTCTACCCATACCTGTGCACATGCTCCAAGTACCCTAGTTATCAGATGCCTTCCTGTGGCATGCAGCACATGACCTTGATCCTTTGGCCTTCCTCCCCATGTTACCCACAAATATGTTACCTTATGTAGCAAAGGGATTCTACAGATGTAATTAGGGTAATTACTCAGCTGATTTTAAGATAGGGAGATTATACTTGATTACTGAGGTGGGTCTAATCTAATTACCTGAGACTTTAAAAGCAAACGCAGAGATCTTTCTCTGGCTGGTAACAGAAGAAGATGGAGATGACGTGCCATTGTTGGCTTGAAGATGACAGGGTGGCACACGTCAAGGAAATGGGGACCTCAGTCCTACAGCCACAAGGAACTGAATTCTGCCAACAACATGAATGAGCCTGGAAGTGGAATCTCCCCAGAGCCTCCAGATAAGAGCCTAGGCTGACCCACACCCTGGTTTTGGCCTTGTGAGTTCCTCAGTAGAGTTCTCAGTTGACTCTACCTGGACTTCTAACTCACAGAAACTGTGAAATAATAAAGTTGTATTGTTTTAAGCTGCTAAATTTGTGGTAATCTGTTACTGCAGCAACAGAAAAGTAATACACTGGGACTTCCCTGGTGGTCCAGTGGTTGAGAATCCACCTTCCAATGCAGGGGATGTGGCTTCGATCCCTGGTCGGGGAATTAAGATCCCACATGCCACGGGGCAACTAAGCCCGCGCGCCACACCTACTGAGCCCACGCACCACAAACCACAGAGCCCACACACCTCAACTAGAGAGAAGCCCACACGCCACAGCGAAAGATCCCACATGCTGCAATGAAGATCCCGCAACCAAGACCCGACGCAGCCAAAAATAAATAAATAAACAAAAATTTAATTAAAAAAAAAAAGAAAAGTAATACATCTCCCCAAATCAAAATCAAATCCATCCCAGAAACAGCTGTTGAGCACTTATTAGGCATGAGACTAAAATTCCAGGGCCATGGGTAAAACGTATTCCAGCTACCAGGGAGCAGCATATCCATCATCAGGCAGGATTTCCACCCAGGAAAGAGCAGCAAGGCTGAAATGCCCGAAACCTCCGGGAAAGAGCTCATGAGACTAACGCTCTGCCCGCTTTGTTCATGATAAGGGACAGGAGGACAGCAGGAGGCCACCTGGCACCAGACAGAAGGAGGGCATCATTAAGAAGGCTGCACGACATGAAGTGCTGGCCACGCTCTTTAATCGACTACACAATCCTCACTGGGTCTGGCCTGTTCTCATCTCTGCAGGACAGACAGGAACCTCCCCACCGTAGCTCTGCACAAAATGAGGTCCACCTCCTAGTGCCAGCCTCTGGGGTCTGGGGAAGACGAAAAAATGGCTCAGCAGAGCTCCATCTCCAGTCCTGGAGACTCAGCCCTGTCTTCAGTCTGTTGTTTATCTGGGCACAGGACAGGGCAGAGTGGCACAAGCATATTGAATTAGTAATCCAGATTCCTTCCTTCCAGCTTAAGGCCATAATAGCTGAGACATCTATCTCTCCCAGTAGAGATGAAAGCCAGGCTCCTTCAGGGGAAAAACTACACACTGAGGTCATTAAGGCCACTGACCCAAGACAGGATTCAGTGAAGTGGTATTCAGAGAAGTGGATGTCTTTGATCTAGGACATCCCAGAGGGTAAGTCCAGGCTAATCCTTTTTGGGATAAGAACTTTTTTTTTTTCCCAAAATGGAAATATCTTTATTATTTTCCCTGATGAAACCTGATCATGGTAAAACATTCATACAACACAGCAAATGTGAAACTGACCCCATGATCCCAAGTTGCGGAAATAACCTTTGCTAACAGACAAGTATTTTCCACACTATTTTTAGTACACATTCACATGTGCACAAACTCAGACCCTTTAGATACAAACAGGATACTGTATATTATTCACAGCCTCTTTCAGCTAAGACACAATATATGAATACAAACACCTAGCTTATGATTTTCACTTGGTCCATTGCTGTAATAGCTGCATTGTTTATGAGAGAGAAAAAGCTGTCCATCGAAAGGGGACTGATTAAATAAATTACGATCCATCTATACCATGAAATTCTATGTGGCCTTTAAAAAAGTAGGTAGATCTATTTATGCTTACGTCAAAGTATTTCAAAAATAAATTTAAGAAACAAAGTGAGAACTGTTAGGTATACTACAGTACTATTGTTTTTTAAAAAAGGAAAAGTATGTGTGTACGTATACACACGCATACATTTTTTAAAAGTATATACAATTGTGAAAAGCAGTAATGGTGAGAGTGAATGGTGTAGGGGAGAAACTTAGTTTTATGAGAGAAACTTAGTTTCATTGCACACTTTTGTGTACTGTTTTTCTCCTTTTTATTTTTTTAACATAAGAATGCTTCTTTACCAACTCCATTAATTGAGGAATTGTGTTTATCTTGCCCATCATTATATCATTGTAAGAACAATACCTGCTCTTACGTGGTCATTCAATAAATATTTACTTGAAGAACAATTTTATAGACTAATTGATTTGAAATGTTCCAGTTAGCATTCCTGCACCTGCTTCTCTGTGCTAATAAGGTTTGAGACTGCTTTCAGACCTTCCCACCTCTCCCTGACACTTGGCAACATCTTTCCTGGAAAAGTCCCAATTCCTGGAGTACTTACCAACAAAGGAAGATGTCGGTGAATGTCTCTGCTGTGGTGAAAAGTGCAAATATAATCCAGTACATCATCCATTTGACCTGTTGAAGGAGAAAGCAACAAAGCTAGCAGAAAAGGTCAAGGAGGAGTGGCTGCCAGCTTGAAGAGAACAGGCCCCGACAGTGGATGCTGAGGTGTGTCCAGGCAGAGTGGCCTGCATTGGTAACCCCTTTTCCTATCTTTCCCCAGGTTGGTCCAGTTCTACTCCAGACCTTGGGGCTGGGGGCAAACAGGCTGTTTCCACAACTGACCCAGGCTCAAGCTCTAAGTAGACTTTAGGTGGCCTTCAATAGCCCTCAGGTGAGCCAGGGAGACCTGAAGACCAGCAGTGACTCAGGTTTCAGTCAGGTCATTTGCCCAGGACTAACACCAGGTGAATAAAGTTTTCAAGCCTCCACAGAGATACACCCTGGAACAAACTTTATCCTGGCCAGACTCTCTGATATGGAATGATGGTAATCCTCACTGGTCATTTAAAAACCCTTCCAGGGACTTCCCTGGCGGTCCAGTGGTTAGGACTCCATGCTTCCACTGCAGGGGGCGTGGGTTCAATCCCTAGTCGGGGAACTAAGATCCCGCATGCCGTGGTGTGGCAAAAAAACAAAAACAAAAACAAACAAAAAAACCCTTCCATGTGGGAAATCCCCATAGTCCCTCCCAGAAACTGGATCTTTTCTTTTAATCTCCCCCATGTGACCATACTTTTCCATTTCTACTGTCTCTCTTTCCCAATTGAGGCCTTGGTCCCCTCTCTCCTGAACTACTGCAGGGGTCTCCTGACTGCTTCCCTGTCTCTTGGCTTTCCCCTCACCAATCCATTCTACAAACTATCCCCATACTAATCTCCCCAAAAGCATGAACTCAACCTATTAATCCTCCATTTAAAATCTTCTAGCCTGCAGCATAAAGTCCAAATTCCTTAGTCTGTTCCTTCTGGCTTTTGGAAATGGTGGGGTCGTTTGTATTGGACCAATCCTCTTGCCAATAACGATAATAAACTCTGAACAAAATATTTTATTTTATTGATTGATTGATCAATTGATTGCCTGCCGCGCCACACCACACGGCTTATAGGATCTTACTTTCCCGACCAGGGGTCGAACCAGCACCCTCAGCAGTGAAAGTGCAGAGCTCTAACCACTGGGTCGCCAGGGAATTCCCTGAGCAAAATGTGTTAAAACAACTGTTTGAAGGCTAGAAAAGCTATCAAAAGCTGGCAGAAACTGGAAAGGATCCAACTCTTGAAATAAGGGGACCACACCAGAGTAAATCCATGTTGATGTAGTTAAGGAAACTCCCTAGCTGGCAAATCATGGGGCAGATAGAACTCCAGAAGAAATCCATAGTCTTATTTGCCTGAGGAAGTGGAAAATAGAGTTTGAGACTGCCAATGGTGCTGGAAACTGAAAAGGAAAAATCCCCAGTAAGAGGGAAGCCGTAAGGGTGTAGGCCCCCAAATCCACATATCAATTCCTTTCAATTTCTTGGTTGGCTCCTGAATTGTACAGAATCAGGTAATATTCCAAGGTGACTGAGTAAAATACAGCTGGAAAACTGAGAGTTGAAGAGAGATTCAGTTTCTGCCCACTGGAGGAGAAACAGAGTTCGGAGTTCAAGTTCTGCCAAATTAGAGGAGCTTGGTAAACATTTGGGAATTTCCAGTGAAACACCTAAAAGGCCATACCTTAGGAATAAAAATTATGCTCTAGGACTAAGAGATTAGCTCTAGGACTAAGAGCAAAACTGAAATACACCTGCCCCAATAAAACGTAAAACCTAGCTGCCACAAGGTCAAGATGATCTGTCAGAATTTAACTGCCTGTGAGAACAAAAATTAACGTTCTTCACAAGAAGGCAAGGCAGGTCTAGAGTTCCTATGATGTATTATACATAACAGTCCAATAAACAAGAAAAGCTATATATATGAAGAAACAGGAAAACATACTCCATGGTTAAGAGAAAAACTGGTCAATAGAAACAGATCCATATTTGATCTAGATTTTATAATTAGCAAAGACTTTAAAAAGTATAAATGTGTGTTAAGACAACCAGATATTCACATGTGAAAGAATGAAGATGGACTTCTACCTCACACCATATACAAAAAATGAACTTAAAATGTATTAGAGACCTAAATGTAAGAACTCTTACAAGAAAACACAGGAGTAAATTCTTGTGACCTTGGATTAAACAATGTTTTCTTAGATGTGACATCAAAAACACAAGCAATGAAGGAAGAAAACAGATAAATTAGACTTTGTCAAAATTTAAAACTTTTGTACTTCAAAGGATACCATCAAGAAAGTGAAAAGACAACCCACAAAATGGGAAAAAATATTTGCAAATCAATATCTGATATGGTATTTGTATCCAAATAATAAAGAACTCATACAACTCAATAATAAAAAGACAAAACCCAACTTAAAATGTGCCAAGGGCCCATATCTTTTAGAAAATGAATCAATAATTAATAAATCCAATACCCATTTATGATAAAAACTCTCAGCAAAGGAATAGAGGGGAACCTCTTCAACTTGACAAAGAACATCTACAAAAAACACTACAGCTAACATCACACTTAGTGGTGTGAAATTAGATGCTTTCCCACTAAGATCAGAAACAAGATAAAGAGGTCCCCTCTTAACACTCCTTTTCACTATCATACTGGGATTCCTAGCTAATGCAATAAGACAAGAAATGAAATAAAAAGTATACAGACTGTGAAGAAAGGCATAAAACTGTCTTTTTTTTCCGATGGCATGACTGTCTATATAGAAAACCTAAAAGGACTGACAATAACAAAACCCAAAAACCTGGAACTAATGAGCAATTATAGCAAGGTTTGAGGACACACGGTTAATATATAAAATAATCATATAAAAAATATAAAAACCAATTGCTTTACTATATGCCAACAAAGAACAACTGGAACTTGAAATTTAAAAGAAAAATACCATTTATATTAGCACCAAAAAATTTAATTACTTAGGAATATACCTAACAAAATATGCAAAAGCTCTGTATGAGGAAAACCACAGTACTCTGATGAAAGAAATCAAAGAAGATTTAAATAAATGGAGAGATGTTATATGTTCATGGATAGGAAGACTCAGTATTATCAAAATGTCAGTTCTTCCCAACTTGATCTATACATTCAGTGTAATCCCAATTGAAATGCCAGCAAATTGTTTCGTGGACATCGACAGATTAATTTTAAAGTTTATATGGAAGGGCAAAAGATCTGAATAGCCAATATGATACTGAAGAAGAAGAACAAAGTTAGAGAACGGACACTATCTAACTTCAAGACACAAGCTACAATAATCAAGACAGTGTGGTATTAGTGAAACTACAGATAAATATATCAGATAGACTAGACAAATAGAATAGAGCTCCAAAACAGACCACATAAATATAGTCAACTGATCTTTGACAAAGGAGCAAAGGCAAATCGATGGAGAAAAGATAGTCTTTTCAATAAATGGTGCTGGGAACAACTGGATATTTGCATTCAAAAAAATTGATAGATATAGGTGTTGATCTTACATCTTCCACAAAAATTACTCAAAATGGATCACAGACCTAAATGATAGATGCAAAATTATAAAATTTCTATAAGATAACACAGGAGAAAATCTAGGTGACCTGGAGCTTGTCAATGAATCTTAATACATCACCAAGAGTGTGACCCATGGAAGAAAAAAACTGATAAGTTAGACTTCATTAAAATAAAAAACTTCTGCTCTGCAAAAGACATTGTTAAGAGAATGAAAAGACAAGCCACAGACTAGGAGAAAATATTTGCAATACATATATCTGAAAAAGGACTTGTATCCAAAATAAACAAAGAATACTTAAAACTCAACAACAACAAAAATAACCCAATTTTTAAAATGGCAAAAGATCCGAAAGACACCTCACCAAAGAAGATATACAGCAACTTATTAACAAATATTTTGTTATAAAACTAAATTTTTCTTCTGTCACCACTTAACAAGACACTTATCCTAGGAGAAAAAGGGTGGGTTCAATATTATTTTCTTTAAAAAGTAGAAATATGTTAAAGAATCTATAGGGAAAGGTAGATATAACGAGTGAAGAGATGGGAAATTTCAAGAGAAAGAAGGAAAATTTTTAAAAAGAACTAAACGATATCCTAGAACTGAAAAATACAATATCTGAAAAAAAATTTTTTTTAATTATTGAATGGAATTTATAGCAGCTTGGACACAAAAAAAGATTTGTGAACTTGAAGACAAAACAATAGAGTCAACCAGGCTGAAGTCTAGATTGGAGGAGGGCAGGTGCGGAATGAAGAGTCTCAATACCTGTAGAACAGCATCAAGCAGTCTAACACATATGGAATAGGAATTCTAGAGGAGAGGAAAAAGAGAATTGGACAGAAAAATTATCTGAAGAAATATCGACTCAAAATTTCCAAAATTTGACCAAAATATCAAACCCACAAGACCATGGAATCCCATGAATTGAAGCAAGATAAATATGAAGAAAACCACACCTAGCCACATCATAGTAAAACTGCTAAGAAGCAAAGAGAAAATCTTAAGCAAGGGAAAAAAGACATTACATACAGGGGAATGACAATAAGAATTATAACTGACCTTTTATCAGAAACAATGAATACCAGAAGAAAATGGAATAACATCTTTAAAGTGCTAAAAGAAAAAAAAGTGTCAACCTATAATTCTATACCCAGCAAAAATATCTTTCAAACATGAAGGCAGTTCTGGTGAATCTCCATTGTCTTTGTGACTCTGAAACATGTGGCACAATAGATTAATTAGAGGACTTCTCTATTTAGAAAAACAAGACAGTCCCCTGGAAACAAGGCTGGCTTAGTCCATCAAAAGAAACTACTATCGGGGCTTCCCTGGTGGCACAGTGGTTGAGAGTCTGCCTGCCGATGCAGGGGACACAGGTTCATGCCCCGGTCCAGGAAGATCCCACATGCCGCGGAGTGGCTAGGCCCATGAGCCATGGCCACTGAGCCTGCGTGTCTGGAGCCTGTGCTCCACAACGGGAGAGGCCACAACAGTAAGAGGCCCACGTACCGCAAAAAAAAAAAAAAAAAAAAAAAAAAGAAAGAAACTACTATCTAAGATGCTACATGCTACCAAGGTTATCTGCAGCAGAACGGGCTCCTTATCAGGGAGCAAACAAGATCTAGTCCAGCTGTAAAGTCCATGGCATACTGGGGCCCAAGATCCAGGAATTCCCAACACTGGTTTCCAGATACACTGCCAGGAGCCTGAATTCCCTCTCTGGAGGCTTTTTCTTTTTAGTGTTCAAACCACACTCTAGTATCTTTGGTTAAAAACAAAGGAAAATGATAACAACAATAAAAAAATATTTTTCCTTGACACAACGCTTAGACACAAACTTCTCCAATGGGTCACCTACACTTGCAGTGTCTACTTCCTCATCCCTCACTTACTCAGTGCACTGCATCCGTTACATCAAAACTGCCCTCACTGGGGTCTTTGTAACGTATTTCAAGGGGGTGTAAGGGACCCTTTTTCAGTTTTTCACTTGACTTGCTTGACTTTTCAGCTAGATGTGAAACTATCACTTACTGAAAAGCTCTCGCAACACTACCTGATTTCCCTCTCAACTTTCTGGCTACTTCTCAGGCTCATCAATTCCTCCTCAGGGCTTTGTTCCTGACATCCTCTTCTAACCCTAGACTAGACATTCTCCCTGAAGGAAGTTCTGCATTCTTCACCTAACACAGCCAATGAATCAAGTTCTGTCACTTCCACCCTCTTATTTCTCTTGAACTTATCTTTTCTCCATCCCTCTACCATTACTTCAGACCACCACCATCTCCTGCCTAGAACAAAACTACAGCCTTTTGATTGGTTTTTATACCTCTACCCGCTTCCCAATCCGTCCTCCATATTCCAGTCAGAATGACCCAAATTTGATGATTCTCCTTCCTAGCTTAAAGCCTTCAATAGCTCCTTATTGTTGTTACAATAAGGCCCCAATTCCTTAAATTGGATTACAAGTCCTTGCATAAACTGGACATTGATTACCTCCACCAAAAGCTCTCCTCCTCACACATACCTTCTCGAATTTTCCACTCCAATTATAACGAACCTCTTTCAGTTTCCTAATAGAGCATCTTCTTTTGCCTCCAGATTTCAGCCCTCAGATATCAACTTAACTGTCATTTCCTCCAGGAAGTGCCCAAAGTTTACGTATCCTCTCCTTTCTTCCTCCCATGGTATCATACATGTTCCCTGTCATAACACTTACCACTCTGCTTTGAAAGTATCTGTTTATTCTGATGTTTCTCTTCCTACATTGTAAGTTCCCTGAGAGTAGAGACCAGTTCTTCTTGCACATCATTATATCTTTTGTACCCAAAACAGTTCTTGGCACATAGTAGGTTCTAGGTGAATATGTTTTAAATGCCTGGATTAGAATGTTGGGTGTTGTGAATGGAAAAGAATGAACGGTCTCAAAAAGGTTGAGATGGAATATACTTTGGAAAATACTAGTCTAGGTGGCTTTTTGAGAAGACAAAATTAGATAGCTTGCAAAGCAACAGATGCTCCCCATGAGATGGATGGCTAGGTATACATGGGATGAAAGGGTCCTGGTGAAGCCAGGGCATGAGTGACTGATAGTTATGGAGCCTCTCACACTAGCAAGAAAGTAAAGAAAGAGCCAATTTAGGGAGAAGAAGCTAAGCTCCATGAGGCAGAGGATAGTCTGAGGGTCCCAGAGGACATCCAAGAAGAATGCCCAACAGGCCTCTGGAAAGGCAAAACTAAATCTCAGGAGGGGGGTTGGGGCTGAAGACAAAGGTGAGGGAGCCAAGGCAGAGAGGAGGCTGGAAGTGTTAGCCTAAAAGAAGTTTCCATCATGTACTCCTCCACTTTAAAACACTTTCATGCAGAAGGAAGGGTCTGAGAATGACTCACTGAGCTTCACAAGGTAAATGAAATACTGGTGACTCATTCACGGAAACCATAAATAAATTACCTGGAAATGGTTTTCCCCACTAGGCCTCAGAGAAACCAAATGTAAGTTATTTTTCCAAAATTTGAAATAGAACTTGCCAGGTTTGAGGGATTCTACCCAAAATTCCTTGCAAGATGAGGGGGAGCTTGGGTGGGCCAGCATCCAAAAAAGAGACAGAAAGTTATTGCTGATTTGCGAGGTTATCACTGGGGGCAACTCTAGAGTGGAGAGTTGACAGCATAACTGGGAACTCCCTCTGGACTGGTCAAGCACAGGAATGAGAAGATAGGAGAGCAGTGGTAACCCTAGGCCATAATAAAGGGTGGAAAGCAGAGCTTGTTGACCTTCCATGAGCCACAGAGGCGGGCTGAGACCCCACAGCCCATCAGACCCTGCTCCCAGGGCTCCTGGGAGCCTGTAAAAGGTCTCCCCCATGAGTTGTGGAGACAGCAAAGTCAGCCACCTCTTAGCTTCGCCTCACCTTTAGCCTCCCCGATGCAGTCACACTAATATTTCTTGAGCCTCTCACATTTCCTCCTGCATCCGGGCCCTGCTTCAGCCTCACGGGGAATTCCCTATGCCAAATGACCGAGAAAGGACAAATGTGAGGCTGGTTGACAGATGAGTCTGTACCATCTGCTGGCACGAGCTCACAGTGGACAACTGTATAGTCAGGGGTGACCTGGAGGGAGTGGGGAAGGAAATTCCCTGCAGGCAGAACTTTGAGCAGCACAGTTAGCCTGGAAGAAGAAATGTCCTGAGGTAATACATTTATACTGTCACCAGGTTTATTAACTGTATTTTCTGTAGTCTTGATGCTGTGACATCTGGGGTCCTGCTGACTGGAGAGAGACTGCCCCCTCTAGGACTAGCTAATTCTTGAGATATTCTTGCCCCAGAGCAAACATGCAAACTGCCCAATCCAGGATCCATACTCCAAACTACCTCCTTTATGGAGCTCTCATAGGTAGCCAATACTTCCCAGCCCTAATCACCCCAGGACCTGGTACCAGATACCTAGAGGCAGCCCCTACACCCCAGAGCCTGCTGAAATTATTCCAACTAGCCAGTTCTCAGCTTGCTTACTCTGCCTTGCTTTGCCTTTCTCACAGAAACCGTGATAAAGGTCATTGCCCACATTTCCCCCTCACTGGCCCTGGTGCTTCTCCATGTGGCCCTGCATGGTGTGTTGTGCCTCCTACTTCCAGGGAACTGTGAGTAAAAGCTTCTGCCTCCATGAGCCATTTCTGTGTCTGCATGCCTTACCATACCTGATTAAAACCAATCTGGGATACATTTTAAAACACCAGGTAAGAATCTGGATAGATGATGAGGTACTTGGAAGGGACAAGACTGAGCGATTGGTGTTGAGGTGCTTTGGAAATTATACGAATGGGCCCACAGAACGCAAATATTTGTGGTCCTTGCTAATGCTCACCAAAAGGTCCTGATGGCAGAGGAGGCTCTTGGTAATCAGGTGGATGAGATGACCAGCCCTTTGCATGTCTATGAGCCTTTTACCCCATGATATTGCATGTTCAATGGGCTCATGGACCAGTGGTCATGTAGACAGAGGGAACACATGGGCTCAGCAATGTTCATCCCTCTCACCAAGGGCGACCTGGCCATGACCCTGCTCAGACACCAAGTTGCCAGCAGTAGTGACTAAGTATCTCTAGGACAGTACCATATCTTAAGGCACCAGCCAGCATCCTGGGAGCAGGCTCATCATAACAAGCCCCTTCCTTCATAGAAAGGGCAGCATAGACTCTTTTCTGGAATATTCATTTATTGGGTATGTGGACTTGCTTTTCCCACTGCCATGTTTCTGGCAGCCATACAGCAAGCTGTGGACTCAGTGAGTGCCCTGTTCATTTTGATGTATCCCAACATTGCTTCTGACCAAGGGCCCTCGTTTACAGCAGAAGAAATATGACAGTAGACTGATGTTTTGGGGAATCACTGATCTTAATCATGTACCCCAATGCCCTGAGGCAGCTGTCCTTATACGATGCTACAAGAGCTTTGGAGAGTTCCAGAAAAGAACCAGGTGGGAGTCAGCATTCTGTGAGGTGATATGCTGTCCTAGAGGATGCAGTTTCCTCTCTGAACTAGTGACCGACACAAGGTACTGGATCTTAGCCAGAATCTAAAGGTTCAGGAACCAAGGAAATGAGGGTGGTGTTTCTTATGATTAAGCCTAAGGCTAGCTCCTTGTAACTCAAAGTGTGGTTCATGGGCTGTGGTTCCAGTTCACTGGAAACTCCTAGGAGCTTGCAGAATCTCAGGCCCTACTCCAGAGCTAATGGATCAGAAGCTGCATTTTAGTAAAACTCTCTATTTATTCATATGCATGTTAAAGTTTGAGAATCACTGGTCTAACCCAGTCACGACACTTCTGCTTCTCATCCTCAAACCTCTGAACTCTGCTTTTCAATAATTTTAGTACTCGAAAGGTGGATGCTTCCGTGAGGGATATAAAATGGTTCTGATGAAGTGGAAGCAGAGACTAGAAGGTCACCTGGCCATTTCAAGACCACCATGCCACCAGGAAATAGATAATAAAAGGACTCGTGGGCTTTCATGGGTTGACTGATCCTGCCTATCAAGGGGAACTAGAGTTGCTACTACACAATGTGGCAGGAAGGAGGGTGGATGGAATTTAAGGGTCCTCTAGGGGATCCCCTAGTATTGTCTTATTCAGAGGTAAAGTCAATGGATCACTACTACAACCCTACAGAGGTAAGACTACTAAGGTCTCAGATTCCTCAGGAATGAAGATTTAGGCCACACACACTTGGAGAAGAAACCACACTGAAGGCACAGGGGAGCACTGATTGGATGGTGGAAGAGGGAAGTAATAGGAAAAGTTGTGAAAGACTTCGGAATGGGTGTCCTGTGGAATGCTAGGTGCTGTCCACAGCAGCCTTCTGAGTTATCTTAATTCTGCAGGTGTCTTGTTTTACAATGTCTTTGAGCTATTTTGCAACTTTGTAAGTTACAGAAAGCTGATTACAATGCAAATAATTTAGTCTATAGATGTGCCAAAGAATTTTGTCCAATGGAGGTACAACTGGGTCCAATGGCCCTACTTCCCAAGAAATCAGTTGAATATCTATGAACAAATTCATTTAGTAATTCCTCAATGCTTATATATATATATGTTCTTTGGAGTCTCCTTTGAACTGTTTTTTAACACCTTACTGGTTCCCTCATTACTTAAGGAGTTAAGTAAAATTTTCAACGTGTTAATTTTATATTTGTACAAGAATCATTATTTTACCCTTTTAAAAATCATCTTTTAACAAAAGACATAAATACCAACTATGAACTCATGACCACTTGCCTAAATAAGGACTGTGCCTTCTATCCATTTTCTTCCTTTCTGTGTTATGTACAGATTGAAATATTTTAACTAATTTTATTTTTATTTATTCTCCTTCTCCCCCTAATATAGTATATACGGTGTATCAGTGATGGTTCACTTGACAATTTAATTTTTAGAGGGTTGAATATTAAGGTTAGATCCTGTCAGAGCCGGAGGATACTGGATCTGGAGCTGGACTCAGATGAAGAATTGGATTTAGCAAGCATCAATAAATGAGTGGTAGAGAATTCTTGTTGGAAGTTTTTTTTTCTTTTTCTTTTTGGCTGAGTTGGGTCTTCGTTGCTGTGCACGTGCTTTCTCTAGTTGCGGCAAGTGGGGGCTACTCTTTTTTTTTTTTTTTTTTTTTTGCGGTACGCGGGCCTCTCACTGCTGTGGCCTCTCCCGTTGCAGAGCACAGGCTCCGGACACGCAGGCTCAGCGGCCATGGCTCACAGGCCCAGCCGCTCCGCGGCATGTGGGATCCTCCCGGACCGGGGCATGAACCCCTGTCCCCTACATCGGCAGGCGGACTCTCAACCGCTGCGCCACCAGGGAAGCCCGGGGGGGTCTACTCTTCATTGCGGTGCGCGGGCTTCTCATTGCGGAGGCTTCTCTTGTTGCGGAGCATGGAGCATGGGCTCTAGGCGCGTGGGCTTCAGCAGTTGTGGCTCGCGGGCTCTAGAGCGCAGGCTCAGTAGCTGTGGCGCACGGGCTTAGTTGCTCCGCGGCATGTGGGATCTTCCCGGACCAGGGCTCGAACCCGTGTCCCCTGCGTTGGCAGGCGGATTCTTAACCACTGTGCCACCAGGGAAGTCCCTGGAAGGTTTCTTTAAAAGCCAAAACCTGGGTAAAAAAGTGGATGTGGATGTTATGCAGCCCAAGAAGTAACTGTAATTTAGATCATTATACTATATATTTTCATGTATATAATATACAGGCATACCTCGTTTTACTGTGCTTTTTTTAATGCACTTTGCAGATATTGTGGTTTTTTGGGTTTTTTTTTCTTTACAAACTGAAGGTTTGTGGTTAAGCAAGTCTATTGGTGCCATTTTCCCAAAAGCATTACCTTTTAATAAAGGTGTGTATAGCGTTTTTTTAGACATAATGCTACTGCACACTTAACAGACTACAGCATAATGTAAAAATCAACTTTTATATGCAGTAGGAAACCAAAGTTTGTGTGACTCACTTTTTGGTGATATTCATTTTATTGTTGTGGTCTGAAACCAAACGTGCAGTATCTCTGAAGGGGGCTGTGTGTGCATGTGTGTGCGCACGCGTGTGTGCGCGCGCGTGTGTATGTATTTTTGTTAAACTACCAGCATCCAAAGCCTTCTCATTTGGAGGGTGTCTCCCAGCATGCAGGTCTTTATGGGAGGCAAGGCCTATTATCCAGGCTTGGAAAAATCAAATGCCCCTATCCAGGGTTTTGAATCTTCATGAAATGTTCCAAAGCCATGGGCAGCTGGCAGACAGTTCCATGGTGGTGACCTGGGCAGCAGCTTCCTAACCAGACCCTTCCTGAGGTATAAGCTTGGCTGTCACCCAGCCTTCTCAGATCTTCCCCAATTTCTGAATATCTTTCCCCCGGCTTCTAGTTAATCCTACAAATTCCCATAAATTCCTTTCTGTTTAAGTTTTTGTCTCAAATCTTTGACTACTGCAGTGAGTTTGGAAAGACATAAAAAGCTATGAACATCAAGAGCGGTGTTTCTCAAATTGAGGATCTTGTTAAAAATGCCAATTTTTATTCAGGAGGTCTGGGTAGGCCTTGAAACTCTGCATTTCTAACTAGCTCCCGGGTGATGTTGATAATGCCGGTCCACAGACCACACTTTGGGTGTTGAGAACAACAGCACTGAACGTGGGCCTTCCCTGGTAGTCCAGTGGTAAAGAATCTGCCTTCCAATGCAGGGGATGCGGGTTCGATCCCTGGTCAAGAGAGCTAAGATCCCACATGCTGAAGGGCAACTAAGCCTGTGAGCCACAAGTACTGAGCCCGCACGCCTCAACTAGAGAGCCCATGTGCCACCAACTACAGAGCCCATGTGCTCTGGAGTCCTCGCACCACAACTAGAGAGAAGCCTGCCCACCGCAACAAAAAATCCCACGTGCCGCAACTAAGACCCAACACGGCCAAAAAAATAAAGAAAATAAATAAATATTTTTTTATAAAAAAGAAGCACTGAATGCTTGTAGAGAAGTGGCTGGAAAGTAGAGAGAGAAAGATCAAGAAGGTTCAACGCTGTCTAATGGAGTTTGGACTTCATCCTGCAAGTAATAAGCAGCCATGAAAGGATCCAGGGGGAGTAAAATGAATAGATTTCCATTTTTCAAAGGCTTGTCGAAGTGATGTAGACAACAGAGCATGAGATGAGGGACAGGAGGTGGAGAAACCAGTTAGCGGTATGGCAGGCAGAATAACAACCCCTGCCCCCAAAACGTCCTCACCCTAATCCCCAGAACCTGTGAGTATATTACATTAGAAGACAAATGGGACTTTGCAGTTATTAAGTTAAGGACTTTCAGATGGGAAGATTATCCCCGCTTATCCAGGCAGACCCAATGTATTCACATGATCCTTACAAGTGGAGAACTTTTCCTGGCTGCGGTCAGAAGGAGACAGGATTACAGAAGAACGGTGGGAGACGCAATGCTGCTGGTTCTGAAGATGGAGAAGGAGGCTCGGGCCGAGGAATGCAGGTGGCCTCCAGGAACTGGAAAAGGCGAGGAAATGGACTCTCCCCTACAGCCTCCAAAAGGAGGCTTGATTCCAATTCAGTGAGACCCATCCAACCTCTGACCTCCAGAACTGTGAGATAATACATTTGTGGGGTTTTTTTTTTGTTTTTTTTTTTTGGCTGCATCATGCAGCTTGTGGGATCTTAGATCCCCGACCAGGGATTGAACCTGTGCCTCCTGCAGTGGAAGCCTGGAGTTCTAACCACTGGACCACCAGGGAAGTCCCGCATTTGTGTTCTTTTAAGCCACTAAATTCATGGTAATTTGTTACCGTGGCAATAAAAAAATTGAATACAGGAGGCCACTGTGACATTCCAGGGAACGACGATGACAGCCTCATTGAAGAGAGAGGCAGCACAGAAGGAGAGACCTGGTTTGAAAGATTTTAAGGAGGATACAGAGGAAGGGTCATCGTCACCACCTGGGCATCTGGGTGGGGATGGGTGGTGAGGAAAGGACAGGAGTTAAAGGGAAGTTTCCAGGTTTTTCTCTCGGACAAATGGGTCTGTTGGTCAAAAGGAGGGAAAGAAGTGAGTGCAAATGCGTGTGGGAGAAAGCACGTGAGCATGCATGCGAGTGTGTGAGTTGAGCGCATGTGAAAAAGTGCAGGGAAAGGAGGCAGGTCTCCCATAATACCACTGGGTGCCTTGCTTCCAGTTCCATTTTTACTGAGAAACTGTCTAATCTTAGCTCTCAAGCTCTCCCTCCTGGGAAAAGCACGTGCTCACCGCCAACACAAACAGCTGCTCTGCTCCTCAGTTATATTTTTCAGTTTAAATTAATGACTGCCGTTCTAGGCATAAACCAGGCTCCTGTTGAATTTTGATAGAGCAAAACAATTCACCAGGGTTTGCTGTCTCCCGGATGAGCGGACGGCGTTGAGTTTCTACTCCTGCAAATCCGAGGATCAGACCTTGAACTGCGGTGACCCCTGCTTTGCTTCCTTTCCTGGCACAGCATCCCCCCTCCCCAGGCTGGAAGCAGTCGGGGAAAGGGACGCCTGGAGGAGGCTGCCCAATGCTTTCCCCTGGGCCGAGTCCATTAGGAGTCATGAGGTTCTGCGCTTGCAACTTAACAGCTATTTATAGTTCACACTCTGAGATGCGCTCACAGACACATACTGGGGACCCAGCCTCCACAGGAGAACACGCCCCGTCTGGATCCTCTGGATCCCCTGCTTCGTAGCAAATGCAAGCCGGGCAAGCAGTTCTAGGAAACTCAGAGAGTGGGTGTAGGCAGCTCTGGTTGAGCTGATCTGGAGGTGGCTGGTTTCATCCTAAGGACATCCTGGGAAAGCTGAGAACTTGCAAACCTGCTTTGAATGATGTCTTTGCCTGTGCCTAACTTGCCAAGTGACCTCCTCTGAGTAAAAGCGGAGCAAAGACCCTTTGTCCCTCACGACACTAGGCGCTAGGATTGTTGATATCCACCCACTGCTCAGATGAGGAAACCGAGGCTCTTGGAAGTTAAGATTCTTGTCAAGCATGGTGCCAATCAGACGTCAGAGCCAGAACTTGACTTCAGTCTCTTGATGATAAAATCTGTATCTTTTGTACTTCGACCTGGGATACTGTCCCCCCTGGGGAGGGACACTCCTCCCTCCCCAGCCACCCCCCACAGGTCTTCATCAATCAAGGTGTGGTCTCATGGTTCTCCTGCCCAGAGGTGCCCAGCACATATAGGGCTGTGACTGGGGCACCCAAATCACCCAACAGTAATACAATCCTCCAACCAGTAAGTACTCCTAATCCCCTGCCCGTGTGTTCAGCCCTCTGCGAGGTGCAGTGGGAAACAGTCATAGGACGATGGTAACTCCTGCCCTCTAAAAGCTTATAAAGCAACAGGGCTTAAACAGTGGGGTGTTCAAATCACAGAACCGGCATGGGGATCAGAATTGCTAGGCAGGGTCTGCTGGACTTTAGGACCTGTGCTCCTGCCTCCAATGCCAGACTGTCTCCCAATAACGCTGTTTTCCAGTCCAGACAAGGAAACTGAGGCTCAGAGAGGTGAAGTCACTCTTCCAAGGCCATAGAGCGGCCTGTGGCCACTGGGGGTCTCCAATTCCAGGTGCCATTTCCTCTTGCCAAGCCTCCCCACTGTGCTCACTTCCACACTCTAGCTCTAAAGAGGAGGTCTAGCCGGGAGAGGACGCCTGGGTCACACCCAGCAGGTCGCCGTACTGCCCTGCTTCCCAGTACCCACCAAAGAGGGCATCTGCGCCCCGCCCCTGCACTTCACGCCCAGCTTCCCCCATCTAACCCCATCACCACCACCACCCCGCCCCCAAAAAGTGCTACTTACATATTCTTTAATGTCCTTCGATTTCACAGCCTTGTAGGAAGAATATGCAGGGTAAAGGGTGCCAAATATTAGCCTGGAGGGGAGAGAGAGGGGGAAAAAAGAGAAATGTGATTTTCATTCATCCTATTTGATGGAAAATGTCATGTTCGATGCAAGAAGCATCCTCCAAACTACAGAAAATGCTGCTGTGAGACTTGATTAATTTTTCTGAATGCCCTGAAGGTTTTCTGCTCATGGCTGGGACGTGTTTAGGAACCTCTACGTCCTGTTACAGATCCACACCGACCTCCTTCAATCTGTCATTTGGCAACACAACAGGGTGGTTTGAGGTCATGAAGCCAAAAATGGGGCCATCCTCTGGAAAGGCCGAAATTATATCTGGGGAACAAGATAAGACAGCTAAGGGGACAAACGAGTAGTCTGAAAGGAAACAAGAAATTTAAGAAAGAGAGGGATGGCCACAGCGCCAAAGACACAGGCAGCTTGGGGAAGCCCACTGGATTCCGTCACAAGCCAGCTCAGAGAGGGGGGTCTCCCCAACACCCCCGTGCTGTCCCGCCCCCTAAGCAGTATTCTCAGATACCAGGGAGAATCTTCCTTCCTCTGTGAGCCTTTCCTGACCTCAGCACCCCCTGAAGATTAGGTTCCTCTCCCGTTCGTTACTGCCACTCCCTAGATAGTCCCCTTTCTTAGCCCTTATCCACACCACGTGCAATGGTTTATTCAATGTCTGTCTCTCCCACAAGCCTTTTAAGTTCCACAAAGTCGAGGATGGTGTCTATCTCGCTCATGGAACCACACCCCCTGGGCCTGGTAAGTGCTCAGGAAATATATGTTCATTCTGGGAAGTTTCAGAGAGTGGTGAAGCAAAGGCCAGAGCCACCCAGGGGACACTCGTGACCTTGGGACTGAGGTCTCAGCAGCAGGGGGATGCCAGACAGCACCGGTCTGATTCAGTAGAGCCTCAGGCACACCACCACAGGCTCCAGAGAAATAAACACACCGTCCTTTGGCACAGATGCCCTGTTTATTAGCCACATCTGCCAGGGTGGTGTCCAGCCCCTGCCCTGGGGCAGCGTGTGAGCAGAAGAGACAGGTGGAAAATGCATCTCGACCCAGTGGCCCACAGATCTGCTCCTCTGTGAACCCCGATGGCCAAAAACACCTCCTGAGTGGTCACAGAGGTGGGAAGCACAGGCACCCAGACGAGGGAGGCCAGTACTCCGTCCGTCTGCTGGACTCGCGTGTGAAGTGGCTGCCAGCATCCCCCCGACCTGGTTCCCTTTGGACAGCACAGGGACAGCAAGACGAATTTGCTTTCCAGTCTCTAAAAGCTCTGAAACACTGACATGTAAGGGAGCAGACTCAGTATTTCACTGCCCAGGGGAGGGAGAATGGGATGAAAATGGCGAGTTCTTCTAAATCTATTTTGGAGAAAAGAAGTAACAAATGAAGCAGGCCCAAGCCAAAGGGGCTTGGGACTTATGTCCATTCAGACTGAGTGCCCCTGACAAGGCCCTTCTCCTTCCTGGCCTCCCAGACCCTCCTCCCTCAGCTCCGGACCCTAAGGCCAGCAGCTGTCCCCCGGTGAGCTGGGCTCACAAGCTCACATCTGTGACTTCCTGCTGTCTCTCCCTCTTCTGCCTGAATTTTAGTGCATGATCTTCGCATAACCCTTTTATTCCCACCGATAAAGTCTCACTAATCCTTTAAGACCCACCTCAAAAGAGCCACTTCTGTGCGTCTTTGATCACTTGTCCCTCAGAATTTTACTGACACTTGTTACGTCTATTACAGTCCTTATGTAGTAGTTGTAATTTTTTAAAAAATTAAAAATAATGATATTAATATCACTGAGTACTCACTAATGCCAGGCACTGCTCTACAGTCTGTATATTCTCTCAACACCCATACGGGATAAGAATTCTTACTACTCCATTTTACAGACTAGGTACTAGGACACTGAGGCCCAAAGAGACACAACAGCCAGGAGCCGAGCTGGGATGTGACCTGGGTAGCCTGACGACAGGCTTACTGTCTTCTCCCAGGGCTGCCTGGGCTGATTGAGCCAGACCATCTAGGCCTGGGTGATCAGTGGGGTCCCTAGCACCTCACACAGCCCTTGCCCAAGTGGGTGCCGGACACGTGTCTGATGGGTGAATAAATGTCAAACGATTGCAATCTCTCTCCAAGGAACCAGCCCACTTGAGAGATTCACATGACTCTCTCTACAAGCTCAAGAGGAAAGCTGGTAAAATTCTTAGAAAGATCTAATGCTGCTTAAGAGCTCAAGGTCGGCTCAAGAGTGGGAAGGGAAGGCTTGAGTGCCATTCTCTAGAGGGAAGACGGGGCTCTGTGCTAACACACTCCTCCCAGCTTTCTGTGAACGGAGCCTTGCCTGGCACCTCAGAGCCGCTGGGAAGGGAAGGCTTGAGTGCCATTCTCTGGAGGGAAGACGGGGCTCTGTGCTAACACACTCCTCCCAGCTTTCTGTGAACGGAGCCTTGCCTGGCACCTCAGAGCCGCAGAGCTCTGCACCCACCCTCCCTCTGCCCACTGCCATTTACTGCTACCCAGAAGGCCCCTCCCCAACTTACTGCCTCCATCTATCTGCCTGCTGCATTCCTCCTATCTGTGCCCTAATTCCTCCTACTGCTCCAAATTAGGGGCCTTCAGCCAGGTTGCCTCTCCCATCTCCTCCACAGCTGCAGTGGAGGGACCATGAGCCTCATGTGAATTCTAGCCTCTAAGGCAGTGGTTCCCAACTGGGGGTGATTTAGCTGCCTGGGGGACATCTGGGCAATGTCTGGAAACTGGTTGTCACAGCTGAGAGAAAGCTATTGGTATCTAGTGGGTGGAGGCCAGGGATGCTGCTAAACACGCTACAACATACAGGACAGCCCCAGTAAAGCATGATTTAGTCCACAGCATCAGAAGTGCTGAGGCGGAGAAATCCTGGTCTAGTGTGATGTTTCCCGGTCCTTGGGTCCTGGACCCTTCACCCAACCATCATGGGCAATCTGTCCCAAGAGTTTTTTTTTGTTTTTTTTTTTAAATCTGGGGAATTTATTTTTTATACAATCAATTCACTTTTAGTTGTTTTTGTTTTTGGCGGTACGCGGGCACTGTTGTGGCCTCTCCCGTTGCGGAGCACAGGCTCGGGACGCGCAGGCTCAGTGGCCATGGCTCACGGGCCCAGCTGCTCCGCGGCACTGGGGATCCTCGCGGACCGGGGCACGAACCCGCGCCCCCTGCATCGGCAGGCGGACTCCCAGCCACTGCGCCACCAGGGAAGCCCAAACTACTTATCAACTTCTGACCAAGGAACAGAGAATTATTGCTCACAGGAATTAACGGTTAACTGTGGCACCAGTTATCGTCACCAAGAAGGACCGCCCACCACTTCGCGGAGCCTGGAGTGACTGCAGGGGAGCAACTGTTGGCCTAGGGCTCAGCTACGAGCTGTGGCACCGCCGTTACCAACCAGGGCCAAGGCTTTTGTAAACCATGAAACGACAGTATCTTCCACAGTCTTCTGAGGCGTCTTAGTGTCAGGCCAACAATTCCCAACGCCAAGTTATCTTGAAAATTTAACAAAATCAATACTAGCAATATTTTTTTTCCTGAAATTAATTTTCAAATGAAAACAACAGGCCTATTTGTACAGTTGTCCATGTTATGATATAACAAATTGAATTTAAGAAGTGGTACACATAAGAGCAGAAAGCAAGATCTACCCCAGCTTGGAGAGGTCTCTGTAGTGTAGTGAATAGGGTATGGGGCTTCGAGGTTGTCTGACAGACTGAATTCAAATTACGGCTCATGCTATGGCAACATGGTGATCTGGCATAGGTTTTAAGCTCTCTCAGTCTCAATCTCAATTTCTTTATGTGTAAAAAGGGGAAAAACAATAACTATATCATGGTTTGCTGTATGGATTAAATGAGCCTGAAGAAAAAAAAAGAAAAAAAAGAAATGGTACACCACAAAGGGGCTTTCAGGATACTGAATTTCTTGACCTGGATGGTAGTTATGCAGAGTTTTGCTTTATAATCACAAATGTATATTAAACTGTACACAGGGCTTCCCTGGTGGCACAGTGGTTGAGAGTCCGCCTGCCGATGCAGGGGACATGGGTTCGTGCCCCGGTCCGGGAAGATCCCACATGCCACGGAGCGGCTGGGCCCGTGAGCCATGGCCGCTGAGCCCGCGCATCCGGAGCCTGTGCTCCGCAACGGGGGAGGCCACAACAGTGAGAGGCCCGCGTACCGCAAAAAAGCAAAACAAAACTGTACACATATGTTCTATGTACTTTTCTGTATGTACGTGTTATATATAATTTTTATTAAGTAAAGTGCCATATTAAAAAAAAGAATTTTCTAACAAATGCTGGAGAGGGTGTGGAGAAAAGGGAACCCTCCTACACTGTTGGTGGGAATGTAAATTGGTACAGCCACTATGGAGAACAGTATAGAGGTTCCTCAAAAAACTAAAAATAGAGCGGCAATATGATCCAGCAATCCCACTCCTATGCATATATCCGGACAAAACTATAATTCGAAAAGTTACACGCACCCCTATGTTCACAGCAGCACTATTTACAATAGCCAACACATGGAAGCAACCTAAATGTCCATTGACAGATGAATGGATAAAGAAGATGTGGTACATATGTACAATGGAATACTACTCAGCCATAAGAAAGAATGAAATAATGCCATTTGCAGCAACATGGATGGACCTAAAGATTACCATACTAAGTGAAGTAAGTCCGAAAAAGAAAAACAAATACCATATGATATCACTTGTACGTGGAATCTAAAATATGACACAAATGAACTTATTTACAAAACAGAAATGACTCACAGTCATAGAGAACAGACTTGTGGTTGCCAAGGGGGAGAGGAGGAAGGGGAGGGATGGACTGGGAGCTTAGGATTAGTAGATGCAAACTATTATAATATATATAGAATGGATAAACAACAAGGTCCTACTGCACAGCACAGGGCACTATATTCAATATCCTGGGATAAACCATAATGGAAAAGAATATGAAAAAGTATATATATATATAATACACATATAATATATATATATATGTATGTATCTGAGTCACTTTGCTGTTCACCAGAAACTAACACAACATTGTAAATCAACTATACTTCAATAAAAAATATTAAAAAAATGAATTTTCACTAAGGGTCTTCCAAGTCATGAAGGTACATTGTTTCCTCTGAACATTAAAAGGTATTAAAATTTACACTGATTACATTTTGTGCTTTTTGTTCTTAATAACATAAAAATATAGAATTTCTTTCTTTTTTTTTTTGCAGATGGTAAGGCAGACTTTATCATCGACATAAGTATAGGGATCACTGTAAAGGGATTTTACAGGGGGGCGGGGGTAGAAAGACCAGGCTCAACTCCAAATACAGCATGGGCGAGTGGGAATTTATAGCCAAGGAGCACGTGTGGTGGGGGTCAGTGGATGGAAAATTATTAAGAGGAAACATCAGGGATGAGGGGTATTCTGGCTAAACCAATCTAACAGATTCTTGCTGAAGACAAGTCGGGGTGATCAGACATCACTGGGCGGGGAAGCGGGCTGGAGGACCTGATCAGACATCTTGGGTGATCAGATATGGGGGCAGGGGGGAGGTTCTTGCTAAAACCAGATTTTACAACAAACTACGCGGGTGGACCTAGGAGACGGTTCAGGAACCTGACGAAAAGTTTGGTCAAGCAGAGAATTTTTGTCAGTCTCCCTTCTTGTTCAAGGAAAGAAAAGACGTTCTTCTTTCCTCTGAATAATACAAGTCCATTTCCTCACTCAGTTGTCTTTTGTTCATTACAGACCGGCTGAATCCTCTACTTGGTAGTAGGGGATATTTGCTGGGTGGTGCTAGCAGTCAGGCACTTAATGAGGGGAGTTGTTATTCCTTTCCAAGTGAATAATATGGTCTTTTCTTTCAGCTTGAATGACATGATACCTGCTCTAAGTAGGGCCTAGGGGCTTCCCTTCATTCTCTAGTTAATCCCCAAGGAGTTACAATTTCATAAGAAGAGAGATGGGAGGTCTGTTGAAAGCCTGACCGAGCCCCACCTAGGGCTGGGCTCACCAAACCCAAGTACAGCAGCCACTGGAAGTGGAGGGTCCCAGAGGGTGAGCCCGCACCCGATTCCATCTCAGCCGAGTCTACAGGTTCCCCTTAACACCCGGTCGCCCCTGCCTCTGCCAGCTCCACCATTTCCGCTGGCAGCGATACACGCTCAGCATTGACGCAAAAAATATACAATTTCTAATTACTGTCCTCTGTAGGTTTTTTCCTCACAGTTTATGAATCAATTTTGATTTATTTCTCTGAGAATTAATTTCCAAGACCAGTTTTACTCTCTAACAGAAGGGTACTCCTTGGTCCTTGAGCTCCTTTTGGCATTCCAATAAATATGCTACAATTTTTAATATGGGAAAACTTAAAACGTGAGAGATATATTTGAAGTCTCCCATATACTCTTTCCTCATACGTTTCTCTCTCTCCTTCCCCCAAATAAGCACCGTCTTGAATTTGGTGCTTACCATTCTCACCATGTTTTTATCAACCACATAAGCCATGCCTAAAAACAAAAGAAGTATTTATATCTATTTAAACATTATATAAATGGAATCACACTATATGTATTCCACTGAAATTTTTTCACTCAAACTTGTTTTTGAAATTTTTTAAAAGATACTTATTTATTTTTTTGGCTGTGTCAGGTCTTAGTTGCAGCACGCGGGATCTTTCCTTGTGGCGTGTGGGCTTCTCTCTAGTTGTGGCACACGGGTTTTCTCTCTAGTGTGGCGTGCGGGTTTTTCTTTCTCCAGCTGTGGTGAGCAGGCTCCAGAGCATGTGAGTCCTGTAGTTTGCAGCACGCAGGCTCTCTTGTTGAGGCACGCGAGCTCAGAAGTTGTGGCGCGAGAGCTCAGAAGTTGTGGCATGTGGGCTTAGTTGTCCCGTGGTACATGGAATCTTAGCTCCCCAACCAGGGATCGAACCCGTGTCCCCTGCATTGGCAGGCGGATTCTTAACCACTGCACCACCAGGGAACTCCAACAGTAATATTCTTAACACAGGATTGGAAACATTGTTACATTAAAAAAACCCACTTATCTGTGATGATAGGGTGATACACAATTTCTCCAATTATGAGAGAGAGAGGCATACTGCATGATAAGGTAATTCTTTGAAAGCAAAGTTATAAAACAGTAAGAAAACTAACACATTATTAATTTATATTAAATATCATACCTTATTTGAGGATAGACTACTATCTACATATATTTTATGCGTTCATGACATACCTTTTTGTTAACTTTTTCAATATTTCTAGGCTACATGGTCTGTGAGTTTTTTCAAATTGTTGCAAATCCCCCCAAATTTTCCAATATATTTATTGAAAACAATTTGCATATAAGTGGACCTGTGCACTTCAAACCCATGTTGTTCAAGTGTCAACTGTAGTTCATATTTTTATATTAGAAGCGTGTATTAAATTTTTTTTTTTTTTTTTTTTTTTTTTACTGAAGGGGTGTGCTACAAAAAAAAAAAGTTTGGGGATAATAGTCACAGTTCATTGAACCAGCCTTTCATTAATAGATGTTTAAGGTTTTTTCCTGTAATGATTTTAAAATACGTATACAAATTCTTTTTTTTTGACATTCGTTTTTTCGAAAGGTGGAGCTTAATTTAGGTCCCCTTGAATGTGGGCCAGACTTGGTGATTCACCTCCAAAGAACAGACTAAGGTGGAAATGGCAGTGTGTAACTTCTGAGACTATGCCATACAAGACACTGTGGCTTCACCCCTCTCAGATTACTTTCTGTGCAGGACATCAGCTACCGTGTCGCAAGGACACACAATCAGCCCTGGAGAGGAAGTGAATCTCTCATCAAAATCCAGCGTCAACACGCCTGTCAAGTGAGGGAGCCATCTGGGATGTGGATCCTTCAACTCTAGTGAAGCCCTCAGTAACTGCAGACCCCATATAACTTAACCACAGCCTAATGAAAAAAGCTTGAGCTGAACCATCCTGTTCAAGTTTCCTCAAATTCCTGACCCACAGAAGCCATGTGAGATAATAAATGTTTACTGTAGGTTTAACCAGCTAACTTTTTAGGTATTTTGCTGTGTAGCAACAGATACCTAATATGCTTCTTAGTTTTTATTGTTATAAATACTGCTGTAAAGAAGTCTCTGTGTGTGTTTGTGTGTATTTACATATTGGCACTCTCGTATGAATATATTTGTGGGATAAATTTCTGGATATAGAATTATTGAGTCAAGGGGTTTATATCCTAAACATTTTGATATACTTTGACACATTTTCTTCCCCAAAGTGAATAATTTATGCCTCCTTTCGCCAGTTTTTGAAATTTTGATCCAGGTTGAGACTTGTCTTTCTAGATCATTTTTAACCTCTTATACTATTTCATTATATGAATATATTACGGTTTATTTATTCATTCTATTGATGCATATTTCCAAGTTGTCACTATTACAGACAGGGCTGGAACGAACATTCTTATACATGTCTCCCTGGGCACATGTGACACTTTCTCTAGGGTTTACACACAGTGTGGAACTGCTGGGTCACAGGGCATAGCATCTTCCTCTAGACAATGCAAAACCACTCCCCAGAGAGGTTGGACCAGTTTCTACTCTTTCCTGCAGTGTAAACGAGTTCTGATGCTCCCCATTCTTGCCAAATTAATATAGTCAGATTTAAAACTTTTTGCCAGTCTGATTGATGTGAAACAGTATATCGTGTTTGTTTTAACTTGCATTTCCTCAATTACAAGTGAAGTTGATCAACGTTTTATGCCTTTTGGCCATTTGGCTCCCTTAACTGAATTATTTATATCCCTTCCGTCTCCCCGCCACCCCATTAGGTTATTCATCTTTTTCTTACTGATTTTGAGGACTTTTGGGGGATTCTGGGTATAAATTACGCCTTGGACATATGCAATGCAAACATCTTTTCCCAATAAAAAGCTATTTTAGCTTTGCTGTGGTGTCTTCTGTTGTACAGAAGTTTTAAATTTTATATGATAAATGCATCAATCTTTTCTTTTATAGCTTGTTTTTTTATATATTGTTGAGGAAATCTGGTCACATACATCTTCTCATAAAAGTGTTTAATGTTTGCTTTTTCACCATTAGGTTTTAATTCATCTGGAACTTATCTTTATGTATGTTATGAGTTAGGGATTCAACTTTATTCTTTTCTGTACAGATCCCAACTGTCCCAATAACATTTACTGAATTCTTTCCTACTGATTTTCAATTCTACCATCACTTGTAACGTTTTCTAACACGTGTAGGTATTATTTCAGCTCTCCATTCTGTTACCCTGGTCTACCGACTAGCCGTGCACCTATACCACAGTGTATTAATTTCCACAGCTTTAAAATAAATCATGATATTCTTAAAACTGTCTTGCCTATTCTTAGCCTTTGTTTTTCTATATGAATTTCATGACAGTTTGTCAAGTTCCATGAAAAACCTTATCTGCATTTTGATTGCGAGTACACTGAAGTTACAGGTTTACTTGGGAAGAATCACCATCTTTATCAGGTTTCCTCTTTATGAACACGGTCTCTTCCACTGAGTCCTCTTTAATGTCTTTTCATGATATGCTATAAATTTCTCTATAAATATCTTGTGCATGTTTCACTTTCTTTATTCTTAAGTACCTCAGGGGGGTTTTGGTGGTATTGTGCATTTTTAAAATTAGATTTTCTTGGGACTTCCCTGGTGGTCCAGTGGTTAAGAATCCGCCTTCCAGTGCAGGGGATGTGGGATTGATTGATCCCTGGTCAGGGAACTAAGATCCCACGTGCCGTGGGGCAACTAAGCCCGCACGCCGCAAGTACTGAGCCCGCGTGCCACAACGAAAGATCCCACATGCTGCAACTAAGACCTGACGCAGCCATAAATAAATATTAAAAAATTAAAAAAAAATTAAAAAAATAAATCAGATTTTCTCTTGGTTATTAATGGTATACAGGAATGCTCTTGGTTTTCCACGTTGATCTCAGAACCACTCAACTTGCTGCAATCAAAAGCATCTGGAGTCCCAAATGCATTACACTCCATGAAAGAAGCCAAACCCCAAAGCCAACATGCTGTATGATTCCATTTATACGTTATCCTGAAAAAGGAAAGTTTACAGGGACCAAAAACAGACCAGCGGTTGCCAGGACTAGAGACGGTGGGAGGGCTAACTACAAAGGAGAGTGAAAGAATTTTGGAAAATTATGACACTTTCCTGCATCTTGATTATGGTGGTGGCTACGTAACTGTATGCATTTATCAAAACTCGGAATTCAAGCTCCCACTTAAAACACTCATACTGAAAAGGGTGAATTTTACTAATTACATCTCGACAAGCTTGACGTTAGAAAGAAAAAGCATTTGGAAGAATCCACACTCACAAGTATAAGCGTGTGTGTGTGTGTGTGTGTGTGTGTGTGTGTGTGTGTGTGTGTGTAGTTGTCTCCAAAAATGCATAAAGCTGACCAGGCATTAGCCTCCAAGCTCCGAGACAAATTCCTGATATCAGGGGTCCATGTGTGACAAAACAAGGATTCACGAAAAACATAATACACCTCCTGTTAATACTATAGCTCTGAAAGGACTGTCTTCAATGCACTATGGGCCTGGGTGCTAAAAGCCTGATCTTTACTGTGCTGCTGCAGGGAGCATCTTTACTCACAGTCGTTATTCAGAAACTTAAGCCGGGCAGCTTCTCAGGCTGGGTGCACAGCTCAAGGTTCCCATGGCACAGCAAGCCCCCTAGGCTTTGGTTGCCATGGGTCCCGACCCTTGGGCCTCTGCTTCTGCTTACCCACAGTGACCTTCCAAAAGGCTAGAGGGGGGAAACAGCGAAACCGGCCCACTGTGCATTTCGGCTCCGTGGAGATTACATTACTATGATTTATAAGCTACTATTTATTTATTGAGTGTTCATTATGTACAACGAACTGTGCAAACTTCTTTATAAGCGTCGTCACTTTTCATCTTCATATGGCCCCATGAGACAGAAATTGTTTTCCTTATAATACAGATGAGGAAACTGGAGTTTAGTTAAATCAAAGAATTGAGTTTCACAACTGTTCGGGGGAGGGGGTCAGACTCAAACCCAGATCTATCTGACTCTACTGCCCATGACATACTGCCTTCTTTATTGACCTCAGTGCATGGCTCAGAGCCTGCAGTGGCCCCTGAATGAATGAGTGAGGACCAGGAGAGAGGGAGGAAGAATGTTGCCTGCCTCCTTGCCCAAGAGAATTCCACTCTGGCCCTGCATTATATATTTGCTGACACGAGGTGACAGTATAATTATAGGGTTCCAAGCACACAAACGAGCTTCTCTCTCCGCCCAAGCTGATCTCAGCAGAACAGAAACCAACCACATCCTTCTTTCGCAGCCTGACACACGATTCTGCTGACCCCTGTCTGTAGACTCTTTCTTTTCAGTGTGTTTCAAGCCCTACTCCTCTCTGCAGACTTGGGACAACAATCACATACAAAACTCCTCCTGGGGGAACCGCCCTCACAAACACCTCATTCACTTATTTGCTCCTTTGATCCACACCACAACCCTCTGAGATAACTGGGGTTCTCTCTGCAGTTAATGAAAAACTGAGGCTCAGAGTGGTTCAGGGACCTGCCAAAGGCCCCTTCCCTATCCAACAAGACTCAAACCCAGGCCTCCTGCCCTCAAGTCCAGGACCATTCTACAGCCCACACTGCCCTAGCACAGAGAGGGGTTTATTGCTTATGTAGGGCTGTGTGGACTGTGTGTGTGGCAAAAATCTGAATTTGAAATTCGGATTTACCCCTGAATCCAATTTAGAAAAGCACAAAACATGCTGCAAAATTTCAATTCATGCTGTTAAGCGTTAGACTCTGCAATCCAACCCACTTATATCCTGCTCAAGTATCAGTTTGAATATTTTTTTTAAATCTAAATTGTAGAGATTTCTATGCTTAAGAAATCCAGAGGCTGAGCTTTGGCATTGGACCTGAGTCTGAATCCAGCTCCATCACTGACTAGCTATGGGACTGTGAGTGTTTATTAACTCCTCTGAGCCAGTTTCCTTGAGTATAAAAAAGAAAGACACCTACATTCAACAGCCACTGCACAGATTAAACAAGGAGACCATAGGTAAGGATTTAACATCCCAGACACACTGTAGAGGAATGACAAATCCTAGTTCCCTTTCCTTCTACAGAAATAGTCACTGCGAATGCCAATTGTTTTAGGCACAAAACAGCTTTCATCTAATCATTGAGTATTTGTTGAGCATCTACTATGTGCCCTGGGCCCTCTGGTAGGGAAGGCAGCCAGCAAACAGATAATTATACAAATAATTGATTAATGACAACTAATGTGTTGAGTCTTGCTGAGTGTGTTTGGAAGGCAAGAACAGATTTGCTTTACAATGACTGTCCCGTGGCCACCCATCCGCCAGCCTGTGTTGCCTCCCAGGATCTGAGAACCAGACACCTGACCCTCAGCCAGAGGGTCCCCTGGTACAGGGTTATGGCTTTCTCCTCCTGGTGGACTTTCTCTAAAGCCCCCTGCAAGGAATATACTTGGTGAGAGGAAAGGACTGATGGGCCTTCCTGTGTGGACCATGAAAGGGGAGGTGGGGGAATAAGCCTGAGGGGTGCTTTGAGCTGGACTTGGGGTGGTAGCTGTGGAGTACCTGTGGGATTTTCTGGGGACTTGTCTGCTCAGCTCATGCCCCTCCTGGCTCCCATGTGGCAGAGGCTGGTGTTACCCTGCCCAGCTTGGAGGTCTACACAAGGTGCACGCGTCCATCCGAGGAGGGTGTCAAAGGGCTCCAGGGGAGGGGGGGCGGAATAGGACAAACCTTTACTGATGCCCACCAGGTGCTGCACCAGGCACTGACCCCCACAGCAGTCAGGAGAAGTCGAGACTACTATACCCTTCTTCCACAGGCCGTACCTGGGACTTAAGAGGTTATAGTCATTCATTCAACTGCTATTCATTCAGTACACACTCTGTGCCAAATTCTGAGTCTAACACAAGGTCACACAGCTGCTAAGTGGGCGAGCTGGATTCAAAGAGTCTTCGTGGCTTCAAACGCCCTGCTCTTTCCAATCCAAGTGATACCTCAAGAAGGCAAGAGTTTATCCTCAGGGTGATCACCAAGTGGTTGGAGTGCCAGGTGTAGCAGGGCAAAGCTGTGTGTACTAAATATTGAAGGAAAAGCCTATGATGATGGGCCCGAGAGCCTCCTCCATTAGACTGTGAGCTCTCTGAGGGCGGGGACTGGGCCTTCCCCATCTCAGCATCTCCAGCGCTGGGCACAGAGTGGGTGAAACATGCAACAACATGGGTGAAATTCAAACGCATTATGCTAAGTGAAAGAAGCCAGACTCAGAAGGCTACCTGCCGCTTGTCTCCATTTACGTGACATTCTGAAAAAGACAAAACTATTAGAGATAGAAACAGATGCATTGCCAGAGGCTGGGGTTGGGGGGAGAAGTTGACTTCAAAGGGGCATGGGGAAATTTTTGGACGTGATGGAACTGTCCTATATTTATGCGGTGATAATGGTTACATAATTTCTTTTTAGTTGTAGCATGAGGACTCCTTAGCTGCGGCCTGCGGACTTTTAGTTGCGGCACGCATGCGGGATCTAGTTCCCCGACCAGGGATCGAACCTGGGCCCCCTGCATTGGGAGCGTGGAGTCTTACTCACTGGACCACCAGGGAAGTCCCATGGTTACGTGATTGTATGCATTTGTCAAAGCTCATAAAGCTACACGGTAAAAAGGGTAAATATCACTGTACACAAATTATACTCTAATTTTTTTTAATGGGGAAAAAAGAGGAAAAGGGAATGAACATAAAAAGCAGAAGTAGGTTTACAGCGAAGCTAATGAAGCTTAAGTTTCAAGACCCCTCAACTGCATGGGTCCTGGAAGGGGTCCTAGCAATGTGTTCATCAGATTTGTTATGACTTTTTCAGAGAAAGCGCCTTCCCTCCATTGTGAAAGCTTCAGGCTCCATGAAACCTAGATCCACCCCTGAATAAAACTACAAGAACAGATTAAAAAAGAGAAGACTGGTGGGCTCCCGAGAAGTTGGACTCAAGTGGGACCCTAGAGAAAGGCAAGACCTGGTTCCGGCAGAGAGAGAGGCAGGGAAGACATCCCGTGGAACAGAACCAGCATGGACACAAGTGCAGGGGTTTCCCAAGGTTCCCCATGACCACACGAGCACCAGGAACCTAGTGGTCCTACACTTACGTTCACCACCCAAGTGCACGTGTCATGGTGTGATCTCCTCAGCCACGCCAAGCCATTCAAGGCAGGTAGACAGTTGTGACCTAACAGGATGTGAAAATTCTAGATGCTGGTGAGCTGGCGTAACAAGCTTTTATCATTCTTCTGGCTCCCCACACAGCAATGACCCCCATCACCTAGTGGAGGGAAGCTTTCACATTATATACCTGAAACTGAAAATGGTCGATGTTCACTTTTTTTCTAGTCTCCCTTGCAGCAGGGATGTGGGCCTGTGGTAGACACACCTGCCCAGGTATGAATCCAGGTCCTTCCAACCCTCTCACTCAGCTAAACTGAGGTGGCACCCTTCATCCTGACCATCCTGTGATACTAACTGAACAAATACAGCCAAATGAGGCTGGTCTTGTGGGTGGAGTTACTGATTTCTTTATGGTTAAAGTCAGCCAAGTTAATCGAATAGAATGAAGCTCAGGGGCTTCCCCGGTGGCGCAGTGGTTAAGAATCCGCCTGCCAATGCAGGGGTCATGGGTTCAAGCCCTGGTCCGGGAAGAGCCCACATGTCGCGGAGCAGCTGAGCTCATGCGCCACAACTACTGAGCCTGCGCGCCTAGAGCCCGTGCTCCACAAGAAGACAAGCCACCGCAGTGAGAAGCCCACACACCACAGCGAAGAGTAGGCCCCGCTCTCCGCAACTAGAGAAAGCTCACAGGCAGCAACAAGGACCCAACGCAGCCGAAAATAAATAGATAAGTAAGTTAAAAAAAAAAAAAGAATGCAGCTCAGATTTTAAAATGGTTCTGTCTCTATGTATATGTATATATGTGTACATATGTATGTATGTATAGGTGTATATATATACTTTAAAATCTAATTATATATGTTAGATAAAAACGTTCTGGAGACTGATTGTACAACAACATGAACATACTTAAGATTAGTGAACTTAAAACAACTTAAAAATGGTTAAGATGGCAAATTTGGTTATGTGTTTTTTACCACAATTAAAATTAATAAATGTATGATGTTTATGAATCCCCCCCAAAAAATCTTTACACACTTGAAAATTTTATAAAAAACAGAATATACTGAGTATAGGCCACTGGCTCATTCAATCCATAAATGGTTCATTCTAACAAATTTAGAAGAAAACAAAATTTATAGTTTTTCAGGTTACATCCGTTCTGCTTCATGGTACAATGCTATTTATTTAATTTCCTGAAATTGTCAAACAAAATAAAATTTACCAATTTTAGAAGGCACTGTAAACCCATCTCAATTCATTATAAAGGATACAATGACATTTAAGATGAATGAAAATGAGCAAGCAAATCAAATGTGCATCTTTGAAATGATTCTGGTTGTAGAGGGGGAAAAAAAGCCTGTTATATTACATTCTAGCCAGAAGTTTCACTACTAAGTATGTTCCTGCTATCGATACCATATATATATATATATATATATATATATATATATTTATACCTTGATTTGCTCCAGAAAAGATCTGAGGTGACTTGGTTATAAACTTGTGTGGCTCGTAAGAAATTACCACGATTCCAGGCCACTGGGCTTGTCAGCAGGAAGGATCGAGCTAACAAAATCACTGTTGTCATCTCACCCAAAGCGGGAGGAGCTACAGGAAGGCCAATCACATCCAGACCTGACTCACCTGCTCACGGAAGAACAGCGATTGTCTGCAGCAGGGATGTTTGGCCGGTGCCCAGAATATCTCCCTAATGAGACCAGAAAAGTCCGAGAAAAGAAAACAAAGTGGAAGACAGCCAGGTTTCCTCCAGTGAGTGAAATTTAAATTTTGAGAGGAGGCTCTCCAGCACGTGTCTTAATGGTGAGGGAGTTATGTTCACTATGAGGGACGGTTAGGGCACAAAGGCAGCTGATGGCTGCTAAAGAACGGGTCTGGCTGGGCCTTCTGAACCCACTCCCGTCATCAGGAACACCTGTCCTACTGTCCTACGGCTGACGTAAGGAAGCCCACGGCTCCCCTGGGAGAAGGCCAGCGAGTGCCTTGCTGAGGGGCCGTGCTGGCTGCACAACTCCTGGGGACCCAGCCATCAAGTGCAAATGGGCCCTGAGAGAGGAAGGCGAGACCCTGGTGTGGGTAACAACATTTTCGTTTTGATGCTTAGAACGGTAATCCTTGGTACTGCTCTAAAAGGTGTGGTGGAGTACTGCTTAAGAGTTAAGAAGTTGAAATACACTAAATGGTTTGCTTTGTTTAGAAAAGAAAGCTAATTCCTCTCAACTACACAGAATGAGAACTACTTCTGACATCTGTCCCATTTGCTTTTGCAAATGGGCAGATCTGAAGAGAATGGATAAAACTAGGTCACTACGGAGAGAAAAATTCCAACACAAAATAACAGAAAGAGCTGGTTTTGAGGATGGTGATATAAGAAACTTTGTTCGATTCAGAATGAAAACAATACACCTTCTTTCCATTTGTTGTGAGCCCCAAATGGCCATGATCACAGGGCAGGCATAAGGGAAAGTTCTGGTGAGGGATGGCCTGTCATCCAGGGAATCAACACCAAGAAGGACTGCTTCACATTTTGGAAAAAAAGTTAACATCACATAATAAGCAGTGTCAATTACCGAGCATGGCTCTAACGAAGTAGGCATGATTCTAATCTCCATTTCTCACACTGAATATGAAGATCAGAGAATTTAAGTAATCAGTCTAAGGTCACACAGCGAGTCCATGTCAGGGCTGAAACTAGAACGTGAGATTACAAAGCCTCGGTGCTAAACTGATATCCTGACTTTTTTGACGGAACAAAATCAGTAAGATATTTTGATCACATATTATCTGTATGATGACGAAGCCTCAGGCTTTGCTGAGGAAATCTTTTTAAGTCATCATGAGGGCTGGTTTATCTAGAATGAGAATATGAAATACATAAGCCCCACTTCCCAAGGCTCTTGCAAACGGTAACACGACTTGGGTTCTGCCGAAAGCAAAGGAAAGCGTGAGGGACCGTGTGGATCCCACCACACTGTGAGCCTACCCCTCCTCCTCAGGATCCCCAGCCCCTATCCCAGGGAGTGTGTGCCACACGCCCTTCTGACACGCAGACCCAGTGCCTGCTCCGTGCCCAGCACTGCGCTGCAAACCACCCACCGGATCTCCTCCCATGCTCATGACATCCGGAGGCTTTCCCTGTCCACGGAGCTGGTCAGCACCTGTGAACGGGGGATGTGGCCTGGCTGTAAAGTTGCTTGAAGCCTTATCTGCCCATGGAAGGAGTGACAGCCTTAGAGGCTTTGGGGCTCAGGGACCTTTGTGCTGCATCACACACCAGACGACGGTCCTTGGACAAGCACCCAGGAGACTCACTGGTTTTATCTCCTCTGCACAACAGGGTGTCCCCACAGGGGCTGGTAGTTCAGTCAAATGGTATGATACACAAGAAAATACTTTGAAAAGAAATGAAAGGCTGCACAGATCTCTGAAAGGGAGCTCTGTGCAGAGGACCGTAGTGTCCCACTACCAAGAGGAATAAAGCAGGAGCCACCGTGGGAGTTATCCAGCCAGTCCTGGGTGAGGCTGGGTCAAGCCCTTGTGCCTGTGAGACCCAGGAATGCCCCGCTGCTGGGAGACCAAGGACAGCACTGCCTGCAAGCCCCTCCCTGGGGCCTGGGTGGGGAAGTGGCCACTAACATTTCCGACACGTATGTTTTTGGGAGGCGTGGGGAGAAAAGCCCCTTACCCTGACTTGTTGCTTCGTTCTGGCTGTGTGACACCAGGGAAATGCCTCTTCCCAGAAGGTTCTGAGGGTCTCAGAGGACACCTGAGGTCCAGCCTGCGCCCCTCCCAAAACAGAGAGGGAAAACGATGGACTACTTCACACCACTCCCTCTCCCTATGTGCATTTGACCAAGAAGGCTTCACTATAAACGGTACAGGGTGGCCCAAACTTCAGCACCAGTAGGATCTTACCTCGCACCCCTGCCCTGACTGGTCTGTGGAGAAATATGCCTGGACTGAGGCGTCCCTGGAGGTATCCCTGGGGGACAGTCTATCCTGGGAGGTATAACTAAAGGAACCGGAAGCCTCTGATGTAGTGTGCAGTAGTTCTACGGCTCCTTTGCCATGGCAGCGTGTAGAGCAGGCAAGTTGCTTTTGAGGGTAGGTTGGTTAGTTGGTTGGTTGGTTGGTTGGTTTGGGGAGCAGTGGAATCCTAGCAACAGGAGGGGTTTGCAGCACACAGCGCCGGGTAGAGGTGGCTGGTCTGGGGGAAGATGCATAACAGCCAGCGCCCAGGACGACATCTCTGGGTGCCTGTGGGCTGAAGCGGGGTGCGGCACAGGGGAAGGGCTCCCAGCTGGGCTTCAGGAACCACGGCTCTAGGCGCGGCTCTGATCCCAACCAGAGGGGTGATCTTGGGCCATCACACCATCTCTCCCCGGACCTCAGTCTCCTCATTCGTCCATTCAGAAGTCACTGACCTACTGACCTGGTACCTATTGCATGACCTGGTACAGCAGGTGTCCAGCACCACTCTGCTGCTGACGAGCCAGCAGTGAACAGATGGTCTGGGGCAGCCCCCTCCCCCAGCTCAGGCATTCTTTCATCCCATGACTGCAGGCTGACCCAGCTCCAGCCCCGGCTTCTGCTCGGCCGCTTGCAGCTTGGGGAGACCGCTGAGCATGAACTGTCCCTTTGTCACCACCCCCCGCTCCACTCTGCATCCTGAGATAGCGTGAGGATGTTAGCAAACACCCAAACAGCGGTGGGTGATAAGCAAACAAGCAAAGCTGCTACAAGGCCATCAGGACAGAGGTGGACAGTCACCCCTCACCGTGGTAGATTCCTGGAAATTGCTGCGGGAAGTGAAGTGTCAAAAGGGGACTGTGTTCTTTGCTGTATCCCTTTGTCACCAGCAGATGGGAATCATGGGCCAGCGAGGCAGAGTGCTGACACAGCTTTCCTTCGGATGCATGGAAAACAAAGAATGGACAGACTGGGGTGGAAAACAGGAAAACACAGGTGCGTTTTAGTCTGTGGATGTGCAGGTGAGCAAGTGATGAGGCAAAGCTGGGCTGACGAGAAATGACACCTTTCTTGATGGGGCGATTCCGCTGCTCCAAACACTGCCGTGGCTCCCTACTGACCACGGAAAACTGCTTGCCTTGGCATTGAGGGCCTCTACCATCCAGCCAGGCCCACCCCACCAGCCTCATGCGCCTCTGCTAACTCCCGTGCACACATCATGTGTTTCTGCCACCGTGCTCTGCCATCATTCTCTTTGCCTAGAAGGTTCTTCCCCATCTCTGTCTGCCAGAATCCTTTGCATTGCATTAGACACCTTGGCACTATTGACATTTAGAGCCAGGTAATTCTTTGTTCGGGGCGGGGGGCTGTCCTGGGCATTGAAGGATGTTTAGCAGTAGCCCTGGGCTCTACCCACTAGATGCCAGTAGCATTCCCTCCATCCCGGGTGTGACGATCAAAAACATCTCTAGATACTGCCAAATGTCCCCTGGGGGCAAAAGAGCCCCTGGTTTTGAGAACCACCATTTTACACCCAGATCCTGTGTTACTCTTTTCATGAAACCCTTCACTGAGCTTCTTAGAAGGAGGGTTATCTCATATATGTGTGCCTTCCACACCCTTTGTAATATTCTAGTAGCATTTAACATAGCCTCCTTTTAGCTTGATTTACGTGTGCTTATATCACGCCTCCTTATTAGGCCATAAATTCCCTGAGGGCAAAGACCACCTTTTGTTCATCTTCTACAAGCCATTCGATACCTATTGGCCTAGTGAAACTCAACCACTGGGTTTAACTTGCTCACTGTTAACACAAACATAACTTGTTTACGTTACTTGTTTACGTTTGTTGTCGAAAAAAGAATTAAGACAGAAAAGAATAAAACAGGGACTTCCCTGGCGGCCCAGTGGTTAAGACTCTGAGCTTCCACCGCAGAGGGCACAGGTTCAATCCCTGGTCAGGGAACTAAGATCCCGCAAAAAAAAAAAAAAAAAAATCAAAATCACCCAGAATCCCACCATCCAGCGATAACGGTAGTTTAAAAACTGCTATACTGAATATGTCCCTCCATTACTAGTATACCAATAAAATACTGGTACATGTCCCTCCAATCTTTTCTATGCAAGTAGAGTCCAGGGGAAGTATCTGCAAGCAGAGGCAGCATTTCACAGCCAGACTGTCATGGCCACAGGGGCCCTTAAGGTCACATGGTCCACCCCCAGCAGACACCTGGATCTCCCAGAATGCTACTGCTGACTCTGTTTGAACCCCTGCATGTGTGGGAACTTGCAATCACCCAAAGCAGTCTGGTCTATCTTGGACCCCTCTAAGGAGCTCTTTCTTCCGCCGACCTGAAACCTGTTACCTGGGAGCTTCTATTCCTCGGTCCAGTCCAAATTCTACCTCTTTTAGCCCAACTGATCTACTCACTCAGTTTTCCACTGACAGGGTATCGATCCAGCCCTCCTTCCTCCCCTCTGAGAATATCCCCTCTCAAACACTGGGGTGGGCCCCAGCAGCCAGGTTCATACTACACGACCTCCCTCTGACCCTGAACAGGCAGGGTCTAGCTCCCAGGGTTTGGCACCGGGACTGAGAAACGTGAGTTAGCAGTTTCTGCTGGATACTTAGACTAAAGAGATACAAACTCAGGAGGGGGGACTGTCATTGTAGGTGCCCATGTTTGGCCCTATATGGATGAAAAGTAGAAACCTGGAGAGAGAGACGGAGTCAGAAAGAGAGCAGCACAGATGTACACACAGACACAGACACACGCAGAGAAAATGAAGCAGATGTGGCCAGAGAAGCAGAGATGTGAGACCAGGGTCTGGGGGCGGGGGAGGAAGTGAGAACAGCAGGCTTCCCAACAGCATCCAGCTGTTGGACCTTGTAGAGTCCAGCTGCAACTCCCAGCCTCTTTACAATGAATTCCCCTTTGTGGATCATGCTAAGTCTGGTTGGTTTTCATTATTTATTTATTTTTTAAAACATTATTTATTTATTTATATTTTGTGGCTGCGGTGGGTCTTAGTTGAGGCATGTGGGATCTTTTGTTGCAGTGCGTGGGCTTCTCTCTAGTTGTGGCGTGGGCTCAGTAGTTGTGGCACGGGCTCAGTAGTTGTGGCGCGAGGGCTTAGTTGTCCCGCAGCATGTGGGATCTTAGTTCCCCGACCAGAGATCGAACCTGCATCTCCTGCGTTGGAAGGCAGAGTCTTAACCACTGGACCACCAGGGAAGTCCCCCAGTTGGTTTTTATCTATCCTGGTTCATGCAAAAACAAAACCAAAAAAAAAAAAACAGAAAGGGAGAGCAGCCTTGACTAAGACACAGCCTCTGACAACGGATGCCTAAAAGCTCAGGTCCCCTTAACCTTCTTCTCTCCAACATGAACTCACGTCCACTGGGGCTGACGGAGGCCTCTCTGGTGGGCTTTATGCATCCATGTGCACAAAGCCCTTCACGCCTCAATACCACCAACAAACCCAATTATGATGATACCAAAAGGTGAGGCTTTAGTTCCTGAGCTGAGCCAGAAATCCAGTCGAGCAGTACCTACCCAAAGTGTATGTTTGTGTACGAATTCACATCACCCCAACTAAACACCAGCACCCACAGTGAGGGTGAAGGCCAGAGAAGCTGGGAGCTGTCCAACTTCTCCCTCTGGTTCCCTTTGAAGCCGCTTCTAAGCACCTCTCAGAGCAGACCTCAGCCCCAGCAGAAAGTACAACAGACTTTCCTAGCAGCGCATAGCCCTGTCCTCCCCAGGAGCAGTTAATGGCAGCTGGCTTACAGCGCCCTTTCTTCCAGCCCTTGCCAGAGCCAGGAGAAAAGCCACCCCCGACTACCGAGAAGGGCAGGGGCTCTGGATCAGACAGACAGATTCCCATCTCATCTCTACCACTTACTGGCTTAATGACTCTGATTAAGCTGTTTAACTACTCTAAGTCCCAGTTCCCTCATCTACAAAAATAAGAAATAACAACAGTTCCCACTGCAAAGATTAAATGAAACGAGAATTTTAAAGGGACCAGAGTATTAAAACAAGAGAGTTTTAATACTCACCAGGTGTTAGCTTCCCATCTCCCTTCCTGTTCATATTCAACGGTTTAATTAATTTTTTCAGTTTACTAAGTGACAATATAATGTCAGTTTAAAAACATAATCTATGAGAGATCATCCTCAGCTGGAAAATAAAAACACGATCAGGACTCATTTTATTTTTTAAGTGTCCTCGAAATGGCACCAATTCCAAAAGCACGTCAGCAAAAATAAGCAATACCAGGGCTTCCCTGGTGGCGCAGTGGTTGAGAATCTGCCTGCTAATGCAGGGGACACGGGTTCGAGCCCTGGTCTGGGAAGATCCCACATGCCGCGGAGCAACTGGGCCCGTGGGCCACAACTACTGAGCCTGCGCGTCTGGAGCCTGTGCTCCGCAACAAGAGAGGCTGCGATAGTGAGAGGCCCGCGCACCGCGATGAAGAGTGGCCCCCCCTTGCCGCAACTAGAGAAAGCCCTCGCACAGAAACGAAGACCCAAGACAGCCAAAAAAATAAATAAATAAACAAATGTGGGGTTAAAAAAAAAAAAGAACTAAAAAAAAGGAAAAAACTGAAATTATATAAAAAAATAAATAAATAAGCAATACCAGCAGAGTATACTTAATACTTCAACAGATGTACACGCACAAGAGGCTGCAAGTTCAGTTTCCAGGCAGGTCCGATTTCCTATCAGGCAAACGAATGACTTCTTGGAACCCACCTTTGCTCCTGGGCTTAACTGACCAGGAGGCCCCGTGCGGATGAATGCATAGTAGTAGAGATCTCCCCACACCGTGATGGCAACAAATGCTTCATCCTCACTCCATTTTCCTTTAATGTCCAGTAGGCTTTATAAAGCCGACAGGCTTCCTGAAGCTTGAGTTCCTCACTTAATGGATGTGTGGCCAATGCACTGCTGCCTGGAGGCCCTTAACCACAGGTCAGCAAGCAGCTTTTTTCCCTGCTTCGGAAAGCTGTGCAGGAGGCTCTGGAGTCTTGGAAAGGGCAGCTGTGCTGATAGCACAGGCCCTTGTCACTGAGGGCCAAAGTCCAGGCCGCGAGCTACAGAGCAACAGGCTTTTCTCCACGCGGGGGCTCCTAACACAGGAAAAGTTGCCAGTCCTTCCAGATGGAAGGCGTAGCCAATTAAGAGGCTATCAGTGCTTCATTTTTTTGCCTCCATCTTCTTTAAGAATTTACAAACCCAATCATCAAAAACCGCAGATGGGAGTAGAAATTGGTACAATCTTTCTGGGAGGCAAGTTGCCCTTATCTCTCAAGTCTTTACAGCTTTACTACCCTCTGACCTAGTAATTGTACTCCTGGGAATCCATCCAAAAGAAATCATCAGAGGCAAACAAAGATTAAGGCACAAATACATTCCATGGCTTTTGTTTATATAAGAAATTGAAAGTAATATAGATGTCCAACAATTTGAAAAAAGGAATTAACTGTACAGTTTTAAAAGGTCACCAAAATCCTGTTTAGAAATCTTTTGGACACAAGGATATATTAATATATTAATGTTAATGGGAAAGGAAGATACACAGTATAACTCCAACCACACAAAATTTTTGTATTCAAAAAGTCTTAAGGATTCCTCCAGATGCATCTCTGTAATGGAATTATGAGTGGTTTTAAACTGTCTTCTTTATCCTTTCCTTTTCTCCCTCATCCTATTGCCCAGAGTAGCATTTGATCCTTTATCCATCACTGTCATGATATAAAGATGAGTGGGACAGTCCCAGACATCACCAAGTTCAAGTCTAGCTGGATGACACTCAGTCATATCATCACACCCACAGCTGCGCTCTGTGATCCGAGGCTGGGCTACTACATTAGCAGAAGATGCTCCAGGAGATGTTAAAAGATGAGTAGGGGGTTGGTAAATTGGAGAGGAAGGAGGGGACATTCCAGGAGGAGAGAGAACATGAGCAAACCCCAGAAACAGGGGTGAACATCGTGGGTTTGGGGCTACAAGGTGCTCAGTGCAGCTGGGACCAGGCTAGCTGGGCATAGGCTGGGAGGGAGCTGTCACTCCCCAGAGCACCTTCTGCCAGGGTCACTCCGAAGGCTGAGGGGAGGAGGGAAAACTAAAGAGGAAAGTGGCAACGCGTGTGATTGAAAATACGAAGTAGGATGAACTCTATCTCGTCACACAGTGCTTGGCACCCAGAAGGTGTGAATAAATGAGTGAATGAATGAATGGCTCAGGGGCAGAGAGGAGGTTAAAGAAGCAATTTACAACCAAGACTGCTAGGAAACCAGTGAGTCGGCGTTCCCCCTCTTTGGAAGGTGGGTAACAGATCCATTCATACATATGCCCTGTGGTCTCCCAGGACTCAAATAAATATTCCAGTAGAACGAAGGAACAATTCCTGTAAAACCATTAGAAACCAAGCCTTAGATTTCACGGGAAAGAAAGATGCATGTACCCAAATTCACCACAGCACCAACCAGATGAAGGTGAATCTACTCTGGCCGAGAGGAAGAAACACAGAAGCCACTGCAATGCCCTTCTCTCCCCTCTGAGCCCAGAACCCATCCTTCAGGCTCGGAAGCCCAAACTCTGTTGCTTCACGTGTAATCACAGACTCTCAAGGGGAGCGGCTTTAAAGGCTACTGCCCCACCCCCAAAAGGAAAAAACGCACCGCGTCAATCCCTCTGCACCAACAAGCTCCTCCCCTCCCCCTGCGCGCAAACCCTCAACGGGGCCCTGCAACGTTGCGGGACTGCTCCGTTAAGTTCATTATGAAAGAAAACAAAAGCCATGTTTCCCCCACGGATCACACCAGTAACGATGAAAACAGTGCACTCTGGAACAGACACGGGCACAGCCGCGCCGTGCGTTCGTTCGCCTCTCTCATAAGGACCACCCACCCTCACGGTACGTACCAAGGACCCTGCCTCCAGCCAGAACTGATTCAACCAGCGCTGGCTCCCAGCTGGGCCTCTCAGATTTCCTCCCCAGGAATTTAGAATCAGCGCTGAGAGGTCTGCGGGTTTCTGAAAATGAGCACTGTGAACTAGCAGCTCTGGGGTGGCCGCGGCTGGCCAGGTGCTCCCCAGAGCAGAAGTGGATGTCTGCAGAGACAAAAAGAAGGATGGAACGCAGAGAAGCAGAGACAATATTTCTTGCTAAGAGAGACAGACTTGCTGTATAAGGGCAGAGCTGAGTCTCTTTTTTTAGCTCATCATTGTTACCTAAAACAGGCACAGAGTAAGGAGGTGGATAGCTGCTGGTTCAGTGAATTAGGAGAGAGGCAGAGACAGAGGGAGCAGCTCTCGGGGTTCTCTCCATGCTCAGCTCCTGGTCTGGACTCTCGCACCTCATACTCCAGGAGCTGTCCCAGCATCCTTCCCATTAATGTCCTCTCTTGCTTAAGCAGATCTAAAGCAGATTTCTGTTACTCGCAACCAAAGAGTCTCACTGAGACACCCCAAGACTGCCTGGGAGCCCTGCCCCCTTCGTCCCGCAGTGCAGCCCTTACACTCCTGTGTGCACAGATCCGGCAAGCCCAGTGTCCACAGCAGCCCCCTCCCCAGCCTCCTCCCCCTCCCACAATCTCCAACAGCCTGTCAGCATTTCCTCCTGGATCAGATACCCCCACTCAAACCCAATTTCCCTATGTCAGTGGCTTTTAAACGTGAGGATGCATCAGAATTCCTCAGTGGGCTTGTTAAAGCACACATTGCTGGGCCACCCCCAGAGCGTCTTGAGTCTGTAGGTCTGAGGTAGGGCCCAAGTCTGCCTTTCTAGCAAGTTCCCAGGTAGTGTTGCTGCTGGCCCAGGGAACACCCTGTGAAGTCCACTGTCCTGTTTCCATCTGAGATACCACCACCTGCCCTGTTCAGATAACCTCCTTCTCTCCCTTGGAACCCACATCTCAGGACTTTTCCTCTGTAGTGACTCTTCTACTCAGCCTTTTCTTTTTTATTTATTTATTTATTTAAAATTTAATTTTAATTTTTTGTGGTACGCGGGACTCTCACGGCTGTGGCCTCTCCCGTTGCGGAGCACAGGCTCCGGACGCGCAGGCTCAGCGGCCATGGCTCACGGGCCCAGCCGCTCCGCGGCACGTGGGATCTTCCCGGACCGGGGCACGAACCCGTGTCCCCTGCATCGGCAGGCGGACTCTCAACCACTGCGCCGCCAGGGAAGCCCCTCAGCCCTTTCTTATTCATCTCATGACACTGGCCCTTCTCATTTCACTCCTGGAGGGCTGTGAGAACCTTCTGACCTGCTTCCCTTCCCTTTGCCCTGACCCAAAATGGTCCACCTTGCACATCATGGCCAGATTGATCCTCAGGACACTCTCCTGCCATAACCTCTGGCTATTATGAATAAAGCTGCTACGAACATCTGAGTAAAGCCTTTTTGTGGACATATGTTTTCATATCTCTTGGGTAAATACTTAGGAGTGAAATGGCTGTGATAGATGATAAGTATGTTTAACTTAATAAGAAACTGACAAACTGTCTTCTGAAGTGTCCGAACCACTTTGCATTCCCTCCCTGCTCGGAACCTCTCAATGACTCCATACAGAGTAGTAACCTTTTTCCAAAATCCTGGGCTCAGCTTCCCAGGATCCTACAATCTGGCCCAACTTGCCGATCCAGCCAAACCCAACACACCACATGCGTTCTCACGTGGTCCTCATCGTGTTCACCCTGTGTCCCGTTCCCTCTAAATCAAGTCCCACCTCTTCTGTGAGCCTTTTCCCACCCACCCTCAACCAAAAAGCACAGAGGCCTCTCTTCCTGAAACACAGAATATACAAAAACAGTCAAGTAAAGACAATCTACTTCCTCATTTTCCCACCTTTGCTTGAAAAAGTGTGATCATAAGAAAATGTTCCCAGTTGGTCTGCATTGTTACCTAGTCTTTATCCAGTCATCAAAAAAAACAGGACTGATGGATTTTTATGTAAAACAATCTACAGTTTCAATTCTAAAAAAAAAAAGAAAAAAACTACAGTACCACACTGGCAACATTTTTCCATACACTAGAGACAAACAGTTACTATAACTTTATCAAATGAAGGAACAAAATGCATGTCCCTCCCTCTTGCTAAGGGTCATGTGATCTTCTACAAACCAGTGGCTGGGAGTTCTCCTAACAGACCTCAAAGAACACTAATAGAAACAGCTATTTGTTCTTACTTGTGTTACTTATTCAGAGCCTAGGGCCGAGAACCGTACAACAAAATTCTGGTAGGGCCTCTCTCACTGCCGGTTAGCATGGGAATCAGCACTCCCTGTGTGACAGCCATTCGATGACACATATCAAAAGCCTTTCAAAGACTCACACCTGTTTATCCGTAATTCCACTAGTATAAGGAAAAGATCTGAAAAACAAAGGCGACCATACCATTCCCTACAATCAAACAGGCACACACAAAATCAGAAACAAATGAAATGTCTCACAGAGGCACGGCTCTCACATTCACGTACTTATTTCTTGTCATTCATGCCAAAAAGGATGTACTATACAATTAGTTGTGCTCAACTTACTAGAATGGATACAGCCATTAAAACGGATATTTACAAAATGTCTTCAACAGCACAGAACTGTTTAAAGCATCACGTTTAGGGGAAAAGTAGAATACAAAATTGTTACTATGTATAATCACAACTACGTATTTTTACAAGTTCAGTTCACAAGTGGAAAACTACCAGAGAGATTCTCTACAATGTTATCGGCAGTTGTGGTGGGCTGGTAGAAACAGTAATAACTTTTCCTTTCTATTGTTAGGCGTTTCCAATTAATGATGAGCTCATTTAAAAAATATATATCTTAAAATAAATACAGAAACCAAACCGGGCACGGGTGTCAGGTGTTCCCTATCATATAGCTCAGAGAAAATCACCTGTTCTTGATAGAAACGTGTATCTGATTACAAGAACAAAAGGCAGACAAATGCAGAGAACGCAGGAAGGACTGGGCAGACCTTTGTTTTCAGCCAGTGCAGGCTGCTAAGAATCTCTTAGATGCAAGATTCAAAGGCAAACAATGCAAGTGGTGACAGCCCTGCTACTCAATTTGACAGGATTACAGAAAAAAGCGGGAAAACACATGTGATGTTGGAAAGGCACTTTCAAGTATGAGCAAACACAGATCGTGGCGTTTTAAACGGTGGGCCATAGAGGAGTAACATTTCTCCTCATGGTTCCAGAACCTCCCGGGTCTGCTTAACACGTTCACCCTGCTAGCCTGGAAGGGCAGGACTGCAGACAGCTGGTCTGAGGACCTGAACTGCAGCCCGAACTCTGTCACTCACCAATGTAGCCCTCGGCTCTTGTTGTTCTCATCTGTAAAATGGGAGGGTCTTGGTAGAGATTCTTTCGGTTTTAAGTAACAGAAACTGACAAAGCTGGAGTAAGCAACAAAGGGAATTTGTGGGGAGGACACTGGGGTAGAGCTAGAACCCCAGGGCAGCTGGGCTTTGTTAGTGTCTAGAATCAGGAACTGAAGAGCCTGGGAAACCATACAGTGTTTCTGGCACCTCTGTGTTTTCTGAACGTCTCCCGTCACTCTTCCTTCCCTGCTGGCCCACCTTCCACATGCTCCTCATGGCAGAACACAGCCTGCACACCTCCTCACGCTTACTTATTATGGCTCCTGCCTCTTGAATAATTGGTGTTTTAGCTCGGGCTACCGTAACAACATACTACAGACTGAGGGCTGAAACCACAGAAATTTATTCTCCCACAGTTCTGGAGGCTCAGAGTCCAAGATCAGGGTACTGGCATGGCTGGGTTCTGGTGAGGACTCACAGATGTCCAAGTTTCTCTCTGTGTCCTCCCATGGCAGAGACAGAGAAAGACAGAAGCAGAGAGAGAGGAGAGAGAGAGGAGAGACAGGGCTCTCTGGTGTCTCTTCTTACAAGGTCACTAATCCCATCATGGGGGCTCCACCCTTGTGACTTCATCTAAACCTAATTGTCTCCCAAAGGTCTCACCTCCAAATACCTTCGCATTGGAGGTTAAGGCTTCAACATACAAACTGGGGGGAAACACAATCCAGTCCATGGCAACTGGCTACCTCTGAATCTCACTTCTGTGTTGCCAAGAGAGGGAAAACAGAATTGGTTCAGTCTGAGTCAGGTATCCACCTCTGATCCAATCAGCCATAGCCAGGTGGAGAGGACAGATCATCCAGCACAAACCTGGCTGCCTGGAGCCTATCCTGATCTCCAGGCCTGTCTGTACCTTGTCACCTGAATGAAAAGCCATAGGGCAGCAAGTCAAGAGGTATTCCTCTTGGTCAATATTTCCCACAAAACTAAACACTCATGGAGGATAAAGGTCATTTCTCTCTTACCCACGACCACCTCTTCATGCCCATAAGGAAGCAGGCACACAGACAATGTTCAGTGCCTGGATGTTGCCTTTTTGGATAAACGGGGCTACACTTACTGAGAGAAGGGTAAAGAGTCTGTGCTCCAAAGATATACACAGACATATCATCACCTTCTCAGAGCCAGAGTATGCTTTCCACCCTAAAGGTCAAGAAGATTTCCCTTCTAGTCAACCCTTCTTCTTTTTAATCTTTCCCAGACAAAGAAAATGATCACCTGTCATTGCATAGAAACTCCTCTATATGTATGTTGAGTAACAGCAATGTATAAAGTGTATAGAGCAGAAAAGGGAGCAAAAGACAGACTGTCTACCTTCAAGGACTGAGACCTGAGCCCAAGAGACAAGCCATCAACACTGGCAAAATAAAAAAAAAAAATTATGAGTTAAGAAATAAGAGAACATGTGAGATGTCTCAGGACAGCTGGGAAGGACGTTGCCCAATGACTGGTGCTAGCGAGCTGAATGTGCTTTGAGGTGGCAGGACAGAGAACCCACTTTAGTTTAAAATGGTCCAGGAAGAAAAAGTAGGCATTAAAGATGGGTGGCATATAGCCTGGTGTTGGGGGGGGCTGGGGTATGGCCTTCAGGAGTGCGGTAGCAGTGACTCAAGTCAAAGCATGGAAAACACATGACATGTGCAGGGATGGTCATGGGGAACAGTGAAAAATAAGGTCGTTTAGAAGTACTGATACATTATGGGGGACCCTGAACATCAGTGCAAAATTCTAGACTGGATTATGGAATGAATGTGAGTGCTGGAAAGGAAACAGACAAGTACCTGGAGCCTGCACAGGTCCTCTGAGGGCAATCATGCCGGGCAGCCCTTGTTTCTTCTTACGACAGAGAGACTGGCAGGGGACTACAGGTTTTTCAAGGTGCTGCTGTAACCAAGTCCCATAAACTTGATGGCTTAAAATAACAGAAATTTATTCTCTCACAGCTCTGGAGGCTAGAAGTCTGAAATCAAGGTATGAGCGGGCCCAAGCTCCCTCCAAAGGCTCAAAGGGAGAATCCTTCGTTGTCTTTCCCTAGTTTCTAGTGGTTGCCAGCAATTCTTGGTGTTCCTTGGACTGTGGAGGCATCGCTCCAAAATGGCCTCAGTTGTCACATGGCATTCTTCCTGCATGTCTCAGTCTGTGTCCAAACTTCCTTCTTCTTATAAGGACACCAGTCACTGGATTAGAGCCAACCCCAAGCCAGTGTGTGAACTCATCCTAACTTGATTACATTTGCAAAGACTCCTTTCCCAAATAAAGTCACATTCTGAGGTCTTGGGTGGACACGAACCTTGGGGGACACTATTCGTGTCAGTGTCGACACTGAGTCACTCTCACCCTTATGTGCTAGTTCCAGAAGCTAACAGCCATGTAAGCAACTGTTCCCTGATCCTGCATTGGAAGTGACTGGATGCACTGCTGTGACAGATGTCACCAGAGGAGGAATCCCCTCGTCAGGACAAGATAAAGCTAGATGACTTCCAAAAATCCTTCCGATTATACACATGTGGGGTTCAAGGTCCTGTCAATTACTTCTGTTCTACTGATTTACCGATTCAGTCCTCTCTTTCCGTTCCCACTGCCAAGACTCTGGTTCAACCCTTATTGCTTCAAACTTGACATCGATATAACTGTTTTCACATCACTCCCCCCTTAAAAAAAACCTTCACTGGCTCACTCCTGCCTCAAAGCAAAGTCCTGTACTTTGACCTCAAACTGACCTTTCCCACCTGAACTCCCCAGACAGCGTGACATGAATTCTCAACTCAAGCCAGTCTGGTCCTTCAAACACAACTGGCACACTCTCCCCCCTACACCTCACCCGACCTCACCTGGCATGGGCCTCCCTCCCTGCAGAAGGGAACCCAAACTGCATTTGGAAGACCATTCATTCCTCATTCACAGTACTGGAGACCAGCCAGCCCAGCACACAGTACTTTGGAATCTCCGTGAGTTTTAGTGCATCCTTACTCTCTCACTACCTCCCACTGCTTTTTTTTAAAAATAAACTTATTTGTTTTATTTATTTATTTTTGACTGTGTTGAGTCTTTGTTGCTGCACGCGGCTTTCTCTAGCTGCAGAGAGCGGGGTCTACTCTTCATTGCGGTGCAGGGGCTCTAGGCGCGCGGGCTTCAGTAGTTGTGGCTCGCAGGCTCAGTAGTTGTACCGCACGGGCTCGGCTGCTCCACGGCATGTGGGATCTTCCCTGACCAGGGCTCGAACCCCTGTCCCCTGCATCGGCAGGCGGATTCTTAACCACTGGGGCAACAGGGAAGCCCCTGGCCTTCCACTGTTAACGATCATTTCCGACAAAGGGGATGCAGCAACACAGAAGCAGAGACAAAGCAAATGCTGTGAAATCAGACAGATCCAATGGTTCTAACAATTAAGAACTGGGCAAATTCCTTAACCTTTCTAAACCTCAGACTGTTCATCTGTGAAATGGAAATAATACTACATACCTATCCCACCAGACTACTGTCAAGATTAAGTGAGATGACGTACGCACACTGCCAATGCAACATCTGACATGGAGTATAAATATGCGTCAATAAAAGTACTGATTTGTATTACAGTAAAATGGACCTAAGTTTTGCCTTTAGGTCTGGGAACAAAGCGCAGATCTGGGACCCTCCAGCACCGAGCAGCACACTGTCAATGACTACTCAGATGACGTATGTAGCAGGACCCCTGTGAGCATTTAGCTAACCCCCCCGCTTCATTTTATGAATGGGGAGACTGGTATGTGTGGGTGGAGGCAGTTCCTGAGGGTCCTGCCTTTTCCTTCCCGGGTCTCCTGTCCTCAACAGCTCCTCACTATAAATATCATAGACCCTGCAGGGACCCTGAGACTCCGGAGAGAGGCTGAGAGGCTGTGAGAAGGTCCGCCTTGCTCAGAGCAGCTGGCACTTCCAGGAGATGCAAATGGTGGGATGGTGTGAACAACCAGGGAACCTGCCTGCCAGGAGGTTCAGCCCAACCCCACTCGATTTTACAGAGAGGAAGAGGAGCTCTGAGAGAGAAGCCCCAGGTCACACGGCCCATCAGGGGTAGAGCTGGGGCCAGAATCTACACCCCCCAAGGCCCACCCAGTCCTGGGCCAGGTGGCACTGCTGGCAGCACCGTGTTTCTCTGGGTCCAGCTCCACCACTGACTTGCTGGGGAACCCGGGGCAGGCTACCTAGCCCTCTGGGCTTCAGTTTTATCATTTGGGAAAGAAGGAGTAATGCCCGCCTTGTGTGACTGCTGTATTAATAACATCACAGAGCCTTACATGAGAAGTGCTGTGATGGCGAAGACTCCATTTCGCCTCAGTGGTGGCCCAGCACGCAACCCACAGGAGCATCGCACTAAATATGAGATGACTGAGTGAACTCGCTGAATGAATGAATGAGGACCAGGACGGCACAGTATCTGCCACATATTAGGTACTCAGTCAAGTGTTTTCCATTACTGCGGATACTAATCCCTGGGGGATAGTTGCCTTCATCTTGATACAGGATGCAGAGGCTCTCTGGGTCCTCTCCGCAGCCCCATGTGGCCCCTGTGCTTCGGAGAAGCTGACCGTATCCCCAGATCCAGGGTGGGTCTTGGCTGGTGTAAGTCATTCTACACATCCCATCCCCCTGCCATAGGGACTGGCTCAGGGACAGGTGTGTGACTACAATCAGGAGAGCAAGATGCTTGCTAGGAGCTTCTGGGAACGAAGCCTCCTTGTGTCCCATAGAAGATGCTCTCTTTTTGGGAGAGATGCCCTTTTCCTGCTACACGCCAATGAGAAATTCACCCCTCTCAGAAGCTGCTGGCAATCATCTTGTGTCCACAAGGGGAGCCAGCCTTAACACGAGTGCAGGGGAGAGACCAAGAGAACCTGCTGGATTCCTGCTGATCCTGGGTCACTGCCATTCTAGCCTTTTCAGTTATGTGAACCAGCATGAGCTGTATTTTTTTTTTCTTGGAACCAAAAGAATTCTAACTGCTATACCTTTGAACCTCAAAAATGAAGAATCAAAAGGAGACCATTATTTCCAATAGTATCAGACAAGAGACTCTGACTTACCCTGCCATTGGCAACAACTAAAAATTCTGGATTTAAAGAAATTGTAGGGGCTTCCCTGGTGGCGCAGTGGTTGAGAGTCCGCCTGCCGATGCAGAGGACGTGGGTTCCTGCCCCAGTCCGGGAAGATCCCACATGCCGCGGAGCGGCTGGGCCCGTGAGCCACGGCCACTGAGCCTGCGCGTCCGGAGCCTGTGCTCCGCAACGGGAGAGGCCACAGCGGTGAGAGGCCCGCGTACCAAAAAAAAAAAAAAAAAAGAAATTGTAAATTTTTTTACTAAGTGGTCAAGTTTGGTATCACCAATCATGGGACAGCCTGACATTCTGTCCTCTTGACAGAAGACAGTGGGAGGTGCACCTCATCATCTACACAATGTAGACACAATGGCCTGAGTCTAATCGTGAGGACAAGTCTGAGAAGTCCGGAACGTCTATATCACAGTCGGCCTAGACTCTTCATAAAGTTGGGGGGCGGGGGGTGCAGGTGCTGTTCTACGTTGATCAAAAGACACGGCAGCCAGATTCAGTGTATGAGCTTTGACTGGATCCAAATAGAAACAAGAAAAAAATAAATAAAGGATTTTTGTTTAATTGGGGTTAATTTGAGTATGGACCACATGCTGGATGAAGCTGTGGAATGAGAGTCGATTTTCTTAGGTATGGAAATGATTGTTCATTGTACAGAACAGTGAATGGTTCCCAAAGCAAGATCCACAGACTCCTCGGAGACCCCAAAACCCTTTCCAGGGGTTGCTGGGACCCTGGCAGAGGGTTCATGAGGTTGAAACAATTTTAATAACAATACTAAAACATACGCTTTTTTCACTGATGGTGTAAGAACAATAAGGGGTAAAACCGCTGCCTTTGCACGAGTCAAGGCAATGGCACTAAACTTTACCAGTAGTCATCGTATTCGTCACCATGACGCAGTAGGAAAAAAAATGCCTGTTTCATTTAAGAATGTCATTGATGATATAGCAGAAATCATCAATTTAATTAAAGCTTGACGCTGGAGTACAGGTGTTTTTAATATCTCGTGATGAAATGGGAAGCATGCATTAAGTACTGCTGCATACCAAGTATGATGACTGTCTTGAGGAAAAGCCCTTGTGCCGATTATCCACTGTTTTTCAGGGAACAGTACGGTTACTTGAATGACTGACAAACAATGGTTATTCAGAGTTGGGTATCTGGCAAGCAGGTTTTAGGAAATGGATGAAATGAGCCCATTACTTCAAGAAAAACCAATAGTGTTTGTTGCCAATGGTAATATTCAATTTCAAGCTAAAACCAGAATTTTGGAACATTTTTATCCACTACCATGAAACTGACAGTGTCCCAACACTTAAAAGACTTTCCTGATGGGATTGATGGTGATATTAATGAATGTGAATTTTTGATATTGTATAATGAAATGTGTCAGCATTTAGAAGATCTGCATTCCACTTGGTAAACCAATAGTTTCTAAATGATCAAAGTATGATGTTACAAATTATGCATGGATAAAAGATCCATGAATTTAAACTATGTGGAAGGAACAGAAGCCATCAAATATGACCAGTTTTGAAACAGAACTAAATAGAATTCCTAAAATAGAATAATTGAAAATTTAAAACCAATGAATATGTTTAGCAGCTGATTAGAGACTGCTAAGGAGATAGACATGAAGAAAATTATTCATAAAGCAGCAGAGACAAAAAAAGGAATCGGAAATAAGAAATGAAGAGATACAGAAGATAGAGTAAGAACACCTAACATATACCTAATGAGAGTACCAGGAAAAGAGGAAAAAAGGAATGGAGTGCAAAAGCAGTGTTGTTAACTGTGAATAAATTTGAAAAATTACTAAGAGGAATAAACTCCTAAACTAATATTAACTCAAGAAAACAGAGAAAATCTATAATCATTAAAGAAATCGAATAGGTAGGTTCAATTTTTCCCACAGAAAAAACACCTGTCCCTGATAATTTTACTGGTAAGGTCACGTATTTTACAGGCAAGAAAGAAATCCAATCTTACACAAACTATTCCAAGGTATAAAAAAGAGGATATATCCGCCCTCAATGTGGTTTATGAGGCTAGTATAATCTTTATACCCAAACCAGACAAGAGAGCACAGCTAATATCACTCACAAACACAGCTTTAAAAAAAAAAAAAGACTGAACTAAATATTAACAAAACTGAATCTTAGGTTGTTCTAAAAACAACAACAACAAAAACCCAACTTTATGACCAAATTTTGTTTATCCAGGAAGGTAAAATTGTTTAATGGCAAAACTAATTAATACAATTTGCCACTTAACAAATTAAAGGCCAAAAAAAAAAAAACACCCATTATCATCTCAATGGAAGCATTAGCTAAAATACAGTATCATTCATTATAAAAACTCTCAACAAACTAGGACAAGAAGAAAACTTAGTGATAAAGTATATTTCTGAAAACCCTACAGCAAGCACAATACTTTATGGGAAAATGTTGAAGCATTCCTTTTTAAACCAGGAAAAGACAAGAAGATCTGCCTTCACCACTTTTAGTCATCTTTTACTAGAGATCTTAACCAGGACAGTAAGAGTAAGGAAAAAAAAGGAATTACTGGAAAGACACAACACTGTGCTATTCTCAGATGGCATGACTCTATCTGGAAAGCCCCAAAGGATGTATAGTGTGGCAAGGATGCATTATTCTAACAAACAGTTGGAAGGTGAAAATTTTAATAAGATACCAAATTCACTGGCATCAACGAACATCAAGTAACTGGGAATAAATCTAACAAATGATGCACAAGACATTTACAGTAAAAATTATAAAATTATATTGAAAATCATTAAAGAAGATCTAAATTAATATAGACAGATGCCATGTATATATATACATATATGTATATGGATTGGAACAGTCAATATCTTAGGAACATCAGTGTTATTCCAGTCAGACTCCCAACAGACTTCTGAGTGAGTGAGTATGTGTGTGTGTGTGTGTGTGTCTGTGTCTGTGTTGTAAAATATAATTCTAGATAATTCTAAACATGTATATGGAAGAGAAAGGGCTAAGGTGCTTTTGAAGGTGGTGGGACTTGCCAGGCCAGGTTCTAAGAATTTTCATAAGGTTATGGTAATTAAAACAGTGGTACTGGTACAGGGCCAGAAAAACTGTTCAATGGAAGAGAATAAAGAGCCCAGAATAGACTTACACATCCAGGGACACTGAATTTATGACAGGGCTGGACATTGCAGATGTAAAGAGAAAGGACATACTTTATAATAAACGGTGCTAGGACAATTGGTTTTCCTTATGGAAAAAAAATTCTGGAGTCCTACTTCACATCATATACCAAAATCATCTCAAAATGGATTAAGAGGGCTTCCCTGGTGGTGCCGATGCAGGGGACACGGGTTCGTGCCCCGGTCCGGGAAGATCCCACACGCCACAGAGCGGCTGGACCCGTGAGCCGTGGCCGCTGAGCCTGCACGTCCAGAGCCTGTGCTCCGCAACGGGAGAGTCCACAGCAGTGAGAGGCCCACGTACCGCAACAAAAAAAGGATTAAGAAATTAAATGTGGTGAAAATGACCCTACTACCCAAAGCAATCTATAGATTCAATGCAATCCCCATCAAACTACCACTGGCATTTTTCACAGAACTAGAACAAAAAATTTCACAATTTGTATGGAAACACAAAAGTCCCCGAATAGCCAAAGCAATCTTGAGAACGAAAAATGGAGCTGGAGGAATCAGGCTCCCTGACTTCAGACTATACTACAAAGCTACAGTAATCAAGACAGTATGGTACTGGCACAAAAACGGAAAGATAGATCAATGGAACAGGATAGAAAGCCCAGAGATAAACCCACACACATATGGTCACCTTATCTTTGATAAAGGAGGCAGGAATGTACAGTGGAGAAGGGACAGCCTCTTCAATAAGTGGTGCTGGGAAAACTGGACAGGTACATGTAAAAGTATGAGATTAGATCACTCCCTAACATCATACACAAAAATAAGCTCAAAATGGATTAAAGACCTAAATGTAAGGCCAGAAACTATCAAACTCTTAGAGGAAAACATAGGCAGAACACTCTATGACATAAATCACAGCAAGATCCTTTTTGACCCACCTCCTAGAGAAATGGAAATAAAAGCAAAAATAAACAAATGGGACCTAATGAAACTTCAAAGCTTTTGCACAGCAAAGGAAACCATAAACAAAACCAAAAGACAACCCTCAGAATGGGAGAAAATATTTGCAAATGAAGCAACTGACAAAGGATTAATTTCCAAAATTTACAAGCAGCTCATGCAGCTCAATAACAAAAAAACAAACAACCCAATCCAAAAATGGGCAGAAGACCTAAATAGACATTTCTCCAGAGAAGATATACAGACTGCCAACAAACACATGAAAGAATGCTCAACATCATTAATCATTAGAGAAATGCAAATCAAAACTACAATGAGATATCATCTCACACCAGTCAGAATGGCCATCTTCAAAAAATCTAGAAACAATAAATGCTGGAGAGGGTGTGGAGAAAAGGGAACACTCTTGCACTGCTGGTGGGAATGTGAGTTGGTTCAGCCACTATGGAGAACAGTATGGAGGTTCCTTAAAAAACTACAAATAGAACTACCATATGACCCAGCAATCCCACTACTGGGCATATACCCTAAGAAAAACAAAATTCAAAAAGAGTCATGTACCAAAATGTTCATTGCAGCTCTATTTACAATAGCCCGGAGATGGAAACAACCTAAGTGCCCATCATCGGATGAATGGATAAAGAAGATGTGGCACATATATACAATGGAATATTACTCAGCCATAAAAAGAAACGAAATTGAGCTATTTGTAATGAGGTGGATAGACCTAGAGTCTGTCATACAGAGTGAAGTAAGTCAGAAAGAGAAAGACAAATACCGTATGCCAGCACATGTATATGGAATTTAAGAAAAAAAAAATGTCATGAAGAACCTAGGGGTAAGACAGGAATAAAGACACAGACCTACTGGAGAACGGACTTGAGGATATGGGGAGGGGGAAGGGTGAGCTGTGACAGGGCGAGAGAGAGGCATAGACATATATACACTAACAAACGTAAGGTAGATAGCTAGTGGGAAGCAGCCACATGGCACAGGGATATTGGCTCCATGCTTTGTGACCACCTAGAGGGGTGGGATAGGGAGGGTGGGGGGGAGGGAGACGCAAGAGGGAAGAGATATGGGAACATATGTATATGTATAACTGATTCACTTTGTTATAAAGCAGAAACTAACACACCATTGTAAAGCAATTATACCCCAATAACGATGTTAAAAAAAAAAAAGAAATTAAATGTGAATGAAAAAACTATAAAACTGCTAGCTAGGAGCAATACAGGGGAATAGCTTCATGATTTCAGAATAGCTTCACGATTAGGTAAGGTTTTCCTAGGACACAAAAAGTATAAACTATAAATGAAAAAAACTGATAAATCCATTGCACTAATATTCAGAACTTCTGTTTATCAAAACACACCATAAAGAAAATGAAAAAATAAACCAGGGACTGGGAGAAAACATGTGTAATGCATAGTGACAGAGGATTAGCATCTAAAGTATTTAAAGAACTCCTACAAATCAGTAAGATAAGGACAAGAGAAAAACTGGCAAGATTTGAACAGGCTCTTCACAGGAGAGAGAACATGAATGGGCAATAAACATATGAAAAGATGCTCAATCTCATTAGTATTCAGGGAAATGCAAATTAAAACTATAATGAGATTCCATTCTGTATCCACCAGACTGGCAAAACTTCTAAAGTGTGACAATAGCAAGTGATGGTAAAGACATGGAACAACTGAAATTGTATATGTTGCTGGAGAAAAACGATGTTGGATAGCAATTTATGATGAACAAAATGTGAAGGGGACTTGGCAGGCCAGATATCAAGAATTTTCATAAAAGTTATGGTAATTAAGACAGTGTGGTCCTGGTGCAGGGTCAGACAAATTGATTAACGGAACAGAATAAAGAGCCCAGAAACAGACCCACACGTCTACGAACCTTATGTTAGTTGGTCAAGCGAAAGATGCATATACCCTATGCCTCAGCCATTCCATTCCTAAGGAAATTTGTGCACCAGTGCGCCAGGAATCACATATCAGAATGTTCACTGCAGAAGTCTTTTCTTTTCAAGAGCAAGAGAAAAACAAGAATTAGAAAGAACCCAAATGTCTGTAAACAGTGGTATATTGATACAATGAAGGTAATGTTCTATTTCTTAAACTGGTTGGTGAGTAAAAGAGTATTCATTGTATTATTACCCATTACTGTATACCCTAACCACTTCTTTGTAATCTTTTCTACTGGTGCAATAATTAATTTTTACAAATCAAGGAGAGTCTGGAAATGGAGCCAGAATAAGATGTTAGAACATGAGAGTGTTTTGTGTTTTTTTTTGCCGCACCGGATCAAACCTGCACCCTTGGCAGTGAAAGCGAGGAGTCCTAACCACTGGACCGCCAGGGAATTCCCCCAGAGTGTTCTTTCTTTAGGCTCTTCTTAACTCCCCTCAGCTTGGTGGCAGCAGGGCCAACAGCCATGGGTTTAATGGGCTGGATAATGGTTCCCAAAGATGTCTAGGCCCTAATCCCCAGAATCTATGGATATTACCTGATATAGTAAAAGAGACTTTGCAGAGTCTCAAAATTAAGGATTTTGAGATGGGAAGATGATCCTGGATTATCTAGGTGGGCCCTAAATGCAATCACAAATGTCCTTCTAAGAGAGAGGTAGAGGAAGATATAAAGACAGAAGAGAAGGCAATGTGACCATGGAAGCACAGACTGGAGAGATGTGGCCATAAGCCAACAGCCATCAGACACTCCAAAAGCAAAACATGGATTCTCCACGGAGCTTCCAGAATGAAACACTTCGGCTAACACCTTGGTTTCAGCCCCCCAAAACTCATTTCAGACTTCAGGCCTCCAGATCTGTTAAGAGACTACATTTCTGCTTTAAGCCACTAACTCTGTGGTTCTCTCCTCCAGCAGCAATAGTAGACTAATACAGTGGATAAGGATGCTCAACTTTACCCATCTCTTTGTCCCTGATTGTATTCACGGAGCACATCCTCTCCTCTGCCTCCTCTTCTTTCTCAACATTGGCTGCCACAGTGTCTCCCAGGCAGAGATACAGCAGTGGTTTAATCTCCTTTCACACATCAGATGTACCACTTCCCCTGTGAAAGGGCTCCTCCCTACAATTTCCAACCAAAGCCAGAAAAGTCGTTCACACACACCCACAAAATAACCACCCAACGGAAAGAACGCTGGCGAGGCAGGAAGGACACTGGAATCCAAGTCCAAGTTCCCCACTGACTGGCTACGTGAACTCAGAAACTTCTCAAAGATGCAACTGGAATTCATTCATCTCTCTATCCCTGGTGCCCAGTGTATGCTTGGCACAAAGCAAATGGTCAATAAATGGGCAGTTAATCAATGAATGAATCAATGAAGCAATGAATCAATAAATCTCGAACAAGGACAGAAGGCCTACCCACTGAAAAACAGAATCTTTCCAACAACTCGTATCTCTCTTCCTCCACTATAATAAGGGAAAAGATTAAAATCCTAGAGTTTCAGAGTTGGAAGGTCTTAGGGTTGGAAGCCAGGGGCTCATTGCCTCACTTTAGCACCAATTACTAGAAAACTCTTCCTTCTATCATGACAGGAGTTTGTCTTCTAATCGCCCACGAGTCCTAGTCCAAGCCTCTAACCACATAAAACAAACCTCTTTCTTCCACATCAAGACACTTTCAGAAACTGGAGACTTGGCCTCAAGTCCTGGCCTAGCCGATCACGTTACTGACCTTGATGAGTGACCTAAAACTAAATCCTCATGCCCCATCTTCCTTGTCTGTCAACAAGGGCCTGAAATCACTAAGAGCCCCTCTAGCTCCAAGAAGCGGGGTGGAAAACATCACCCCCTTGGTGTTCAATCCCTCATCATTTCAAACTATCCATTGGGTTTTAAATCTTAATACTTTATATTTTACTTTTAGAATTGCTTCTTTTCCCGTGGGCCCATTCCTCTCCCTGCTCCAGCCCGGCACCTGCTATCTTCTTGTGTGTTCTTTACTTTTTCATTTTAGAAAGATTTATTCTAAGGTCTCTGAGTATTGACAGCTACTTTATATAAATAATATACAATTAATAGAGGTATGCTATTTACCTATTTGTTTGTTTATTTCTGGAGGGCTAATCCTGCCTTGTAGTGTTTGTTAACTCCTGCTTAGGAGTGGGGTTCGTAATTTTGGAGTATGAATTCATGTGCTTTGGGGCTAATTCTGTATGATGTGTATTGAGAGCTCTTAGAGAGACTGGATTAATTTCTGTCAGATGTCCCAGGAGTAACGCTGGCCCAAGACCAAGGTTTATGTTAATCTCTCAGCTAAGGGTACGCAGACCGTGCAGAATGTGTTAAACCCCAAATCCAGATGAGGACAGGTCCATAGATGGTTTCAACTTCCCAAGGGAGATTTTCCCTCCACCAAGAACCCTGGGCCAGACAGACAAGCTTCACTGTCATCTCTCAGGGTTTGGGGGTCTATTCTTTTACTAAGGATTATGCTACAGAATCGCCCTTCAAGTCTGAACTTTACGCCAACGTTCAGCTCTGACTTAATACCCCACAGACTCAAGGCCCCTCTTTTCTCTATTGAGATATTAAAACCAAGTTAGGCCAATCCTCCAGTGTGGTATATTAAAGATGGCTGCGAACTATTTGCTATCCCACTCATGGGGACGTAGTCTAATCCCCCTCTCTTCAAATCTAGGATGGCCTTAGTGACTTGTTTGGCCAATAGAATGCAGCAGAAGTATCATCCTGGGACTTCTGAGACCAGCTCATAAAAAGTCTTGCAGTTTCTATCGATGCTTCTTGGACACCCATTCTTGCAGTTCTGAGCTACCATGTAAGAAACTTGACTATCCTGAGGCCGCCATGCTGGAGAAATCACATAGGAAGACCAAATGAAGAGGGCTTGAAACACACAAAAAGAGACAGCCAGGGCTTCCCTGGTGGCGCAGTGGTTAAGAATCCTCCTGCTAATGCAGGGGACACAGGTTCAAGCTCTGGTCCGGGAAGATCCCACATGTCGCGGAGCAACTAAGCCCATGTGCCACAACTACTGAACCTGCACTCTAGAGCCTGTGAGCCACAACTACTGAGCCCACATGCCACAACTACTGAAGCCCGCGCGTCTAGAGCCCATGCTCCACAACAAGAGAAGCCACCACAATGAGAAGCCCACGCACTGCAACAAAGAGTAGCCCCCACTCGCCGCAACTAGAGAAAGCCCGCGTGCAGCAACGGAGACCCAACACAGCCAAAAATAAACAAATAAAAATAAATATTTTTTTTTTTTTTAAAAAAGAAAGAGACAGCCAGTCTGCCACTGTCATTTGCATCATCCCAGTTGAGACCCAGACATCATGGAGCAGAAATGAGTTTTGTGTTCAGTGTCCTGTCCAACTTCCCGACCACAGAGCCAGGAGAGATGATAACAAAACATCTGTTGTTTTAAGCTAAATCTCAGGGTAGTCTGTCATGCAGCTGCTACAGTACTGGTTTACAGCCTTGCAAAATGATTCCCTCTCTGTTTTGCTTCCTGGCAAATTTACTTACTTAAAAGCTCTGCTATACTTTTAGGGGATCGCTGTTATATTTCATGCAAACTTTTTAGAAAAACGTTCAATTCAGTTTTATTAGGGAGGGGTTTCAGACTATATAGTTTTCTATACTGCCACAAATACAAATCAAATCTTTCACTTTACAGATGAGAAAACTGAGGCTTAGAGAGGTTACGTTACTTGCCATGGTCACAAATCAAGGTTCTACAAACCTAGGTTTAAGAAAGGATCTTCTAACCCCGAACAAGATAAAAGTCTCAAACCTCATGGAGATCAAATCCTAGTGGAGAGACAGACCAGAAACAAGCAAGCAAAAGAATTAGAAGCATAGTTTCAGGGAGGGACAAAAGCACAGAGGTGTGGGTGGGGTGTATCTTGGAGAAGGTGGTCAAAAGAGGCCTCTCCTGAATAAGTGACATGTAAGCAGAGACCTAAATGGAAAGAGGGAAAGGGCCATGCATGATCCAGGGCAGTGTGTTCAGGGCAGAGGAAACAGCAAGTGCAAAGGTTCCTGGGTGGGATAAGCTTGTCGCCTTCTAGGAACAGTGAGCATGATGGAACTGAGCGAGTGAGGGGGGAACAGTACAAGGTAAGGTCAGGGCAGTGGGCAGGGGCCAGGCCTTGCTGAGTCTTGCTGACAATGGTAAGGAGTCTGAATTTTATTCTTAGTGTGACGGGAGTTCTTTAGACAGTTTTTTGTTTTTTTTTTTTTTTTTTTTTTTTGCGGTACGCGGGCCTCTCACTATTGTGGCCTCTCCCACTGCGGAGCACAGGCTCCGAATGCGCAGGCTCAGCGGCCATGGCTCACGGGCCCAGCCACTCCGCGGCCTGTGGGATCCTCCCAGACCGGGACACGAATCCATGTCCCCTGCATCGGCAGGTGGACTCTCAACCACTGAGCCACCAGGGAAGCCCTTTTAGACAGTTTTTAAACAGCAGGGGAAAGCTAAGACCTACTTTATGGGTTTTAAAAAAAATTGGGTTTTTAAAAAATTTTTTTTCCTTTATTATATTTAATTAATTAATTTATTTATTGAAGTATAGTTGATTTACAATGTTGTGTTACTTTCTGGTGTACAGCAAAGTGATTCAGTTATACAAATATATATATTTATTCTTTTTCATATTCTTTTCCATTATGGTTTATTACAGGATATTGAATATAGTTCCCCTGGGCTATACAGTAGGTCCTTATTGTTTATCTATTTTATATTTAGTAGTTTGTATGTTAGCCCCAAACTCCTAACTTATCCGTCCCCCACCCCCTTTCCCCTTTGGTAACCATAAATTTGTTTTCTATGTAAGACCTATCTCACTTTTTTTTTTTTTTCTTTTTTTGGATGCACCATGCAGCTTGCAGGATCTTAGTTCCCCGACCTGGGACTGAACCCGCGCCCACAGCAGTGGAAGCGCGGAGTCCTAACCACTGGACCACCCGGGAATTCCCCTATCTTACATTGTAAACAACGCAGCATTGGAGAGATGGGAGTAGAAGCGGGGAAAGCAATTAGGAGAGTTTTGAAATGGTCCAGGAGAGCAATAATTTGGGGTTGGAACAGGGCGGTGGCAGTGGAGGTGGGAGTTGGTTGGGCAGGGAGGGTTTGAAGGTAGGGCTGAGAGGACTCACTGACACGCCTGGATTCCACAGCACACAGTGTCTGGCATGAAGCATTTACAGAGCCCACTGGGTCCTGTGGCTTCCTCAGGAGGGACATCTAGGGACCAGTGGTTCTTGGCCTCATGTGCTCATGAGAAAAAGTCCTTTCATGTTCCTGTAAACCCACCGTGAGTCCCCAGCGTGAGTCGACTGTGTTTCTCCAGCTTCTTTCTCACGGTGGGTTGTAACCCACCCTCTTGAACACAACAAGCTGCGCACCGCAATATTCTGTCTGACAGGCATTGTCTTGGCGGTTTAAACCCCAGTTGCAGCAAAACTAAATTTTACATAGATCACAGCTCGGCAGCCCACTTGTGAAAGGTTCGCAGTCGAGCGCTGGGTTGGTGGAATCCAGTTAGGCTATTCAGAACTCATACAAATCAGGGTTGGGACCTCTCGGAATCAGAGGGATGAACCACAATCCAGCACAAATGGACGACTTGGGATTGAATTCCCATTTACAGCCAATAGTGGGAATATTAGGCAAGTCCATTTCTGTTCATTTCACAGGGGAGATGATGACACCCTGAATCCTGACTCAGTGCTTCTCAAGTTTCATGGGGGGGGGGGTCTTGTCAAAATGCAGATTCCCCGGGCCTTGGGTGGGGCCCCGGATTCTGCATTCCTAACTAGCTCCCGGTGATGCTGATGTGGTTGGTGCACAGGCCACTCTTTGAATAGAGAGGTCCTGACTCATTCATGAGCCAACATACACTCATTGGGCACTTACCACCCATGAAGAGCGGAGAGGGAGACTAAGAAACAGATGTGGGAGGTAAATGCACAAACCACCACGTCACAAGGTACAAAGAGACGATGCCACACTGGGGCCCCAGGAACAGAAATCTTTCTTCAGTTAGGGGCCCCGAGGGAGGTTTCCTGGAGGAAGGTAGATGGAGGCCAACATGGAGAGTGTAATGACCGTCGTAGGGCACCTTCAAGGTCTTTATCCATGGAATAGCATGTCCTCTGCGATTGCTGATTTCTCCTCAAAATTAAGACTTCCTTTTAAAACTCAAACACAAGATAAAGAAAAGAGGTGAAAAGGAGAGTGAGAGATTTTTCTAACATGAAGAGGTAAAGGAGTGTGTTAGGACTGTCCCAGTTGCAAGAAGAAGAAAAAAAAAAAACCCCATCTTACACCAACTTCAACAAAAAAGGACACTTATAGGTTTGCAAAGCTGGTTAGGATTCATTCATTCAACATATACGGTGGTCACTGGGGCTGTTGACAGATGTTTAGTCAGACTGTAATTCTCCACCCACTTGAATTCAGGCTTGGTTACACGATTTTCTTGGGCTGATGAAACGTGAGCAGAAGTGACACGTGTCACTTCCGGTTAGAGGCACTTAAGCGTTGGTGCATGACTCTCCATCCTTCTTTCCCTGCTCCAGTGAATCCTGGTGCCTTGTGCTGCAATGATAGCGCCCTGAGACAAAGCAGCCTCGGTCGGCCTGAGCCTCCGGTGATGACAGTCAGCAGGGTGCCTCTGCCAACCCACAGCGCACAGCCAGCATAATTATGCAAGAATCCAACCTGTGTTGTCCCCAGCCCCCGGGATTTGAGAGTTGTTACCGCGGCATAGCCCAGTCCATCCTCACCACTACAATACACGCTTAACTAACACAAGCACTCTTCAAGGCCTTCATTCTAGGATATGGGGCAGATCAAGGCCTTAAACGAGGAGCTGCAGGAACCGGGGCCTGAGTCACCAGAATCAAGCCAGCTTCCGGCTCTCTGTGCCTGTATCTCATCTCTGTTTACCTCTGCTTTGTCATACTTTGCCCCTTTGGCCACCATGCCTTCTCCATGTGCCAGGCAGCCGCCAGCAGCCCCACCTTCACATCTTCACATCTGGGTCCCATAGGCAAGGCTCTCCTCTCCCAGCTTCAAATCAAGACACCCTGAGGGAGGATCCAGGGGTTCCGTTTGGGCCACAGACCCACCTCTGGACCAATCTCTGTGACCAAGGAAACGTGTCGCTAGGCCTGAGTCCCTGCCCACCTCCACGGTTGAGTGGAGGGTGATAGGATGGGGTATGTGACCAGAGGGGAATGGGAAATGCATTTTGAAGCCCAGAGTACCATCCACAGATCCCTAAAGGAGGTGGAAAGGATGTGAATGCACAAGTACATGAGAGCGGCCAAGGTAGAATGTAACTGAGCTGCGATGGGTGAAGGGCAAAGGAAAAAGGGAAAATGTGGCATATGTGTGATCACCCTAAGAGGAAAGAAGCAGACTGGAGAGCCACTGGCTGGACAGCTCCCTGTGCTGGCGTCGAGGAGGTACCTATGGCCTAGAACTGCCAGGTGACTGACAAAGCCTGGTGGGGGCAGGGCGTCAGGAAGGGATGCTAACTCGGGTAAAGGGTGTTCCTCCTGTCTACTAGTTTAGGGAAGCTTCTGAAAACTCTGACAGTGGGACAGACCTTCTGTGATCAGCAACAGGCCAAGTTTGGGAGAGCAAATACTTTAAACTTGTAATTTTTTTTTTTTTTGGCCACACCATGCGGTATGTGGGATCTTAGTTCCCCGACCAGGGATTGAACCAGCGCCCCCTGCAGCGGAAGCACGGAGTCTTAAACACTGGACCACCAAATAAGTCCTGGGGGAGCAAATACTGAGCCAACACGTGTGCCCCCGTTACCATCATCCCTGCACAAATAATTCAGGGGTCTCCTTCCCCACTGAGCCCAACTCAGCTTCATACCCCATCTCAAGACAGGTCCCAGGCAGCCTCCCATCAATTAAAAGAGATAAAACCTACTAGCCATCCTGGTCTAGGTACACATGCCATGCTTGAGGGCCTATAATACCAGATTAACTGTCAAGATTCCTTCAGACACCCCTACTGTGTGCCAGATACTTGGTCCTTTATATTTACTTTTTCTCTAAAATCAAAGGAAAGGCCCTGGGTGTGACTAAAACAACCCAGAGGGAAAACAGTGTGCTTCTATGTGAAGATGGATGGGATCTGAGAGTTCAGAACAAACCCGTATGTATGTAACTATCCATCTTCCAATCCATCAGGGCCTTCCCAAGGCCCTGAAGTGAGAGGAAAATATTCTCATGGCCCAAATGCAAACCCCCTCCTGTTGGTTCTCGGAAAAATTCCCACAGACACCAAGAATCCTGGTAACCGGCTGGGCATGTGCACAGCTCATTGTTGGCAATAAAACTGCAAAGGTAACATATACCCTGACTACTGCATGGCCAAGTCTACCCCATCCCCAAGCCTCTTGAAATCCCTTGGAAAATACACACACACACACACACACACACACACACACACACACACACACACGACACACATACACAACACAAAATGTCAGTCTCACTAGGTGGCTACTGAGGGTCTGACCCGCCTTCTCTCATTCTTCCCAGGGCTCTTCCGCCCCCCAGACAATATACACTACAAAGAGGATAGCTCGCTTTAGAAGGAAGGGGAAAACGGAGCCATTAATAACCAGGTGAGACCCTCACTTGTCAACTACCATTGAAATAAGACACAGCAGGAGGAAGTGCACAAAAGCTACTTCCCAGCAGGCAGGCAGGATTAATAAACAAAGACCAGGGCAGGAGAACAGCAGCGAAATCTAGGTTTATGTCTTTCACTTCCTTGAGGATACGGTCCCTGTTTATAAATAAACACAGTGCATGTAGGCCGGCTGGGGGACTTGAGGGAAAGGAAGGGGCCCAGAGGAGCACTGGCTCTTGGAATTATTAAGACCTCCAAGATGATGCTGGCCAATAATATTGTATCATAGACCGGGAGCAGGGCCCCAGCGCAGGTGCAAGTTGCCCTTAGGATTCTGCAGGCGGGTCAGACCCGCCTGCAGAATCCTAAGGGCAACTTGCACCTGCGCTGGGGCCCTGCACTTGGACTAGCACTTGGACTAGAACCTAACATCTTTCCTCTCACAATTCAACTGAAACAGTCACCCAGCTCCTACCCTGTACCACACCCAGTGCCAGGAAAGAAATCATCAACTAACCTGAACCCTCCATTAACAGGATCATTTTTCTGAATTCCCCTTTTTAAAGCAGGCCCCAAAGAAAGGTAAGTTTATGTTTAAGAGTGTATGTTTTTTTCTTTTTTTTCCATTTGTGTTGCAACAGTTGAGGAACATCTTGAGGACAGCCCACATTCCTTCCAGGCTTCTCTACATGTCCATCCCTGACCCAAGGCACAGAGACTTCATGCTCGAGACAGTCCTAGGACTTAGCTAGATCTTCAGCTATCAACTCAAGACTGTTTTAAACATCAGACTCTACTTTCTGAAAGCTAACCGTTTTTAAAGATGTGCAATGTGGAAAAATGACATTTTTCGGCATAGCTGTTGGTTACTTATGAATTAGGACTCTCTTTTTCCCCATGCAGTGAGTTGGACTTTTGGTCTACTAACCCAGTAAGTGGTGGGAAGCTCTGGATTCATTTAGCCAACATCCTGGGCCTTAGCCAAAATTCTGTCCAGACACGATGAGGCAAAACCTGCTCCTTGGAATAAATGCTTCAAGATAGTGCATTCTCCCAAGAAGACACAGAGCGACCTCTGTGTGCCCGCTCCAATGCACAGTTTGAAATGCTTTCACACCTAGGCCTTGAGTTGTTTGGAAAGAAAACAAAGTATTTTAAAGGAGGCGAGCAGGCCAGTCCTAAATGAGCTCCCATGTTCCATGCAGATATCAACCAGGTTTCAACAAGGCCAACCTTGCTACTGCACTAATATTTCTTCCTTAATTCTTCCTAAGCTAAGCCAAGGCAGTTAGGAGGAAGACAGCTGGCAAGAGAGCAGCGTCTCAAATTGGTTCCCATTCCAAGAGCTTTGCCCAGTGGGCACAAGCCTGTCCCGATGCCCACTAACCTCTGTCCCCAGGGGATAACAATGACCAGCTCCCCTGCATATCCTAGGGTCTCTGATCTCACTCAACACAACCAACCTTTACTGAGTGCACTTGAAGTGCCAGGTGCTTCAAAAGAGAGCCTTGGGAGGGGGCGAGAGGTGGGAGGCGGAAAAAAACTATCACCATTGCCCTAAAAAACGCTCACAGCCCATGGCAACACAGTCACCATCACAGCTGGCTGTCCCCAGACACCATCAGCTTGTCTTGACGCCTCTGGTTGGAAGGAAGACGCTCCCCTGACATCCTCAGAGTACAGTGGCAGGTCTTCCTTAAATGTTCTTTGATGGGACAGAGGCTTACGAAACCATGAAAAGATTGCTTATAGGAAAAGGGACCTGTGGACAAAATCATAGGACGCTACACTAGAGGTCTCGAAAGCTTGAAAGAGATCAGTTTAGGTCAAGGACAGGCAGAGGTGGAAAGGGCACTGACCCCCAAATCCAGAGCCTGTGTTCTTCACCAGCTCACCTCCTGTCCTTGGGCAAAGCACACTCTACAGTTTTACAGATGAGGGAAGGACTGGCTCGGTGGTTTTTATTAGCAGTAAAACCCATGTAGTTTCCAAATTATATTTTATATAGAACCCCAGTATATAAAACAAAGAAAAGGAATCAGGGCTGGGAACCCAGAGCCCGCCCACTCAGGCTGAGTGGCCTTCAGGGAAGCCGGTTGGAAAACTGCAGGAATAATGTCTGAAAGCCCCTTCCAGAGCCCTTACAACCTCTCTCGGAGGACAGGAGGGAACACTCATTGACTGAATGTCCTCTGTGGTACTTGGCAATTTAGAAATCATGTATCATCGAAATCTTTGCAACAGTAAAGTGAGATTAACTAGGGCTCGCGAACTAGGATCTCCCGTGATCTGAGCTGTGAACTGGGATCTGTTGGCAAGAGGCAGAACTGGGATTTGAATCAAGGGTTTTCTGACTCCAAACATGGCATTTCTACTCTTTGCTAAGAGGTTTGTGGAAATTTGGGCTGAATCGATAATTTCCTTGCATGGTAAATATAAACATATGTGCATATACGCCTAGGGAAACACAGCTTGACGAATATACTTCTCAAAATTTTCATTAGCTATCTCTGTATGGGAATAGTGTAGATGATTTTCCATCCATGGATCTACATTTTCTAATTTCCCTATAGTGAACAGGTATGATTTACGCAAAACAGGTGCTGCTTATTAAAATGGTTTTAACAACCCACAACTGACACATCCATGTTGGGTTTCTATACGGCATTAGGGGCTGAAGGGATAGGTCCTATCTCTGACCTGTTGGAGTTGACAGTGGGAATAACAACCCCAAATCTCACAAATTCTCCCTTGGAGCACAGGGTCCTGGGCTGACCTGAGGGGCAGTTCTCACGGTCATTTAAATTCTCTGAAATGCAATTCTTCGCTTCTGGGGAGTGTGGTCGTTTTAGAAAGTAACTGCTAGTCCCTGAGACCCCACCCAAACATATGTTTCTCCCCTTCACCCCTCTTAGTTGTCTAGTATACAGGGGGTGGGTGCTAATAAAATTAAAGACGGTCACATGGACCCCAGACCAGAAACCCTGGCTGCTCAGTGTTCCAGCCCCAGCCCAGGAGGACCTATAGGGAGTGAGTCCTCCAGCCTGGCCAACTCAACTCTCTGGCCCACGCTGAGGCACCCCCACCCCCACCCCCCAGAGGCCACCTGCAAATCTGACAATCACGGCACTACTTCAGGAGAAAAAAAATACCACCCGGAAGGCAAGACAGGCCTTGATCAGGCATGAGGCGGGGCCAGCCGTGCCAGCCACTTCCCTGGGTTATCCATGCCACCTCTGCCCGCAGGAATCTTCCAAACATTTAACATTCTTCCTCTATGTACAGCACAAATCCCCAGCAGGTGGCAACAGCTGTGGAGAGGCCAGCAAGGAATGAATGACCTGGGGGCCGATAGGGACATACACTGGCCTTGGGAAGAAAGCCCATAATGGTGGCCAGGAGACAATGCTGAGAATGGCTTCAGAAGGCTACCCTGACCGGCTTCTTTGAAAATCAGGCAAGAAGGGTAGGAGATGGGAGGTGTTCCCAAACGTGGGGAGTGATGGCACACAATCAACCAGAGTCAGGAGCCCCTCTTTCTCAGACAAAGGAAAAGCCGGAATGGCACCACCAGCTCCCACACCCCAGAACAATTTCACCCCGGCTCCCCAAGCAGGTGGCAAATCTGTCCTGACTCAGGCAAGGATGGTTAGGAAAGGAAGGGAACTGGAATAGATGGCCATGTCTACCTCCAAAGGAGAACAAATCCACGAGGGAAGGAGCTCTTCAAAGGTCCACTCGGCTCTGGGGCTTGACAGAGCAAAACGCCCCCGCGCCCACCCGCAATGGCTTCACACAAGGCCTCACCCCAGATGACTCTGCGCTCTCCCGCAAGGCCTGGCTGGTGTCATCGCCACCGTCAGTGTGGCCGTCTGTCACTTGGAAATTTCCCGTGAATTCCCGGAGATGCCCGTCTCTATCTCTCCTTCAAACCCCCCGCCCAAGGAATCAGACAAGGGGACGCAGGGCGGCTACCCCAAGATTCGGATCTGTCATCCTCCGTCCCACTTGCCTAGGCCGCTGTCAATTTGAGAAACCTAAAAAGGAGTATTTTTCAACCCCCTTAGGAGCCCTGCCTCCAGCTCTCCGCCCTTCTCCGCGCCGATCCCTCCAGGCAGCGCCCCAGGCTCTTCTGGGCTCTGTCATTTTCACCTGACAAAAGCGTGGCGGCTGGGCGCGGCAACGGGCGACCCCAGGCCAACATTTCTTCCCAAGGAGAGGGACACGTGTCCCCGCGGGGCACTCACTCGGGGCCTCGGCCAAGCCCACCAAGCGGGGGGAACAAAGCGGCCGGGCGCGGCTCGACGCGGACCCCAGCGAAGCTCCGTGCGCCCCCAGCCCTCGCGGCCCCGCCCGCCGGGCCCACGCGCCCGGGCCGGGCCCCGCAGGGCAGCAGCCGCGTTCTGTGCCGCCCGCTCGCCCGCGACCTCGGCACCTACTGTACCTGCTAAATTTAGCGGCCGCCGGGTATTAATAGCCGGAACGACCGGGGCGGGCGCTGCAGGGGCACGCGCAGCCCGGGGGCCGGGGGCCGGAGAAGGAGGGGAAGGAAGGAAGGGACGCGGGGAAGAAAGCCACTTACACCACCAGCCTGGAGATGATCCACGCCACCATGGCGGGGGGCGGGCGGGCGCGGCCCGGCGGCGCGGCGCGTCTCGGATGCTGGCGGCTGCGGCGCTCCGGGCACGTCTGTCCGCGCACGGCCGCCGCCGCCAGACTGAACGCGCCCGCCGCCCTGCCCGGCGCTGGCGCGTCGGCGCAGCCGCGGCACGTTCCGGCGGCGGCGGCTGCCCCAGCCCCCCGGGGCACGGCGGGCCCGCGGCGATTGGGCGGCGAGCCGTTCGGGCACCAGCGGGGCCCGCCCCGCCCCGCTTGTCCCGGGCCCCAGGCTGAATTCGGGAGGTTCCTCTGCGCGCCCCGGTGCCCCCGCCGCTCACAGGGGACCCTGAGGTGGTCCAGTTGGCAAGGCAGAGACCCGGGGGCCGCCCCACCATCTGTGCTCCAGTGGGGAAACTGAGGCCTGGATCTTGGGAATCTGTCTCCACCTGTTCTGATTGAGATACAGTCATCCCTCGCTCTGATACGGATACTGCGCTAGCCTAATAAGGGACTTCACTGTATCCAGATATGACCCCTCCAGTTGTCCCCCACAAGGCATTGTCTGCGTAAGAAACAAATCTGGGCCTGTGTCTCCCCTAGTTAAAGTTCTGAAGAGTCCCTACAAGATCTTGTCCCTGCCTGCAAACTCATTGCCCCCACCATGCCCCAGATACCCCTCTAGCCCTTTTCACTTCAGGAATTTTGGACCTGGAGAAGCGCTGTTCCCTCTCCCCTGTTCATTCACTCCATGCCTCAGATAAAGTTTATTGCCTAAGGAAAGCCCTTCCTAGATGGCTGCTCAGCATTTCTGTATCAAAGTGACTCAGGGGTACGATCTGGCTGGGAGGAAGCTAGAAGCTGGAATTGCCTAGTGCCGGTGCCCTGCGGAGCCATTTTGGAGCCTTAAGCAAAAGGGAAAATGTGCATCGTATGCCCGTTTTTTATGTGTTTTTTTAAATATCGCATCGAATGTGATTTATCTTGATTGATGCATTTTGTGGCACTCCCTTACATTTTGCCAACGAGCAGAGTGCCTCACTCTCCACACCCTAATCCTGGCCCTTATTATGTAAGTGCTGCCTGGTACATTGTTTCCTTGTGCTCTTGAAAAACTTTTGTCCATTGCCCCTGGCCTTGGTTGCTGCCTTCCTCACCACCTCCACGGTGCCCTCTCAGAGCACTCTCCTCCTTTGCTGGTGCTGTGTCATGTATAATTCCGTGTCAGATGCGAGAGGCACAGGAAAGAGCTAGCTCGAAGCCTTCTTTAAAGGAACCCTGCCCAAGACAGCTTCCTAGCACAGGCAAGGAGACCTCAGACCTCGGCGGAAAGAGGCTGGAAATGTACCTTCAGAGGTAGTAGAGAGAGAGTGGGTGTGATAGAGGCTGAAGAAAGACCTTGCCCACAATAAAGGGACAGCAGACAGAACATCCTCTGTGATAAGGGCTCTCCAAAGAACCCATAAAATTTGTAATACAGTTGTTGTTGTTAATGCTGTTTTGACCCAGTTTCGAGGCCCATCAGGGACCGGTCAGTCCCCCTTCTCAGGCGGCCAAATAAGTCCACACCCCACCACCTGCTTTATCAGGCTCTCACACAGGCCACCATACGCCTGGCTTATCACCCCAGGGCCGGGTACCAGATGGCCGGGGACAGCTCCTACGCCCTTGAGCCCACTGAAATTATTCAAATTAGCCAATCCTGAACCTGTTTATCCTGCCTTGCTTTTTCCTTCCCGCAGAAACCACAATTTCCCTCTGTCTGTCTGCCTCGTCAGCCACCCCAGTGTTTACAGTGAGTGGCCCTACACGGCATGCTGTGTTCTGTCCAGGGAACCGTGAGCAAAACAAAACTGTAAAAGCTTCTGCCTCCTCTCTCCTGATCCATACCTTCCCCAGGGTAATATGGTGGAAACAGTACCCGACAAGAAAAAGCTTGGAATACCTACTAGGCAGATCAGGACAGTACCAAGCAAACAGGACCTTCTTCCATCCCGTCCCCCCAACCCCAGGTCAGAAAATGCTGTCCGCGATGCTGGGTGGGGGGGGAGTTGGGGGAGGGGGAAACTGTGGTTCAAAGAAAGCCTTTGGGTGGGAAATTAGAGGAGAACCTGGTCATGTGCTAGTTCTGTGCTGGAGATGCCTCCATTCCTATTAATGAAATTCCTGGGTTTGTCTATTGCAAACAACTGGACATTTTCATGAATGAAATGAGACCGTTCATGGGATTAAAATATCTGGAAGTCTTTCTGTTATCTGAAGAGGACCCGAAAACTAGTGGGACCAACCAGATTTCACTCAAGGGTTGTGGAAAGAACATGTCCAACACTGCGAAGCATTGACGGGCACAAAAGGGGAAAGAACAGAGAGAAGAAAGTTGCTTTTCTATTTCATTCTATGTCTTTCAGGGTAACTGTTACACATATTACATCTCTCCATCACAGACCCCTTCCAGTTTGTCCTTGACCCTGGAAAACATCAGGCCAGGGAATGGATACAGCCTTCTAGACAATGCAACTCCTAAAGCCGTATCAGCTGGTTCACTTTAAGTTATTTTTCATGTGAACTGCTGTTCACGTGGGTGCTTATGATCTGTTTCCATCCTGTAACCTTCCCCTTTCTTCTGGGAAGATCTCTCCATTTTGCATTGGGGAATGGTTCTACCCATACTCCAATCTCTTTTTTTTGTTTGTTTGTTTAACTGCAGTATAGTTGATTTATAACGTTGTGTTAATTTTCCAATTTTTTTTTTTTGCAGTATGCGGGCCTCTCACTGTTGTGGCCTCTCCCGTTGCGGAGCACAGGCTCCGGACGCACAGGCTCAGCGGCCATGGCTCATGGGCCCAGCCACTCTGCGGCATGTGGGATCTTCCCGGACCGGGGCACGAACCCGTGTCCACTGCATCGGCAGGCGGACTCTCAACCACTGCGCCACCAGGGAAGCCCAATTTTCCAATATTTTAAGTGTCATTTTCTCACAGGTCCTTACTACCTCGATTGGCCATGGGTGAGCACTGGACATAAGCTAGACCAAAGTTCTCCCCTAGGATTTCTAAAGTTGAAAATAGGAAAAAGACACTTCCATTTTCAACCATTTATACGAAATTCCAGTCAAGACAAAACCTTTTGCTCTACAAATTCTAGCTGCTTGTACCTGAACTATCAATAGTAACAGAAAATACGTCAGTGTTGCCCAGATGTCAGGAATGGGGGAAGGGAATTGACTGCAAAAGGGCAAGAGGGAACTTTTGGATGATGAAAAAATTCTATATCCTGATTGTGATGGTAATTACCAACCATATACATTTGTCAAAACTCACCAAATTTTACACTTGAAATTGGCGAATTTTATTTTATGTAATTATATCTCAGTAAAGCTAATCTTTAAAATTAGAAAAAAAAAGTTTATAATGTGCTATGTGAGGCCCAGTAGTTCTAGGAAGCCATGTATTTTATTAGTCTTTTTCTTATTGATTGATTTACAATTTTATATATTAAGAAAATGTCTTTCAACCCACATTAAAAATGTTGTGTTTTTTTTCCAGTTTGTCGTTTTTTTCCTTCAGACATTGTTCATGGTATTTTTTTCTTTTCAAAGTGTTTGGGGCTTCCCTGGTGGCTCAGTGGTTAAGAATCCGCCTGCCAATGCAGGGGACATGGGTTCAAGCCCTGGTCCAGGAAGATCCCACATGCCGCGGAGGCACTAAGCCCGTGCACCACAAATACTGAGCCTGTGCTCTAGAGCCACAACTACTGAAGCCATGTGCCACAACTACTGAAGCCCATGCATCTAGAGCCTGAGCTCTGCAACAAGAGAAGCGACCACAATGAGAAGCCCGCGCACCGCAACGAAGAGTAGCCCCTGCTCGACACAACTAAAGAAAGCCCGCGTGCAGCAACGAAGACCTAATGCAGCCAAAAATAAATTTTAAAAAAATTTTGTAATTTAAAAATTTTTTTTTTTTTTTTTTTTTTTGCGTTACACGGGCCTCTCGTTTGTGGCCTCTCCCGTTGCGGAGCACGGGCTCCGGACGCGCAGGCTCAGCGGCCATGGCTCACGGGCGCAGCCGCCGCTCCGTGGCATGTGGGATCTTCCCGGACCGGGTCACGAACCCATGTCCCCTGCATCGGCAGGCAGACTCTCAACCACTGAGCCACCAGGGAAGCCCCTAAAAATATTTTTAATTAAAAAGATATCCCCATGCTTTCTGCTGTTGTGGTTTCAATTTTAATTTCACACCTTTTATCTTACAGTCTATCTGGAATTTATTTTAGTGTATGAGTTAGCTGATTGTCCTGACACGATTCATTGAATAATCCACCATTTTCTCCCTTACTTCGAAAGACCACCTCTATGATATACTCTAATTTTTATTATATCAGGGTCTATTTTGGGACTCTGTTCTGTTCTGCCCATTCATTCATGAGTTACTACCAAACAATTTTAATTAATGTAGCTTTTTATAATATATTTTACTATTTGGTAGGGGTAGTCCCTCCACTTATTTCCTGAATTTTTCTTGTTATTCTTGCCATTTATACTTTCATAAGACTTTAGAGCCGTATTATTCATTTCAAGAACTTCTGGTTGTTATTTTTAATTGTTATGAGGTAAGATTTGTCAACTAATTTAGTGAGAATTTTTTTCATTACAATATCTAGCCTTCCTGTTTGAAAGCAAGACATCCTAGACACTTCCAATGCTTCATCTGGAAATGAACAAAAATATAAAGTGATCTGATTCATGGCTTGAGGAAAAACTCATTGTATTAGACATTTTGGACCATATAAATAATTTTTTTACTGTATACAATTTTTTGCCTTAAAGATTGATATTGATATGAAAACTCAACATAAGGTACAGATAAACCAGAAGTGGTTTACCATGAAAAAAAAAAAAACTTGAGTTTTACGGCCTCTAATTTTTTCCTTTTTTTTTTTTTTTTTGTGGTATGCGGGCCTCTCACTTTTGTGGCCTCTCCCGTTGTGGAACACAGGCTCTGGACGCGCAGCATGTGGGATCCTCCCGGACCGGGGCACGAACCCGTGTCCCCTGCATCGGCAGGCGGACTCTCAACCACTGCGCCACCAGGGAAGCCCTAATTTTTTCCCTTTTCAGACCCTAGGCAGGACCCTAGCAATATAGTCACATGATTACATGTGCAAAAGTAAAATATTTTCATTAAGATCTGTTGGAGTGGCTAATTTTCCCACTCCATCTCTCAATCATGCTTCTCCTTGTACTGAGTATTATCCAAGTGGTCAAAAGCATTTTGGGAGCTGGCTAAAGTGAAATTGAATTGGGAATACATTTTGTTAGGGTTTGAAGATATAGATTTATGAACTTGCAGTCATTTCCATGTCTAGCTTAAGCTATGGCTACTCTCCACTGGAGGGACGGCTTCCAAGAATCCTCCTATTGCCCTCTGTGATGACACACCCAGCTTCAGACACAAGGGTACAGGGCTAAAGATTGGTATGATCATGGTATGAATGTGTCCTACAGCCTTGCCCCTGGAAATGTTTGGATAGTGACAGAGAAATAGGTTTGAAATGTACAGAGCCAAAAATCTAGTCTGTGACTATTCTTCCAGTCATTGGCTGTATAAAATTGTAAGTGGAGGATTCAGTTCTCATCAGTGCCAAGACCAGGAGGCAGAGAGAGCTAGGGGCCTGGGAAGTAGATTTATAGGAACAGATCAGCTAAGACAGAAAGCAGGTCCCTGGCCTCTCTTCAAGCAGTGTTGGGTACCTGCAGCTCCTGCACTTGCTAGGTCAGAGGGTATGGTCTGCCGGCTTAAAGGTTCAGGTTGAGAGGCCATGGGCACAGGAAAATGCAGGGAGTCAGGTATTAGCTCAGTACTTTACTGTTTCATAGCGGAAGTGACGCCATATGACTTCCAAGGCCAGGTCATGAAAGACCATGTAGTTTCTGCCTTATCTGCTACTCATTCTTGGAGGACTGAGCCACCAGGCTCATAAAAGAAATGTGACAACGCTGTGGCCGTATGTAGGTGTTTTAGTTGACAGTCTCAGCTGAGCCCAGCCTTCAAGTCATCCCAGCCCAGGCACCAGATATGTGAACACAGGAGCCTTCAGCCCCTAGTCATTAGAGTCACCTCCAGCCATTGGAGTCTTCCCAGCTGAGTTTCCATATATATTGGAGCACAGACAAGCACAGACAAGCACAGACGAGCTATCCCACCGCGTCCAGTCCAAATTCCTGACCCACGGGATACATAAGTGTAATAAAATTGTTGCTGTTTTTTGCCACTAGTTTGCGGTAGTTTGTTACATGACAATAGACAGATAACCAGAATGCCAAGTAAAGCTCCAGGTGTAGTAGCAAAGTTGGGATTTGAACTCATCTTTCTGATTCTCCAGACCATGAAGTTTCTACTTCACCAGTGGTTCCTGGGAACCAGTGCCCGGCAATGATAGCATTTTCAGTGAGAAAAATCAAGGTAATATAGTGCATTTTTCATAAAGCTAACAATGCCATTTAAAAGACCATCTCTTATTCTGAGATGGTCTTTTATACCTTTGGGGTTCTTAATATGTCCTTTCTTTTATGACATAATGGTGATAGCAATTAGTGGTTGTTATTTTACTAATATCCTTCCTGGCAAAGTAAAAAGCTACCAAACAAGTATCATTCCCTTCAGTTCTTTTTTTTTTTTTTTTTAAGCTTCACTGGTATTTGAAATTCAGAAGTCCAGGGGCCATTGCTCTGTCCTATCCCCTGAGTATCATGGATTCAGAGGTAGATACACTGGAAACTTGACATTGTTGTAGGGTTTCATGTTTTCTTTGGTTGTTCCCTCTTCCCTTATAGAACTAGCACATATGTTGGTTTATAATTTATACCCCACCTGTTTCCAAAAAGGATTCAAGGCAGCAAGACAGTTTTTTCCCTGGCATACCCCCAGATTCTTATAATGGTTACTGAGTCAGATGGGGCCCTTCCCCGGGTGCCGACAGGATTCAAACAGCAGAAGTGGGTGGATGAGGGATGATCTCGTGCTATCTATTGCAGACAGAGCCGCCACATTGCTATGTGGCAGAGCTCAGCAGGGAAAGGCAGAGATTGAGACCAGGGCCCCTTGGCCCTCGTCCAGGCCCAGCCCCCAACCGTGGGCTGGCAGCGGCAGCTTCTTCTGTTTCCTGACATGCGGTTCTTCAGACGTCCATATTTAGGCTGTAAAGCTTTGACTTAGGCAACACCTCTGCCCTTCAGGTGACTGTCTGCTGTTGCCAGCCCTCTTTATAAATGGTCACCTGTGGTGGGACCCAAAAACTTTTGGGGAGGCTAGTGAAGCAGAGGAATTAAAAGTCTGATCTCTGGAGGAAGAGTGCCCAGATTGAACCCTAGTTCTGCCACTTACTAGGTATGTCATGCCCTTGGGCAAGCTGCCTTACCTTTCTGTGCCTCTGTTTCCTCATATGTAAAGTGGGGATACTAATAATAGTACATACTTCATGAGGTGGTTGTGAGAATTAAGCACTTAAAACAGGGCCTGGGAAAGGCAATTTATAACCACAACGAGGGGACTTCCCTGGCGGTCCAGTGGTTAAGACTTCACCTCCAAATGCAGAGGACGTGGGTTCGATCCCTGGTCAGGGAGCTAAGATCCCACATGCCTCATGGCCAAAGAACCGAAACATAATACAGAAGCAATATTGTAACAGATTCAATAAAAACTTTAAAAATGGTCCACATCAGGCTTCCCTGGTGGCACAGTGGTAGAGAGTCCACCTGCCGATGCAGGGGACACGGGTTCGTGCCCCGGTCCGGGAAGATCCCACATGCCGCGGAGCGGCTGGGCCCGTGAGCCATGGCCGCTGAGCCTGTGCGTCCGGAGCCTGTGCTCTGCAACGGGAGAGGCCGCAACAGTGAGAGGCCCGCGTTTGGCAAAAAAAAAAAAAAAAAAAAAGGTCCACATCGGGCTTCCCCGGTGGCACAGTGGTTAAGAATCCACCTGCCAATTCAGGGGACACGGGCTCGAGCCCTGGTCCGGGAAGATCCCACATGCTGCGGAGCAACTAAGCCCGTATGCCACAACTACTGAGCCTGCACTCTGGAATCCGTGTGCCACAACTACTGAGCCTGCGCTCTGGAACCCGTGGGCCACAACTTCTGAGCCCGCATGCCCCAACTACTGAAGCCCGCGTGCCTAGAGCCCGTGCTCCACAACAAGAGAAGCCACTACAGTGAGAAGCCCGCGCACCACAATGAAGAGTAGCTCCCGCTCGCCGCAACTAGAGAAAGCCCGAGCACAGCAATGAAGACCCAATGCAGCCAAAAATAAATATAAGTAAATAAATAAGTTTTTAAAAAATGGTCCACATCAAAAAAATCTTTAAAAATAAAATAAAACCACAATGAGATAGCCCACCCACCCAGGAGAACGGCTAAAATTAAAAAGAACAACAATACCAACTGCTGAAAGCAAACACTCAAAAGCAAGTGGAAGTCTTGTACATTGCTGATGGGAATGAAAAATGACACAACCACTTTGGAAAATATGTTGGTTGTTTATAAAATGCCAAATGTTTTTAAAATTTGATTCATAAAATAAAATATACACATAAAGTGCATAAATACGAGATGACGCATAAGTCTTTACAGAAAAAGAAATATATGTTTACCAAGTGGCCCAATATACATTTACCTCCTGGATATTTTACCTAGGAGAAATAAAAACATATGATCACACAGACTTGTAAACAAATGTTCACAGTAGCATGATTTGTAACAGCTAAAATAGTAAACAACCCAAATGACCATCAACAGGTGAATGGATAAACAAAATGGGGTGTATCCATACAATGAAATACTACTCAGTTATAAAAAGGTATGATCTACTGACACATGCAATCACATGGATGAATCTCAAAAAACTTTATGCTGAGAAAAATAAATAAAACCAGCAACAAAAGAATACATACTGTGCTATTCATTTATAGGAAATGCTAGGGAAGACAAATCTAATCTACATTGACAGAAAGCAGATTGATATTTGTACAGGGTGGAGAGAGAAGATTGACTGGGGGAGAGAAACGTTCTCTCTACGTATATTGTGATGGATGTGGCCTAGTATATGTATTTTTAAAAACGCAACGAACCATACACTTAAAATGTATGAATTTTATTATATGGAAATTATACCTCAGTAAATCGATTTTTTAAAATCTACCTATTTGTATATAATATGATGCTCTAGCTGAAACTTGGGCTAAGGAAGGGAAGACGGTTGTAAAGTTGGGGAGAGTGAGAACGAGGTAGAACCCATGAGCGTGAGCTGAAACCCACAAGATTGGACAGGAAGCTGTGTCAGTCACTCACCACCTCCAACCCTGATGAAGGGTATCCTGCAGGGGAAGCTGGCATTCTTTGTCACGGAGCCTAGCACACAGCTGGTTCAGCAGTCAGGGAAACCGAAGGAAGAAGCAGGGCGTGGTGGAGCCCTGCAGGCCCGGATGCTGTCCCAGCCACCAAGGAGAGCAGAGAAGCAACAATGTGCAGTAAAAGCAACTGCCCTGACTTTCCATGTGCGAGAAATAACGTGGCTGCTGCTTCAGCTCTGGCCTCCAAATCTCACGAGAAGTCTCCTGCGGCCCAATTCAGCAGAAGCATACAGGGAAGGAAATTCTGCGAAATGCAGTTCAGGCCAGCCAAACTGACACATCACAAAGCCACCCTAAGTTTGCAGTTTCATGACTTAAAGCCGGTAGGTAGTTATGTAAGTGTTCTTACATTATTCTCTCTATTTTTTGTGTGCCTGAAATATCTGATGATAGTATAAATGTTCCTCACAGCTGGGGAATTGTAATCATGTTGGTTGTACCTGCCCCTGACCTCTACAGCCTATACATTTAGAATCATAGATGTGGCCACTGAGACTCCAGGTCACCCAGCCAGCAAAGGGTGGCACTGGGACCCAGGACTGCCTTCCATGCTCTTTCCTCTAGATCAGGCTGCCTTCAGCAGACATGAGCGACTTCAAGAGGTGGCTGCTACAGTATCTATCTTTTGACCTAGTTTTCTTGTTTGACGTCTGTCTCTTGTCACTAAAATATTAACTCCATGAAAATAGGGGCATTTGTTCATTTTGTTCACTGCTGTATCCTCAGAATCTAGGACAGTGACTGGCACACAGCAGGTGCTCAATAAGTGTTTGTTGAATGAATGAATAAACGTTCTAAGAGAATTATGTTTCTCACATCACATAAAAGCTTTGGATACATTCTTGTTCAAACCAACAAGACACCCTCCACACACCCCCTCCAGCCTAAGGCTTCTAAAGTAGCAGCCAATATACCAGAATCATCATGGTCAGCAGACAGCATTAACTTATGGCCCATCTTCATAAAAAAAGAACAAATCCTAAGGAATTCACTGGCCTCAAGGGCCCAACCTCCCAAAGGCTGAGTCAGCAGGACTGCGTTATGTGCCTGAACTGTGTGATTCCAGCGGTGCTCAACTATCGAGCATGAAGACCTGGCCCCTATGACTTCCCACCAGTATGCCCCAGATTGCCTCCTACTGTTTTACGAATCCCGATGCGTCAAGTAAGAGAGCTAGGCTGTGCCACAGTAACAAACAACCCCAAACGCTCCATGGCTTACCGCACAAAGTTATTTCTCTCTCATGCCACATGACAATGACAGGTTGGCTACTCTACCAAGTCTTCACTCTGGGACTGAGGCTGACAGAACGGCCACCCTTGAAATGTGGCTTGGGAAGGGGTACCCTGGAGAGTTTCATACTGATGATTAAATTCTCCAGCCGAAAAGTGATGAATACCCGCTAAGCTCATATCTCATTGACGCTTTTCTCATGGTCCCACCTTACCACAGAGTAGCTAAGAAGTACAATGCTATCATAGGGCTCAAAGGAAGAAGCTAGAAATAGCCATCACTACCACATCAGGACCAACCCCCTCACGTGCCAAAACCTACTCAGTTCCCCCCTCCCCAATAATGCCCAGGCTTCTACAATTCTCTTATCTATTAGAAGTCAAAGCTGATCTAGTGTCCTATTCCCTCTGGATCCCGCACTCTGCTCTCCATGGTGATGTCTGACTAAATTGATCAATTAATTTGGATTCTGTTAATGAGTGCTAATGTTTCACATAGCAGGTTTCTACAGACCGAACCGTGTTCCCCCCAAATTAATATGTTAAAGTCCTATCCCCCAATGTGATATATTCGGATATGGGGGCTTTAGGAGGTAATTAGATTTAGATGAGGTCATGAAGGTGGGGTGTTCATATGGGATTAGTGCTCTTATAAAAAGAGATACCAGAGATTTTGTTCTCTCTCTCTCTTTCTCTCTATCTCCCATGTGAAGACACAGCAAGAGGGTGACCAGCTGCAAGCCAGGAAGAGAGCTCTCACCAGGGACTGAATCGGCTGACACATGAATCTTGGACTTCCCAACCTCTGGAACTGTGAGAAATAAATTCCTGTTGTTTAAGCCACCTAGTCTAAGGCATTTTTGTTATAGCAGCTCAGGCTTCGATGTCTTCAAGGTAAGAGTCCAGCATTTTAAAAAGGGCTACCTGGAGACAAAAACTTCAACTCTGGCATGGAGGAAAGCTCTTTGGGGGTAACAGTTCAGGGTCCATGGGACCTCTGAGGCCCCTGCACTCATCCCACACAAGTTTAGATACTAACACATGCCTGGTAAGATACATGCTAGACAAGCAATGTGGATTAAGCAATGTGGACTGTACTAAGAGTCAGAATTTTCAGAGTTCTGCCTCCACAACTAGTGAGCCATTGACCTTGGAACAAATTACAACCTGTCTGAGCTTCAGGTTTTTGTTTTCCACCAGGAACGGAGGGGAAATCGTCTTTGCCCTGCTTACCTGATAAGATTGTTATGAGGCTCAAATGAAAGTCTTTAATGTGATTCCAATTATTCCCGTGAGATGTTTATTCATTCCTAGAATGGAAAGGAAAACAAGATCACAGATGGACATAAAGGTGTGCAAAGGGCCAACTATTCCCATCCAAGACTTTCTGACTGCTGAGGACTCCCAGATGCTGAGGGATATTCACCAACAGCCGACTACAGGCGTACCAAGCCCCAAGTACTGATTCTCTGAGATGAGAACCGTGATACCCACACCCACAGCCCAGACTCCCCACAGCTCAGCTGTGGACGAGTGGGGTTTGGATCCACAGCACATTCCCTCTTGTAGGTGGATTTTAATATTGCTTCCCCCACTGCTGGCTTTCTCTCTATGGCACACAACATAGCAGCATCCACCTAGTACTTATTCTGGCTGTGTTCAATGTCAGAAGACCCTTTTCTCATCACCCTGGACTCTTATACATCTTATAAGATCCTGTCTGGAGCAAACCTGATCACTCCCTTCTTTGTTTCTCCTGAAGTTTTGTTCACCCCTAGCAGGGAGTAGTGAAGTGCCTTGTATTTCATTACACATCTTTCAATCCCAGCAGACTGGGAGATTCAAGAGAACATAGGCCTGGCTTATCCATCCACGGTTTCTGGCTCCTTGGCTCATGAGCCAATGGTAGGCATGTGGCAGGTGTTACATATAAGCTTGTTGAATGAATGAATGAATCAAAAACACTAGACAAACTCCCAGGCTATGCCTACTTTACCAGAGCTGTATTTCTCTTACTGTGCCTCTCTGATATTTGTGTCTGCATGTAGGTGGTAGCCACACAGAGGGCTGAAGACAGATGGCCCAGCAGCCCCAGACTTCTATCCTCCCAGGTTGGCAGTCCCAGAAGACAAAGAATCTCTATTCCCTCGTATCCAACCCAGAGAAGAGGCTGATTGCTCTTCTCACCACATCCCCAGCTTCTACTCAACCTCTTTAGCTTCCTGACATCTTTCAAGAGTGTTAACAGTCTCACTGATGACCATCTAAAGAGTTCATTTACTACTTCACAAAGCTGATGTTATAGATTCAATGTTTGTGTGTCGTGTCACCACCTGCCCCCCTGTCACCCACCACAAATTCATATGTTGGAAGCTAATCCCCAATGTGTTGGTATTTGGAGGTGGGGCCTTTGGGATGTGATTAGGTCATGAGGGTGGAGTCTTCATGAATGGGATTAGTGCCCTCAAAAAAGAGCTCCCTCACCTCACCCTTTCTACCAAGTGAGGGCACAGCAAAGTGACTGCTGACTATGAACTAGGAAGTGGGTTCTCATGAGACATGGAATCTGCTGGCATCTTGCTTGATTTTGGACTTTCCAGCCTCCAGAACTATGAGAGATAAATGTTTGTCAGTTAAGCCACCCAGTCTATGGCATTTTTTCTCTCCCTAAATTTATTTAGTTATTCTTGGCTGCGTTGGGTCTTCGTTGCTGTGCGTGGGCTTTCTTTAGTTGCGGTGAGTGGAGGCTACTCTTCTTGCAGTGTGCTGGCTTCTCATTGCGTTGGCTTCTCTTGTTGCAGAACACGGGCTCTAGGCGTGCAGGTTTCAGTACTTGTGGCTTGCCGGCTCCGGAGCGCAGGCTCAGTGGTTGTGGCACATGGGCTTAGTTGCTTTGTGGTATATGGGATCTTCCTGGACCAGGGCTCGAACTTTTGTCCCCTGCATTGGCAGCCAGACTCCCAACCACTGCACCACCAGGGAAGTCCCATAGTCTATGGTATTTTGTTGTAGTAACCCGAATGGACTAAGACAGCTGGGCTGGACAAGGGCTGAGCAGAGCTTACTGCCTACCCCTCTTTTCCCAAAGGTCCAGGATCCTCTGGGCAAGGACCTAGAGAGAGTTGATTAGATTTCAGGGTAATGTCCCACTGAGAAATGTGAAGGAAGTTCACACTTCCCTGCAATGCCATTGTTCTAGAAGACCTGGCTGACATGTCCGGAAAAACAAGTAGCTCTCGCTCCACACATGAGAACTGTGTAGATTATACAAGCAGAGAATTTCCAGACCAGAAGAAACCTTGTTCACCCCTCTGACTTCAGGAAACATAAAATTTAGGCTATCCAGGAAAGAAGAGTCTATCTCAGTAGAAAAAACAACAACAACGATAATGATGATAATGATAAACTATTGCTTTCGGAACATCAGTTTCTTATCCACAAAATGGTGATCTCCCACAGGGTTATTTACAAGATAATTAAATTAAATTAAGTCACACATATGAAGCAAGTACCAGGTAGACACAAAAGAAGCACTCCCTAAATTTCTCCTGCCTCCCTGTCACAACCAGCCTTTATCTCACCGAATTAGAGAATGAAAGTCCATAAATGATCAAAAAAATTTTTTTTTGCCACACCGCTCGACTTGCGGGATCTTAGTTCCCTGACCAGGGATTGAACCCAGGCCCTCAGCAGAGAAAGCACGGAGTCCTAACCACTGGACCACCAGGGAATTCCCCATAAATGATAACTTAAATGGATACACACACACCCTCACACCCCCATTTTTTCTGGATATTTACATTCTTTACATTCGATGACCAGGTACTATTATTTTAACCAAATAATTTTTTGCTTTTATATTTTAATAGATTTAGTTGAAAACAGTTACTTCAAGTACAAGACCAACATTAATAATCTGAGCTAGCTGAGTGCGCGAAACTTGAAATTCTGGCCTATGTGGTTAGCTTCATTTTCAGTTTGCCTTCTCTGATTGGTAGACTGGAGAGATTTCTTTCTAGTTATATTAATTCAGAATTAATTAAAGTCTTTTCTTTTGCTCTCCAGGCAGAAGCACGTTCTGTAGAAGCTGGGTGAATTGTTACCATAAGCTCTAATTAATCCACCCAGAGCCACGCTATTGTGATGAGCGCCGGCTAGCCATGGCACGGGACAGCAATGCTTGTGGGACACTTGGATTTGGAGGTGGGAAGCATTTCAACTCAGAGCCAGGACTACAAGAAAAGGCTGCTTTGTCTGTTCTTACCGTTGAGCTCGTTAACGTGGATTACCGTCAGGACAACCGAGACCCAAATGACAAACTCAGCCGTGCTGCAAGAGCCCCTCAAAAGTCTGCTGTAGAAGCAGGCCTGTATTTCCCCGTGGAAACTGATGCTCCGTCCAGAACAGCACTGCCTCCTCTGAGTAGCCCACAGTGCTGCTGAGCGTTCCGGCCTGAGCTCTGGAACCCAGGAGCAGGGAGCCTCCGTGTAGGAGGTAGGGAGACACGGCTGGCGCAACGCTTCTCTTTCGGGTTGCTGCTGGTGACCCCAGAAACTCTGTGTAAATGTTGTTTGGTGTTATTTTATTTTATTTTATTTTTGCTTTTTTGGCCGAGGCTCGCAGCTTGTGGGATCTTAGTTGCCTGACCAGGGATGGAACACGATGTGTCCCTGCAGTGGAAGTGTGGAGTCTTAACCACTGGACCGCCAGGGAAGTCCCTAAATGCTCTTTTATGTGTGTGCACGCGCGCATCATTTTGGGCAGTGGATCCAAAGCTTTCCCGTGACTCTCGGAGCTGTCACTGACACCTCACCCTTCCCCCTGCCCCGACGAAGGTCAGAAGCCCTTGTCTTACTCCAGACCTTAGAAGGTCTGGCTCCACCTCACCTTCTGTTCTGCTTCTCCTGAGGACCCTCCTCGTGGCAGCACACGGCACCACACACAGACCCCCTCCCCATACTCCCCACTTGAGCTGGGGGTGTCCTGAGGTCTAAGACTCCCTCAGCCGCCTACAAGTCTTCCCTAGAGCTGCTTCCTGGGACCTGTTCTTGCTTCCTTACATTTAGGAACATGTTCAAAAAACCCCGACGTCTTTCTTCGTCTAAGTGCGGTCAGAATCACGTTCAAATGCGAATTCCCAGCCCCTCCCAGTCAAAATGTCCAGGGGAGGGCAGGGCTGCCCTATCCCCCAGGCACAGTGCCTGCGGCCCATGAAAATGTTTTAATTTCTTTTAAAATGAGAAGAAACATAGTCTAGCCTGGATTAGGTTCTTTGTACCAACATCGTGGTAAAATATAACTTTTAGCATTTTTTTTACGGAGGAAGGTAGACCTGCCCAGGGCCCGTGAGAATCAAATGATAACCCTGAGGGGCGGGGCCTGAAACCTGCATTCTAACCCACTGGCCGAGTGATGCTGACGCACCAACCATGCACCACGGTTTTGCCACCTGCATTTAGGTGGCAACGGTTGGGTGTGGGGGGCGGAATGGGGGACTGAGGGAGGTTTTGGAGGGGCCCTCTGAGCAGACAGACACCACCAGACTGTGGCTCATTTTCGAGCGTGGCACAGCTAACTGTACAACCTTCCAGGACAGGGGTAAGGAGAGAAGCCTGACCTTCAGAGAGCAGCAGGGGTGCCGGAGAGGGGCAGCGCAGGGAGGCAAATAGGAAGGGAAAAGGACGGGTAGATCCCCTCCCTCTGCAGAGCCCGGATGCCAGCCACTCCCTCCTCTCCGCCCCCAGCCCTCCCCCTTGGCCCAGCCCCTTAGCTGAGTTCTCAGTTTACCTGAACCCGGGAGCTGCAACTACTGAGCCCAAGTGCTCTCGAGCCCACGTGCCGCAACTAGAGAAGCCTCAGAGCCACAGTGAAGAGCCCGGTTGCCGCAACTAAGACCCAACGAAGCCAAATAAATAAATAAATATTAAAAAACAAAAAAGAAGGAACCAGTCCTAACCACACCTTGATTTCAGGCTTCTAGCCTTCAGAACCACTGGAGAATAAACCTCAGTTGTCTTAGGCTACCTAGTTTGTGGTAATTTTTTACGGCTGTCCTAGGAAACTGATACAGGCGGCTGCCTTCAGAATCTCTGGGGAGGTGCCTTTGTTTTCTTCCTGTTCTCTGGAGGCTGGGCTCTTCCCGCATCTCTGGCAGGGCTCGGGGTGGGAATCATCACGGTCATGTGAGCAAAGCATACAGGGCCATGGGTTTGTAACAGCCAGCCACAGGGACGCCCTGTGAAAATAGCCCTGTGCAAAATCCAGGCTAGGGCCCAGGGCTAGGAGGCAGTCCGCAGCGCAGTTGCCCTCTGCCTATAGGAGAGATGATAAAATGAGCCACTGTGGAGGTAATATTAGTGAACGAGCAGAATGTTACTAAAAATAGGCAAGGCTGAGTGCTGGGGAGACAACAAGGAGGCAAAAGCACGTGGAGGTTATGATCCGGTCCTTGTTAATAATATAATGATGAAAACTACCATTTACTGAGCACTTAGCATGTCAGGCAACACGTCACGCACTTACAAACGATGTCTCGTTTTAGCCTCACATCAGGCCGTTGGACGTAAATAATGTGCCCAAGGTCAAAAAGCTCGTAGGTAACAGAGAAGGGCGGATAAGACATGTGCCCATAAAAAGAAAGGAAGAAACAACAGAGCTGAAGGACATGATTTAGCAGGAGAAGCAACACCCAGTGTAGAAAAACCTGTAAAGTAGTGACAAAATGAATTCCAACCTCATGGGCTGTTCTGAAGCCTGAGGGGCTAATGTTTCAAAGGATTTTTTCTTAAGCATCCAGCATAGTGTAAGCTCTCAGTAAATATCAGGTATTCTAATTATTATTAAAATGGGTAGGGCAGAGAGCCAGAACCTTCAAGATGGAAAGATTATCTAAGGAAAAGTAGAGATGCGGGAGTGGGTATATTTTATCCTGGAGCCAGGTGTTTACACTGAACATGGAGATGAAGAAAACAGACATATGTGTGGCTAAATAAAATAAAAGGCACTGGGAAAGTGTTCTGTGGTCTCCTGAGCTGGAGGGTCCTTACAGTTGCTGGGGACAGGTGGGTAGAAGGCAGATGTTACAGGTGCCGGGCCCTTCCTTACCTCCCCCACCCTGGGCCAAACTGTTGAAGTATTTTGCCCCCAGGACTTCGTCATGGGATTCTGTCTGAAAAAGGGACTCTAATTCCGAGCTTTGCCCCTCCCAGTCCTGTGATGTGCAAACATCAAGTCACCTCTCTGAGCCTCCGTGTCCCCACTGTGAACCGGGGATAACACTAGCAGCTATCTTCCGGGGTGGTCATTCAACGCACGTCAAGAGCATGGGACAGCGCTGACACCTAGCACTAGCAAAACCAAAAGGATTCTGCTGCCACCTTATAGAGGAGGAAACTGCTGACCAGAGACAGGAAGTGACTCCTTGAGGTTGCCAGGCTGGCCAGTAGCAAAGCCAAGGCAAACCAACCTTTGACATGTGGGATACACTCCCGTAACCCAGACCTACACTTCCTCTACGCAGTGGGCTAAGGGCCTCACACATATAACTCACTTAAGCTCATGACAATCCCAAGAGGGGAAGTGTAAAATTCTCCCATCTTACAGATAAGGAAACTGAGGCTCAAAACTCTTTTTTTAAAATTTAATTCTACTAAATCAATGATTATCCTCAACATCATTTCGAAAAGGAAATGTAGTAGTTGCTTATACACAGACATTTCTAACTGGAGGCCCAAAACTCTTGTCTGAGGGCTCAGAGCTGGTTAGTGGCAGAGTAAGGAAGCAAACCCAGGCGGCATGGCACCAGGCTATTAACTTTGCCTCAATCAAGTGACATATCCGTTTGTAATCAGGAGGGTTGGGATATAATTTCTGGGGCAGAGGGAGGTGGCTTGCTGGGCTGTGAGTGGGACAGGCAGACTTGGGGGTGACTTTGTGAAGCAGCCTACTGGGGACAGTGTCTTTCATGACCAAAGCCCCATTGCCCTTCCTTAGCCAGGTGCCCGTTACCCTGAGCTTCCTTTGTGCCCTGGCTTCCACTGGATGCCAGTAAGAAGAACAGCACAGCTATTCAATTCCTGGGTTCAAACCCCAGCTCTACTCCCACGTGCTGACCATGGGCAGGTTATGTAACCTCTCTACCACTCATCTGTAAAATAAGGATGGTTTTCTTGTATTTCCTTTGCTTCCTTCTAAGGATTATATCAAACAGTGTCTATAAAGCAGGTGCCACACAGCATTCCCTGAATTCTTGTTTCTTCCTCTGCACAGCCTGCTAAGCGCCCTCTTCATCTACCCCCACCGCCGCCCCAACCCACCCCCTAATTGCAGAACCCTGCGTCCCTGGCTCTTTCCTGCAAACATCCCTCCATCAGATGAGAAAATACGACTCAAATGGAAGTCAGTGGATTCAAACTTAACCGCAACGAACATTTAGAACACCGTTATCTACCAGGCTGGCGGCAAATGCTTTAAATGTATTTTTCTCACTCGAATCCTGCAATTTCCCGAAGTTTCAGAGACGGTGAGTAACTTGCCCATGGTCACGCAGGAATACAATGTTAGACAGGATCCAGCAATCTTACTCCCAAGCCCAAATCGACCCGATTTGTCCCAAGACCGTCTCTCCAAGAGGAAGCTCGCCCGCACTGTGAGGCCCCGAGAAGGGACGTCTCCGAGACTGGCCTGGGGCTCATGCGCCCCCTGGGGGAGCCTGCGGGGAGGGCGCGAGAAAAGCCACCGACGGGGCTCCGAGGACCCGCTGCCTTCAGTCGGCGCTTGGTTCTTCCCGAGGGACGGCAATTCAATTAAGTCCCCAAGTTAAACCCAAGTTCAAACCCGTACTGTCCCAACACTTATGCCCTGGGAGGATCTAGAATCGGGAACAGGTGGGTGAGAATTTCAAAACAAGGGAGGTTCCCGGAGGAGCCCGCTTCACAGGGGACAGTCCCTAGCGCTGGTCATCATCACCCCCCGGTGGGTCAGAGGCAGACAGGTGAGGTGAAAGCTGTTGAGGTCCAACTCAGAAAGTGTCAGAACTTGAGGGGAATAGGACAATCGACTGTTATAGAAGACGAAAGTTGAAGTACGGAGGACCACTTGACAGTCAAAAGGATTCCCTCTTTGGATACAAAATTGCAATTAATAGAAAACTCTGAAGTTTCTCTAGTTGAAGTTTCTGTGTCAAGAATCTGTGATTCTACCACAGGTGCTGCTTTAGGGAAAAGTGCATTTGTGGGGGCGTGTCTTCTCACACCTGGAGTCAATCTGAGGATGACAAAAGCACATTTGGAAGAGATACTGAGAAAGACGGGGGTGGGCTAGCCTAGCTGAAACCGCACCTCAGATGGGACTCGAACCCACAGTCTTACGACTGAAACTGCACAACTTGTCCCAGGACCTAATGAAGCTCAGGTTCCTACGTCTCAGTGCAGAAGGAATTCAGTGAGAGGCAAAGTGATAGGTAAGAAGTAGATTTTTTAATATCTACTTATTAAAGGGGTTGCGGGAAAATGGAACGTAAGAGGAGAGTCATGTCCCAGGTCTCAGACGAGTTTCTGGGACGGGCCACCAGGTGAGGGTCCTTGGTTTCAAGCAGGAAATAATTCAAGAGCAGACACAGTAAAGTGAAAGCAGAGGTACACAAATGTAAAATGGATGGCTAGTGGGAAGCAGCTGCATAGCACAGGAAGATCAGCTCGATGCTTTGTGACCACCTAATGAGGTGGGGTAGGGAGGATGGGAGGGAGACGCAAGAGGGAGGGGATATGGGGATATATGTATACACATAGCTGATTCACTTTGGTGTACAACAGAAACTAACACAAAATTGTAAAGCAATTATACTCCAATAAAGATAGGGGAAAAAAAAAAAAGCAGAGGTACACATTCCAGAGACGGAATGTGGTCTGTCTCAAAAAGCTAGAGGGCCCTGAGGTGTGGAGGGTGGTTAGTTTTTTGTTTTGTTTTGTTTGTTTTTTGCGGTACGCGGGCCTCTCACTGCTGTGGCTTCTCCCGTTGCGGAGCACAGGCTCCGGACACGCAGGCTCAACGGCCATGGCTCACGGGCCCAGCAGCTCCGCGGCACGTGGGATCTTCCCAGACCGGGGCACGAACCCGCGTCCCCTGCATTGGCAGGTGGACTCTCAACCACTGCGCAACCAGGGAAGCCTGAGTGGTTAGTTTTTATGCGCTGGGTAATTTCATAGGCTAACGACTAGGAGGATTATTTCAGCTGTTTCGGGGAAGGGGCAGGGATTTCCAGGAATTGGGCCACCACCTAGTTTCAGCCTTTTATGCTCGGCCTCGGAACTGTCATGGCGCCGGTGGGTATGTCATTTAGCAAATGCTAATATATTACAATGAGCGTATAATGAGGCTTAAAGTCCACTGGAAGTCTAGTCTTCCGCCATCTTGGACCTACTTGGTTCTAACCAGTTTTTGTCGTATCCAGTTCTTCTCAATGGTTGTATCATTCTTTTAATGGTTGTGCCCTGCCCCCTTCCCCCCTGTCTCAGTGGTTCTCAAAATGTGGTTCCCGACTAGCAGCTTCAGCATCACCTGGGAATTTGTTAAAAATGCAGAGTTGGGGACCCCGCCCCAGACCTACTGAATTAGATACTCTCTGGGCGGGGGCCCAGGAATCTGTGTTTTAACAAACCTTCCTTCTCCACCCCACCCCCACTCCAGCATTCTGATACAAGCTACAGTTCGAAAACCATTCATCTAGAGTTGTCTTATTCTGGTTACTCTTGTCCTCTGAATGTTGATTACATAGGATCGATTTGATTGCTGTTAATATAACAATATAGCATTCATTAATTAGGCACTTATGAGTCAACACAAAAGTGAACAAGAGTTCTTCGTTTAGGAGTTCACAATCTGATGGGAAGCTTGATTTCAACCCAGACAAACTGTGATCTGCTCTACAGCCAAGGGGTAAACACATTAAGGGCACAGAAGAAAGAAGGGATTTATTCCCACTGATAAGCTGAGGGAAAACATTACTGAAACTGTTAGGTATATAGGGTAGGAGGTCCTGGAGAAAGGGTACCAGGCATGGCTTTCTTGACATAAGAGTAGCCATTTTTGGCCCAAGCCGTTTGGTGATCTAAGCCTGGCCACAATGCTTGCCCTTGAACAGGTCAAAGTAATTAATGACCTTAAGGGAACAAAAGAATGCAGGAACAAGTGACTGTTTTTCAGGCAAAAGAAGTAACAACAGCAAGGGTAATAAATCAGTTGTAAAGACTCCCAGTTCTGTTTCAATGGCAAAGATTAGCCTGAAGCAGTTTCTTGAGCAGTTTTCCCGAATTCAAACCCCACTCCAGCGCTCAACCACCAGGTCAGCTGGAATCTAAGGAATGATGACGTTGGCTTTTTCTGACTCTCATGACTTCCATCAACTAAAGCTTGGACTCTGTCAACCTTTTCCCAAATTCTATGCTGAACTTGCCTCTGCTCAAGCCTCTTCATGAATATGCGTAAAACTTCCCCAATTTTGCTGTCTGGGGAGACAACTGCTTTGGGAAAGATCCCTGGTGTTCTTACTTGCTGCAAGTAATAAATCCTTCTCTCTCTTGCTCTTTGGCTGAGTTGTGTCTTTTAGCTCAACACCCACCAAGAAGCAAACCCAGTTTTCAGGCAACAAAACAGTGACACGTGATTTGGACCTTGAAGGCTGTGTGCAATTTCCAGCAGGCAGAGAAGGAGGACTTCATTATTACTTAATAACTGTTCAAATATCCTTAAACTCAGCGTTTTCTTTTATGCTCAACCGAGCAGAATAGCTGTTATCCTTGATATCTCATATTTACCCTGTAAGTCAGGCAGCCTCATTTCTGATAACAGAAAAGGGAAAATATATGATCTTCATTAGTTCACGAGGTCACTAATCACCCAAGATCATGGCTGGGGACTGTTGACTCAGATGCCGCTGGTTTTGCGTAGAGCAATAGGTGGAAAGGAGAATTACCTGGTGACGGCAAGAATGCATTGCTGTGTGTAGAGGGTTGAATGCTTGAAATGGGGAAAGAGGAATGGAGAGACATCAACAGAGAGGAAAGAAGAGATGGAGGAGAAATTGATTGAACTTGGTGGCTGCTGAGTAGAGGCCATGAGAAAAGAGGAAGAAGCAATACTTCAATAGTGCCTATACTTTGCCTCCTAAATTAAATATCGATAAGGCTTTCAACCTGAAAGCTTAAAAGGAAGTTTAAATCGGTGTTTCAGCAGTTTATTTAATACTGCAACATAGAATATTTGGGTGTGGGTCAGAGCTGAGATCCAGGCTGGCTTGAGGAGTCAGGCTGCATCACCCGTGACAGACATCAGGGCAGTCTATCTCCAGGATCATCCAGGGTCTGATCAGAAAAGAGAAACCACAGACCAGTTTGAACAGGAAAAGTTTAATACAAAGAATTATTAACTATACTAGTGGATTGGAATAACAAAGGATTGGCCAGTAAGAAGCAAAGAGGACTCTAAAGAATAGAGTCCATAGCAAGTACGAGGAGCAGCTGCCACCCCTAGGGCTGGCATGGTGGACAGGATGGCACGGTTACCGAGAGGCTGCGGCAGCAGGACTTGCTGAGAATCAGCCCTCTAGGGGGCTAGGGAAAGCTGCTCACACTGCGGTGTCACTGGAGACCCTCGGCCCCAAAACCGCCAGAGGTGGGAGTGCCAGGGAAAACTGCTAGCCTCTGGGTGCTGCAGGAGCCTGGGGCTGTAGATGCTGTGCCTGCTGAAGGAACCTGCGCCTGATGCACGAACCTGCTGACCAAGAACACTGGAAGGAGGAAGCAAAGCTTTCCTTCTGCAGTGTCTCTCCAGCGCCCTCTACTGACACAGCTTTAAGGCCAGTTGGGAAAGGAAAAATGTTTAAAGGTCCCAGACTGATTTTCACAGAGCAGTCAAAAAGGGTGAAGTTGGAGCTGGAAAGCAATAAACTGATAACCGGCACACTCTATAACTATCTTAGAATGTTCAGAACCCTGAAAAACAGTATCCTTTGATTTGCATGGGGCTCACATTGCCTTAGGAAACAGCTTAAATTTGTCTAAATTGGAATTTAGGCAGATGGAGACCTGCCTGCTAAGTACCTGGCTATGAGTGCATCAAAAATGTATAAAAATTCATCCTCTTTGATCAAGAATTTCTACTTCTAGAGACCCACAATAAGCCAATGCAAAAAAAAAAAGTTCATTGCCATGCTTTTTTTTTTTTTTTTTTTTTTTGTGGTATGCGGGGCTCTCACTGTTGTGGCCTCTCCCATTGCAGAGCACAGGCTCCGGATGCACAGGCTCAGCGGCCATGGCTCACGGGCCCAGCCGCTCCGCGGCATGTGGGATCTTCCCAGACTGGGGCACGAACCCGTGTCCCCTGCATTGACAGGCAGACTCTCAACCACTGCGCCACCAGAGTAGCCCTTTCTTTTTCTTTTCTTTTCTTTTCTTTGCCATGCTTTTTATAAGAGAAAAAAAGTGCTTAAAAGTCTGACAACAGGAGAATGATTAAATAAATTATGGTGTGTTTACAAGATGGAATATTATGTGGTCATTAAAAATGACATTTTAAAACAATTTTTAATGAAACGGGAAAATACTCATGATGTAAAAAGAGAAAAAGTCAAATAATGTTTCTGTAGTATATTCCCAATTGTGTTAAAATAAAAAAGGTGTGTTTGTGTATAATGAAACAGAAGGAAATTATAATACTGTTTATCTCTGGATAGTGATTAATTTTTCATTTCTTCTTCATATTTATATTTTCTATATTACTTAGACTGAGCATGTGTTACTTTTATAATTAAAAGAAAATATATGGGGCTTCCCTGGTGGTGCAGTGGTTGAGAGTCCGCCTGCCGATGCAGGGGACACGGGTTCGTGCCCCGGTCCGGGAAGATCCCACATGCCGCGGAGCAGCGGGCCCGTGAGCCATGACCGCTGAGCCTGCGCGTCCGGAGCCTGTGCTCCGCAACGAGAGAGGCCACAACAGTGAGAGGCCCGCGTACCGCAAAAAAAAAAAAAAAAAAAAAAAAATCTGATTCCCCTCCAGGAGAACAGGCATTTAACAGTTTATTTACAGCACCCCTGGGGCGGAAGTGGGGGTCTATTTCTGCCCTTCTCATTTCCTTTCCACGTCTCTCTTGAATCTTTCCTCTCTTTGTGAAAGAGGAGAGAGACGGAACAAAATTATGCAGCAGTATGGTATTCATAGAACTCTGCACCTGACAGCCAATAGCAGGGCATTTTGGTTTATTTACTAACTGCAGAAGCCCCCTCCCTCCTCAAAACCTCCCTCCTGCTTTGCTAGACATTTACCAATTCATTCACATTCGATGGTCCCTCTGAAACAATCCCTGGGATAAGATGAAATTCCTTTTGTTCTCGGATTTTCAATTGTCAGATCAGCGTTCCAGAATCTTGGTTTTTAACAGACCTCAGTTATGGTAAAAGAATTGCGTGCAACATAATAATAACAAAAAAATCTAATGTTCACGTTGACTAATAAAGAGTGCTAATCAATATCCATTTGAACAGCTTCCTGTATAACAAAAGGAATTGCACCGTCATAGGAAACTTTTTTTTTTTTTTTTTTGCGGTACGCGGGCCTCTCACTGTTGTGGCCTCCCCCGTTGCGGAGCACAGGCTCCGGACACGCAGGCTCAACGGCCATGGCTCACGGGCCCAGCCGCTCCGTGGCACGTGGGATCTTCCCAGACCGGGGCACGAACCCGCGTCCCCTGCATCGGCAGGCGGACTCTCAACCACTGCGCCACCAGGGAAGCCCAGGACACTTTTAATAAATCACTGAGTGACAAACTCCTTCCTCTTCTCATGAGTCCGAGGAAAGGTCAGCAATTTAATGACAGGTATCTCTGAGGAAATAATGGGAGAGGAAGAAGGATGGGAAAGCTGAGAGGAGGCATGTTGTAATTAACCAGTATGCGCCCCCCTCCCAACACACACACACACACACACACACACACACACGCGCGCGCGCTCTGGACAGGAGATGAAAGGAGATGAAAATTCCCTCTGGCCTGTGGAATAGAAGACAGCTGGAGAGGAAGCAAGAGAACTAACGGTTTCTCACCTAGATCCAAATGAAATGGAAATCAATAGTTTAGAGGTGTCTAGTGGGACTTTCAGCAATGATGGGAACAGTCTGTAGCTGTACCAGCCAATGCAGGAGCCACTGGACACGTGGCCAGTGTGACTGAGGCAGTGAGTTTTACATTTCACTTAATTTAAAATATTTCTTTATTTTAATTCTTAATCTTTATTTTACATTGGAGTGTAGTTGATTTACAATGTTGTGTTAGTTTCAGGTGTACAGCAAAGTGACTCATTTATACATATACACATATCTATTCTTTTTTAGATTCTTTTCCCATATAGGTTATCACGGAGTATTGAGTAGAGTTCCCTGTGCTATACAGTAGGGCCTTGTTGATTATCTATTTTATATATAGTAGTGTGTATATCTTAATCCCAATCCCCTAATTTGTCCCTCCCCCAGATTTTACTTAATTGAAATTAATTTAAAATTAAATACCCACACGTGGCTAGTGGTTACCATCTGGGCGGCACAGAAAGAGATGCAGTAAGTTTGGAGATCTGAGAGCAGAAGAGCTCTGTTCCCTCTGTCTCTCCAGAACTCTGGTACCTTGCAGCAGTTTCTCAAGCCTTCATGCAGTAGCAGCCATAGAGTAAAAATGGCTGAGTGGGATGCCAGGGACACAGAGGTCCTGGGACAGCCTCACCTAACTTCCCATGGCTCTGAAGTGGCATGGGGGAACAGCCAGCCACACGTCCCTGAGCCCCCATCCCCCAGAAGGTACAGAAGTTAGAAAAAAAGAAAGGAATGCTAACTTCCAGGGTCACTCGGTCTTAAGGAGGAGATGCTGCCTTACAAAGTGGTGTGAGCTCCGCGACCGTGGCCATGTGAGGACACCGCCAGGGGCTGGAAGACTTACTTTATGGATAAAGTGGTGCTTCCCCGCTGTTCCCTCTCTCGGGGACAGTGGCAATTGTGGTGAACTGGAGAGTAGAGACCCTTCTCTGATTCTCAGGGCTCTCTATCAGCATTTTGGAGTGCCAGGACACCCCCGGAGGGGCAGGGCTCCTGAGCATGGAAGCCTTTTTTGTCCCCTGTTTCTTTCTTTTTTTTTTTTTTTTTTTTTGCGGTACACAGGCCTCTCACTGTTGTGGCCTCTCCTGCTGCGGAGCACAGGCTCCGGATATGCAGGCCCAGCGGCCATGGCACGTGGGATCCTCCCGGACCGGGGCACGAACCCGTGTCCCCTGCATTGGCAGGCGGACTCTCAATCACTACGCCACCAGGGAAGCCTTTTTTTAGCCCCTGTTTCTTGTAGGCGAGACACCAGCCTCCATGACCTTCCCTGAGTTCCAAAGGGCAGATTTGAACAATCTGCCCTAATCAAGGGAAGAGCAGCAAAGAAACCACCTGAGGCAAGATTACGGGGACCAGAGAAGCTCACAAGATTAGGAGACCCACCACCTGACACCCTGTACACACCCTCATCTTGTCAGCAACCCCACCCTTGAACTAGTGCTATAAAACTCCTCATTAAGGACTTCTCTGTCCGTGGTTAAGCCTCTGTGCTTCCAATACAGGGGGCATGGGTTTGATCCCTGGTTGGGGACCTATGATCCCACATGCCGAGTGGCCAAAAAAAAAACCAAGAACAAGATTCCTTATCAAATCTTCCTGGGTGAGGACACATAGTTTTCAAGGACAGGAGCCCACTGTGTCCCCCTTTGCCTGGCAAAGCAATAAAGCTAACCTTTTCTACTTCACCCAAAACTGCATCTCCGAGATTCGATTTGGCACCAGTGCACAGAGAAGCTGAGCTTTCAGCATCAGGGGGAGGGGCCCAACAGTGCCCAAGATGGATTTTTGTAGGAAGGATGAAGTCGTAGAGTCAGAATTAACTTGATTTAAGGCAAATAAATTTAGCAAACTAAGATTCATACCCAATATATTTGTTTGATTGTGTAGCTCCCTCTTTCTTACCTCTCCTCTCTTAAAAGTGGATTACTGGGGCTTCCCTGGTGGCTCAGTGGTTAAGAGGCACTTCCAATGCAGGGGGCACGGGTTCAAGCCCTGGTCTGGGAAGATCCCACATGCTGCCGAGCAACTAAGCCTGTGTGCCACAACTACGGAGCCCGCATGCCACAATTACTGAAGCCCACGCACCTAGAGCCTGTGCTCCACAACAAGAGAAGCCACCGCAATGAGAAGCCTGCGCACTGCAACGAAGAGTAGCCCCCGCTCACTGCAACTAGAGAAAGGCCACGTGCAGCAACAAAGACCAATGCAGCCAAAAAATAAATGAAATTTAAAAAATAAAAATAAAATAAAATAGGGCATGGAAGCAACCTAAATGTCCATCAACAGAGGAATGGATAAAGACGATGTGGTACATATATACAAGGGCATCTTACTCAGCCATTAAAAGGAACGAAATAGGGCTTCCCTGGTGGCGCAGTGGTTGAGAGTCCGCCTGCCGATGCAGGGGACACGGGTTCGTGCCCCGGTCTGGGAGCATCCCACATGCCGCGGAGCGGCTGGGCCCGTGAGCCATGGCCGCTGAGCCTGCGCGTCCGAAGCCTGTGTTCCACAACGGGAGAAGCCACAACAGTGAGAGGCCCACGTACCGCAAAAAAAAAAAAAAAAAAAAGGAACGAAATAATGCCATTTGCAGCAACATGGATGGAGCTAGATATTGTCATACAGGGTGAAGTAAGTCAGAAAGAGAAAGACAAATATATAATATTGTTTATATGTGGAGTCTAGAAAAATGGTTCAGATGAACTTATTTGCAAAGCAGAAACAGAGTCACAGATGTAGAAAACAAACTTACGGTTTTCAAGGGGGGAAGGAGAGGTGGCATGGATTGGGAGATTGGGATTGACATATATACACTACTATATATAAAATAGATAACTAATGAGAACCTACTGCATAGCACAGGGAACTCTACTCAGTGCTCTGTGGTGACCTAATGGGAAGGAAATCCAAAAAAGAGTGGATATATGTATATGTGTAGCTGATTCATTTTGCTGTACAGTAGTAAAACTAACTAACATTGTAAAGCAACTATACTTATACTCCAATTTAAAAAAAAGAAAAAAACGATTCCTTTTTTGACCATGTGTTATTTAGAAGAATGTTGTTTAATCTCCAAATATTTGGGGATTTTTCCAGGTATCTTGTTATTGGTTTCTAGTTTAATTCCATTGTGGTCTGAGCAGATACTGTATGGTTTCCATTCTATTAACCTTGTTAAGGTGTGTTTTGTGGCCCAGAATGTGGTCTATCTTGGTGAATATAATACATTTTTTACTTTTTATTATGTGGAAAGAATAGTATAATGAGTTATATTTTCATCACTCAGCTTCAACAGTTATCCACACATGGCCCATCTTATTGCATCACTGATTTCTCCTGGCCATTGTAAAGCAAATTTTAGATGATATCATTTTATCCATAAGTACTTCAATATATATCACAATGTAGTCATCACCTTTGACAAAGTGGTCCTTTGGAGTTCAACAAAATCAGCCTGTGCCCGTTGATAGCCATTGATATCCTGCCTTGACAACCCCTACCCCCAACATGCCCTCTCCCTTGGCCAAAGCGAGCTCAATCTAATTTGACTGTTTGCGATGAGAAGACCCCAGAAGCCAGTGATGAGAACATGCCTTTAGGCAGCTACTTCGGATGGGCAAAGGGACACTGTTGCAGTTGGCAGTCTGAATCCAGCTGTCACCACTTTTGAGCCATGTGAACTTGAGCAAGGCTTTTAACATCTAGGGCCATGTCTTGGTTTTCCTCTCTGATTAAATGGAGATCATAAAACCTACTTCAACCAAATTGTTACGAATGTTAACTAAGGTAGTAGAAGTGAAAACCATGTTAGTCATTATTACCCTGGTTTATGCAGCAACAAAACCATGTTAAGGATGGAGATTTCCAATTAGCCTTTGGTACAAGGTCCTCTTTTGCACACAGGAAGCCCTGTGCCCTTTAGAGAAGATAGTCCGGAAATCCCATGAAACCACAAGTCCCCAGGCACCAGTTATCAGAACAAGGCCCTGATAGAGATTGAATCTTGAACACGGGACACCAGGAAACCCAAACTGTCCCTCATGAACTAGATGTTATTTTATCCACTGAGTCATAAAGTTGGAACAGCGCTCAGTGTGTAATGGAAACGGTAAGAAGAAGATAAGGCTCCAGCAGATCTAAAAGCTCAAGAATATTGCACGAGTAGCTCAGCCGTACTCCCATGGTTCTTGCTCCTACTGTTTTACAATCTCTCTCTCAGCCCACATCCACAGGCTCATGGGGAATTATGACTAGTTGACAGAGGAAGACAGGGCAGGCTTAGTTTGCAGATGGGTCTGTATGATACAGCCTCAAGTGAACAGATGCAGTTTTACCCCTTCCCTCAGAAGCAAGTCTGAAAGACAGGGGCGAAGGGAAATCCTCCCAATAGACAGCGTTTTAAGTAGTATTTACATCTGTCGTCCACTTAGTGAAGAAGGAGAGATGGCCCGGGGTATGTAAGTGTCGATTTACAGTCAGTGGTTGATGGGTTGAAAGATGGTCATTGGTTTGCAAAGAACAAAACTAGAAGACAGGGGACGAGGAAGTCTGGGTCTCTGCCCCTCCCCCTTTGCTTTCGTCTACTTCCTCTTTCTACCCGTGGTCCTCCCGCTGCCCCCAGCACTGTCTTCTTCTTCCTGTTGCTCACAGCACAGGTTCCACAGACTCACAGAGCAAGTCAGCTGCAAGGCCACCAACACCACCCTGTACCTGTAAACCCTGTAAACAGAGTGCCCACCTCTCTCCATGTGGATGAGTCCCCAGAATTCGGGTTTGCCTGAGACCTTAGCTATGCACCTCTCTTGATTCTGGAAAATATGAGGTGTGTTCCCAGAAATGAACTGTTGGGCTCTGCTCCACCTCAGAGCAGTCTGTAATCCGCAAGGTGTGGTCCAGGAGAATGAGCCGGGCTTGGTCCTGAATTCCCATTTAGATATTAGATTGTGGCCCTGAGCTTCAATTCTCTGCGCCTTCAGCTCACTCATCTGTGAAATGGGGATAATAATATCTACCTGACAGGGTACTGTGGGAAGCAAATGAGAGGGACTAGAAAACAACACAAAGCCCAGTCCTGGGAAAGTAAGACCTCAAAAATACCAGTTTTTCTTTCATGTCTTGAATATAATGCTGGATATAATCCCTAAAAGACTTGGCTTTGGCAGTTTGGCCTTTGACTATTGCTGTGTTTCCAGGAAATAGCATTGTGTGTGTGTGCACGTTTGTGTGTGTGTATGTGCGTGTACACATGCATACGCTCCAGTTCTGCTAAGTGGAGAAGAGGTCAGAGTAAGTCTGTTGTGTGTGTGAGTATGTTTGTGTGCCTTTGCATGCTTATGTTGGGGATTCCAAGCAAATGAATCAGTTAAACTTGACTCAGATAATTGTGTGTTAGGTTTTTTTTTGCGGTACGCGGGCCTCTCACTGTTGTGGCCTCTCCCGTTGCGGAGCACAGGCTCCGGACGCGCAGGCTCAGCGGCCATGGCTCACGGGCCCAGCTGCCCCGCGGCATGTGGGATCTTCTGGGACCGGGGCACGAACACGTGTCTCCTGCATCGGCAGGCGGAATCCCAACCACTGAGCCACCAGGGAAGCCCTGTGTGTTAGTTTTTAAAGCAGGTCTTCATTAAGACCTCACGCTATGCTCGTTCTAGATTCCATGAAGCATAAATCAGTACAAGACACGGTTTCTGCCTACAAGGATTTACTAGTCAAGACTCTTGGAGCTAGCTTAAAGATGCAGGCGAGAGACTTCCCTGGTGGTCCAGTGGTAAAGAAACTGCCTTCCAGTGCAGGAGATGCGGGTTCGATCCCTGGTCAGGGAACTAAGATCCCACATGCCATGGGGCAACTAAGCCCACGCGCTGCAACTACCGAGCTTGTGCGCCTCAATGAGAGAGCCCTCATGCCACAAACTACAGAGTCCATGTGCCCTGGAGCTCACATGCCACGACTAGAGAGAGGAAACCTGCAGGCCACAACTGGAGAGAGAAAAACCTGCCTGCCACAACTGGAGAGAAGCCCGCGCCACAACTAGAGAGAAGCCCGCACGCCACAACTAGAAAGAAGCCTGAGCGTCACAGTGAAGAGCCCACGCCGCAACGAAAGATCCCACATGCCTCAATGAAGACCCCACGTGCCGCAACTAAGACCTAATGCAGCCAAAAAAATAAATAAATAAAATGAATAAATATTAAAAAAAATAGATGCAGGGGAAACATATTGGCTCAAGGAGAAAGACTGCAGAAAAAGGAGAAGTAGATCTGCCTTCAGATTCAGCTGGATCCAGGGCTTAAACTCTTCCAGGACTCTTTTCTTGTGCTCGAGTCTCTTTTCCTCTCTTCGTTCTAGCCTGTTCTCTTAGACTGGCTCCTCTATGGGGTAGGAGATGTGGCCATAGAGCACACAACCAGAGAGGAAATAGGGCTCTTTTCTCCAAGTTCTAATGAGAAAAATCCTACAGAAGAACTCTGATTGTCCAGGCTTAGGTCATGTATTCATTGCTGGCCCAATCATTATGCCTTAGGAATTAATGTTTGGCTTGCACTACCCACTGTGATATTGTGATTTATAAGAAATATATAGTTGATCATTCAGATAACCAAAATACATTTCTCATATATATTTGATCTTCATCCACAGTTCCTGGCTCACAGGTCCCCAAACTCTTGGAAATTCCTAAGTGTGGAGAGTAATAAAGTTGTCTTTTGTTGGGACTTCCCTGGTATTCCAGTGGTTAAGACTCTGTGCTTCCAATGCAGGGGGCATGGGTTTGATCCTTTGTGGGGAGGTGGAGGGAAAGTTGTCTTTGGTTATGTGAGTGAGGTGATTTTTAGTAGAGTCTATGGATGGAGGCTGATTGCCAGGGAAACCAACCATGTGATTAGAGGGTTAGAATTTTCAGTCCTTTCCTATTCTCTGACCTCAGGGGAAGGGAGAAGGGCTTGAAGTTGAATCAATCACCATTTGCCAAGGATTTAGTCAATCATGACTATGTAATGAAGCCTCCACAAAACCCCAAAAGGATAGCTTTATGGCCTTTTTCAGAAAGATTCCCCATGAGGAAACCAGAACACTTCCAAGTGCCGCCATGCCAGGCCCCAGGCTCCATGAGGACAAAATCTCCTTTGTTTGGGATGTCGCCGTATGTATTTCTTTATCTGGCTGCTGCTTCGTAACCTTTAATATTCTTTTATAATTAATTGGTAAACTAGTGAGTAACCAGGTTTTCCCAAATCCTATGAGCCATTCTAGCAAATTAATTGAACCCCAAGAGGAGGTCATGAGAACATCTGATTTATAGCCAGTCAGTCAGAAGTACAGGTAGCAACCTGGGCTTGTGACTCGTGTCTGAAGTGGAGGGCGGTCTTATGGGACTGAGCCCTTTACCTATGGAATCTGATTCTGTCTGTGGGTGTCAGATAGTGTCAGAACTGAGTTGAATTTTCGGACATCTTGCTGGCGTCCAAGAATTCCTCGTTGGTGCGGGGAAGTCCATGTGCGCGTGTGCAAACACACACACACATACACACACACGTGCTGGAACTGGGTCCGGGAATCCTTTGGATCTATCCTCACTGGTGACTGGAAGTGTAGGGTATCAAGAATGGCAGACTTGTGTGGCTGGAGGGTAGGGACAACTTCCCGAAAGAAGGATGTTGCAGTTATGGGCAGATGATATAAATAATAATATACCACACAGATGCATGTTAACTTTTGCTATGGAGGATATACATGTCAGTGACATAATTAGTGAGCAAGTCAATATTTTTAAATTCTACTTTGATGGTGTCAGTGATAGATTGTCTTTTACACAATTAGAATAAGGTGTTTATCTTTTGATAATATAAACAAACAGCTACTTAAAGTTTCAAAAAAAGGTATTTTAATCCAGATATTTTCAGCAAATTACCATAGCTTCACAACTCAATGCATGTCCATGAGATGAAAATGTGTCTCATTTACTTTATAGTAATCTTTTATAAAGGGCTTTATTATGCCATGGTTTGGGGTAAACTGAACTTAACTTACCTTTTCTCTCTATTCCATAGTACCTAAGGTTTCTTTCTTTCTGTGACCACAAAATGCCTATAATTCCCGATATTAACATCTCCTGGCATCAATATTGTAATGAGGATCTACTAGATATAAACTGATATAAGTCATTGAATTCATTAGTGATGCTTTCAGAGAGAAATTTGGGATCCCAGGGTCTGTTCTAACTTCTGTGGTATCTTGGGGTAGAACCAGAAATGACCTGAGACCATGCAGAATGGGAGGGGCTTAGACCTGGATATGGACTTGATTCACTGAGGTGGTGGAGGACGGAGAAAGGAGGGCTAGTGAGTCAAGAATTGTGGAGGCAAGACCAATAGTCCTTGGCCGGTGCTTGGAAAAGGGGAACAAAGTAGAGTGAGGATCCCACGATGACAGTGAAGTAAGGTGGAGGTGTTGGTCCCAGAACTAAGAGACAAGGAGGCAAAGCCAGTTGGAGGAAAGTCCCATTTTATTTTATTTTAAATTTTTAATTTTTTGGTTGCGCTGCATGGCTTGTGGGATCTGAGTTCCCTGACCAGGGATTGAACCCGGGTCACTGCAATGAAAGTGCTGGGTTCTAACCACTGGACCACCAGGGAGTTCGTGAGAGTCCCATTTTAGACAGTGAGGGTGAGCTGCCAGGATCTGGTGGTACTGTGAGACTGAAACTCAGGAGAGAAGATGGATTTTGGCAGCCACCCAATATGGAGATGAGAGCTGAACTATGACAATACATGAGTTTGTCAAGTGAGAAAATGTAGAGAGAAAAGAAAAAGAAACTTCTGGGGAATAATCTCTTCATGGGTGGAGCGAGCACTCAGCCAGAGAGAGAAACAGAGGAGGAGGTGTTAGAGAGGAAGCAGACAGGAGAAGTCGTGACACAGGTTTAAAGAAGAGCTGTGCCCAGGAGAGTGGCTGGGATGTCAAACACTGAGAGGAGCCTGAGGAGGAGACTCTGAGGGCAAAGTGGAAAATTCCTGCTAGGTTGGGGTACCCCCACTTTGGAGAGATTCCCCAGAAGCAGACCCATAGAGGAAAACTCCTGTGCAAGAGACTTTATCAAGGAAAATCAAAACAGAGTGGGGTCAGCAGGACAGAGAAAGGGCAGAGGGGAAACAAAAGTATGGCTTCCTTCAAGTCCCAGGGAGGGGTGCTCCAGCCTGATTCTGCAGTGGGCATGCTGGGGTGTCTGTTGTGTTCAGGTCAGGGATGGGCTGAGGACTGCAGGGGGTGGGAGATATATGCCCAGGAACCTCTGGTCCTCCTATTGCCCCAGGGCCAGCCTACCTCCTACCCCTACACACACAAACCCAGGGAGGGCTGGCTGCCATTTGTGAAGATTCCAAGCTAGTTGTTTGCAGGACGTCCCTCAATGCATTTGTCTGGCTGTTTCCTCATGATCACATTCCGTTCAATATTTTTAGGAGGAATGTTTCACAGATGATGTTGTATTGCTCTCTGAGCAGCACATGAGGAGTCACGTTGGCCTAGCTCGGGCTGCCATGACAAAATCCGACAGACTGGGTTGTTTATAGCAGCAGAAGTTTATTTCTCACAGTTCTGGAGGCTGGGAAGTCAAAGCTCAAGGTAAGGGCAGATTTGGTGTCTGGTGAGAGCCCTTTTCTTGGCTCATCAACGTCTGTCTTCTCCCTACAACCTCCTATGGCAGAAAGGGGGAGGGAGCTTTCTGGAGCCTCTTCTTATAAGGGCACTAATCCTATTCATGAGGATTCCACCCTCATGATCTAATTACCTCCCAAAGGCCCCACCTCCCAGTACCATCACATTGGGATTAGGCTTCAATTTTGGGGGGACACAAACATTCAATTTATAGCACACATTATGGCAATGGGCCCCATTATTAGTGATGTTAGGTTGAACGCTCTGGGTGAGTGTGAAAACACACTGCGCAACTTGCCTTGAGACCAGACATGAGGAAGAGGCCCCCTGAACTCTAGGCCTTGGAGAGACTTTGCCAACAACCAGATGGCCGACAGGCCTTTTTTGAGATCCCCTAACTTAGAACAGCATTTCCCTTCTGAGGGTTTAAAGGTTGGGTTGGTTCGAGACTCCTTTTTCAGAGTCCTGCAGCCACTGTAACTGTAGCCCAGAGCCCAGGGTGGTGGGAATAGGAGGCAATGACAGTCAGTTGTAGGGGTTTTTTTAAATTAATTAATTAGTTTATTTATTTATTTATTTTGTCTGTGACAGGTCTTAGTTGCAACATGCAGGATCTTTGTTGCGGTATGTGGGCTTCTTGTGGCATGCGGACTTTTAGTTGCAGCATGCATGCAGGAATCTAGTTCCCTAATCAGAGATCGAACCCGGGGCCACTGCATTGCGAGCATGGAGTCTTACCCACTGGACCACCAGGGAAGACCCAGTCAGCTGTAGTTTGCTGCTAAAAAATGACGTTAGGCTAAACAGGGGCAGCCAACATGGGTGGGAGGGACTGAGAATAGCCTGGCTCTTCTTTCCCCATTCCTAAGGGTCCAATTCTCCTGGAGCAGAATTTTCTGGTCACTGGGACAACTGAGGTTTGGAATCACTTCCCAAGAGAACTCTGCTGTGAGCTGGGGCCAGGCTCACAATGGGGTCTGGAAGTAAATGCTGTGTGTCAAGTGCCAAGGCCACACCCCAGACCCTCTGGCCAAGTGAGAACACGTTGCTCCCCCCCAATGTCCCCCCCCTCCCCAGAATCCAGGTGTGTGTTTGGAAGACAGTAAACAAAACAGAGAAGAGCACATCACCTTGGAGAAGCAACTATCCATCCTGACTGAGCAAGCAGTGCCATCTTGACTTGCCAGTAACCTGAGACAGGGATAGCAGCTGAGATATTTTGCCCTCTTCCTGCTTCCCATCCAAGGGCATCCCACAACCAAAGACTTACTGACTTAGGTATACAAAAAGAATATCCTCAACAATAAGTCACTGCAGTGAGAAGCTCCCGCACCGCAATGAAGAGCAGCCCCCGCTCGCTGCAACTAGAGAAAGGCTGTGCACAGCAATGAAGATCCAATGCAGCCATAAATAAATAAATAAATAAATAAATATATAAAATAAAGCGTATCTACCTAAAAACCCACTGATGACATCATACTTAATAGTGAAAGACTGGATGCTTTCCCCTTATGATAAGGAGCGAGATAAGGATGCCCGCTTTCACCATTTCTAGTCAACATTGTATTGGAGGTTCTAGTCAGGACAATTAGGCAAGAAAAAGAAATAAAAGGCATCCAGATTGTAAAGGAGGGATCAAAATTATCTCTATTTACAAATGACATGATCTTGTAGGTACAAAATTCTAAGGAATCCACTTAAAAAACTATTAGAACTAATAAATAAATTCAGCACAGTTGCAGGATGTAAAGTCAATATAAAAAATTAATTATATTTCTATATTCTTTCAATAAACAATCCAAAAAAGGAAATTAAGAAAACAATTCCACTTAAATGATAGCATCAAAAAGAATAAAACACTTGGGGTAAATTTAACAAAAGGAGTGCAAATTTTATACTCTGAAAATTGTAAAAAATTGTTGAAGGAAATTAAAGATCTAAATAAATGGAAAAACATCTATGTTCATGGATTGGAAAACTTAAGATGGTTAAACTTCTCAAATTTATCTATAGGTTCAATGCAATTTCTGTCAGATTCCCAGTGGACTTCTTTGTAGAAATTGACAAGCTGATTCTAAAATTTATATAAAATTGCAAGAGACTCAGAATAGCCAATATAATCTTGAAAAAGAAGAAACAAGTAGGAAGACTCAAATTTCCCAATTTCAAAACTTACAAAGCAGCAATAATACAGTGTGGAAATGGCATATAGATAGACATAAAGTTATTATTGCTGCCACAACTACTGAGCCTGAGTGTCACAACTGCTGAGCACACACGCCACAACTACTGAAGCCCACATGCTTAGAGCCCGTGCTCTGCAACAAGAGAAGCCACCGCAATGAGAAGCCCATGCATCACAATGAAGAGTAGCCCCCACTCGCTCCAATTAGAGAATAAGCCTGCGTGCAGCAACGAAGATCAAACACAGCCAAAAATAAATTAAAAAACAAAAACAAAGGACGCCATTATAAAGTGAAAAGAAAACCCACAGAATGGGGGGATATATTTGCAAATCATGTATCTGATAAGGGACTTATACTAGAACCTATAAAGAATTCATACAACTCAACAGTAAGAAGGCAAATAATCCAGTTATAAAATGGGCAATGGATCTGATTCCAAAAGATATACAAATGGCCGATGAGCACTTGGAAACACTAACATCATTAGTCATCGGGAAAATACAAATCAAAATCACAGTAAAATACCACTTCATACCCAGCAGGATGGCTAGAATCAAAAAGTCAAAGAATACCAAGGGTTGTCAAGGATCCTGGAAAATTAGAACCCTCATACGCTACTAGCTGGAACGTAAAATGGTACAGCTAGTTTAGAAGAGAGTCTGGCAGTTCCTCAAAAAATTGTGCAGGGATTTATTATAGTACCCAGCAATTTCATGTCTAGGTTTATATCCAAGAGAAATGAAGCATGGACAAAAACTTGCGTATAAATGGTCATAGGAGCATTATTCGTAATAGACAAAAGGTATAAACAACCCAAATTTCTATCAACTGACGAATAGATAAATAAAATATGGTATATCCATACAATAGAGTGTTATTCACTTATAAAAAAAGAATGAAGTACTGATACATGCTACAACATGGATGAATCATGAAAACATTATGCTAAGTGAAGGAAGTCCGTCACAAAAGACCAAAAGACATTGTCTGATTCCACTAATGTGAAATGTTCACAATAAGGAAATGCAGAGAGAAAGTAGATTAGTGGTTGCTTAAGGCATGTGATGTGGGGATGGAGTATAGGGAGGTGATACCTAAAGGGCGATGGATATAACCATTGAGTTGTACACTTTAAATGGGTGAATTGTATGGTATGTGAAATTATATCTCAATAAAGCTGTTTTTTAAAAAAGACCACCTCCCTGCCTCAAGGTAGGACCAGACTGAGGTACAATTCATGCTTTTGGGTCCCCTGTGTGATCACACTGCTCGGGCTGAGACTACATCCTTGCTTAGCTCTTTCCCCTGTATCATCTAGCTTCCCTCACTCCCTCTCTTCTGAGAGCATACCCTCAATAAATTAGACGCACATGCATCCCTGTCTCAGGCTAAACTTCCAGGGAAATTGACATCAGATGATTGATATCAAAACTGGTTCTAGGAAGCAGATTCTAAGGATGGTAACAGCTGATACATTCACTTGGGGTGAACTAGGTTGGGATATGCAGATGGAATGCACTGGCTCATACAATCTCTCTAGTATTTCAGAATACAGCTGTGTAACAAATCACCCCAAACTTAATGACTTAAAACAATAATTCGTTATTTCTGACAATTCTTCATAAATTGTTGTGATGATTGTCATGGTATGCGTTGGCTGGGTGGTTTTTCTGTTCCATACAATATTGGCTGAGATAGGTGATGGGCTGGTGGGTCAGCTGAGGGCTGGGCTCAGTGCGGGTAGTCGGCTGGTGTATCTTGGATATTCTCCATGTGATCTTTTCAGGTGGACAGCTTGGGCTTCCTCAGGGCACAGTGGACTCAAGGCAGCATTCCACTGAAAACAAAAGTGACAGTGCCCCTAAAACCTGACCTTGGAATCCACACTGTATCACTTCCACAGCATTCAAAACATTCAAAGTCAAACAAGTCACAGGGCCAGAGAAGTGTTTTCCTTTCTGGGTACATATTCCAATAGCTGAAGCTCTTCTTGGGCTCTGGAACTGTCCAGTCATCCTGACACCAGAATAATTTGCAAGTTGAGACACTGAGACCCAATCTCTCTCCTATTCTTGATTCTTAGGAGGCATTGAGACATATGGGAAAGTTGTTTTTTCATTTTTGTTTCTGTTTTGCACTGAAATGTGAATTTTATGTCATTTTCATGTGTCATAGAAAGTTATTCTTCCTTTGATTTTAAAAAAATATTTATTGATTGATTGATTTTTGGCTGCATTGGGTCTTAGTTGTGGTGCGAGGGGCTTAGTTGCCCCACAGCATGTGGGATCTTAGTTCCCCCACCAGGGATTGAACTCTCATCCCCTGAATTGGAAGGCGGATTCTTTACCACTGGACCATCAAGGAAGTCCCTCTTCCTTTGATTTTTTTCAGCCACTTAAAACTGTATAAGCCACTCTTGGCCTTGTGTTTACCATGTACGTACCAGGCGCTGTCTTAACACTTCGTGTCTTGTACTTACAACAAACAAACCTATCTTTTAGATAGATACCATTATTCTTCCCATTTTACAAGTGAGAAAACATCAGCATAGAGATATTAAGTAACTTGCTTTCCCATCTTGCTCTGGAGTAGAACCAGAAGTATCCCACATGTCTGCCATGAATTCTACCAGGAAGGGAAATTCATGGGCATAAACAAGGGCTTTGAAGAAATTTCAAATGAGAGAAGGGTCATCCCCAAACCCAAAAAGACGGTGGGGGAGAAGAGTGATGAGATGGAATAGTAAGGGCCAGGAAGGAAGAGGACCTGTGGGTTTTGGAGGAATGGGTATCCTGTCTTTTTGTCAGCCTCAAAAAGATGCCCCTTCTTTAGCAGGTGTGGAGCAGGAGAGCGGCGGAGCCCCAGCTCAGATCACTGATGACCAGACAGACTCCAGGCACGCCCATTTCTTGGACCAGAGTAAGGCCCTCAAACCATGACACAACCTTGTGGATGGGGACCCCAGCCAGGACTCAAGATCTTCTGCTAGGCTGGACATGGAATTTAAGGTGAGTTATAAAAAGTAAAGAAGCTTCCATTTCTTACATACCTGTATCTATGGACTGAGATTCACACCTACTCGCTTGCTGAAGACATTTTTTTCAGGAGCGTAAGGACCAAGAACATGAACATCAGTTCAAAATAATCCCTGGTGCACGCCTGCCGCTTGAATACGTGTGTAGTTCTGGTAACTGCCCTGGTGGCTGCATGGGAGTACGCTGCTCCCCAAGCTCAAGGAAGGTGTCTGTTAAATCCATGCCCCTCGGCTGATACACAGCAACCTCTCCACCGCCAGAAAGGTGTTCATCGCAGGAGGGGTGATTTGTTTCTCTTATTGTTATTTTTTAAATCTTTTGAGTAGTGCAGGAGCATGTGAAATCTATTAAGAGAAGCCAGAGGGACCTCTGTAGCCAGAGCTGAAAAGAAATCTTGGCAGTTTATGGTGAGAGTTTTTGCAGAAGCTTTCACCCTCCCAGCAACTTCTTGATGACCATTATGAAAACAAACAGTAAAAAGTAGAAGTTAAGAAAAGAAGAAATAGATACAACTATTAAGATGAAGTTATCTTTTTTAAGGGGTTAAAGAAATGAAATGAAAAGGAGGGGGAAGAAGCATGATTCAAATTCATGAAACATTCAAAACAAGGCAGGAGCTTAATAATTCATCTGGTGAAATCAATGGCACAGTTTAAATATAAAATTATTTTAAAAGGAATTTAAAATAATATAAAATATGGAAATAAATATCAAAAAACACAAATAATCTTTAAATAAATCCCAAAGCTAATATAATGTGTTCAGATAAAAAGGAGACAATGAGCTTGAGAATAGAAATTATAAAATAAATCAAAACAAGGAAGCCAATTAATTTAAAATGTAAAGAATTGGAAAAAAAACATATATTGAGACAAGTAAAACCAGAAGATCAAAAATGTTGAAGATAAAATAGTGACTGCTAAAGGATAGCAGGGCAAAAAAAAGAAAAAGATTAAAGGGAGAAAAACAGCAACAAAAAGATTAAAAATCAAACACAATGTTAGGAAAGCTATATATTTTAAAAATTGCATACAAAATACAGGTTTAAAAAGGAAATATTTTAAAGCAAAACAAATACGAAAAGATTAAAAAGATAAAATTAGAAAACTGATAAAGACTTGAGAGGTGAAAAAATAAGAGAATACCATTTAAAATAAGTCAGAGGGGCTTCCCTGGTGGTACAGTGGTTAAGAATCCACCTGCCAATGCAGGGGACACGGGTTCGAGCCCTGGTCTGCGAAGATCCCATATGCTGCGGACCAGCTAAGCCTGTGCGCCACAACTACTGAGCCTGCGCTCTACAGCCTGCGAACCACAAGTACTGAGCCCGTGGGCCGAGAGCCCATGCTCCACAACAAGAGAAGCCACCGCAGGGAGAAGCCCGCGCACCACAACGAAGAGTAGCCCCTGCTTGCCTCAACTAGAGAAACCTGCGCACAGCAACGAAGACCCAACGCAGCCAAAAATAAAATAAGTAAAATAAATTTATAAAAATAAAATAAAATAAATCAGAGTAACATAAATCAGAATTAAAAAACAAAGTAAGACAATACAAAAGTACAATGGTAAAACTATTTCAGACTAAACCCTTAAAAAGGAAAGATATACTCATGAAAAACAGTCAAGGGTGGGTGTTTAAGAAGGAATTTAAGGCTGAAGCAGCCCCATAGGGAGGAATCTGGGGGGCGGCATAGAGCAAGAGAGCAGGACCCCTGTCCTCTGGCCCCGGTCCCCTGTGGGAGCCCCTGGCAGGCTGCTCTTTGGGAGAAACCACACTGCAATAGTAGGCAGCTGTCAGCTAAATCTGTCAAACCAACTGGGCTGCCAGGAGGCCCCTCTCAGCCCCTTGCACACATGCGGTCACAGCTGCAGCAGTCAATAATGGTCTACGGTAGAGTTCAGACATGTTTTAACACCCCGGGTCACGGATAGTAGAAGACTGGGGTAGAGACACACCAGCTTTGAAGACAGACCAACTCACCCTTCTTAGCTACACGCTCTTAGGCAAGCTTCCTAACCTTCCAAGGCTCAAGTTTCTCCTGAGAAAAGTAAGAATAATATACCTACCTTAGAAGGCTATCTTGACGATTCTACAAGATAAAGCTTACAAAATCAACAAAGGATAGCCTTCATTATTCACTCATTAGGAGAAAAGAGTTCATTTTCATGACAGCTATATAGGAAAGAAGAGCATTTTTAAGGTATTGGGATTTTCTTGAGGGAGAAAAAGGAAAGGTTCAACCATGCCACTTTTTTGTTGTCTGTTTCTTTAAAATGTAAATGTATTGCCTTACAGTTCTGAAGCTCAGAAGTCCTAACATCAAGGTGTCAGCTGAGCTAAATTCTTTCTAGAGGCTATAGGGAAGTATCCATTTCCTTGCCTTTTCCAGCTTCTAGAAACCTCCTGCATTCCTTGGCTTATGGCCCCCTCCTTCTCCATCTTCAAAGTGATCAGAATAGCATCTTCAAACCTCTCTCTTTCTGTCTTTCTCATTTCTGCCATCACATCTCCTTCTCTGATCCTCCTGTCCCCTCTTATATAAGGACAATTGTGGATTACATCAAACCCACTTGGATAATCCAGGATAATCTTCTCATCTCAAGATCCTTAATTTAGTCATACCTACAAAGTCCCTTTGCCATGTGAGGTGACATATTTGCAGGTTCTGAGGGTTAGGCCCTGGACATATTTAGGTGGTCATTATTCTATTTACCATATCCCCCCGTAAGGATTAACCTAGTGTCCATGCTAAAGTGTCCTAGCTCTTTAAGACCTAACTCTTACTAGGAACAGATTATTCAGATCTGCCTTGGAGGACCATCTAACACATCAAAACCCTGCTGTTGAGAATGCTGCCCCTGACTTCTGACGTATCATCACTCAGTCCAATAGCAAACAGAGACCCTTCCCTATAAAGGGGTTGGAGGAGTGGGGTCTAGTTGTTTGTGATGAAAGACAAGGAGACACTGTGCCCTGGACACATTATTGCCTGAGCTCTCCAGGAAGTCATAGGAGAGGTAAAACAGGGAGAAAAGCCCATTGGAGCGAGGAATAAAACTCAACCAGTTTTATACTTTTCAACCAGTCTATACTTTCTCAGTTCCAGTTACAGAGTTGTGTGTGTGTGTGTGTATGTGAGAGAGAGAGAGAGAGAGAGAGAGAGTATGATAAAATTCACCATCTCAGCCATCTTAAAGTGTACAATTCAGTGGCATTAGCACATTGACAATGGTGTTCAACATCACCACGATCTAGTTCCACAGTCTTCTCCCAGGACACTTTCATCACTGCAAGAGGATAGCCACTTAGCAGTGACACTACATGATGAGCATTTCTCCCTCATCCAAACCCTGGCGACCACTAATCTACTTTGTCTCTATACAATATTATATTCTAGATGTTTCATATGAATGGAAAACAATATGTCATCTTTTATGCTTGGCTTCTTTCACTTAGCCTGTTTTCAAGGTCCATTCGTGTTGTAGCATGTATTTCATTACTTTTTGTTGCCAGATAAGATTCCATTGTACTTGTTCATCCATTTCATCAGTTGATGGGTATTTGGATTGTTTCCACCTTTTGGCTATTATGAATAATGCTGCTATGTCCATCTACCAACTTTTGCTGGAATACCTGTTTTTAATTATGTTGGGTATATACCTAGGAGTGGAATTGCAGGGTCATATGGTAATAATACGTTTAATGGGCCATCTTTTAAAAATACAACATAAATAAGACAAGTAAATTAAAAAAAAAACCATTATAATACTCCAGTAGGAAGTAAGAGCTCTCAAGGAGAAGATGATGAAAGAGAGGAAAGAAGGAGGAGAAAATGAAAGAGAAAAAATATAGAAGGAAAACACATGCATTAGTCAAGAGACAGGTTTAGTTACTGTAAAAGAAGCCAAAATAACAATAGCCTGAAAAGAGTTTGTTTTTCGATTATGTAAGAGTCATGGAACCAGGAATCCAAGCTCCTCTGTCTTTAAAAGCTTTCAAAATGACTGCTCCAGTCTCTACCATCACATCCACATTTAGGGTGACCAACATGTCCCAGTTTACCTGAGACTCTCCCAGTTTTCGCTCAGAAAGTCCTGCATCTCAGGAATCTGTACAAACAGGGGCCATTGGTCACCCTATAATAGTCCATCCAGCAGGAAGGGGAGAGGAAACATGGAGGTCACACCTTCCCTTTAAAGGCATGACCTGAAGGTGCACCTCATTTATTGTTTCTGCTCATATCCCATTAGCCAGCACTTAGCCACATGGCCACATCTAGTTATAGAGCAGGCTCAGTAATATAATCTTGAGCTTCATGACTATGAGCCCAGCTAAAACTTGGGGATTCATTACTAAAAGGGAGGATAATGGATATGCAGAGACAACTTGCTGTCTCTGCCAACATACTCAACAAAGGGTAGTGTGTTACATTACAGGGACACAACGTAAGCAGAGCTGTGCAGAGAAAAGGGGGAATGTGTCATTGGGTTTGCTGAGATTCATAAGTTTGATTGTTAAGAGATTTTCTCATCTTTGGATACATTATGATCCTACCAATTGGTACTAGTACCAGATTGACAGTTTCCTTCCTCCCTCCCTCCCTGCCTTCCTTCCTTATTTTTAATAAGGAACATGACTTTACCAGTGAGGATCCTGGCAGCAAAACAGCACACTCAAGTAAGAAAACCAAGAAGTGCGAAATGAAGCCACTGTATTTACAGGATCAGGGCAGGGTTAAAGTTAACCACAAGGACGGTGCAATACTCCAAGGCTAGCAACGAGGTGGAGCCATCACCACCCATTACCTCAAGGGGCAAGAAGAGGAAGGGGTCACTGGAGCCCAGAAGGAGAGGCTATGGTTGTAGGAGAGAGCCACCCAGCAGGAGGTGTGACCTTCACTAAAGGAATGCAGTTAACCCAGGGTCCAGCAGGGAAAGAAGAGCCTGGGGAATACACATGCCAACTTCTCCCTCTCTCACCATCCAACCTCTTACCCAACAGGAGGGTCAGCCTCCTGGGGCACAGAGACAATAGATGGGCAAATCTGGAGGGGCAGATACAAAGTAGGCAGCAAATCAACTTTTCATTAAAACAGCTCAAGTATACAGAGTTAATAAGAATTATTTAAGCAAATTAATAAACATTAAATAGAAGTAGTTACTTTACCTTTTAAATTCACCTTAATATTATTAATTGTAGCTTCATCTAATCCTGGTCTCATAGGGAGACCTCTATTCACAACTCCTTTTGGAACTCACCTTGAATCTTATTTTGAACCCTGATCTAAGACTTTGGCTTACCTACCTGACTCACTTATAGGTTGTTGTCTTTTTTGAGTAGGATTTTTTTAACCATAATGTGAAAAGCATTTTGTTTACCCCTGTAATCTTCCCCTTGACATGGCTTATTAACTAGGCATGCACTCCCCCCTCCAATAAAGACAAACAGGGACTTCCCTCGTGGTCCAGTGGTTAAAAATCCACCTTCTAATGCAGGGGATGTGGGTTCGGTCCCTGGTCGGGGAAATAAGATCCCACAAGCTACAGGGCAACTAAGCCCCGTGCCGCAACTGCTGAGCACACGGGCCACAACTACAGAGCTCATGTGCTCTGGAGCCCGCGGGCCGCAACTAGAGAGAAGCCCACACGCTACAGGGAAGATCCTGTGTGCCGCAACTAAGACCCAATGCAGTTAAAAATCAAATACATAAATAAATATTTTTTAAAAGTTTAAAGACAAACAAAACAAACCATGTGAGCATGTCTTTATTCTGGGCTTCCAGTGGGATATTTCAAAATAGATTTCAAGCTCCCAGTAAGTTACTGATCTTCAAAATTCTGCCTTTCATTATAAAGAAGACATATAGATCAGTAAGACAAGAACTAACTCCCTAACTCATCAATGGACAAATGATGTGAATAAACAATGTTTAGAAAGAGGATAAGAAATATTCAGACTTACTAGTAATCAAAGAAAAGCAGATTTGAAATAACTAGATTCAAATTTGGTTACTAGAAAATTAGCAAAAACAAAACTTGTAAATCTTCTCTAATATTATCAAGAGTGCAGGGAAAGATGTAAGTTGTCCAATTTTTTTGGAAAGCATTTTGACAATATGTATCGAGACTCTTTATAACGTTAATAATATTTCCACAATTGAGCCTTTCCACACACTAAGCCCTTTTCCTACAGGGTTTTTAGTCAGGTTTTCTGCAGTTAACAAGACATACAACAATTCTTCTCTTTCTGGTGTGTGAAAGAGGGTGAAGATGGATAATAAACAGGTAAATAAATCAACAGGATAGTTTCAGGTATGATAAGTTTCAAAAATAAAATAAGTGTGTTAGTAGTGGGCAGGGCTGGGTAGGGAAAGCGGAGGCAGTGCAGCGAGGGGCTTGCCAGGGAAGGCCCCTTAAAAGAAATAAATGCTGAGTTGAAAACCTGCATGAGTAGGAGAAGCCAGTCTTAGGAATACCTGGGCGAAGAAAGCTCCAGACTTGACTGCCAGTGGCATGGTCCCAGGTGGGGACCAGTCTAGTGAGGCTAGGAAGTGGCTGAAGCCTTGTGTGGATGGGCCAGGAGGTTGGAGAGGAGACCAAAGGGGTGGCAGGGCCACAGCAGGAAGATGTCCATGTCATGGTAAGGGTTTGGGGTTTATTCTGAATACAAAGGAGGTCATTGGAAAAGTCTAAACAGGGGAGTGGTGCAAATTAGGAAGATCATTCTGTAAATCTGTATCTACTAATTTAAAATTATGTCCATGGTATAGTGTACACCCAACCCTGCCCTGAAGTTTCTAGCCCCTCATGGAGTAGAGGCTTGAAGCAGAAGTGAGGCTGAATTCTTGCAATAGTTACTTCCTATTGCTTACCTGAGCTGCTGTGGGCTGCAACTTTTGTGTTTGTACAAAGAGACAGCGTTACATATTGTGACCAATCAATAACTGTGGCCAGACTGTCTAGGTTTGAGCCCCAGGAGCGCAGCAACCCTGCTTATCATGACATGTCCTTAGGTGAGTTTATCAGTCAGGATAGGCTAGATGATGCTGTGGGAACAAACGACCCCCAAATCTCAATTGTTTACAGCAGCGAAAGTTTTTTTGTTTGTTTGTTTTTGTTTTCTGGGTTTTCGTGTTCTCCCTTGGACTACATGTTTACTGAGGGGTAAGCTGTGTCTCTATTCCATGTTGTTTTCACTTCTGGACCCGTGCTGTTGGGGCATTCTCTGTATGGAATATTGTCATTGTGGCCAAGGGAGAAGAAGTGTGGAGAATCATGGGCTAGCTCTTACAGTTTTGATTTCAAAGTGATCCACTTCACTTTTGCCAACAAATGTTACTCCTAAGTTCAACAGGGTGGGAGGTGGGCTTTCAGAGAGGAGGGAGAAAGGGGAAAATTCAGGGAGAATCAAAGAATTAAGTATTTCAAAACATTATTCAGCACGTAAGAACAGAAAGCATGTGCTTCTTGAGGGTCATGCTAAGAGGGTACAGAACATGGATCAATTGTTCTGTGGTGATGTTAAAGACACCATAATGGGCACTATGAAACTCAACTTTTCATGGAAATAGACTTTGTGGTGAACCACAGAAGTCAGCGCAGTCACTTAGGGAATGCCTCTCATGAAGTGCATCAGTGAGCGAGGCCACCGTGTGAAAATGAGGCAGTGTATCAGGACGGTTGCATCCCTGACTCTCCCCTTTCTCACACCCCTCACGTTCAATCATTTAGCAGAGCCTTCAGAATACATCTATAACCTGACTGCCTCTCACCACCTCCACTGCTACCCCCATCTCCCACCTGGACCACAGCAATAGCCTCCTAACTGGACCCCCAACTTCCATTCTTGCCCCAAGGAGGATCCTGGATAAACATATATCGGGTCATCTTTCTCTTAGTCTGAAAAACTTCCCATTTCACTCAGTTTAAAATCCAAGATGTTTACAGCGCCTGTCAGGACTGCCACTGGCCTTCTGCTACTTGTTTAGATTTATTCTTCTTTGCTCCCTCTGCTGAAGCCACTCTGGCCTCCATGGGACATGCGGGGTACACGCCTGCCTCAGGACACTGTCTGGTTCCTCTGCCAGGAATACTCTTTCCCCGGTGACCCACATAGCTTGTTCCCCTAAAGCCTCAGGTCTCTGTCCAGAGGTAACCTTCTCACTTAGGACACTATTCTAGCTTTTTTTTTTTTTTTCTTCCTAGCACTTATCATCTTCTGATAACCTGTACAATATACTAATTTTCCTCCCATCTCCCCACTAGAATGTAAGCTCCAGAGAGGCAAGAATTTTATTCTGTTTTATTTATTACCATATCCCCAGTGCCTAGAACAGGGTCTGGCACATAGTAGTTGCTCAGTAAATCTTTGTCAAATGTTGAATGACTCCTCTGTAGTTAGATCTAAAATTTTAAGCTCTAATGATCTAAAATATTAGACCAACTCATATTTGCACAGTTTTCTTACCTGTCTCCTCTCTCATGGATAGTGTCACCATCCAACCCAGAAAACTGGGACTACCAGCCTCTCTCTAAGTATCCCCAAGTCCTGTTGATTATTCCTTATTACTTTCCAAACCCTTCCATTTCCCTCCAACTCCTCTTTGGCGAACCTACATCAAGCTACCGTCATCTTCCATCTTGATTAAGAAAACAATCTCCTTACTCACCTCCCTGCTGTTGTTCTCACCTCCTCTGTTTTATAATTCATGATACAGTAGATCAAAGTGATCTTTTGGAATGCAGATCTGCTTAAACTTGCTTAAATCCTTCAATGGCTGCCCTTTACTCAACATAAAGTCCAAACTCTTTGACATGCCTCAAAAATTCCTTTCCACCTGGGCCCAGTATAACTCTTCAGCTTCCTTTTTCTGGGCCTTTGCACAAGCTCTTCCCTTGGTGTAAAATTCTTTCTCCATCCCCTTTTACTGGCTATCAGCTGCAGTGTCACTTGCATGAGACGGGGGCACCACCAGAACCCTGTACTTTCCCACCGTAACATTCACTACTCTCTCTGTTCACTATCCCCCCGCCTCACTCACCCACCCTAATCCATGAGCCCTGAAAGAAGGAGACAGAAGGCTTGGTGCTCAGCCCAGCCTAGGACTGTCAGAGAGGTGGCACTGGATCTGTGTCTCAAAGGTGAGCCGGAATTAGCCAGGCTTTGGAGAAGTAATGGGTATTCTAGACTCTTGGAATAGTATACGCAAAACCATGAAATCAAGAAACATCATCGTGAAGGTGTGGGACTACAGGTATGTTTATATTAATCAAGATTAATATGTGCAGGAATTCCCTGGCTGTCCAGTGGTTAGAACTCTGTGCTTCCAGTGCAGAGGGTGCAGGTTCAATCCCTGGTGGAGTAACTAAGATCCCGCATGCCGTGCAGTGTGGCCAAGAGGAAAAGAAAAATTAACATATGCAGGGCAGCAGCAAGTTGGGGGAAGTATGGAAGACCTCAAAAGCTATGGTAAGGGTCTTCGACTTATTCTTTCCAGCCACTGAAATATTTTTTGCTACAGCCATTTCAGGAGGACCATTCTCGTGGGATTGTGTGAAAAGTTCTTTTGGTTTTCTTTTTTTGAGACTCCATTTTTTTTTAGATCAGTTTCAGGTTCACAGCAAAATTAAGAGGAAGGTACAGAGATTTCCCATGTACCCCCTGCTCCCACACATGCATAGCCTCCCCATTATCAACATCTCCCGCCAGAGTGGTATGTTTGTTATAACTGATGAACATACATTGACACAACATAATCACCCAAAGTCCACAGTTTACATTACAGTTCACTCTTGGAGTTGTACATTTTATGTACAATGTATATATACTGTATAATGGCATGTAACCATCATTATAGTATCATACAGAGTATTTTCACTGTCCTAAAGATCCTCTGTGCCCCACCTGTTCATCCCTCTCCCTGCCTGTCTCAGCCCCAGTAACCTCTAATCTTTTTCCTCTCTCCACAATTTTGCCTTTCCCAGAATGTCATACAAATGGAATCATACGATAAGTAGTATTTTCAGATTGGTTTCTTTTACTTAGTAATATGCATTTACGATTCCTCCATGTCTTTTCATGGCTTGATAGCTCATTCCTTTATAAGCACTGAATATTATTCCACTGTCTGGATATACCTGTTTATTTATCCATTCATCTTCTGAAAGACACCTTGGTTGCTTTCAAGTTTGGGCAGTTATGAATAAAGCTGTTATAAACATCTGAATGCAGGTTTTCAGGTGGACATAGTTTTCAGCTCCTTTGGGAAATACCAGAGAACATAACTGCTGGATCCCATGGTGAGAGTGTGTTTAGTTTTGTAAGAAATTGTCAAACTGTCTTCCAAAGTGCCTGTACCATTTCGCATTCCCACCAGCAATGAATGAGTTCCTGTTGTTCCACATCTTTGTCAGCATTCGGTATTGTCAGTAATTTGGATTTTGGTCATTCTGGTAGGTGAGCAGTAGCATGAAAGATGGCTTTGAGGATGCCACATGGCAGGTAAGTGGACCAGTGAGGGGATTTCACTTTTCTAGAACCTTATCATGGCAACAATATCCTCAAATCTGCCTTATTATTGGTTGTAACAGCCAAGGTCACTAAGTCAAATAATTAAGCCCATAATATGCTGGAGTTTGAGACGTGAGATGTTCATAATAATTTCTCTGTTAGAAAATATATTGAAGGTGGTCTATTACATAGTTCATTTTTCACGATACATCCTCAAGATTCCAACATTAGGTATTATGTCCCTACAGCTCTTGTTAAACGAGGAACTGTGAGGATGAAACTCATGTTTCTCCAAATATAGAATGGATAAAACCAGTTTTAATTTAGCAGAGCTCTGTGACAAGAAATGAGGGGGATGCTTCTCCTACTGTAGGCAAATGAGATGGAGTTCTGAAAGTCTATCAGAGTCCAAAATTAGTGACAGTGAAAACCCCTCACTCCATCTCAATTTTTTTAACCCCTGAGCTTACCAATTCAGCTGCAAGCCCCTGGATAGTTAAAATGTGTGACTTAAAAATGTGTTTCATATTCCACAACGCAAACCATGTCTTCCTTGATATATTAGAAGGATAATTTTCCTCATTCTTCAAAGGAAAGTGCTATTTTAAATTAATTTTATAAATATTGTGATGGAATATGTATGCATAAAATAAGCATAACTAAACATCTCTTCTTTCGTAAAAATAAGATTACATATGTTTTATTTTGTCCTCATGAACAACCCAGTGTGGTAGGTATTACTGGGGCAATTTTATCTGTGAGGAAACTGAGCCCCATAGAGATTAGATAATGTGCTCAATCATCCAGTAAGTGATGGGAGCCAGGGCACAAACCAGGGCTCATGAGTCAAAACCCTTGTCCTTTCCACTGCACAACGGCCTCTCCTGTGTCTGTTGTTCCACAGTGCAGTTAAGGACCTCCAGCAGCGCTGTTAATAACACCACAAGAAATGGCCCTCACCTCCAGCTCTTAAAGGCTAAAAGGACTCTGCTGGATATGTACCTGTTGACAAAAATAGAGACCCTAGAGGATAAGACTCAGAAGCACAGCTGATTGGTTGTGGATATTTAGTCATACAGATTAGAAAACTCTGTAGACTCTTTTAGACACCTCCCAGATCCTACTAGTACAGCCTATGCCTAAGGCAGAGCCATTAAGTTGGATTTTATGTTTATTTCACAGGTCATCAGCATTTCATTGGTACATTTTAATGTTGTTTATATTATTTTATTTTTGCTTTTTTAAATTGAAGTATAGTTGACTTAGAATTTTGCATTAATTACTGTTATACAGCAAAGTGATACAGTTATACATAGATATGCATTTAAAAATATTATTTTCCATTATGGTTTATCATAAGATATTAAACATATTTCTCTGTGCTATACAGTAGGACCTTGTTGTTTATGCATTCTATGTATAAAAGCTTACATCTGCTAGGCCCAACCTCCTACTCCACCCCTCCCCCAGCCCCCTCCCCCTTGGCAACCACCAGTCTATTCTCCACGTCCGTGATTCTGTTCCTGTTTCATAGCTATGATCATTTGTGCCATATTTTAGGTTTTACATAGAAGTGATATCATATGGTATTATTCTTTCTCTTTCTGACTTAGTATAATCTCTAGTTGCATCCATGTTGCTACAAATGGCATTCTTTCATTCTTTTTTATGGCTGAGTAGTATTCCATTACATATATGTACCACATCTTCTTCATCCATTCATCTGTTGATGGACATTTAAGTTGTTTCCATGTCTTGGTTATTGTGAATAGTGCTGCTGTGAACATAGGGGTGCATGTATCTCTTTGAATTATAGTTTTGTCTGGATATATGCCCAGGATTGGGATTGCTGGATCATATGGTAATTCTATTTTTAGTTTTCTGAGGAATCTCTATACTGTTTTCCATAGTGACTGCACCAACTTACATTCCCACCAACAGTGTAGGAGTGTTCCCTTTTCTTCACTCCTTCTCCAGCATTTGTCATTTGTAGACTTTTTAATAATGGCCATTCTAACCAGTGCAAGATGGTACCTCATTGTAGTTTTGATTTGCATTTCTCTAATTATTAGTGATGTTGAGCATCTTTTCATGTGCCTATTGGCCAACTGTGTATCTTCTTCAGAGAAATGTCTATTTAGGTCTTCTGCCCATTTTTCAATTGGGTTTTATGTTGTTTATTTTAGATTCGTAAGTTCTTAGATACTTGATTAGAAGACACAGATGCAAAAAATAAATAAAATAGGTTATTTTTCAGTTGTTCTTAGTTTTCTGTTAGTACCTTTACTGTTTTACTTTTTCCTGCTTAACTCTTTGACTTGCTGGTGTGAGGTGTGAGACAGGGAATTCAACTTTACCTTTTTTTCAGATGATTATTCAGTTTTTGCTGTGGGATCATGTGTTTTATTTGTGGCCACCTAGTGTCATTTGAATCCCATTTCTATATCTGGGGATATTCTCATATTATGTGCCCTGCCTCCTCATGTGGCTAGGAAAGAGGATTCCCCAGGTTCTCTTGTGGCTATGAGGAATATGACCTAGGTTTCATTAACCAGGTATGCACAAGTGAGGTCTTGAGTTGGAAAAGAGTAGAATGAGGAGACAGTTTCCACCTGAACATAGTTCCTGAAGAGGGTGATGAAGTGCAGCAGAAAGTCATGAAGAAGTCAGCAGCAACAAGAGCACATCTATGGTGGAAAGTATGGTGCCAGCACCAGAAATGGTGCAACCATTCCTTTGGGTAGCTGAACAAGCTAACTCAGTTTCCAAATGCTTCACTTCAAAGTCTAACTCTCCAACTCTTCTGGGAAATTGTTATTCTACTGCCTATTGCTTCATACATTTATTTTCTATTAACACTATCAACAATGGACTCTATAGCTGTAAATTAGGACCCCCAATTAATACATGTGCTGGAACCATTTATTGAACAATTCATCTTCTCCTCCCTGATCTGAATGGCACCTTTGATGGAATTCTGCTTCTGGAAAGATGGAGCATTGAAGACCATATTCACCCCTCCTGCCTGAAACAAATTAAAAAACAAGGCAAACTATATGAAACAATGGGTCACAGACATAACATTGGATGGTGCAGAACTGAGAGAAGGGAAACAAATGAAGTGTGCCCTACAATTGCCCCAGCTTACTTTTTTTTTTTTTTTTTTTTTTGCGGTACGCGGGCCTCTCACTGTTGTGGCCTCTCCCATTGTGGAGCACAGGCTCCGGATGTGCAGGCTCAGCAGCCATGGCTCACGGGCCTAGCCGCTCTGCAGCATATGGGATCTTCCCGGACCGGGGCACAAACCCATGTCCCCTGCATCGGCAGGTGGACTCTCAACCACTGCGCCACCAGGGAAGCCCCCAGCTTACTTTTTTTGAGAGCGGCTTCAGGTTACAGTGCAAGGAGTGGGAACCCAGGCAGAGCCTGGAAGTCTCCTTTAGTTGAACAGATAGAGTTGGGAGACTGGGGAGGCCAAGGAGGCTAAAGTTCACGGGGCAGGGTACCAGAAGGGGAATAGCTGCACAAAGAAAAAGTTCTGGATAACTGTAAAAGGTCCACCTTGAGTAGTTAGCTAAATGTTGATCAGAGCATTTGAGTAGGTAATCTACCCATAGCTAGGGTAATAACTGTGTGAAAGGAACACAATCACCAGAGAGCTGGGAATAATCCATGGTTGTACCAGGCAGAGTAGAATGCATCATAATTCACTGGGCATTGGATAGGGTCCTGGGAAGGGCAAAATAAGCCTTAGACTAATTGCCTTAGACTCAATAATGTGGTCAAATAAGACCTGTGTAAGGACATTTTAAAAACAAGAAAATTATATCCGTGGTCAAGAGAGAAAACACTCAGTAGAACCAGACACAGAGCTGTCTCATATGTTGGCATAATCAAAATCCATACTTAAAATAACCATGATATATATGTAAAAGATTTAGTGGGAAAAGTGGACAACATATGCTAACAGATGGGGAATTTCCCCAGAAAGAGGAAAACTATAATAAAGGGCCAAGTGGAAATGCTAGGTATAAAAAAACAATGATATAAGAAATAAAGGATTTTTTTAAAGGGCAGGTTACACACAGGCATAGAATAACTTCAAGACAAGTCATTAGAAATTACCCAAACCAAAATACAAAGAGGAAAAGAATGAAAACAAAACAAAACAAAATATCTGAGTGTGTAGAACAATACTGAACAGTTTAATATATGTGTGAATGAATTCCCACAAGAACAGAGATGGAATGAAAATATTTAAAGACATAATGGCTAAGAATTTTTCTAAAATTAATTAAAGATATTAGCCCACGGATCTAAGAAGCTCAGTAAATCTACAGTAGTTTAAATACAAAGGAAACCACACTTAGGCACATCAGAGTCAAAATGCTAAAAATCAAAGGTAAAGAGAATATTTTGACAGCAGAGACTAAAAGATACATTACATACAGAGGAACAATGATAAGAATAATGTCTGACTTCTCATCAGGAATAATAGAGGCCAAAAGATAATGTATTGACATCTTTAAAGGTAAAAGGAAAAAAAAATCCCTGTCAATCTAGATTTCTATACCTAGCAAAAATATCCTTCAAAACTGAAGGTAAAATTATGACTTTTTTTTTTGCCAAGCTTCATGGCTTGTGGGATCTTAGTACACTGACCAAGGATCAAACCTGGCCCCAGCAGTGAGAGCGCTGAGTCCTAACCACTGGACTGCCAGGGAATTCCCTAAAAGTATGACTTTTTAAATGGACAGAAGTTGAAAGAATTTATCTGCAGCACATCTACACACTGTAAGATCTACTAAAATTAGTTCATTAGTGTAAAAGTGCTGGGCTCTACCTGAAAGCTGCAAAAATCAATGGTTTAGGTATGTTTATAATTAACTGAATTAAACTTTTTCTATATAGAAAAATTAAGATCACTTATTTGAAGACAAAGATGAAGTCTTATCTTCCAATTTGCTTTCTCATTAATTCTTTCCAAAGTAAAATTCTTTCCAAAGTAAAATTCCCCCTTATGTTTTCTGTATTGTACTAATACTCCACAAATCATTGAGCTGCTCTTAAGAAGAAAAAAGAAAAACAGCTTGACATTGTGTACATTATTTTTGTTGTTGTTGACCAAATCACACACATGGAAACTTGTAATACAACTGAGTGGAATATATATCAAATTCTTGGCTTAGCATTGTCAGTAGTCAGAATTATACAGTGAGCGATTATCAGATTATCAGATTATTTGTCCTTATGCCATCTAAATTACTGAATAAATTGTTAATCCATTTCTAAAAGTTCATTAGGCTGAAGGGAAATAATATGAAATAGAAATCTGATTTTGCAGGAAGGAATGAACAGTAGCAGAAAGAGTTAAAATGTTGGAAAGTATAAAGGCAGAACAGATAAGACAAACAGAAACCAAACACTAAGAAAATAGACTTAAACCCAAACATATTCATAATTACTTTTTTTTTTTTGGCTCCACTTCATGGCATGTGGGATCTTTGTTCCCCAACCAGCGATTGAACCCAAGACCCTGCAGTGGAAACACGGAGTCTTAATCACTGGACGGCCAGGGAAGTCCCCCATAATTACATTATTCATAATCACCAAGAACTGAAAACAATTCAGATATTTAACAAAGCACGGACGTACAAAATATGGCATATTTAGACAATGGAATACTACCTAGCAATGAACGGAAATAAACATGTTATAGATATAATTACATGGATAAATCTCAAAAACATGCTGAGTAAAGGAAGCTAGACACAAAAGAATACATACTCTATTATGTCATTTAAATAAAATTCAAAAACAGGCAAAGTCAATTTATAGTAATAGACATTGGAACAAAGTTTACTCTGGGCAGGGGTATTGACTAGGAAATAACACTTAGGAACATTCAGGGGTCATGGAATGTTCTCTGTCAGGGTTTGGCAGATTTTTTTTCTGTAAGGGGGTGAAGAGTAAATATTTTAGGCTTTGGGGGTCATACAATCTCTGTTGTAGCATGAAATTAGCCATACATAAAACAACGAATGGGTGTGGCTGTGTTCTAAAAAAATTTTTTAGGCACCTCAAATCATTTAACCATGGAAAGCCAGAACTTATCACCATCAAGATTTAAAATCAGTTAATCACTTTTTGTTGGGGGAGTGGGGTAGATATTAAGAATCCAAACATGTATAATCTTTTTTTTTTTTTTTTTTTTTTTTGTGGTATGCGGGCCTCTCACTGTTGTGGCCTCTCCCGTTGCGGAGCACAGGCTCCGGATGCGTAGGCTCGGCGGCCATGGCTCACGGGCCCAGCCGCTCCGCGGCATGTGGGATCTTCCCGGACCAGGGCACGAACCCGTGTCCCCTGCATCGGCAGGCGGACTCTCAACCACTGCGCCACCAGGGAAGCCCTATAATCTTTTATTTGGAAAACTTCTTAGGGATGATTACTACCCTGTGATTTCTTAGGAGGGAGACAGAAAGATTTGCATAAAAGAATTGTTTGTTCAGCTTTGATGAACTAAATCCCTTTAGTTCCCACCTTGTTTTAGAGACCAGGGAAAGATCCAAACTTCTTAATTATAGATTATTTATCATCTCTTTCCTTCAGGGAATATTTGAGATCCAAGAATGTCTGTTTTTCAAGATTAAACTCAAAATGATTGGAGAAAGTTGAAAATTGACAGGTTGTTAAATTATATTAGATAACAATACTACAGTTTTGTAAGAAAAGACTATTTTTAGAAGATGCACACTGGTGTATCTAGTGGTGAAGTTCAATGATGTTTGCAAATTTTCGTGGTTCAGAAAAAAATTATATATATACATGTAAATAAAATTATATAAATAAAGCAACCACGGCAAAATGTTAATTGTTGAACTTAGATGGTAGGCATATGGGTAATATCTAAAAATTTTCATAATAAAGCATAGGGGAAAAAAAAAAACAGGAGGTTGCATTTAGGAACTGTCTCATGTGAAATGTTCCCTCTTTCCCTTTTCCACTCATTGCACAGATTGTTGAGGTCGGAGTTGTAGAACAGAAAACAGAGGGAGAAATAACAATATATTCAGCCATAAGTCAACTAACTAAAAGACAAGTTCTACAAAACTTTTGAAACAATATTTGGTCACTTACAGAGTCATTCAGCCAGATGGTAAGAAGTCAGTAACTGAAATATATGATTTTAAGAAAGAGATTCTTTTGTGTGTGGGGGTGGGAGAGGCGTATTAGCCTTTCCAGTGGACTTAATCCAGAGAATTTATCTAGAGATATTTAGGGACCAAATTTTGAAGACATTAAGGAAACTACAGAAGAAAATAAATTATGAGGTCCCTCTGTTTACAGGTTGTGTTCTAATTTTATGTATAGACACTGAAATTTGAATTCTGCACAGTTTTCATGGTCAAAAAATATTACTACTGTTTGGTTTTTTTTCCAAACATTAAAAAAATGTAAAAATATGGAATTCCCCAGTGGTCCAGTGGTTAGGACTTGGTGTGCTTCACTGCTGGGGCCCTGGGTTCGATCTCTTATCTGGCAACTAAAATCCCACAAGCCGCATGGCTGGGCCAAAAAAAAAAAGTAAAAATCATTCTTCATAGGCTGTAGAAAATTAGGTGGTGTGTCAGATTTGGCCTGTAGCCTGTAGTTGGCTGACCCCTGTTCTACATCTTGATAGGGGTGTGGGTTATACGGATGTATGCATTTGTACAATTGAAGAAACTGGTCACTTAAGATCTGTGCATTTCTCTGGAAATGATTCAACAGAAAAATTCTTTAAAAAAAAAAAGGAGGCAAGGAGCTTAGTACTGATGGTCGGCTTCATTAATTGTCACAGGTGCAATGCATTAACAGAAATGACATAAAACATTTAAATTTTCACACAAAACACTATTCTTGTGCTATTTAAGAGAAGCAGATTTAGACAGAAAATTGTATTCTAATTGTTCTGCAATTGAGAAATCAAGGTCCAAACAGACTCCATATTTCTAGTTGCTAACTTTCTTAAGGGCTTTTGGAAACACCTGATGTCCCTTGGGGTAAAAGTCAACTCATTTAATTAGCGGCAGGATTTTGAGTGTAATGTTTATGCTGGAGCTTGGATGATAGTTTTTACAAACTAATAGAAGCGATTTATGGCAATACCTCCAGGCTAAAATATATTTGTTGGAAGTGTCAATATCCTGCTTCTCAGTCCTCCATCTGCCTTGAGTTCTGCTTATCCTTTGACCTCTGTGAATGGTTCTCCATATTGAAATTCTCTCCTGCCTTGTTTCCAGGATGCACCTGTCTCCTGTTCTCCTCCTACTTCTAAGGTCTCTCTTAGTCTTCTCAGTGTCCTTTGCTGGTCCCTGAGTGAATGCTCTCCTTACCTTCCCCAGGCTCTAACTTCCAGTCCCATGCTTTCCCCCAACGAGAGCAGTCTATTCACCTTGTTTGGACTCTAACATACCACACCAGGTGATCCTCATTCATGGATGCCCACCTCACCTTACTTGGGCTCTAGGTATCCCATGCCAGGTCGACCTTCTGTATATCTACCCTTTTCATCCCACTTGGGCTCTGGGATGCCGGGCCATAACTCCTAATTAGCTCAAACATTCCATGCCATTCCTCTTCTTATGAAAACCTACCTTACTCTGCACTCCTAATGGCTTTAGGACTGAAATGTTCAGGAAGAGGAAGAGAAAGAGAAGGAGGAAGGAAAAGGGGAAGGAATCTTAAAATATTTTATTAGATTTTTAATATCAAGCTCTTTGATTCACCTGGAACTTATGTTTGTGAACGTTGATGTGGGGATCTGACTTTGTTATTTTTTCCTAATGGATAACAAATAGACCCCAAAGCGTATATTGAATAGTTTATTGTTTACATTCATTTGAAATGCTGTGTTAATCATAAATTAATTGTTCATATATACATGGATCTGTTTATGTATTCTCTTAATTATTTACATACAGTAAGTCCCCTACATACAAACCTTCAAGTTGCGAACTTTCAAAGATGCCAACGTGCGTTCACATGACGAATCATTTAAGTTAGTTCACGTGTCTGGCGTACATTGTCACGTGTGTGTATCCTCTACAAGTGGTTGTGCTTTTGTGTATTTTACTGTACGGTACTGTATACAGTACAGTAGTAGAGTATCTTTATTTCAAGCTAGATCTACAAGAGGATGACTTCATTGAACTCCTTGCTGTGCAACACGAGGAGCTTCACTGAAGACCTGATGGAATTGGAGGCCCAGAGAAAGAAGGAAGAGAGACAAAAGGAAGAAGTAACTGAAGAACCAAAGAGATTCACGATGCAGGAAATGGCAAGGGGATTTTCTTTAGTTGGGAGGCACTGTTAGTTTTTGAGGCAGAGGACCCGAACCTAGAATGGTACACGAAGGTTGCAGCAGCCGTTCAGAATGCAATCCAGTGCTACTATGTCATCTATGATGAAAAAAAAAGAGCTAGCACCCAGACATCACTGGATCACTTTTTCAAGAGGGTAGACAGAATTGAATCCAGCAAGGAACCAGAACCTGTGCCATCAACGTCAGGCGTGAGTGAAATTGCAGCTTCCCCTCTGTCTCCTGTTGCTGACGATCCTTCAGCGCTGCCATCTCCCACCTCCCCTCCCTCCTCCAGTCAGTAACTCTTCTTGCCTGTTCACTCGATGCCAGCCCGTGGATGCCAGCTGTTGTACTGGACTACTGTACTCTTCAAGGGACTGTACGATTTTAAATGTTTTCTTGATTTTTTGTGGGTTTTTTATGTATTATTTGCATGAAAAGTATTATAAACCTATTACAGTACAGTACTATATAGCCAATTGTGTTAGTTGGGTACCTAGGCTAACTTTGTTGGACTTACAAACAAATTGGACTTACGAATGCACTCTTGGAATGGAACTTGTTTGTATGTAGGGGACTTGCTGTATTTCTATTTTGATTCTTTCATTCACTGAAAGAAATGTAATTTGAAAGTAGTTTAAGTTGAGGAGAAATGACATCTTTATCAAGTAATATAAGGAAATGGAAATTTTCAAATCTTCTTTTATGCATGTATTTTATGGATATCTTTCCATTGGTAAAGTTCTACGGCTTTCTTCATACAGGTTTTGTTCATTTCATGTTATGTTTTCTTCCAAGGTATTCTGTAGTTTCATAATCATAAATGGTTTCTTTTTTTCTGTTTTCTGTTGTAATTGATGCTTGTTGAGGAATAGGAATTCTTTTGACCTTTTTTTGTTGATTTTTTATTGCATCACCTTCTCGATGCTTGTATTAGTTCTAATAATTTGTCATGAATACTCTTGAGTGTTAATGTAGTAAACTACATTCATAGGATTTAAAATATAGCTTTAAATTTCAAAAGTAACATGAATATTTTTGCCTTATAAAAATGAATTACAAACAATGCTAAATCACCTTTGACCAACACCCCCAATACTAGTGTGCACCCTCCAATACTAGTAACCATCGTTATGAGTCTCAATATATATATTTCATAGAACATGTATAGGGTAATTTGTGTGTGTGTATTTTCAAATATTGCCAAATGGAACTTTCTTTTTCATTCAAAATGTGTTTTGCTAATCTATCGTTATTTGTACATCTATATTTCATTCCCTTTCAAATGCTCTACAGCTTTTCACTATATGTATCACATTTCATTTATTTATTTAATTGAAGCACATTTCGATTATTTCTAATTTTTCACAGCCACAAACAATGCTGAAATGAACAACTTTGTCGATGTCTCCTAGTTCATATTTGAAGGTGTTTTTCTAAGGTGGGTGTCTTATATTCCTAGGTTTCTAGGAAGTTTAAAATTATTTTTTAATCATGAATAAGCATTAAATATGTGTGTGCTCTTAATATTCCTGGTTTTCATGGTAGTTCAGTGTTCATTGTGAGTGTGTGTTCTTTTCAGCCTCTACTAAAAGGAACACAATTTTTCTCTTTTAACCTGTTGTGGTGAGTTATAGTAATTTTCTAATTTGAAATATCCTCATATTCATATAATAATCCTAATTAATCACGGTGATTATTTTAAAAATATGCTGCTGGGTTTAACTTGCTGATGTTTTATATAAGAATTTTCTATCTCTGTTCATAAGTGTGATTGAACTATCGTTTTCCTTTCTTGTATTCTACTGGTTCAGATTGGATAATAGGGGTTTGCAAGTTTTATAAGATGCATTGGATAACTTTCCATCTTTCTTAAGTTCTGGAACCATGAATGTAACCTAGGAATTACATGTTATTTGAAGTTTGATAGAACTTGTTCCCAGCTATTGTTTTTCACATTAATAGTTAATTATGTAATCTAGATCCTCCATACCCTCACTTACTTTAAAAATCTGAGATGTCTATTTCTGGGGTAGATGTATTTATAAATATCTTCACTGTACTCTTATTACAAATTGTCAAAATTTTCTAATAAGTTTAGTCTTAGCATAGGCTAGAATATGTTCCCAGAGTCACAATAGTTCAAGGGTGTGTGTTATCTTTGTGGACTTTATCCTTTATTAGTATAAAATCCTTTTCTCTTTGATGCCTTTGCTTTCAATTATATTAACATTGCTATATCGCTTTCCTTCAATTACCATTAGATTACAAACTCTTTTAACCCACTATTTTCAAGCTTTCTGTGTTGTTGTTGGAGTTTGCTCGTGGTCAATTTATAGATGGATTTTATTTTTAATCCAGTGTGTCTTTTTAAGGTCTGAGTAAATTAACCCACTTATATTTATTGTAAATACTGATATTTAGACTTACTCCTCTAATTTTATTTTATTTTATTTTTGTATTTACCATATTTCTGCTTAGGTTTTTTTTCTTTTTTTCTTTTTTTATTCCTCCCTTCTTCCCATTCTGACTTATGTTGTACTGGACAAGTTTTCTCTGTTCCATTTTCCCCCTTTTCAATGGTCTCTAAATTACAAATCAAATTAATTCTTCAGTGTTTATTCTTAATTAAAATTTTTATTTAATGTCATGCATTCAGAACATATATGTTGAAAATCAACACCTGGATTTAACTTCTATCTATAATTCCTTGAATACATTTCTGAACTTTTTCGGATTCTCAGTTTTCACACTTGTAAAATTGGGAGCTTGAGTTCTTCACTTAATCTTCATTTAAAGATTAAATGTGATGCCAGGTCAAGCACCAGCCTTTATAAAATAAGAGATCTTCAATTACTTCATTCCGTTTTTTCTTCATTCAACCAAAAAACTTCAGGTCCAAAAGACACAATCACCCCTCAACTCCTTTGTCCTTCAGAGTCACCTCCTCTTCATATCTCTCACATCATTATGACCTTGATCTAGTCTTTCCATTCCACTGTAAGACTCAGAATATCTTTTCATCCTCCCTTTACATTGAAAAACAAAAAGAAAAAAACCCATTCCGCATTGTACTGAACGGCATGTTTTGCTTTAGATTTAATTAACGTCATTTCCCAGGGACTCCATGCCTTTCTTCATTTTTCCTTCAAAATGGCGGACTTTAGACGTTCCATGATCAGCACCACGTGCGCCTGCGCCTCCCGCGGCCATTTCGCCCAGCAGCCCAAGCTCCAGCCTCTGCTCCGCGAAGCGCCTGCGCACGAGAGTCTCTAGAGCACCGTCGCTCCTCCCTCTAACTGAGTACGCTTCAAACCGCACGTTCATGTCCCTTCCCTCCCCCGCTGACTCTGCACCGCCCTCACCCCTTTCCTGTGAGATTCTTCCGCCAAGTGAAAAGCCTATCTTCGGTCGACAGCCTACGCACTTGAAAAGCAATCCAATAAGCACTTACAGCCCTGGGGTTCGCCATTCAGTCTTATCTGTGCACCAGTGCAATTTTCCTCTGGGTACTAAAGTTGATGACCGATTTCTCTGGACTTTTTTGCATCCCGTGAGGCAACAAATGGAAAGAATGGCTGTGGCGGAGGGATCCCTCGCTTACGCTCGGTGTACTTTAACCTAATGGGGGTCGTCCGGGAGTCGGAAGGGGGAGGGGAAAGGGAGGAGGCAGCCGAGGAATTGTTTTTTTCTCTCGCCCCGCCCTCGCCGGGGCGGCCAATGGCGATGGGCTCCTTCCCCACGAGTCTCGCCCAGCTCCTTGGACTCAGCCAGTGAGCGATGGAAGCGGCTCCGAGGGGGCGGGCCCGGGAGGCTGTGCGTGTCTTGTGAGAGCTCTTGAACCAAGTCGGAGAGCTAGAGTCGGCTGGGCGGCTGGAAACGGTGGCCGCTGCCGGTGACTCAGGGAGGCGGGAGGCGGGAGGCGGGGTAAGAGCGCCACGGCCTCGGCTGAAGGGATCGGAGGAAGAAAGGTGAAGGCGCCAAGCCCGCGGCCCCGCCGCCCCCGCGCTGCGGCGCAGGCTGGGGGTCTGCGGCGGAGTAGAAGGGTGTCGGGGCGGGGCGGCGGGGCAAGTGCGGAACGGCGGGCTCGCCCCTCCCGCGGGGCTGCCCGGGGCGGGGACCCGGCCGCCTGGGACGGGGCCTCTGCTTCGGGGCCTTTTCCGGGGTGAGGGGCGAACACTTTAAAATCCACTTAAGCCACGAATAATTCTCCCCTCACTCTGTCTGCATTTAGGTTTCAGGTTTTGGAAAAGCGAAACTTGGGAGAGCCAGGGTCACGCGACGCTTGGGCCAGTGTTTGCGGTGGGGGAGGGATCGGGGGGCGGGGAGGGCGCGGGTGGAGAGATCGGGTGCGGGTCCTCCGTCTCACCCGCCGCCGCCTGGGGTCCTCTCCTCCGATCGGGATTAGGACCCTTTCCTCCGCCCTGGCCTCCCCCACCGACCTCTCTTCCCGGCCCCCTCCCGCCGGCCGCCCCCGTTGCATTTTGTTTTTGTGTTTTTGCAGGGAGGAGCCCTTCCTGCAGCGTTGGAGCCATGGTGCTCACGCTCGGAGAAAGTTGGCCAGTATTGGTAGGGAAGCGATTCCTCAGTCTGTCCGCAGCCGACGGCAGCGACGGCGGCCACGACAGCTGGGACTTGGAGCGCGTCGCCGAGTGGCCCTGGCTCTCCGGGACCATTCGAGCCGTCTCCCACACCGACGTTACTAAGAAGGATCTGAAGGTAAAACCGGCTCCCGGGCCTCGGCAGTCGGACGTTTCCTAGTTACCTTGGTAACGAGACAGCCAGCAACCCTCCCTCCCTTTTTCTGAAAAGGCGACCAGAAAGTTGGCATCTGATCTGAAGGTGCAGAAAAGTAGACCTTGAAAGTCTTTGAAATGGTGTGTAGAGCGAGGTGTGTTTGGCCTAGAGTTGCCCGTGTTTAATAATGGGCTTAGGGTTGCTCAGACATGATTAGTTATTGCACGCGCTGTGCCTCATTAGGGCTGTACGATGATTTCTCCGAAGGGGGAGTGTTGTTAATATCAAGTTGGGCAACTGGGTGACGTTTGGAATCATTGAGAATTGAGCACTAGTGCTTAGAAGTGCTTTCAGTCGGGTTTTTTGTTTGTTCCTTCTAATTTCTTCACCCAACTTCTTAAACTTTCAGACTTAAAAGTGTGAGTGTAGAGGAAGGAGCTTAATTCTCTTCAGTATATTAAGGTGGGTATTTGTCCGTATATGGTGGGTCAGGGCAGGAGTGGGTTCCTGGTTGTCTCTGATGAGTCTGTGAGTGGGTGTGGGATATGACCATATATGGAGGGCTGGGGTGGAGCTGCCCCTTATATGGTGTGTTGGAGGGATGGCTTTGAAATATTCCATTTGGGTGTTTGAGGGGAGGGAGAGAAATGGGAACGAGTGCGGCCAGTGATTTTTAATCAGAATGACACGCAGAACCTTTTTCAGTTAGATCTTTTCAAAAAGAGATGAATTCTGATCGTACTCCCTAATAGAAGTATTGGTGTGAAAGGATTGTGTGGAAACTACCAGTGAGGAAGCCATTGTACCAACAAAGACTCCTTTGTGCAAAAATAACTGAAAAAAGGTCCCCAACAAAGACTCCGAAGTGGTGATAACTTGAAGGAAGCTTGTCAGAACAGAAGAGCTTTCCATCCTGGGTAACGGATATGTTTCAGTATCTTCACTTGGTCATTATCTTTGCTTTTTCTTGAAAACTGCTCAAATAAGGGAAGCAAGTTTTCGCATTGGCAGTTGAATATGTGTTGATTGCTGAAACACTGTTCAAGGAATTGGCATAACCTGTGTTCTGACCCAGAAAGTTTTGACCCTTGAGCCCACCTTCTTAATCATCGTGCTCCCTGATCAAAGGCTCTGCCACCAGAGGACTCCTGTCGTACACTGTGAAATTTGGTTTCACTCCTAGCAAGGTGCGTTTTGATGTTTACAGAAAGAAGGTAATGTGCTACAGCCTATTTGCTTAGGCTAATAATCTTTCTCAATAAAATGGGCTTTGTGTAGTAGATTTCAGTCATAGTTGTTGCGGTTTATTTCACCTGCCAAGTAAAATTTTCTCCAGTGCATTTGTTTTTACCCGATTTGAGTGGAAACAGGATTGATCCTTACAGTCTTTAGTTCTTTGGCAGATGATGAGAGACTAGGTGTTTCCTTACTCAGCAGTGATTGCAGACCTGTTGGGTTGGGAAGGGAACCTAGGAGGTCCTTTATGTGTGTTCTTTTAAATCTCCACATCTCCCCCACCCCCAGCCTTTGAAGTGGTGGTGGTATCTTCATTTTCAGAATAAAGAAATAGATTTAGGAAAGGAAATCTTGTCCAGACTTGGATAGTTAGCTACTAAGTGACAGAGGGAGCATTGGAATCCAAGTTTGGCTATGTGTGTCTTCCACTGCACTAAGGGGCCTAACCTGGAGACGACAGGGATTTTAATTCAAAAACAATTTTGACTGTAGTGGATTTTTTGCTTTACCTACAGACTTCACAACTCAGCCCTCATGTAAGAAATCTACTCAGTTTCTCTTTTCGAATCATGATTTATTGCTGCATTCCTTAATTGAGTAGCAGATAAAGTAATTGGTGTAAGTTTAAGGATATGTTGTGTTAGCAAAAACACAGTTTTTGAAACATTGAAACCTATTGTGTTTGGCCAGATGCAGGCAGGAACTGAGTAACTAAGACAATGCCTAAGACCTGGGCTTAGGGATATTGAGTTTTTGGGAGTGGGTTGTGGGGGCTGCAATGAATATGAACGAATGAAATTCAAATAGTGTGCAACTGTTTTAGTACTGATAGAAGTACAAGTCTGTCTAGACTGACTTGCTTCCTTAGTTGAGGTTGAAATGAATGAGACCAAGGCTTGTTAACTTTGTTTCATCTAGAGAAAGACTTTGGAACAAAGTCACTTACTCAGATACAATGTTTAGTAGTTGATTACAAAGAAGTTAGGTGAAGACATAATAGATACTTATCATGCAGTAAATACTTTTATTTAATCCTCTCAAAATTCCTAGATAGTAAACCACATTTTTTAGTGTTAGAAATTGAGGCTTAAACAAGTTAAATAACTTGCCCAAGTTTGTCCCCAGACCTTAAACACTAGGCTTTAATATTCAGATAGAGTGAGGTTAGAGCAACTCTGTTTTGCTGGGTTCAGTATCCCCAGCACTGAGAACATTGCTTGGCATGTAGTTTTTGCTAAAATATTTGAACAGATGAAGGAATCATAAAATTATTACTCGTATATAGAAAAGCTGTTCAGAAATTGTCTTCCGATGGAGCATTGGCATTCTCTTTAACTTGGATAACAACAGATCTTAATTAGGTGTGATTATAAGGACTTCTTTAACCTTCTTTTTATGCTACTCTGTTTACTTGAGTGTGAGGCAGATTGCTTCTTAACTGGCTTTGTTCTACGCATGCTGGGAATGCCCTCCTTCCCCAACTTGTTTGTCTAAGTCTTTTCCTTGCTTTGAACCTACTTTTTCCTTGAGTCTTCTGCCCCTTCTTAGTTCTTTGGGATGTCCTTAGCAGATGAGTAGTACTTGCCAACTCTATGTACCATTTTCTGCTGTTAAAGCGCTTTTTGGCAATTGGATACCTTGACCAATCAATGCCTAGTTTTTTCATCCTTGCATACGGTTGAAACTTGAATGTTGGTGGATTCTGTTGACAGTCAACCCATGTAAAATGAGAAACTTAGCACAGTGTAATAATAAAAAGTGTTACCCCTATAATTGAATGCTAGACTCTGGGATTTTAGATAAGAGTCTAGGTGTAAGAAGACATAAATAGAAGTATAATGAATTAATTCCTAATTTGTGAAGTAGTGAAATAAGTGATATTCTGTACCGTAGTACTGGGCATAGAGTAGATATGTCATTAAAAACTTCGTGATTAAAAACCATGCCATTGTGTAAGTGCCTACTTTTAAACTTGGAAGCATTTTACTTGGCCATTCTGATAGTTTTCAAAATCATATACTTACGTAAGATTAGTGTATACTAAAAGTGGAGGTTTTGAGATTAGCTTGATTAGATAATATTAATTCATATATCTTAAAGGAAAGAGATTTATCTTTCTGGGAAGAACAGCTTGAAATAATTAACTTGAAATATCCAACATCTGGTCAAGAAATTTTATAAGCTAATAGGCACGTATTTACAAAATGCCCTATTTGTTAAATAGGAAATTTGGGAATTATAAGTAGTAAGTTGTAACTAATAGGCCTTTTTCTGGCCTTTGGAGTCAGACAGCACAGATGACATCTCCTTTGTGGACCAAGGGATGGTGGAGGAAAGAACACCATTTAGAATGAGAACTAGTCGTATCTGTCACTTTGCGGTGCGGGAGCTTGGTCAAATCACATTAGTTCCCCCTGAATTTGAATTCTTACCGTGGTTTTTCTTAAATAGAAATTTCTGTAAAAGAGGCTTTTGGTGCTGGGGGTGGGGGGTGGGGGTGGGGGGGTGTGTCCTTATATATAGAACTTCAGACCTCAAGGCACAAATGAAAGATACGTAGTTATGATAAACAGGAAACTTTTTAAAGAATGTTTAAGAAAGCTCACAACTTGTTGGTTTTATTATATTTTTTCAAAAGTCATCTTTTTTTTTTTTTGGCGGTATGTGGGCCTCCCACAGCTGCGGCCTCTCCTGCTGCGGAGCACAGGCTCCAGACACGCAGGCTCAGCGGCCATGGCTCACGGGCCCAGGCGCTCCGCGGCATGTGGGATCCTCCCGGACCGGGGCACGAACCCGTGTCCCCGGCATCGGCAGGCGTACTCTCAACCACTGCGCCACCAGGGAAGCCCCTTAAAAGTCATCTTTTTAAATGTGAAGTTTTGACCAACACAACCTAATACTTCAAAGTATTATTTATTTTTAAAAAACTAAATTTATTTATTTTTAAAGAACTAAACTTAATTTTCAGATTACTCAAAAATTGAGATATAGGGACTTCCCTGGTGGTGCAGTTAAGAATCCGCCTACCAATGCAGGGGACACGGGTTCGAGCCCTGGTCCGGGAAGATCCCACATGCCGCAGAGCAATGTAGCCTGTGCGCCACAACTACTGAGCCTGCACTCTGGAGCCTGTGAGCCACAAGTACTGAGCCCGTGTGCCACAACTCCTGAAGCCCACGTGCCTAGAGCCCGTGCTCTGCAACAAGAGAAGCCACCACAGTGAGAAGACCATGCACCGCAACAAAGAGTAGCCCCCGCTCGCTGCAACTAGAGAAAGCCCGGGTGCAGCAACGAAGACCCAGTGCAGCCAAAAGTAAATAATAAATAAGTAAATAAATTTATATTAAAATAATTGAGATATAAAGAGGCACCTTGTCTAAAATTTGGTTTAGGGTTGATCAGAAGCTTTATAGATAGCTTATAGATATGATAAGAACTGTGATATTGCATACGTTTTGGGAAGCCACTTAAGATCATAGATTACTTTTTTTCTGAGTAGATGTTAGATAATCATATTGAAGTCTTCCTCCTCCCATTCTTAACTGAAGAAGTGATACTCTGATAAATTAAGATTTGAATTACCACGGAGGTCTTAAAACTACCTAGTCTCGGGCTTCCCTGGTGGCGCAGTGGATGAGAGTCCGCCTGCCGATGCAGGGGACACGGGTTTGTGCCCCGGTCTGGGAAGATCCCACACGCCGCGGAGCAGCTGGGCCCGTGAGCCATGGCCGCTGAAGCCTGCGCGTCCAGAGCCTGTGCTCCACAATGGGAGAGGCCACAACAGTGAGAGGCCCGCGTACCGCAAAAAAAAAAAAAAAAAAAACCTACCTAGTCTCCTTGCCAGATACTTAACATAAATTGCCTTTAAAATCTACGTAACAATTCAGTGAACGGTGGGTCTTAGTACTTTCATTTTGAAGCTACCAGAACACAAGATTCAGAGAGCTTAGCTTTTTGACCTGGGTACAGTTAATTGGTTTCCTTTGTAATCCTACGTATTTTATTTTATGCACGTAAAATCATTCTAAGAAAGCTTCAACATAGCTGGTATTCAAACCCAGATCTCTCTGATTCTGATGTGTGTGGATGTGCATTCCTCTTACACTACGTTGATGGGAAAACTGTCATCCAAAGCTAAGTTGGGTTTGAGGTTGATGTGCTGTGGGGCAAAAAGACTAGGGGAGATGTCAGAAGCCCTGGATTCTGTGGCTAGGCAAACAGAAAGGAAGATGGGCAGTCTCTGAAGCCCGATGTGAAGGACTGGTTGGTTATGGTGATGGAATACATAGAACCAAGGTGGAGTACGCAGGGCCTTGTCACATAGTAGGTGCTTAACACATTTACACGTATTCTGTAACAACTGCAAGGTTAAAAGCCTGCCATACCAAGAAGATATGCAGCTTCTCAGGGGAAGTTGCTTGGGAAATTAGGGGTGCATATGTTGTGGTTGGGGGAGAAGGATAGGATGGGTCTCAAATTTCATTGATTTTAAAGATTGACAGTCTATAGCCATAAAACTGGAAAAGTTTGGGATTGAGGCTAGTGGTATATCAGTTGGGAACTTCCTGCCTTCCAAATGGATGAGAGAAACAAGGTAAGAGCCCAATTCAGAGAGACATTTATTCATTCAACAAGTATTTGAGTACTGACTGATGAAATACATGGTAAGTTAACGAAGACAGACTTTGACCGATTAGAGTTTTTAATATGTCAATCAGTTGACCACAAATAAATAATTCAAAATGTGGAATAGTGCTATAGAAGAAGAGTACAGAGTTTTGAGTACAATTAGCAAGGGACTTCTCTTGGGAGAGAGAGGGGCTCTTTGGTAAGGGAAGGCTTGAGGAAAGGATTTTTGAATTGGGTTCTGATGAATAAATGGAAATTAAATAAACTTTTTTAAGTTAAAGGTTGAAAAGGGAGATATGATTGCCTATGAAATTATGAAGTGTTGATAGATTTATTAACTAATTCTTTGAAACCAAAAATGAGACATCACTCTATTAAGAGGAGAGCTTTTAAATGAAATTAAAATAGTGATTTTTTTTTTTTTTTGCGGTACGCGGGCCTCTCACTGCTGTGGCCTCTCGCGTTGCGGAGCACAGGCTCCGGACGCGCAGGCTCAGCGGCCATGGCTCACAGGCCCAGCTGCTCCACGGCATGTGGGATCTTCCCGGACCGGGGCACGAACCCGTGTCCCCTGCATCAGCAGGCGGACTCTCAAACACTGTGCCACCGGGGAAGCCCAAAATAGTGATTTTTACACTGAATATTGAGGGAGTTTATTGTATCTCAGTTAAAACATAAGAAACATTTTAAAAGACTTAGAGTAAATGAAACGGTAGCGTATTCATAATGGGTTAAGGAAGCTAAGGTGTTTGGTACATTTATATGACTTTTAAGGTTTTGTGACTGATTCCTACTTATGGGTTACTGTCAGAGACCCACTTTTGGACTGAATTCTTTTTTTATGTTTTAAAATATCTGTACAAATTATAAGGGTTTTAACTTTAGGGCTAAACGGTATTTTGCAGATCAGAAGCAGAAAACTTCATAGTTACTTGGAAAATAGTATTTCAAAGGTAGTTTAATTTTCATGTAAGAAGTTAGAGGTAGTTTTGGAAAATTCTGGGGTCCTTTATCAATTACTTGTTTCTATATGTAGCAAAGTTGTCTTGGATTTCAAACTCGGAGGTAAATTTCCCAGTTTATTCAACTCAAAGTGTTGAAAGCGCCTGGTCCTACTGCTACCAGAGGGATTCAGAAGCCAATGGTGGATTGTGTTGATGGGCGGTCATCTTAAACTCACTGACAATGTCAACATAGAATTACAATGCCCTGCGAGAAGTACTTTGGGTTTCAGATTTCTGTCTTTGAATTCTCAAAGCTCTGATGTCTAATTAACATATGTAAAAACCTTCTACTTGGGGGTTCTTTTTTGTTAAGGCTTCCCAGAGGTTACTTTGAGGGCAGAGACTGGTCTCCATATCCCTTGACTCTGCTTGCCAAAGTGGTTTGGGAGCCAAAGCTTGTTGGTTCTAACAGATCTGGTTAGTTTATTGTGGGTTTAGAAGGTAAGTAAGAGAGCAGGAGTCGGGGGTGGCGTATTCAGGTACAAGACTCGAGTAGAATGGTGAGGGTATAATTCAACTTAGGCATTTTTCATGTTTATTTTTGTTAATCAAGTCTGCTTTCCTTCAATTTTGTTTGTCTTAGGTGTGTGTGGAGTTTGATGGGGAATCTTGGAGGAAGAGAAGATGGATAGACGTCTACAGCCTTCTAAGGAGAGCCTTTTTAGTGGAACATAACTTGGTTTTGGCTGAACGAAAGTCTCCTGAAGTTCCTGAGCGAATTGTTCAGTGGCCTGCGATAGTGAGTAAAACTCGGGCTTATTTTAACTCCTGAGAAGAGAGTATTTCACCCATTATGAATGAAACAGGGAAAATCTATACGTAATGCCTATATTTGGTCCTCTGGAAAATAATAGTACAGAGATATGACAATGTAGAAGATTCAGAAAAACCCCAGAACCTCCTGTCAGCCCTGCTAGGAGCCCTGCAACTCTGACCCTTGACTTTTCTTGGGCCTCAGTTTCTTCACTTGAAAAGTTGGGGGTGGAGGTCATGTGGGGAACGTCTAGTCTAGGTCAGTGGTTAGGAACCAGCAGATACATACAGACATACAGATCTTTTTGGTTTGACCCTCACAGTGTTTTAAGAAAATCTAAATTAGTTGTCTACATTTAAAAAATGTAGAGAATGTCTTTAAAAATCTAGAGTTCCAGTTTTTCTTGGAGAAATGGCAAGATATGGCAACACTGGAGCCTCATAGCAATTCCTTGTTGCAGCAGTAGGCTGAAGCTGAAAAGTAGCTGTTGCCTGGCCCCTGTAAGGGTTTCCTCTTTGGGTCTCATGATCTTTTAAGTTTCCCCCTGGCTCATATTTCTTTGGCTTTAAAGATGCTAGCAGTCAGTATATGACTGTGCCATTCCCACACCATAAGTCTGGTGCAGTTAAAGGAAAATAGTGATCAAGAGAGGACAGTTCAGACTATTTGAGAGCTGGGGCTTGAAGGAGGAAGGGGCAGATTGGATAGTTGAAAGGCTAAGAGGATGATTGAAAGGCTGACCAGCTTGTGAAGGGCCTGCATGCCCGTATGAGCAAAGTTAAGATTTTGCCCATGGGTCAGAAGAGCTGCTGGAGATTTTTGAGTGGTGTCGGGTTTTGTTTAAAGTTGTATTTTGCTCTTTGTATTTTTCCCCCATCTGTTAAGAATTTGCTAAAAACATGGCCCTGTCTCCCCACAAAAATGTACATAAAGCAATATTTTGCATAAATTTGGGGGAAGCCATGCATCTGTGGCCCCAGACCTATATGTTAATGACTCTCAAATGTGTATCGCATTTAAATGATTGATTCTGGGTAAAAATTACGTGCTCCTGTTGTGGTTGCATGAATAGTTATTATTGAGGTACTGGTAGTAAATAAACGACTGAATGGCTTTATCTCTCTCCACGTGAATGGAATATTGCCAGTCCCCGTTTTCAGAATTACGCTGCAGCAGTTACGATGCCAGAACATCTTCTTCTGTTTCAGATGTACAGACCTCTGCTGGACAAAGCTGGTTTGGGATCCATAACGTCTGTTCGCTTTTTAGGAGATCAACAAAGAGTATTTCTTTCTAAAGACCTTTTAAAGCCTATACAGGTAAAACACGGAAACAATATTAAACCCTAAAAATAGAAAGACAGACTCCTTTAATATGAGAACTAACACATTGATGTTGATTGCCCTCATTCAGATACCTAACAGAGAAAAGGACCCATCTTATGAGCAGTTAAGCTGTCAGACATCATTGCTCAGCGTTAGCCGTTGGGTTGGTACTGTTTATTTGGGGTTGGAAGGACAAACGTACTACAGTTGATGTGTGTGTGTATAGAAACACCTAGGTGATGTGAAGATCATTTCTAAGACTATCATTCATATATATACATATATCTGTGTGTGTATATATATATATATATATATATGTCAGTCCTGATTATTTAAGCATTCTGTATTTGGGAACTTGCTTACTTGCTAAAATATATTTGTAACCCCCCAGTCAGTACTTTGGTGCTTTCATGGTCATTCACAGACATGTGCAGAGTGGTGAAAATTTTCAGTTGTCTGACACATGTTCCCAGCTGAGGTTGAATAAGGTGACATTCTGCCTTCTTACTTCCTCTCTTCTCATGTAAACAAGCGTCCTTTTCAAGGTCTATTTAGTACTGCATTTTTGTGCTTTTTCTTCGGTGATTTCACTCTTTAAAATGGCCCCAGGGGCAGTGCTGAAGTGCTCTCTAGTGTTCCTAAGTGCAAGGAGGCTGTGATGTGTCTTAGGGAGAAAATACATGTGTTAGATAAGCTTCATTCAGCCGTGAGGTATAGTGGCCATGGGTTCGAGGTTAGTATTGCAGCAATATATACTAAATAATGTGTTTTTCAACAGAAACACATAAAACAAGGTTATGTATTGATTGGTTGACGACAGTATTGTGACCAGAGGCTTGAAGGAACCTAACCCCATCGTTCCCCTAGGAATGGTTCAGTATTCACTAATTCAGTGTTTGTGGTGACTTAGCATAACTACCACAAACAGTGTGAATCGTGTGTGTGTGTGTGTGTGTGTGTGTGTGTGTGTGTGTTCATTCATATTCTTTCCAATTAGCTTGCAGAACTCCCTCCTTTTTCTTCACAACATTTAGGCTCTTGGTTCTTGCTCGTGTGTGATTTTTTCCTTTATTGTAAAAATGTTGGTGGGGGGGGAAGATCACACAGATTACTGCCACAGATCACTACCTTGGGAATAATGTTGGTCTTATGATAACATTGGTTTTTTTTGTTTTTTGTTTTTTTGTGGTACGCGGGCCTTTCACTGTTGTGGCCTCTCCCTCTGGGGAGCACAGGCTCCGGACGTGCAGGCTCAGTGGCCATGGCTCACGGGCCCAGCCGCTCCACAGCATGTGGGATCTTCCCGGACCGGGGTACGAACCCGTGTCCCCTGCATCGGCAGGCGGACTCCCAACGACCGCGCCACCAGGGAAGCCCTAACACTGGTTTTTTTATATGTCATTTGTGAAGCTTAGTCATCCCCTTTACCCACTTCTGTTTTGTGACCGGACTTGTTTCTATGGCCTGTAGGACAATTAAACCAGTTTATTTGCTGAAAGACAGTTTAGGACCAAGGGTCATTGCCATTGCTGGGCCTTGGCATTGACTTTTCTCTATGCAAGTCTCACTTTTACTTCCGTGTCCTCGAAGTGAGTGAAAACAAGATTCACACTCTGAACCCTATTTTATAATGTTTAGTAAACGGAACAGAGGAAGATGCTTTTACTTAATTGCAGACACGGGTTATCTTTATATGTCAAATAGGCATCTTGATATTTTTCCTACATTACAAGGCAGAATGACTGCTCTTAAGGACCAAGGAACATACAGCAGGGGCTGTGGATGTCTGCTTCACTGAGCAGTAGAGCAGTTTTTACTTCTTAGCATTGTTTTCGGGACAGTTCTGTTTCATATCTTTCATGTGTTTAACCTTTTCAGTTTTGTTTCTTGAGGTTGAAAAAGGTCAGTAAGTTTTATTTATTTAAGAGCCCTTTGTGGCCCGCCCCACTGACGTGGTATTTTACCTTGTAGTAGGAATTGGAGAACATATTTACATTTTTTGAAATTGCAGTAGCATGAAAAACAAAACAAAGCAAAACACACGGCCCGTTCTGGTTATTAATGTTGAGCTCTTATGAAACCCCTAGTTCAAGTCTAATGTTATTTGGCTTAAGAAATTTTTCCAGCATGGCCTCTCTAAAAGACTGTTCTTTCCAGTGGGAGAAATGGATGAACTAATTTTGGCCACTGTGTACCCGTTTCACATGCAGAAAAGTATGAAGGCCTGATATTGGAAGGGCTTCTGTGCTATGCAGTTTGGGTTTGGCAGGTTCCTCCTATTGACAGTCTGTATACATTTATCATAACTGAGTGTACACACAAAGCCAGAGCACTGTGGAATAGTGCCAAAAATAGAGCTGCCAAGAATTGAATGTTTCAAAGCTGGCTAGCTGAAGACTTAACGCTATTCATTCAGATTTTTTCCTTCCTCCCCCCCACACCCCCCTTCGTAAACAAGAATGCATTTGGAATTCTAGTTAGGGGAAATGAATCTGTGTGAAATGATGTTTGTGAAAAACAGCAATTTCAGTGAATTGACACTGGATCTAAGTGATTTCTGTGTATGTGTCCTTTGCCCCTTGCATTTGGAGCTGTGATTTCCCTAATCCATAGAGTTTGGGATACAGAGTATTTTTGACATGAACTGACTAGCTAGTTTGTTTGCTTATTATATTTAAAATTTGAGCCACTCTTAGTATCTGTCTTGCTCTTAGCTTGGGGTGGCTTCACTTCTGTCTGCCTTATATTTGTGATGGTTTGATGGTTTCCTACTATTTGACCAGTCTAATTCATTGGAGTTGCAATGGTTTGCTGCCATCAAATGGCTAATTGACACTACTTTAATCCCTGTGACTAAACTGATTGAAATATCCACTGGAATTTAAACAACTCTTCTTGTTACCTTAAAATGTAATGATTTTCCATTTTTCAGGATGTAAACAATCTTCGACTTTCACTTATCGATAATCAGAATGTCAGTAAAGAATTTCAAGCTTTGATTGTGAAACATTTGGATGAAAGCCATCTTTTACAAGGTAAGAAGCTATGTTTTAGCCCTTCTCACTCATTTGCTCATTAAAAATTCTAATTTGTTAGAAATTCTTTTGCTGCTTTTCCCATGCAACTAGATGAGTGGAGGACTTTATTCTGTAATGTATTCTAAAGCCTCTGAAATTTGGAGAGCTCAGGGATCCTGTGAAGACTATAAAAGTGAAGTAGGTATTAAACAAGCTCAGCTATATTTTGACATGGAATTTGATGTTTGGAATTTCAGTCTTATAAAATTAATAAAGCATTAATTTGGTAAGCTTGATCTTGCCATTTACTGTTAATGATTTTCTTGGTCAATTTCACAATTGTAAGTATTTTATCAGACTTAGCAGTTTTGCTGAGGTTCCTGAATTTGGATCCTCTAAAACTCTGCATAGGAGAATGAGTTACGTCTCAGTGTGTTATCTGATACTACATGGTCTGATACAAATACTAGAAGAAATATATTGCAAGTCTAAGATAAATCAATAGAAAAGTGAAGCTTTAAAATAGACAGTTTAAATTTTCTCCTAGCTTTGCTGAAATGTCTGTCTTCTTGCATTTATAGCAGTACCTTTTAATGTTTACTTTTTGTCTACTGCATTTTTAAAGACTTGGGAAAAGATTATCCTGGATAATGGTGCTGTTGGGAGATAATGCATATTGCTCTAAGGATTTTTTTTAATTTTTATTTTTTAAGGTGACAAAAACTTAGTTGGTTCAGAAGTAAAAATTTATAGCTTGGACCCATCTACTCAGTGGTTTTCTGCAACCATTGTAAATGGAAACCCAACATCAAAAACTCTTCAAGTCAACTGTGAGGAGGTAAGGATGATGATAACTTGACAGGGAAAGATAATTATAAAAAGGAATTATAGTATCTTATAGGAGCTAAACACCTTTATTATTTTATATTAAAATATCAGAGTAGAAAAAAACAACTGTTTTAAAAAGCAATTATATGTAAGAAGCCCCTATTATTTGTTTTTTTAAATAAATTTTAATTAATTTATTTATGGCTGCATTGGGTCTTCCCTGCTGCACACGGGCTTTCTCTAGTTGCGGCGAGCAGGGTCTACTCTTCGTTGTGGTGCGTGGGCTTCTCACTGCGGTGGCTTCTCTTGCTGTGGAGCATGGGTTCTAGGCACGCGGGCTTCAGTAGCTGTGGCATGCGGGCTCAGTAGTTGTGGCTTGTGGGCTCTAGAGCGCAGGCTCAGTTGTTGTGGCGCACGGGCTTAGTTGCTCCGTGTCATGTGGGACCTTCCCGGACCAGGGCTCGAACCCGTGTCCCCTGCATTGGCAGGTGGATTCTTAACCACTGCGCCACCAGGGAAGTCCCAGAAGCCCCTACTGTTATGTTGATAGAGCTAATTTCTGGTGTGTTCCTGAGCATTTTAAAATTTCCTAGTATCTTTATTTATTTGTTTTTAAGATTCCAGCACTGAAAATTGTCGATCCATCACTGATTCATGTTGAAGTTGTACATGATAACTTTGTGACATGTGGTAAGATACATTGTTTGATTAAAATCTTTGTTCTCCTTTCCCCTTTATCCTTCTCACATTAAGAGAGACAGGGACACCAACTTACCTGTTTTTAAATATTTTAGGTAATTCTACAAGAATTGGGGCTATAAAACGCAAATCTTCTGAGAATAATGGAAGCCTGGTTTCCAAACAAGCAAAATCTTGCTCTGAGGTAACCTTGATTTATTTTTGTCACTTGTGTAAACCTTTCTCTAACTCTCACAGTGCATGGCCAGTTTGTTTAGTGGTAATAAAGCTGTCTGCTCTGCTCTTCTGTGCTGTTGTGTCTGCTCTTTGCTAGTCCCAGATCTTGGCCGTAATTTCTATACTCAAGCAGATGGAGATAATATAAGTTTCTGGTTCACTATTGTTGTCAAGAAAAAGTTTTTAGTTTTGATGTTTCCTGAAAATTGTCAATAGATTTGACAGTTTCACCATATGGAGGTATTTTTGAAGATCAATTGAGTTGTGTGTGTCAGATCAGAAGAATGCCTTGCATGAGAGGAGGGGAGGAAGCTTAGAATTCTGAGTAGATTTGGTGTTGAAATAGGACTCCCCCCTCAATAATTGAGAGGTTTGATTGGTCATTTATGATTGGGTGAAAAAACATACTCACTTTTTGAAGGAAGTGGTTGGTTTGCCATTGCTAATTTCTGCCTAGAAAACTACAGGCTTCTGTGAATGGCACTGTTGAGTTCAAGTACTGGATTTAATTCTATCCTGAAATAGGATTTGGATCAAGAAACTTAAGGCTCTCAGCTTTTCCCTCTCCTCCCTGTTGTAGAGAAGCTGGCTTTCTTTAGCTCTTCAAGTCCTCATGCTTTCTCCAACCTTAGGACTCACTGTTCTCCTTTCTCTTCTAATCCTAGCTTCACTCTAATTAACTCCCATTTATCTTTCTGATGTGATGTTGCTTCCTCCAGGAAGCCATACCTAACATCTCTACAATCACTGTAACCTATATCCCAGACTAGGTCAAATTCCCTAATTTATTATGCTTTGTAATTACTCGTACATGTCTTCAGGACATCACAGTGTACACAATGGGGCAATTTTATTCAGAATTCCCCAAAGATTAGGCTAGACAGACTAGCCTAATGAGGGGATGGGGGACTGGGGTAGACTTCTCAAGGGAGGGTATAAATGACAGGGTCAAATTTTGAAATCTGGGGGGAAAAAAAGAAACTTAAGGCTTTTTCTTTTTTAATTGAGTTGAATCCTTAGGTCCTATTACAGTACAGATTACCTTTCTCACAACTTAGGTATCCAAATGCACTGTGTTACATGGAAAGTTTACTGTGTTATAATTGTCAAAAACGCCTTTATGATGCTCTGCTCCAGGCTGGAGTTTAGAATTTTATTTTCTTTTATTTATTTTTAAAAATATTTATTTCTTTGGCTGCACTAGGTCTTAGTTACAGAATGTGGGATCTTTAGTTGTGGCTTGCGGGATCTAGTTCCCCGACCAGGGATCAAACCCGGGACCCCTGCATTGGGAGCGCGGAGTCTTAACCACTGGGCCACCAGGGAAGTCCCTGGAGTTTAGAATTTTAAAATTGATCAAGTGGATATTGTTAAGATTGTTGGCAGCATTGTAGAGGGAACTTTGGAGCCTGGGTGGGGGCAGGGCAAGGAGAGATGGCATGAGAATGAGTCAGGGTCAGTGAATGCATCTAAGGCTCTGGATCAGGGCAGGCTGGACTACATCAACTAGAACCAAAGCAAGCACATGCTACACAAATACTAAAGAATCTGGGTGGCTAAGATGATTGGCTTTCCTGAGTCTTAAGCCTATGTACAGGGCACAGGAACTTTGATACTTGATGAGAAACTTTGTAAACCAGGATGTCTGATACCTCTGTCTTCCTTCCAAACGTGCAGGCTTGACCTCAGGTGGTTCAGGAAAGAACGAAGAGGTAATTACGGAAATTAGCATTACTACCTTTTCATTTTGCCTTAAAGTTTATGAAGGGGAAGTAATGTAGTAAGGACTGTAAATTGAGGATGTCAGGCAAGTGATTATTGCCTCTTAGAGGCAGACTCACAGGGGATACTGTCAAGTAATCCATGGTATTAGAAGCTGAAAGAGAAACAGAGCAGAATGGTAACCTGTCAGGTTTTGTTCTGGATAAATTGTTAACAGTCTTGCGTAGAGGTGATAAAGGGCAGTTTGGAGGAGTTGATTGCATGTTGCCTGTCCTGGAGAAGGCATCACTGTAGACATTCAGTAAGATGAAAAGGAGAGCCAGCCACGTGATGTTATGTGAGGTGGGGACCAGACCTGAGGAAATGGCATCCTGATGGATCATGGAGAAATCAACCTGGGGTACAAGCAGGACTGGGGTCAGTGGGGACCTCCTGTTGGGGAAGGTGCCAGTTCTTCAAAGTGTCAAGTTTATCCGTGATGTGATAGGCAGTTGAGCAAGTAAATTTATAACCTTGAAGGAGGTGCTTGTAAAATATGGTTACGTACGTAAGTGATCCTGTCTTCCTGACTCACGCTCTTGAAGGGCAGGGAGCTTGTGTCTTTGCTCTCTGTCAGCATACTGTCCAGCTCAGTAGGTTTGTGTGCTACTGATTACGGGACACAGTAGAAACTGTTTTCCCAAAAAGCCTGAACTTTGGTTGGGAGATAAGTTCCTCAACCTATTTGAGCCTTAACTTCAGCATCTAAAATGTGGAAATAAATTTGATGTTTAAAAAAATGTCTGTTTCAGCTCTTAAGAACTATCCTAGTCATCTTCACATTCTAAAGGAATTTGGAGATGGTAAATTTTTACCTGAGTATTGACGTTTTAGAAATTATTATTCTTTTTTTAATTATAAAAGGTATTCTCCTTTTATATTGCATTTGTTTTCAAAATAAAGATTCTTACATTTTAAAAAAAGTTATTCTCATTTAAAGATATTTAGGAAACCCAGAAAAGCATGGTAAAGAAAAGAAACATCACTCATAATCATACTTTTCAGAGACTCTCACTATTCACATTTTGGAATACCTGTCTTCCTCCTGTTTTTTTTTCTTTTTCTTTTTCCTGTATATCCGTGGAGGCTTTTTTTTTTTTTTTTTTTTTGTAAACTAAAAGCCATACTCTTGTGTAGCTTCCTTTACAGTATATTGTGAATATTTTTCCATATCCTGGGTGATCCTTGCAATCAGGCAAGTTTTTGGAAACACTGGCCTAGCCTAGATTTCAGGGGAGATGGAGAGGTAAAGGGAGAAGTGGGGAAAGAAAGAGAGTTCATTTACACGTGTGAGTGAAAGGTGAGTACAGTAACACACTTGGTGCACGTCTCACTGTGTCTGCACTTTCCAGATGTGTTGGACTGGCAAAGAGTTTGGTGCTCTTTGGATGACAGGAGTTTAGGTTGAGGGTGATAACACTCTTGATTGCTGGGATGAATACTTTTGGATAAGGTAAACCTGTTTGCCAGTAACATCTGGCTCCTTGAAGGTCTTCTCTGCCTAGCAGACTATTCCTCAGAGTTAGGACGTTGCCTGGTTAATTGAGAGAGTCTGCTAAGGAGTGTGAGCCAGCAGTGTCCTTTTTGGAATATCATTATACGCTCAATTATATTATCTCCGTCTGCTGGCAGGGAGGAACTATTGCCATGACTGGTATAGAAGACCTTCAGGGAAAACTCTTCAGGTAAGAAGAAACTTTGACCCTTGTCAAGTCAGAGGCCAATGCAGTGGTGTGCACGTGGAGATGGGTTTTGGAATCGGAGCCCTATCCCTGTTGAGCTAAACCTCAGTAAAGTTGTAGAGTGATATACTTCATCTTCTTAAAGGAAAAGCATCCAGGTTATGGTAATTCTAACACATGGTGACTGCACCGAGAAACTTCTCTGGGTATTTTCCTGCTTTGAGACAGCTAATCTGTGTGCCAGGCACTAGTGGTACAGCACAGCCCTGTACAGTATGCTTCATTACTCTCCTTTTTTCTCATTACTGTCATTCATTACTCCTCATTATGCTGGAGGAAACTGAAGCTTAGAGAGGTTAAAGAATGTGCTAGGAAGTGTCAGAGACTGGATTCCAACCAGGGTCTAACACCGAAACCCAGTGCTCTTAGCCACCGTGCTGTCGTTGCCACTCCTCTACGAAACCTTTCCTCGGTATGGTGAGGCACCATTGTAAAAACAGCAGAGTCCTCCTCCCTTCCCTCTATTCCTCCATCCTGCTTTCCAACAAATATTTATTGAACACGTAATATGTGCTAGACATTGGTGAGCATTACTGCCTGGTTCTTGAGGTATCTCACAAGACTTAGTTGTAGCTCTTTGAAATATTAAGTGCTAAGAGCATTTATTCATTCATGCATTCCACCAGTCTTTTTTATTGAGCATCTGCTATGTGCCTGGCTTTAAAAGGTGTAACGGTGGATACAAGAGCAGGGTCTGTGTCCATAGGGGTTTACTTTTCATTGTGAGGAGACTGACAGTAAAAAGAAGTAACTTAAGGTATTTTCACAGTGTGGTAGTACAGTGAAAGATAGAAACATGGCAATCTAATAAAGCGTACGGCAGCGGCTTGTGGGACACTGCTTTGGAAAGAGCGATCAGAGATACTGAGGTGACAGTTGAGCAGATTTGAGGGTGAAGGATGGAACCAGCCAACCACATGAAAACTGCCCAGACAGGGGGGATAGAAGTACAAAGGGGCAGGCAAGAAAGAACTTAGAACATTGAAGACCAGAAAGGAAGCCGGTATGGTTGGAGCACCGTAAACAGATGGAGTGAGATGAGGGGCAGAGACCAGACCGTGTAGAATTCTTGGAGGCAGTGGAGTGCCACCATCTGATTGATTTATGTTTTATAAAGATTGCTCTGTGGTAGAATAAATTTCAGATAGGAGGCAAAAGTTTTAGGCAGAAATGGAAGGGAATCAGGCCAGTTAGTATACACATAGTAGTCTAGGGGAAAGATGGTGGTCATGGTGGCCCGGAAAGAAATTTATAGATCCCAGAAACATTTTGGAAATAGAGGCAAGATTTCCTGGTTCATTGATCAGGTATGGGAAATGACTTGGAGGGTTTTTTGGCTCGAGCAGTTCAATGGATAAAACGAATAAAAACATCTGATTTCCTTATTTTAAGGATTAGGAAGCTGAGGCCCAGAGATGTAAAGTTGGCTAGCCCAAGGATGTCCTTGTAATAGCCAGAGCCTCCCCCAAACAATCCTTCTGGGGAACACTAGGCTGCTAATATTTAACCAAAACTGAGCTAACCTAGTGTAATATACGATCAGATGATTTAGCATTGATACCTTGAAATAGTTGGAAGCTATGCCGAAACTGTAATAGCGATTAAGAAAATTCTTATTTTTCAGATATTCGTATTTAGCATATACTAGACAGTATTTTCAAGGCTGTCAGAGTAAACGTCTGCGAAAAAGATTCATGAGTAGACTACATAGTCTGTATACAGAATTGTGAGGTTTTAAAAATTTACTCAGAGAGGTTCTGCATCAAATTTTAGAAGTTAGTAACTAGAAGATGAAACTTTGAAGATTTTGCAAGTTTAGATTTGGTAAGGTGAATGTAAAGGTCATTGTGGTATGAAAGAGACGCAATTGAAAAGGACAATGTGACTTCAAATTTAAGCACACGATGAAGAGGCTGGTGAAGATGGTCAGTGGGTTTCACCTGGTTAAGCCATAGACTGTTTAGCTGTCTGGAGTTGAGTTTAATCTCTTCCTTCTCTTTCCATGGTGGGAAGGTATAAACTGGATAGTATAAACTGGGTAGAATTTGGTCCGTTATTAATATTTTTGTAAAGTTAAAAGTACACGAAAGTGGAAGGGGACAAGTGTCCTAACTTTGTCCCACAGGCCTGTCATGACTTGATATTTTTTGCAGCTTGGGATGACCTTTGTGACTTGATGAGCCACAAACCAGCAAGAACCATGTCCTCAACCTTTATTGCATTGTAAAGGCTTAAGTTGGTACCCAGTAGGCACCACTGCCTGCAAGAGTCCTATGTGGTCTGGTCTCCTGCCAGTCTACGCAGTAAGTGCGTGGTGGGCACTTAGTAATGTCGAACTGAATGCATGTGAAGCTGCCACCATTTGAAGACTGTCGATTAAAAGCTCACTTCTGCGCTTGCATTAGTAAAGTAATTGCCACGTGGCTGCATTTTCCTGGCATAATGATTCAGAGGTCTGAAAGATCAGCTTGTGATCTTTTAAAGGAAGACGCACGTTTCGTGAAAAGCTGGAGTGACTTATTTAATAGCTCTCAGGTATAAGTCCTTAATTTGTGATTTATTACTTGTTCTACCGTCCTGTTCTTTTTATTTGGTGATTTTGGTGTGCTTGTTTACTACTAAACCGAGCGAATAAACTTGAATCTTGCTAGCATTTCGTAATGCCTCAACTAGGGGCTTTCCTTTTAATACCCGTTTGGTTTGGTGTCTTTTAGGCCTCTCCCAGTGTGTGTCCTGTACAGTCCGTTCCCACAACAGTTTTTAAGGAGATACTGCTCGGCTGCACTGCAGCAACTCCGCCAAGTAAGGACCCGAGACATCAGAGTACTCCCCAGGCCGCCAACTCTCCACCTAACCTTGGAGCAAAAAGTCCTCAAGGGTGAGCAGTTACGATTTAAAAATGTTTAATCATAATACAGAGAACGGGTATTTTAGCCATGGTTCTTCCCGTCTGAGCTGACGTTGCTCAGGTGGCAAGACGGACCCTACGTTCAGTGTTTATAGAGAGACCCTTACTGCAGCTAAAATTTGATGTAATTACCTGCCATTCAGTGTATCTCAGGTTGTCCAGGGAGGTTAGAGTTTCCAGGTTGGTCAGGTGCCTTCAGAGGTGGCAAGTGTAGTAGGCATACAGGACAACATTTAAAGGGTTACAGAAAAGAAAGGGGTGTGAGGAAAGAGGCGCTTTCTTGACGTGATCTAGGGAGAATGGTCAATTGAAATACTACAGACAGCTGTAGAATAATGTCCACTTTCAAGGAAAAGGGAGCAGATTGGTTGTATGTGGAAGACCGAGGTCAGTGGGAGTGTGGAGAAGAGGGAGACAGGGTTCCAGTGAGTGGTTCTCATCAGCCCAGACCTCAAGTATAGGTGAGAAATGTGGCAGTAGAGAAAATACTAAGCCATGAGGCATAGTTACTAAGTTATAGGTGAAGATAATAAGAAATGTAAAATTTAATCAGAGATTTAAAGTGGCTACAAGGTTAATGGAGAGAAGAGTTTGAAGGGAAGGATCTCTTAGGAGGAGCGGTGGCCTGTGCAGGCAGTAGATAAAAACCTAAGATAGGGGTCAGAGACTGGTATAGAAAGGTAGGCTTGGAAGGCCACTGCAGTAAGGTGGGAGGGTGGGTGAGCACATCGGTTCACTGGGAGGACAGCGGGCTGCTTGGGAGAGAGCTTGGAGGAGGGACACATAGCAGTCAGAGAGAGGGCGGAGTGGTCTTCAGAGCAGAAAGACGGAGCCGTAAGAAGTTCGGTGGTACCCAAGCAAAGATGTCTAGTGTGGGTACTTAAGAGAGAACAGCTTCTCCAGGATGAGATCCTTTGTTAGAGGCAGGAAAACGAGTGTAACAGGAAAAAAGGACTTTGCATTTTGCTGGGGAAAGAACTTTAGGATGAATTTCAGAGAAACAAAGTTTCTTTAAGGATAACCCCTATTGGGGGTGGAGGGAGTACCAGATGGTTCTGTGAACAAGTACATAATCAGCTGGCTCTTCTCTTTGCTTTGGGTCTTGATCACTGACCAAACGAGTGAAATAGTCCAGTGCTAAGGCTGGTAACACGTTCATAGTCAGATAGGGTTTTGCGCTGCTGGCGATTTGGGTTCCATGTGATACTCAGTTTGCTTTGAAGGAAAGCTAAGGTTCATTTTGCTATGAGAAGTAGAACTAACTTGAAGTAGTTACAGATTTATGAGAACACGCAAATAGGATTTAGGGTTATCTTTTTCTTCGTGTTTAATATATTTTTGCAGAGCCATTGACTGATTACTTTTAACTCCAGCCCATAGAAACCTATCATAAATTCTCTAATATAAGCGGTTTTCTTTTCTCTTTCATACTGGTTACTTTAGGGAACCAAGCAATTACTTTTGGAAGGTAGGGAAGAGATAAAAGAATCCTAGATGCTAGTTTTCATATTACTCTTTTTCAGAAGTCATAAACAGATTTTACCAGAACTTTCTTCCTGTCTAAATACAAAGCCTGAAATACTGAGAACACCAGATGTTGTCTGCAAAGTAGGGTTGCTCTCTTCCAAGTCCTCTCAGATTGGAACTGGAGACTTGAAAACCCTGAGTGAACCAAAGGGAAGCTATACCCAGCTGAAGACAAACACTGACCAGGAAAGCGGCTTGGAATCTTTTCCTCCATCATCGACTGACCTTCCTAGGGAGTGCTTACCTACAAAGGCTTCTTCTACGGCAGAACTGGAAATTGCCAGTACTCCTGAACTGCAGAAGCATCTCGAACATGGACCTTCCACATCTGATGTCCTTTCAAATAAGCCAGAAGAGAAGGCAGATGTCAACAGTAATAGTCCTCATTGTTGTGTAGAAAAAAAGGTAGAACCTTCAACTTTAGGTTGCCAGTCACAGAATTTAAAGGAGTCTTCAGCAAAAGTAGATACTGAGAGCTGTTATACAAGAAGCAACAATAAAATCCAGAATGGTGAGTGTTTCTGCATATCTTTATTGGTAGAAGGTAAGAAGTGGTTGTCAGTACGCACATATCTTCTTCCTACCTTATGAGAAAATGACTGTAGAAAAAGTTCATACAATCAAAAAAGTTCAAAGAAGAAAGTAAAATCCCTAAATCTTCTCAGAAATGATTACTTTTAACATTTTGGTGGACTTAGTTCCATGTATATAGAAACACAGATAAACCATTACACAAATGGGTTCATACCAACAGTTTTACCCAGTGCATTAGTGTAGGTGCCTCTCAACATTTTAAAGTCTGCAAGGATTCCATTATATGCATTTACCGTATGACTTAGGTGGTTCCCAGTTTTTGGTTTAAGAAAATAATTTTGAAATAAAATCTAAAGTGATCTGATGATTGCCTTATCTTCAGCCTATTCCTTATCTTTCTGTGACATCCAGGTTGGAGTGAAGGAAGTGATTGAAATTTTATGCTCACACAGGTAGTCCAGATTTGAAATTCTTTTAAAAAGGGAATTGCGGGCTTCCCTGGTGGCACAGTGGTTGAGAGTCCGCCTGCCGATGCAGGGGACACGGGTTCGTGCCCCGGTCCGGGAAGATCCCACATGCCGCCGAGCGGCTGGGCCCGTGAGCCATGGCCGCTGAGCCTGCGCGTCCGGAGCCTGTTGCTCCGAGGCGGGAGAGGCCATGACAGTGAGAGGCCCGCGTACCGCAAAAAAAAAAAAAAAAAGGGAATTGCATCACCACCTCTAGAAAAGGGATTTTTAGTTAAAGAATTTAAGGACAGTGCTGAAACACCAGGCAGAGTCTCTTTGCTTAAGCGGAGGTCCGGCTGCGCCCACAATTTAGAACTAAGTACTCTTCTTATAGAGAAAATGGCACATGTATTTCACACGACTTATGTTAAGTTTGAGGATGAATATCAGTGGTGGTAGTTACCAGATGCTCTCTTACTAGAATTAATAGAACTAAATGGCTTCAGTGTGTCAGAAGATTCAGGCCTATTACAGTTTAAAAATAGACTTGATAATTGTCAGCTGTGTGGGAAAATTAACTTAAAAAAAACCGTAATGAAAACGCTATTCATTTGGGTAAGTAACAAATGAATAATCCACACTCTAGCTTTTCCTACAGGCCTCTGAAACTAGAGGTGGATTTGACTGGGGGTCTTTTTGAAGTAGAGTTGGAGGAATTGGAAAACAACTTTCCTTGCTGAGTAATACTTCTAACCCAGCTTGTTCGTTCTCGAGGCTTAAGTCGTTACAGCTGGTAATTTGCACAAAATTAACTGCATAAGGTACTGCTGTTCCTCAGGAGTTATGTAACTCCCCAAAGAAAGCGAATATTCATAACCATGTCCCTGTTCTATTTCTTTATTCTTTTTGAGTCATCAGCCCTCACATTCAGCTAGTTTTTAAGGCAAATTATTTTAATATGTGAAGAAACAAAGTTCTGGACCGGTAAGCACATTATAGGTATAGAAGTGAGTTTCAGAGCCCAGCTTTGTCTTTTTCAATATGTTGTGCAGCTATGCTCCAACTAAAATGATTTTAAGAGAAATGAAAAAGCCACTCCACATCCTGGTGCATGCTGTCTACTGGGACTTTTGGCTGAGGAGTAAGACAGTGTGATCAGAAGCCTGCCAGGATCTCTGTGCTGTTTCCACCAGTATTGCTTGTGGGTATGGAGAGACTCGACTGGAAACTGTTCCTCTGCTGTGTGTGTCCTTGCTTGCTTAGGGGTTAGAAAACAAAAACAAGCTGGAGTTGAACAGCTGCCCTCTTTCTGTTTAGTAGACGTGTGGCTCCTCAGAAGTTGGTGTTGCTTTTTTCCCTTGACTCTGCTCTGAATTGAGTCCTTGATTGGGGATCAGCTGTTCCCCTCCTCACTGAAGAGCTAGATTTAGATAGTTCAACTTGCTTATTTCTAGGTATTTCCTCTTTTAAGCCCAGGCCGAACAGATAAGATAATCTCTGGACTCGGTCTGGGAAAAACTGGTCCACTCAAAGAATGATGTGTTTCCAATATCTGAGTAATTAAAATTCCATCCTGAACTACTGATTTCTTTATTTTCCCTCCTTTCTTGCTTTACCTTCTCTTTCACTAACTGAATGCGAATGTTTAAGGGGTCAAGGCCTGATGGCATCCATTTAGCATTTTACACTGTGCTCTAGTCATGCTTTAAAAGAGAGGTAAGATTAGAACACGTCTAAGGTAATTATTAAAGGTGCTTATATTATTTAAAGCCTTCTTTGGTTTGAGATCTTTATTCTAGTTTCTTTCAAGACTCCTTACCACCATCTCCTACCCATCTCTTGACTGGGTCCCCAGAAGTTGTGTTTTTGTTTTTTGTTTGCCTAAGAATCAACTTTCCTCTTCTCAGCTCCCTTGGACCCCGAGAAAAGGTCTTTTCTGTCGGGGATTGTTTTTTTTTTTTTTTTAAACATCTTTATTGGGGTATAATTGCTTTACAATGGTGTGTTAGTTTCTGCTTTATAACAAAGTGAATCAGTTATACATATACATATGTTCCCATATCTCGTCCCTCTTGCGTCTCCCTCCCTCCCACCCTCCCTATCCCACCCCTCTAGGTGGTCACAAAGCACCGAGCCAATATCCCTGTGCCATGTGGCTGCTTCCCACTAGCTATCTACCTTACGTTTGTTAGTGTATATATGTCTATGCCTCTCTCTCGCCCTGTCACAGCTCACCCTTCCCCCTCCCCATATCCTCAAGTCCGTTCTCCAGTAGGTCTGTGTCTTTATTCCTGTCTTACCCCTAGGTTCTTCATGACATTTTTTTTTTCTTAAATTCCATATACATGTGCTGGCATACGGTATTCGTCTTTCTCTTTCTGACTTACTTCACTCTGTATGACAGACTCTAGGTCTATCCACCTCATTACAAATAGCTCAATTTCGTTTCTTTTTATGGCTGAGTAATATTCCATTGTATATATGTGCCGCATCTTCTTTATCCATTCATCCGATGATGGACACTTAGGTTGTTTCCATCTCCGGGCTATTGTAAATAGAGCTGCAATGAACATTTTGGTACATGACTCTTTTTGAATTATGGTTTTCTCAGGGTATATGCCCAGTAGTGGGATTGCTGGGTCATATGGTAGTTCTATTTGTAGTTTTTTAAGGAACCTCCATACTGTTCTCCATAGTGGCTGAACCAATTCACATTCCCACCAGCAGTGCAAGAGTGTTCCCTTTTCTCCACACCCTCTCCAGCATTTATTGTTTCTAGATTTTTTGAAGATGGCCATTCTGACTGGTGTGAGATGATATCTCATTGTAGTTTTGATTTGCATTTCTCTAATGATTAATGATGTTGAGCATTCTTTCATGTGTTTGTTGGCAGTCTGTATATCTTCTCTGGAGAAATGTCTATTTAGGTCTTCTGCCCATTTTTGGATTGGGTTGTTTGTTTTTTTGTTATTGAGCTGCATGAGCTGCTTGTAAATTTTGGAAATTAATCCTTTGTCAGTTGCTTCATTTGCAAATATTTTCTCCCATTCTGAGGGTTGTCTTTTGGTTTTGTTTATGGTTTCCTTTGCTGTGCAAAAGCTTTGAAGTTTCATTAGGTCCCATTTGTTTATTTTTGCTTTTATTTCCATTTCTCTAGGAGGTGGGTCAAAAAGGATCTTGCTGTGATTTATGTCATAGAGTGTTCTGCCTATGTTTTCCTCTAAGAGTTTGATAGTTTCTGGCCTTACATTTAGGTCTTTAATCCATTTTGAGCTTATTTTTGTGTATGATGTTAGGGAGTGATCTAATCTCATACTTTTACATGTACCTGTCCAGTTTTCCCAGCACCACTTATTGAAGAGGCTGTCCCTTCTCCACTGTACATTCCTGCCTCCTTTATCAAAGATAAGGTGACCATATGTGTGTGGGTTTATCTCTGGGCTTTCTATCCTGTTCCATTGATCTATCTTTCCGTTTTTGTGCCAGTACCATACTGTCTTGATTACTGTAGCTTTGTAGTATAGTCTGAAGTCAGGGAGCCTGATTCCTCCAGCTCCATTTTTCGTTCTCAAGATTGCTTTGGCTATTCGGGGTCTTTTGTGTCTCCATACAAATTGTGAAATTTTTTGTTCTAGTTCTGTGAAAAATGCCAGTGGTAGTTTGATGGGGATTGCATTGAATCTGTAGATTGCTTTGGGTAGTAGAGTCATTTTCACAATGTTGATTCTTCCAATCCAAGAACATGGTATATCTCTCCATCTATTTGTATCATCTTTAATTTCTTTCATCAGTGTCTTATAATTTTCTGCATACAGGTCTTTCGTCTCCTTAGGTAGGTTTATTCGTAGATATTTTATTCTTTTTGTTGCAGTGGTAAATGGGAGTGTTTTCTTGATTTCACTTTCAGATTTTTCATCCTTAGTGTATAGGAATGCCAGAGATTTCTGTGCATTTTAATTTTGTATCCTGCTACTTTACCAAATTCATTGATTAGCTCTAGTAGTTTTCTGGTGGCATCTTTAGGATTCTCTATGTATAGTATCATGTCATCTGCAAACAGTGACAGCTTTACTTCTTTTCCGATTTGGATTCCTTTTATTTCCTTTTCTTCTCTGATTGCTGTGGCTAAAACTTCCAAAACTATGTTGAATAAGAGTGGTGAGAGTGGGCAACCTTGTCTTGTTCCTGATCTTAGTGGAAATGCTTTCAGTTTTTCACCATTGAGGATGATGTTGGCTGTGGGCTTGTCATATATGGCCTTTATTATGTTGAGGAAAGTTCCCTCTATGCCTACTTTCTGCAGGGTTTTTATCATAAATGGGTGTTGAATTTTGTCAAAAGCTTTCTCTGCATCTATTGAGATGATCGTATGGTTTTTATCCTTCAATTTGTTAATATGGTTTATCACATTGATAGATTTGTGTATATTGAAGAATCCTTGCATTCCTGGAATAAACCCCACTTGATCGTGGTGTATGATCCTTTTAATGTGCCGTTGGATTCTGTTTGCTAGTATTTTGTTGAGGATTTTTGCATCTATGTTCATCAGTGATATTAGCCTGTAGTTTTCGTTCTTTGTGACATCCTTGTCTGGTTTTGGTATCAAGGTGATGGTGGCCTCCTAGAATGAATTTGGGAGTGTTCCTCCCTCTGCTATATTTGGAAGGGTTTGAGAAGGAGAGGTGTTAGCTCTTCTCTAAATGTTTGATAGAATTCACCTGTGAAGCCATCTGGTCCTGGGCTTTTGTTTGTTGGAAGATTCTTAATCAGAGTTTCAATTTCAGTGCTTGTGATTGGTCTGTTCATATTTTCTATTTCTTCCAGATTCAGTCTTGGCAGGTTGTGTATTTCTAAGAATTTGTCCATTTCTTCCAGGTTGTCCATTTTATTGGCATAGAGTTGCTTGTAGTAATCTCTCATGATCTTTTTTATTTCTGCAGTGTCAGTTGTTACTTCTCCTTTTTCATTTCTAATTCTATTGATTTGAGTCTTCTCCCTTTTTTTCTTGATGAGTCTGGCTAATGGTTTATCTATTTTGTTTATCTTCTCAAAGAACCAGATTTTAGTTTTATTGATCTTTGCTATTTCCTTCATTTCTTTTTCATTTCTGATCTGATTTTTATGATTTCTTTCCTTCTGCTAACTTTGGGGGTTTTTTGTTCTTCTTTCTCTAAATGCTTGAGGTGCGAGTTTAGGTTGTTTACTTGAGATGTTTCCTGCTTCTTAAGGTGGGCTTGTATTGCTATAAACTTCCCTCTTAGAACTGCTTTTGCTGCATCCCATAGGTTTTGGGTCGTTGTGTCTCCATTGTCATTTGTTTCTAGGTACTTTTTTATTTCCTCTCTGATTTCTTCAGTGATCACTTCGTTATTAAGTAGTGTATTGTTTAGCCTCCATGTGTTTGGATTTTTTACAGATCTTTTCCTGTAATTGATATCTAGTCTCATGGTGTTGTGGTTGGAAAAGATACTTGATACGATTTCAGTTTTCTTAAATTTACCAAGGCTTGATTTGTGACCTAAGGTATGATCTGTCCTGGAGAATGTTCCATGAGCACTTGAGAAAAACGTGTATTCTGTTGTTTTTGGATGGAGTGTCCTATAAATATCAATTAAGTCCATCTTGTTTAATGTATCATTTAAAGCTTGTGTTTCCTTATTTATTTTCATTTTGGATGATCTGTCCATTGGTGAAACTGGGGTGTTACAGTCCCCTACTATGAATGTGTTACTGTCGATTTCCCCTTTTATGGCTGTTAGTATTTACCTTATGTATTGAGGTGCTCCTATGTTGGGTGCATAAATACTTACAATTGTTATATCTTCTTCTTGGATCGATCCCTTGATCATTATGTAGTGTCCTTCTTTGTCTCTTCTAATAGTCTATTTCAAAGTCTATTTTGTCTGATATGAGAATTGCTACTCCAGCTTTCTTTTGGTTTCCATTTGCATGGAATATCTTTTTCTATCCCCTTACTTTCAGTCTGTATTTGTCTGTAGGTCTGAAGTGGGTCTCTTGTAAACAGCATATATATGGGTCTTGTTTTTGTATCCATTCAGCCAATCTGTGTCTTTTGGTGGGAGCATTTAGTCCACTTACATTTAAGGTAATTATTGATATGTTCCTATTCCCATTTTCTAAATTGTTTTGGGGTCATTATTATAGGTCTTTCCCTTTTCTTGTGTTTCTTGCCTAGAGAAGTTCCTTTAGCATTTGTTGTAAAGCTGGTTTGGTGGTGCTGAACTGTCTCAGCTTTTGCTTGTCTCTAAAGGTTTTAATTTCTCCATCAAGTCTGAATGAGATCCTTGCTGGGTAGAGTAGTCTTGGTTGCAGGTTTTTCTCCGCCATCACTTTCAGTATGTCCTGCCACTCCCTTCTGGCTTTCAGAGTTTCTGCTGAGAGATCAGCTGTTAACCTTATGGGGATTCCCTTGTGTGTTATTTGTTTTTCGCTTGCTGCTTTTAATATGCTTTCTTTGTATATAATTTTTGACAGTTTGATTAATATGTGTCTTGGCATATTTCTCCTTGGATTTATCCTGTATGGGACTCTCTGTGCTTCCTGGACTTGATTAACTATTTCCTTTCCCATATTAGGGAAGTTTTCAACTATAATCTCTTCAAATATTTTCTCAGTCCCTTTCTTTTTCTCTTCTTCTTCTGGAACCCCTATAATTCAAATGTTGGTGCGTTTAATGTTATCCCAGAGGTCTCTGAGACTGTCCTCAGTTCTTTTAATTCTTTTTTCTCTATTCTGCTCTGCAGTAGTTATTTCCACTATTCTCTCTTCCAGGTCACTTATCTGTTCTTCTGCCTCAGTTATTCTGCTATTGATCTCATCTAGAGTCTTTTTCATTTCATTTATTGTGTTGTTCTTCATTGTTTGTTTCATCTTTAGTTCTTCTAGGTCCTTGTTAAACGTTTCTTGTATTTTCTCCATTGTATTTCCAAGATTTTGGATCATCTTTACTATCATTATTCTGAATTCTTTTTCAGGTAGACTGCCTATTTCTTCATTTGTTTGGCCTGGTGCATTTTTATCTTGCTCCTTCATCTGCTGTGTGTTTTTCTGTCTTCTCATTTTGCTTATCTTACTGTGTTTGGGGTCTCCTTTTTGCAGGCTGCAGGTTCGTAGTTCCCGTTGTTTTTGATGTCTGTCCCCAGTGGCTAAGGTTGGTTCAGTGGGTTGTGTAGGCTTCCTGGCGGAGGGGACTAGTGCCTGTGTTCTGGTGGATGAGGCTGGATCTTGTCTCTCTAGTGGGCAGGTCCACGTCTGGTGGTGTGTTTTGGGGTGTCTGTGGACTTATTATGATTTTAGGCAGCCTCTCTGCTAATGGGTGGGGTTGTGTTCCTGTTTTGCTAGTTGTTTGGCATAGGGTGACCAGCACTGTAGCTTGCTGGTCATTGAGTGAAGCTGGGTGCTGGTGTTGCGATGGAGATCTCTGGGAGATTTTCGCCGTTTGATATCATGTGGAGCTGGGAGGTCTCTTGTGGACCAGTGTCCTGAAGTTGGCTCTCCCACCTCAGAGGCACAGCACTGACTCCTGGCTGCAGCACCAAGAGCCTTTCATCCACACGGCTCAGAATAAAAGGGAGAAAAAGTAGAGAGAATTAGTAGAATTATGAAGAAAGAAAGAAAGAAAGGAGGGAAGGAAGGAAGAAGGAAAGAAGGAAAGAAAGGGATGTAGGGAGGAAGGAAGGAGGGAAGGAAGGAAAAAAGAAAAGAAGATACACTAAAATAAAATAAAGTTATTAAATTAAAAAATAATTATTTAGGAAAAAAAGGGGGCACGGATAGAACCTTAGGACAAATGGTGGAAGCAAAGCAATACAGACAAAATCTTACACAGAAGCAGACACATACACCCTCACAAAAAGAGGTAAAGGGGAAAAAATCATAGATCTTGCTCTCAAAGTCCACCTCCTCAATTTGGGATCATTCATTGTCTAAAGGAGGGAGCGAGGGAGGGAAGGAAGGAAGGGAAAGAAAGAAGGTAAAGTATAATAAAGTTATTAAAATTAATTATTAAGAAAAAAAATTTAAAAAAAAACGGACGGATAGAACCCTAGGACAAATGGTGGAGGTGGAAGCAAAGCTATACAGACAAAATCTCACACAGAAGCATACACATACACACTCACAAAAAGAGGAAAAGGAGAAAAAAATAGATCTTGTTCTCGAAGTCCACCTCCTCAATTTGGGATGACTCGTCTATATTCATGTATTCCACAGATGCAGGGTACATCAAGTTGATTGTGGAGCTTTAATCCGCTGCTTCTGAGGCTGCTGGGAGGGATTTCCCTTTCTCTTCTTTGTTCTCACAGTTCACAGGGGCTCAGCTTTGGATTGGGCCCCGCCTCTGCGTGTAGGTCGCCAGAGGGCGTCTGTGTTTTGCTCAGACAGGACGGGGTTAAAGGAGCCGCTGATTCGGGGGCTCTGGCGCACTCAGGCCGGGGAGAGGGAGGGGCACGGCGTGCGGGGCGAGCCTGCGGCGGCAGAGGCTGGCGTGACATTGCATCAGCCTGAGGCCCGCTGTGTGTTCTCCCGGGAAAGTTGTCCCTGGATCCCGGGAACCTGGCAGTGGCGGGCTGCACAGGCTCCCCGGAAGAGGGGTGTGGATAGGGACCTGTGCTCGCACACAGGCCCCATCGTGGCGGCAGCAGCAGCCTTAGCGTCTCCCGCCCGTCTCTGGGGTCCGTGCTTTTAACCGCGTCTCCCACCTGTCTCTGGGGTCAGCTGTGTTCACGCTGCCAACCCCAGTCCTCGCCCTGCGCTCCGACCAAAGCCCGAGCCTCAGCTCGCAGCCCCGCCCAACCCAGCGGGTGAGCAGACAAGCCTCTCGGGCTGGTGAGTGCTGGTCGGCACCGATCCTCTGTGCGGGGAATCTCCCAGCTTTGCCCTCCGCACCCCTGTGGCTGTGCTCTCCTCTGCGGCTCTGAAGCTCCCCCCTCCGCCTCCCGCAGTCCGCCCGCGAAGGGGCTTCCTAGTGTGTAGAAACCTTTCCTCCTTCACAGCTCCCTCCCACTGGTGCAGGTGCCGTCCCTATTCTTTTGTCTCTGTTTATTCTTTTTTCTTTTGCCCTACCCAGGTACGTGGGGAGTTTGTTGCCTCTTGGGAGGTCTGAGGTCTTATGCCAGCATTCTGTAGGTGTTCTGTAGGAGTTGCTCCACGTGTAGATGTATTTCTGGTGTATTTGTGGGGAGGAAGGTGATCTCCGCCTCTTACTCTTCCGCCATCTTCCCCTCCGCCGCCTTCTGTCGGTTTTATATGAAATACAGTCCCTCAGTATCTGAGAGGGATCATTTCCAGTACCCCCTGTGGATACCAAAAATGCACCAGTCCCCTACAGTTAGCCTTCCCATTCCCATCTGCAGATTCAGCCAACCACAGGTCGTGTAGTATTTTCAATCCATGGTTGGTTGAACCCACGGTTGTAGAGGGCCCACTGTATGCCTTAAGGCTCTTGACCTAGAAATGGATTCCTTTCTGTGTTATTTGGTCTGACACAGTGGTTGCTCTTTAATGTTACATCTCTATTTTTGTGTCCCTTTTTCTTAAAAACCATCTTCACTTTTCCTTTCAAGTTCACCTGCCCATTACAAGTTAAAACTTAAAACATGCATTTACTTAGAATCAAAATCCTCTCTTTAGCCAGTGCTCTTAATCTTGAATGGAACGTATGTGTGAAGGAAATAGAAGATATGTCAAGGGTCAAGTGGCATCTCCTAGAAGCATTTAGAGGATCACTTATAGGCCAGGGGGCCTGTGACGTTTGGAATGGTTAGCTTTTGCAGAATGCTTTGGAAAACACATCTCAAACCAGTCTTTTTGAGTGTGAAAACTGACACAGTTGACTCCCGCACGGTCCTCTGTTGAAGCGTTCTTTTTATCTAGGGTTGTGAATAGAGGTATGCACTAACTTGGAATTGTGGGTCTGGGGTTTTAAGTTGCCAGATGGACTCATCAAATGAGATGTATTTTATAAAGAGAATAAAACTTCCAATTGTTCTGACAGTTGTCTTCTATTAAGCCATTTTTGGAAATTACTACAGTTGAACCAGTAATTGAGAAGAGGAGTTCTCCCTTTGGGAAAACTGACCTTTTGAATAGAATTCAGTCAAATATTGATGTGACTTTTAAAATTTGAGGTCCCACTTTCCTTCATCTTTTTTTCTAGCCCCATCCCGGAAGTCGGTTTTGACAGACCCAGCCAAACTCAAGAAGCTGCAGCAGAGCGGTGAGGCCTTTGTGCAGGACGACTCTTGCGTGAACATCGTTGCACAGCTGCCCAAGTGCCGGGAGTGTCGCTTGGACAGCCTCCGAAAGGATAAGGAGCAGCAGAAAGACTCGCCCGTGTTTTGCCGCTTCTTTCACTTCAGGAGGTGAGCCATTTGGGGAAGAGCTGAGATACCTTGGGCCCTGTAGTGTACTTTTCTCCCTCTTCTAGCAACAGTAAGTCTAAAACTGAAAAGAGTACAGATTACACTTTTTAATCTGTGGATTTAGGAATCTAGATCTTATTACACATTCTTTCCTTCTCATTCTCCTTTTCAGGTTTTTTTTTTAAAGCAAAGAAGCTTAAAAATACAAACTTCCATTTTTTTTTAAACATCTTTATTGGAGTATAATTGCTTTACAGTGTTGTGTTAGTTTCTGCTGTATAACAAAGTGAATCAGCTATATGCATATGTATATCCCCATATCGCCTCCCGCTTGCGTCTCCCTCTTACCTTTCTTATCCCACCCATCTAGATGGTCGCAAAGTACCGAGCTGATCTCCCTGTGCTATGCGGCTGCTTCCCACTAGCTATCTATTTTACATCTGGTAGTGTATATTTGTCAGTGCTACTCTCTCACTTCATCCCAGCTTACCCTTCCCCCTCCCCGTGTCCTCAAGTCTATTCTCTACATCTGTATCTTTATTCCTGTCCTGACATTAGGTTCATGAGAACCATATTTTTTTTTTGAGATTCCATATATATGTGTTAGCACACGGTATTTGTTTTTCTCTTTCTGACTGCACTCTGTATGACAGACTGTACGTCCATCCACCTCATTACAAATAACTCAATTTCGTTTCTTTTTATGGCTGAGTAATATTCCATTGTGTGTACGTGCCACATCTTCTTTATCCATTCATCTGTCAGTGGACACTTAGGTTGCTTCCATGTCCTGGCTATTGTAAATAGTGCTGCAGTGAACACTGTGGTACATGACTCTTTTTGAATTATGGTTTTCTCAGGGTATATGCCCAGTAGTGGGATGGCTGGGTCGTATGGTAGTTCTATTTTTTGTTTTTTAAGGAACCTCCATACTGTTCTCCATAGTGGCTGTATCAATTTACATTCCCACCAACAGTGCAAGAGGGTTCCCTTTTCTCCACACCCTCTCCAGCATTTATCGTTTGTAGATTTTTTGATAATGGCCATTCTGACCAGTGTGAGGTGATACCTCATTGTGGTTTTGATTTCCACTTCTCTAATGATTAGTGATGTTGAGCATCTTTTCATGTGTTTGTTGGCAATCTGTATATCTTCTTTGGAGAAATGTCTGTTTAGGTCTTCTGCCCATTTTTGGATGGGGTTGTTTGTTTTTTTGATATTGACCTGCATGAGCTGCTTATATACTTTGGAGATTAATCCTGTGCCAGTTGCTTCGTTGGCAAATATTTTCTCCTATTCTGAGGGTTCTCTTTTCGTCTTGTTTGTGTTTTCCTATGCTGTGCAAAAGCTTTTAAGTTTCATTACGTCCAATTTGTTTATTTTTGTTTTTATTTCCATTTCTCTAGGAGATAGGTCAAAAGGGATCTTGCTGTGATTTATGTCATAGAGTGTTCTGCCTGTGTTTTCTTCTAAGAGTTTTATAGTGGCCTTACATTTACGTCTTTAATCCATTTTGAGTTTATCTTTGTGTATGGTGTTAGGGAATGTTCTAATTTCATTCTTTTACATGTACCTGTCCAGTTTTCCCAGCACCACTTACTGAAGAGGCTGTCTTCTCTCCATTGTATATTCTTGCCTCCTTTATCAAAGATAAGGTGACCATACGTGCATGGGTTTACTCTGGGCTTTCTATCCTTTTCCATTGATCTATATTTCTGTTTTTGTGCAAGTACCATACTGTCTTGATTAATGTAGCTCTGTAGTATAGTCTGAAGTCTGGCAGCCTGATTCCTCCAGCTCTGTTTTTCTTTCTCAAGATTGCTTTGGCTATTCGGGGTCTTTTGTGTTTCCATACAAGATGTGCAATTTTTTAAATTATTATTTTTATTTTTTGTGGTGCGCAGGCCTCTCACTGCTGTGGCCTCTCCCGTTGCGGAGCACAGGCTCCGGATGCACAGGCTCAGCAGCCATGGCTCATGGGCCCAGCCGCTCTGCGGCATATGGGATCTTCCCGACCGGGGCACCAAACCTGCAACCTCTGCATTGGCAGGCGGACTCTCAACCACTGCGCCACCAGGGAATCCCCAAGTTGTGCAATTTTTGGTTCTAGTACTGCGAAAAATACCATTGGTAGTTTGATAGGGATTGCATTGAATCTGTAGATTGCTTTGGGTAGTAGAGTCATTTTCACAGTGTTGATTCTTCCAATCCAAGAACATAGTATATGTCTCCATCTGTTTGTATCATCTTGAATTTCTTTCATTAGTGTCTTATAGTTTTCTGCATACAGGTCTTTTGCCTTCTTAGGTAGGTTTATTCCTAAGTATTTTATTCTTTTCGTTGCAATGGTAAATGGGAGTGTTTCCCTAATTTCTCTTTCAGATTTTTCATCATTAGTATATAGGAATGCAAGAGATTGCTGTGTGTTAATTTTGTATCCTGCTACTTTACCACATTCATTGATTAGCTCTAGTAGTTTTCTGGTAGCATCTTTAGGATTCTCTATGCATAGTATCATGTCATCTGCAAAAAGTGACAGTTTTACTTCCTTTCTGATTTGGATTCCTTTTATTTCTTTTTCTTCTCTGATTACTGTGGCCAAAACTTCCAAAACTATGTTGAATAATAGTGGTGAGAATGGGCAACCTTGTCTTGTTGCCCTGAGAAATGGTTTCAGTTTTTCATCATTTAGAACGATGTTGGCTGTGGGTTTGTCATATATGGGCTTTATTATGTTGAGATAGGTTCCCTCTATGCCCACTTTCTGGAGAGTTTTTATCATAAATGGGTACTGAATTTTATCAAAAGCTTTTTCTGCGTCTCTTGAGATTATCATATGGTTTTTATCCTTCAATTTGTTAATATGGTGTATCCCATGGATTGATTTGCGTATATTGAAGAATCCTTGTATTCTTGGGATAAATCCCACTTGATCACGGTGTATAATCCTTTTAATGTGCCGTTGGATTCTGTTTGCTAGTATTTTGTTGAGGATTTTTGCATCTGTGTTCATCAGAGATATTAGCCTATAGTTTTCTTCCTTTGTGACATCCTTGTCTGGTTTTGGTATCAGGGTGATGGTGGCCTCGTAGAATGAGCTGGGGTGTGTTCCTCCCTCTGCTATATTTTGGAAGAGTTTGAGGAGGATAGGTGTTAGCTCTTCTCTAAATGTTTGATAGAATTCACCTGTGAAGCCATCTGATCCTGGGCTTTTGTTTGTTGGAAGATTTTTAATCACAGTTTCAATTTCAGTGCTTGTGATTGGTCTATTTATATTTTCTGTTTCTTTCTGGTTCAGTCTTGAAAGGTTGTGCTTTTCTAAGAAATTGTCTATTTCTTCCAGGTGGTCCATTTTATTGGCTTGTAGTAATCTCTCATGATCCTTTGTATTTCTGCCGTGTCAGTTGTTACTCCTCCTTTTTCATTTCTAATTCTGTTGATTTGAGTCTTCTCCCTTTTTTTCTTGATGCGTCTGGCTAATGGTTTATCAATTTTGTGTATCTTCTCAAGGAGCCAGCTTTTAGTTTTATTGAGCTTTGCTGTCCTTTCCTTCATTTCTTTTTCATTTATTTCTGATCTGATCTTTATGATATTTTTCCTTCTGCTAACTTTGGGGGGTTTTTGTTCTTCTTCCTCTAATTGCTTTAGGTGTAAGGTTAGGTTGTTTGAGATTTTTGTTGAGGTAGGATTGTATTGCTATAAACTTCCCTCTTAGAACTGCTTTTGCTGCATCCCATAGGTTTTGGGTTGTCCTGTTTTCATTGTCATTTGTTTCTAGCTATTTTTTGATTTCCTCGGTGATCTCTCAGTTATTTAGTAGCGTATTGTTTAGCCTCCATGTGTTTGTATTTTTTACAGTTTTTTTCCTGTAATTGATATCTAGACTCATAGTGTTGTGGTCGGAAAAGATACTTGATACGATTTTAATTTTCTTAAATTTACCAAGGCTTGATTTGTGACCCAAGATATGATCTATCCTGGAGACTGTTCCATGAGCACTTGAGAAGAAAGTGTATTCTGTTGTTTTTGGATAGAATGTCCTATAAATATCAATTAATTCCATCTTGTTTAATGTGTCATTTAAATTTTGTGTTTCCTTATTTATTTTCATTTTGGATCATCTGTCCATTGGTGAAAGTAGGATGTTCAAGTCCCCTCTTATTACTGTGTTACTGTCGATTTCCCCTTTTATGGCTGTTAGCATTTGCCTTATGTATTGAGGTACTCCTATGTTGGGTGCATAAATATTTATAATTGTTATGTCTTTTTCTTGGATTGATTCCTTGATCATTATGTAGTGTCCTTCTTTATCTTTTGTAATAGTCTTTATTTTAAAGTCTATTTTGTCTGATATGAGAATTGGTACTCCAGCTTTCTTTTGATTTCCATTTGCATGGAATATCTCTTTCCACCCCCTCACTTTCAGTCTGTATGTGTCCCTAGGTCTGAAGTGAGACTTTGTAGACAGCATATGTATGGGTCTTGTTTTTGTATCCATTCATCTGGTCTCTCTTTTGGTTGAAGTATTTAATTCATTTACATTTAAGGCAATTATTGATATGTATGTTTCTGTTACCATTTTCTTAATTGTTTTGGGTTTGTTTTTGTAAGTCTTTTCCTTCTCTTGTGTTTCCTGCCTAGAGAAGTTCTTTAGCATTTGTTGTAAAGCTGGTTTGGTAATGCTGCATTCTCCTAACTTTTGCTTATCTGTAAGGGTTTTAATTTCTCCATCGAATCTGAATGGGATCCTTGCTGGGTAGAGTAATCTTGGTTGTAAGTTTTTCCCTTTCATCACTTTAAATATGTCCTGCCACTCCCTTCTGGCTTGCAGAGTTTCTGCTGAAAAATCAGCTGGTAACCTTATGGGGATTCCCTTGTATGTTATTTGTTGCTTTTCCCTTGCTGCTTTTAATATTTTTCTTTGTATTTAATTTTTGATAGTTTGATTAATATGTGTCTCAGCGTGTTTCTCTTTGGATTTATCCTGTGTCGTACTCTCTGTGCTTCCCGGACTTGATTGACTATTTCCTTTCCCATGTTAGGGAAGTTTTTGACTGTCATGTCTTCAGATATTTTCTCAGACCCTTTCTTTTTCTCTTCTTCTTCTGGGACCCGTATAATTTGAATGTTGGTGTGTTTAATGTTGTCCCAGAGGTCTCTGAGTCTGTCCTCAATTCTTATCATTCTTTTTTCTTTATTCTGCTCCCTGCAGTTGTTTCGACCATTTTACCTTCCAGCTCACTTATCCGTTCTTTTGCCTCAGTTATTCTGTTATTGATTCCTTCTAGAGTATTTCTAATTTCAGTAATTGTGTTGTTCATCACTGTTTGTTTGCTCTTTAGTTCTTCTAGATCCTTGTTAAATGTTTCTTGTATTTTCTCCATTCTGTTTCTGAGATTTTGGATCATGTTTACTATCATTAGTCTGAATTCTTTTTCAGATAGGTTGCCTATTTCGTCTTCATTTATTTGGTCTTGTAGATTTTTACCCTGCTCCTTCGTCCATAATGTATTTTTTTGTCGTTTCATTTTTTTTTTTTTTTTTTTGGTGGGTGGTGCTGTATTCCTGTCTTACTGGTTGTTTGGCCTGAGACGTCCAGCACTGGAGTTTGCAGGCAGTTGGATAGAGCTGGGGCTTGGTGCTGAGATGAGGACCTCTGGGAGGCCTCACTCCAGTCGATATTCCCTGGGGTCTGAGGTTCTCTGTTAGTTTGGTGGTTTGGACTCGGAGCTCCCACCACAGGGCCCGACCTCCGGCCTGGGAATCACGATCCTGCAAGCATGTGGCAGGTGAAGTAGTGGTCCCTCAAAGACACGGACATCCAAATCCCTGGAACCGCCTGGCTGGTGTGCGGCGATGGGGACTGGAGCTGCTCGAGGGGTAGGGCAGTGGCCTGAGGAGCACAGGGCCGCCTGGTGTCTAAAGTTCTATTTTTAAAAGTAACAAACATAGAAAAATTCTGAAGGTTCTAAAACACCACCACAAATAACTACTGTTAACTTTTCAGTGCATTTTAGTGTTTACGTGGTCATAAAATATATTCAAGCATACCTACTTGGCATGTTGTGTATACTGTTTTTTTCTTTTTAATAAATTTATTTATCTATTTATTTTTGGCTTCGTTGGGTCTTTGTTGCTGCGCATGGGCTTTCTCTAGTTGCAGCGAGTGGGGTCTACTCTTTGTTGCAGCACGTGGGCTTCTCATTGTGGTGGCTTCTTTTGTTGCAGTGCATGGGCTCTAGGTGCATGGGCTTCAGTAGTTGTGGCCTGTGGTCTCTAGAGCGTGGGCTCAGTAGTTGTGGTGCACGGGCTTAGTTGCTCTGCGGCATGTGAGATCTTCCTGGACCAGGGCTCAAACCTGAGTCCTCTGCATTGGCAGGCGGATTCAAAAGCACTGTGCCACCAGGGAAGTCCCTATATACTGTTTTGAATTTTACTTTCTCCAGTGCATACTTTCCCAGTTCGTAATAGGAACCACTTGATCATGTTAACTTTTTTTGCAAATACTTTTGAATAACTATGCAAGAACCCATAATAACAGTGTTGGAAAATTCACTTAACCAATTCCCTTGTTGGTGTTAAGATTATTATGTATTTTTTGCCAGTAAAAATAATACAGAAATGATCATCAGCTTGTCCTCATCTCTGATTATTTATTTTGGAAAGGTTATTGGAAGTGGCATTACTGGGTCAGAAGATGTGTGTGTTTTAAGGCTTTGATAAATAAGTTCTGCCAAATGGCCCTGGAGGAAGGTTGCACCTGCATCCATGCCCACTGGCAGGGTTTGAGCATTCCTGTCTCCGTGTACCTTTGCCAGCCGGTGTATCTTTAAAAAATCTTTTCTGCTTTTATAGGCAAAAACTTTCATTTTTACATTGCGTTTTTTTTTTTCTTTAAGTCAAATTTTCTTTAAATTCTTCCATCCTGAGTGAAGAGAAAGGTAGCCTTCTGGTCTTTGTGATGTATAATTTACAATTTTCCAGAAATCTAGGTAGTTGCAGTCTCAACTAGTTCTAATCATGAACAGCAGTGTTGACTTTAATTTCTTCCTATTCTCCTCTCCTTTAGTTTTATCAAGATTAAAGATTGCTGATGAACTGAATTAAATGCACGGGCATTTTAATGATCAGTAATTATATCTGTGCTGATAACTTTCAGATTCACCGTTATTTAATGAAGAGTTTATTTAAGAGTTTTTTAGATGGTAGTTTGTCGCATTCATTCCTGAGTAAATTGTAGAAGCACCATGATAAAATGTGTGTGTAGCACTTAGAGCTGTGACAACTGTTAACAGAAGTCAGTGTATTAGAAACTCAAACAAACTCACTTCTCTGGTAAAAAGAATTTCATGGTTGTAAAAGCAAAGCCTTTTTTTCCTGATGTTTAGAGTGAAGATCGACACTGTCATTAGTCTTATCAAATTTGTTTCTCACTAAATTCTGCAGATTAAATGGGAGGGGGTAGGGTCTCAGTGGTAAAGCTCAGTTGCCAAATCCTGTTTTCCATCTCCTCCCCATTTGAAATGGCTTCCAAATTTATTTTTTGGAACTATGACTAGCTCTAATTTGGGCTATCAATTAAAAGCTTGCATCTATCCTTTGGACTCCTAGAAATTTGCAAAAACATTTTGCAAACAAATGTTTGCAGAAACATTTGCATCTGTCATGCAACTCCCAGTGTCCTTCCAGTTCATTCTACACAGTTCTGGACAAATGCTTTTCCTAAAGCACATCTTTATGTGTGTCTCGTGGACTCAAAAAGTTTCAGCAGTTGCCCAATGACTAGCAAAGAAATCAAGGTCCCTGCATTTTTCTTGCAAGGCCAAGCTTAATTATTGTCTCTAACATGAAGTCTTCTTCATATAAGACCCACAGAACTCATAGTCGGCACTTCTTCCTCTGACTCCTGTAAGACTCAATGACTGTTATGATACCTGTCATACCCTACTTCCCTGGGTGTTTTATGTCTACTTCTGTGTCTCCAGCTAGATTGACATACAATGTTGTGTTTAAATAAGTCCAAAACTATTGCATAGCTTAGGAAAAACATGGCAGATGTCAAAGATGCTGAAAGAGAATGCTGAGAAAATGTTCTGCTTTTTGCTCCACCTTCTTAGATACCGAGGCGCATCCTAACCACTGCCTCTTATTCCAGAAGCTTGCATGGTAATTTGTAGCTAGGATTCCTAAGGGTGTTGAATACCTCATGGATCTGTATGGTCATGGCTTCAGTGTTGTCTAGGGTTAGCCTTCCCCTCCTGAGCATTATTCTTGAAGCAGTAGTTGTATTCAAATTTGGTCAGATTATTTGTCACCTTCTGTTTGTTATCAGTTTACTTCTGTGCTGACTTGTGATTATTCTTGCTATTAAGTTCCAAGTCAGGCAGGTTCAGTAGCTGTCCTTGGAAATGACATGAGTAGATCTTGGTTTGAGTGGAAAGCACAACTCCCTCTCCCTGCCAACCCCCCATGTCTTCTGGGGGAAAACGTGGAAGTTTTAAAAATCTTTCTATGGATGTTGCCAAGTAGCAAGTGGCTGTAATTAGCCATGGAGATGATAGAAAACTGGGAAGGAAATGCCTGATTTAAATAACATTTAAAGAGTAACAACGAGCTGTAAACCAGTATTTCATGTACGTGACACCCTTTTTTTATTTTTTCACCCCCTCTAGGTTACAGTTCAACAAGCACGGTGTATTGCGGGTAGAAGGCTTCTTAACACCAAACAAGTATGACAGTGAAGCAATTGGCTTGTGGTTGCCTTTAACCAGAAATGCTGTTGGGACTGATTTGGACACAGCAAAGTATATCCTGGCCAACATTGGAGACCACTTCTGTCAAATGGTGATTTCTGAAAAGGAAGCTATGTCAACTATTGAGCCACACAGTAAGAGCATCTCTTAGGGGGTAGGAGTTTTGAGTCCAACTTGATTTTTGTTCCTAAATGACACCTAAGTCCTAATTGTATGGATTTCATTTTCACCCAGAAGTGTAGATGACTTTGGTATAATGAAGTTGCATTTTTCCTTTGGTAACAGATTCTGCCTGTTGATTTCATCAAAGTCAGTGATCTATCTGTGGGGTTTGTTTCAGGGCAATTACTAAATTTTTTGTTAAGGACGGTAAAGGTGAGGTGGCGGTGGAATTTGCATAGCCTTACCGACAAGTGTGGACTCACCAAAAGGGGGTTATTTTAAGACAAAGGTTCTTAAGAAAACATTTCAAAGAAGATAATGGACAGGCTGTACCCTAGACCTACTGAATCAGGGTCTGAGGAGGCTGGCACCCAGGCATGAAAATGGGAACAAGCGCAGATGAAAATGATTCTGTTAGAGTCAAGGTTTTCAGGGAAAACTTGGAGGTTCCAGCCAGGTGTGCACAGAGATCAGTGTGGGTGACACATTAGAGCCAGACCTCCCTCATGACATCTCAAGGTACGGTGTCGAAGAGGACAGCACACCTCTTGTCTGTGTGCCCTTAGAAGTGAGATATCCAGCCAGAAGCACCAAGGGGCATCTGTCTTTTTAAGTCTCACACTTTGTTCCATCATTTTCTCTTTTCCGAATGGTGGCAAGTTAAAAGTGAAGCCTTTCCATCCCTCTGGTAGATATCTTTTCAGACTTTGTATAGCCAAATATGTTTCAGTATAAGCGTCCACACGTCCTGATCTTAAGAACTTTGGTTGTAGGCCCCAGGAACTAACTGAAGCTGGCTTACGCACCACAATCACTTACTGGATAAGTTTGAACACTGTTACATCTCAGAGTCCAAGGAATGGGAACTGACGTTCCCAGGAGCGGGAATTCAGATCTGGGTGGGGTATGGGATTGTGAGCTCCATGGGCAGCCAGAGTCCTGCTAAAGTGAAGAGCAGCTTTATAATCACTGTTCTGTTGGGGTAGTAGAGACTCTGATAAGTCAAGAATCGTATTAAAGTTGTTTTTCCTATAATCTATTTAGGACGAGTGATACTGGTTTTCCATTTTCAGTAGAGATACAAAAGTTTTCTTCTTGTATACTTTTAAGTAAGAGAAGATGTAAAGAAAAGTTCTTAAGTAACTGGTCTAGAGGTAGTATATGAATGACTGGGTTGCAAAAACAATTTTTTGGAATGTATTAGTAGCTTCCTGAATCGGAAGGGCTGTTTTAAGCTACTGATGTTTTTTCTTTGCTCAAGGTGAGTCGTCTGAAAAATGTGTCCTTAAAGATGTAATTGTGATTAATGTTTCCTCCTTGCCTATTTGATTATCCTGTTCCTCTTTATTTCCTCTGTGACAAGCTGGTCAGCTGGAGAGAGGAACTCACTGTGAGTGATACTGAAAGATGCCACCACAAGGTGTCGCTAGAGAGGGGGGTGGAGGGTACCCTCTGATCCTGAGATTAGGAAGCAGGTCTCAGCTTTTATACATCTATTCTGTCTTTGCAATGACAAATGATCATTAAATAGGTGGCTAAGAGATCTAAGACTACTCTCTAGTAAAAAGTCTAATCCAGGTGACCAAGGTGAAGTTCATAAAATCTCACGTGTAAAATGCCTCAACTTCTATGTATTGTGCACTGAGCTTTTACATTGTAATGAAACGGCAGAGGCTCACTCAGCAGTTGGATGAGCTTAAAGCAAACTGAAGTTAGTCATTTCTTTTGTGGGCAGTCTGAAGAAAGAAGTAACCACTGACTGGATTAGGAAAAGATGTTCTCCGTAGAACACGAATGTGACAGTATTGATCCCGTCTTGTTCGAGAGAGAGACAGACAGAAAACAGTCTTCTGATCAGCAGACGTTGGGTTTTTCTGTGACGCAGGAAAATGTCCTCCCTTTGCTCTTACTCCTTGAAGCTTTCTAATGCCGTATGTGGCACTCCTCCATGGTCGGGGGGTGGGGTACGATTTCCTGCCCAGTCCTGGAAGGCCCCTCTCTCCAGTTTTCGGGGCTTGGCCACTGGAACAGAAGATGCTACTTCATAGAATTCGTGATTGTGCCTCAATCTGTTGGCGCTACTTGGTTAGTATGAGTCGGTCCTGGGTGCCTGCATCACTCCTGGCTCTAAAAGTTGAGTTTCCGACACTGGCCTATGACGGAACCGACTTTGGACCATTGTGCCCCCCACTAGTTAATGCGCTGCTCCCACCAGGTTTCCCTCAGCGCCCTGGGGTTTTTAATGGGCAGTCTGAGTGGTTTCGGGGCATCTGTGAATAACCTGACACTCGACACTGAAGGTTGGGTTTGTGTATTTGAGTCAATTATTTTTCCTTTGGAGAAAGCATGGTCCGTGTTGCCTTTAGAGTCTCAGACGGTCTCACGACCCAAAATGTGAAGAACCACTGCTCCTTTATATTTGTGTCCGAACTCCAGCTTGTGTAACTAATGCTGCTTTTTTCACTGACTTACTCAGCAGGACTTACTATGCAGAGCTCCTTGGAGGGTGGGGTGGGGTGTGGGGATAGGGTACAGCCTGAGCAGGAATTCTGCTTGCACGGAGTTTAGTCTCCTACAGGGAAGTAAAACTGCACCTGACTGCGTACAGTGTGAAGAGGCCTGAGTCTGAAGTACAAATACAAGTTGATGGGAGTGCTGAAGGAATCCAGGAGGGCTTCATGGCGGTGGTGGGGGATTTGAGATGGGCTCTGGAGGCTGAACAGTTAATGGGAACTCCAGTGAGAGGGAGGAATGGCATCAGCTCCCCTCCCACTTCATGTTTTATTTCAGGAGCCCTCTCGTCCCCAAGACTAAGTGATTTATTGATTTTTGTAGGACAGGTTGCTTGGAAGCGAGCTGTCAAAGGTGTTCGAGAAATGTGTGATGTGTGTGACACCACCATCTTCAACCTGCACTGGGTGTGTCCTCGGTGTGGGTTTGGAGTGTGTGTGGATTGCTATCGGATGAAGAGGAAAAATTGCCAACAGGGTGAGAACTGACTTGACTCTTCTCCAAGCCCCTTATACTCTTAAATTAAGCCTTTCATTGATTTGTGGTTGATGGATTTCTGAAACTTTCGGGACCAGAGTCCATAAAGAGCAATTACTACAAATCAGTTATTTGCAGGCGCTGCCTACAAGACTTTCTCTTGGCTGAGATGTGTGAAGAGCCAGATACATGAACCAGAGAACCTCATGCCTACGCAGATCATTCCTGGAAAAGGTATTTTGTGTGGTGCAATGCTTTTCCTTTCCCTGTGTTTTGGGTATCATAGGGGCTGGTAGTTCGGTTTTACTTTGTGTAGTACAATCACTTGCTGACTTTATTTTTGTATGTACCATAAATTGTTGAGTAATGTATTAAAGTCCCCAAACTTTCTGGTAAAGGCCTTGTAAATAGTTTTGTAAAAGGAAAGAAAATGGCACATTTGGGGCAAGGCATACTTAGGACGTAAAGGGGGGAGTTGTAAGCACACTAAAAAAAAAATGCTGCCAAAAAAATTGTTATCCTGTTAGAAATATAAGCTTTTGTTTCGTAATGTTGAGGTTGAAAGTACCTAATATCCTTGTTCAGATGTTTGCCTGTGCCTTTTTTTAGCCCTCTATGATGTTGGAGACATTGTTCATTCTGTAAGAGCAAAATGGGGAATAAAGGCAAATTGTCCCTGTTCAAACAGGCAGTTCAAACTCTTTTCAAAGCCAGCCTCAAAGGAAGACATAAAACAGGTATTACTGTTTATGCTAGATTCACCATCTTGTGCTTGTTGTCTGTCTGTTTTCAAATAACCCAAGGATTCCTGTAGTATATTTGAAAGGAACATGGGGAGAGCTGTCAGTGGAAAGAGATAGTTCATGGTTCACGCGATATTTTATAGACCCATTCTCAAGTTTCACATTATTTTTGTGGGCCTCGTTTGTAGCCTCTTTGACTAGGCTTTTAATTTTGTTCCTTGAAAAAGCAAAACCCTTTTCTATTATAGTCTACCTAATAAGTTGCTGTCAAATTTGTATAGGTTTTTTAACTTCTCATGTTTTACACAGTAAAAATTATTCAGATAAGCTTTACAAATTTTTTAATTACTAACTATGTTTTACCCATAATATATATGAAGAATTGAAGGAAATAATCCTGAAACAAACCTTTACGTAGCTCTCACTCCACATAAAAAATGTACATGTCCTTGGTGCTCACATGCCTCTTCCTGGTGACATTCCCTTAACCTTCACCATCCCATCTACCCCCCAGCTGTCTCCCTTTTTCTTCCTCACTCCAGTAATCATCATCCCACATTGCTTTTAGTAATCAGAAATTAGTTTACATTTTCATAAAGCTGTGATGTTGAAGGCGGCATAGGTAGAAGAGTTTTGATCTTTGTAGTCAGGACTGAATTTGAATTCTTTTTCTGCCACTTTCCAGTTGTATAACTTTGGCTCAAATGAACTGATGTATATATGCTTCAGCTTCCTCATCATTAACAGAGGAATAGTAAACAGTGCTGGTAATTGGGCATCACAGAATTATATCACATGTAAAGTGAGGGCCTGGACCACAACAGGAATTTGACTCTCCTTTTTCCTTCTTACGTATGTATAGACGCACTAGCTGAGTTGTCAAGGCAGTTTTTTAAGTAATAGAAAAATAAGTGGTGTGTTCTGTCTGTCCAGTTTTTGTTGTTCTTGTTCAGTTTATGTTTTGAATTCTTTTTAGGGCTGTTCATCAATTTTTTTTTTTTTTTTTTTTTTGGCGGTACGCGGGCCTCTCACTGTTGCGGCCTCTCCCGCTGCGGAGCACAGGCTCCGGACGCGCAGGCTCAGCGGCCATGGCTCACGGGCCCAGCCGCTCCGCGGCATGTGGGATCTTCCCGGACCGGGGCACGAACCCGTGTCCCCTGCATCGGCAGGCGGACTCTCAACCACTACGCCAGCAGGGAAGCCCACGTTCATCAATTTTTAAAGCCTACTACACTATGCTAAATCAAAAGAGCATTTTCTTTTTTCTGCATCCCATTTCCTTCTGAATTCACAGCTGTATTTCCTACCTTGCCTCATTTATTCGTTCACTCACTCAGCCACTGGGTTTTGAGTGCCTATTCATGATACAGGGCTGAGTTCTCAGGGGAGATGGGCACAAACTGGGCGTTCCAAAGCCAAATGGTGAACGGAGTGATAGGGACATGGACAAGCATGAGATGGGGATACGAGGGTGGGGGTGGATATCTTGCTGTATTTACATTCTTCACTTGCATCTTATATTTTTCCTAGTAATACTTAAAAGCTAAAAGATTAAAATCTCTCCTACATAGTTCTGCTCTGTTGTTGAGAGATTACTGCAGTGGTGGTGATGTCCAGGGCTATTAGGTGGTTTTGTTTTGGATATTTCTCTCTTACTGGCGAGCAGCTGGGGGAGAAGGTAAGAAAAGGGAAACGTAATTTTTCAGCTTGTGCAAGATTCTCCTTCTGCACTCACCACAGACTTCCTTGGTTGGAGAAAAATCGACTCTTGGTGCCGGGCTCCAGCAGAGCCCCTCGGTGTTGGAGCCCGTGGCTGTAGGTGGGGAGGCTGCGTCCCAGCCGGCCAGCAGCGTGAAGCCTGCCTGTCCGGCCAGCACATCTCCTTTGAACTGGCTGGCAGACCTGACCAGCGGCAATGTCAACAAGGAAAACAAGGGTGAGTGTTTCCTGCCTCCCTGAGGACTTTCATCTGTTCCCAGAGGGTCCTGGCAGCCTTAGTTACGGTGAGAACAGAGCGCTTAGAAGTAGTGTGGAGTGGAAAGTGGTTCCCTGTAGTCGCCCTGAGACCTGACACACATGCAGCGCCAGAGAGAGAACTTCTGCTTACGATAGAACTCTAGGTAAGGTTGAGATTGTGTCTGGCAAGAATGGAGTGGGCTGAGACGTGTGTGTTTTAATAGTGATTTTTGCCTTTCTGCCTTTAACCCTGTGTGTATTTCCTATTTTGTCTAAGTTGCAACGTTCTGGCTTCAGCTTTATTTTTTTCATCTGTGCTGTTGTCTGAAGATGCTTGATGATAGTATAAAGAACATGGGTTTGGAATCAGGTGGTTAGACTAGGCTTTTGGTGATTCTGCTTTCTGGCTGTGTGAAAGAAAGGAAAATTACAGATCAGTTTCTTTCACGCAAAGATCCTAAATAACATCTCAGTGGATAGAATTTAGCACTATAAATGAAAGAATCATACAGGGTGACCAAGCAGAGCTTCAGAAATGCAGCTGTAGTTTTAACATTAAAAAGCGGGGGAAAGTCAGGTGAAGAGATACAGAAAAAGAGTAACATTCAAAGCCTATTTATAATTTTTTTTAAAAAAACCTTAAATTAGGAATAGAAGGGAACGTCCTTAATCTAATGAGTTTCTACAATAAAACTAACAACAGACATCCTAAATTATGATTGAAGTTTTTCATCCGTTGAATAATTTTTAAGTTTCCCTCTGTGTTCAGGCATGACACAGGATTCCTGCTTTCACTCCTATATTGAACATTGTATTGGAAGTTTTAGCTATTTCAGTCAGTAAGGTAAACAAACAAAGAGATGTTAGGATTGGAAAGAAAGGGATAGGACTGTTGGTATTTTTAAGCAATCTAATTATACGTGGGAACAGTCTTAAGAGAATCTGTATTTGTAAACATATCTATCAGGGTTGACAGTTACAATGTTAATTTATAAAAATCAATTGTATTTTGTATACCAGGAACAAACAAATAAAAAATGCAGTTTACCATAGGATCACCTTGGATATTATTGGATATTTATTTTTTTAACAGCAGTTGGAAATCCATGTGTAAATCAGTAATGTCATTTATCCTCTTACGTTTTTTGGGTTCTAGTAAATGAAAACCAAGTTCCAGAGTAATTCTGTCAGTAGAAGGCTAGTAAGGGATTTGCCTTTTCAGAATGCTTTTCCACCTGGATGTTTTTGATTTGTTTTTAGAAAAACAACCAATGATGCCAATTTTAAAGAATGAAATCAAATGCCTTCCACCCCTACCCCCCTTGAGCAAATCCAACACAGTCCTCCACACCTTTAACAGCACAATTTTGACACCTGTAAGCAACAACAATTCTGGTTTCCTCCGAAATCTCTTGAATTCCTCTGCAGGAAAGGTACGCATTTATTTTGTTGTCTATTACTCCACCTTGTAAAGATGAATTGGAGTTAGAGTAGGGAGGAAGTGAAATCGAAAGCAGAAAGCAGGATGAGTCCCATGCTTTCCTTCGCGGGTACAGAGGCTGCGTCATTGGCACATGGGCTTCACAGGTTAGAACTCTGGGCTGGGTCATTTTCACCTGTTAACACTTTTTCCTGTACCCACTTCTGAGGGTTGTGATGTCAGGTAGAGGAAGAGGACTTACCTTTTTGAGGGTAAGATTCCTTCGTGGCTTAGCTTCTTTCCTGGATATGTAATGTACGCTCATCCTACCATAATAGGAATGGGGTTTTTGATGGTAGGAAATGACATATTTAAGACTCGTGGTTTTTTTTTTTTTTCAAATTCAGACAGAAAATGGACTCAAGAATACACCAAAAATCCTTGATGACATCTTTGCCTCTCTGGTGCAAAATAAGACTTGCTCCGATTTATCTAAGCGGCCGCAAGGACTGACCATCAAGCCCAGCATCCTGGGCTTTGACACTCCTCACTACTGGCTGTGTGACAGCCGCCTGCTGTGCCTGCAAGATCCCAACAACAAGAGCAACTGGAATGTGTTCAGGGAGTGCTGGAAGCAAGGGCAGGTAAGCGGGGCCTCTGCTTTCCAACCCACTTCACATCCCCGTCTTGGTGCCTTTGGTAGACTCCTGACAACCCCCCCTCCCCTGCCCCCTTCCTGGATTATAAATGGCATATACTTTATCTCTTTTTATTGTTTACTGTGAATACAATTGGAGCAGAGTGTAGCTATGCATCACAGACATTCCTGAGCTGTATTCCGTATTCTCTGATGAGGTTTTGGTTGCTTCCAACCAGTCATCCTTGGATTTTTGATGAGAGCATTCTGGGCTCTTGGTGATTCTTGCGTGATAAACTTCAATAGGAGAAGTGGGAATATGACTACGGCTGGTGGGGTTTGGGGGATTACACAAAATAGGATAAAAATCAGGCGTCCCTCTTCCATGAATTAGAACCTTGTGCTGAAGACAACCTTAGGTGGCCCTGAGCCATGTGGTGTCAACCTGGAATTGGTGTGCAGTCTCCCAAGGGAAGGAGCCTGCTTTTTAAAGGGCAGCGATGTTCAGTCTTAAGGTTTGGTTGACAGTTCAGGAGATGCGTGGCTTCGCAGACCCGCTCCCCTGCCTTCTTGTTTTGGTTCATGTTTTCTGGATCTTTGTCTTCTCTTCTGGGCCAAATGGAGTCCTCAGTAAAGGAACACTTTGCTCTTGGACAAGGCCAGGACTTGGGGAATCGCCAAATAGAAAAATGTATGTATTTAACCAAAGAAAAAATTATTTTTTTCAGTCCTGTGTTCTAACGAGATTTGCTCACGATGACAATGACAGACCGGATACAGTCCACCAGCGTGTTCTGTTTAGATTAGATAATGTTTTTTAAAAGTTGAACTTGTTGCCAGTATTTTAGTCAGGCTCTTTCACATAAAGATCAGGATTTGTGGCTTGTCTTGGATAACCAAAGACGTGGCAATCCAGGGCCATATCCCTGCCTGCTAACAATGAGCTGCAGGCCAGAGGCAGCATCCTCTTCGGACCGGGCGCTCTCGCTGCCTTTGTCTCTGCTTCACATCCCCTGCCCAGCCCTGGGCCTTGGCGTTGGTATTCTGTGAGTAGTGGGATCTGAGTTGGAAGGTGTGATCCTTGCTCTTAGAAGCTCACTCGTGTAGTTTGAGGGGTGTGTGTAGCAGGTGACTCAGGGGACTAAGCTGCCACTTTGGGATCTGAGACTGGGGACCAGCCACAGAGAAACACGTCAGCAGCTGTTGGAGGAAGGGCTGCCTCGGGTGAAGGGACGGAGCGGGGGGAGTTCAAACTGAAGTCTTCGTTCTCTCCTCTTAGCCAGTGATGGTGTCAGGAGTGCATCATAGACTGAACACCGAACTCTGGAAACCGGAATCCTTCAGGAAGGAGTTTGGAAATCAGGAAGTTGACCTCGTTAATTGCAGAACCAATGAGATCATCACAGGAGCTACAGTAGGAGACTTCTGGGATGGGTTTGAAGATGTCCCGAGTACGTATTAAAGGCCTCTCAAGGGGGTTGAGGCTGTGGACGGAGGGGGCCCGGGGGCAGCGGCAGCGGCAGCATTCTCTGTGACTAGAGTTTAAAATCCGTGTCTTATCTCCTCTTCCCCTTTCTTTTTACAAAGTTTATGCTTTTGCAGAGGCAGACTCGCTTTGTAGTTCCTGAGAGAGTGAGGTTTTAGTCCCCTCTTCTTCAGGTGGCTTCAGGTCTGTCCCGTGACAGAAACGTGCCCAAGGGGAGGGGAGCACAGAGCCAGGGCTTGTGACTCAAAGCTCGTGGTTTTATGTAGCCTCTTTATTTTTTAAAAAATTGAATTATGTTTAACAAGATAAGTAGAACTGAAAGTGCCAGGGAACGTGAATCCGTTGAACGCACGTTACGCTGGTCACTGCCTGCTTCACCTGGGTGAGGGGGGATGGTGGTGGTAAGGAGGCTTGAGTGTCCGCTGCGGAGCTTGGGCCCTTTCCGTGCATCGGCCAGTCAGTGAACTGTTTGCGAGAACCCCTTCGTCAGCACAGGCACCTGGCCTCATGCTCCCACCCGCACTGGAGGGCTTGGCCAGTTCATTCTTTTTTTTTTTTTTTTTTTTGTGGTACGCGGGCCAGCGGCCATGGCTCACGGGCCCAGCCGCTCCGCGGCACGTGGGATCCTCCCGGACCGGGGCACGAACCGGCGTCTCCCACATTGGCAGGCGGACTCTCAACCACCGCACCACCAGGGAAGCCTCCGGCCAGTTCATTCTTATTAGACTCAGTAATCCAACTTTGCTCATTTATCATTCTCATCCTTTCACGACATATTTTTACCTTGTAATCTCCTGCTTCCTTATTTCCCATTACCCACGTTTGCAGGTGATGGCCCGCACTTTCAACGAACTTTAGGTCAAAGGTATAGCTGACTCTAAGTAGGGCATGATGGGGGTTTCCACACGTGGAGGTTAAGGTTGGGTTTCAGACGTAAGGTGTTTCCCTGGGGATCAACGTCTGAGATGGGGGAGGAAGCAGGACCGGGCTGGCGGAGGGGCGGGCTGCGGCGGAGGCCAGCGGAGCCTCAGCCAGCCTGGCAGGGAGCTCTGTAGCAGGCATCGCCTCTCATTGTCTCAGACTGTGCTGAAGTGGGGAAAGTCAGGGCCTTCATCCCCTCACCTCCCTGGGCCTCCAGGTGCTGGTGCCCCAGGGAGGGCATGACCTGGTGGGACAGCTCTCTGCAGCTGACGCAGACCCCAAAGCCATGTCTGGGCAGCAGGTCCTTTGAAAGGGGATCGAGGGCCACACGTACTACAGTGTGCTTTCCAGTTAGGCCTGGGTTCAAATCCTGACTCTTGATATGTACTTGCTGTGTACGTGAGCTCGGTAATTGCATCTTTCTGGGGCTCACACTTCCTCATGCCTGCAAATGGTTAAGGCAGCCCAGAGTCCACCGCAGCCTGCCTTTTCCATACTGATGATCCCGCTGCCCAGACCCCCCGGTACACCACCCACGCTGAGACGCCACTGGTGTCCAGAACATACACTGTACCCGTGTTTTCCTGCGTTTCTTGTCTCCTGGAGTGTGCACCTGTTCAAACTAGGTTATGGGACTCAGTTGACTACAGGACGCTATGAATATAAGGTTTGAAACTGGGTTCCAGTTTCAGTTCTGCTGTTTAATTTCAATAGCTGGATGGCCTCGGGCATATGTCAATTTCCTCATCCAACAGTAGAAATACTAAATAGTGCCAGATCTCACTGGGATGTTGGATTTAGTTATAAGGACTAAATGGTTAAAACACTTGAGCAGAGACTGGAACACAGCAAGAAGTGAAATAATAGTTACCGTTGCTGTTAATCCTAATTGTCAGCATATTTTTTTCAATTGGAGCTCCTTGGTTCTGGGTTCCTTCACATTACCTGCAGTGGGTAACTGTGCCATTACAAAAAAATAGTTCTGACTAAACCCTGTATGTGTCACCTAGAAGATGGGGAGGCGGGGGAGAGTCGGCCCTATTAGCCCTAGTTGTCCCTGGACAGAACGTCAGGTAGCTTCAGTCTCTGAGCAAAGTAAGTCATTTCTATTTCGTGCTGGACTCAGAAAACCGGGTTTTCTAAAATCTGTGGCCCTTTGATTGTTAAATTGCTCTTCGTTAGTTGGGGGGCTGCTCACGTCTTCTAGAACACTGTATAGGAGGAGACTGGATCTGTCAAAACACCGCCTATGTGGAATAGACAAAAGGGAGTGGCTGAAATCTCAAGGAGTAGCAGTTGAATAAGCATTTAGAAAAGACAGGGCTGTAATACAAAATAGTTGGTGATCTTCAGTCTGCTCCCCCTTGCTGCTTCCTGGGTATGAATGGATTTCTCGGCACTGTAGAAATAAAATAATTGGCCATTTGCAGGAGGGGAATATTGAAAACTAATATTTGTATACCAGACGTATCAGGTTATGAAGATCTTGCAGAGATGAGTTTTATTTGCATTGTTAAGGCTTAAAGTGCTAATTTGCCATCCATTTTGGTCTGTTTCCGAGTTATGAACAGTAGCAATTCAGTAATTCCGGTTACCTTGCAGACCGCTTGAAAAATGAAAAAGAGCCAATGGTGTTGAAACTTAAGGACTGGCCACCAGGAGAAGATTTTAGAGATATGATGCCCTCCAGGTACGATTATGGGGAGGGGAGAGATGATCCTGTCCTTGACTTGGTAGGATAAACTTTTCTTGAGGTGGTAAGCTGAAGTTACTGACTTTTAAATCTGGCTCACTAGTGAAAACTCACGCATTTCCACTGTAGTGCTCTGCCAGAGAAGAGGCCGACTCAGACGTGCACACGCTGATTTGGAGGCAGGAGTGAGATCAGACGTGCTGGGGTGGGGTATAATACGGTGATTACATTGCTTTAGACAAGACAGCGGAATTGCTAGATCCATTGTCCTGAACTGAGCTTGAACCTCACAGAGAATCCTCAGAACTAATGAATAATATATCCCTTAGTGTCACTACTTATCATCAGGAATTTGTTGCTCAGATTTTTGTCTGCAGTATTCGAGATATTTTTTTTTTTTTTTTTTTTTTTTTTTTGCGGTACGTGGGCCTCTCACTGTCGTGGCCTCTCCCGTTGAGGAGCAACAGGCCCTGGACGCGCAGGCTCAGCGGCCATGGCTCACGGGCCCAGCCGCTCCGCGGCATGTGGGATCCTCCCGGACCGGGGCACGAACCCGTGTCCCCTGTCATTTTGATATATATGTGTGATGTAGGAGAGAAAGAAGATGTCTTTGTTCATAAGCACTATGATTCTCACCTTAAATACTGGTTTTTTAAAATTTATTTTCTATTGAAGTCTAGCTGAATTACAGTGCTGTGTTAATTACTGCCGTACAGCAAAGTGAATCAGCTATACATATCCATACACTCTTTTTTTATATTCTTTTCCATTATGGTTTATCACAGGATATCGAATATAGTTCCCTGTGCTCTACAGTAGGACCTTGTTGTTTATCCATCCTATATATACCAGTTTGCATTTGCTAATCCCAAACTCCCACTCCTACACTTTCCCAACCCCCTCCCCCTTGGCAACCACCAGTCTATTCTCTATGTCCCTGATTCTGTTTCTGTTTCATAGATAGGTTCATTTGTATCATATTTTAGAATCCACATATAAGTGATATCATATGCTAATCTTAAATGTTGTTAGTGATAGCTATCTCCATCTTCACGAGCACAGATATTTTCGTTGTTCCTCTTGGTGTAGAAGGAACAAATCAAATCCCACGATATATCAGAAACACAAGCTTATTTTGCAAATTCACGGTTCTCTTGTCCTAGGTTTGATGATCTGATGGCCAACATTCCACTGCCTGAGTACACAAGGAGAGATGGCAAACTGAACTTGGCCTCAAGGCTGCCAAACTACTTTGTTAGGCCAGATCTGGGTCCCAAGATGTATAACGCTTATGGTAAGGAAGAAATGGCTCACTTGAAAAAATTTATTACAGAAGTAAGGCAAGTCAGAATGTTTGGAACATTGATTTTTGGGGAGGGAGAGATGGAGAACTTCTATAACCCTAACCCTTAACACAGCAGTAGTCTTCATTTTTGCATATTTCCTTTCATTCCTTGGCCACGTGTATGTATATTTCCATTTCATAGTTGCAGTTGTAGGGCATATGCCGTTTAAAAGGTTTCTCCTACACCTAATATTATACAGGAAAATCTTTACATGTTGCTTAATGGTTTTTAGTGTGATCGTTTTTAACGGTTGCATGGTACATAATTGAATGAATGTAATTTTATTAATTGTTTTAATGTTGCCGGACGTTTAGGTCAGTCTGCTAGCATTCCAGCTGTTTCAGCATCTGCTACTCTTAAACTCAATGTTCTGTGTTGGTGGGTAGTAGTTAGCTACTTAAGCTAGTACTGAAAACACCTTGGAATTGTATTTCTCCGATTTATTTCCTTCCTCCCATAATGATCCCAACTCCAGTCTCTCAGACTTGAGGGTGGCAGGCCAGAGTCTTCTGGCAGCTTCGCCACGTTCTCCAGATGCTGTTGGGAGACGGAGGGCTTGGACCTCAGCCCCCCCACTTCTTCTGTTCCGATGGGGTCGCCCGGGGAAGCGCCTGGAGTGAGCTCAGGGGACATTCCAAGAGGGGAGTTTACCTTGGGAAGTTGCCACAGCCTAGATGCCCAGACGTTCCCTTCCCCCGAGCCCTTCAAAGAAGCTGGATGGCTGGGACTTCAGGGCATATTCTGTTCACAGGGAAGATTTGCAATGAATTTACGTAAATGGAAGCATTTTTCCACTAAAGCAAATGGTGTAATGTTGCAGAGTGATTGATTATCCATGCCTTATAGAAATGATGCAGCTTTACAGGGTAGAAGTGGTTATCTGAGAAGTTCTCAAAATAAATAGTCGGCTTGGTTTAAATGGCTTGACAGCAACTCTTTTCCTCCTAGATACCAGCAGATAGAGGGCAGTGTTACTCTATAACAGCTTTTCCTATCAAAATTGTTCCCGTTCAGAGTAAGCAGTTAGGGATTGAAAATAAAGAAAACGTGTTCATTTTCAAACACCTCACACCTTATCATAAACATCATTAAAGGGCAGTCATTTTTCAAAAGTTGGGTGACTGAGCTGTGACTCCTCTACAGACGACGTAGAGTGAAAGGCTCTTTGGAAAGACCATACAGTCACCCTCTCTCCAGCTCCAGCACCAGCACCAGTTTTACACATGGGGACCAGGACTTCCGGACAATAGAGGGGACGGTGACCTGATCAGGATATCCAAGGGGCATCTAGTGGCAGGTCTGGGAGGAGGACTTAAGTCTCCTAATTTCTAGGCTTCACCCAGCCTCCAACCCCAGTGCTCTGTCACCCAGCAGCCCCTACGGTGTCAGCTTGTGTTCTTTTCATAAAAGTCCATGGTGTGTTTTGTTTCAGGATTTTCTATTTCCTGGGAATCCTTTCCCTGGGACCGTTGTTTTTGGTTCCATCTGAGTTCAGGCTCTCTCAGTTTAGAGCCTGGTTTTATCAGTGTGCCATCACCCGTAGCTGGGATTGGCTGGACTTGGGGCTGACGGCTGGGTAGGTGTCGTTTCCTTCCTCTTCTGCGGAACACTTTTTACTCAGTTTGGCAACAGCCAAACCAGCAAGCGGCTTCTGACGAGGCTCTGAGACTTGCTCACCGTTCCTCCCTCCTCCCAGCCCTGTCTCCTTCCTCCTGCCCCGTGTTAACCAACACCCTGACGTTTGTGTTTATCGTTTCCCTACATTTATAGCTTTACCGTATGTTCGTGTTCCTGCAGAACATTCTTTAGTGTTTAACCTGCCTTTGCGCTTTATATAAATGCAATCAGACCTCTGGGTGTCCCTCCGTGCCGTCGTGAATAACTGTTCATTTCATTCGTTTGCCTTCTCTCGTGTTAATTGTTTTTTTCTCTTCTCAGATTTTACTTGTTTATTTTGTACTGTAGAAAAGTTTCCAAATGCACTGAAAACATGAGAGTCCAGGACAGTGACTTCCCATATACTCATCCCCCAGTTACAACAGCTCTCAGGTTCTTTTTCCATAATTGTTTCCTTATTTCCTCCCTGTATTTTTCCTTTACTATTTTAAAGGAACTCTCATATACCCTATGATTTTTGTCCAACATCTGTTGCTTTACCTCCTCCTCGGGCTGATATTTCAGCAAGCTGGGAAGAAGGGAAAGTGCAACAGAACCCTAGGGCCATGGTCCGCGGCTGAAATGATAAGGCCCCTCCCCTGTGTACCGCTGCTCCTAAACCACAGGCCCCTGCAAGCCAGGGAGAAGTTCCTGGCCTCCGAACGAGACAGGGCTGCTTCAGGGCCTGGCAGGTTAGAAAACAGCCTCGGCTTGCCCGCCCGAGCTATGCTTGGCTCTGCTGCCCATTCAAGAAGCAGTGACTGCATGTCAGGATGTGCGTCCAAGGAAACCGCAGGGCTTGACGAGCCTCAGGGTGAATGCTGAACAAATGAGCCTTCTCCTGGGGTGAGAGTTAGTGTCTCGGATTACGAGTACCAGCGTGGACCTCGAGCTCAGGCTCACCTCTTTCGCAGTTGAGGGATCCAAGGAACATGTGGGCAGCGTTCCTTCTTGCACTGAGTACATAGTCATTTGAGGTCCCAGCCTTACACGTTTCTGAGGGGGGTTTCTGTTAGACTCCCCATCTTACATCTTACCCCAGAGTCCTTCTAGTCTGTGTCAACCAAAGCTTGAGCCCCCCTGCTTGAGCAAACATCCTTCTGGCAAATCCCAGCCTCAGTAGAGTCCACCGTACTGTTCCCAAGTCCTGCTTTCTAGGTTTGGCTTTCTTCTCTTCTTGCCAGCATATTGACTCATTAAAAAAATATGTTTAAAAATAATTTCATCAAGGATTTTTAGTTGTTCTCAGCAGGAGGAAACCTATTTTGCCTATCACCAGAAACAAGTGCTAGTGTTAGGAGTTGGTTTTTTATTCTTACAAATAAACATTCAATAAGAACTTTTTTCCCCAAAGTTGAAAGGATAAAATAATGTTAAATATTGTTCCGTTACTTTTACATGATTAGAAAGGTAGCTTTTAAGTTTTGTGACCACGTATTCCAGGGAGTGGGAAAGACTCAGGCAGTCTTTGCTGTCTCGGTAAATTTAAGGCATTTTCTGTTTGCAGGATTAATTACTCCAGAAGATCGGAAATATGGAACGACAAATCTTCACTTAGATGTATCTGATGCGGCTAATGTCATGGTCTATGTGGGAATTCCCAAAGGACAGTGTGACCAAGAAGAAGGTAGGGTGCTGAGCGTAAAAGCGGGGCTTATTCTCTGAGCTGGGACGTTGTGGTCTGATGTTTGCTCTCTCTTGCTCCAGAAGTCCTTAAGACCATCCAAGACGGAGATTCTGATGAACTCACGATAAAGCGATTTATCGAAGGAAAAGAGAAGCCAGGAGCCCTCTGGCACATATATGCTGCTAAGGACACAGAGAAGATACGAGAATTTCTTAAAAAGGTGTGCTCCTTACCCTATGGCATGTGAAGAGAGAGATGCAGAATAGCAGTGTTATACTCCATGTCGAGACCTGACTGGGTTACTGGAGAATAATCGCAGCTTCGAAAGTTAGATCTGTGCATCTCAGATTGGATAGGCTGAAGCTGGTTGCTAAGGAACAACGATTTCTAGATGAGGAGGCTCACACCTCTGAAAAGAGGGAAACTTATCTTTTTTCTTACGTCTGTGTGTTATGTCATAGTGCATTTGGAGGTTTTTGCGCTCTCCCCCTTCAGGGTGGTTCCTCTGGTGATCACGTAGTGTCTATTTGTTTTTATTGCCTTAAAAATCTAAGCACTTCAGAAGTCCATGTAACATTTCTTTGCTCTTGATAACTGTGTTCCAAGTGAGTTACTAAGGTCCCTGTTGGTTTTATCCACCCTCATTTAGTAGTAGGTCAGGAAGACCTCACACCCTACTGTGGCCATTAGCTTATGCGGGAAAGGGATACAGGGACTTTGAAGATTCCAGGTTTCCAGTAGTTAGCAGGTTGTTCAGCAAGGGTTCTGTGTGGAAGTTCTAGGCAACTGGAAAGATGGGCATATTCGGTTTTTAACCTGTTCGCCACTGAGGCTGCTAGTTGCGGCCCAGATATTTGTGGCTGGTATTCTTCAGTTGTTCATGAGGAGTGGTTAGGAACGCTCCTAGCCTGCTGCCTGGTGCCACGTTAGACCCTTAACCAGCATCTGCTTCAATCAAGATGTTTCTCACTAAGGATAATTTGACTCTTCCAGAAACCTGCCGGTCGCCATACTGTCCCTTTGATAGCGTCACCCTGCGTCTGTGCTGCCAGATACTGGGTCTAGAGTGAACGAGGTTAACCTGCAGCCAGCTGTGGGGCTGCTTCATAACTCAAGTTGTCAAGTGAATACAGACGTTTAAGAACTGCAGTGTAGCAAGTCTATTTCTAAGGAGCTTAAGTCTACTGACATTCAAAAGCCTAGGCCAAAATACTGTCCTGACACAGTGTTTACAGAAATATGCAGACTGCCACTCACGGTTTACAGGAAGTGACAGAAGGGAACGAACCCACATTTTCTTTCAGTCTCCCCTTGGGTCATTCAGTTAATGTCTTTGAGTGCTATTTTCTTTCTGCCAACAGGGACACGTGTTAAAGAAGGCCTGACATTTACTGACTGACTGCCCACACTGTCCAGGGGGCAAAATGCCCTCACGGAGACCCAGCATGTCGCTCAGTTTCATAATACTTGGAATGTGTTCTAGGTATCAGAAGAGCAAGGTCAAGAAAACCCCGCAGACCACGATCCCATTCATGATCAGAGCTGGTATTTAGACCGATCACTAAGGAAGCGTCTCCATCAGGAGTATGGAGTTCAGGGCTGGGCCATCGTGCAGTTTCTTGGAGATGTGGTATTTATCCCAGCAGGAGCTCCACATCAGGCAAGAACCATTACTTTGGTCTTTATTCTCCTTACACTGTAAACTTCGGCATGTGTGACTGTGTGGCTTGTTGTCTTCCAGGTTCATAACTTATATAGCTGTATCAAAGTGGCTGAAGATTTTGTTTCTCCAGAGCATGTTAAACACTGCTTCTGGCTTACTCAGGAATTCCGCTATCTGTCACAGACTCATACAAATCATGAAGATAAATTACAGGTAAAAATGGCCGTGATTCCTGGCGTTCTCTGACTCTGGCTCCGTAGCTCATTACCGACCCTATTATAAAAATCATCAGCAGACTTGGCCGTACCACCACACTTGGTACAGTGAGTTGATGAACTGGCTTTATGTCCAGTCCTGCTACCTACTTAGGCAAAGGAGGAATAAACATGGAGGAAATCTCATTTTGGTTTAGAGGCTTTCAGTAGTGAATCATCTAACATATGATTCCATGTTTGGAAAACTAGGGAAACAGATGAACTCTGAAAACCAGAGCTGTACCTTGGGGCTTGCTTGTGTCTGCGCTCACTGGGGGCAGGGCCACGTGGGATCAAAGCCTCTGGAGGGGGGAAAACGAGCTTTTAAGTTCTTCAAAGGAGGCACGGGTTTAAAATGTGTATAAAATAACAGCCTAAAGGAGCCCAGGGGCCTTTCAAGTATTATTAACATTTCATATTGAATTTTGAGTTTTAAATTTCGAGAGCATGGTATAAAATTGGTAGGGGGAAGGTTTATTCTTACGGACAGATTTGAGATCTCATGGTAAACTGACCATATTTTCTCTCGTCTTCTCAGGTGAAGAATGTTATCTACCATGCAGTGAAAGATGCAGTTGCTATGCTGAAAGCCAGTGAATCCAGTTTTGGCAAACCCTGAGGGTCCCAGAGGCGCCTTACCCCTGCACATTGGAAGTGAATTACTGGCAGCTGTTCAAACTCTTCAGGCAGGAATCCTGTGGACTTTGAGACTCATGTTACCTCATCTTCTTTTTTAAACTGTACCCACCTGGTAAGGGTACTCTGTCTAATGTATATTTCTAGTGTTTACAGACACTAAATGTGTATATGTAGTAACTATTTACAGAACATGCATCCTTAAACTGTGACTTCTCACCTAGTGCAGAGCTTCCACCCAGCTGTAAAAACAGAACCCCGTATCAGCTCTGGAACAAGACCTGCAGTTACTCCCCAGCCGTGTGGTTGGACAGCTTAGTCAAATGGGTTCTAACTCTTAGGAATCACCGCACAGTTCATTTGGGTTGTGTTTTGTTGTGTCTGAGTACCCGCTCCCCGACTCCTTAGGGTTCAGAAGGGCAGTGGAGGAAGCGACCACCGACGTTTGGATGTTGTGTTGCCTTAGGACTGGCATTATATAGCAGAGGTCAACTACTGCACCATTCTTGGGGTTAACCATCTTTAGTTAAACGGAGTTTTAATTTAAATGAAGCTTTGCTAATTTTAAGTGTTAAGCGTTTTGCATTAAAGTATTCGTATAATGTTTGGACTCTGTTTATTGGCATTACTCTCTGGCTGCAGTCAACACACACTTCATCAGTGTTACAGGTGTAAGAGTTTGCGCCAGGAGCTCATCTTAAAAGCACAGAAATTTGATGCTCTATTGATTTCTGAGTGGTTATTACAATGCTAACATGGAAACAAGCTTCTCCCCAGCCAAGTTGAAACTCCTGTCACACTTCCGTAAAGAAACACCACTGATTAACTACCTTTAGAAGTGACAATTAACGAAAAAACCAAATAGTGACGGGTTAAATGGTTCTGAAAAGGTAAGAGATCAAAAGTCTTTGTCTCTCTTCTGACCCATTATAGTTTAAGAGTTTACAAAGGAAAATGAAATTATTAGAAGTTTTAGAACAGTAGTATCTAAAATAATCATCTCTATGAAGGAAGACAATAAAGAAGCCACTTTCCTATAGCTCATTGATTCTCCTAGACAGCTGTAGCTGTACTAAAAGGAATTAAATTGAAATCAAGTCGTGTAGACAAAGGCCTAGAGCCTGGATTTTTACCTGTGAGCTCAGGGTAGGAGAGCGAAGATCCCCGCCTAACGTCAGCCCACTTCAAACCAAAACCTTTCATGGATGAACTTTCAAAAACAACGTTTTCTGAAAGGAATAAGTAGAAATATCTACCTATCTTAGTGGGAAACGTCTTCCCTGGGACTTTCTTACCAGAAGCTTCTTTATACAGTTTTGGATCCAGAGTTGGCACTGTTGATTAGAAATCTCCAATAGGCAAAAGAAGAGGAAAACTTGCATTCTCTATAGAGAAAATCACCTTCAAGCCAGGCCTCAAAGGAGTCCCACAGATAGTTCCAAGGGCCGTTATGCACAGTCAAATGCACCGTATCCACAAATAGGAAAACTGAAGCTGCCACGAGCGAGAGTCAGTGCAACCCTGAAGCTGCCGTATTAAACGTGCCGAGTCTGTAGGTTCTGGAATGACCCAGCACTTGCTTTATATTCTGAAGTGTTTAGTATGCTTGAAGAAATGAGAGTAGAGGGACATGAGGAAAGAATGAGATTGCCAGAAATGACCAGATTTGGAAAGAAGCTGAATAGAACTTAACAGAAATGAGACATGATGGTTAAAATTAGAAATTCAGCACATGAGTTAAGTGGCAGAAAAAAGTTCTTTTACAAACTGAAAGATTGGTAAAAATAACACAAGACAGCACTGAGTAACAGGAAACTGTAAAGAAGTGTTAACTTATGAGGCGGACACGGAAAAGTATAGGTTTGACCATCAGTGACAGAGAATTAAGAGACTGGTGAGGGAGGGTGACATTCTGAGACTGAAATTTTTCCAGTACTGACACGTCAGATTGAAGAAGCCTAACTAAATCAATCAAGATGAATAAAATAGCCACACCTGTGCCCAAAACAAATAGGTTCTTAAAAGTACCCAGAGGGCCTCCCTGGTGGCGCAGTGGTTGAGAGTCCGCCTGCCGATGCAGGGGACACGGGTTCGTGCCCCGGTCCGGGAAGATCCCACATGCCGCGGAGCGGCTGGGCCCGTGGGCCATGGCCGCTGCGCCTGCGCGTCCAGAGCCTGCGCTCCACAGCGGGAGAGACCACAACAGTGAGAGGCCCGCGTACGGCAAAAAAAAAAAAAAAAAAAAAAAAGTACCCAGAATGGGGAAAAACATTGTAAACCTTCAAAGAGGTGACAGACTTAACAGCTGACTTCTTAACAACAACAGGGGGAGTCAAGAAAGTCGATGCCACTCTTACTGTGCCAGAGAACGTGCCTGAAAATAAGTCTAGACACAGCAAAATGATTTTCCCTGTTCTTACTGACATTTTCAGATAAAAGCCAGAGTTTCTCTTCAGGCCCTTGCTGAAGGAACTTTTCAGAATATCCTCAGGGTTAAAAAAAAGAATAAGAAAAAGAAAAAAAGAATATCCTTAGGAAAAAAAGTAACCCACATCATGATGCAAGAAAAAACGGTGTGCAACGGAAACTGTGAATTCATGGGTAATCTTAAGCAACAGTGGAACAATGTTTTCAGAAGTCCGGATAAAGTTCCTCTGAAAGTTAAACATAGAATTAACGCATGATCCAGCAATTCCACTGCTATGTTTATACTCAAAAGAATTGAAAGCAAGGATTCAAGCAGGTACTGGTAGACTCATGTTCATAGCAGCATTATTCACAAGAACCAAGAAGCGGAAACAACCCAATAGATGAACAGATAAACAATGTGGCATATCTATACAGTGGAACATTTCTCAGTCTCTTAAAAAGGAAAGAAATTCTGACACAGGCTACAACATGGATGAGTCTTGAAAATACACTAAGTGAAATATGGCAGACACACAAAAGGACAGATATTGTATGATTCCACTTATATGCGGGACAGTCATGTTCCTAGAGTAGAGACAGGAAGTAGAATGATGGTTACTGGGGCTGAGAGCAAGGGGGACCGGCAGTTACTGTTTGACGGTTCCAGACTTTCTGTTTGGGATGATGTTGTACAACATTGTAGATGTCCTGACTGCCACTGAACTGTACACTTAAAAATGATTAAAATGGTCAATTTTGTGTTACGTGTATTTTAACCAAAATAAAAATTAACTCCAAGTAGGAAAAGCTTGCGGAGTTGAATGAGAAAATGACATCCTTATTGTTTTAATTGATTAAAAAGGTAGGAAAGAAGGAAGAAGTGGGACTTCTCTAAATGCAAGTCTCCCCACTATTCAGAAGTATTGAAAGTAGAGGTTTCCTCTGAAACCTTTCGTGAGCGTAGGAGCAGGTACCTCAGGACACATCTTGCTAATGGATGCACAAAATAAATAGACATAAAGCACAGAGGCTCACAGACACAGTTCAAAGCTATGGCGCCTTGACGTTGAGTGTAGTTTCCTGGGAAGGAGCTTGGCAGTGCCGCTCTCACTGTTCAGGATGCATGCTGCCTCTGTAACACCTCTCTGCAAAACAAACGCTGAATGCTGCTTTCGCATTTTGCCTGTTTTTTTGGTAAAAGCAGAAATCCTCTTCAGATTTCTTTCAGTTAGCAAAAACAGGTACTAATGTAGGTATTTCGTAAAAGTGAAGCGAACTTTCAACAAGTGGACGATACTTGCGCTCCAGTTGCAAGATGAAGATGGTCTGACTAGATTAAGTAAAAGACTTGACTATATACTACTTACAAAAGATACAGTTTGTAGGTTAGAAGTAAAAGCACGGAAGAAGTTATATCGTGCAAACACTAACTATGAAAGCACACATGGCTCTATTAATACCAAAGTGATTTTAAGATAGGGTTTTACCAGAGGGAAGTTGTTTTCACAATCATGAAAGGATTCATTCAGCAGGAAGATACAATAATCCTGAGTATGAACCTAATAACAGAACTTAAAAGTAAGATGAAGCAAAACTGGACAAAATTAAAGGAGAAAACAAGTTCACAATTACAGCTGAAGATTCCCACCCACCTTTCTGTAATTGATACAATAAACATATAAAACAAATATAAAATATTTGAACCTATCAAACAAATGGACACTTATTAGAACACTAAAGCCAGTGGCTGCAAAATACACATTCATTTCAAGCGCACGTTGCTTATTCAAGAACAACCATACACTGCCCCAAAACAAAGGTAACTACGAAATTCTCAGATGTCGAGAAATTAAGCAACATACTTCTAAGTAACCCACTGATCAAGAAAAAATCAGAATGGAAATGAGATACTTGGAACGGAATAATAAAAATACAACCATTCAAAAGTGGTGGAATTCAGTTTACAGCAGTGCTTAGATGGGAATGTATAGCTTTAAATGTATGTGTACGGGGCTTCCCTGGTGGTCCAGTGGCTAAGACTCTGTGCTCCCAATGCAGGGGGCCTGGGTTCCATCCCTCGTCAGGGAACTCGATCCCACACGCTGCAACCAAAGATCCTGCACACCGCAACAAAGATCCTGCCGGGCCACGACTAAGACCTGGCACAGCCAAATAAATAAATAAATAATTTTTTAAAATGTATGTGAAGTAATGTTTCTTTCTAAAACGTTCAGTAGAAGCCCTTCATCAATGAAAACGTGCAGTAGGATTTTTAACAGAGGATTCAGTTTTTTCAACAGATCTAAGACTACTCAGATTTTCCTTTTTTATTTTTTACTGTATGTTTTATGTTAGCTATGGCCTTGTCATATATGACGCCATATATATTCAGGTGTGTTCCCTCTCTGTTCACTTTGTTGAGAGTTTTTATTGGAAATGGATGTTGATAGCTCCCCGTCAGCCACATGATCCTGAGGGTAAACAACCAATACTCTTCAGTGTACTGTATGGCTTGCATTTTTTACAGACTGTGGTTTGTGTTTTCACATCCTGTAATGTCTGCAAAACGCCCGTCTGCATCTGCTGCTTCTAGTAGGAAGAAGAGGAAGGCGATTACTCTTGAGATAAAACTCAAGGTAATTGCCCAGCACGAAGGTGGCAAGCCAGTAATGATCATCGCACGTGAGTTAGGAATTTTCCATTGATGATAAAGATCTTAAAGGATAAGAAGTGAATCAACGATGCAGTGAAACAGCATCAGTTAAATACACCACGATCACGAAGAAAAGAGCTGGGCTAATTGATGATATTGAAAAATGACTTGTCATGTGATAGACCAGATACAGAAACGTGCACCACTTAGCTGACTGATGACCCAGGCTAAGGCAAGCAGTCTTTTCGATTCACTCTTTATACACAAGTGTTTACAGCAAGTCACGGGAGGTTTCAGTGCTTCAAAAGCATCATAATTTTCATAATGTGAAAGTCAGCAGTGAGGCAGCAAGTGCCAATGTTAAAGGTGTTGAAGCTCTTAAGGAAGAGCTATACAGGACGACTGTGGGTGAGAAGTATTTGCTGGAACAAAAAGTTAATGAAACAAGCTTGTCCTAGGACTGTATGCCAGAACACACATACATTCATGAAGAGTCCAAGACAATGTCAGGCATTCAGAGACCATTTAACACTGCTTTGGGGTGGAAATGTTGCAGGGTTCAAATTAAAGCCTTTCCTAATGTACCCATTAGAGAATCCTAGAGCATTCAAGAATGTGAGCAACTTCCCATTTGTTATTACCATAATAAGAAAGCCTGGAAACAGTAGCATTGTTTGGAGACTTTTTTTTAACTGTTTGTCACAGGCAAGAGAATATTGTAGGCAAAACAACATCCCCTTCCAGCTGATCTTGGACAGAGCTCCAGGGCATCCACAGCATGTCTGTGACATGCATCCTGATGTAAAGGTTGTGTATTCGCTCCCAAACACAACCACGCTCTAAATGTGAACCATCACTGCAGCAGGGGAAGAAGTCACACAGCAGTGCGTGAATGGCATTTGGAAGGAGGTTCTGAAGACCTACATGGACGCGCTGAAAGGCTTTTAACGAAGATTCTACTGTTGCCGAAACAGTAAAGTAACCAGATGCTACTGCTTGGGAAGCAGCTAGAATTGGACGTTGATAAAGAGGATATTCACGAGCTTCTCGGCATCGAGGCTGAAGAGCCTTCCAATGAAGAGCTGATTGAACTGGAGGAAGAAAGAAGTTGAGGCAGAGGAAGAAGTTATACCCGAGGCACCAAGAAAGTTCACAGCAAAGAAACTGGCAGAGGCGTTTGCTGCTATCACCAGTGGTGTACGGAAGTTAGAAGAAATGGATGTTAATTACAAGAGATTGGCAAGACCTGGCAGGCAGATACGGGAAGCTCTTGCTTACCATAGAGAAGAAAAACTATGCAGTCAAAACTGGTTATCTTCTTGAAGAACAAACAGTATGCCTGCTAAACCAAGTGTCAATGCCCCAGGTCTTTCTACCGGCTATTCTCAAGCCTCATCAGAAGAGAGACTGATGACCCTGTGGCTGTAGCATCCCCATCATCCAGCAGTTAACTGTAGTTCAATCCTTCAAAATTCTTCAGATCCAGTGTGCTTTCAGCTGGGTACATTACTGGTGAGTACCCATACAGCCATTCTGTTTTTCACTTTCAAGTACAGTATTCAATAAATTACATGAGATATTCGACACTTTATTATAAAATAGGCTTGTGTTAGATGATTTTGCCCAACTATGGGCTAATGTAAGTGTTGTGAGCACATTTAAGGTAGGCTAGGCTAACCTAGTAGGTTAAGCGTATTAAATAAAAAAATTTTTTAACATCTTTATTGGGGTATAATTGCTTTACAATGGTGTGTTGGTTTCTGTTTTATAACGGAGTGAGTCAGCTGTACATATACATATGTCCCCATATCTCCTCCCTCTTGCATCTCCCTCCCTCCCTATCCCACCCCTCTAGGTGGTCACAAGGCACCGAGCTGATCTCCCTGTGCTGTGTGGCTGCTTCCCACTAGCTATCGATTTTACGTTTGGTAGTGTATATATGTCCATGCCACTCTCTCACTTCGTCCCAGCTTACCCTTCCCCATCCCTGTGTCCTCAAATCCATTCTCTACATCTGCATCTTTATTCCTGTCCTGCCCCTAGGTTCTTCAGAACCATTTTTTTTCTTTAGATTCCACATATATGTTACCATATGGTATTTGTTTTTCTCTGACTTACTTCACTCTGTATGACAGAGTCTAGGTCCATCCACCTCACTACAAATAACTCAATTTCGTTTCTTTTTATGGCTGAGTAATATTCCATTGTATATATGTACCATATCTTCCTTATCCATTCATCTGTCAATGGACACTTAGTTTGCTTCCATGTCCTGGCTATTGTAAATAGAGCTGCAATGAACACTGTGGTACATGACTCTTTTTTGAATGACGGTTTTCTCAGGGTATATGCCCAGTAGTGGGATTGCTGGGTTGTATGGTAGTTCTAGTTTTAGTTTTCAAAGAAACCTCTATACTGTTCTCCACAGTGGCTGTATCAGTTTACATTCCCACCAACAGTGCAAGAGGGTTCCCTTTTCTCCACATCCTCTCCAGCATTTATTGTCTGTAGATTTTTGATGATGGCCTTTCTGACTGGTGTGAGGTGATACCTCACTGTAGTTCTGATTTGCATTTCTCTAATGATTAGTGATGTTGAGCATCCTTTCATGTGTTTGTCCCGTTGCGGAGCACAGGCTCCGGACGCGCAGGCTCAGCGGCCATGGCTCACGGGCCCAGCCGCTCTGCGGCATGTGGGATCTTCCCAGACCAGGGCACGAACCCGTGTCCCCTGCATCGGCAGGCAGACTCAACCACTGCACCACCAGGGAAGCCCTGTCCATTTTTTGATTGGGTTTTTTTTTTTTTTGGATTTTGAGCTGCATGAGCTGTTTGTAAATTTTGGAGATTAATCCTTTGTCAGTTGCTTCATTTGCAAATATTTTCTCCCATTCTGAGGGTTGTCTTTTCGTCTTGTTTATGGTTTCCTTGGCTGTGTAAAAGCTTTTAAGTTTAATTAGGTCCCATTTGTTTATTTTTGTGTTTTTTTTTTTCATTACTCTAGGAAGTGAGTCAAAAAAGATCTTGCTGCGATTTATGTCAGTGTTCTGCTACGTTTTCTCTAGTTGCGGCGAGCAGGGGCTACTCTTCGTTGTGGTACTCGTGCTTCTCATTGCGGTGGCTTCTCTTGTTGTAGAGCACAGGCTCTAGGCATGTGGGCTTCAGTAGTTGCGGTTCACGGGCTCTAGAGCGCAGGCTCAGTAGTTGTGGCGCACGGGCTCAGTTGCTCCGTGGCATGTGGGATCCTCCCAGACCAGGGATCGAACCCGTGTCCCCTGCATTGGCAGGTGGATTCTTAACCACTGCACCACCAGGGAAGTCCCTCTCCTTCATTATTGAAGGATAGTTTTGCTGGATGTAGAATTCTTCATTGAAAGTTTTTTCTTTCAGCACCTTAAATACGTCACCCCACTGCCTCTGGTTTCCATGGTTTCCGATGAGAAGTTAGCTGTAAATCTTATTGAGGATCCCTTGAACATGAGGAGTTGCTTCTCTTTTGTTGCTTTCAAGATTCTCTGTCTCTTTTCAACAGTTGGATGATAATGTGTCTTAGCGTGGATCCCTTTGATTTTATCTTGCTTGGAATTTGTTGAGCTATCTGCATGTATAGGTTAGTATCTTTCAGATATGGGAGGTTTTCAGTCATTATTTCTTCAAATATTCCTTTTGCTCCTTTTTCTCGCTCTCTTATCCTTCTGGTCCTCCCATAATGCACGTGTTGGTGAGCTTGATGGTCTCCCACAAGTCCCTTGGGCGGTGTTCATTTTCCTTTCTGCTTCTCAGACTGGATCATTTCAGTTGTTCTGTCTTCAAGTTTACCTATGTTTTCTTCTTCCTCCTCAAATATGCTGTTGAACCCCTTTAGTGTATTTTTTTTTTCATTTCGGTTTTTGTACCTTCCAGCTGCAGAATTTCTATGTGGTTCCTTTTTATTATTTCTCTTTATTGATATTCTCATTTTGTTTGTATATTATTTTCCTGGTTTTCTTTACTTAAGCATATCTCAGACAGCTGGCTTAAAGTCTTTGTCTAGCAAGTGTGGTATCTGGGCTTCTTCAGGGATGGTTTCTGTAAATTTAATTTTTTTCCTTTGAATGGGCTGTACTTTCCGTTTTCTTTGTATGCTTTGTGATTTTGTTGTTGTTGAAAACTGGACATTCCAATATTCCAGAATAATTCTGGAAATCAGAATCCCCCCCTTCCCAGGGATTTTTCTGTTCTGAATTATTGAAGGCTTAGCTGTGTTCAGCCAATGTTTTGACAGAGATTTCCTTGAATTTCAGAACCTTAAAAAACAAACAAAAACACCTCTTCCAATCTCCTATGGATTGGCTCTGTGCTGGGACAGTCTTAACACTTAGCCAGACCATTTATGATTCTGCCTCAGCCTTCACTTTCTGAATGCACCAAGCCTATAGGTCAAGCAGTGATGAAAACTGGGTTCTTTTCAGGTCTTTTCTGAGCATAATTCCTGTCCTGCTTTTCTAAATTCCCCAGTATACACAATTGCTTTTGAATGCACTAATATCCCAAAGAAATCCTCTCCCTGGCTTTTCCTCCCAGGTTTTGAGCAGTCTCTTATAATCTTTTGCCCCAGGTGGCTCTGCACATTAAAAAAAAAAAAAAAAAAAAAAATCCTTAACATGTTTTCCAGCAAAACTTGCTGCTTTTCCACCCTGAATAAATTCCAAGATAGGCAAACCAGAGATGAGCACCTTTAGTCTTTCAGGATGGCCCTTAGATTGGGGCAAACATGACAATTTAGGAATAAGGTCTTCTCTCTTTCCCTGGGACTAGAGGGACCAGGGTCTCACATTTGAGAATGTGGGCTGCCGTCTTCAAGACTGCTGCCAAGCCGGGAGAGAGGTTTGTCCAGGGCAAGTGAAAATGCCACAAAGCTTTCTTTCTGTTTTGAAGGTTTTTTTCTTAATACAGCATCTTCTTGGTTGCTATAAACCTTTGTTTTCCAGAGTTCTGAAAAAGTTGGTTCTGACAGTTGCTGGTACTTTTTTCAATGTTTCTTTGGAAGGATGGGTGTTTGGACCTGTCTACTCCTCCATTTTGCTGACAACTCTATAAATATATTATAAAACTATAATTAATTATATGTAAATGAGAACTTCCTTAAGAAAAAGTATTTCCCTACTGGGGTTTAGACTTGGATTTCTGAAATGGTTCAGTGGCTAGGGAATGTTCATTCTGGTATCTCAAAAGGAAACTGCTTGGTTAAATAAATTGGTAAAAGCATATGGAAAGGCTGTGAAAAGTTAAAAAAAAAAAAACCTGCTTTATGTTTATTTCAACCAAACATTTCGCAAGTTTATTTTCACTTATGAGCCTTTCTTATTGGTAATACAGAATAGCATTTGAAGAGCATCTGTCACTAGGGTAGGACAAGGAAAACTGTCCAGTTTTTCCGAGCTTTGAGTTTTCACAGTTGTTCCCATAAATACAGCTATGGGGTTGGATTTTAGGGAGGTGCAGAGGCAGGCATGACTAGTACTATTCTGGAGCAAATATGAGTCATAACCCCTTCTCTCCAGGAGCTCTGAGACACACCTTTAAGTATATGACACGACAAAGGGCCTAAGGCCAGGTGAGCTGTACAACCGGCAGGGGCTCAGGAAGGTGTCTTTGACAGACAACATGGGGAGAGTGGGGAGGGACAGAGAAAGGAAAGTTATCATCTGCCTAGAACGAACTGCTGGGTGATCACCATAAGCTGACAGTGATTTTTAAAGAGTAAGCTGTGTTTGAAGGCAACACAAATGAGTTGGCAGTGTGGAATGCTATTCTGGAATGCAACCCTTTAAATTGGGTTTTTTTGGGCACCAAGCAGATTCATCTGGGGATGGGGTGGGGAGAGTGGGAGCTGGTGCTGTGCTGGACCTAAATCAAGGGCCTGAGGTTTAGAGGAAAACTTTTATTGCAGGCGTTGATACCATGGTTTCCCTTTCCGGATTGCAGACCTTTCCAGGGCCAGAAGAGTATCTGACTCAGCTTGTTTCCATTGATACCCAACAGAGTACTGAGGGGAAATGGAAGATGCGGCCTGATAACGAGCCAATAATGCTCTTTCCTCAGCCTGAAAACAGGAATGGAAAACTCAGGACCTCTTAAACAATTCAAACACACCAACCCTACATTGAGATGATTTTATCTGAATGGTGGAAAGAGTGCTTGTCATTATTCTGCCCAGCCATGCACCTGGATAAACACTGATTATCCACATAAGGACAAAAATGCTCAGGGGTTATGAGCATTCCTTAATTCCAAAATCATTCTGTGAATAAATTAGCCAGATAAATGCGATCATAAAACTATATCCTGTCAATATGTCAGTTCCTCTCAACTTGACTTACAGATTCAAAGCAGTCCCAGTCAGAATCCCAGCAAGTTTTGTGGATATTGACAGATGAATTCTGAAGTTTATACAGAGAGGCAAGAGACCCAGAATAGACAACACTGTTGGAGAAGAACAAAGTTGGAGGACTGATGCTACCTGACTTCAAGAATTACTATTAAGCTACAGTAATCAAGACAATTTGGTACTGGCAAAAAAATAAGCAAATACATCAATGGAACAGAATAGAGAGCCCCAAAATAGGCCCACATAAATATAGTCAACTGATCTCTAATGAAGCAGTGAGGGCAGTATACTGTAGCAAAGATAGTCTTTTCAACAAATGGTGCTGGAATAACTGGACATCCACATGCAAAGAAATCAATCTAGACACAGACGTTACATGCTTTACAAGAATTAATACAGATCACAGACCTAAATGTAAAATGCAAAACTATAAGACTACTAACAAAATAACACAGAAACTCCAGGTGACCTTGTGTATGGCAATGACTTTTAAGATCCAATATCAAAGGCACTATCATGAAATAAATAATTGCTAAGGTGGACTTCATTAATATTAAAAACTGCTCTGTGAAAAACAATGTGAAGAGAATAAGAAAACAAACCACAGATTGGGAGGAAATGTTTGCAAAATGTATTTCTGATAAAGCACTATTATCCACAGTATACAAAGAAGTCTTAAAACTCAGCAATAAGAAACAACCCAATTAAAAATGGGCAAAAGTTCTAAACAGATACCTCACCAAAGAATATATACATATGGCAGAAAAGCACATAAAGAGATGTCAAACATCATATATCATCAGGGAAATGCAAATTAAAACGAGATACCGTTACACACTTATTAGGATATAGTCAAAATCCAAAACAACCACCAAATACTCGTGAGGGTGTGGAGCAACCGGAACGCTCATCACTGCTGGCGGGAATGCAAAACGGTACAGCCACTCAGCAAGACTGTCAGTTTTTTGCAAAACTAGACATACTCTTACCATAAGATCCAGCAACTGTGCTCCTTGGTATTCACCTAAATAGTTGAAATGCATGTCTACACAAAGACCTGCACACAGACATTTATGGCTTTATTCATAATTGCCAAAACTTTGAAGCAACCGAGACGTCCTTCCGTAGGTGAGTGGATCGTGTGGTACATGTGGACAATGGAACATTATTTAGCACTAAAAAGAAGTGGCCTGTCAAGCCACGAAAAGACATGGAGGAAACTTACATGCATATTACTAAGTGTGAGAAGCCAATGTGAAAGGGCTATGTACTGTATGATTCCAGGAGTAAATGTACTTGCGGGGTGTGAGATGTCAGTACATACAAGTGGGAGACGGTGCCTGTGTCAGGGCCAGAGGTGTACATGGGAACTCTATTTTCTGCTCAATTGTGCTCTGAACCTAAAACTTCTCTGAAAAATAATGTTTACTTAAATAACAAACTATATCCTAAAGATGAAATCCAGAGCAATAGGACGGTCCCCTGGATTGAAGATTCCCATTTTGCAGGATGAGACTAGAAGGCCCTCGCTGCAGCACATCAGATACACTTGGGTTTCTCCATACAATCTACAAAACCAACCTGGGAGAGAGTGGTTGGGGTTTTTTTCCTACCTGTTTAGGGCACACAAGACTTGGACCAGAGGGACCTGGGTTGAACCCCAGTTCTGCCACTTCGTGACTGTGATTTAGGATACGTCACTTCCGCAAGCTGAGCTGTTTTCCTAATTTGTAAAGACTGAATGATTACATATGTTAAACAGCTTTGTAAACTGTCAGGCCCACACAAATATAAATTGCTACTGCTGAATGATTTCAAAATATAACTTAGAAGTGTGTGAGTCGTTTACAATGCATGACCACACCATGCCTCTTTCACCGGTCAGCTCCTGGCTTTGAGAAAGCACTGATATGTACGCCCATATCCCATGCATCCAAGACAATCGGCTTAACGCAGGAAAGGCAATCAGAGGGTGAAAGAGTCCTAATCTCACAGCTGTCTGCAACTTGCAATGGGAAGGAAAGGGAGGAAAGCTACAGACACACACACACCCCTCAGGACACACATGATATAGTTCCCCAGCCAACAAGACAAGGGGTCACAATTCCCAAGCGTACTTTTGCTTACACAGATGACAAAAAGCAGAAGAGTAGCTCGCACAGCACATCTGTGAAGGCTGGGGAGCACAGGGTCCACAGAGCAGAAGCCCTTTCAGCTGAGCTTCCGAATCCCATGTGCCCTGCTATAGCACCTCCTCTTTCCAAGGCCAACATATAAAATAATTTGGGACAGCAAACACCTTGAAAGTTCATTGCACCCAACAATCTACAATGAGACCAAATGTTAAAGCAGAAATTTATTAAAATCCATTTATATAGTGTTTTACAGACAAAAAAAAAAAAATATACAGAGTCCTCAACATTCAGGCAATCAACTCTATTCTCAGAAGTGCTTCGTGAGAAGACACACTTCTTTGCCCTCATCCCCCAAAAGATACTTCTGTTTATTCCCCTGAAAATGATGCATTTATTACATTGCCTCTCAAAACAATTCCATTGAGATCCCCAAACCTCTGCAGAGAGTGAAGAGAGATTAGCAGAGAACGTTCTCCAGAACGCAGTGCCTCACCCAGAGGTGTAGTGCAAGAGATACAGAAAACGGCGGAGGCTTCAAGGAGTGCGCGCCCGGTGACAGGGCCGGAGGAGAGCCTGCGGGCCTGGCTGGGCGGCCCTAGCTGCGGAGCGTGGCCAGACGGGACTGCATGGCCTCCAGGGCCTCTTCCTCCTCCTCATCTTCTGATGCAGCCATCGCTCCTGCAAGTTCAGGCTCTGGGAGGGCGTCGGTCACCTTACTAGGTGCTTTGCCTAAGGCCCCTGTAAAGAGACAGCAGGCAGATCAACAAAACATCAGCTTAAGCAAGTGGTCCCTCATTTTCTCTGTCCTCCATACCTTGTTTCTTGTTTGACAAGAAACAGAAAAGGGGCAATAAAACAGCCGTTTTGGTGGGGTTTTGCTCACTACCACAAATGTGTGCCAACACCAACTTCTAATGATATCAAAGTCATAGTAACTAAGGATTTTGATTGTTAGAACTTTGGTTCTACTCTAAAATAACAAATGTAGAAGGGAGTTATAATCTAAAGAAAAAGCTACTAGTTAATCTTGCGGATGCAAGAAGAACAGCCATAAGAGGAGAGGGGAGAGAGGAAGGATCTTGGGTCATACCTGCGGTGATTTCAAACAGAATTTTGTCAATTTCCATTTCTGCTGCTTCCTCCATTTCTTCTTGATCATCCATGCTTTCAAAAGTGTCCTCTAACATCTCTTCTATGATCCCAGCCTAAACACAGAATAAACCATGTCACTTCCCACAACTGTTTTATTCTTTTTTATAAATTTATTTATTGTTTGTTTATTTATTTTTGGCTGCGTTGGGTCTTCATTGCTGCACGCGGGCTTTCTCTAGTTGCAGCGAGCGGGGGCTACTCTTCGTTGTGGTGCGTGGGCTTCTCATGGCGGTGGCTTCTCGTTGTGGAGCACGGGCTCTAGGCACACAGGCTCAGGAGTTGTGGCACACGGGCTCAGTAGTTGTGGCTTGCGGGCTCTAGAGCGCAGGCTCAGTAGTTGTGGTGCACGGGCTTAGTTGCTCTGCGGCATGTGGGATCTTCCCAGACCAGGGCTCGAACCCATGTCCCCTGCATTGGCAGGCGGATTCTTAACCACTGTGCCACCAGGGAAGCCCCCACAACTGTTAAATCCATTCCCAGCAGGTGCCCCTATGGGCCCAGCATCAACCGAGCTCTGGTGTCTCCAAGTCCTGTCCACGCTTTCAAGGGCTAAGCCACAGACAGCTGGCTGCAGGCAACACCGCATGCTGTCTGCCCTCTCTGGAGGAAGCAAAAAGCCAAAGGGAAATTGCTCTCCAAATTTAGTACCAAGGTTGGAGCGGGGTGCCTCTATCAGCAAAGCTTCACAAAGTAACTCAGATGGTAACGCAGCACGTGGGGAACAACTTGCTGAGATGAGAGGGTGCTGTCTCGGGGAGCATTTGCCCTGACGTTGCAAACCTATGCGTGCAGGAGTTGAAATACAGTATGAAAACTGGCTGGAGTCACAGTAGACGCTATGATAACAAATACCAAGAGTGAGGTGGGGCTCCACGGAACCCCGAAAAGGCCTGTACTTCAGCACATCCAAGTTATAGCTGCTGGCCCAGGGTCTTCAGGGTCCTGGCAAGGATCAATCAATTCACCGAAGCCTGAGAGAACTGATAAGACAGTGTTTCGGGGCCCAACAAGGCAGTGCCTTCCACATTCCCTACTGGAAGCCCTGTGCCTGGTAGCCTGAAGCCAGCCAGTCAGCCTCCTTCGTTCTCAAGAGCACAGCGCCACTCTGGGCACGAGAAAACTGCTCTCCAACACCAGCCAACACAAGCAGACCCTGCGGTCTTCCCGAATGAGCAGTGTCATGCGAGCGCAAGGTCACGTCTGGCAGCTCCAGCCCTGGCTCTCCTGCACTCAGCCAGGGCATGACTCTCACCGACCATGCTGATGGCATCAGATTTAAAGCAAGCCCTCTCTCCGGCCTGTCCTGCTATCAGACCACTCAAGTGACTCTTAATGGCATGAACCTAGCTAGTTCCACATTCTGCCCACGCTCAGACCTTTCGCTCCCAACCAAAAGGAGCAAGTTCACATTCAAGGATACAAGTGGAGCCCTGTGGCCTGGGTGAATGGATCTTAGTGCTGGAGGCTAGTGTAAAAGAGGCTCAATACATACTCACCATCCCAGTTAAAAGAGCCTAGGGCAGACTGACTAACAGCCCTCCACATCCTGGAGGGACAAGTGGCCATTCACTTACACATTCATCCAACCAGCAAACATTTGTCAAACGTATGCTCTGTGCCACACGCCAAGCCAGGGTCTGGGGACAAATGGAATGACTGAGATCATGTCGTTGCCCTCGACATGCTGGGACCCCGCCAGAGGCTTCAGTTTGCACCTGGAGATGCACCCTTGGATGAATTCAGGAAATATTTACTATCTACTACATGCAGGCCCTCCTCCAAATCTATACTATGCTCAGTATTCAGAAACTTTTGTGGAAAAGATCCCAGATTCTAAAAAAAGACTCCGCCCCTCAGATCCTGGTGGCTACGTAAGCCAGAGTGAGCAGGCCTGAAGTCATTTCAGAATTACCTTGTTGCCCAGTTCTAGAGGGACAGGCATCACAACCTGGGCGATGAGACATCCACACGCCACTTGTAAAGGACAGACCCCGCCGACCTGGTGCCCTCCTGATGACTGCCCAAGGATTTCTCATTCCAAAGACCTGGGCTCTGGGCTTTTTATGTTGCCTTTCTTTTCTATCAATTTTCTTCTCCAGTTCCCCTCTCCCATGCCCTAGAGCCCTGTTTAGAACTCAAGTTCATACATAAACTTCCCTAGGAGGAAGGGAGGCAGCTTCTCTGCACAAGCTGCAAACAAGAATTTGAGGTGTACCGTCTGGGCTCTCAGGCCACGGGTTCCAAGTGTGAAACAGCACCTGACCAGGCACGTCTTATCACCATGTCCTCTGAGGCAGCTCAGGCATCTGTGCTCCAACCCCCGATCTGTCACCTCCTACCATGGTCACTCAGATAAGTTACCTGGCAACTTGAAGACTCAGTTTCCTACTCCTGTATAAAATGGGGGAAAAAATCCCTACCTCCCAAGGTGGCTGGGAGGACTTTCTAGGAGAGCATGTGTACTGCACCACTGGCAGGTGGGGGCTCAGTAACTACGCCCTGTCCCCCATCTGAAGGCCACCAGGACAGGTCCCTGCCCGGCCCTGATCCCGGGGCACTAGGTGTTTACTGCTTTCTATTTGGTTCTCAGTTTCCTTTTCTAGTCTAAGACAGGGGTCAGCCAACGACAGCCTGCAGGCCAAACCCAATCCACTGTCTACTTTCATAAATAAAGTTTTATAAGAACACAGTCACGACCATTTGTTTACACATGATCTACGGCTGCTTTCATGCTACAAGTAGAGCTGAGTAGTTACAACAGAGACGTATGGCCCACAAAGTAGAAACTACATTTACTATCCAGCCCTTTACAAAAAAAGTTTGCCCGTCCCTGGTCTTGACACCTCGATTGCCAGTTTTGCCAACACTCCCCTGGGACAAACAGAGGAACCCGGGTTTCTTTCTGTTTCCTTGTTCATGTCAGAACTCATAAATCCTAGGTCGCCGAATCCCACGCAGTTGCTTCCCGGGTCTCCCACCTCCCCTAGAGCTCTGGGTATACTATCGCTTCTTCTAAGGAACACCCTGGCAATCTGACCCAGCCTCTGCCATGCTCAGCTCAGACAGTTTCAACCAATGCTAACAGCTGCTCCTCTGTCCTCAAAATCATTTCTGTCTGGCAACAGTGGCCTGTCTACTCCTGCCCAGCCCCAGCCCTATAGCCCCTGCCGCTTACTGACTCTTAGCGCTTTGGAACAGGACATAGGGTGGCCCCAGGGCACCTTCATCATCTCTTTGGACAGCTCCCGCATGGTGGCCTGGATTTCTGGGATCTTCACCAGACTCTGCATGGCTTTCATCACTTCTGTGCTCCTCTGCAGGGAACCAGCCACTCGCAAAACCGCTGAAAGGGAAAGATGACAGTCAGGATTGCTCAACAGAATGTGACGCAGGATGGAATAAAGAAAGACAGTCAAGGGCTCCTCTGGTGGTGCAGTGGTTGGGAGTCTGCCTGCCGATGCAGGGGACACGGGTTTGTGCCCCGGTCCGGGAAGATCCCACATGCCGCAGAGCGGCTGGGCCCGTGAGCCATGGCCGCTGAGCCTGCGCGTCTGGAGCCTGTGCTCCGCAACGGGAGAGGCCGCAGCAGTGAGAGGCCCGCGTACCACAAAAAAAAAAAAAAAAAAAAAAAGAAAGACAGTCAAATCAAAAGCTATTCTAATAAAAGTCAGCAATAGTGGGCGGACTCCCAAAGCTATTTATGTACCTGTAGACTACATTGCTATCCTTGGACCAAGACTGACTTTCCTAAATTGTGTGCTACTTTGGCTACAATAGGTACAAACTCTCCGAGCACCCACACCAACCAGTTGATCTGGAGAATGGGCTGAAAGCCTGCATCTGACCTTTAGGGAAGGAAGCCAGCTAGGAATGACGTCACCCCCAGGACAAGTCACACACAGGAGGAATGGCTCTAGGCAGGCCTTGCTGGGGCCACACTGGAAAAGAGGCTTTAAGCAACCCAAGCGCTGCTCCCCACACACCAGCCTACGGAGGGTGGCTGCCCGGGAGGGGCCTGCTGAGTGAGTATGTGTCCGTGTGAGACAGCTACAGCTCCTCGTTACAAAAAATGTTCTGGTGTCTGAGATCATACACATACTATATTCTTTATAAGAAATCGTGGTAGTAACAAATGATCATTTCTCCCCCCTAAAGTTTTTAACATGTCAAAATAAAAGCTGGCAACCCTTCAAATCTGTTTTGAAATTTCATGAGACTTAAAAGTTCTGAGAAATGCCTCACTTCCAGCTGTTCACCAAAACCGGTGCACAGGGCTCCCCAGCTACCCCAGGAATCACCACCAATCCACCTCTGTATAAATCCAGACTCCAGGAAGCTAAGGAAAACAAGCGGCAAGGGGCTTCCCTGGTGGCGCAGTGGTTGAGAGTCCGCCTGCCGATGCAGGGGACACGGGTTTGTGCCCCGGTCCGGGAAGATCCCATGTGCCGCGTTGTGACTGGGCCCGTGAGCCATGGACGCTGACCCTGCGCGTCCGGAGCCCGTGCTCCGCAACGGGAGAGGCCACGGCAGTGAGAGGCCCGTGTACCGCAAAAAAAAAAAAAAAAAACAAGGGGCAAGGAAACAAGAGGAACCAGAGAAATGCCTGTCTGACATACATAGCATTTTGTGATTTTTCTAAAGGAGTAAGGAAGTTTGCCAGTTGCAGAGAATACTTCTTTTCCCTTGACACTGAAAAGGGAAAGTAAAATATTCATCTATTTATTAAGATCAGTCTAATTATAGAGAAGAAGTATTAAGAATCTGTATGGCTGAAATAAGCAATAAATTATATATGCCATTATAATGATATAAGAAAGATAGAAATTCTACAATGTTAAAGTTACTATTATTATTGTAAAAAGGTAAGTGATGGGAGGAAGAGAAAAAGGGTAAAAATAAAGCAAATTCCGGGCTTCACTGGTGGCGCAGTGGTTGAGAGTCCGCCTGCCGATGCAGGGGACACGGGTTCGTGCCCCGGTCCGGGAAGATCCCACATGCCACAGAGCAGCTGGGCCCGTGAGCCATGGCCGCTGAGCCTGCGTGTCTGGAGCCTGTGCTCTGCAACAGGAGAGGCCACAACAGTGAGGCCCGTGTACCACAAAAAAAATTAAAATTAAAATTAAAAAATTAAAAAAAATAAAGTGAACTCCATATAGTTCTGTTTGAATGATACAAGTTTGATGTCTACACAGGCATATGTTTTATCCTAATTTGCATCCTGAGTCTGTATCCCAGAGAGAGGGGCTGAATATGACATGTGTTCAATAAACTTTTTTGAATTAGTAAAAATAAAAAGACCAAAACCAAGAAGATATATATTGATACGTGAGAAAAGTAAAATACTGGACCAAAATGTATTTTCTATATTCCACAAGGAAAAAGCACACATGGCAGATAAAACTATTTTATAAATAAAAATAGTGACCCCCACAAGGGAATGAGAAGACAAGCCAAAAGTTGGAAGAAAATATTTTCATTAGACATTTCTGATAAATGACTGTTATCTAACATATACAAAGAACTCTTAAAGCTCATCAATAAGAAAATGAACAACTCAATCAAAAACGGGCAGAAGACCTAAACAGACAACTCACCAAAGAAGATATACAGATGGCAAAAAAGCACATAAAAAGATGTTCAACATCCTATGTCATTAGGGAAATGCAAATTAAAACAACAATAAGATACCTGCATACACCTATTAGAATGGTCAAAATCCAAAACACTGACAACACCAAATGCTGGTGAGGATGTGGAGCAATAGGAACGCTCAATCATTGCTGATGGGAATGAAAAATGGTACAGCCACTTTGGAAGAGAGTTTGTCAGTTCCTTACAAAACTAAACATACTCTATTTTTTTTTAACATCTTTATTGGAGTATAATTGCTTTACAATGGTGTGTTAGTTTCTGCTGTATAACAAAGTGAATCAGCTATATGTATACATATATCCCCATATCTCCTCCTTCTTGCATCTCCCTCCCTCCCTAGCCCAACCCTCTAGGTGGACACAAAGCACCAAGCTGATCTCCCTGTGCTATATGCAGCTGCTTCCCACTAGCTATCTGTTTTACATTTGGTAGTGTATATATGTCCATGCCACTCTGTCACTTCGTCCCAGCTTACCCTTCCCCCTCCCCGTGTCCTCAAGTCCATTCTCTATGTCTGCGTCTTTATTCCTGTCCTGCCCCTAGGTTCTTCAGAACTTTTTTTTTTTTAGATTCCATAAATATATGTTAGCATATAGTATTTGTTTTTCTCTGAGTTCACTCTGTATGACAGTCTCTAGGTCCAACCACCTCACTACAAATAACTCAATTTCATTTCTTTTTATGGCTGAGTAATATTCCATTGTATATATGTGCCACATCTTCTTCATCCATTCATCTGTCAATGGATGCTTAGGTTGCTTCCATGTCCTGGCTACATACTCTTACCATATGATCCAGCAATATCCCTCCTTGGTATTTATTCAAAGGAGTTAAAAACTTATGTCCACACAAAAACTTGGACATGGACGTTTATGGCAGCTTTATTCGTAATTGCCAAAACTCGGAAGCAACTAAGATATTGCTTGTAAGTGAACAATAATAATGGATAAATGAAGTGTGGTACATCCACACAATGAATATTATTCAGCACTAAGAAGAAATGAGCTATCAAGCCATGAAAAGACCTGGAGAAACCTTACATGCATATTACTAAGTGAAAGAAGTCAATCTAAAAGGCAACATACTGCATGATTGCAACGATATGACATTCTGGAACAGGGAAAATTATGGAGACAGTAAAAAGGTTGCCAGGGGTTAAGGGTGGGAGGGATGAATAGGCAGATCACAGAAAAATTTTAGCTGTATATATTTCACAATAAAATAAGAATCTCCAAAATAAAAAGGTTAAAATTCTACAGAAAACATTAATAAGTTAGCATTATAAAAACTAGCTGACATTTAAACTTAGAAAGACCAAAGTCACACAGAGGGGGTTGTGAAACACAATGAGTAGCGCTTCATGGCTACAGCTCTTTGTGCTCAGCTCCTTCCCAGCAGCCCCGCTCAGGCCTCCTGCAGGCCCTCCAGTGTCCCAGGCTCCCTCCACCTTCAGGGCCTCCCTCTGCACAGTGCCAGGGCCCCCTGACATCTCTAGAGAGTGGGGACTTGGTGGGCGGATTTCCTTTTTGTTTGTTCTTCAAATACGGTACCCTTCATGAATTTGCACATCATCCTTGTTCAGAGGCCATGTTGACCTTCTCAGTAAGGTTCCCATTTTGGTACCTGTGCTGCCCAAGACAGCACTAGGTTTGTTTTTTATTTGGAGGTGGACTCACGATTTTATTCCCAGTGCCTAGCACTGTGCCCTCACATAGCTGACACTCAAATATTTGTTGAATAAACCAATGAATGGTTGAAAACAACAGAGAACTATGATATTCAAACTGGGTAAAGAAATTAAACATATTAGTGTCTTAATAGTAAACAGCACTGAGGTGGTTTTATAAAGACTCAAGTGGTCCTACATAAAATGAAATATTTAGTATTAGGTCCGAAATAGGTTTTTCCTTTTTTGTACTGACCACAAAAATTCCAGAACATTTCTTTACAGAAATAAGTAAAACAGTAACCAATTTCAGATGGCAAAAGGAGGGTGAGAGATCTCAACAGAAACTAGCTCTCCTCAAGTTTTCAATTACAGACACAGTATGACTGCATACTTGTGACAAAAACAGATCAGTAGATGTAGTAAAAGAAACTAAAACCAACATAAACGGATTTAAAGAGATTAATGTTTTAGCATTTCATTGTGAAGAATTTCAAACATACACAAAGTAGGCAAGTGTCATTTCACCAAAAGAGACATGATGGCAAATAAGCATATGAAAAAATGTTCCTAATCATCAACCATTAGGGAAATACAAATTAAAACAACAATCAGATAGCTCTACACACCCATCAGAATGGCTAAAAGAAAAAATAGTGACACCACCCAATTTTTTTGTTTGCTTTGTTTTCAAATTTTTATTGCCAGAGATTTAGTCTATTAGGCATGGTGCCCCTGACTTTTATTTTTTTTTAAACATCTTTATTGGAGTATAATTGCTTTACAATGGTGTGTTAGTTTCTGCTGTATAACAAAGTGAATCAGCTATATGTATACATATATCTGCCTATCCCCTCCTTCTTGCATCTCCCTCTCACCCTCCCTAGCCCACCCCTCTAGGTGGTCACAAAGCACCAAGCTGATCTCCCTGTGCTATGCAGCTGCTTTCCACCAGCTATCTATTTTACATTTGGTAGTGTATACGTGTCCATGCCACTCTCCACTTCGTCCCAGCTTACCCTTCCCCCTCCCCGTGTCCTCAAGTCCATTCTCTACATCTGAGTCTTTATTCCTGTCCTGCCCCAAGGTTCATCAGAACCATTTGTTTTTTTAGATTCCACATATATGTGTTAGCATATGGTATTTGTTTTTCTTTTTCTGACTTACTTCACACTGTATGACAGACTCTAGGTCCATCCACCTCACTACAAATAACTCAGTTTCATTTCTTTTTATGGCTGAGTAGTATTCCACTGCATACATGTGCCACATCTTCTTTATCCATTCATCGGTCGATGGACACTTAGGTTGCTTCCATGCCCTGTCTATTGTAAATGGCGCTGTATTGAACATTGTGGTACATGACTCTTTTTGAATTATGGTTTTCTCAGGGTATATGTCCAGTAGTAGGATTGCTGGGTCGTATGGTAGTTCTATTTTTAGTTTTTTAAGGAATCTCCATACTGTTCTCCATAGTTGCTGTATCAATTTACATTCCCATCAACAGTGCAAAAGGGTTTCCTTTTCTCCACACCCTCTACAGCATTTACTGTTTGTAGATTTTTTGATGATGGCCATTCTGACCAGTGTGAGCTGATACCTCATTGCAGTTTTGATTTGCATTTCTCTAATGATCACTGACGTTGACCATCCTTTCATGTGTCTGTTGGCAATCTGTATGTCTTCTTTGGAGAAATGTCTATTTAGGTCTTTTGCTCATTTCTGGTTGTACTGTTTGTTTTTTTGATATTGAGCTGCTTATAAATTTTGGAGATTAGTCCTTTGTCAGTTTCTTCATTTGCAAATATTTTCTCCCATTCTGAGGGTTCTCTTTTCGTCTTGTTTATGGTTTCCTTTGCTGTGCAAAAGCTTCTAAGCTTCATTAGGTCCCATTTGTTTATTTTTGTTTTTATTTCCATTTTTCTAGGAGATGGGTCAAAAATGATCTTGCTGTGATTTATGTCATAGAGTGTTCTGCCTGTTTTCCTCTAAGAGTTTGATGGTGTCTGGCCTTACACTTAGGCCATTTTGAGTTTATTTTTGCGTATGGTGTTAGGGAGTGTTCTAATTTCATTCTTTTACATGTAGCTGTCCAGTTTTCCCAGCACCACTTATTGAAGAGGCTGTCTTTTCTCCATTGTATATTCTTGCCTCCTTTATCAAATATAAGGTGACCATATGTGCGGGGGTTTATCTCTGGGCTTTCTAGCCTGTTCCATCAATCTATACTTCTGTTTTTGAGCCAGTACCATACTGTCTTGATTACTGTAGCTTTGTAGTACAGTCTGAAGTCAGCGAGCCTGATTTCTCCAGCTCCATTTTTCTTTCTCAAGATTGCTTTGGCTATTCGGGGTCTTTTGTGTTTCCATACAAATTGTGAAATTTTTTGTTCTAGTTATGTGAAAAATACTATTGGTAGTTTGATAGGGATTGCATTGAATCTGTAGATTGCTTTGGGTGGTATAGTCATTTTCCCAATGTTGGTTCTTCCAATCCAAGAACACAGTATATCTCTCCATCTGTTTGTGTCATCTTTGATTTCTTTCATCAGTGTCTTATAGTTTTCTGAGTACAGGTCTTTTGTCTCCTTAGGTAGGTTTATTCCTAGATATTTTATCCTTTTTGTTGCAGTGGTAAATGTGAGTGTTTCCTTAATTTCTCTTTCAGATTTTTCATCTTTAGTGTATAGGAATGAAAGAGATGCCTGTGCATTAATTTTGTATCCTGCTACTTTACCAAATTCATTGATTAGCTCTAGTAGTTTTCTGGTAGCATCTTTAGGATTCTCTATGTACACTATCATGTCATCTCCAAACAGTGACAGTTTTACTTCTTCTTTTCCGATGTGGATTCCTTTTATTTATTTTTCTTCTCTGATTGCTATGGTGAAAACTTCCAAAACTATGTTGAATAATAGTGGTGAGAGTGGGCAAACTTGTCTTGTTCCTGATCTTAGTGGAAATGGTTTCAGCTTTTCACCATTGAGAACGATGTTGGCTGTGGGTTTGTCATATATGGTCTTTATTATGTTGAGGTAAGTTCCCTTTATGCTTACTTTCTGGAGGGTTTTTTATCATAAATTGGTGTTGAATTTTGTTGAAAGCTTTTTTTGCATCTATTGAGATCGTCATATCATTTTTATCCTTCAATTTGTTAATATAGTATATCACATGGATTGATTTGCGTATATTGAAGAATCTTTGCATTCCTGGGATAAAACCCACTTGATCACAGTGTATGATCCTTTTAATGTGCTCTTGGATTCTGTTTGCTAGTATTTTGTTGAGGATTTTTGCATCTATGTTTATCAGAGATATTGGTCTTTAATTTTCTTTTTTTTATAGTATCTTTGTCTGGTTTTGGTATCAGCGTAATGGTGGCCTCGTAGAATGAGTTTGGGAGTGTTCCTCCCTCTGCTATATTTTGGACAAGTTTGAGAAGGATAGGTGTTAGCGCTTCTCTAAATGTTTAATAGAAATAGCCATCCGATCCTGGGCATTTGTTTGTTGGAAGATTATTAATCACAGTTTCAATTTCAGTTCTTGTGATTGGTCTGTTTATATTTTCCATTTCTTCCTGGTTCAGTCTCAGAAGGTTGTGCTTTTCTAAGAATTTGTCCATTTCTTCCACGTTGTCCATTTTATTGGCATACAGTTGCTTGTAGTAATCTCTCATGATCCTTTGTATTTCTGCAGTGTCAGTTGTTACTTCTTTTTCATTTCTAATTTTACTGATTTGTCTTCTTCCTCTTTTTCTTGATGAGTCTAGCAATGGTTTATCAATTTTGTTTATCTCTCGAAGAACCAGGTTTTAGTTTTATTAATCTTTGCTATTGTTTCCTTCATTTCTTTTTCATATAGTTCTGATCTGATATTTATGATTTCTTTCCTTCTGCTAACTTCGGGGTTTTTTTTGTTCTTCTTTCTCTAACTGCTGTAGGTTTTTAGGTTGTTTATTTGAGATTTTACTTGTTTCTTGAGGTAGGATTGTACTGCTATAAACTTCCCTCTTAGAACTGCTTTTGCTACATCCATAGGTTTTGGGTCATACTATTTTCATTGTCATTTGTTTCTAGGTATTTTTTCATTTCTTTAGTGATCTCTTGGTTATTTAGTAGCGTATTGTTTAGCCTCCATGTGTTTGTATTTTTTACAGTTTTTTTCATCTAACTGATATCTAGTCTTAGAGCGCTGTGATCGGAAAATATACTTGATACAATTTCAATTTTCTTAAATTTACCAAGGCTTGATTTGTGACCCAAGATATGATTTATCCTGGAGAATGTTCCATGAGCACTTGAGAAGAAAGTGTATTCTGTTGTTTTTGGATAGAATGTCCTATAAATATCAATTAAGTCCATCTTGTTTTATGTGTAATTTAAAGCTTGTGTCTCCTTATTTATTTTCATTTTGGATGATCTGTCCATTGGTGAAAGTGGGGTGTTAAAATCTCCTACTATTACTGTGTTACTGTCGATTTCCCCTTTTATGGCTGTTAGCATTTGCCTTATGTATTGAGGTGCTCCTATGCTGGGTGCATAAATATTCACAGTTGTTATATCTTCTTCTTGGATTGATCCCTTGATCATTATGTAGTGTCCTTTTTTTCTTGTAAAAGTCTTTATTTTAAAGTCTATTTTGTCTGATATGAGAATTGCTACTCCAGCTTTCTTCTGATTTCCATTTGCATGAAATACCTTTTTCCATCCCCTCATTTTCAGTCTGTATGTGTCTCTAGGTCTGAAGTGAGTCTTTGTAGACAGCATATATACGGGTCTTGTTTTTGTATCCATTCAGCCAGTCTGTCTTTTGGTTGGAGCATTTAATCCATTTACATTTAAGGCAATTATCGTTATGTATGTTCCTATTACCATTTTCTTAATTGTTTTGAGTTTGTTTTTATAGGTCTTTTCTTTCTCTTGTGTTTCCTGCCTAGAGAAGTTCCTTTAGCATTTGCTGTAAAGCTGGTTTGGTGGTGCTGAATTCTCTTAGCTTTTGCTTGTCTGTAAAGGTTTTAATTTCTCCATCAAATCTGAATGAGATCCTTGCTGGGTAGAGTAATCTTGGTTGTAGGTTTTTCCTGTTCATCACTTTAAATATGTCCTGCCACTCCCTTCTGGCTTGCAGAGTTTCTGCTGAAAGATCAGCTGTTAACCTTATGGGGATTCCCTTGTATGTTGCTTTTCCCTTAATGCTTTTAATATTTTTTCTCTGTATTTAGTTTTTGATAGTTTGGTTAATATGTGTCTTGGTGTGTTTCTCCTTGGATTTATCCTGTATGGGACTCTCTGTGCTTCCTGGACTTGACTATTTCCTATTCCATGTTAGGGAAGTTTTCAACTATAATCTCTTCAAATATTTTCTCAGTCCCTTTCTTTTTCACTTCTTCTTCTGGGACCCCTATAATTCGAATGTTGACACAGTTAATGCTGTCCCAGAGGTCTCTGAGACTGTCCTCAATTCTTTTCATTCTTTTTTCTTTATTCTGCTCTGTGGTAGTTATTTCCACTATTTTATCTTCCAGGTCACTTATCCGCTCTTCAGCCTCAGCTATTCTTCTATTGATTCCTTTTAGAGATTTTAAAATTTCATCTATTGTGTTGTTTGTTTGCTTGCTCTTTAATTCTTCTAGGTCCTTGTTAAACGTTTCTTGTATTTTCTCCATTCTATTTCCAAGATTTTAGATCATGTTCACTATCATTACTCTGAGTTCTTTTTCAGGTAGAATGCCTATTTCCTCTTCATTTGTTTGGTCTGGTGGGTTTTTACTCTTCTCCTTCATCTGCTGCCTATTTCTCTGTCTTATCGTTTTGCTTATCTTACTGTGTTTGGGGTCTCCTTTTTGCAGGCTGCAGGTTTGCAGTTCCTGTTGTGTTTGGTGTCTGCCCCAGTGGCTAAGGTTTGCTCAGTGGGTTCTGTAGGCTTCCTGGTGGAGGAGACTGGTGCCTGTGTTCTGGTGGATGAGGCTGGATCTTGTCTTTCTGTTGGGCAGGACTGAGTCTGGTGGTGTGTTTTGGGGTGTCTGTGAAGTTATGATTTTAGGCAGCGTCCCTGCTAATAGGTGGAGCTGTGTTTCTGTCTTGCTTGTTGTTTGGCATGGGGTGTCCAGCACTCAAGCTTGCTGGTCGTTGAATGGAGCTGGGTCTTAGTGTTGAGTGGGAGATGTCTGGGAGAGCTCTCATTGATTGCTATTACATGGTTTCAGGAGGTCTCTGTTGGTCCAATGTCCTGAACTTGGTCTCCCACCTCAGAGGCTCAGGCCTGACACCCACCGGAGCACCAAGACCCTGTGTGCCACACGGCTCCAATCTGCTGAAACTGGAACCTGGTGCACAGGTGATGGGAATGCAAAATGGTACAGCTGCTGTAGAAAACAGTCTGGCAGTTCCCACCGCTCCCTGGGAGATGGGAGACCAGCCTGGGGTCCAAGTCTTGGGCGCAGCAGGCTCACTTCTCTCCTCGCCCGGCTCCAGCCCACCTCAGCCCACCCAATTTTGAGGATGCAGAAAAACTGGATCACTCATACACTGGCAGGTGGGAATTTTAAATGGTACCACCACTCTGGACAACAGCTTGACAGTTTCTGATATGCAACCATAAAACCCAGCAATTGTTCTACTGGCCAGTTATTCCAGAGAAGTGAAGACTTATGTTCAAGCAAAAATCTACACACATTTATAGCAGCTTTATTCATAGTAGCTGATAACTGGAAACAACCCAAATATCCTTCAGGTGAATGGTTAATCAAACTGTGGTACATCCGTACCATGGAATACTACTCAGCAAGATAAAAAAGCAATGAACTACTGATACATGCAAAAACCTGGGTTAACTGCCAGAGAATTACACTGAGTGAAAAAAAGTCAATCTAAGGGGGTGTTGGGCAAAATAGGTGAAGGTGATTAAGAGGTACAAACTTCCAGTTATAAAATAAATAAGTCATGGGGATGTCATGTACAGCACAGGGAATTATAGTCAAAAATATTGCAATAACTTTGTAGGGTGACAGACAGTTACTAGATTTATTGAGGTGATCAAGTTGTAAAGTATATAAATGTCAAATTACTATGCTGTACATCTGAAACTATTGTAATATTACATGCCAATTATACTTCAATTAAAAAAAAAGAAGAAAAAGAGGAAAAAAAGCCAATCCCAAGAGATTACATCCAGTCTGATTCCTACATAACATTCTTGAAATGATAAAATTATAAAATGAAGAACAAATTAGTGATTGCCAGATATAAGGAGGGGGTGGGGATGGGAGGGAAGTGGGTTTGGTTACAGAAGCGCAGCATGAGAGATCCCTGTAGTGATGGAAACTGGAAGCATTCTAAAGCTTGACTGTATCAGTGCTGACTGCCTGGTTGTGATACCTACTTTAACTCTGCAAGATGTTACCACTGGGGAAAATGGGTAAAGGGTATACACAGAATCTTTCTATTAATTCTTACAACTGCATGTATGTGAATCTATTAACTCTCTAAAAACTTAATTTAAAAAAACCCTGAGAAGAGTATATAAAAACAAACAACATTATGTTTCCATGCCTGCTAGAGACACAAATGAAAAGAAAATACACATTAAAAATACAAGTTCTAAAACAAACAGCCCAAACAAAAAATGGGTGGAAGATCTAAACAGACATTTCTCCAAAGAAGACATTCAGACAGCCAAAAAGCACATGAAAAGATGCTCAACATCACTAATTATTAGAGAAATGCAAATCAAAACTACAATGAGGTATCACCCCTCACACCAGTCAGAATGGCCATCATCAAAAAAATCTACAAACAATAAATGCTGGAGAGGGTGTGGAGAAAGGGGAACCCTCCTACACCATTGGTGGGAATGTAAATTGGTACAGCCACTATGGAGAACAGTATGGAGGTTCCATAAGAAAACTAAAAACAGAGCTACCATATAATCCAGCAATCCCACTCCTGGGCGTATGTCTGGAGAAAATCATAATATGAAAAGATACATGCACCCCTATGTTCCTAGCAGCACTATTCACAATAGCCAAGACATGGTAACAACCTACATGTCCATCAACAGATGAATGGATAAAGATGTGGCACATATATACAATGGAATATTACTCAGCCATAAAAAGGAACGAAATTGTTATTTGCAATGAGGTAGATGGACCTCGAGTCTTTCATACAAAGTGAAGTAAGTCAGAAAGGGAAAAATAAATACCGTATGCTAACGCACATATATGGAATCTAAAAAAACAGTACTGGAGCCTAGTGGCAGGGCAAGAATAAAGATGCAGATGTAGAGAATGGACTTGAGGACACAGTAGGGGAAGGGTAAGCTGGGACAAAGTGAGAGAGCAACACTGACATATATACACTACCAAATGTAAAATGGATGGCTAGTGGGAAGCAGCCGCATAGCACAGGCAGATCAGCTCGGTGCTTTGTGATGACCTAGAGGGGTGGGATAGGAAGGATGGGAGGGAGGTTCAAGAGGGAGCGGATATGGGGATATATGTACACATATAGCTGATTCACTTTGTTGTACAACAGAAACTAACACAACGTTGTAAAGCAATTATACTCCAATAAAGATATTTAAAAAAAAAAAAAGAACCGAAAACAAATTGCAAAAGAAAAGAAAAGAAACATGCACCCCATTGTTCATTGCAGCGCTATGGACAATAGCGAGGACATAGAAGCAACCTAAATGTCCATCGACAGAGGAATGGACAAAGAAGATGTGGTACATATATACAGTGGAATATTACTCAGCCATAAAATAACAAAATAATGCGATTTGCAGCAACATGGATGGACCTAGAGATTGTCATACTGAGTGAAGTAAGTCACATAAAGACAAACATATCACTTATATGTAGAATCTAAAAAAATGATACAAATGAACTTATTTATTACAAACAGAAATAAATCACAGATGTAGAAAACAAACTTGTGGTTACCAGGGGGGAAAGGGGTGGGGGAGGGATAAATTGGGAGAATGGGATTGACATAAACATGAAACAGATAAGTAATAAGGACCTACTCTATAGCATAGGGAACTCTACTCAATACTCTGTAATGGCCTACACGGGAAAAGAATCTAAAAAAGAATGGATAATGAAAAAAAAATTTTTTTTTTCACGGTACGCGGGCCTCTCCGTGCCGTGGCCTCTCCCCCTGCGGAGCACAGGCTCCGGACGCACAGGCCCAGCAGCCATGGCCCATGTGCCCAGCCACTCCGCAGCATGTGGGATCCTCCTGGACCAGGGCACGAACCCATGTCCCCTGCATTGGCAGGCGGACTCTCAACCACTGCGTCCCCAGGGAAGCCCGAAAAAGTCATTTTTATAGGTAGAAAATGGCAGTTTCATGTGGTTCAGACTCATATGATTAAGTGTATCTATAGTCTTATCTTTGTATTATATTACAATTATTTGGTATATCATAATTATGTTAGAGTTCTGAAGAAGAATGTTGTTTTTATTGTTTGCCATGTATGTTTCTGTTATTTTGAAGTATTTTAATATGATTTTGTAGCTAATTAGAAAAAGAAAAAAAGAGTGAATATATGTATAACTGATTCACTTTGCTGTACACCTGAAACTAACACAACGTTGTAAATCATCTATACTCCAATAAAAAAATTTTAAAAAGAGGAGATCTCTGAGAAAAAAATACAAGTTCTGCTATGAATATTATAATAACAATAACCAAATATGGAAACAAAGTATCTAAATACAGACTTCACTTCATAATCAGTAGATTCAAAGACCAATAGACATACTCTGAAAAGAAACTGACGCCAGGGCTTCCCTGGTGGCGCAGTGGTTAAGAATCCGCCCGCCAATACAGGGGACACAGGTTCAAGCCCTGGTCCAGGAAGATCCCACATGCCACAGAGCCACTAAGCCCATGCACCAAAACTACTGAGCCTGTGCTCTAGAGCCCACAAGCCACAACTACTGAGCCCGTGTGCCACAACTACTGAAGCCTGTGTGCCCAGAGCCCGTGCTCCACAACAAAAGAAGTCACCACAATGAGAAGTCTGCATTCCGCAACCAAGAGTAGCCCCTACTCGCCGCAACTAGAGCCTGTGCGCAGCAACGAAGACCCAATGCAGCCAAAAAGTAAAATTAAATTTATTAAAAAATAAGACCTTAAAAAAAAACAAACCTGATGCCAATAATGAAAGCAACAAAACCACAAAGCTCTTTCTACTTATCACGGGTTCCTGTGGCAATTACAGTTAAATTAAAAAATCAGAAAAAGAAATTAAATATTAAAAATGGCATCAACAGCAAAATGCAGCTCCCTGATAGCAAGGGCCCAGGAGAGCAAACATTCACAAACTAGACTGACTGGTTTTTAAAAGCCATCTTAAATATGGCAATTATAAGCAGAATGAATACAATTATAAGAAAATATGGAATCTTAACAATCACATTTCACAGAAGTGACAAGTGAAAGCTCAGAGAAGTGATATTAAAAACATTCAAGCCTCGGGATTTCCCTGGTGGTCCAGCAGTTAAGACTCCGTGCTCCCAATGCAGGGGGCCTGGGTTGGATCCCTGGTCAGGGAACTAAGATTCCACATGCATGCCGCAACTAAAGATCCTGCGTGCCACAACTAAAGATCCCTCCCACACGCAGCAATGAAGATCCTGAGTGCCGCAACTAAGACCCAGTGCAGCCAAATAAATAAATAAATATTTTTTAAAAAACCAAACAGTCAAGCCTCGAAAGTATCTTTGAATAAGACACTTCTTCCTTATAACAAAGTTAAGAAAAACAGTTATATTAAGAAATAAAGAAGGGAAAGATAAAAATTAAAAGGAAAAGAAGACAGTACAAACATTCCATAATATGGGGAACCCAAACCAAAGGCCATAAAAGGGAATTACAGTCATAAAAAAATTTTTGGAGCTATGCACATTTGGGAAACTTTCAAAAAAATTCTTTTAAATAAATTTATTTCTGGCTGCGATGGGTTTTCATTGCTGCGAGTGGGCTTTCTCTAGTTGCAGCAAGCAGGGGATACTCTTCCTTGTGGTATGCGGGCTTCTCATTGCAGTGGCTTCTCTTGTTGCCGAGCACGGGCTCTAGGCGCGTGGGCTTCAGTAGTTGTGGCACACGGATTCTAGAGCGCAGGCTCAGTAGTTGTGGCGCACAGGCTTAGTTGCTCCGTTCCATGTGGGATCTTCCCGGACTAGGGCTCGAACCCATGTCCCCTGCATTGGCAGGTGGATTCTTAACCACTAAGCCACCAGGGAAGTTCCAAACTCTCAAAATGTAAAGTGAAGTTTATTTATAATTTATAGGCTACCATATGAAAAACTAATTTGAAGCAGTTTATTAAAAAGTCATGTATAGCAGGTATGATAAAATAAATACAAAGACTCGAAAGAGTGAGTTGACTCCATAAACGTAGGTCAGCAATGGTGTGAATAATGGTGGGGCTGGACAATTCTTTGCTGTAGGAGGCTGTTTTATGCTTTCTAGGACATTAGCAGCATCCCTGGCTTCTACTGACTAGATGCCGGTAGCAACACCCTACCTTGCCTAGTTGTGACAACCAAAATGCTACACTGCCAAATGTCCTCGGAAGGGCAAAATTGCTCCCTGTTGGGAATCACTGACCTGGGCTAGTAAAGCTCCTGCAACTGAGAATAAACTTAGCTTTGAGCATTTCAACAGCTAAGGCATGAAGGTTAGTAGCGGGTTTAGGACACTCGCCTGCAGAAGCATACTATCTTACTAGGAAAGATCATTTTTTCCAGCACTAGGTTCCGAGATAAATTTTGTACCACGATCTTTACTGACTGTACCAGTAACTATCAAATTTATAGAAATATTCGTCCTATGGCTGTTTCTTATCCATTAAAAAAAAAAAAGCAAAAGAATACTATGAAAGCACAGCCTGGCAAAGGTATTTCTATAGGAAGCAAAACAGAGGGCTGGAATTGTGGCTTTCTGATGATCCCGCTTGCTGCAGGGATAAAAAGGGCTTTAAATTCTACAGAGACGGCTGTCTCCAGTCACTCTCACCTAATGCCAATCACGGGCTCTTACACTACATTTACAGCTGAGCAAAGTATTTATATGAATAATGACTAAAATATAAAACAAATGGAAACAATCAATCTGTTAGGCAGATAGATTTTTTTCACCCTTTAAAAATTTTCTCTTAATATTGTATTTTGTTTGTGCAAAGGAAATATATTTCATTTGAAAAAGACAATTTGCTCTATAGAATTTGAATTTGTAAAAAATTTTGAGGGAAAACATTTAAAACCATTGTTAAACATCAGTATGGACAACAGTAACACAGATGTGTATTTATTTTAGAAGACTACTATTGTTCAGGAGGCCTTAAAGAAACTGAATTTAATCTTACATATGTTATATCACTGTTAACCATTAAATGCCAAGTAAAGGGGGAAATCTGTTCCTATTTGTTTATTTAAGGGCTTGGACTTGTAGACCTGGGTAATAAATAAATGTGTGTGTGTGTATAAAATGACATACTGTTAGACTAAATATATATATTTAGGTGGTACTCTAATACAAGTTACTGTTGGACAAGAGGGCAGAGACCCAGACAAGGGAAATGGTGAACATTTACTTTTTATTTTATATATTTCTGTAGCATTTTTTAAAAACAGTAAGCCTGCATAACTTAAATTACAAATACTAAAGAATTATGAAAAACGAGTTTTGATTCAACATCGGTTTAAATTTCAAAGCATTATGTTTTACCTGAAAGATCCATACTTTGCAAACTCGCCTTGAAGTGTGCTAATCAAAGCTAGGAAACAAAGCAAAGAAACACAACGAAGAAGGAAATAGCAGCAGGTACAGAGGGAGAGGAGCCTCCCTGGCCTGGCTCTCCGTCTTCACTACTTCCCTCGCCCCTCTAGTCACTCTGCCCCCAGCACCCGAGACCTTAGAGCTCCCCTTCGGTCTCTGCTGCCAGGACCTCATCATGGCCCCAACACCTGGGCCTGCCTCACTTTTTTTAAAATTTTGGGGGTGGCAAAATAAACATAAAATTCACTGTTTTAACCACTTTTAAGTGTACAGTTCAGTGGCATTAAGTACATTTGTATTGCTGTGCAACCACCACCATTATCCATTTCCAAAACTTTTTCATCTTCCCAAATTGAAATTCTGTCCTCATTAAACTCCTAACTCCCCATCCCCCCTCCCTCCAGCTCCTGGCAACCACCATACTACTTTCTGGCTCTATGATTTTGACGATTCTATATACCTCAAAGAAGCAGAATCACTTTTGTGACAGGTATATTTCACTTAGCATAATGCCTTCAATGTTCATCCATGTTGTAACATGTCAGAACTTCCTTTTAAAAAAAATTATTTATTTGACTGCATTGGGTCTTAGTTGTGGCACGCAGGATCTTTCATTCTGGCATATGGGCTTCTTCTAGAGCACATGGGCTTAGTTGCCCCACAGCATGTGGGATCTTAGTTCCCCGACCAGGGATCGAACCCATGTCCCCTGCACTAGAAGGAGGATTCTTAACCACTGGACCACCAGTGAAGTCCCTTCCTTCCTCTTTAAGGCTGAATAATATTCCTTGTGTGTATTATACACCATGTTTTGTTTATCCATTCATCCTTCAATACACTTGGGTTGCCTTTACTGTTATGAACAGGGATGTACAAATATCTGAGTCCCTGCTTCCAATTCTTACTTACCCAGAAGTGGAATTTCTGGGTCATTTGACATTTCTATTTCCTGCCCCACCTTTTTACCTGTCTCTTAACTTTCTCCCCCAACCAAAACATA